>NW_024467114.1:28078750-29567500 GCF_017591425.1 Ochotona curzoniae | reverse complement strand
AGTCAATATGGAGAGTGTTAAGAGAACTGAAAATTGATCTGCTATATGATCCAGCAATCTCACCTCTGGGACTATAGCCAAAGGAAATGAAATTTGTATATAACAAAGTGACCTGTGATCCTATATTTACAGCAGCACAATCTATAATAGTGAAGACATGGAAACAACACAGATGCCCATCAAAAGAGGAAAGGATAAATATATCTACTCTATGGAATACCAACCAGCCATTAGAAGGAATGAAATTCTACCATTTGCAACAGAATGGTCCTAACTAGAGAATAGAGAATATTATGCCCAGCAAAATAAGCCAATCCCCAAAGGATAAATATCATGTTCTCTCTGGAATAAGACTATCTTCATGCAAAATACAGAAATAATAGATTATAGGTAAACATGCATGCACATATATTCATCTAGAGCAACTGTACAATAAAGACTATTACATTGAGAAGTGAAGACACATTGCAGTGTGTATCTCTACTCCTGAGTAAAAATGGACTCCCAATGAAACTGTTAAATATACCTTGACAATAGGATGTCAGACTTTCTGCCATTGTCTATACCCACAATGTCAGGATATACTTACTTAGTAGAATGAGGAACTTATGGCTGTTTTTGAAGTACAATATTAATAGTAAGGGGGAAATCAGAGTAGGAGAATTGGGGAGGGGAAGGAGAAATCCCTGAGCTTATGCAACTGTATCAGAAAATAAACAAATAAAATTTTTTTTTTTAAAAATTAGAGCCCACTTTTATAGGGAACTCAGGCTTCAGATATCCAAATTAATTTGAATTTCCACCCAATCAGAACTTGACAGTCAAAAGCAGGTTGAATAATTGCTAACCGTAAATGAGATTTTCAGCCACAGCTCTGGAAACAACATCAATTATTGTGTATCAGGGAATACCTAGAAGCATTAGATTACCTTCAAAAACATTTTTGAATGTTCGTCCTCATGCAGCCAGTCTTTGTATAGTGCAATCCACTGGGAGACAAGATGCAGGACCTTACGTTTCTGACAAGGAACATCCGAGTTCTCCTCCTTGCCTTGATACTTCTTAGCAGAATAGGTGGCAAGTGGTTAAGAAAGAATGTGACATTGTTGGAGAGCAAAGATATGGACAGCCCCATTTACTTCTGGCTAAAAGGTCAGCTACAGGTAGACAGCAGGGAAAGAACAAGAGTGAATCTGGATAATAACTGAAGTCAGAATTAGACCACCGACCCCACTGTCAGCCTCCGAGAAGGCCCCACAGGCAGCATGGCATTAAGAGGGTTCAGAGAGCTGGCCAGGGGGGTCCATGAATACCAAGCATGGCTCCCAAAGGGGATCTGGTCTCACTAGCTAGATGAGTGCTATTTCTGTAAAAGTTAGGCCAGAACTAGGCCACTCTCACTCCTCCTCAAAACCTTACTCTCTGTAAAACCAGTTACTTCTAAAGAAGCTCCAAATGAGCGCAGAAATTCTAGAAGGAAGGAACCGATGTGCAAATCTCTATGCTAGAAGTACAGTAGTAGTCTTTGTACTACAGTAGGTGGGTCCTTGTTGCACACATAGGAGGCCTGGACTAAGCTGTAGGGTCTTGGCTTCAGGCTGGCCAATCCCAGGGATTGCAGAAATTTGGGGGATTGCATGGTACATGGAAATCTTCTTCTGCCCCTCCAATTATACACAAATATACAAATGACTAAGTCAAAGACTGAAATATATCATATTTGAGTAATATTTACTATGCTAGCAAAGTCTCAGTGACGAGGACAGGCTTTGTGGTGCAGCAGGTTAAGCTCTCACTGGCTTGTGTGGCTGAGTCCCAGCTGCTCAGCTTCTGATCCAGCTCCCTGCTATTGTGTCTGGGAAGGAGGCAGCACATGGCCCAAGTGTGCTGCCACCCATGTGGTAGTGGAGTTCCTGGTTGCTGCGGCCATTTGGGAGGTGAACCAGTGGGTGGAGAGCTCTCTTCCTCTCTCTGTCACTCTTACTCTCTCTGTTGATCTGCCTTTCAAAGAAACAAATCTCTGTCACAAGATAGAATATTTAGGAACATTCTAGGAGACACTCAATTAGTAAACGGTAATCACAAACAATATTAGGATCATAAACGTAACAGAAGATACTGGATTTGTATCAAAGCACAATTTATGCTGCCTAGGAATACTTGGTTTAGAAATATGCTGGCAATAAAAAGGGAAATTAGCTCAAAGATATTCATTCCAAAACACTCTTGAAAAAGCAGAAACTTAACTTGCTAATTATTTGTTAATGTTCTTAGTAGCATTACACTAGGACGCTACAAAAAAAAAATCTGAGTACATTACAGAAATGTTCCAAAATCAAAACTAATAAAGTTTCAAAACACCCACTGGTCACCCACTTTGGTCACAGAATAACAGTAAAGCACTAAAAAGTAAACACCATTTCCATCTGCAGATTTCTAAGAGAGATTTTACTTTTTCCCCTTTCTGGTGTTTTTACTTACTGCTTTACTGGGGGAATGGGGACTGTGAAATGGGGAGACATACAGTAATGATAATCAGGTCTTAGAACTTCAGGGCACACAAAGCGCAAGCCATTTTCTGATTCCTGTGAGCCCAGTAGCATCTTTGGTTTAATAAAAGCATGGCAGAGAACAGGCTCTCCAAATGTTTCTAAAACACCATCCTAAAACACCACGAAGCAAGAGGCTCACTTGGAGACTCCCTGAAGTTTACCAGGGTTTTGCTTCTGGCCTTTCCAATGGTCTGTGCTGCATCTCTTCCAATGAGCGGATACAATTATAAGGCTTTCTTAAGCGGTCATTAACCTCCTAACACATCCATCATTCTAAGAGCTTCCAGTGACAGAGCAATGAAAACATAAAGGTGGCTCTCGTGACTTGGTCAGACCTCCCTGGTGGAGGAATGGGGGAAGGTGGGAGCTGTCACCTCTGAGGGACACTGAACCACTGGTTGGACTCCCATTGACTGAGCCTAGCCACTTACGTGAGGATGCCCGCCACCTCACCGGGCCTGGGTCTGGAGCCCAGAGTCAACCTGATAGGGGCCTCCAGATTTCTCAGCCATAGGGAGGTTGATCACATGAGCAGGTCAGTTCCTCCGCAGCACAGGAGGGGAGGACAGCAGTCACCATCATGACCAAGTTCTGTCTTGGACATCACTGTGTTAATATTTAATACAGCTCCACTCTACTGAGGGGTTGAATCCATGAGGAAAGGGTGGTTAACGCCTGATGGTGGGGATCGGCCTGGCAGGTGGGCAATACCCTTAGGTTCGTGAAGGATATTGCCTGAGCAGCGCCTGGCACAAGTCGTCGGTCGTCATGAAGACAGTGTAGGTGAGAAGGAAGTCATCGAGCAGGGTTTCTGCAGAAGGAGAAAGCAAATACAAGGTCAGAAAGGGCACGGTGGGCAGGGCAGCTGCTCCCCAGGGCACTGCATGGCAGCAGTGTCACACAGGATGGTGGGAGCGGGAGGGGCTGGAACAGGACAATTTCAGCCACCAAATATGTTACTGGTGGAAACATGCTATTGATTTGAAAAACTGACATACAATGACTTAAGCAATGAGATTTTTCTTCTTGCAAGTTTCTCAAAGCACTTATTATCTTGCTCCTACTCTAAAAGTATCATTTATATTTGTGCATAATGTTATGAAAGACTAGAGAGTAATGTCTTTTTTTAAAGATTTCTTTTTATTTTTATTGATAAATCATATATACAGAGAGGAGGAGAGACAGACAGGAAGATCTTCCATCCATTAATTCACTCTCTAAGTGGTCTCAATGGTCGGAGCTCAGCCAATCCAAAGCCAGAAGCCAAGAACCTCCTCCATGGGTGCAGGATCCCAAGGCTTCGGGCTGTCCTTAATTGCTTCTTCAGGCCCCAGGCAGGGAGCTGGATGCGAAGCAGGGTCACAGGGATTAGAAGTAGTGCCCATATGGGATCCTGGCTTATGCAAAGTGACGATTCCAGTCACTAGGCCACTCTGCTGGGCCCATAATGCCTTTTTAAAAAAACACTCAACTTATGATTCCATCCTTCAATCTTTACAGAAAACAAAGTTCACATTCCAGTATATTACGGCTTTCCAAAGGCAACTACTTAAGTCAAGGGCAAGAGCAAAGGAAAATAACACCCGGAGGCTACGACGTGGTCTGAGGGTATGTCCCTCCCTCTCAGAAGCCTCTGTGAGAAGCTAGGAAGGTGACATGTGACATTCTCACTGTGGGGAACAGGCTGAGCTGAGCATGGCAACAGCAGAGAGCAAGGACAACGCATCACAACACACTTCCTCCCAATGCCCTTTTCCTACCCACAAAGAGAGGCTGTACTTTGTACCATCTCCTTGCTGTGCGTGTTCTTGCAAAAGTCCCTCCAATACCTTCCAGGGAATTGCTAAACCGGCAAACCTTGGCTTCCAATAGAATTTTCCAAAAATCACAGAAAATATGATGTATAGAATGCAGCAAAGTCACAGGGTAGAGACTGGCAGGTGGGCGCTGTGGTGTCCTGGTGTCTCAAGTGCTCGTGTTTCCCTGGCACCAGACAGGAGACACAGCTGAAGTTGCAGGCTTTATTTCTGTTTGGTGACAGATTTTCATGATAACCCTGATCTGCATCATGGCAAATGTAATTCTATTTTTTTTTTTGGAAAGGTAGACACACACACACATATACCAGCCCACTGGTTCACTCTCCAAATGCTGTGATAAGTAGAGTTGGGCCAGCTCAAAACCAGGAACTCACAGCTCATTGTGGATCTCCAGCATGAATGACAGAAACCCGTGTACTTGATCCATAACCTCCTGCCTCCCACAGTGTGCCTTAGTAGGGAGCAGGACAGGAAGTGGAGTGGGGCACTTGAACTCAGCTACTATGACACAGGTTGTGAGTAAACTAAGCAATCTTAGCTGGTATGCCACAGTGCCCCCCTCCATATTTTTTTTTAAACTCTTTTTTTTTTTTATTGTTGCTTACATTGTATTATGTAGTGCAGTTTTATAGGCGCTGGGGATTCCCCCCACCCCTCCCATACCCCTCCCCCCATGGTGGATTCCTCCACCTTGTTGCATAACCATAGTTCAAGTTCAGTTGAGATTCATTGCTTGCAAACACATGCCTAGCATAAAGTTCAGTGTCTTATTGTCCAGATAAGTCCAGTGGCCTCTTGGGGAGACCTTCTATGGTCTGAAGATAGGTCTAACAGAGTAAAGATCCGGTCAGTTAAAAGCCCCAACAAGGCCTCAGTATCAATATACAACATTATGGAATTAATTGACATAGTATTGGGTAAACAATATGTTAAAAATAATGCAAGTTCCCTTCTTCGAAACATCTGGGTTGAGACAGTATCAATGACAGGTTCAAAAAATAACAAACAACCAAACAAAAAATTACAGGTTAAATCAAGGCAAACATGTGGTATCTAACCTTTTGGGATTCACTCATTTCCCTTAGCATTATAGTTTCCAGTTGTGCCCATTTAAAATGCATCAGAAGCGTTATTAAAGTCTCCCAAAGGATTAAAGAAAATCATGATCGAGGCAGCCACTGTGGCCGAGAGGATCAAGTCTCCATTTGGGGACTGGATTCTCTATCTGGTGCTTGGGACCAACCCAGCCTTTGCACCTGTCTCTGCCTCAAACCCAGCTTCCTGCTAATGTGCCCGAGAGGCAGCAGACTGTGGCTCAAGTACAGACTCCCTGCTGCCCAGAAGATGGAGTCACTGGGCCAAACTTGCCCTTTGTGGTCATTTGGCGAGTGAACAGAGTATGGAAAATTCTGTCACTCTGATTTCCAAATATATCAAATCAAAATAAATATTTAAGAACATTAAATAAAAAACTTCATGAAAGACTATGTAAAGACTCATTTGTGATAAGCAGTAGCATTAGTTATAAAATAATACATTGAACAGATGGCCCCTAAAACGTAAAGTACGTCCACATTTCTAATGTTGCATTGCACAGTAACACATCAGCCAGCGCTGGTCTAACTCATTCTTACTGAATGACAACGGCAGGTCTCCAAACACAAATGATCATGCTGAATCTAGCAAAACAAAGCTGTGGTGCTGTCTGATCAGTCAATGTCCCATGGGTGGACAGGCACAGCCTACAGTCTCAGAAGCACAGCCTACTGGAGTCCATGCTTCTGGAAACTTTTAACACGTGCACAAAAACACCTGCTCCCCACTCGTCTACCTGGATCATTCGTAATCACTGGTCACATTAATGAACAATTTGTTACATGTGTGCCCTTCACGATGGTTATGAAGCCAGTTGAAATGAAAGCCAACCCTGTGCGGGTCTGAGACTCCAGGGTGTCTCGGGGAACTATCAGTGCGGGATGTCGCTGAGCAGTGGTAAAGCACTCTATGTTAAAGGCGGCAGGTGAAAACACCACCAGCTCGCTGGTCTGCTTGGAGATGAGCATGCAATCGTTCTCCATTCAGTGACAAGTGCAGCAGGCAGTGAGGCTGGGAGTGGATTTGAGGGTCTCCAAAAGCCTCTGACACACAGAACCCACTGGGACACACAGGTACAGAAGCCTCTGGGACCAGCCCTGGGCAGTTCAAACGCTCTGCATTGAAAATGTTGCGTGTTGGACCCTGTGTGGTGGCCTAGTGGCTAAGTCCTCGCCTTGCAGGTGGCAGGCTCCCATATGGGCACCAGTTCTAATCCTGGCAGCCCTGCTTCCCATCCAGCTTCTTGCTTGTGGCCTGGAAAAGCAGTCAAGGACACCCCAAGGCCTTGGCACCCTGCACCCATGTGGGAGACCTAGAAAAAAGCTCCTGGCTTCGGATCAGCTCAGCTCTGGCCATTGTGGCCACTTGGGGAGTAAATCAATGGACAGAAGATCTTCCTCTCTGTCTTTCCTCCTCTCTGCATAACCGACTTTCTAATAAAAATAAAATAAACCTTTAAAAAAGAAAAAAAGAAAAGAAAAGAAAATGTTGAGTGTGGCATACAGATCCAGATTCTCCGGGAGGTCCTCACACTTAGCTGCACTTAATGAGGTTGGGACTATTTCTCTAATCAAGACTTACTTCATTAGTAGCTGAGATTAAAAAGAACACCATTAACTTTGACACAGCCAGTCACTTCATTCCAGAACAACCTCAGATAATGAACTGAGTCACTTGGAGTGTCTGGTTGGATGGCGACAAACCCATTTGGCACTCCATTCAATTAATCAGCTCACAGATGACAATATTTTCTTAAGGGCTTTGACCCAGAAATGCTTATTTTCCTCTAAGCCACTACCATATTTAATATTCAACAGCATTTACCTAATTATCTCCCCACCATAGAAATATTAATTAAAACAAAAACAATGAGGCTACATAAAAACATCTCCAGTGAAAAATTCTAATGAATAAAACCGACTCCCCAAATGCCTAACTCGTCTTTCTCTAACTACAATGTTATGAAATGTCTCTTTATGAAGAGCTAGCCTTTATTCTTTTTATTTTCAGCACTGCTATTTTTTTTGCTATGCAGATTCTAAAAGCAACTGAGTGACTTGAATTAAAAAAACATAATCAAAATGAGGCACTTCAGACAAGAGTGTATTTGAGAACAGAAGCTTCGTGAAAGGCTGCACCGTGGGTTCTGAGGTATTTCTGGAACCATACTGGCTATCGGCACAATCCCCTGAAGATAATTAACCAACAATAGCCATTTGGAAAGGCTAGCAAGTCCACGGGCACCCATATGAAGACACTATAATTATCTATTATATTACATCATAATTAATAGTAATTTAAGACTGTAGGCAGAGAAGCACTCTTGTAGTTTTAGAAGCGTCTTTGATTTAAACAAATGCACAGCTGCCACACGCCATGCCCATTCTAAATAAGAGAGGCTACGCATTTCAATTTCTAACTCTGAAAAGCAAGGCACTCACAGACAGACAATTTTCCTTGGCAATTCTCCTCATGGACTCAACCACAGAGTTCACTTCACAGTCTTGGCTCGCACAAGAATAAACTTCTGGGAACATCCTATAGGAGAAGGCATTTTTCCAGGGACTCTTTCAATACAGCAAACATTGCTCCAGGACAAAAGTCACGCCAGGAATAGGGTATCAGCCTGAGCATCTTTTAAGGCCTAGGTGTCTAAGGAACTGGGTCCCTGAAGCCTCATGCTAATGGCACAGAGGGAGGACACTTAACGCAAATGTGGTGACCAGAGCCTGGACCTCTGAGAAGTAAACAGGCTGGCTCAGGTTGTTAGGGCAGAGCTTCTAAGATGAATCACAAATCCCGGCAGGTTAATAAGGAGAGGCATAGCAGGCACTCAGTCTTTCTGGCCAGGTAAAACACAGGCTTGACTCTGCTAGGGAGAGCTTTTGACAGATGCTGAAGCCACTGTGGTTTTCTGATCTTGGTCTGTGAACCAAATGAACCTTCTCTCTTTGGAGGTAGCAATTTTTTCTAGTAACAAAACACTGACTATTCTAAGTAATATCATCACCACAAACATCTGCAATCGCTGGGGCTGGGCCATGGCACAGTCAGGACCCACCCACAACATGTGCTGCATCCAGGGTCTTCATTAGCAGGAAGATGAAGGCAGGAGCCAGACCTGGGGCTTGAACCAGGCACTCCTGATGTGGGATGCCAGTGTCTTAACTAGCATACTAACCCCTAGTCTATTAACACCAGCTCCTACAGACTGAAGTATCACATGCACAAGGAAATAGAGCAGCTCAATGTGCTATGAAATCTAAATTCTTGATAGAAACTGCAGTTCTAAGACTTTTGTCCATAGGCGCTGACATTGGAGCCTAGCAGCTAAAGCAGCTGCTCGTGACCCATTTGGGTGCTGGTTGAAGTTCGGAGTCCACTGTATTTTTTTTTTTCAGAAACTTTTTTTGTTTTAAAGATTTACTTAAGTTTATTGGAAAGTCAGATTTACAAAAAGAAAGATCATTCATCCACTGGTTCACTGCTCAAGAGGCTGCAACAGCTGGCCCTGAGCTGATCTGAAGCCAGGAGCAAGGAGCTTCTGCTGGGTCTCCAACACAGGTGTAGGGTCCCAAGGCCCTGAGCCATTTTCAAGCAGGGATCTGGACGGGAAGTGGGACTGCTGGGATATAAACTGGTGCCAATATGGGATCCCGGTGCATGCAAGGTGAGGATTTTAGCCACTAAGCTACTGCGCCAGGCCCTTTGCTCTGCTTTCTATCTGGTTCCATGCTAATGCACCTATAAAAACAGCAACCATGGCTCAAATTCTTGGGGCCCCGCCCCCTACATGGGATACCTCGAAGCTCCTGGCTCCTGGCTTTGCTCTGAGCTTTCCTGGCTGTTGCAGCCATTTGGGGGAATGAACCAGAAGATTCAAGATTCAATCTCTCTGTGTGTAGTTTGCCTTTCAAACGAATAAATGTCTCTGTAATTGTGCCTTTCAATTAGATAAATAGATTTTTTAAATATACACTATAATTAGTAATACTAATGTTTTACAGGCTTTCTCGCATACTTGCTACTATTTTATCTTTCAGACCAAAGTCAATTGTCTTTACCCAGTTTTACTGGACTACATTTTTCCTTTACATATTAACAAGAACATTTTCTCAAGTCTCATTTTGAGTATATCAAGTACTAAATTCTCACATTTTGTTTCTGTGAAACACAAATGTTTCTAGGACATTCCAGAGTTGTATAAAAGTGGAATGGCAAGAAGTTTGCTGTAGGTCCTTTCTATGGGACTCCATTATGCAAGTAAAACCAATCACAAAAACTCATCATCATGACACCAAAGCATTGGAGCTGAATGCTCCTGAGGCAAAAGAAGTCTAAAGCCTGGAACTCACACAGGAGCACAGGGTTACTCCAAAAAACTACAAAAATGTCATCTTTTTGAACATCTGAAAAATGTTGCTCCAGTACAAAAAATGTGCTCTAGTAATGAAACTACTCATCCATTAGTAGAAAGATACAGTAAATCTGAGCAGAGGAATGGAGGCCTCTGTGCCTGTGGCTGAGTCACAAACCCAAAGAAGGTAGGCTTTGCACTTCCTTTAAAGATGATGTCAGAAGTGATAATATGTAATACATCAGGAGGGCTGGCATTGTGGCACAGCAGCTTCAGCTGTTGCCTGGGACACTGCCATCCTATATGAATGTTGGTTTGCTTGTTTGCATCCCAGCTGCTCTACTTCCAATCTAGCTCCCTGCTCACGCACCTGAAAGCAGTGAAAAACGGCCCAAGTATTTACGCCCCTGTATCCATGTGGGAAACCCACATCAGATTCCTGGCTTCTGGACTTAACCTGGCCCAGCCCTGCCCATTGTGGTCATCTGGAGGAGTGAACCAGTGGTTGGAAGCTGTGTGTGGGTGTGTTTCCCTTTCTGTAATTGCCTTTCAAACAAATAAATACACTTTTTATAAACAAATCAGAAGCTCTGGCTACCCCAAGCCCATATCTCACATGGCAGGCAAGGCACAGAGCTCAGCTGCCTTTTGGTTTCAGTGCTGTGCCCAGGTAGGCCTCACCCACTCACTGTCCATAGACATCTGAATTAATGAGTCTTAGTTTATGGTACCCTAGCAAAGCAGTAATGAGAGGAAATGGCAGAGCATAACTGACAAGTGGAGTAAAGTGAAAAAAGCAGATTATAGCCCATTCCTGGAAGACCACTCAGGGCTACCTTTGGGAGCTGGGGGCTCCTGTACAGAAAAAGGCCAGGGAATTTTGCTGGGGGGCCATGAATGGTGCTGAAGGAGATACAGATAAAGCTTGCTACACTACAGGGGTCAAATGAGGAAGGGGAGAATTAAGGGGAGGGAGATGAGTTCCTCTTTAAAATGTGTTGAGCTTGGGTTCTCCAGGTTACTCTGAGCAGAGCTGTCCAGCAAACTGTCAAAGGTCAGAGGCCGCTGAAGAGGCCTGGAATTATGACTTTGGGAAATCCAGCACACAGAGGAAGGCCAAGGCCGCTGGAAACTCTCACAAATGAATACAAGGAAAGCAAGTGGCGGTCTCTGGGTGGGCTCGGGTGGACAGCGAGGTTGTGGTGGCTTGGAGGGAAGGTTGCTTAAGCAGACTCACAGTGCAATCATTCAGACACCACCTGGGCTGTCCACATCCCATCCCGCAGACCCTGAGCTAGATTCTAATTCCAATTCCAGTTTCTTCTTAATGCTCAACTCTTGGAGCCTGCAGGTGATGGCTGAAGCACCTGGGTTCCTGCCAGCCAGGTGGGAGATCCGAACTGAACTCAGGCTCTTTGGATTTCAGCTTGACCCAGCCAAAGCTGTTGTGAGCTAAACCAGCACACGAGAGCTCTTTGTCTCTGCCTTTCAAATAAACAAAGTTTTAAAACAAGAGAAAACATTGAAGCTAGCACAACACTGTAGTGGCAAAGGCACTCCCTGCTACCCTGGCATCCCATATGGTCGCTGGTTCATGTTCATGCTTCCCTACCTCCAACCCATCTCCCAGCTAATGACTGGGAAAGCAGTGGACTCAGCCAGAGTACTTGGGTCTGTGCTCCCACACGGGAGACTGAACGAAGTTCCCGACTTCAGATTGGCCCGGTTTCAGCTGCGGCAATCATTTGGGGAGTGAACCAGCAGACAGAAGATTTCTATTTCTCTCTCTGTTTCTCCTGCCTTCTTCTTGCAACTCCTCCGCCAAACTTGCCTTTCAAATAAATACATCTTACTAAAAAAAAAAAAGTTGAATTAAGGGTAGCAAAGAGGAGAGAAATAAGGTAGGGTATGGAAGGATGAGCCATATGCAGCAAAAACCGAAAGGAATGGGGCCCTGGGCTTGGACAAGGAGGATCCTGAGTGGCAGCTGCTACGGGAAGGAGGTAGAAGTCACCAAGTGCTGTAGGGCCAGGGCATGCACAGGACAGAAGGGCCCTGGCTGGTCTAATGGTCTCAGAGGGGTGTCCTGGGTACACGGTGGGGACATGGCCTCATCAGGCCGACAGGAATGCAGGAGGAGTACGAGGAACAGCTGGTTTCCCCTCAAGACTCTTGCTGCCATTGCAGTGCTCATTGATCGGAAGCAGCAAGTGGCCTACGAGATGAGTCAGGGTGGGGGAGAGACGGCACGATCTAGGCATGGAGCGTTTCATTTCACAGCATCCATCGGAGCAGGGGGAACTGCCGTGGGGATGAAGGCTTCGATACCAATTGGCCAGCACTGCCAATAAAAATGAATGCCTGCGCCTGAGAGGCAGTCTCCCTGGGCTGTGGTGCGCTTGCGTGATTAACATCCCGTCGTGTGTTCCCAAGACACAGGCTGTGTTCCTAACAGCTTGTCAGCCCAACATTCTAAAATCGCAGTTAACAAAGAAAACATTAATTTAAACATAGGGTCTTAAATCAGAAGGCCCAGACACAGCTATTTCAAGAAATTAATAGTCACTTTTAACACTGTGATCAATTCAGGATTGGTATGATTTTTTTTTTCACGTCTTAGGCACCTTCAGTAGCTTCCTTCTGAAACTTGAACAATATATCGCCATTCTGAATGGTAACAGCTCTCAGGTCATTTGAAATCATTAGCACAGAAATTCAGAGGAGGCAAATGTCTTTCTGTTTAATACACATTCTACGAACAGCACAGAGAAATTACTGTCCTCAAAGCTGAGCAAAAGACCACTGATGGTCTCTTGTAGCACCTAAGAACTGGTGTGGTAGCTCTACATATTCAAAAGATACTCCACACAACCTGCTCATTTAAGGTGAATTTTCAGAATAACCTGCCACAACACCTGACGCAAGCCGGTGGCTTCCAATGGGGTCCATTTAGTGACCTGCCTGTTGGCCATTCTCTGGAGGGCAGATCTGTCAACCAGGGGCTGCCAGCAGGTGTGCTCCAGGCTCTGATCCCTGGAGTAGCCAGGAGAGCCTTTGTAGGAGTTCACAGCTACTACCTCCCACACACAGTTGAAGAGCTCTTCCCTGAACTCCTGGTTACCAAGACCGGGCACTGCGCCTGGTGCCATGGAAAAGGCAAAGACACTGAGAACCATGGCCCTTCCCTCAGTCAAGGACACTGATACCCACACCAATGTCTTGGTGGTCTTTAGCCTCAGTTTCCATCTCTTCTTGCACACACAGGCTCCCAAACACACATCAGCAGTCACTGGCTGAGGGATTTTTAGTGCTTCTGGGCTAAAGACATTTCACACAGACTCTTTTGTTGCCAATGCTTCTAATAGGTCTGCTTCAAAACACATGTAGGGGTGGGCATTTGGTACAGGGGCTAAGCTGCTACTTTGGACATGGCAGTCCAATTCAGAGTGCCTGGGTTTGAGCTCTGCTTCTGGCGAATGCACACCCTGGGGGACAGGAGGTGATGGGAGAGCTGGATGGATTTCAGGATTTCCTGGTTTGAGCATGGCCCAGCCCTGGCTGTTGTGAGAATGGATGGAGTGAACCAATAGATGAACGGCTGCTATAAAGTAGAATTTTAAAATAAAATAACAACAATAAAAAGATACTACTCAGGGGCTGGCACTGTGGTATAGTAGGCTAAACCCTTTGCTGGTGGTTCTAACACCCCATAGAGGTACTGCTTTGAGTCCTGGCTGCTCCACTTCCAATCCAGCTCCTTGCTTATGGCCTGAGGAAACAGTGAAGGATGGCCCAAGTCCTTGGGCCCCTGCACCCATTTGGGAAAACCAGAGGAAGCTGAGTTGTTCTGAAGCCAGGAGTCAACAGCCTCTTCTGGGTCTCTAACTGTGTCTTTCAAATAAAAAATCAATTTTCATATATATATATATATATATATATATATATATATATATAAAATACAATTCAAACCTAGAAACATTTAAAGGCTTTTCTCACCATTGATGATGCAAAGGGAGTTCAAGATATTTATAGAGAACTGGGATTAAAAGATACGTTTACTATGCTGAAAAACTTGTGAAATCCATCATAGTTTTTAAAAAATATGTACATTTTCCATAAACATTCTAGACTTCTCATGAACCAAAAATTTTCATAAGTTGAAGGATATAACCAGTAACATGACTTGCCTTCTAAAGTGTTCCAATGATCAAAAACAGAAGAACTTTTAAAATTAGAACATTTACTTATTTTCATTTGCCACTCAAAAAGCAGAAAGAGAGAGAGAGCGTGCTCCCAATTTTTGATTCACTTTCCAAATGCCCACAGACAGACAGGGCTGGGCCAGGCTGAAGGCAGGAGCCCCAAAACTCAATCCAGGTCTCCCAGAAGAATGGTAGGGAACCAACTCTTTGAGTCATCACCTAGTGCCTCCCAGGGTGTGCATTTGCAGGAAGTTGAGCCAGGATTCACACCTAGGCAAACAGAGAACACTGCAGTTCCAAGTGATGACGTATTCCCTATGCCAAACATTCCTTGCAGGAAAAAACATGAAAATGGCTTGCTGGGCCTTCAAATTCAGATCCAACTGAATTGCGACAAGAAAGGTCATATTTTAAGAGTCCAACTTAAAGTCCAACTAAAAGTCCAACAGGGAGAAGATACAAAGTTAAGACGAAAAGATCTTTACTTTGCTCATATTTTTCTCCCCTGAATGAAGTCTTTGATATGACACTAGATTTAGAATATCTATAAGCGTGCCACCCAAGAGCAAATTCTGCCACGCAAAACTTGTAGGGAAAAAGAACAACACACTCAATCCAAGTCCTGCGTAAGTTCCTGTTTGTTACAGGACTATGGCAGACACACAAGGGATGTGCCAAAAAGGAAAACAGTGGAAGTTTTTGAAAACCATGCTCATCTGCAGACAAAGCAGACACATGCAATGGGCAGTTTCGAAGGGTGCTTTTCACATTCACACTCAGTGATGCTCACTTAAAGGAGCTGAAAAAGAGGAAGGTTCAGAAAGTGTTCCCATCACTAAGACTGCAGCAGAAGACAATCAAGAATTGCTCTGCAAACTCTTTCCTAGCGCTATTTACAGGATGCCAGCTCTGGGTGCTGTGATTTTAGCTGTCCACTTTCCCTTCACTCGTCTTGCTCACATCTGTCCAATTTCATTGGTAGTTCTGCTGCCTGCCACACACAGCCTCAAGGGCCAGGCATGAAGCTGCAAAGGGAAAGAAAGGAATGGTTCCAAGCAAAAAGAGCAGGTGAAAACAGAATACCGGGAAACGAAGGCCAAGGTTATGTGGAGAAAGATCACGAGGGACAAGTGGGGTGAAGCCCAACAGTAGGCCCATGGAAGGCAAGACTTGTCACACTCAGAGAGCATCCCTTTCAGATGGAGCCATCATGTGGTTGAAACAAGCCGTGCTTCCTTCTGCACACTTGGGAGCTCACGGCAGATGCACTATCTCACACGCAGAACAAACTCCCACAGGCTACGCTCTGACGGTGACGGGAAAGGAAGGACGTTGAGGAGGATGTCACCGGCAGAGGGGGACATGTGACCATCTCATTTTTAGATCCACCACCTGGAGCGATGCTAAAGGTCTCCTCAGACATAGAAAGGGACTTCTGGAACCCCATCCCACCTCCACGCTTCCAGCCCAACAGTCTCTTCAACACACTGCCAAGTCCTATTCCTGCAGATGACACCGGAGTGACACGGTCGCCCTCACTGATGACACAGCCTCCTTGCCTCCTTGCAATGTGCTGTCATAAAAATGCTGGACTTGCATCATGTACCACAACGAGGTTTTGGGAATGCAGCTGCATACGGTCAAAAATCACACACATTCCCATAAAGGCACATTAGGTCGTGTACTTGTAAAGCCCATGCTGAGAAAATGCGGGAGCGGGTATGTTTTCAGATTAAAAACAGGATTTTTTTTTCTGTCACAAGAACAAAGCCCCAGCCAGCATTCAGCCAGGAAACTGTGCTGCGGATTATTTTCCCCAAGAATTACAGAGAGGGGAAGAAACAGAAATAGCTTTCATCCCTGAAGGGTACAACATTACGAAGAGAGAATACACAGAGAAAATTGAACAAGTTGTTCTTTGATTTAAATTTGTTTGTTTTTAAGAGGGCAAAAAAAAAAAGTGATTTGTACTCGGGATTTGTTTTGAAAGCCACCCTTGTTCCACGTCAAAAAGACGAGAGATCTGAGCCATCATTTTATTCGAACAAATAACTGAACAGTATTAACAGGCTCTCATAATTCTACAAGAATTTTGAGACTTATCAGACAGGGCCATCAGAACTTGCAGTAGGGTAAGCCAGCAATTGAGAGGCTGCCATCCTAGAGTAGAGAATTGGTGAAGAGTCCTGGCTGCTCTGCCTCGGATCCAGCTCCCCAGAGGGCAACAGCAGATATTCTAAGCACTTGGGTCCCCATCCTCGTGGAAGACCAGGAGGGAGGGTCCGGCTCCTGGCTTTAGCTTGGCCCAGCTCTGGTTTTTGTGTCCATTTGGGGAGTGATCCGGGGGATCGAGGCTCTCTCTTTGTATGTCTCTCTCTAACTTCCTCTTATTTTCAAGTAAATAAACATTTTTTTCCCTTAAATTAAACATAAAATCTTATTAACATATTTTGAATCTTTGAAAATCGACATTCATGTACAGACTTAGGGCAACTCTCAGTGTGCCACAATACATGTATTTTTATTCAAGACCCAGAGAGACCAACACACACACACGGAGGGAAGGAAGAAGGGAAAGAGGGAGAGGGAGAGAAGGAGAAATCCCAACACTGACTTACTCCCAAATGGCCCTTGCCAAAAACAGTTCCCAGGACTGGACCTTGGTCAAGGTCTCCTACATATGAACCAGAGACTCAAGACCTGAGTCAACACTGTTGCTTCCTAGATCTGTTTTGGTGGGAAGCTGGAACAAGTGTCTAGCGGCTGGAGCCAAGAATAAAACCCAGACTCTAATGTAAGTATCTTAACCAGTAGGCCAAACACCTATTATTTGCAATAATTTCTCCTCCATCCATTCTGGGGAAGCAGAGATGGACTGAAGCACAAGGAATAAGAGAACGGAGCTTCACTGAGCAAATCTATCTAAAGCTGCAAGCCTCAAGCTGAGAATCCAAGGGGTGGGGGAGGAGGGGAGGAGAAGAGAAAGCACTTTGGGTGAAGTCAAGAGAATGTGCCCATTCACCCCTGGATCTCCCAAACCGGCTGCCCAGGGAGACTGGGGGCAGTGCCTGGGGTCACCACTGGGACTGGCTGCATGGAAGTAGGTGTCATTCCCCTCTCTGACTTAGAACACAGTGGAAGATTTCCAAAGACTCCCTCGCCTCCAGCCTCCGACACAAGGCCCCTGACTCACACGCCTGCAAGAACAGCTGGCATTTTCCTTCAAGGTGTGTCAAGAAGAAAGTCTTGCTAAGCTGTCCAAGTTTTTTGCAACCCTCAGTCCAAGAGCTAAGGATCTCAAGGAAGTAATTCCTCCCAGGTTCTCCAGTTTCCATTTCCTAAGTCAGGGTCTTCCTCAATTTCATTCCTCTGAAACCTCACAGTATTTCAGTTTGTTACCCGTCTGCTCTTATCTGGCACTTGAACTTCCCACCATGAAATCCACTGTAAAACGCTCAACTTTTAAAGACAAATGCCACACCTTGGAAGTCACTGCCAATTTCTCCTTTATAGAAATATTAGAGGTAATATTTCAAATTACCTACTGTTTTAGTTTCTACTTTATAAATTAAGACACACATGCCTGTAAACACATATTATAGTAGATTATATGGTAGTGAGCACAGCATAAATGAGGATGAAAATGCAAAGATAATCATAAAATAAGCAATTAATGAATATGCTTCAGGCACTATAAATATTGGGTAATCAGCGAATGAACTGCTCTACATGCCCTGAAAACTGTAAGCCAGTTAACAATCTTCCATGCAGAAATCATCAGTAATAAGCAAACTAACATTCAGTTTATAAACTACAGCTCAAATGTGGAATAAACATGAAAATGATGCGATTAAAATGACACATTCCAGCCATTGTGGTGGTATAATGGGTTAAGCCAAGACCTCCCACATTGGAGGGCTGGAGTCCTGGCTACTCCATGTGCAACTCCACTCCCCGCTTGTGCACCTGGAAAGATAGCCAAAGAGGGCCCAAGGATGGGGGCCCCTGTTGGACTAGTCCAGGCACGGCTGCTGGAACCATTCAGGAGGTCAACTGGGAGATAGAAAATGGTTCTCTCTTACCCTCTCCCCATCTCTGTTGCTCTTTAAAAAAAAAAAAAACTTGAGAAAAAAGCACACACACATTCCAATGACCCAGTGTCATACTAAAGAAGAAATATTTCCTGAAAAGTATGCACTCTGCCTCCTTATATGCTAACCCATTAGACATCTCCCATCGCCTATTGGTTGTGCTGTAATGAAAACTTCTACAGTCCCATTATTAATCAGTGTACGTTAATGATCTTCTGCGTCAGCTGAGTCTCACTTCATTTCACCTTGCTTCATTACCAACCAGGGTATCAATTAACCCACGATCCACTGGCAGTGTAAAAACATCAATCCCCTTGTTATCACACATAATCTTCATGTTCAAAAACGGTGTGAGCACATTAAACCGGAAGAAGGATACCTCAAAGGAAATCCACCATCACAACCCGAGCTCTAATCACTTTTCCACCAAACAGTTTGATGCTGTGTGAGCCAGAGCCGAGGCCCTCCCTCTCGCTCGCTCTCTCTCCTCCTCGGTCTTTTTGAAGCAGTTAGCTCACCCAGGGGCCATCACACTCCTAGCTGGAAGCCAAGAAGCAGGCTTTGTGGTGGAGAGGCGATCTCTCTAATTGGGTATGGAACAGCTGATACGGGGTTTATTATAGTTCGAACTGAATGGTACAATTTTTTTTCTTAACCTCACCTCTGCCTTTTATCCATGATTCCAATCTCTAACTAAAATCATCTCTGGGATAAAGCTAGGTTCATTCCCAGTTCCAAGCAACCAGGCAATTACCAAAGCAAGTCAATGAACTAAGTCCATTAAACAGAGCTTGGGGCTCTATCCCATTATTCATGATGGCCTTGAGTTTCAAGAAATATATCTGGGTTGTGTCATCTTGGAAAGAGGTCTTACATGTCACGTGGTGTAAGGCCTCTTTTCCGGTAAATAGGCAAATGGAGAAGAAAATCTGTAGGTAAGCCCAATGACTTCTGATAGAATTCATTTTCTAAGTTAGGGGCTGAGAGAACTGCCAGAAGCCAAAACATTCCAAATAAATCTAAACAAAGGAACTCCGGTATAAACTTAACAGAGCAGACACAGCGGGTATGTCACAGCTCCGTGGACCCTGACGCGGGGACCTCTACCTGCCACTGCCACTGGGATGGGGGTTCTGAGATTTCAACATGTCTAGGAAGACACAGCCCACTTCTTTCACAGGGCTGATCACCACCGCCTGGACACAGCTCAGCCCACTGGGGCTCACACTACTGAATTTACACTTCTGATGACTTTTTTTTTTCAATTTGTACTTAGGTGCGCAGAATTAGCATAAGATTTAAAAGTAACAAATTTCATATGGCTGCAAAAGACCTCAAGGGCCAACCTATTTCAGCCTGGGAAGGACTCATTTCACCATTTTTAAGATGATCAAAGGACGATACTGTTGTTAGAGATCTCCATCCACTAATGTGAATTCTAGGGCTCCAGGCTGGGTTACCTGGAATGGTCCCAAGCTTCTTTCACTTGAATTCAGTCTATTTCTTCCGGTTCTGAATTTTGTCAGGTAAGACCAGAAGATTCACCTATTTTGATTCTAAAATATATTCAATGCATTAAATAGCTTACAGCTTCTTTAAAGTGGGTGCATTTGTCCTCTATTGGCATCATCTAATGTTTTTGCATTTATTTTTGTTCACCGTATGATTCCTTCCACAAACACGACCATGTTTGGGTCTATTTGGTTTTCAGGGACATTCCTGGCATTTAAAAGTCAAAGCTAACTTTCTTACAGCATGAAGGAATTCTGTTTTCTTAAGGTTCTCATTCAGGTGCATATGGGAACTGAATAATGAAGAATGCTCTGGTGAGATTTACGACTGAGGCAGTGGGTCATGAGACAAGTTCAGGAATAAAAGAGGTAGAGGGAGGGGGGTCAGGAGCCTAAGAGACCCGAGGCACTACTTCTCACTGTAGCAGAAGGCAAGCCACTACCTCTCTCTTGCAATGAACTATCTGAATGTTGGCTTGATGAATGTAACTGTGTAGATGGATTTTTGCAAGGTGATATGTCAAAAGCTGTCCCTTAGAACTCCAGAAGTGTCCTGCTGGACAAGGTTATGTACAGACACAGGTCCATCATCCCCAGGGGTGGCTGCCGGAGCCTTGGATTCTAAGCGGGATAGCCTCTGCAGCATCTACCTGCTGAGGAAATGGAATGGTAACAGAAAGGGATGTGGACTACAGTGGTCACATGATGCCCGGGGAGGTGGCAGGTGATGGCTCTAGCACTGAGGTCCCTGCCACCCATGGGGAGACCCAGGTAGAGTTCCTGGCTCCTGGCCGTTGACAGTATCTGGGGAGTGCATCAGTGCATGGGAGATTTCTTCTCTCTCTTTCTCTGTGTACATATCTGTCTCTGTGTCTTTCAAATAAAAAAAAAAACTAACAGAAATGAGACATGGTATTCTATTTCAGAGGTTTTTCAAACCTGATTGCGTCTCAGTGTCACCTGGGGAGCTCTCAAAGCCCATTAATGGCTCAGGCTCCAGCTCAGCATGGGCACGGTTCGGACAGGCTCCAGGTATTGGTCGTGTGTGACTACATTTGAACTGCACTGGACTGCTTGTTGTATGACATTACAGAATGAGACAGGATAAAGAGAAAAGGATAATTCTATGCGTGGAACAATTGTACAAAATCACAGAAGGACTTGCCACTATCTAGACATTCCCCTGTTTACCCTCCAAACGTTAGTCCTGCAGGACAGGCTGCAATAGAGGGTGCGGTGGGAGTGGCGGCAGTATGGTCTGGCAATTTGAGAAAGGAAGCTTGGGACAGAGACATTTCAGAGATTGTTCCAGAAATCCTCAAAGGCCAGGGATTCAAGGAAGGGGTTCACATGAGCAAGGGTCATGTGTCAGGGGCTTGTTCTCAGCTTGCTGCTGGCAACAGGGAAGACAAACCCGCTGAACAGAGAGTGCCCTGTGGGGCCTCCCGCTCAGGCCTTTTCTTTCCTTTCCTTTTTTAAAGATTTATTTTATTTGAAAGATAGATCTATAGACAGAAGAAGAAAGTTACTTCTGGATCTCTTGCATGAGTGAGGGGCCCAAGGACTTTGGCCATCCTCTGCTGTTCTCCTGGGCCGTAAGTAGGAAGCTGGATCAGCAGTGGAACAGTGGTGTACAAACTGGTGTCCCTAAGGGATGCAGGCACTGGAAGGTGGAGGATTAGTCTGTTGTGCCAATGCCTGGCCACTCTGCTCTAGTTTTACTGCAATTCTGTATGCAGGCATCTGTATGGAGGCTGTTCCTCTTCCTAACAGGGATGCACGCTCTTGTGCACACACTGCACCTGCTACAGGGTGCTCAGTGGAAGCTACCAACACTGGGACATCCTGGACTGAGCGACGCAGACCTTACCACTCTGAGGCATGCAGTAACTGAATCTCCTGAATGACAATCTCACAGAATTAACTAAACAAAAAATGGCAGCCATACCTTCAAGAAATCAGGTCAGGCATAATGAGAATCCGCTGGGAGGCGGACTCTATTCTCTCACCTTGTTTTTCCTGGAAATCTGTAAAAGTGAGGACTTGTTCTTCCGGTAGGTGGATAAACAATAATGAAATGGAAAGTAACATGTTTCTTGTGGTATCATGGATGCAAAGGGAAAAATCAGGAAGATCTGTCACTATAAAATCCACCCGCTCTCTAGTCATCCCCCGGCTTTGAAACAGAAATCACTGTCTCAGGCAGAAGTATCTTTGAGAAGAACCCCCCTCTGCTTCTTCTCTGGGGAAGGGCAAGAAGGAAGGAGAGCAACCGCCACCACCACAGGTGGTTGGGCTGGCTGGGCCCCTTCTGCTCCTCCACTCACAGCTCTCCGTCACAGCTCTGCCATTCTCCTACGCTGGGAATGGCCCTGTTTCTGGAAGGACAGAGGGTAGAGCTGCAGAAATGGCTTGGTTTTTCCTCAAACACTGCAGAAAGCTTTTCAAATCAGAACCTGAGTCTGGAAAGGGGAAATCTTTGAGAATGGCTTCAATCGGCTTTCCACGTTCACAAACAAGTGACCAGCCACCAGGCTCCCAAAGTGTTCCCATCTCCAACAATGAAGAATGGATTAAAGGGAGGGTTGGTGAAAAACTTACTGTGACCACACATCACTAAAGGGGACTGTTGCAGATTCGTGAGGCTCTCAAAGCTCAACTGTCTGGTCTGCTTGTCCCCTAGCAGCACTTCCCATTCATCCTCTTTTTAAGAGTTAAAAAACAGAAAAAAGTTCATTTGTTCAATGCCACAGATGTCACTGGACAACTCCTTGTGCTTGGTGCTACCAGGAGGAGGAAAAAAATCTGAGTGCTGGTGATGATGAAAGTAGGTAAGTGTGTAAGAGATGATACAGGTAAAGCATTACTGGGTGTTCTCAAGTATCTCTACATGTAAATTTGTTTTCAAGACCCAGCCTGACTTCATGATGCAATACTACACGGGCCATTTAGTTATATCCTGTGCTTTTCTTTGTAACATTTATTCATATACTTGAAAGGCAAGAACCCAGATGTTTCTCCTCTACTGATTTATTTACCAAATGCCCACAAAGGCCAGGACTGGGCCAGGCTCTCAATCTGGGTATCTCATGTGAGTACTTTGGAGCCAAGGACTGGAGCCTTCACCTGCTGCCTCGCAGGGTTTGCCTTAGCAGGAAGCTGGCACCAGGGGCAGGGCTAGGATTCAAACTCAGGTCCTCCATCCCAAATGGCGTGTTCACTCTGATGCCAAACACCTGTCACTCAGTTTTATTCTGGATTTAAGCAGCAACAGGAAAGCTTCTCTGGATGGCCCTGGCATTCTCTTTCCTATTCCACTCAGCTCACTGAACTTCTCCCACATCTGCGTTGACATCAATCAGCAACCAGGTCAGCTTGGCCTGTGTGCTGGGGTAAATATCTGGTGCAGGAGTGGAGGTGTTGCTTGGGACACCCACATCCCACAGAGTTGGGGTTCCAACTCTGATTCCAGCTTCCTGCTGATGTGCACCCTGGGAGGCAGCAGCAGGTACTGGGGTCCCTGCCACCCACATGAGAGTCCTGGATCGTGTTCTGAGAGATCCTGGCTTTGGATTAGTCCATTCCCAGCTATTCACGGGTACCTGGGAAATGAAGAGGCAGTTGGAAGAGTTCTGAGAGCTTGTCAAACAAAATGAGCAGAAACAAATGCATTAAACACACACATAGACACGCACACCTAAGGCCTCGCATCTGTATTTTCATAATTAACTGCCTTTGGTAGGAAAGAGACAGCAGTTCCTCACATCCCTGGCTGGCTCATCCTGCCCGCCATGCCGACGGCACAGGCAGCATGGGGAGAACGCAGAGCAGACTCACCCCAGCTTTGGGGACCCTGGCTTCCCTCCCATGTACCCTTTCTCTCTGCTGCCTCCGGGGTCAGGTGGAGGGCTACCAGATGGCTCTATCTCCCTCCAAGGGGTACCTAAGAACATAAAAACGTTGCTGCCTACTTTTATTGCAGCCCCTTCTCATTTTCCTCCATCTGCCCTCCATATGGTTGCTGCAGCTCCATGAGGCTCTGGAGCACACAGGTTCTGTTAATGAGGGCTGCCAATCTGACCAAGGAGGAGGCCAGGAGCTCTCCTCCGCCAGTGCAAAGAGGTACTACTTGATCAACACTCAACCTGTTCAGAGTTCAAGCCACTTTATCATGGACCCCAACAGAAAATCAAGTCTATGTTTGCTATATTTCTGTTAGCATCAAAACCACAGGGCAGCCTTTCTGCTGCATTTTCTCCAAGTGCTGCGCTTGCAGTTTTGACAAAGTGCATGGGGCTTCCACGTGGGCATCCCTCTGATACCTACATCAATCACCCTTCTTTCCAAAGGTCTTGGCCTTTTCCTGTTTCAAAGAAAAAAAAAATTCTTCTTGGAGGGGAGGAAAATCGTTACCATGTGTGTCCTTGCAAATGTCTATGCTGAACTCTCAAGTCCCATGCACGTCTTCCCCCACTCCAACTCGGAGGAAATGAGTTCCTGGCATCGAGTGGGGCTCTGCACAAGGTGTTCCCTGCTGGCCCGCATTTCGGCTGGCGCTGGGAGGTCAAGTTATGACCTTTTTGTGCAATGCATGCATGAGGCTGAGGTGACAGATCTCATCCTGGGGTTTGCTAGAATCAGAGAAGAATGCAGGACTGAAACTCACAGAGGCCCTGTGCACGCTGAGACCCCACGATGGCATCCCTGTTGGGGTGATTCATTAGTCCCAGCAGGGAGTAGCAGCAACCTGTTAGTGAATACCCGGGTTGTATTTTGCTAAAGAAAACACAAACTAATGACAATCTGGGGGGTAGGTGGGGCTGGGGGAGGCACAACGGGAGGAGGGAGATCCGGTGAGACCTCATTAGGCGTCAATCATTGCCGTGCTTAGCAGTATGACCTACATTCAAGTCTTGTATTCTTGAGGAGACTCTGAGGGTTATTAACAAGTAGAAGCCAGTCAAGCCCCGCTGTATTACAGGTGCTCTCCCCATGACAAAGAACCTGCCAGGATCCCAGCAAACCATCTGTGTACAGGCAGCCTGGTCATCAGGACGTGGGTTAACTAAACCCAGACCCATGTTGGCTGCATGTGACGAGGCAAAAACCCAGGAATGGTGCACACAGGAAAAATGAATCTATCGACACAAAAGCAGCCCAGCCAAGGCCACAACAACACTTTTTTTCTCTTGCAAAAAATGACAACTATTGATTCTACCCGTCTCCCAAGCCATATGCAAAGCAAAGCCATGTGGGTACTTTAAAAAGTTCACAGGAGATGCACAATACGAAGAAACGATGTACGGATGTCAACGTTTACCTGGATCTGAAGCGGATTTCTCTATTTCATTGCCAAGTTTCCCAAGTCCCCTTGAGATCAGACAGTAAAGGCACTGTGGCACTGTAGGCTACACTCTGTGGCCATTTGGTTACTTTTGGTTTTCAGCTCAATCACCAGGATAACACACACTACACACACACACACACACACACACACACACACACACACACACACACACACACACACACATCCCTGTGTTTCTCACTGTCCTTCACAGAGTCAGCTGGGACCAGACACCTCTGATGTCCAGGTAAAACTACCAGGAGGCCAGAACCTCTTATTCCCACCCAAAGTGTCATCTCATGATCCTTCATGCCTGCCAAAACAAAACAAAACAACACAAAACCACCAGAGTGCCCTGCACTAATGTAAGCCACAACTGCCCTTTTTCTGGGTGCAATCGATCCTCTGCACTGTGGTGGGTATCACCAGGGCTCAGGGCAGTAGCAAAAAAGTGCATTTCATGGAAGAGGGTGGAGTCACAAAAGTCTTGGTGTAAAAGCCCAGGACTGGTTCATCCGCATAATTGCTCCAGGCTGCAGATGACAAATTCTGCTGAAGAGAATCAAGTGCTCTCCCTTCTGTGATTAAAGCTAGTTGAGGGCCAATCAGGTGGTAAATGGAACAACAATGTTTCTAAAATGTGCAAGAGTGGCAAAGCTCAAAGGAGCTAGAGGAGGAGAAACCTGACCCTCTCCAGCACCAGTGAACACCGGTTTCTACCCAGAGGGGCTGTAGGAGTCCCACTGGCTGTTAGCAGGCAGCTTGTGGACCACTTGGAAAAAAGGCAGAAGTTGAAGCTGAGCTTGCAGCTGCCAGGAAAGCTGCCTTCACTGCCTCGCACTGACATCTGGGTGCGAGATGCCCCCTACTCAACGCCCAGCCCAGCACTTCCTCCAAGCCAGGTGGACACAGCTCACTCAGTCCAAGCCTCTGCCATTTCTTCCTCCTGAAGGACTAGGGAATGCTGGCTTTCTGCCAGCTGCTTCAGGTTGATATTTGCTTAAAAAAGGGGGGTGGCGAGCAGAGAAACTGGAACATCTGCCTTGAGATCCTATCGCTGTCTTTGTACATGCGTCCCAGGTAGCGGCTGTGCACACACATGCGTCCATTGACTGGATGCAGAGGGGACCGCAGCGCCAGGCACAGAAGGAGCGTCCTGCAGCGCGTGGCGGGTCACCCTGGCCTGGCATCTGAGGACACCGGGGGCCCGGGGCAGGGGGAAGCCAGCTGCAGCCCTAGCCAGCAGCGGGTCTGGGGCCACCCTGGGCCATCCAGGGGGGCGGGGCGCCGGGGAGACTTACCTGTTTCTTTGTCCTGGACTTCTTCCAGGTGCAAGTCATTCAGGAGGTGCTCTAGAATCTTCTCCGGTGTCCCGGACACCACCACGTATCTGTCGGAGAGCAAGGAATCCGCTGAGTCCTCCTCGGCCGAGGACTGGGAGCGGCTACTCCACTCGTCGTCGTCATCTTCCTCGTCGATGTATTTGAAATAAGGCACATCGAAGGTGGGCAGCGCCGCCGCCTCTTTCCTCTCCAGTCGCGGGTCAAAGACCCTCAGCCGGGAGCTGCCCATGGCGCACCGGGGCTAACAAAGGCATCCCCCCGCCCCCCCACCTCGACGCTCCCGGAGCGCGCGGTGCCCTGCTCTCGCCGGGAGAACCGAGCGCGTCTGGCTGCGCGCTGCTCTGCAGTCAGCTAGAACGCCGCCGCCGCCGGGGAGGGAGGCGGAGAGAAGCGGGAGGGACGAGGGAGGGAGGGAGGCAGGGAAAGAGGGAGGCGGGCAGACACGGCGGAGAGAGGGCCCGGGGGCTGCGGGGAACTCTCACCTCCAATCGCCGTCCGCGCCGCTCGCCGTGGGGGCTGGGCCGCTGCCGCCGCCCCGCACTCTCTTCAGCACCAAGACGTCCCGCTCTTGCTCCCGCACCTGCACCGTGCTCACCTCCTCGTCTTGCTTTGATGGTGAACGGGAGAAGGAGAGAGGGAGAGAAGAGATGAGTCAGGGATGGGGGAGGAGTTGGGGAAGGGGAGGTAGGGGCAGCCCCAATAACTCCCCCCTCCTGCCCCCAGGACCTGGCTAAAGCTGCTGCGGGGCTGCAGCGTCCCCAGAGTTTTCACCTGTCAGCTTCCAGACCTAAAGGAGCACAGCCCAAGGTGCGAGCCAGTGGGATTCCAGGAGCTTGTTCTGTACAAAACCACTGAAATCCGAGAATGCCTGGCACACTCATTGCACTGTGCAATATTCTTTCACCTGGTCAAACGCTCTCAGAATGGCGACAGCGTTGAAAACTAACATGATTGAACTACCTGAACTCTGGCTGAGACTTCACATTCCATGTGCAACATCATAGTCATTTCACTTCACCGTCTTACTTCCGAAGGTAGGCAGAAAGCTACCTCCACCTCCATCATTTTGGCTCATCTTTTTTTGTTTCGTTTCAAATTTGAGATGGCCCTCACAATGGACACTGCGCTTGTTTGGCTAGGACGCAGGCAAATGCCAATGCCCCCCGCAACCCCCCTCGTTGGGTCGCGGCAAGGCTGAGCCACCATTCATTTCTGCACACGCAGCTTCCCGGCCTGACCCAGCACCCAGCGTGGCCCGCTGACGTGGCCCTGTCACAGAGGGCACTCCTTGCTGACCCAGCAGTGTGGACAGGCACTGCCGGCCCCCTAGTGATGAACTCTCACAGAGGGTTTAGGGCGAGCCCCTCCTGGATGCAGCGTCCAGCAGGGGTGGGAGTGGGAAGGACCCCAAGATGCTTGTAAGAACATTAAGCTTCTTTCTTTCTGGTGCAAAGAGCAAGATTAGAGTAAGACAAATTGACTATGAGTAGGTGGCACCTTAAAAAATTATGTCACCTCTTTTATATCAGCTTTCTGTTGCCACTGACAGCGAATTCCACCTCTAATTAGGTACAAACACGAAGGAGAAAGGCTGTGGACTCCCCTTCGCCTGCTTCTCACTAAGGGACAAGAAGTCCCTGATCCAGTGGGACCAGCAGGGATAGATAAGCGTTTGATTCAGCTTTCCTAAGAATGGGAAGACACTAATCGCACCATAATTGTTTACCAATTCAGCCAGAACATCCCTGGTGATACCTGCTCCCCCAACCCACCAGGAAACACAGCCACCTGGCCATTAGCTCCCCCTCCACACAGCAATATCATTTCATGATCATTGTTTTTTAATCTTTCAGTGGCACATCATCTTCTGATGGGAAGCTGCTGGATTACATTTCGGCAAGGTCAGGGGCACAGTTACTGTGGCAATTAATGCAGGATATTCATCGGGAAGCCCCCTGAGGAAGGCGGCCTAGCCCACCCCCCCCCAACATGAATACCAATGTGTAATTGCCATTTCTCATTTCTCCGCAGGGGTTCTTTTGTTATCCCTGCTGCTGAAGGGGAATAAGGTGGCAGGAGAGGGGGTATATATTAACCTCTCCTGCCACCCCCTCGCCGTCCTGGATCCCCAACACGTACAGACACACAGGAGATTGTCCAGCATCTGCTGTCTGCAAGTAGGAAGGTCTTTCCTGTGTCTGCTCATGGTAAAGCTAGCTTTGCATTTCTGCAGGCGGCTGCTGTCATTCGGGAGTACATTTTACACTCCACGTGCCCATGATGTATGGCATTATTAACTTCCCTGGGCCGCGCACATACATATGGATGGGCAGGGCTTCTCTCAGATGTCTGCCTAACTGATAGGTATTACGTGGCTGTGTGCGCAGTGGCCACACTCTGCTGGGCAGGCGAATGGCTGCACTGTATTGATATGCTATCAATAGCATCTATGTCACTGTGATAGCTTTCCTTTTGGAAAACCTGTTAGAAAAGGGCAGAGGAATCGATGTTCAAGGGGGAGTTGTCAGTTATCTGAGACTGCCATGAAATCACAGTCATCCTGTTTTATGATATCAGGCTGTCGAGCAGGAAAGCAAAATGGATGTTCCCTGACCCTCTCTCTTGACAAATCTCTCTTCCTGAGGACTGAGGAAGAGCAGAAGGTCTGGGTAGGAAATATCATTCTTATGTTGGCTTGGCTATGAGTACAGTTTTAAGAGAATGAATCGTGGAAGATATGTTTGCTGACACATCCTTTGTGAAATGAAGGAAAAGCACTGAAAACCCTACACTGCCGGCCATCCGTCTCACAGCCTGGGAGGGCCTCCTGTGGGGAAGGCATTGTGCTGGCCCCCAAGCAAAGATGAATAAGATGGAACTGGCTCTGTGACTTGGTGGGTTAAACCACTTGCTTGTAGCACCAGTATCCAATGTGGGCACCAGATCGAGACCTAACTGTTCCATTTCCATCCAGCTCCCTTGCGAATGTGCTTAGGAAAGCAACAGAGGCTGGCTCAAGGCCTTGGGCCTCTGCACGCATGTGGGAGACCTGGAAGAAGCTTCTGGCTCTGGGCTCTGGCCTGGCCCAGCCCCAGTCCTTATTGGTCATTTGGGGGAGTGAATCAACAAATGGAAGATTTCTTTCTATCTCTCCAACCCCCTGCTCTGTAATTCTGACTTTCAAATAAATAAAATAAATCTTAAAAAATGAACAAGACAAGCACTGGCTCTGAACACACAAATCAACAGGCTCCATGAGAATGTAAACTAGGCAAGATCCTGTGGCCAAACACAGGATGCAAGGAAGAGTGGACGCAGTGGGAGCTGAGGTCACCATGGGTGGTACACAGAATGGGGACGCCACTAAGTGATGGGCAGAAGGTAAAGTTGGGAGGAGGGGCGTTAATGCAGCTGGGGACATGCCAGTGGTGGATAGACATCACACTGTAGAGGTTGTCCTCCAGGTCAGGGTCAAGGCCAGAGATAACAACTGTGGATTATCTCAGAACAGGCGCCAGGATGAGACTGGAGGCGAAAGCAGGAAACAGGACACAGAAGAGGGTGAAGTCAGAGCCAGAAAATACAGATGACAAGGCCACTCCGGCAAGTGGCAGAGTGTTGGTCATGTAGGGATGGGAAGATGAGGTGAGCAGGTACACGGAGCTCAGGATGCTGGGCAGGGAGGGGCTTCTGTCAAAGCCACCAGGATAGCAGTGGGAGCTGTGAACACAGGGATTCCTCAGGATGTTCCAGGCAACTTCAGGTCTTCTTACTCACGGTGTGGACACTAGCAGGGAACGAATTCCTCTCTTCCCAACATATACACATCGGGCCCCAGATCTGCAGAAACCACTCCCTGTCCCTCCCCTCTCTTCTCTGGGGCAGTAGGTGGGAGGGACAAGAAGCTGCAAAGACAGATGCAATAGATTCACAGCGCAACCCAGAGTGGGCAGTGCTTGTGGGAGGGACCACAGAGCTGAGCTGGGGTCCTGGGCGGAAAGCAGCAACAGGTGAGTGACCATGAGGTGAAGCCTGGGAGTCCCAGGCCCCTCTGTGCAGAGCCCATCGGGAGCAGGCAAGCAAAGGAGGGCACCCAGGCCTCCCAGTGCCTTGTCTCTATGTCATCCTGTGGGTGGGTGTCTCTGATGTTCTCATCTGTTAGGCCGCATTACTATCCTGTCTGTGGATTCTGAATGCACAATAGAATCAGTGCCCACCTCGGACCTTCAATGAACTTTCATGATCAAGAGCAGCAGCATTTGGCATTCCAGGTCAAAGCTGCCTTGGTTACCTCCTCTCTCCCCCACCCTCCACCTTTTGTGTTTTTGATCTTGCATCTATTCCCTACAAAAACAGATTTACTTTGAGGATGAAAATAGCTAGAGTTCTATAAACACTGAATTCTTCCAAGAGTGGAAGCGCACAGGGAAGGGCTTCATGTGTAGTGTCTTGCACCCAAGTGCTGATGCCATGAAGTAACTCGCTGTGTCTCGGTTCCCCCCAGATCCCCAGGACTGGCAAGATAAAGTGGTGATGCACAGACGTCTCAGCCCTGTGGGGACTGTCACAGCTTCTTGCTTGCTTTTCCTCCATCAGGAAAATGGAAAGGGCTCCTGGGCTCAAGTACCCACAATGCAGCTATTGGTTTTCTTCAGGGCATTGTGACCTGGTCCTCTGTGAGCCCAGACTTCGATGGGCTGGGCTCCAAGGCCCCAGAGAACCCCAGCAAGTAGTCAGGAGTTTTATGTCCGGGCAGGTTTGTCTGTGCAGGGTGTAGGGTTTCTATCTCACTGTAGTCTATGAACTCCCCCGGTCCAGAACTCACGGACTTTTCCAGGTGTCATGCCAGCACTGCCCACCGCCCATGTCTCTCCAGACGAGGTGTCAAAGGTGCTGTAGGCATCCTCTGATTCCATGACCTCTGTGCATCCATTCACTGTCTTGTCAACTAAGTGATGCCACCACAGGACAGGTACTCAACCTCCACAATCAAGAATGCCTGAAGCAGCCAGCACGAGAGAACCTTCCAGAACGAAAACACGGAGACTCACCTAAACTGGCGACAAAGAGGATACAGTGTTCGGGATGTCACCCAAGTACCAATGCTGCATGCCCTCGAGCTTGTGAATTGAGTAATGGAAAATGCTAACCTAAGACACTCAGAGCCAGTAGTTCACTCTGCCAGCTTTCATCTCATGGCCTTGGCCTAATTCCTGTTCACCTATAAGTTCCTGTCAGGAATCACTCCCTTCCTAGGAAACCCTCGGCCTGGTGGTCCTCATGTGTGTCCCTGGGCACTGCACATATTCCACTCTGACTCAGCACCCTGGGGAGTACAGACAGATGCACTTCTCTGTCTTCCCCCAAAACCTGATGCTCACTTTGTAGGCAGGTGCCACAACCCACTAGTTGGCCAGGACTTGACACTGCATGGACACTCTAAGGACACCTGTTGAATCAATCCTGGAAGAAAAGGAAGGATAGATAAAAACTTTAACAAATAGAAGTCTCGAGACTTTCTTTAAATCCCTAACAACTCATTTCCAGGGGTGAATTCTGACAAGGCTGGCAGAGGGGGCACCCTGCTGAGTCATCAGACAGCTTTGGTGGGGTTGGGGGTGTGGTGGTGATGGCAGGTTCTGGCTTGCTCTGCTTTTTACCTTGTCCATTTACTTAGCCAAGGCCTCCAAACGGATGACATTGACCATAGCTTATTCCGACAACCATGATGAACTCAGGTTGGGATTTATACTCCAGAGCAACTATGTATGGTCTGTTCCATTTGGGAACCTCGGCAGTGAGGTAGCCGTGGAACTTGACCATGATCTGAGATCATACTCATATGTATATATGTCTGTATAAATATAAGATTTTTTTTTATTATTGAAACTGCACGAGAGAGAGAAAGAGACAGATAGACAGACAGAACCCCCCTTTGGTGAGGCAGAGATCCTGGGATTAAGCTAACATTGGAGAATGGGACCCTCCAGAGGTGGATGTGTGAAAAAGGGGGCTAATTGTGGTGCAGCTTAAGGATGCAGGCCCAGCAGAGATGCAGAGTGCATCCCAGATCAACACACAGAGAACAGGTGGACAGTCTGTGACTGAGGGGCGCTCCACTCTGCCTCCTGTCCAGCCCTGGGCTTCTACAGAATCTGCTGGCCTGGATTCCACTTTCTGCCATGAAGCCCAACGAGCTGGCTCTCAAGCTGGAAGGAGGCCCTTGAATTAGGAGCAAGGTATTTCTGCCAGTCTTTCACTACAAAATTCACACATAGCTTAGCACCCAGAGCCCGCATCTCTACCAGCACTGTCCATAGGGGTGCAGCAGAAGGGCAGACTTATCTTACAAAAGAAAAAACCAACCAAACAAAACATACAACACACATCTCTGGCTCAAAAGGAGTTTCTATGAAATCAGATCTGCTGACCGTGCAGCTGGTGATTCCTTTTTGTTATGGAAAAACATAATCAGATCATTAAAACAGAGAAAGGTCAAAGACATTATTGCTGACCTGAGTGCTGGTTAAGACAGACTCAGTAAGCAGATGTGGGTGTCAAGGTGCATGGCTCTGGCGACTAGATTGCAAGGGCGCTGGCCTAACCAAGCCAAGGAGAGTGATTAAATCACTATCATTAGTTCTTCTGTCTTTTTTACCCGATTAAGATTAATAACTCTGAGTACAGCCTAAGTGGGACTCATGAGAGTCTGACTTGCATCACATTGTGAAAGCAAACATACATTTATTATACAGCTTGACCAGACATTCAAAGAAAACCAGCAACTCATGACTGGACAGGAAGCTCCAAGGCTGCTAATTCTTTATTCGTTTGTGAAATAACTCCTCATTCTAGAGGCCTGAGACTACAGCACACCCAGGAACCTGATGTGGGGCCAACTGCAGCTTAGCACACCTGCACAGTATGGCTGAAGAGCCGGGGACATACTTGCTGCTCGCTGCCCAAAGACAGTATCCTCTTTGCGAGTGGGCTTCTGTGGTGGTACTAGCTAGAGGGATCTGGTCACTCCGGACACTGGCTGGAAGGGAAGGCACAGCTGGGCTAGGGGTTTGGAAAGTGTCTGATGAACAGACCACTGATGGGGGTCTTAGCACTGCATCCCTTGGAGAGCTGGAGGGAAAAATGGCAGGCTGCCCAAGAAGTGTAGCCATCACTGCAAAAAACAATAGGATGGTGGTGGGGGGCTGTTCCCTGACCTCTCTCCTACATGGCTACTTCCCTGGCTGAGTCAATTTTTTTTTTCATCACAAAAGCTCAAACCTTATTAAATCCTTCCCAGCAAGTCCTTCATGTCCAATAATGAAGTTCTTCATTCTTGGCTAGATTTGGGAGTAGCGATGCAGGGGTGAAGAGGGAGGAGAAATGGCATGGCCAGTTGTACTTTGATGTTGATTGCCTGAGAAGAGGGACCTGGTCTGCTTAGCTCTGCTTCATCTCACATCAGAACAACGCCTGCTGGGTGGACAAGTGGCCTGCTGGGTGATGGACAAGTAGATTGTGATGAAACGATGTCAAGGACAGAGGTGGGCACAGAAGCAAGGAGACAGAGGCGCAGCCCCAGGAGAACTGAGTCGAGAGAGAAGAGAAGTTTCAGCTGGAAGCTTGCAGAAAGCTCCACACAGGGAGCCCCATTGTGGGACCCAACACTGCAAAGTCAGATGCTGGGCAGGCTCCTGGGCATGTCTCTCCAGGGATGGAGCTGAGTCCTCATTCCAGGGACCTTCTGAGCCATGGCTCACCCCAGGGGAGGTCCTTTGCTCACAGAAGGGCTGAGATTAGAGCTGCTGCTGTAGTCCCCAACTGTGTGCAAAGCACAGGGAGGGCAGGACTAAATCCTGGCCACCATCTAACAGCTGTGTGGCAGCAACTGAGACAGGCACTACACTCTACAGATCTGATGTATCATGGGGAATAGAGTGCTACTTGGTCCCTTGGGATTTTAGCAAAAGGCCTGGCATCGTCCCGCCCTAATCACTAATGATTTAACAGATCTAAGTTTAACAATCCTTACCCAGATTTCCTCTCACTTCCCTGTCAGGGGAAATGGCCCACATCTACTTAATAGGTTCTAAGCAAATCTCAATGATACAAACATTAAAGCTTAGTGGTGGAATTGCCTGCATATAATACCAGAGGTCCCTGCATTTGATTCCTGGCTCTGGCTCCTGACTCTAGCTTCTTGCTGATGCACACCCTGGGAGACAGCAGGTGATGGTTCAAGCAGTTGTGACCTTGCCACCCATGTAGAGGACCAGAACTGAGTTCCTAGCTTCTACCTTCAGACTGGCACCACCCTAGCTGATGTGGGCATTTGAGTAAACCAATGGATGGGAGTTTGAATTAAAATTAAAGTTGAATATGGTGAGCCAATTTAAGTCCTGGATCTGCCACTTGGTAGCTGAGTGGTCTCTCTCAGGTTGTTCAGTCTCTGAAAAACATCTTTATTAGCTGCCACGTGGGATAATATAGACCCAATTGAGTGCTGGACATGGAGAAACATACAAATCAGGTGGTAATGGGATGCTACCATGAAGTATTCAAAGTACTACAAAATGGCATCTGTATCAGGGTTTTGCTATCATTCTATCCACATATATGTGTGTAAGAATGTCATCCAGTAGCCAGTGCTGTGACATAGCAAGTCAAGACGCTGCCTGAAACAGCAGTTTTCCATATTGGTGCCAGTTTGAGTTCTGGCTACTCTGCTTCTGACCCAGCTCTCTGCTGATGCACCTAGGGAAGCAGCAGAGGTTGGCCCAAGTGCTTGAGCCCCAGCACCTATCTGGGCAACAGAAGCTTCTGGCTCCTGGCCTTGGGCTGGCCCAGCTCTGACTGATGCAGCCATTTGGGCAATGAGCCAGCAGATGGAAGCTCATTCTCTCATTCTCTCTCTCTCTCCCTGCTACAACCTTGCTTTGCAAATAGATAAATAAATCTCAAAAAAAAAAAGTGACCCACATTTAAATAAACACACAGAGTACATGTCACCATTTTTTCCCAGCTGCAATAAAAGCATCTGTTCCCTGCGGGGGCGAGGGGCATATGAGCCGCTGAGTGTCAGAAAGTTGACTGAAGAGTTCAAAGGGCCCTTTACCAGGAAGATGTGAGAGGATGCATCATTTTCACAGGCAAAAGGGACAGTTTCCCCTCCCATCAACCCTGCCTCTCAACTCCAGAGAGACATACACCCTGAGAGTCCCCAAACTGGAAGAAGGGAGGCCAGAAAGTTCACTTGCTGTGCGTGTTTACAATGAAATTTCTGGCATTAGTACATGCCTAGTGAACAAGCTGAGTGTCTATATGGGTTGACTGATGATCAGCAGTGGGACGGCCAGCATCCCTGAGCGATAGCATGGCGAGTGTACCAGGACAGAATCAAGCCATGGTCAAGCCATGGCCAGGCAGATAGGGTACCCTGCTCTCACTGGTTCCACGTGTACCAGGGAATCTCCTTCTGCTGAGATGCCTGAGTTCCAACCACGAGCTCTGGTATGCAAAACGGTGACTAGAGGAGTGGGGTATTTGGTTCAGCACTCAAGACCCAGATTGACATGCCTGGCTCAAGTCTTGGCTCATTTGCATCCAATCCAGCTTCCTGCTAGTACATCCTGGAGGGCAGTAGATAATGGTGCATGTGCTTGGGTCCTTTACATCCACATAAGTGATCGGGATGGAATTCTGGACTTGTGGTTTAAGTCTGATCCAACTCTACCTACTGCAGGTGTTTTGGGGAGTAAACCACCAGACTTTCTGTCTCACTGCTTTTCAAACACAATGGAAATAAATAACTAAGAATGAAAACAAAGTAAAGGGTCAGCTGAGCTGAGAAATCACAGAAACTCCCCGAGCCAATGTATCCCTGTGCGCCAAAGTGCACCACACAGGCTTGCCTGGAATGAATGCAGCAGCAGGGATGGGGGTGTTTGGTGATGTCATTTGTTTGGATGCCCACAACCCATCTTGGGGGGCATGGGCTCAGGTCTCAGATCTGCTCCGCACCTTCCTGAAGAGGAAGGCACCTAATGACTACAGGTCATTGAGTTCTTGACATCCATGTAGTAGAGCTGGATTGAGTTCTGGGCTCTTGCGATTGGCCAGGCCCAGCCCTAGTTGTTCTGGACATTTGGAGAATGAACCAGGAATGGAAGATCTCTCTCTCTGTGATTTTCTAATAAATAAATAAGAAGCATTCAGCAGAAGGTCACAGGGTACCTGAAGGCACTGTGTCATGTGTGCACATAACCTGACTGAATTCACTGGAAGGTAATCTGGAACAAGCGAAGATGCCTTCCAAACCCTAAATTCAATCCCACCGCACTTCCTAGCAGGTGACTGAAGAAAGGTGAAAATGGCGGCCAAAGCCGGGGCACATGGGAGAACGCGTTCCTAAGGCTCACAACTGGTACATGTGCGTGCTCTCTGTGCATGCTGGCTATGGGATATTCAGGACACTCCATCTCGCTGGGCCTGGCAGAACTGAGAGGGCTTGGAGCTGGGAGCAGCACTTACTATCAACATACACTCATGGGCCCCAAAATATACAGAATATTTTATCCAAGATAAAAAGTTGGACAAACACACAAATCTAAAATCTTGGCTCCTGAGAGGTTTTATGGAAATAATACATATGAACATTACATGGGTGTATCTTCTAATTTTCAAACATTCCCAAATCATTTTGTAAATGATGCATCTCTAACATCCGTAGTCCTCAGCACAGTTCCAACAACCAATAGCAATGCAAACATGTGCTAACAGAAAACAACTATACAGTCACTTCCAACTAGTAATCTAAAGATAAAAACTTGTTATGGGTTGGCATTTGTGGAACAGTAGGTTAAACCACCACATACAACACTGCCTTCCCGCAGGAGCGCCTGCTTGAGTCCTGGCTGCTCATTTCCAATCCAGCTACCTGCTGATATGCCTGGGAAAGCAGCAGAGCACGGTCCAAGTGTCTGAGCCTCTGTCACCCACAGGGAGACCTTGTGGGATCACAGGTTCCTGGCTTTGGGTTGGCTCTGTCCCTGGTCCTTCTGGCCTTTTGGGAAGTGAATAAGCAGGTGAAAGGTCTAACTAACTAATAATATTTATTTTTAAAAACTCACTTTAAATTATGCTTAGGATTAAGTTTCTACAGTTTGGCTGTAGAAACACTTGTTGCCTGGGCTTTGAGTAATTCATGGGAATAAGTTGGTAGACATTATTAGAACTTGAATAGCAAGCAGAGGGTACAGGTTTTCACAGCAGCACTCAATGCCAAGGGCTTTTGCTTCTTCCCCTCAAATGTCTCAGTGGTATCTGAAGCTGAGGTGAGTTGCACGTGCCTTCTGATCAAGTGAGCACCTGCAGCCCACACTGAAGTGATTTGAAAAGCTGGCTCTTCACTCCCAATATAAGCATTCTTCAAACTTAGGAAAATATCAAGCAATATACTTAATATATGGAATGCCTGGCAGCCAGGGTGGTACAGCGCTTAAGCTGCCATTTGAAGTGTGTACAACCATATGGGGACTAGTTCAAGTCCCAGCTACTCAGCTTCACATCCACTTCCCTGCTAATGAGCGCCTGGGGAGGCAGGAGGTGATGGCCCACGAACTTGAGTCATCCATATGGGAGACTCAGATGGAGCTCCAGGCTCCTGGCTTCAGTCTGGCCTAGTCAGCTGTTTGTAGACATTTGAAGAGTGGGCCATCAGATGACCAGATGGAAGTTCCTGATGTATCTCCCTGTCTCTCAGCCTTGCAAATAAAGACATGAACTGAAAACCAAAAAGGAAAGGCTTCAAGCCAAGGAATTCCATGAGCCCTTCCACATCTCTTTTTGTGCATTTGCAAGTGTGTGCCTGAGGACACAACTGGATGTGTGTGCTTTTGTGTATGTGTGTACCTGCATACATGGTTAACTTCACAGAGGGCAAAGCAGTCGTACAAGGGGCAGTTTACTGAATGAGAAATTCCTAGTTACCATAGCAACCGCCAGACCACATGGAATGGGAATGAGGGGATAGGAGACATTAAAAAAAAAAACCCACTGATGGCTTGCTTGGTGCATTCCATGGTGTCTCTGGCAACACACAGCTCCTGGTGCACTGCACAGTTAAACCTTAATAATGGTTGTGGGGATTTGAAATGCGATGAAATATTACCAAAATGATTGGCTCAGCAAACATATAAATAGAGAAACTAGGAAGTAAAAAGAATGCTAGTCAAGTGAGACCAACACTTAAACGCCTCAATGCAGGTCTCTCTCGCTTCCTCATTTTACAAGGTGCAGAGGAGTTATGGGGAGATGGACTGGAGAGAAATGGGAGGAAGTAAGTGATGCTACAGACAAGGTCTTCTCTCCCCCGACTGCCAATATGTACTTTAGGGCACCAAAGAAGGTTCCAGATAAGATCCTTGCTCCACAAACTGTCATCCAATAAAGTCTAAACAACAAGTATTTTAAAAAGCCTTATTTTTAAATTTATTTGAAAGGCAGAATCACATGGATGATATCCCATCTGCTGATTCACTCTCCATGTGGAGCTGCAGTGCCCAGGGCTGATCCAGGGTGAAGCCAGAAGCCTGGAACTTTCTCCAAACCTTCCACATGGGTTCAAGGGCCCAAGCACTTGAGCCATCTTCTCTCTTCCCAGGTGCATTGGTAGGGAGCTGCATCAGAAGTAGAGCAGCTGGGACTCAGATCAGTGCCCATGGGATTCCAGTGTCCCAGGTGGAGGCTTAGTCTGATATGCCACAACACCAACTCCCTGCCTAATCTTTTCTAAGGATATATTTAAAAAATTGTATTTATTTATTTGAAAAACATAGTGACAGAGACAACAAATTTTCCGTGTACTGCTTTACTTCCTAAATGGCTGCAACAGACAGGTCTGGTCCAGGCTGAAGCCAGGAGCCAGGAGAGCCATCATAGTATCTTATGTGGTGATGGGAGTCTAAGTAGTTGGTTCATCTTCAGCTGCCTTTCCACATTCTTTGTGGGAAACACAGAGATGTGGAAGAGGCAGGAGCCCACACATGCACTGACTAAAAATGGTGATTTGGGGAGAAGCTGTGGGTAGTGGCTGCAGAAGGAAGCCAGTCCAGGGCATCATGTAGGACATTTTCTTGATTTTTTTCCCCCTAAGAGTTAAAAAGCATCAGGATCTAGTGCATTTCTTTGGAGTTTGTTAAGACTTGTGAATTCCAGATCTTGGTCCTCCTTGGGACATTCTGAACTTGGTAGAAAACAATTCCAAATATTTAACAACTTGATTTGAAATGTGGCTCTTGTCCCCCTGGTAACAGAGACGTGCATAGCCAGAGGGTCCGGATCAGCCATCTGTCCCACATCAACGCCAATTCACAGAGAGTCAAAAATTTTTAGTAGTTCTCTCTGCAGGAATATTTTTAGAACACAGGAGAACAGAACGGCGCCTGGCATGGATGGGCATGCTCAAATTAGATGGAACGTTAAGGCCTTCCTAACGAATCCATCCGTACCCATTAGTAAGTGCTGAAAGGATGGGAACTGATAGGATGGGGTCAGGAGGCGGATTCCTTAAGCTAAGAAAGGAATTTTATTAGAGCTAACAGAAGTCCTAGCTTGTGAGTTTAATGACTTAATGGATAAGACGGAAGCTTGGAGAGGGAAAGGGAATCATTAAATTTCCACTCAATAAACTGAACTTCGAAGAAAGACTACGAATAGAATTATAGCTACTCTCGAATAAAATGAATTGTTAATATTCTAGCAACAAAGTAATGGAATGAAGAAAACTTACACCTCTGGCAGGAAATTAAGAAAGCTTAGTTTTATATTACCAAAAGAAAATACGGTGAAATCCAATAAATTAATGAAAAGTTCAACTCCAGGAGAATCAGAAAAAAAAAAAAAAGATAAAATTGAGGCTGCAGAATGGGGAAGAGTTTTCTAATTTTGAAAATTAAAAAAAAGCAAATTAACAATTTCATGCATATGGGTATAAAAATAACAAAGTAAGAAACAAACTGGGGCAAACTACATATAAAGACAGAGGTCTGTGTTCTTTATGTATAAAAAACTTTTCCAGGGGCCAGTGCCATGGCTAGATAGGCCAAGCTTCCTCTGGTGGCACTGGTATTCTATATGGGTGCTGGTTTGAGTCCCAGAAGCAGTAGAAGATGGCTTAAGTTTTTGGCCCTCTGCACCCAAGAGGGAGGCCCAGAAGAAGCTCCTGGAGCCTGGCTTTGGATCGACTCAGCTCTGATTGTTGTGGCCATTTGGGCAGTGAACCAGCAGATGGAAGATCATTCTCTCTTCTCTACAATTCTGCCTTTGAAACAAAATAAATCTTAAAACAAAACAAAACTTACCCTAATCAAAGAGAAAAATCACAGTTGGAAATTGCACAAAGGTACTAAATGGCTTACTTACAGAAGCAGCAGCAAGAGAAATAAAATTGTTTATATTCAACTTTTCTGGGAAAGAAATGTGAATTCCAAAAGATAATATTGACTTCCCCTGGAACCCACTGACCTGACAAAGACATTCAGTGTTTCCAAAGGAATCCTGTCAACAGGCATTCCAGAACAAGTGCCTTCATGGACTGCACGGCTGATGGAAGAAGAACCAGCACGAGCTTTACGGAAAGTAACTGAGCAAAACTTCCTGGAGATGTATTCAGTCCCTATGTGTAGTTGGTAACTACACTGCAAGGAACTAGCCCTTGAGAATCACAGTGTAAGGGAAAGAGATTTATAGATGTGTACACGACAGATCATTTATAACAGCAAAACTCTGAAACCAACCTTTTCCCCAAATGGAAGAGTGGTTAAATCAAGTATACTATTAAAACATAAACAGTGGCTGGTGTTGTGGCACAGCAGGTAAGGCCACCACTTACAATGGTGGCATGCCATTACTGGTGCCGATTTGAGTCCCAGCTGCTCCACTTCGAATCCAGTTCCCTGTTACTGCACCTGAAAAAGCAGATGGCCCAAGTGCTTGGGCCCTGGAGGAAGTTTCTGGCTCCTAGCTTTGGCTTGGCTTAACCCCAAGCCAAAAGGGGAGTGAACCAGAAGATTAGAAGATCTCTTTTCTCTCTCACTATCTAAATCAATCAATGAATCAATCAATCAATCAATCTCACACATGGTCACATACCCAAAAGGAAAGTCTCAACTACTGGGATGATAGGGAGGTAGGGTGGAGTGGAACAGGGCCTCGTTACCACAAAGTTTTTCCTTTCTTATTCATAGGTTGCCATAATTTCTTATGTCTCTACAAAAAGCATGATCACATCTATAATCCATAGTCATTTTCAACTACAAAGTTCTTTTAGCACAAATGTGTCAAAACTTCTGGCCAGTTGCCTCGTTGGTACACTGCCAGGGGTGGGTGGCAGTGGGGTGACTATCAAACATCTGTAAATCTCTTTCACTTGAAGCTCATTTTAGAAAACACATTCAATCAGCAAAACAGGCAAGGACTCATATTAAGGTTTTGTTTTGGAAAAATTTGTCTTTGTGGCTTGCAAACGAGGCATGCATCAGGGTGGGGGTGGGGGTGGGGAGCAGGGAATGGTGAACTTAAGCATGATGTACCCTTCCTGAGATTTGTCATCTTTGCAGTTGATGATTTGTGTCTTGACCTGGTCAAAACCTGGGAGTTGAAAAGATGAGGTTTAATTTGGTAACTCCTCACAGGATTGAGAGGAAAGAGCAGTCTTAGAGCAAATGCTTTATACAAATGCACTTCTTCCTCCCTTCTGGAAGCCCTTCCCAGCCCTCTTGTTGGTTTTTTGCTGCCCCTCTTTCCTCTCCTATCTTCGCGTTTTCATCCCTTTAAAACTGTCATTCACTTATGTCTCAAAAGATTTATTTACTTATTTGAAAGGCAGAGAGAGACAGACTAGAGCGAACAAGCTCTTCCATCTGCTGCTTCACTCCCCAAAGGGCCACAACAGCTGGATCTGGGCTACACTGAAGCCAGGACCCTGGAGCTCCAAATGGGTCTCTCACGTGGGTGGCAGGAACCCGTAGACTTGGACCAGCACCTGCTACCACTGAGGAGCATTAGCAGGAAGTAGAATCAGAAACAGAGAATCTGGGATCTGAACCGGATTCTCCGACAGCAGATGTAGGCATCCCAAGCAGCGGTTTAAGCCGTTACACCACAACACCAATCTGCCACCCCTTTTTGTTTTTAATCATGGTGACTTTAATCATGGTATCTTACTGCTCGTTTCCAGCTCTGTTTTGTCTCGTGGGATGCCTGATTCATAGCAGGTGCTTTCCTCCATGTATGGGGTAGGAACAAAGTCTTATTCGTTGGATCTTTAAAAACTTGCTCTAAAGGGCCTGATGCAATGGCTCAATCGGGTAATCCTCTCTTCACTCGCACCAGGAGTCCATATAGGTACTGCTTCATGTTCCAGCTGTTCCGCTTCCTATCCAGCTCCATGCTTATGGCCTGAGAAAGGAGCGGAGGCTGGCTCAACGCCTAGAACCCTGCACTCACGTGGGAGACCTGGAGGAGTTTCAGATCAGATCAGCACCAGCAATTGCAGTCACTTGGGGAGTGAGCCAGCAGACGGAGCTCTTTCTGTCTTTCTCTCTGTAAATCTGCCTTTCCAATAAAAAACACCTTGCACTATAGTTGGAAAAGGAATGTACTGACATTACCAGTTACTTAGACCTTTGGCAATGTCACCTTTGGGTGCTGTGGCTGAGTGACTGCTAAGGGTAGCAGGTGCTGAGTGGCTATGCAGGGCTGACTGCCCTTAGTATACTCAGGTCCCAGCACGTGAATGTGTGACTTCCTCCTGAGGGACCCTGAAAGTCCTCAGTGCAAGAACAGAAGCTACCAAAGTCCCAGTGCCAGCAGACATCCACACCCTCCAGCACTACCAGCTCCACCAGCAAGGCAGAACTCAAGCTACCTGGCTCTTTCCCCACTGCGCCTTCTTCACGGGCCCCCAGGCTGTGGTATGCTGGCACTACACAGCTTCTGTCACCCAGGGGGAATGGACACCATGCCTACCTCCTCTTTCCGGGGTGGAAACCTCCTCCAGGCATAGGTTTAGGCCACCAGGGGAAACAGTAAGTGTCTTCCTTCACAGAGGATCTCGGTGGGCTGGGCAGGTGTGTGATAGGAACAACAGAATCAGTGCTGGGATTCAAAAAGGGCCAGGACAGAGGGTGGGGCTGGGAGGACACAGCAGTTGTGGCAGTGGCTGCCCCGGTCTTCAGGTGGAAGGACTTTTCCAGGGAGCAGCCACATGAAGCTTTCAGGTCTGCACAGATCTGGCCTCTATCTGCCAAGTTAATGACTCACGCCAGGGGGCAGGAAATCTCTGAACGGGAGAATCGAGATGTAGGCCAGAGAAAACTGCCAACTTCCAGTGCAGATGGGATGATCAGGTTCTGGGAGGTTTCTGGGTACCAGCAGCTGGTGGCCAAGAACCTCCTTCCATCAAAATGAAAGGGCCCTATTCAAGTTTCAATTCCTTCCTTCACCACCTGTGTGGCTTCATCTGTCAGATCAAAGCCACAGCTGTAGCTCAGAACTAGTCTCCATTGTTTCATATCCTGTGGTTGTGTTGTGGGAAATGGGTCGGGGGGAGGGTGGGCTCTGAAAATGCCAGTCACATGCATTGCAGAAGGCTTCAATGACTTTCCCTTTCCCCGTGTTCCCAGAGTCTTGGCTGAACGTCACTCTGATGCTGAGATAGCATGGTAGACATGCACTTCTCAGTGTGAGGCACCAAAATGGTCCTGTTTATTTTCTGCTGGTAAAATTGTTGGCAGCTGCTTGCATGAATTGCTTGTCTCCTTTTCTTTAGTTTTAAAATTTTATTTTATTCATCTGAAAGGTAGATTTAGAGAGAGAGAGACAGAGACAGAGGCATAGGCAGAGGGAGCAATTCTCACAGACGGCCGTGCTGGCCAGGGCTAAGCCAGACAGAAGCCAGGAGACAGGAGTTTCTTCCAGGTCTGCTTTGTGGGTGCACGGACCCAAATACTTGGACCAGGTTCTGGTGCTTTCCCAGGCACATCGACAAGGAACTGGACTGGAAATGGAACGTCCAGGACTTAAACCAATGCTCAAATGGGATGCTGGTATCACACGTGGCAGCTTTACCCTCTATACAAGGCCAACCATGAGTCACTCGCTTTCTCATGGGGTGACAGGGTGGAGGAGGAGTTCTGCAGAGGCCTCTCAGGGTGGCCAAGTCTCATGTCAGGGCTGCACAATATACAACCTCAGGAACACTGAGGAAAAAAAGCACGAAAATGGGATTCTAATCATCTAAGGAATGTAGGGGGGTGGTCTCCGGTAATTACCACTTCCACACAGATTCTCGCTTCTGATTACAAAGGTCAAAGGGTCCGTTACCTTATTAGAATATTATCAATAGGAAAAGCTTAGCACTTCCTGGTGATTCATGAACTTCCAGCAAAACAGATTGATCATGTAGTATTTACTGTTCATTCTAGAGGAAACTGCTTATAATCCCACCTAGCAAGGTGCCAGTTTGTGAAAGAAAGATTTTCTTAGGCACATCATCAAGACAACATTGATGTATTTCCAGTTCTTCCCAGCACTTATCACTCTCAGAGGCAAACCCCAGGCTATGCAGATTGAACGCGGGGAAAACAACAAATCATCCTCTCCCAGCTTGAGACAACAATAAGCTCACTGAGTAGGGAGAAAGTGATTTCATCCATCAACCCCAACATTCAGCTTGGGACCTTCTCACGCGCTATACCATTTGGGGTGAGAATTCCTTAAGCATGAGTATCAATATAAGGCTTGTCTGACTGCCTAAAACATGGTCTCCAAGATTCTCTCTCTCTCTCTCTCTCTCTCTCTCACACACACACACACACACACATACACAGTCTGAAGAACTCCCACCTGGGATAAGCACTCTTCTCCTTCCTCACTCACCACGACTTCACCCACAGCCACCTGCGACCGCCATGACTGTCTCCCGCTCACCACTCCTCCCTCCCTCTGAGATGCTCAGCTCTGAAGAGCTCCCAATTCTTTGTGATGACTCACCTTTGCTGTAAGCAAGCTCAGCCACCCTGGAACCCCAACAGAGAGAGGATATTTATAAAGGTTTTTTAAAAAAAGGTTGGGTCGGCTTGCTTAATCATGTGCAAATGCATAATACACAAATCTACATGGCTTACACTTCTCTGCTTTGTTAAAACAGGAGGAAATATTGACAAAAGGAGGGGAGAAAAATCAAGCAAAACCCAAGAGGCTCTTCCAGCTAAACCTAAGTGTAATGCATTGCTTCCACAGTCCCAAACAGGCATCCTGCTTGTGCCAGTCATGGAGTAATCTTAAAAAAAAAAAAAGCAGATAAAAACTTTTTAAAGTAAATTTTTGTGCAATGGCAAAAAAGAGCATGGTCAATGTTTGAAGGAAAATAAGAATATTTAACATGGCTTATTAGAAAAATATGTACTGCATCCCTGATCGCGGTCCGTTCTGTTCTGATATTTCCAGTGATCTTCTATTTTTATTATCTCAAACAACACTGAGGGCTGCTGGATGCCAGATGGAACTTTTCCTTTCCGCCCACTTTCCACCGCAAAAGTTAGAACGGCTCCCTGCGTCCTACGTGGAGCTCTTTCCTAAGATCCTTTTCCTCATCTTTATAAACGGAGTATCTCGGGCCCGGCGCGATGGCGCAGTGCTTAAGGTCCTCGCCTTGCACACCCGGGATCCCATATGGGCGCCAGTTCTAATCCCAGAAGCCCCGCTTCCCTTCCAGCTCTCTGCCTGTGGCCCAGGAAAGCAGTCGAGGATGGCCCAAAGCTTTGGGACCCTGCATCCGCGTGGGAGACCCGGAAGAGGCTCCTGGCTTTGGATCGGGACAGAAGATCTTCCTCTCTGTCTCTCCTCTCTGTATATCCACCTTTCCAATAAAAATAAAATGAATCTTTAAAAAAAATAAATAAACGGAGTATCTCAATCATCTGGAAACCACCAACCTTCAGCTGAATCAACAGGAGAGGACTACAGAGCAGAGCAAACTGTATTTCAAATGAAGCTGTCTGACACAACAGCAACATGCACTCTTGAAATTCATGTCTACCAAACTAGGCTTGAACCCAAGCTGACTTCATATTCCCCCCTTAAATTAAAGAATTACTTATTTATTTAGCTTTATTTGGAGGCAGAGAGACAGAGACAGAAACAGAGTGGGCTGGAGGGTGGAATGGGGTGCAGAAACTGACATCCTTTTGCTCACTTTCCAAATACCTGGAACAGTGGAGGCCGGGTCAGATGAAGCAGCAGTCCTGAATTCAGTCAGGGTTTCCACCCTGGTGTGGCAGGGACTCAAGGACTTGGGCCATTAGATGGAATCTGGATGGAAAAGCAGAGGAGCTGGGTCTCCCTTACAGGTAGGTGGATGTGTGTCCCAGGTGGCATCTTAATCACCACATCAAATAGTTGCTTCCCCAGTCAAGTTTTTAAAGGGTAACAATGATGTACAGTATGTCCTTAGGCAAAGCTGACAGGTTCTCACTGAGCTGACATTAGCACATTGTACCCTTGTTCTAAGTCTTCAGTGCCTATGTTGGTTCCTGCTTCAGGTGCCACCAAGAGATCACTGTGCAAGGAAGCAGATGGGCCAGTGGGACTTGCTCTCCTCCCCACCAGCCCTGCACAGCAGTGGAGGAATCTCCAGCATGGGAATCTAGGCTTCTCTCTCTCTCCTACTCAAAACTTTCATGCAGTTAGAAGGTGCTCCTGATGCAGTACTTGGCAAGACCCTTGCCCCCACAGCCTCTGGTCCCTGAGCTGTCTGGCTTTCAGAGATGTCACAGACCCTGCACACAGGGACCCTCACACCATCATGTCTATTTGTGTCCCTGCCTGGTGTATCCAGTCCTCCTCACTGCCCACAACAGAGCCCCAGGTCTGTCGCTTCCTAAGGGAAACTTGCATGAGGCCCTGGACTCATCGACAGCCCTGCTAGGTACCTCCAGTGCACCTGTTTTAGCACCTACTCCACAGGGAACTGTGAGTTCACCCAGTGCTTAGAAATACTTGCATGCTTATTTGTTTATTTATTTGAAAGGCAGAAAGAAGCAACCAGAGACCCCTTCTCTACTGATCCATTGCTCAGCTGCTCACAGCTGCCATGGGCCAGATCACAGCTGGGGACCAGGAATTAAGACTTCCATGTGAGTGGCCAGGACCCATGCACTTGAGCCATTGCTTGCTGCCTCCCATGGCATGCCTGAAGAAAGAGCTGCACATGAAGTGGGACCAAAATTTACACATCAGCACTCTGACACAAGCAGCAGGTGTCCTGGGAGCTGCCTTCCCTGCTAAGCCAAGTACCTGCTTTGAGCCTCTGGATTTCCTAGGAAATTCATGACTGTCACTCGCTGCCGCTGGCTCGTTCCCATTTCCTGTTTGATTTCTCTTGTCTCCCGGCCCTGGCAGTATATAGCTGTCATGAAGTACAGTCCTCTGTCACTTTCCTTTGCCCCTTTTGGTCTTAACAATGTTCATGCATCCATGATCAACTCAAATGAAAACCCAGCAGTAGAGGCTTGCTACGGTTACCTGATCAGACAAGTGTCTGTGCGGCATTAGCTCTGTCACATTAATGCAGACCAGGGGCTGGCTGTGAGCAAAACGGAGAAGAAAGGAAGACAAGGTCACCCAGGGTCTGGGGTCAGCCCTATCCCAGGGGTACAGGATGGGGGGAATGACTGCAGAGCCAAAGGCAAAGGAAAGCCTTTATTTTTCAAGACCTCCATTAATGATTTCCCAGCCACACTGCAGGTGACAGAGCTATTTTAATTTCTGCAGGAATAGCAATATCATAAACCCAGACTGGCGTCCATAGAGCCAGGACTAAGGGATCCTTGGATAATGTGAGTTTGACAAAGCACCGTCACAGAGTCAGTATCCATTTCCTTAGATTGGGCTTTTAAAAAAGAAATTCAACTGTTTTCAGACAAACAATCAGCAACATGACAAATTCTCTCTTGAAAAAGGCTGAAACTCATTTTAAGAAGAAAAAGATGCGCCTTGCATGTGGGTTTGTTTCAAGAACCTAAAAATATAGCTAATGAGGCAGATGGCTATGCCAGATAGCAGGGCACACAGGGACCTGTGCCATCAGTCTGGCTGCTGGTTTGTGTTGGAGGAGACGAGTTATGATTTAAAGAGCATAGAGAGTGGATGAAGCTTGTGAACCTGGCTCCCGAACAGACAGAAGAGCCTGGGTGGCTGCTGGTGTGAAATCAAGCATTTGCTGGATTTCAGTCCATCTCCTAAAATGCTAGGAGACTATCCAGACCCTCCTGGCCCTTCCTAACACCACAGGCCGTCAGGAACAGCTGTTATCTCCCTGCAGGTCCTTTGCCCAGCTGCCCTGCACAGCGGAATGCTGACTGTATGGGGCTGGCATTGTGGGGCAGCTTACTGTGATACTGGCATTCCAGATCAGAGTGCCAGTTTCAGCCCTGGATGCTTCCTATCCAGGCCCTTGCTGAATGAGCCTGGGAAGGCAGCAGAAAACAGCCCCAGCATGCCTGGGCCTCTGCCACCTGTGTGGGAGACCCAGACCGAGTGCCAGGCTCCTGGCTCAAGCCTGGCTCAGCTCTGGTCATTGTGGTCACTTTGGGGGTGAACCAGAAGATGGAAGATCTATCTTTCAACAACATAAAATAAATATTGAAGAAAAGGGATTTATAATAATTACCAACCATGCTATAAAAGACTATCTTTAATTAGTGAGTAAGCCTCAAGTAACACTGAGATTGCTTGAAACCTTACTCACACAGACATATAATACATGTCTGAACACAGAATGATAAACCACTTTCGTAAGAAGCAAAGAGAATTTTCCACCTTACATCTAAGTACTGCTAAATCATACCAAAAAAGTAGGGAAAAGTTGGGAAGAGATGGAGATCCACTCTTACCATTGACAGTAAGAGCTGAGGACACCAAGCAATGCTTCTCCCCCAGTCACCCTCAAACAGGGAGCCTTGACGTCAGTCAGTTTCCGGGAAGAGGCTGCAGGAAACCGAGAAGGAAGCCATAGGGCAAGGGGAGTGCTGGGCGACCGGGCCCTGGCAGCCACTGGGCCTCCCCCCTCAGCTTCAGAATCAGCAACCTCCTTTCCGCCCTTCCCGCCCCTGTGAAGTGGGAAAGCGGAAAGAAGCGGGTGGGTCCAGACTTAACAGAGGAACTGGGTGGGGTGGGGCCCCTGGCCTCAGTTCTGCAAGAGGAGCCGGGTGTGCAGGTAGAGGGGTTGGCTCAGCTCAGGAGCTTTCCTTGACACTGCTGATCTACAATGGAATGGAATGCATGGTGAAGTGTCAGTCACATCTAGGGGAAGAGATGGTTTTTCTGGGAAAGTGTGCCTTTGTCATCCAGGAAAACAGCAGCAGTGCTGGGACACAGATGAGCTTGTCAAGTCCCAGATGGAGTTTTCTCCCTCCCTTCTTCTCCCCAGGCCCACCTCCTTGGCATTGTCCCTCTCCTCCAGGATGTCGGCTTCCTGCACCCCCTCTTTGGAACACCCTCATGGCTCATGGTGCCTGGCTCCCCAGGCAAGGAGTCCCAGGATCTCTCCCAGCCCAGCTCTGCTCTCTCACCCTTCAACCAGCTATTAGATGGAAATGACATCACTGACTTCACAGACATCTAGCCTCATCCCCATTTTCATTTGTTTACTTATTTGAAAGGTAGGGTGACAGTATGACACAGAGCACCATTGGCTGGGGCTGGATGAGGCCAAAACTAGGTGCCTGGCATGCCATCTGGGTCTCCCATGTGGTTGGCGGGGGCCCAAACACTTGGGTCCTCTTTCGCTGCTCTCCTAGGCACATGAGCAGGAAGCTGGATTGGAAACGGAGAGCTGGGACCTAAATAGGCTCCCATATGAGATTCCTGCATCATGAGCAGTGAAATAACCTACTGTGCCACAACACTGCCCCCCAAGTCCTCTTCTGAATGAATACGAAGGGAACCAGGGACTCAATGGTTCCTCTTGGTGGTGTGGAACTTCTAGGACCTCAGAGTCTCCCCAAGTCTGGCCCCATTCTTAGTCCCCAGTATATCTCTCTCCTCTCCCTGAGCCTTAAGGTGAATGTATTTCTGAAGAACCTCTTGTATACTGACCTCTCTCCCTCCCTCGAGGAATATCCGAATGGAACTTGAAACCTGAAGTCCCGGTCTATTTCTACCTCTGTTGCCAAGAGAGAAGTCTGTTCTCCCCCTCCTCTCCCATCTCCTCTGTGTGTCCCTTGGGGTCGGCATCACTGCCTCATTGCTTTCAATCTAATTTTCTTATTTATTTCATGTGTTATGTGAAGGTGAGTGAGTGAGCAAGAGAGACAGAGAGAGACTTCTGTCACCTGCTGGTTTACTTACTTCCCACATATCTGCAGCAGACCGGGCTACGCCAGGCCAAAGCCAGAAGGTCAGAACTCAACCCAAGTCTCTCATGGGGGTGGCAGGAACCCCAGTACTTGAACCATCATTTGCTTCCTTGCAGGATGTACTTAAGGAGCTAGTTGGATTAGAAGTAGAGAAGTTGGGACTTGAACCAGGCACTGTGACATGGGAGGCAGGGTGTCCCATATGGCATGCGCACTCATGCTAGTGCCACTGCTTCCATTTATCTCATTTCCTGGAGGGAGCCTCTCCTCACTACAGCTGGACTATACTGGGTGAGGACTCACCATATATTATTTCAGATCCTCTACAACACAAAACATAAAAGCTCCATCAGTAAGTGATGGAGACCATTCCAGAGTAACAGAATAGTAACACATCCAGGGCCAGGCGGGTCAGGAGAGCAATCCTGAAGTCACAGTCAAGGCTGAAGAAGATACACACAGAGCTCAACATAATGCCAAGGCTTTGCCCAAAGAAGCCAGCTAACGAGGGGGTGACCAGACATTCCAAAGGTCTGAGCTATAAAGAAGTCTCTGTGATGGCTGCTGAAGTGCCAGCAAGGTGAACAGGGACATCTTAGAGAGCAGAAGCGTACTTCATGGAAGCAAAGTGAGGTGACAGTTTACCTAGCTGTTAGGACAAAGAGGACTAGCCACTCTGCTGCTCAAGCAGACTAACGTTACGTTGACCATCGGCCTGAAGAAATCAGGATGAAAATTCAAAAATGTTTCCTATGGAGTGGTACACAGGTTCCCTATTACCAACTGTCAGATTCTGACAATGTTATCATCCACACAGCCCTTGCACATCTCCCACCTTGATGGGGGCCAGTGTCCCGGCCTGGCTCAGACCCGCAGCCCTCACTAGACTCCCAGCTGTCCCTCTCCAGGGCGTCTCTCCAGCCCTTCCCTCTCCCTGGCTCAGCATTCCTCTACATCGGGGGCCAGAGAGATCTTACAGACGCCGCGTCCGATTATGCCACTTTCCTCCTTTGATGGCGTCCCTGTGCCAGAAGGGCAAGCCCAAACGCCATGGGGTGCTTTACTGGGTCTTTCATAACCAACACCTGCTTGTCTTTTCTAGCATGCACTTTCCTGTTCCCTGTGAGTCACCCTCGGCACTGTAGCTCTGTCTTCCTGTCCCTCCCTCTGTCTAAAGAGCTCTCCTCCTGCCCTGCTCTTCTCTCTTGACCTCAAGGTTAAACTCAGAAGGCCTCCCCATCCACCATATAAGAACACACATCCCTTTCTGTATTGATACAACTGTAGAATCCAGACCAGGAAATATGGTGCCCACACGGGAGGCCATCTCTTTTTAAAGAACTGAGCGCTGCACATCAATCCTAGGATCATAACATACAGAGACACGCCCAGTTCCTGTACCATTCTTGTAGTCTCAGCAATAATAACCGTTAACGCTTAGGAAAGAACATGGTCTCGTTTTGCCCACAGCCAGTTGATACACAATAGAAAAGCTGATGTTTCCTGGGAAGCGCATGATTATTACACATCAGAATTTTTCATGTTGCAAAAATACCTTGGCAAAAGCACAGTGATGTGTTTCTCCAACAGCCTGTATGTAGAATCATGGCATGTACCAGTTTCATAGCAGAAATGATAAGGCATACTGGCAAACAATACAAGATTCTGTCACTCATTTCTTCCCCTGTGCAGTAGCAGCTTTTCAAAGTGAACTTCGTGTTTGGCATGTCAGTGGCCTTCTGAAATCGGTGACAAATTTACTAAAAAGAACGACTTGACTGCACAGGGATCTTGGATGACAACTTAAATTTCACCATTGCCTACTTAGCTTTCAGCCTAGGCATGGTAGATGAAACCTTTTCAAAATGATAAAGGAAAGGAAATCCGTGTGTGTGTGTGTGTGTGTGTGTGTGTGTGTGTGTGTGTGTGTGCGTGCGTGCGCGAGACTGCAGGATCTGGCCATTATTGTTACAAGAAGAGGAAACAGCAGACGTAGGTTTGCATTCAGAAAAGGGCGGCTTCCTCTGCCGGCCAGTTTTCCGTGAGCAGGAGCAGATGACTGACCGCTGCTGAAATAAACCAAGGGCGGGAAAAATGAAAATCCTGAATACCACGCCCTTCACAGAAGGCCACGGTCCATAGACATCCAAAGGATCGGACAGCCTGAAATACAGTGTTAGGCAGTTTTTAAACCCCAGTAATTCACTGTTAAAAGCATAAGCATCTCACAGCAAGTAAATCACTCAGTGACATACTACGTCACTCAACACAGGCCCTGGCTGTTGACTGGTTCAACTGGCCTTATCCTGCAGGAGAGAACCTGCAATAAGGCTGCATTTACATTTCTCACTAAGCCAATAATGATGATGATGATGATGATGATAATAATAATAAAGATCCTAAGAATTGGCTTTTTCTCACTTTCAGCTTCAAGGAAAACCTATCCAGAGGAAGGCCCAAATCCCTTGTTTATCTTTGCGCCATCTCTGCTCTCAGAAACACGAACATTTCGGAGTTGCTAATTTTGCATCTGTTGCAGGACATTTACACATGAAGTATAAAAGAAAACCTCAAACCTTTGTGTTCTACTTTTGCAAACTCAAAATGAAAGCTTAGAGGCAACAGAGAACAAACAGCCATAAGCAGAGGCTCAGACCTCTAAATCACTGACTTTCTTTGACAAGATCACCATCAAGTTCCCATTTTGATAGCTATGAGTTTGGAGGCGCTTGTCATCTCAGCGGCAGCACTTCCAGGCAATGTGCTAGGCCGCACTAAATGGAAGACGAGGGAAACATGGGCATATTCTATAATAAACACAGAGCTGTCTGCGGCCTGGTGCTCATCATATCTGATCCTGGTGGGTGGGGCTCTGCTCAGAAAACACGGCCCTACCTCAAGCCGCTACTGACTTCTTGAGAGAGAAAAATGCTCTCTCAGTCTAAACTGTGTCAAGCTTTCACATCATCCATGGTGAAGACTCACCCTGATTCCAGAGACGCTTACATGCACAGAAACATCTATCTTGAGATTGGCAAGATATGGCATCTGAAACGTGCTGCTCTTCTGATGAAAACGAGGCACGGAACACAGCGTATTGAAGCAGCTACCGATGTTACCATACTCAAGTCTCCCAAAGCCACCACAGGGGGACAGCAGACTGTTCTGACATAGTCAAGCTTAGAGGTGATTTTAGAAGATTTTCCAACACCCCACGCCCTTCAGTGATCTCTGGCACAGTGAACACTTCACCTGCAACCAACTTGGTGATCTCCTCCATCACAGACCTGGAAAAGGCCTGCTTATTCTCCTCTATGAAACAACCATTGCAATCCCATGGTACACTGTTCGCGACAGGTTCTCAGGCCAGCCTTAAACAGCTCACCTCTGTTGCCACTCAGGAAAACCCTGCCATCCCTATGGATGGAGCTGAAGCAGGAAACCATGAAGGAAAGAGAACAACTCCCCACTGGGAAACTGGAGCCGCAGGGAGACAGGTGTCTGAGCACAGAAGAATGTTCTCTTCCATGAGCAATTTTGGCCAGAGCAGTACAACTCACAAACAACAACAAAACCAGCCGTGGCCAGCACGGAGCGGGTGAGAGCAGTGCCACCATCTTCCCGGGGTGATGGATGCTGGTCCACTCCCTTGTAGGACTGCCCATGAATGCCCACTTTCAGGGGCACCAGGCGGCTTGTCCCTTTCCCCAGCTTTAGCCGCGTCCACACAGTATCACTCTTGTTGGGGCACAAGCATTCGTAAGACACTTGGCAGAGCTCCCCTCTGACCCTATCTCGCTGGGTGCCAGCATCTGTCAGCTGCTCTTTGGGTCCTGGCGATTGTGGAGTGGCTAGGGACACAAACTCGCTGGGTACTAGGGCCACCCCTTTGTCCTCCACATCAAAGAATGCTGGAATGATTTTTTGAAAATCCATGTTCTCCAGACTACCTGATGTGACAAAACATCCTAAAGCCAAAACAAAAACAAATACACACTAAGTCCTGTGGTTAGGACCAAAAGTCCACATGCATTCATGCTGGCTGGAAGGCTACTCCCTGTGCCTACAGGATTTAACTCTCAAGCAGAACTATCTTATAAAGACAGGGTCTCGGGGTTACAGAACATTTTTACCAATGAGGATGCCTTGTAGGGAGGAATCCCACTCTTCCAGAATTTAGAAGGTAAGAGAGCCAGGCTGAAGCGCTTCTCACCCCTCCATCCCTGCAGTTCCCCAACGGAAAAAGGGCTTACGTGCTCAGACTTCTCCACGTCCTTCTTGTCTGTCTGCAAAAACTGACAGTTCTCTCTCGCCAGCTTCTGGACCAGTTCGATCCTCCCGAGGTCATCTCTCCCTTGGAGCTTGCACATTACTCCCGCCTTCAGAGTTGGAGAGAAAGCGAAGATGTATTTAAATCCGCAGTCCCAGGACATGACACCACTGCAAGTTCACCTTATAAACAGTTCATTTTCTTCTCATTTTTTCCCTTTGCCTGAGACAGAGAAGGGGAGCATTAAATCATGGTCTTGCTAAGACGAATGTGTCTTTCTGCGATAGCAATGATTTTAATGTAAGAATGCCATGCCAAGAGACTCGAAGTTGAGATCACAGATCAGCCTGCTCTTACGAGTTCAAGGCAGAGCAAACTAAACCATTTGCCTCTCCGTGTGTGCCTGATATGCCACTATTTGTTTGTTCCTGACAGCCTGTTTCCTGTTACATAAGCACAGCCTAGCAAGAGGTTAAAAACTCATGGGAAAGTTAGCCAGGAACTACTGGGGCAAAGAAGGGTGGGGAGATACAACGTCCTAAAAATAACAGGCTACCACCTCCCAATGGTTTTTTTTTTTTTTTAAACTCTGCTAGATCATTCCATACACAGATACATACCTAACCAGAAGAGTGCAACCTTTTTTTCTAAAACTGGAAAATTACCACGGGACATTCATGAAATACTTCCCATGTTACATGAGATGAAAAAAAAAAGGAGAATATTTTTATTAGCCATAAGAAATGGGAACAAGCAAGCTTGAAGCTCTATTCATCACACCTTGGAAATCACCCCCAAAAAGCATTACTGAGGGTCAAAGAAGAGTATGCGGGGAGAGAGGGGCAAGAGGAAGACATGACTAGGACTGGATTAGGAAGAAATAACACACAGATTCTTAGCTGCCTCTTGCATTCTTTCCAAAATGCCTCATCCTGATGTCCCAAGGCATGGAAGAGATCGGAGGCTATTGTAGGCAGGAACAGGCAAGATCATGGAATCTGTGTTTCACCCAGCACAACCCACAGCATCGCAATGTGTGGGGTAAGATGAACAAACGTGGGGAGTGCCCGGCACAGCAGCACAGGCTGGTGCTGCTGGCAAGGGGGACTCCTGGATACAGGGAAGTGTCCATGCTTTGTCCCGGGAGGCAGTGGCATCCCTTTATCTGACAGCTCATCTAACTAGGAAGGAAGGAAGCCAACAGAGAGATGTGCACAATGGCTCAAATCTCAGGTTCCCAGATGCAGCGTGTGGAATTCCTCCACTGCCGTCACAGACTTATTTTTGCAGTGCCACTCACGGCTGCATCTCTAGTTCTTCCCTTCTGAAGTTTTCCTGGACAAGGAATCTGTTTATCTTGAGACACTGCTGGAAAGTCCCTTATCATGCTAGACAAAATCCTGGTTTTGTCCATGACCTTCAGTACCGCTACCCCTTCTCCCCTGCAAGCACTGGGAAACAGGCCTGCTCCTTATCCAGTGTGACAATCTTCCAGAAACACTTGAGGACAAAGATTTATAGTATCCTCCTTCTGGCATTCTCCAGATTGAATCCGATGCATTATTTTATTCATTAATTTCTTCTCTCAGCCAGATTTTTCTTTCTTAAGGATTAATTTCACTTATTTAAAAGGCAAAGTGGAGACTAGGTATAGTGGCATAGGAAGCTAATCCTCCACCTGTGGCACCAGACATCCAAAATGGATATCATTTGTAGTCCTAGCTGCTCCACTTCTGATCCAGCTCTCTGCTAATGTCCTGGAAAGGCGGCAGAGTATGGCCCAAGTCTTTGGGGCCCTGTGCCCATGTGGGAAACTCAAAAGAAGCTCCTGGCTACCAGCTTCGGGCCAGCTCAGCTCTGGCTGTTGCAGCCATTTGGGGAGTGAACCAGCAGGGGTCAGGAGTTCTATCCAGGTCTCCCATGTGGGTGGTAGGGGTCCAAGCACTTGGCGCTATTTTTTGCTGCATTCCAAAGTGTATTAGCTGCATCAGTAACAGAGTATCAGGATCCTGAACTGGTCCTCTAGGATGGGATTCAGGTACCCTGAGCAGTGACTGTGCCCCACGGAAATCTTGTTTTGTTTTTAAGATTTGCTTCTTTGAAAAATCAAAATTAGCAAGAGATATTCCATTGCTGGTTTACTCCATAATTACCAGAGTAGGTGGAGCCAGGAGCCTGGAATTCTATCCAGGCCTCCCATGAGTAGCAGGAGCTGGACTAGAAGTAGAACACCCGGGGGGTCCTGAAACCTGTGTTCCTATGGGATGCCAGTGTTGCAAGAGGTGGTGTAACTTACTACGACCCCATGCAGGCTCCTCAAAGTCTTTTTTCGACAGTTATTATCTAAGGAGCACTGTGGGCTTGATTATCCTGCATAAATGCATCCACAAATCAGGTAGAAACCAAACCAGAAAACCTTGACAGACATAACTCCTTGTTAAATTGTAAGAGGGGAAGTAAATATGAAATAATTAGGTTAATCTGAAAGCCATTTTAGAATCAATAGATGGAAGATCAATATCTCTTTTCCTCTTCCTCTCTCTGTACATCTTTCAAATAAATAAATGGGAGCATAAGGGGGGCACTTCTCCACCCACCCACCCCGGGCAGCCAACGCGGCAGCACTCCTTGGAAACGCTGCAGGGAGCCACCGGCACTCTGGGACGCTTTCACAGTTTCACAATTTAGGGCTTTAATTTCAAGAAACCCATGAATTTATTAACATGTTTAGGAGCTTTGCAAGATAAATAACAGTTCTTGATACAGACCTTCACATTCTTCGTCTATTTCATTTGTCTATGTGAAATTAATTACAAACAGTTTGCCTAACACTGTTAAGCCAGGAAGGAAAAGAAAAATATAAAGATGAATGTGTAACTGTCAGAAGAGTTATTTAAGAACCTTATTTCAAGGTCTGTTTAGAATAAATGAAATTCTCCATGATGCATAATTAAAGCTATTCATATGATCCTCAATATTTGAGAAGAATAAATATTATGACTACAAATGCAAAGTCTGTTTGCTTCATACATCAAGTCCTAGCACTTTAGGCTCCAGGAGCCGGCATGGTGATGCAGTGTGTTAAGCCACCACCTGTAATGCTCCAGTCTCACACAAGCGCTAGTTTGAGTCTCAGCTGCTCCATTTCCGATTCAGCTTCCTGATAACGTGCCTGGGAAGGCAATGAAAGACGGGCCCCAAGTACAAGGGCCCTGACATCTTTGTAGGAGTTCCTGGCTCTTGGTTTTAGCCTCGCCTTGACCTGGCAGTTGCAGCCATTTGGAGAGCAAACCAGCAAGTATAAGATCTTTCTCTCTTGCTCTCTTTCTGTGGCTCTGCTTTTCAAATAAATAAATGTTTAAAAAATGTGGAGTCCAGGCACGGGTGTTTGACATAGCAATTTAGACATTAATTAAGGAGTCCAGTTCCCCAACTGGAGTATCTGGGTGTGAGTTGTCAGTGCAGATCCTGGGAGGTATCAGGTGATGGTTCAAGTTAGCATCTTCACTCATGTGGGAGACCTAGACTGAGCTTCCAGGTTCTGGCCTCAGTCTGGCCCAGACCTGGCTATGCAGGCACCTGGGGAGTGAACTAACAGATGGGAGTGTGTGTTCTCTCCCCATCTCTGTCTCTTTCTCTCTCTTTACCTCCACCTCTCAAAGAACATACAAATGAGTTTCAGAAACTCGCCAGGAACCTGTTGCAATGGCTCAGTGGCTAAGTCCTTGCTTTACATCTGCTGGGATCCCATATGGGCACTGGTTCATGTCCTGGCTGCTCCATTTACCATCCAGCTCCCTGCTTGTGGCCTGGGAAAGCAGCCGAGAACGGCACAAGGCTTTGGGAAACTGCACCCACATGAAAGAAGCTTCTGGCTCCTGGCTTCAAATCGGCTTAGCTCCAGCCATTGCGGCCACTTGGGGAGTGAACCAGATCTTTGTCTCCGTCTCTCCTTCTCCCTGTAAATGTGCATTTCCAATAAAAATAAATAAATCTTTAAACACACACACAAAAGTCAGATACATTCCCTTAGTGCTAAGATGAAACCTGGACAGAATTTCCTTAGGAACGGCTTCATGGGTGACAAATGAACAGCACTTCTGTGACAAAGGTCAAAGAGTACAGCTCTTTTTGTGAAAATATTTCTTATCTTAATCTTGCAAAAACATAGAAACAAAAATATGGTTTTTTTGGGGGGGGAAGGAAAAAATAAGGCAAAAAGTATGTACCTTCTTTCAGGAAAGCAGTTTTACAATAACAGACTGTTACTTACTACTAACGCAATTGAATACACAGGATATTCACATAAATCTGTTTTGATTACTATAAAACACATTCATTCTGTTACAAATGAAGCCTTGTAGAGGAATTCACAAAAAAATTTTTTTGGCCGTTTCATTTTTATATATTATTTTGATAACATTGGGTTTTTTTTCCCTTAAGATTTATTTATTTTTATTGGAAAATCACATTTACAGAGAAAAGGAGAGAGACACAGAGAAAGATCTTTCAACCACTGGTTCACCCCTCCAAGTGGCTGCGACGGCCAGAGCTGAGCTGATCTGAAACCAGGAGCATCTTCTGAGTCTCCCAGGTAGGTGCAGGGTCCAGAAGCTTTGGGCCACCCTCCACTGCTTTCCCAGGCCACAAGCAGAGAGCTGGAAGGCAAGTGGAGCAGACAGGACTCACACCAGTGCCCAAATGGGATCCCAGCACATGAAAGTTGAGGACTTTACCCGGTAGGCTATTGCACTGGGCCTAGTATTATTGTTTTTCTTAAAAAACATTTTCTGTATTTGATTTATTTGAAAGACAGAAACACACAGATATTTTCCATCTGATTGGATATAGTCAGACCCTGGCACCTGGAACTCAATCCATGTTTTCACATGTGTCAGAGGAATATCATGTGCTGGCTCCCAGGGTGCATATTAGCAGGAACTTGGAATCATTAGTGGAGCTGGGACTCAAACCCACTTGAATGTGGGATGTGGGCATCCCAAACGTTTCCTAGCCACTATTTTTGCTGTTTTGGACAGAAAATATACATAGCAGCATAAAAACAGATGGGTTGAGATGATATTCTATTGTATATATACCTGCTTATAAAACATAAAATATTAAGAATCCTTTTTGGGCCCGGCGCGGTGACGCAGTGTTTAAGGTCCTCGCCTTGCACGCCCGGGATCCCATATGGGCGCCAGTTCTATCCCGGCAGCCCCGCTTCCCTTCCAGCTCCCTGCCTGTGGCCTGGGAAAGCAGTCGAGGACGGCCCAAGGCTTTGGGACCCTGCACCCGCATGGGAGACCCAGAAGAGGCTCCTATCTTCGGACCAGGATAGCATGGACCGTTGAGCTCACTTGGGGAGTGAGTCATCGGACGGAAGATCTTCCTCTCTGTCTCTCCTCTCTGTATATCCGCCTTTACAATAAAAAATAAAATAATAATAATAAAAAAAAGAATCCTTTTTGGGAAAATTTGGAAGACAGGTTATAGTGAAAAAAAGATAAAAAATTTCAACTTCAGGACAGCAAATACTTGAAGTTTTAAATTTCTGCAGAGAGGGCCCGGCATGATGGCGCAGTGGTTAAAGTCCTCGCCTTGCATGCCCGGGATCCCATATGGGCACCGGTTCTATCCCAGCAGCTCCACTTCCCTTCCAGCTCCCCGCCTGTGGACCCTGCACCCGCATGGGAGACCCAGAAGAGGCTCCTGGCTTCGGATCGGCATAGCATCAGCCATCGCGCTCACTTGGGGAGTGAATCACTGGACGGAAGATTTTCCTCTCTGTCTCTCCTCTCTGTATATCCGCCTTTCCAATAAAAGAAAAAAAATCTTTAAAAAAAATTTCTGCAGAGAAAGAAGGAAGACAATGAAAATGCCCTCCCTTTAATAATTGGGGGGAAAGGGTGTGACATGCCCAAAGGCAGAAATGCGTGATGGGAAGGGTGGTGTTCTGGGTCCCGTGAGTCACCAGGGCTGGGACATCCACGAGCTGTGGCCATCATTCGTGACTGCCAGCTCCTCGCTGGCTGCCCAGGTGGGGCACAGCCAGTTCTGTGAGGCAGTGGCTTGTTTGTGGTACCTGTGATGACATGCTGCCTGGGTGGACAGAGCCCCTCTGCACATGACACAGCCTCTGTCCAAACAGACTGAGCCCGGTGCACGGGAAACAAACCAACATGGAGCTGGTCACTGCTACTTCCTGCAGACTAGTTCCTGTGGGTCCTGCAGAACGATGCCCTCTGATTAGACTCCAAGCACAGTAATGCTAAACACGCATAAAGGACAGATGGGGTTGGGGGATGGTTTATCCTGTTCCTGCACTTGATTCCTTGAGCTTTCAGCATGAAATAGGGAGGGCGCTGAGCTTGTCTCCCTTTTTGGCTTGAGAGATTTGTACACCAGGCAAATGAGATTGAAGAGCAGTTTGCAAGGACACAAAGAGAAGGAGTAAACTCCAGTGCACTACAACATAAAGGGTTGAAAAGCATCCATCGGGGACAGATGTTCTGGCACAGCAAATGAAGCCCTCTCTTGAGGATGCCTGGCTCTTCTGTTTCTCCTCCAGTTTCTTATTAATGCAATCGGCAGCCAACAGATGATGGTTCAAGTGATTGGGTCCCTGCCTCGGCGTTGGTTTGGTCTATCCCCAGCTGTGGCCGGCATTTGGAAAGTGAGCCAGTGAAGGAAGCTCTCTGTGTCTGTCACTCTGTCAAACTAAACCACTAAAAGGATCATCTGCTATTTATTGTCAGCCCTAATTGAGAGCTTTCTTCAATATATATTTTATTAAAGTCCCATCTTCACAGATACCTGATCAAATGTTTGGCAATTCATTTTTGTAATTAACATTTATCACTACCTAAAATTAAAATGATTGATGCAGAGTGGGAGATGGGAGACCATCCAAATGATTAAGGAATCCAATGGGCAAAGGTCAGTTGAGTCACAGCAAGTTTCCCAAGTTCAGCCCGTTACAGGTGGCTCACTGAAGACCTCATTATAAGCTGACAAGGCTCAGGTATATATTAACCAAGATTTCTTCATCCTTTAGTCCTACAGAAATAGTGAAGGGACAGGGATTTTTTTAAAAAAAACTGCATCTTCTTATGAATACTATTCATCCTAACTTCTGTTTAAAAAAAGATTTATTTGAAAGGCAGAGTAATGGAGTGACAGAGAAAAAAAGGCAGGCAGGCAGGGAGGAGAGAATTTCCCATCTGCCAGCAGCCCATATCAAAGTGCTGAGATTTGTCCTGGCTACTGTTTCTCTACTGCACGTGGGAAGGGAGCTGGTGATGGTCCCGCCCCTGGGCCCCTGCACCAATGTGGGAGACCCAGGTGGAGTTCCAGGTGCTAGGCCTCAGTCTGGTCCAGTCTCAGGTTTTGTGTTTGTTTGGGGAGTGTACCAGAGGATAGAAGATCCATGGAACCATATCTGTCACTAGAACTTACAAAATCAATCATTTAATCAATAAAGAATTTGTTTTTTTAAAAAAAAGGAAAGAAAACTATGTCTCCTATGGTGACAGGAGTGTGGTGGTACCCTGCGGGAACGTCCATTTACACCTGCTGTTCAACTCACCCAGAGGCATCAAATATGAGGAAGAAGTGCTGGGATGCAAATCCAAGTAAAATTATCCTCTGCACACCAGAAATGAGATCTTTATTTTATTTTGCCTTTTACAAAAATTATGGGGGGGGGCATGTTGTGATTAAATTGCTGCTTATGACATTAGCATTTTGTACCAGGGCACCAGTGTGAGTCCTGGCTGCTCTACCTCTGATCCAGCTCCCTGCTAGTGTGCCTGAGAAAGCAGCGGACGATGGCCCAGGCACCTGGGGCCCCTGCCATTCACATGGGAAACCCAGATGGACATCCTAGTTTTGCCTTTGGACTGGCTCAGACATCGAAACGGCAGTCATTTGGGGAATGAACCAGGGGATGGAAGATATTTCTCTGTATCCTAACCACAGGGTTCACTCTCCCAATGTCCACACAACAGCTGGGACTGGGTTAACCCAAAGCAGGAGCCAGGAACTCAATCCAGTTCCCCAAGGTGGGCAGCAGGAACCCAATGACTTGATCTCTGACTGCTGACTCCCAAGTTGTGCATTAACAGGATGATGAAGTTTAGAGTGACACCAGATGTCAAACTCAGGCGGTCTGATATGGGATCACTTGTCTTCAGTGAGAGGAGAATGGAAGGGGCCAACATCTGAGGGTGGGTGATCCTGTGGACAGTGAGGCCCACCATCCCTGGGGTTGGTGACCACATAAACCCAAGATGCACCCAACATTTCCAATGGCTGAGGGGCCATTTCCCCTCATCACATATTTCATTATAGGAGGGGAAGAAGTAGTGAGTTTCCACTTGGCCTTGCTTAAAGCGTGCTCTGGAGTGAAGGCTAAGGTGTGTGAAGTACCGTGTAGCCCAGCACACAGGCTCTCATCGACTCTCCACACACAGTAGGTAGCAGGTGCATACTGCGTGTAAACTACATGCCTGTACTTTCAACCTCTTAGGGATCTGACCACGACCATCTGAATGTCTTCTTGAAGATGATGACTTGGATTCTGTGCCTAGAGTGTTTAGACAGATGAGCTTGTAGAAGGAAGCTAATTGAACAGGGGACTCTGCTGGGGAGTGGAGGAGTCAGATCACATCTCAGAGCAACTAGAGCATGTGCCAGCTGTCTTGCTTCCTAGAGCCTCCAACCCTATCATGGCTCCCAGGGAAGGCGACTCTTGGCTTTCCCACACACAGGGTCTACTCCCGAGCTTGTCCCTGAGTCGCTGCTCACATGATTTTGTTCTTACCCACAGCTTGTAAAAGTAACTTGAGTCACTGCTGCCGGATGGAATCACAGCACTCCTACATCAGGAGCTGAGCATCCTTTCGAGAAATAAAATTGTCTCTAGACTTCGGCCCCACAGAGTAAGTTCAAAACAAAGAATCGCTTCCTGCTGATGTTTAATAATACTTGTGCCATTAATGAGTTAATGATTTGTGGAGATCTTTGAGAAGGTGTCTGACACCCTGAGCTAGGACTTCCTACCTGAGTTTGTGTGAAACGCTGGGCAGTAACTTCGCCATGAGTTTTGCCTACTGCATCTTTCTGAATATTATCACAGCAAAACAACTTAAATTGGTGGAAACATTACAGGCTGTGCCACCTGACTGAAAGCATCCACGTGACGGTTCTGGAAGGAATTCATAGATTCAGAACCTATAGTTTAATCAGATGGGGAATCTTCTAACCCCCCCCTTTGGTATAAAGCTAACAGTTCATACAGCACGAGGATGCCATACTTCTTATACCACATTTAGAGGAAAAGTTGCTCCAGAAAAGCAGATCCATGCCTGACACAGATCTTTGTAAAGTGAGAAATCCCAGCTGTGGGAGCCACCGGCCACCTTATTCCCCTGAGTAAGCTCCCACCATCCTCAGGGAATGTGGTACCCTCAGGGCAACCTTTCTTCCTTTTATTATCATTACTTTGAGATTTTTTTTTTTTTCATTTGAAAGGCAGAATGACAGAGACAGAGAGCTCTTCCATCTGTTGGTTCACTCCCCAGGATCCGGCTCCAAGGCTTGGGCCATCTCCTGCTGCCTTCCCAGGTGTGCTGGCAGAGAGCTGGGCAGGAAGCCTGACATGCACAGCTTGAACTCGTGCTCAGATGTGGGGTGATGGGTGGCGACTGCCTAACTTACTGCTGCACCTGCCCGTTCTGTGCTTCTCCCCTTACTACTTCTCCTGACTACGGGAGGGGGAACCATCTCTTTCAACTCCTCCTGCCTGTGATTCTGTCTCTTACACTTGCCTCTATCCCAGGAATCACGGTATAAATAGGATGAGCAATTTAGGGCCACTTTTGTGATTACCTTTAGATGAAAACCAAATGCTTTCTTTGCAGTAGCACAAATACTTGTGGAAGACAGAAGGGAAAGCCTGCGCCCCTTGCCAATACACCTACGGAGTCACCTCTGTTTACAAAAGGGCCCCAGGGAATTGTTGTCACAGCTCCCACGGTACCTGAGAGTCCACGACATCTTCGGCTTTTGTGGTGTTTACGTGTTTAACACTGCTTTCTTCGTCTTGTTCAACTGCTCAAAAACAGAGAGAACAATATTTTAAAAACTCAGCCCTAATAAGCAAATGTTGCAGATGATTCTCTTTCAGACAGCAGTTGGACTGCAAGCTTCAGCTAGATGACCAAAATGTAAGTATCAGGACAATTGTTTTGGTCACTGGGATGGAAAGTTAACGGATGGCACTAGGCACCCCCTTGCACACTGTCTCACTCATGGCATTGGTGGCGCTGGGGGAGTCGACCTCCATTCTGCCCCTCCCCTAGGCCCACCCAGCCCTCATTGTTATCAGCCTCGTGCTTTTTTCCCCAAGAACACACTGTGGATTCAGACAGAGGCTCCCATTCGCTTCCTGTGAGAGCAGCCATAGGCATTATTTCAGTGATAGCTTTGCAGGGTGGCTGCTGACACGCCAGATGATGAAGGAAGCACCCTATTTAACATGATCTTAGTGCTGTTACTGCAACAACTCCAGGCCATGAGGTCTCCAGCCAGCCTCTCTCTTCCCTCCCCTCTTCCTGGGTCCCTTGCTCAGCAGGTGCCATCAACTTCTACCCAAAGCCTCTCATTCCACTATCCCCCTTCTTCCATCTCTCTGGAGCTTTGCTCTCCTGAGTGTGAACCCCAGCTTCATACTAAAGGGCCTCTTGGAACCTGAGTTGCCTCTGACTCTCCATTGGCCTACTAATGCTGAGCGTCAAAAGGGTATCTGATGTGTCTCTGATCTGAGCATGGAAGCTGCAGGATTTCTCTTGTTACAGAACAGGCCCCCTCCTTTTCCCATTTACGGCACATCTGCGAGGAGCCTGGTATTAGGGTTACACCTGTGAGCAACAGGGGTGAATCCCTGACATCACAAGGTACACAGTCCACAGCACCCTCTCTGGGCAATGGTCAGTGAATCACAAAGACCATGACTAGTAATGGTCATTTTCAGACACGGGAAAGCCCAGGCCGGGATGGACTGCAGGGAACAAAGGAACAATTGGTAGAAAACCAGCTGGGGAGTTCAGAGATGAGGCAAAGGTGCTTCCCTGAGAAAAGATCTGAGAGAAGGAATGAACTACCCATGGCAGAAGCCCCAGATAGGCAACATGTCTAGGGATGGTAGAGACCATGCAAATATAGATTTGAGTATAAGCATGTGGGGTATGATGAAGAGTTTTAAACTGAGAATTGCATGATTTGATGTTGGCTTTCCAAAGACCTTTCTGGCTTTCTTAATGGACAGCGGGCTTGAGGGAAGCGAGAGGAGAACTGGGAGGCCCACAGACCACTACTGCCGGAGGGGTGACAGCTCCGACCTGGCAGATGTGATGAGTGGAAGAAGCAGGAAGATTTGGCTGCTGCTTTCTAAAGACAAAATGGAAACAACTGGTCAACGACATGAATGGGAGAAGTGGTGGCCCTAAGGAGAGTGGCAAAGCCTTGAATCCACCCACTGCATGTTCATGCTTTTTGTCCTAACTGTCCAAAGCAGGCCGGCTCTCCTGCTGGGTTGCCACCGATGGAGTTGCCATTATTCTATGTACTTTTAAACCCCACTCTCCATGTTGTGCCTTTTTAACAACAGTCACGTTGTGTACCTTTTGCTTTTCCATCCTTGCCTACTGCAGTGTGCTGCTTTCTGCGGTGCCCGCCCACAACACAGAACACACAGTACACCACTGCCAATGCTCATGGGGCCGAGCCATTCATCTCCCAGGGGCCGAGGCAGCCCAAGCTGCCTGCACCACCTCTGACTACCTGTGGCTTTCTTTGTGAAGTGCTGAAGGAGACAGGAAGGAGGTTATGGGGCCCAGTGAGCGTCACAGAGCGGGCTGAGGCAGCCCTCCAGCCGTGCCTCTAAGGCCAGGTGGGAACAAGTGTGCGTGGGCACAAGCTTTGCTCACAAAGCCCCATTCAGAACTGTTCAAACGGGGTCTCCAATTGCCACAGTTCACCCATTGGAGAGGAAATAGAACAAAGGAAAAAACTCCAGCTTTCTGTGTAAGACCAGAAGTAGGACTACAAAAGGGAAAAACAAAATGCAGAAAATATATGAAACGCCCCTTCAAGTACAAGGAGCTGTAGGACAAATTATACTCAACCAACTGAACACACATAAGGGAGGCTGGCATTGTGCTGCAGGAAGCTAAGCTGCAACCTGTGACACTGACATCCCATGTGGGCACCAGATTGAGTCCCGGCTGCTATACTTCCAATCCACCTCGCTGCTAATGTGCCTGAGACAGCAGTGGAACATGGCCCAAATTCTTGGGCCCCTGCACCCACAGGGAAGACTGGGGAGGACGCTCCTGGCCCCTCGCTTTGACCTGGCCCAGCCCTGGTCGCTGCAGCTATCTGGAGAATCAATCAGCAGACGAAAGATCTCTCTCTTTCCCACACTCTGTAACTCTTTCAAATAAATGAATAAATCTTAAAAACAAACAAACAAAACCCCCTAAAACCTACATGTAAGAAGTCTTTTCTGTGAGGGTCAGATAATATACTGATATGGAATAATTTCATTTTATCACCAACCATCCTTTGGCACTTGATGTGTGCTATTTTCTAGTTTTTCACTCTTTCAAGTTTTAGTCTTGAGGGAAATCTCAGAAATTGACATTTTAGAATATTTTATCCTCCTAGATTTATGCTTGTCTTTAAAGGAGCCTCTGGTCTGTCTGTGGTGTAGTGAATTATTATTATTTTTTTTTTTTTGCCTAACTACATTAGGTCACAGAACATGCAGGACAACGAATCAAAACCCTAGGATTGAAAGCTTCCTGATTATTGAGATTCTGGTATAATTCCTCTTCTTATTCTCTCTCTTTTTTTAATTCAAAAGGGTTTACTTATTTTTATTTCAAAGACAGAGAAGAGAGACAGAGAGAGAGAGACAAAGAGATATTCCATCTGCTGGTTCACTCCCTAAACGGCTGCAGTGGCCGGAGCTGGGCCAGTCTGAAACGAAGAGCCTGGAGCTTCTTCCAGGTCTCTCATGTGGGTGCAGGTCACCAAGCACTTGGATCATCCTCCACTGCTTTCCCAGGCAGGGAGCTAGGCTGGAAGTAGAGCAGCTAGGATTTGAACCAGAACCCATTTGCGATGCTGGTACATGGATGTTCCAGAATTGGCATGCTACATCATGGCGCCGGCCCCCTGACATAATTCTTAATATGCAGAAATGCAATTAAAGGAACAGAGAAGTGAAGAAGTAAAGTGGAGACTGAGAAGTCGGCCTCAAGTTGCTGCTTCCCCATCCACAGCAGCGCTGCACCGGCTGCCCTGTCTTTGCTGTCCACTTCACAGACCCAGAGAGGAGAGTGGCACAGCCAGGAAGGCTCTGGGTGGGATTAACTCATCATCTCTCAGCCTGCGTCCTACAAGGTGCTGCTGGGTTTTTGGGCTCAGTGCTCTTACGACAAATCAACCATAGGATTCCATTCCAGCCTAGAAATAACACTACTTCCTTAAAAATAAACACACACAATCCTAGTACCAAAAAAATGCATGTTTGCCTGCAGTTCACATCTACCACATGGGAACAAAAATGCACTGAAACCCTGATTTCCAAGGATTTATAACCATGCCATGAAGTCTCAGGCACGAAATGTCCAGATGGACGTGTCTCAAAGGGAGGGCTTGGGGGACCCCTCTGTGCACGGACTGGATAAGCAGAGATTTCCTCCCCTTGGGAGGAGGCCCTGGTGATGGAAGGAGGAGGAAGCAGTTACTTAGGTTTGACAGCTTTAATTCTTCTTTTATCTGATCGGGAGCAGGGGGAGGCTTGGGAAATTTTCCTATACAAATATTGATTCTGGGACGGCCTCTCTGCAGCAGAACACGTCCGCAGGAATGCAGGCTTCTAGGAGCCTTGCTTGCAGCCAACACAAACCATCCCCTTATCTCTCAACGCGCAGAGCATGAAAAGCAAGAAACCACTCCCCGCTTACAGAAGACACAGGCACTGAGACTCAAAGCGTGTACTCCCCGGGCCTGGTGCGGTGGCCTAGCAGCTAAAGTCCTCGCCTTGAACGTGCCGGGATCCCATATGGCTGCCAGTTCTAACCCAGTTCCCTGCTGTGGCCTGAGAAAGCAGTAGAGGATGGCCCAAAGCCTTGGGACCCTGCACCTGCATGGGAGACCAGGAAGTGCTCCTGGCTCCAGGCTTCAGATCGGCGCAGTACTGGCCGTTGTGCTCAGTGGGGAGTGAATCATCTGACGGAAGATCTTTCTCTCTGTCTCTCCTTCTCTCTGTATATCTGACTTTGCAATAAAAATAAATAAAAATATTTCAAAAAAAGCGTGTACTTTCCAACAGCACGCATAGAGTCCACTGTCATTGGCGCTGACGCAGCTAGGAGCGGCCCATTTAAACATGGTTATCTGCAGGTGAGCCATGAGGCGTCATCATGAAGCCCCTTGGTAGCCTCTTGGATTTCAGGGCTAACCTGGACAGCGCTTTCTTGTGGTCTTGGACTGGCAACAAGGTTTTCCTTCCCATGACTTTTCTCATGATCTCACGATCTTTCTCATTATGGGTGCCAGCAAAACTCTCTCAACAACTCTCCCAAGAACCTCCTGGAAGCACACGGAGGACAGGTGTCCTTGCAGAATCATGCCTCTCTAATTTCTGCTCCCTTCTGTCAAGGGAAGAGCCACAGTGACAGAAAACCTTAACACATCAACTGCGCTGTGTTAGGAGCCTTGCTTGCTAACACAATGACTGCGCTCTTAGGTGATCAGAGCTGAGCCCAGCCTTTAACAATTGGCCAGCTGGCTGAGGAGTTAAGCCCTGGACTTGGGACCCAGCTCTGCTCCTGGTCGCAGCTTCCTGCTAATGTACAGCCAGGGAGGCAGCAGCTATGGTCCAGGGAGCTCCTGCCATTCCATGGCACAGGATCTGGAATGAGCTGCTAGCTCCCACCTGCAATCTGCTCTTGGCCTCTTCTTCTACGGGAACCACTGGGAGGTGAACACAGTGGGTGAGGGCTCTCTGATTTTGGGGCTTACGCTCCATTTCAAATAAACACAAATTTTAAAAAGAAGACACAGAACATCTTAAGAGGGGCTGGCATCACGGTGCAGTGGGCTAAGCCACAGCTTGCAACATCTATATCCTTTATCAGAAACCAGGTGGAGTCCCAGAAGCTCTGCCTCCCATTCAGCTTCCTGGCAAAGGCCTGGGAAAGTTGTGGAAAATGGCACAGTGCCTGGGCCCCAGCCACCTGTGCAGAGGGCACTCTGCTGGTGTTCCAGGCTGCTGGCTTTGCCTCAGTCCGGCCCAGCCCCAACAGTCATGGCCATTGGGTTGCAGAATAAAGCAGCAGCTACAAGATCTCTGTCTCTATCTGGTCCTCTCTCTGTCACTTTGCTTTTGCAAAAAATAATCATCAAAAAAATTAATAAGCAAATTGCATTTAAAATAACCTTTCCTTAAATTAAAAAGCTTATAAAACAAATAAAATCTATACTGGAGATGGAAACTTAGCATTTCAAGACTCCATTAAGAAAACAAAAAGATGAAATATAATCAAGAAAAAGTATTTGTTGGCTATTGGGTGAGGAGTTACATTTTGATAATAATGGAGTCTTTCATTTGTCCGGGAGCATCTTCACAGATGAAAGGCTGGTTCATAAAGGGTCGCATATCACGTCCAGGTGAAGAACTGGACATGAAGCTGGTACCAGTTTATGGATGTGGCAACCGAGACCAGCAAGGTGAAGCCACTGGTCCTAGCCCTTATGGGTAAATTGTGTGTGTCTGTGGCTGCGTATCTCTGCCAAGGATGCAGTGGCATAGCAGATGCCACACTGGCAAACCCTGATGGTGGACTCTTACCAATTTCCTTTTTTTTTTTTTTCTTTTTCAGATGACATAGAATTAGAGGATGGGACACAGAAATTTAAGGTCAAAAATGCCTGGCACCTAGTATTTTTTTTTTCTTCACAAAAGTGAACAAGATGTGTGTGTGTGTGTGTGTGTGTGTGTGTGTGTGTGTGTAGCGGGCAGGGTCTTTGATGTGTTTTATGGGTTGTGGACATAAAAATGTTAGGAAAACACAGTCCTGTTTTCAGTCCACAGGAGGCAGAGACCAGTTCCTCGCTGAGTCAACAATCAGCTGTCTCATTGTGCCAGCCTGGACAGGGCCACAATATTGACTTAAGGACGCCCCTCCATGACACTGCACATTCCCCATAGGGGCAAGCTGGACCAGGACTACAGTAAGAAATGCCAGGACACCAGCGGAGTATTCTCCACTCCAGTACAGAGCTACCAAGGAGTCCCAGTACCTGGATCTCCTCCACTCAGCAAAGAGAAAGCAAGGGAGTGGGACCCTTAGCTCATAGCTGTGTTTGCAGTTTGTGCTAAGATCTGAAAACCCGGGGCAGTACTCAGTGGCCATGCCACCCCATTTGGTATTACATCTGTCCCCACCCACTCTCTGCCATGGCTCCCACTCTCTGCAGGCTGCCTCCACATCGGTCCCCAGCCTCTCTATCAGACTCCTTCCTGTGTCCTCTGATTATCCTCGGGGCTTCTACAAAGGGAGGTCATGTCCAGGCTTCTCTTTCTGGGCCTCTTGGCTGGGAGGTCTGACTGGCTCCTGCTCTGTTGGCATCACTGTCTGCACTTCCTGCTTTGCTGCTGCTTCCCAGCTCTCTGCTCTCCGTCTCTGCTCTCTCTCTCCTGTCCCTCACCTCAGGGCCCACGATCCCAGGTGCATGGGGAGAGTTTTAACGCCACAAGCTGCAGGGCGTGTGCCTCGCACAAGCTGCTATGGCAGGTGCAGGTGCTGCAAGGACTGAGCCTTTAGCAGGGTGTGCAGACACAGGCATGGGAGCCCAGGCATGGCCTCAGCCTCAGGGGCCTGGTATCTACAGCACAGATCCACCAAGTGTCAAAGCAGGCAGCCTCAGCCTTGACCTCTCACAGACCTGATGCTACACCCTGTCCTTCCTCCCTCTGATATCCCCTCTGCTTCCTCTGCCACCCTGCCACCCTCCTACCTCACAACCTCTTTGGTGCTTACCTTCCTGTCATAGCCTCTCTGATGCACCATTCACTCAGCTGCCCTGGGGAAGCTGGTGATGGGCACCGCCTACTCAGAGAACCCTGAGAAGTTCCACAGCCCCTGGCTCTGCGACCCCGAGGCTATAGGGCTTGGTCTGGAGGTGAGTGAGTCTGACAGCCGGGACCTGTTGCTGCCCTGTGCCCCTCGATGCTGGCCGGCCATCACCCTGAAGCCTTGAGGGCAAGCCCACTAGCTCACGGACTTTCCCTGCAAAGTGTACCGTCCATGTCTCAGGCCCAGGATGCCCTCACTACAGTGTCACCAGGTACCCCTTCTCCTGTCTGCTAAACTCCCCTGCCCATACATCAACTTAACACACAGCATTCTGAGGTCCTAGAGGGGATGGGTACTTCCTCCTGGTCTGGTATAGCCGTTTTTGCGCATATTCAGGTTTCTTATAAGATGTCAGTCTGAAAACTTGATTTATTTCATTTGAAAGGCAGAAAGAGAGAGAGAAGAGAGAGAAAGGAAGGGAGCTGAGTGGGAGGTGAAGGGTAGGGAAACAGAGAGGTGAGATAGCTCACTTACTAGTTCACTCTCCAAACACCCCTGCCAGCATGGCTGGGCCAAGCTGAAGCCAGGAGCCAAGAACTCTGGGCCTTGAAGAATCCAATCACTTGAGCCTTCCTGGACCACCCACAGGATGTGCATCAGCAGGAAGCCAGAATTTGGAGCAGAATGGGGACTTGGACAAGGCACCTGGATGTGGAATGCAGGCTCCCCAAGGGGTATGCCAATTTCCTGCCTCAACACTCAACACTCATTTTAAAGTGCTCCTCCATGCTCCCTTCCCACAGCCCTGCCCACACTTCCTAACCTCTGGGCCTCCAGAGCAGGTATTCAGTGTTCTGAAAGCAACCGTGCTACTTTTAGAAGCATCCAGCTTTACAAGAGCGAGGCGCTGGAGTTGCACTGACTCAGGCACCACAATGAGACCACAGTGCGAAGAGCAAAAGGCTCCCGTCCCTCCATCAGATGCCACAGCCTGCGCAACCTCTAGTCACCCTGCGCTGCCTTGCTGGTTGCAGGACCCACGCTGACTGAAGGCACACAGGGTTCCACTTCAATTCTTACTCTTCAAAGTGCAGCCAAGACTCCCCTCACCTCCTTCTCCTCCACTTCCTTCATTATTTTTTTTAATATCCCATTAATAGGCAGAGGCAGGGAGATGGAGATGCTGTCTGCAACATGGCACCTCACATGGGCACTTCACTTCCGATCCAGCTCCCAGCCAGTGCACCTGGGAACACAGTGGATGAACCACCATGTGCCTGGGTTCCTCACTCATGTGGAAGATCTGGAAGAAGATCCAGGCTCCTGGCTTTGCATGGATCCAGCTCTGGCAGTGTGGCCATTTGGGGATTAAGCCAGTAGAAGGAAAATTCTCTCTCTTTCTTTCATTCTCTCCTTTTGTCAGTAACTCTGCCTTTCAAATGAATAAATCAATCATTAAGACAAAAAGGCAAATAGACCGAAAACAGAGAAGGAGATCACCCTTTTGCAAGTGCCAGGGTCAGACCAGAGCCAGGAGCCAGAGCTCCCCCTGGGCCTCCCACACGGGTTGGCAGGGCTGCACACACTTGAACTATCACTTACTGCTTCCCAGGGTGCGTATCAGTGGGAAGCTAGAGTCAGGTGCAGCACTAGAACTTGCATCCAGGCCTTCCCGGACAGCAATGCGTCTCCCATCTGTGTGACTATCCGTGCCATTCAGTGTTGTCACAATGTCACTGCAGTCAACAGTCCCCCCAGCAGGTCCTTCAATTCGCGCCTGTGGCCAAGGCAATACACGGGTGACAAGCATTTGACCCCAGGGCCCTGTTTTGTGACACATCCCCTGAGCACACTTAAGACTGCTTGCATACTGTTCAACTGAAACAAAAAGTCCATGCACACACACAGAAAAAATCAAGTTGACCTTGGCATCACTTTCCTGGGTATTTTTCTCATGAGGCAGAAAGATTTCAGTCGTTTAAGCGCCTTTCAAGGTCGTGCTCTTGTTCCCAGACAGATTGTGGACAAGCTGCGACAGTGACGGGTAGAAGGGAGGAGCGGCCACATTTTCAGACAGTGTCTTATCTGTTCCTTTCGGAAGACCCAAGGGCATTCCACAGCTCTACCCATCACAAGCTCAGTTGGGACTAAATCATAAAGATTCATCTCCACCAGCAAAAGCAGAACTGATCTCAGAGCCAGTGCAAAGCTCTCTGCTTCATGCATTTCGCTCAGCCCCTCCCATGCCCCCGGCCAGTTCAGCTGCCATTAGCTCCATTTCACAAGATAAGAAAAAGAGCCCCTTGGAGCCACCGAATCCCCTAAAGTGGCTCCACCAGGACTGAATGTGTATCTCTTGATTTGCTTTTCGCTTCTACACAACTCTGTCTTGGGCAATTTAATTCAGAAAACCCAGACTGGTCAGATCTTGGCCACTAAGGCTACTTTAAAAAAAATATTACTTATGAGCCTGATGTGATAGCCTAGTGGCTAAATGCTCATCTTCTGTCTGCCAGGATCCCACATAGATGCCAGGTCATGTCCCAGTTGCTCCACTTTCCACCTAGCTCCCTGCTTATGGCCTGGGAGAGCAGTCGAGGATGGTCCAAAGCCTTGGGACCCTGTACCCACATGGAATACCCAGAGGAAGTTCCTGGCTTTGGATCGGCTTAGCTCTGGCTGTTGCAGACACTTGGGGAGTGAACCAATGGATAGAAGATCTCTGTTTCTCCTTCTGTACATCTGACTTTCCAATAAAAAATAAATCTTTAAAAAAGAAATTATTTTCTTCATTTGAGAGTCAAAGAGAGGAGCATATTTCCATATTCCACTAATTGGTTCACTGCCCAGACACTCACAAAAGCTGGAGCTGGCCAAGGTGGAAGCCTGAGGTCCCTCATGCGGTTGACAGAAAGTCAACCACGTGGGTGACCAGGTAACTCCCAGGGTGTGCATCAGCAGGAAGCTGCTCACCGAGCCAAGACAGGAACCCAGTCACTCTGATACAGGATGCTGGGTATCCCCACACCTGTCCAAACTAGGGTTTTATAGCACACAAATAACCTATGCTTAAAAAGATCATGTTGATGACAACTTTCTTCCACACAGGCACATGGTAGTGTTTACAAGCCTGAACTGTCAGTCAGTCCACTGCTCAGTCTTAGATGGCAATTCCAGGGGTGTTCCAGAACGTGCTGAGGAACAACCCCGAATTCCTCCGCAGTGCTGGCGTCCACAGACATGGACAGCAGAAGAATCACCGAAAAACCAAGTGAAGGGTGGAAAAGCTCATGGGGAGTCAGCAAAGGTCTGAAAAGTTTCCTTAACCCTTATCAGAATCTGTTCTAATAGAATTTAAAGGAAAAAAAAGTACAAAATTATTCCTACAGTAGCCACCCACACTGGTAGAGGTATGGAGTGACAGAGGCAAAGTAATCAACCAAGGGCAGTATGCTGACGGACCACAAAACAAGGGACGTGCTTCTCTCCTCTGCCTTAGGACTTTTCCCCTAATCAGACCCACCCACCATTGGGGGAAGAGCAGAAGATAAGGAATGCAAAAAAAAACAAAGTTATATTTCTAGTGTGACATCCTACCCAGATACAATCTTGTGGCCAGACACTGGGCTTGGAAGGGGAAAGAGAATCTGCAAAGGAAATGTTCTCTTCTCTTGCTCAGCAAGAACCCACAGATGGCAGGCCCCTGTGACGGAAAGGCCACCAAGCCATGCCCCTGGAGGGAGGTCAGGCTGTGTCCCTGCCACCTGCAAGGATAAGGAGGTGGCAGCAATGGAAGGAAAGAGCTACGAGCTGGGTCCCCTCCAGCTGGATGCGGGTCTCAGAGGCGAGGCTGGGCAGATGGATGTTTGAGGGGACACAGAGGACAAGGCTTGCTAGTTTTCAGGCAGATGCCAGCACTGTCCTCCAGCAGGGACGGCCTTGAAGTCGGCACCTGCCTGTCCTCCTGCCTGCCAGGACTCTGCATAGAGGAGCAGCTGGTAGCACAGCAGGGCTGGAGCAGGAAGGGTGCAGGTTTGTGCCTCCTGAGGATGGGAGGCAGTCCCAGGGCTCAGAGGTTTGCATAGGCTCTTGGGGTCAGGATCATGTGATGGAGCCTGCCCTCCTCAAAGTGCTGCATGCAGTACACTACATGGGGAGCAGGGGGCGCTCAAGCCCCGGGCACCTCTATAGGGACCTTGGGGCAACATGTGGCTCTTTGCCTGCCAGGACCTGAGTGATCCAAAGGGGGTGGATTTAAACTCACCCCAGGCTGCAGCTATATCCTGATCAGACTGTTCATCATGGGATGATTGCAAATCAGAAGCTGCTAAAATAGTACTGATTAGCAGCCACGAGGATCACAGGGCAGTGGTTGAAAATAGAAAACTCAGCAAATCTCTACATCTCCAAGTGGCGAATATTTTTTTTTAAAGAGTTACTTATTCATTAGAAAGGCAAAGTGACAGAAACAGAGAGAGACATCTTCTGCCTACTGCTTTTCTCCCCAAATGCATGCTAGCAGCTGTGACTGGATCAGGCAGAACCCAGGAGCCTGGAACTCATTTGGGTCTGTGATGTAGGTGGCAGGGACCAAAGTTCTTGGACTGTCATCTGCTTCCCAGGTGCTCTGGCAGGAAGCTGCATCAAGAAGTGACAGAGCTGAGACTCAAACCAGTACATCAAGTGCCTTATACAAAAGGGCACATTATTTGCAAAAAGACCAACGCACATCCTTTATGACACTTTAAACCTAATGCAAAAGCAATGTAAACAATTGTTGTGTTGTTTGAGTAATGACAATACAGCCAAGCACAAACGCTGCTATTTTAAGGTCTAGCTACATGGTACATGGAAGCAAGATAATGGATGGGCAACGTTCCAATGCAGGATGGATGAGGACCTGGGAGGTTGGGGAGGGAGCAGTGGGTGTGCCTGCATGTCACCTCATCTGTTCGCACTCAGCGGTGTGCCCGGGTGTGTAGCAAACTGGAGTTCTACCCTTTGGAACTTTCTGGAACTACTTCTGCAAATGTTTTGAATCCATGACTGGTTCAATGCGTAGGTGGCAGAAGCAGCAGAGATGGAGGGCGGGATGTACCTACGCATGCTGGAATGATTATGCATCAAGCCAGAGTATCCGACATCTCACATATTTGTCATTTTTTATAGTGAAAATATGGAGAATCTGTTTGTTTTAGCCCTTCCAAAGTACGCAATATATTCTTAGTCACTTGAGTCACAGATCTATGTAACAGATCTTGGCAATGTAGCTGTCCTGTCTAGCTGAAACTTACACTTTTTGGTTAGTGTTTCCACACACCACATCTCTAGTGACCAGCATTCAATTCTCTACTGCAGGTTCAGCTTTGTCATATTCCATTAATAAGGGACACTGGATAGTATTTGTTTTCTTTATGCCCCACTTACTTATTTGCCCTAATGCCCTTCAGTTCCATTTATTGTCACAAACGGCAACATTTCCCTTCTAAAGGACAGCTAGTACTCCACGGCCTGTATGTGCTACACTGCCTTGATCCATCCGCACGCGGATCCATACACACATCTAAGCTGACTTTAGACCTTGGCTGCTGTGAATGAGGCTGCACTGCATCCGAAGTCCGCTGCGGGACACGCTTGGTTTTGGTCCTTGTGCATACCTGCAGGTGCAAGGCCTGATCGCATGCTGACTTTTTTTTTAACCAGTGAAAATTAACTTTAATATCATGTAACAAAATGTTTCTAGATTTTTTTACAGCAAGTCAGCATGACAATTAAAGTTGTACAATACACTAATTCTGATTCCAAAACGAAACTAAGATACCATTTTATAACATAGTATATCATGTGATACTAACAGCTACACAGGGAACATTATAAACCAGGAACATCTGCTTTCTAAAAGGTATGTTTTCTTATACTTCTTGGAAGCTAGAATTAAGTGTAATCCTTATGCAATAATATCTGAAAAAGATATTATTGAGCAAGAGCTTCCCTCTTCTCCATATTCCTTTGTGTTTTTGATAATGACTATCCCAACAGATAAAAAGGTGTGGGGGGAGAGATGGGGGCTTATCTCATGGTGAATTTAATCTGTATTTCCCAGACAGTGATGGAGAATACTTGTCCATAAACTTGAAGGCCATTTGTATGTCTTCTTCTAAGCCTACCATCCTTGGCCAGTTTTTCAAAGAGAGTTGTTTGCTTGCTGTTGAATTGTCAGAATTCCTCACATTATTATTAACTCCTTTTGGTTACTATATTATTGCCTTGGATTTTAAGCTCCTGCCACATGCTTTATGGACATTCTCTCCCACTACATAAGTTATCTCTCTGTTCTGCTAATTGCTTCTTAGGCTGTGCAGAAGCATCTTAATTTGTTGTTCCATTTTTAAAGTGTTGTTGCCTATGGTTCTGAAGCCTTGTCCAAAAAAAGAGTATTGTCCAAACCTAAGTCATGGAGCTTTCTCCATTTTCCTTCAGTGACTTACAGCTGCAGGGCTCGCATTTCAATCATGAGTCCATTTTAAGTTGATTTTTATATGATATGATCTAAGGCTCCAATTTCCCTCTTCAGGGAGTAGAGATACAGGTTTTTCAGCACCATTCGTTGAGACTGGCCACCGTGCACATTTTTCCAGTCCACATTTAGGGCAAAGAGCCAGATTTCTTCTCAAATAAATAAAAGTCCATGTAGTTTGGATTTCAAAATAAATGGTTAAAAGCATGGGGTATTTTTTCTGCATGACATTCTTAAAGAATCAAGGTCATTTTAAAAAAAAAGTGCACTTGGGTAGGTTCCAAGAAAATTCTCTTGGCAAGGGTTTTGGGTAGGAGGAGAAGAGGCCATTCAAGTCAATGTGATCCTTTCATGAAGCTGTCTGGCTACAATACCAACCATGGCATTAGCAGACGCACACACACCTATTATAATGAGCAAAACAAAGCAGCTCCAATCATCAGGTTTGGGTGTCCACTCACAGCCACTGGTCAGTTTCAGCGATGACACTGAAGACTCAGGGGTTCCAGGTAGCAGGTGTTTGAGCCTCTAGACTAGCTGTGCTGGTCAAGAGGTTACTGATGCTCCCCAGTGTCCCTAAACCCATCCCTGCTGCTCCACAACACAGTGGATAACTTGCTTGTCCACTCCAATCTGGATGATGACATTGAGGGTGAACCTGTACTTTTGTCCACTTCCAAAACTAGGAAACAGGGAAATGAGTCTTGTAGACACAACTACAGATCAAGCCAAGACGAGCAGAGCCTCTAAGGCTAGGACAGAGCATGGTCCTTGTCCTGCAGTGCCCTCCATGGCAGCCACGGTGGATGAAGACAGAGAACCTCTCTAACAATTACTGCCTATTCCCAGGGCAATCCCAGATGCTTCACAGTTATTCTTCTGAGAGGGTGGAAATTTCTCCAACTCATCTAAGTTACAGTGAATGCTGTGGGTTGTGGCACCTCAAGGAGACAAATGTGCTACTTCTTGGCACAAGAACATTATGAGCATATCAAGTTCACTTAATTTGGGCTCTGCTCACAGCTTGCAAAGCCTTGCTTTGGGGCAGGTGCACGTCAGAGGAGCCAGTCTTCAATTCATGTCCTTTCTACATCAGTGGAAATCAGCTCCAAATCCCATCTTCCTGGCATGTCTCATGTAGAATCTCAAGTCAGAATGTTTGCTCACTCCTGACTCTGTCCATCAAACAAAGCCAAGGAAGAATTCTCTTCATTTTAAAAGCTTTTGCCACCGCTGAAGTCATGACAGCTTTATAATTCCGTTTCTGTTCCCTTGAGGAAAAATCTCTGTTCTGGTAGGAAAGCACTGAGATGTTAGGCTGACCTCCAACAAACGAGTTAGGAACAGAGAAATATATTTTTGATTCTGTCATGATTGGTGTCTTAGACCAATGCACACCCTTCACAAAATGTCACTCGCTTCCTGAGTCTGCACATCATACAGGACTTGGCATGCGTTGTCAATGTCTGGCATCTAGGTCCCAGGAGGGTTACCTAAAGGCTTCTTAAAATTCAGATGCAAGGGACCTGGGCACACACTCACAGGAGGTCCCAAGGGGCATGGTCCTGGAAGCAAGGTTGTTAGCAAGTGTCTGTGGGTAATTGTTATGCAAATTAAAATCGAGCACTCCCACCCCCTTGGAGAAAGGAAATTTTGCTGGGTCCCTAGAGTAAGAATTCTGATGTGACTGTTTAGAAAAGAGAGACAGACTTGCTTTATAAAGGATTCAACCCTGTTTGTTTCTGCCTCTGTAAACAGAACCACTGCAGCCCCAGTGCCCTGCTCAAACCTCTCTAACTCTATGGGGGAAGGTTTTTTCAGATCTTGCACACTTGTCAACAGCATACAAATATAGTGTTTTTCATGAGCAGCAAGTTGCAAAGAGGTGGAACCATGGTCTGATCATCCACTTGATGGAGAAGCTGTCTGACATAGGCACTGTCCAGTGTTGAGAGAGAGAGAGAGAGTGTGTTACAGGAGGGAACAGTGCACGGGATGATGCTCCCGGTGGTCCTCAGCATCCCTGAGCTTTCTACCTCCAGCTTTGTACTACTACCATACGGCCTGGCTACCTTGCAGTCACCAACTAGGCTCCTGTCATTTCCAGTTTTGTGAGAACATCCCCATTTTCATGTCTCTTACGCAATTAGATGTTTAATGTGATGAATGACAAGCAATAGTTGTATCATGGCAGGACTAAGATATATCCTCTGATGGCTCTTACTTGTCAATTTACAATCCCTGGGGTTGGGTGGGGGATTTCTGTCATTTTGTACTGAAGAAAAAGTGCAGAAAGTTCAAGAAAGAAATTAAATAACCACCAATTGCTATTCAGTGATCCCTGCTGTTTTGCTTTGCTTTGGTATTTGATAAGAAGAGAGGCAGAGCCAGGGGATGAAGGAGACAGAAGGATATTCCATTCCACGGTTTGTTTACTTCCCATAGGCTCACAGAATCCCTCAGGCTGAGTCTGTGCCAGGCTGCAGCCAAAAGCCCAGAGCACAACCTGGACTCCCCTCGGACCCAACTACTGAAATCTAACTCCTGAACCCAACTACTGAAGCTTCCGGGATGTGCAGGTGCAGAGAGCCAGAACAGAAAGCAGAGCCAGGACACAAAGCCGGACTCTCTGAAACAGCTTGTAGGTGTCTCCTGCAGAGTCTTGGCCACTGCACCCAGCACCTGCCCTGTATTCCGGTATCCTCATGGAGAAGACAGCCATGTCCCCTCAGGAGAGGTGAAGTTTCCTAGCATCCATGCCCAAGACACGAGCTTCCGGCCTTGCAGGGCATTCAAGTCATTAAGCAAGCCTCCCTCCTTTCCTTTTGATAGTAATTTAAAAATCAATCCAAAGGAAACAGAGGTATTGAGAATACCATGATCTGCCATAGTTAGCCCAGCGCCAATAGGAATCAAATTTCCCGACTGTGCCTGGAGCTGCAGAATGACCCCACTTTATAAAAACTATACTAGGTTCAGGGTTACTCTTCTTCAGGAATATTTTCGTGCCTCTGAGAGGATTTTTAGCCACTAATGGTTCTTTGTTTAATCACACAATCATTTTCTTTTGCCAATTCCTTAAGTCTTTTAACACTTAATGCTTTAAATGAATCTCAACTGAACTTGAACTATGGTTATGCAACAAGGTGGAGGAATCCACCATGGGGGGAGGGGTATGGGAGGGGTGGGGGGAATCCCCAGTGCCTATAAAACTGTACTACATAATACAATGTAAGCAACAATAAAAAAAAAAAGAAAAAAAAAACACTTAATGCTTTAAAACATCTACAGACTGCCAGGTTGCTCTTTTTTTTTTTTTTTTTTTAAGCTTAGGGGGAAACAGAGAAGCAGGCACAGAACTCCATGGTCTGGAAGTGGATCACGGACCAATTTCCTTCCCTAACTCCACCCAGGCACCCTCAAATGCAAACTTGCAGTCAGGCACATGGAAGGCTGGGCTACAGGGTGTATGCAGGTGGATACACAGACTTTGTATGCGGAAGGGGTAATCAGGTGCTTAGCTCGGTGGTCTGCCCTTGGGGTCTGCTTCTGACCCTGGAGTGGCACAGATCATTCCTTTATATGGGAGGCAGATCCCTCTTTCCCTCCCTCTTTGGGAGAACAAAGGAGTTGTGAGCCTCAGGACTTTCCTGGCCAGCTGCTTGCCTAGACCAGCTTAGCAAAGGCACAACCTCAATCAGATAGAATGGCCTTGATTGCTAGGGCTGGCTTCCAATTTGGTGTCACTAATCCAGCAGGGCGAGAACAGAGCCACTACACACAAGACAAACAGGGCCTGGTGAGATGGCTCAGTGGCTAAGTTCTCATCTTGCAGGCCCTAGTATCCCATATGGGTGCCAGTTCATGTCCTGACTGCTGCACTTCCCTTCCAGCTCCCTGCTTGTAGCCTGGTAAAGCAGCAGAGGATGGCCCAAAACCTTGGGACCCTGAACCCAAACGGGAGAACTGGAAGAAATTCTTGGCTCTCGGCTTCAGATTGGCTCAGCTATAGCGATTGCAGCCATTTGGAGAGTGAATCAGTTGAGGGAAGATCTTTGTCTCTCCCTTTCTCCATAAATCGGATCCATCTTTCCAATAAATTAATAACAGCAAAAACAACATAGGGCCTGGCATGATAGCCTAATGGCTAAATCCTCACCTTACATCTGCTAGGATCCCTTATGAGAACAGAATCTTATCCTGGCTGCTCCACTTTCCATCCAGTTCCCTGCTTGTAGCTTTGGAAAGCAGAGGAGAGGCCAAAGCCTTGAGACCCTGCTCCCACATGGGAGACCCGGAAGAAGTACCTGGCTTTGGATCAACACAACTCCAGCCACTGTGACCACTTAAATAAATCTTTTTAAAAAGTACTTAAAAATAAATAAATTTTTTAAAAAATAAATCTTTTAAAAAGGAGGTTGAGCCTTGCCAGGAAGTTCCACTTATTGAAAAAAAAAAAAAAAACTGGACCAGGAAGACCTTGATGTTTATGCTTTGAAACTTAAACCAATTTAAATAAAATTACTGTCTCTCCTTGTCATTAGGAAGAAGAAATAAAAATTGGATTTTCTCAGCTCTCTGGTGTGCAAATGGTCATTAACTTCCATTTGACCTTGGGTGCGCAATTAATACTGAATTCACGCACAGGGAACACTTACTTCCGCTCATCCAGCTCTTTCACTGAAAACACCTTCCTGGGAATCCCAAGGCACGAGGCGGCCAAGGCTCAGCTTCTCCACTAGGAAACCAGATTCCTCCTGCTGTGTCTCTCCCATGCCTCCATCTGCCTCTGCTGGAACCTTCAGGATCCTGTTCCTCAATACTTGCTCATGTGCAGCAAACAGACCGGAAGGAGCAGGCACTCACATAGCGGCATGTGGCCGTCCTGGGCACGGGGACCAGCAGCATCCAGCTCCCAGGGAAAGTGATGTCAATGACATTTGTCTGCTGAGCACTGAGAGTTTCTGAAAGCCCATGACTCCCAAATCTGGCTTTCTGGAACGCACTCTGTTGTGGTTCTACATTATTCACCTGCTTGTCAAGTCGGTTTCACTTACTATCCCTAATGGACGTGACTGTATGGAGAGATGAGAAAAATAAATGATCTTGCCTTGCTTCCTAATTTCCTGAATTCCAAACAATCCTTAGGGCTGAGGCAGCCTGGCTTCTACTCAATACTCTCAGGCCTCATGTGACTCAGAGGCAATGAGTGCAAAGGGCTATTTTCTTTTGTACTATGTGATTGAACAGTTATTTATCATCTGGACTTAATGGCTCTAATTACAAAAGACAGCATCGCGGGAATTTTTTTTAAAAAGGCAATTTTCTTTGGATCCCAGCGGGAGCGTTAGGAAAAATTTACAAAGCATTTGCTACTTGCATATTCAACTATTCTTGGGTTGTATTAGTGCTGTTACCTTTCTCTGATGGTGAGAATTTTATGCACTTTTCACTGTGTGCAGAATACCTGTTTTAAGACACTTATTATGATTGTATGCCATTAAAGAAAAAAAAAAAGGAGAGGTAACCTGTCAGTCAACCACTTCTCAAAAAGAACATGTACTGTTGGAGATGGGCTGTGGGTGCCTCAAATCTGCTAACAGGCAGAGAGGGAAGAGCTGTCTCCGAGACTGGGAGAACAAGGAACCATTATGGCACCACCAAGGGGAGTGATCTTCAGAACTCAGCAGTCAGCCTGGTGCCAGCTCTCTATCTGGGGAGGACAGCCAGGATCATTCATCAGTCACCAAGACAAGAATGCTGTGTTGGTGTGGAGAAGAAGCCAACACACCCGCCTGCCTCGTCCCTCTTGGTGGACAAACACCAAATTCAGCAGGCTTATGCGACCAGCCTTGGGGCAGGCTGGAGCTGACCATACCCAAAAGTGATGGACGCTGACCCAAAGGGTAAAAATTTAGAGGACCATCAAAGTAGGAATAATTGCATAGGTTGAAGGTTATTTTTTCCTCTTGTAAGTAAGCATAAGAGAAAAGCCTTATTCTCTATAGCTAAAATAATCAACTTCATTTCTCATGACAAAGCCACCTAGTTTTCTTTAGCGTGTCTTTTCTACTTCTACTTATTTCCTTCTCATCTTGTTAAAAATAGCATTTTTTCTAAGATTTTTTTTTATCAGATAGGCAGATATACAAATAGAAGGAGATATAGAGAGAAAATTCTTCCACCCGCTGGTTCACTCCCAAGTGGCTGCAATGGCTACAGCTAAGCTAATTCGAAGGAGCCAGAAACATCTTCCAGGTCTCCCACACATGTGCAGGGTCCCAAGGCCTTGGAACATTCTCCACTGCCTTCCCAGGCCACAAACAGGAAGCTAGACGGGAAGCAGAGCAGCTGGGATATGCAAGGAAAGAACTTTAGTCACTAGGCTATCACGCTGGTCCCTGTAACAACATTTTAAAAATAAATAAATAAAACTAACCTACTGTATAGCTTTTTAGATCATATATATTGTAATATCACAACAATACACAATACTGCCTCCCGGGCTGATTTATTTTAGAAAGGAAAAAAACGCTTCCGTTCTTGAAAATGAATCAAGAATTATATAAGAGATTTACTCCATTCCATTTCTACAAACAAAAGTGGAGAACAAATAAAAGTTTTTTAAGCATTTATTTGAAAAGCAGAGTGACAGAGAGAGGGAGAGGGAGTTAGAGAAGAGAGGGAACAAGAGAGATTCTCCACCTGCTGGTTCAGCCCTCCAATGCCTGGACTAGCCAGGACTCAGCCGGCCACAGCCAGGATCCAGGAACTCCATCTGAGTTCCCCACGTGGGTGGTGGGAGTCTTTAGACCATCACCAGCTGCAGCTCAGGCATGCCAGTGGGAAGACAGATCAGAAGCAGAGCAGCTGGCAGCAGAACCACACCCTCTGATATGGGATGTGTGTGTACCACACTGTAATGCCCTCCCCGCACCATAGTGCCCACTCCACACCTTCAATCTGACAACATCAAAGGTGACGACTCAATAGTTTAGCTGGAGGTTCTGCAGGTGGCACTGCCATGACTGGGCTCGCACCATCTGCAGGCTTCCTGGCTCATGCAGGGACCTCTGCTGGGAGCCTGCGGAGTAAGATTAAGCAGGCAGCTCCTCCTGCAGGGACCACGTGGTGCGGCTCCTCCCCGCCTGGTTTTCCTTTGCCCAGCCAAGGCTGCTGGTGGTCCATGTGTCTTGTGTGGTGTCCACATGACCTTGAGTACCCCCTTACCTGGGGAGTTCTCTTGCAACTGCAGAGGTAGACATCTCCCCCCAGGACTCCTGCTGTGGCTGTGCTGCTGAGGAGCTGTTTCCTTCTGACTCACAATGTTCAACTCCACGGACTCCCTGAGCCACAACATGCTTGCTTGGCTTTCTGCTTATGACTCTGTCACACGTATTATAAATAATCATGAATAAAGTAGAACCAAAGTTGCGTCCAAGGTGAATAACGCCAACCAATGATAACACTGTTATTACTCAGTGTTAAAGCTGGAGGGAACTGCTGTGTTTATCGTCTACCCTGGCTCCTATGTGATACAATCTAAAGCCACACAGCTTCACAAAGATATGGACTGGGTGAAAGCAAGACCTAGAACCCCTTTTTCCCACATGTTAACACCCAAGATATTTGCATTTGAGATGACTGTACTAGCTGAGAGTTAAGCAGAGAAGAGTGAAAGTTAAGAACCATTAAAGAAATTCATCAATATGAGATGTCTGGCTTTACAAACAGCAGCCCACCTTGGCAGAGCTTTCACATGGCTAAACACAGTGGGAAAGGCTGGCCTTGTGCTATTGCAGGTTAAGCTATCTGTTGGGATGCCAGGAACATCTCTGATGGGCACCAGTTTGAGTCTCAGCTGCTCTACTTCTGTTCTAGCTCCCTGCTTATGTGACTGGAAAAGCAGCAGATGGCCCAAGTATTCAGACCCCCTGTCACTCAGGTGGGAGACCTGGGTAGAGATTCAGGCTCCTGGTTTTGGTCCAGCCCGGCACTAGCTGCTACAATCATTTGGGGAATGGACCAGTTCAAGGAAGATCTTCGTCTCTTTCTTTTTTTCTTAACTCTGCCTTTCAAATAAATAAAAATACATCTTAAAAAAAAGATTATGTGTAAAAATAAATAAAAACAATGAAGGTGGAAGTGCTTAGGCAGTGGATTCCTTGCAAAAGGGAGCTTACGCATTTCTGAAGACATTAAGGAGCTAACGTGAGCATTAGAATAAGCAATCCCGGCAAAGAGAAGTGCAAGGATATCTGCTAATTTTTGTAAATTGTATGAAACCTAACAATGCTATTATCATCACGGAGATTTGCTCTTTGAGTAGAAAACTGCTTAAGGCACATCCTAATGGCCTCTTAGAAAATTACAAGAAAATGGATTTTTGCTAAGCCCATGCCTTGAATCATTTATAGAACCTACATTGATTGGCAGTTACTTTTATGTTGGTTCGGAGAGTGAGCTGAAACCAAAACTATGTGTTCCTAGTAATGCTCATTTTAATAACCGCTTACAGTTATCTGTAAGTCTGGCATGGCCACCTGAGCCCTAATTTACCAGTTTTACTGCAAGACGTTAAGATATTAGGGTAATCAATTCCTTCTGTCAAACTCCAGATGTGCCAATTACCATTTTAATACTTCTTTTTAAATTACACATAAACACCTTCTTTTTCTTCTTTCCTTTTTAAAAAGCACCCTTCATACTGGTTTTAGAAACACCAAGCATATGCAGGAGGCACAGTTCTGTAGCTGGGCTTCTATCGGAGCCTCTGGTTCAGTTTTGTGTTCTGTCACCTTCTAAATTCACAACAACTAAACTCGTGTTTTTCAGACAGCCATGGACTCACTGGCACATTTCACTTATGAAATGTGGGATGTGATGTAAAGACAGTCAGGTCCAAATTCGCCCTTGTTCCCTTTCTCGGAGCATCTGAACGGCATCCAGTAGGTGCCTGCTTAGAGCCTGGGTAAGGAATGACCTAACACAACGCTTGTGATGTGGGCTCTCCTCTACCTCACCATGGTTAATGCTTTTTCATTCATTCTCAATGTCAACTCAAGGACTGGCAGGGTAGAGTGAAAGAGGTGGGTATCTCCAGCAGTTAATTTTTGGATTCTTTCAGTACAGTCATATACACCTGCTGGTTATTTTGAACTTCCACATTGGCCTCTCAAGTAGGTTGTGTTTTGGAGAGGAGAAGAATGTCTCTGTTTCTCTCTGATACAATCTTCTTTGTTACTCTTCTAGTCAGAAGTCATATTTAACTAGTCAGAAACATGGGAGTGTGAGCTATCATTGATATTAATGATTTCACTGAATATGAACTACCATCAATGTCATGGAACCTTACTTTGCAGGGACCTAATCGATGACACAGTAAGAAAAATAAGGAAGATAGAGACAAAGAGTCATCACTGGCAGATGATGCATTTGTCCTTGTACAAAATGCAAGGTCATTCCATTATTTTATTTCTTTTTATCTGAGAGTCACAGAGAAGCCATCCACTGGTTCACTCTCCAAATGCCTGTGACAGCTGGGTGGGACAAGGTCAAAGGTGAGAGCCAGGAACCCAATCTGGGGCTCCCACTCAGGAGGAAGGCACCCAATTAGTCACCCAATTACTTGTCACCTCCCAGGATTCACATTAACAGGAAGCAAGAATTTGGAATGTTCTGGGACGTGAACCTACCTACTCCAAAAATGACATATGGTGGCATCTTAAGCATGAGGTCAAATACCTCCCCTCCCACCAGATAACTTCTAAGACAAGTTATTCAAATTCATTTGAGTCTTATACTTATGTAAAACATAAAACCAAGAATTCTCATATAGGTAAAAAAAGAAAAGGGGTCAATTAGAAAACAGATATGGTGCCAACACATTGACTCCATTGACCAATCTTTCAGTTCCAACTGTGTCATCCTATACGAGCATCAGTTTGTATCCCGGCTGCTTCACTTTCAATCTAACTTCCTGCTTACAGCCTGGGAAATCAACAGAGGATAGTCCAAAGCCTTGGAACTCTGAGCTTGTGTGAGAGACTTGGAAGAAGCTCCTGACCCCTGGCTTCAGATTATCTCAGCTTCGGTTGTTGTGATCCTTGGGGGAATGAAAGATGGAAGATCTTTCTGTCTCTCCTTCTCTCTGTAAATCTGCCTTTCCAATAAAAATAAATCTTTTAAAAAATGGATGCAGAAACTGATCCATTGACTCTAAAGTTTACATAGAATGGAAATAACCAGAAGAATCAACACAATAATGAAAGGAAATAACAAAGATAGAGAGCTGCCCCTACTCAATTTCAAGACTTATAAAGCTACAGTAATTGAGGCAGGTGATCTTTGTGGAAGAATAAATTAATAGACCAATGAACACAACAGAGAGCCCTGAAGGAAATCAAAACAAATACAACCAATCGATCTTGATAGAGAAGCCAAGGCAGGGTTGACATTGTCGTATCATGGCTTAAGTTGCATCCTGTGATGCAGCCCACGCAGTACTAGTTCATGTCCTGTCTATTCTGCTGCTGATCCAGCTCCAGGCAAATGGCCCGAGAAAGCAGTGGAGGATGACCCATGTGCTTGGTCCCCTGCCACTCACGTGAAAGACCTGAACGAAGCTCCTGCCTTCAGCCTAGCTCAGCCTTGGTCACTATAATAGATGATCTCTTTCTCTATCTCTTCCTTTCTCTAACTCTGACTCTAAAATAAATAAAAATAAACAAATTTTTTAAAAAAGCAAAGTCCTCACAAATGATGCTGACATAACTGGACAGCCACATGCAAAGGGATGAATCTATGTGAAGTCTATAACCTACAAAGTCATGAACTTGAAATGAACCGCAGACCCAAAGGTAAAACACCAAACTCTAAAACTCCCAGGTGACAACACATGAGAGAACTTGGAAGACCTTTGATTTGGTGATGACTTTTTAGGGACAACACCAAAGGCATGAGCCATGAAAGAAATGACTGAATCTGGTCTTTATTAACACAAAAACCCCTAGGGCAAAGGCACTTTCAACAGAAGGAGAAAGCCAGCCACAGACTGGGAGAAAAACCTTTGCAGAAGACTATCAGATAAAGGACTGTTACTTAAGATATACAAAGAACTCAGAAAACTCAACAAGAGAATGAATACCCACATGCAAAACTGGATCCCTCAAGAGCTGCCTGAGAAGGAAGGAGAGAGACGGTAAGTCTGTGCAGAGATGCACCACACCCCGTGTCACTAGGGGACTGTCCATCACAACAATATTGCTTCAAACCTGTTAGAATAGCCACACTCCGGAACAAGGACCACCACCAACGCTGCCAAGAATGCAGAGTGACAAGGCATTCTTATTCATCGCTGATGGGAATACAAAATGGTGCAGCCACTTTGGAAGACAATTTGGCAGTTTCTAACAAGATTTAACTTATGCTTCCAACATAATCACATAGTCGCATGCCTTGCTATTTACCTCAATGAACTGAAAACTTGTATAGCATAAGCATCTGCACACTGATGTCTTTGGTAGCCTTATATGTTACTATCAAAATTGAAAGCACAGGAAGGATTTTGTGGCACAGTGGTTAACTGTGTGAGATAACCATGACTCATACTGGAGTGCCTAGTTAAGAGTCACAGCTACTCCACTTCAGATCCAGGTTCCTGCTAGCAATGACCCTGGGAGAGCAGCAGATAACGGCTCCTGCACTGGGGTTCCTGCCACACCTATGAGAGATCTGCCTTGAGTCCTGAGCTCCTAGGCCCAGCCTGGCCCGCCCTGGCTTCTGTGGACATTTGGGGAATGAATCAGCAAATAGTTCTCTCTGTCCCTCTGCCTTTCATTCATATGATTATATGGAATATTTATGATAAAATATGAAGTTCTATATAAATTATTTAATAAAGATTAAACTAAAAATGGAAAGCAATCAGGATGTCCTTTAGTAGGTAAGTAGATGAAATAAACCATGGTATATGTGGACAGTATAATCTTAGCTATCACTGTTCAGCCCAGCACAGCTCAGGCCAGTCCAGCTCAGTCCAGCTCAGTCCAGCTCAGAGTAGCTCAGCTCAGCTCAGCTCAGTGCAGCGCAGCGCAGTGCAGCTCAGCTCAGCTCAGCTCAGCTCAGCACAGCTCAGTCTAGCCCAGCTCAGCTCAGCTCAGCTCAGCTCAGCCCAGCCCAACTCAGTCCAGTCCAGTCCAGCTCAGCTCAGCCCAGCTCAGCACAGCCTAGTTCAGCCCAGCTCAGCCCAGCCCAACTCAGTTCAGCCCAGCTCAGTTCAGCACAGCCTAGTTCAGCCCAGCTCAGCCCAGCCCAGCTCAGCTCAGCTCAGCCCAGCTCAGCCCAGCTCAGCTCAGCCCAGCTCAGCCCAGCTCAGCCCAGCTCAGCACAGCCTAGTTCAGGCCAGCTCAGCCCAGCCCCAGCTGTTGCGGGCATCTGGGGAGTAAGCTAGCAGATGGGAGATTTCCCTTTCTCTGCCTCTCAAAAACAAACCCCCCAACAATCAGACAACCCAGGTATAAACTGGGCAGAAGACATTAACAAGCATAAACCAAAGGCATTGACATCCAGGTAGCTCTTAAATATATGAGAAAAGCTTCAATGTCATTAGCCATTAGAGAACTGCCAATTGAAACTGCAATATAATCACAAACCCTATCAATTGCTAGAATTCTGAAACCGTAAGCATGGCAGCGGATGCTGGCCAGGACACAGAGCGCCTCCATCACCAACCCATGGCTGGTGAGGAAGTATAATGGCACAGCTGCTCTGGAAGACAGGGGGCGGGGGCATTTCCTTACAAAGCCACATCATATAGCAATTATATCCCTGGGTATTTCTGAAGAAATAAACACTTGGGTTCACACACCAAACCTACAAAGTGCTGTCAGTAACTTCATTCAGGGCAGGCCCCTCCCCAACTGCCCTCCAGTGGTGGGATGTGTCAAGGTACTGTGGTGCCTTCACCTCACTGTGCTGCAGCCAGAAGAAACAAATGACTGACGTGAGCAGCGGCCCAGAGAGAAGGTAGCCACTTCTGGAAAGCGACACACTCCAGGACTTGATGTATACCGTTGTTCTGAGATGTCAGGATTCCAGTTGCAGAGCACAGGTGTTCGTGACTGCCAGGGATTCAGGATGGAATAGGGGTCTGTGTGGCTACCCAGAGTGACAGGTGGCATGGCAGGGGGTTGGAAACGCCTCTGTCCTTCTTGCCTTCTTGGCTTTGGTGCTGCCCCATGGCTCTACCAGACACGACCAGTGGGGGGCATGGTCAAAGGGTGTTGAGAATCTGCCAGTATTATTCGTTATCACTGGATGTGAACTTCAATGATCTCACTTTTATAGAACCTGAATATTAAAATATAACAATCATGTAAGCGCATGAGCAAAAAAGGCATCTGGAAATAAGTCACAACAAAAGGGTGTTCATTGGTCTGCCTTGGGGAGAGGATGTGACTTATCAGCTTATTCTTCATACACTCACATAATACAAGTTATTTCAATGAGAATGTTCAACTATAACAGTAAGGAAGCAAATAAATGAAGCTATTTTCATTATGAGAAGAATGTTATACACAATTGCTTTCACTGTTTTACTACTTGCATATTAATTTTTAACACTCCTCACGTTGATCTGTCAATTTTCCCATTTTCCTATGATGAGGACCTAAGTGGTTTTCCTGCTTTTCTTTTGTTGGAAACAAAGCCACACGCATCCTTCTACCTCAGCCTTCATGTGCACCTTCCGCTGCGCCCTGCAGCTATGCCTCCAACCATGGAGCTGCTGGATCATGGTGCCAGGAAGACTGTGCACACTGTACCCCATTCTTGTAGGTGTGAGTGACGTTGGGGAACTGCCGACACGATCTGCCTACACATTCTGGGGCCCCCAGAGTAAATCAGAAAGGAAAACAGACATGTGAACTTCTTACAGTGACACCAAGACATGAGGAAACTGCCTAACAGCCTTGAGTTGGCTCAGCTGGACACTCACGGATGTTGCGTGTTCACCTTCACTTTCCTGCAGAAAATCCCAACTGCTCAGCCTGACACCACAGTCCAACCCTGTCTCTCCCGTGCCTTCTTCTCTGCTGTCCTTCCAACACCTGGCACCCCTCTGCCTCAGGGCTGCTGTCCGGCACACGGACACACCCTGTACCTTGGCTCACAGGTGCTCGGACCCCAGGCCTTCCCGTCCTACTCTGGGGAAAAGCGGCTGCTCCCGTCCACAGCCTGCCATTCTGTGTTCCGCGGTATCTCTCCCTGGTGGGGGCACAAGTTCTTTTTCTTTTTTACAACTCCCCTACCTTATTTTGAAGCATTTAGGAAACAAATCCTATCTGCCAAGGTACTGTCACGCAGACAAAAACTCATCATTGTCACAAGATAATGTCCAGCCCCTTGTACATCCATGCCGTCCTTCCTGCTGATGTCTTTTCCCCATTGTGGCAAAACGCCTGCAAACTCAGCTCATGGAAAAGCCCCTACAAACACACACTGAGAAGCTCTCCTCGCAACTTCCTTTCCTGACACCCAGGCTGGGGTTCTCTTCATCAGCCAAATTTTTTCCTCAGGGAGAAAGCGAGCAGGAAAGTAACTTCACACTCAGAAAATTCACACTCAGGTGTATTTGGTTCAAAAACAAGTCAAAGGCCCAGTGTGGTAGCCTAGTGGCTAAAGTCCCCACCTTGCACAGGGATCCCATTTGGGCGCCGGTTCATGTCCTGGTGGTCCCACTTGTTACCCAGCTCCCTGCTTGTGGCCTTGGAAAGCAGTCGAGGATGGCCCAAAGGTGTCCCTGCACCCACATGGGAAATTTGCAAAAAGCTCCCGGCTCCTGGCCTCAGATCACTCAGCTCTGGCCGGTGCGGCCACTAGGGGAGTGATTGGACAGAAGGTCTTCCTCTCTCTATCTTCTTCTCTGTACATATTTGACTTTCCAATATAAATAAATAAATCTTTTTAAAAAATGAGTCAAGAGAGAAGCGAGTTCTGAGATTTCTACTGGGCAAAACAAAGATGTTTAAAACCATATGCTCCATGTTTGTCAGCCTTTTCTGCTCCACTGGCCTCTTGGATGTCTGCTATCACTTGGATTTGGATGCTGTCTTTCTGCCTGAAAAGGCTTAGTCCAGTTTACCACGATGCACTGCGAGCTTTCCTTGGGATTTTCATTCCATTCAGCACGGCCTGAAGGAGCAGCACGGGATGCCTGCCTGTGACGCCTCACCGCCCTCCCCAAGCGAGCACTGTTCTACTTCGGCGATCTCCATTCCCTACAGGATTTCAGTAAAGTGGAGGGTTTCTCTCTCACGTGTTCTCTCTCTCTTAAAAGGTATTTGCAAGCTCCGTCTTCCTTTCCACATATCATAGATGACATTCTACAGATAAGCGAAATTCAGATCAACACAGCCATTGCAATAAAGAACACTGGCCTAGCCTTGTCATTACCTTTTTGGGAAAAAAAAAAAAAAAACTACTTTGAGAAAGAAAAAAAAAAACCAGCCTTCCACAAAGCCTTCCACTGTGGCCCTCATTATTCTGTCATTAGGGGCTCCCTGTGCTTTGCATGCTGCTCTTCAGGGACTAATCACCTGGGGCAGCGGACTGCCATTAGATTTTGAAACCTTACCTTTCCTTGGAATCGGGAATCAAGCAGAGAATAAGTACAGAAATTTCACTTCAGACCTATACATAGCACCCTGTGCTATTCTGAGGGCAGAATAAATCATGTTGAAATCAGTGATGTTCTCTGTGTCCTGCACCCAATATCTTTGGAGATACACTTGGCTGTGAACTTCCCCTCAAAAGATCCCCCAAAGGACCCGAACCCCCTTTGAAGACCACTCACCAGACTTCCTTGCTTTCAAAGCAATAACAGCTGCTAGCTCTCTCTGCACCTATTAAAACATTAGAGAGAGAGAGAGAGAAGACAAGTTAGATGAAAAAAACGTAACCCAAAAAGTACTTTTTTTAACATACGCAACCCAAACAAAGAACTGTCTCCTCCCCCCACCCCAAATATCTGTTTTCTATCATTGCTTATTTGTTGCTTGCTTGCTTGGAGCACATGGGAAAAAGAAGTTCCACAGAAGAATTTTGGGCCAACAATCTGGAAGAATCGCATTGACTTCTTAAAAAAAAAAAAAACCCACAGCTGCCAGAATGTATGCACTGTGAAACATATGAAACTGTTGGCACATACGCCACAAGGACAGAAAGAACCTCAAAGAGTTGACTGTACAGCAGCAAAAACAATCTAAGTATTTGTCAAATTATTAAAATGGCAAAGATACTAAATATTCTTTATCCCATAATGGTGCTGGTCTATTGGAAATGCCAGAGAAACTGAAATAGATGAGCCTGGTATAACTGGATCTCCATGAATGTTCACTGTTGTCTGACACGCTTATAGCCACCCTTCCAGACAATATATTGCATTAAAGCAGACATCATCAACCTCTAGGGTGGGGGAAACTACAAAATCTAAGATGACCTTTCAAAGCCAAAGTGGGAGCCAGCGCTGTGGCGTAGCATCAGGTCACGCCCACCTGAAACACTGACATCTCATTTGGGTGCCAGTCTGAATCCTTGTTGCTCCATTTCCGACCCAGCTTCCTGCTAATGGGCTTGGGAAAACAGCACATAACAGCCCAAGTGTTTGGATCCCTGTACCCACACAGGGGAGACCGTGGTGAGGGCGCCTGGCTCTTGTCTTCAGCCTGGCCCTACCCAGACCATTGTAACTATTTGGAGAGTGGGCCAATAGATGGAAAAATCTCTCTGTCTCTTTCTGCCTCTTCCCTGCTTTCTATAACTCTTTCAAATATATGCATCTAAAAAAAAAGTTAAACCCCACTTTTAGGTCAATTTTTAGTTTTTGCACATTCTCTCACTCTCCCCACTTTGAATGCTTACATGCTTAATTAAATCATTTCAAAGGGGAACCTTTTCAAGGACACCATGAGGATAATCTGAGAGAAATCAGCATGCTAACAACACAAACTCCACAATGAGCCAGCTCTTTCTCCAGCAGGACACCATCTCCTCAAAGAGGCGCCTGTTCAGGTGGGTGGAGGACCACAGGGGGTGCGGTGTTGAATCTGAGATGTTACATGGCTGACTATGCTAAGACCTAGCATGTTAAAGGTAGTGGCGTGAGAGCCTACTTAAATTACTTAATTTCTCTTTTTCTACTGCATGGAGACCCTCCCTGGCAATCACCTCTGAAGAGGACCCACTCCACACGGCTGCTATTATCCTGATTGGGGTGAGATGTGGGGTTGGAAACCAGTTCAAGTTAAAGCCTACAACTTTCATTTGGGTCTCCATCATGGATAGTAGGGGCCCAAGCACTGGACCCTCTTCAGCTGCTCTCCTGTGCACTTTAACAGGGAGCTGGATCAGAAGTGGGGCACTTGAGACTTGAACCAGTGTTCATATGGGATGCTGGCGTCACAGATGGTGGCTGAACCTGTGTCATGATGACATGGGCCCTCACTATGCACGGAGGGCACATTAGTCAGGGCAAAAAGCTCTCAGCAGGTGAGTGACTTCCGGGGGTGGATACAGAGGCTGTCCTTCTGAGAATGCAGGAGGCACCAAGGGGGAGACAAAGAGCTACCTGAATGAGGGCACAAACAGAAAAGAAATGGCTTTACCACTGGGCATCTTCAGACCTCTATGCCTTTTTCTTTGCAATCGGGGTTATTACAGTTAGTCACGACAAACTAAAATTCCATGCTACTGCCTGGGCACAGATGAGGCTGTTCTTATACAGAGGAAGGAATGTGAGTGGGCCACCCTGCAGTGTCAGTGAGGCCATGAGAAGATGTGGGCCGTGGGCCAGGCTGACCAACTAACCACTGCCACCCAAGACCCTGAGCGGGACCCTGTGGCTCACACGCTCCTGGGTTCGTGCTGATCAGGAAACGCTGGAGTTGATGCTTTGGCATCACTTCAAGTCTCCTCACACTCACAAGTTCTAAAGCATGCTGTGCATTTTTCTGCTGCGGTTCCTTGTGCTGTGGACTACTAGCCTTCACGCATCTATCATCATCATCATCATCATCACCTTGAAGGAGCAAGAAATGTCCCGAACGTAGGTGGGGCTGGGAACCATGCGGTGATCCTGCCCGCTGCTTTGATCCATGCAGATGCTACACCACTTTCTTCATCTTGCAGGAAAAGCAAGTGACAACCTTGGCCCATGCTCTGCTCACTGCTCCCTACCCCAAGGAGGCCTCACTCCTGTGCTGAACCCCCAGGGGTCAGGTATCTTTCAGAAAGTCAAACTTCTGTTTCAGAAAATCATCCCATCCGGCACACGTGCCCCCTTAGCAAAGGCTGTGGCAGAAACTGCTCACCAGACAGGAGACAAGATTGGCCACGAAGTGCGTGATTAGTGACACCAGATAGGATCAAGGAAGGCTAGAAAGGGCCCCAGGGCCGGCAGTCAGTGACCCTCCATCTGGGTGAGGCAGAAGAGCCCTGCTCCCTGGAGCCCCACGGAATCAGAATCCCTGTGGGGACAGGCTGCAGTAGCTAGGACCCAGTTCACGTCACTGTCACTTTGAGTTTCCCATCTGATTCCAGACAGCAGTGAGGTTGGGAACCACTGCTGTTACTCAAGGAGAGGCTGTGGCTTCCCCCAGACTCCATGTTCCAATTTTACAAGCATTTCAACCGACCGTCGATCTCTATTCTATTGTATTCTCCACTAATTCAATTCATTTATGAAGGAGCATGGCCTTTACTGTCTCAGATACACAACGCATTAAAAAAAAAAAAATCAGGCCATAATTCAATCAAATAATTAGGTTAACGTCCTGTAGCAGTGGTTGACAGAGTCTGTCACAGTGAATGGCAAATTGCAAGACAACCTTCAAAGAAGCTGGGTTTTTAATTTCAAATATAGCTTATTCGACACATACACATACACAAGCACATCTATGTAATTCAAGACGCATGCAGCAAAGGGCATGTTTGTTCTTGTGTCTGCCTAGATAAGGGATGAGCAAGGGATACAGGAGACAGAACCCAGACACCTGCCTCTGCCCTTGGCAAGGTCAGACCCGTGCTGAAAGGGCCTGGCTTACTCTCCTGGATGATCAGCCAGGCTGCTCACAAAACCACCTCAGAAGTCACTAACAATCAGCCCGTCTCCCGTCATTTTTTTCCCCCAGCATTCTGCCTTCCCTTTCCCCGGGTGTTTTAAACTGTGACTTCAGCCTGAAAATCCATAAGCTCACACAAGCTATTCTGCAGCAAAGGAAAACCGACAACCTCCACCGACAAGCGCAAGTGCTCATCGCAAACTCTGAGGCCCAGCAAGCTCTCTGTGAAAGAGGTTAACTGTGAAAGCCTAAGAGGGCTTCTCGGAAGAAGAGGAAACAAAGTATAAAGCTGGATGGCAAGTGTGGGGAGGGGTAAGCATGGGTTAAGACACCCATGTTCCATGGGATCAGCACTATGGCACAGCTGGTAAGGCTGCCATCCATGATGTCAACATGCCACATGGGCACCAGTTCATGTCCCAGCTGCTCCATTTTTGATCCAGCTCCCTGCTAATGCATTTAGAAAAGCAGTCGTGGATGGCTGAAGAACTTTGGGCCCCTGCAACCCATGTGGGAGAACTGGATGAACCTCCTGCCTCCTGGCCTCTGCCTGACTCAGCTGTGGTCATCATGCCAATTAAGAGAGTTGAACCAAAGGATGGAGGATTCCTCTGTCCCTTTCTCTCTCTCTCTCTCACTCTAATAAATCTAAAAACAAAGATATCATGTTCTACAACAAAGTACCCAGGCTCAATTTCCAGCTCCAGCTCTTGACTCCATCTCCCTGCTCATACAAACTCCAGGAGGAGGCGGTGAGGGCCCCAGCATCTCGGCTTCTGGCTTTGGTCTTGGCCCAACTGTTGTGGACATTTAGTCAATAAACCAACCCAAGAGTTCTCTCTTTTTTCTCAAATAGTAATAACAACAACAAGAAGAAATTAAGAATAAAAGGAAAAAAGTTTAACATAAAATAAAGAAAGGTCACTTTAGCAAGGTAGACTAATGTTGGCAAAAATCATAGTTAATCCTTCCTTCCTTCCTTGAGGGTTGTCCTCACAAATCACTTTTAAATTGATTTGTCTATTCACAAATTTCCTAAAACTTTTTTTTAAATTCGCTCAATCTTAGAAACATGTACATGTTGGCACCATATGTAGAAATGTCTTTAAAATATACAGCACATTCTCAATTTTTTAAAGATACATAAGAAGATACATAATCCAATACTCTTCTGTGTTTTCATTTTTCTAGTACATATCACTTACAAACCACTACAAATTCTGGAGGTCTTATAGATCTCCAGAAAACTTGGAAAAATAAAACTGTTTCTTTAGCAAAGTTCTTGGCACAAAATGTAGCTTGGGCAGATGTCTCTCCACTGAAGAATTACACATGGGATAAGGAACAATTGTCTTTGTTCCCCAGGGGCCTGTTTTCCTATTTCCAACGTCATCATTTTGTTCTGAAGAGCTGATATTAGCGCTAGTCTGATACCCGGATAATCTTGTGATTACCTTTTACTGTCAACCAATCATTAGGCCCCAAGCAAGTTGCCTATCTGTCTGCACACTCTGGTCCTCCACCCAACACTTCATTTAGCCAAGAGCTGCCTTTCCAGCCACTTCTGTCGCCGCGTCAGAGAGCTGTCAAACATGCTGGGGTGATAAAGGCAATTAGGGAGTAACACAACTCTTACACACTGCTTCACTGGACGCATACAGGTCTGCCTGATACCTGTATTATAACTGAGATAATGGATAACCATTTTACACACTGATATGTAAAAGTAACCTGAAACTAACAAAACGAAACTAGAATCGAGCCCTTCATTCAGGCTTAGCCATCCTATTACCTAAGCCTGATGTCCAGATGATTAATCTGAGAGAGGCTGGCAGTAACAGAGAGAGTTGTAGCTGATCATATTATGGAGGACCACCAGGGGACCCTCACCTGCTCGGCGCTATACCCGAGGGACAGGGCATTCTTGAGTGCCTGCCCTCCCCATGAAGGGTGATGCTGTGACCTTTCCCTTTTGCTAATCTCTTCTTGATGGCAAACATGAGATGTGAGGACAACAGTACCAGTAATGCCAAATATGTACGAGGTACAGGTTGGAACTCAGGCCAGTGAAGAGATGCCAAAGGGGATGGGGACACAGGAGAAGGGTTTTAGGTTGACCTGAGCATGCTCCAGCAACCAGCACTCTCTTGAGGGAGAGTGGCCTGGCAGGTGCATTTCTGTAGAAGATGCTTGCATGGGAAGGTCAGCCTCAGATGGGCCCAGCTCAAGCATTTGTCCTAAGACTGGCTTAACAAAGCCCTGCTTCTTAAATCACCCCACTATCCAAACAGAACAAGGCTTTTCACCTCACCTGGGGGTGGTGACCTCTGTCTGCCTGCTGTTGAGGAGTCAGTGATGTTAGGTCTATCAAATCCACCAGAGATGGAGGGGGAGAGAGAGAGGGAGAGACAGACAGCAAGGTGCAAATCTGAACAAAGAGATGAAAAATAATTGTGCAAGGTCATTTTGTGCTGTGGAAATCTTCATGAATGTCATTAGCCAAAGCTATAGATGTTTGCAAGCAACCTGACAAGGGCAAGAGAATGAACTAACTTCTCTGAAGATCAGGCACATCCTTTCTACTTCAGTTTCAAAGCTGCTCCTACGGCCTCTCCTCAGTGGTTTCTCTGATGCCCCAGCTGCAATTCAACAGGAACTTCCAGATGAGGAAGATGCTCACAGCCACCGGATGGAGCATAAGGATCCAAGTGGCTATTCTGACTTGGGCAACCATTAAATAAAGCATTCACTGTGTTTACATGGTTACATTGTTGATCTGTATGTCTCAAATTACTTTTTCGTTCATTCTTTTCTGGAAAGCGTATTTTTCAACTTGTATAATACACCCTATGATTTTTTTTAATGAACTTACAGAATTCTAACAGCAGCTTCAAGATCAGGATACAATACACAAACACCTGCCTTACTATGCCTTTTCTTCTTTACGGGGAACATGTCTTTTTCCACTTGTGCTTTTTGAGGCAGGAGTATATGCTGAAGCAGCAGCGGTATAACTACCTCACTCATCAAGTCCCACAGATACAGGGATAGACACCTGCTGAACGTATAGGGATGTTACACTGCAAGTGTTCATACCAAGATAAACCTACATCAAAGCAGCTTTGTTCTTAAAAAAAAAAAAAGATGTACTTATTTATTCATTTGAAAGGTAGAGTTAGAGAAAGACAGAGATAGACCTTCATCTACTGTTTTATTCCCCAAATGGCTACAATAAGGCAGGCCTGGTTCAGGCTGAAGCCAGTTGCTAGGAGGGTCCACTTGGGTCTCCCATGTGGATGGGCAAGGTCCCAAGCATTAAGTCTTCTGGTGCTTTCCCAGGTGCATTGGCAAGGAACTGGATCTGAAGTAGAGCACCTGAAACTTGAACCAATGGTCACTCGGGAATGCCAGCATAGCACGTGGTTGCTTAACATGTGGCACAATGTCTGTCCCAAAGAAGAAAGACCCTTTCTAACTAAAACATCTATAAAAACTGCCAACACACAAGAGCTTCCTGGAAGAACAAGGTTCAGAACTCAAGATGCAAACAACAACAACAAAAAAATCTAAACAGTGTTTGAGTTGAAGGCTAGACTTTAACAATGGAATCGACATACTCAGACTTCAGCTGCATAAACTCTCAGTATCCAGGCATAAGCCTCCTCTTTCCAACACAGGTAGAAATCTTCTTTCAGTGTCTGTGGCCCCCACTTACCACATTCCACTTACTTAGCCTACCAGCCCACCTCCAAGACAGCTAGAGTCATGGAGTATGAACCAGCAGATGGAAAATCTGTCTCACTCCCCTTTTCTAATTCTACTTTTCAAATCAATAAATCAATCAACATTTAAAAAAAAAAAAGAAAGAGATTCAACCTAAAAACCTCAGAACTTTCAATCAACTGGACTAGCTGTGGCTTGGCAGCTTTTGATGTGCAGAGATAACTGCTATCTTTGGACTGAAGGCATTCCGGGCATATGTTCATCAAGAAATGTGCACTGATTTGTGTCGCTACCCATTTGATTGGATGAAGCGAAAGCCAGCTGTTGGGTCACATGGCTGCAGGTCAGACGTTCAGGTGCAGCATGGCTCAGAAAGGTCCTCTACTCCTAGAGTCTCCAGGGCCAAAGCAAGGTCTCCGCAGCTTCATTCCTCACTGGAGGCGCTAGGGGACGATGAGCTTCCAGGCTTACTCAGTGTGCTGGCACAACAGTCCAGTTCTTGCGTGTGGGGGACCGAGCTGGCAGCCACCCTCAGCCTCCTGCCAGAGGCCACCCTCTGGTGTGTGCTGCCAGGGGTGACGCCCAGTCATGGCATGCTGGGCTTGTTCCAGGCTTAGTGTTCCCCTCACCTCACCTAGGACTTACACAAGGGCAAGTCTCTTCTGCTTTCAAAAGCACAGAGGATTAGACTGGGGTCTGAGCAGACAATCCATGGGTGAGGCCCCAGTCGTCTCTACGAGGTACACCTGCCTAAGTAAGTGCCAGGTGTGCAGTTCACTTTCTGGGGACCCATCACAAAAGGGCATCAACATTCCTCACAGCCACTCTGGAGAACCAGCCCTTGACACCATTCCTGGCTATAACAGCAACTTGCTAACAGTTCAGTTTTGGAACATGACTTACCTGTTATCAAGTCTTTATCAGATCACACAAATCTCCTTTATTTTCCCTTTATGTGTTCTGTGTCTCTACTCCCATGTCCTTGCTAGCACCCCCAAATTCATCTCATAGCTCATTCATGTATATGCCTCAACTGCCATCCCTTGAGATGTCCTCCCAACCCTTATAAATCTATCCACAATATTCCTTTCTTTCCCTTATTCAGACAAAGCCTCATATTTCAATTACTGCATGCAGCTAACTGCACTTAACTTCTAATTCATCTTTTATCTCATCAATATCACACAATGCACATGGCATGAAAAATGCATTAGAATTTTACCTATGCTATTTTTGAAGCAAAATCACTTTTTGTTGTTGTCTTAAGTTATTTAAGTTGAGTAATATATGCTTCACATGAATTTTATGAGTTCATACAATAATAATAATGCACATGTACAGAAACACGCAGATAACTTTCTTCTCATCCATAAGGCATTGCCCAGACATTTGAGCCTTAAAAGGGTTCCACACATTCACATCCTTATTCTAGGTGTTCTTCCACTGGACTTGTCTGAATAAGCAAAAAGACAGCTTACCATGGTGCCTACCATGTAGCCAAATTCTCAGTGAACTAGCTCATCACACCCTGGGGGCAGGCTTACAGAGTTTTTTTGTACACAGAGATGATGACTTGGCAAGTATAAAGGTGTGTGTACACACGTCTGTATTTTATGATAGCAGGTGACATATTCCTAAGATTCAGGAAGCATTCTGATGTGCAACAAACATACTAGCATTTTTTCACTAACAAAGGCACAGAAACAGACACTGCAAAGAAGCACATATGCCCTGATAGTAACGGATCTGGAAAGCACTACGAGGAAATCTTACTTGAGGGCAACAGAAGGAGCCTTAGCCAGCTCTGCATGAAGTCTTAAGAGAACCACAGCCCACAGCTTGGGGTCCTGTGAACATCTAGCTGGGATAAGGCAACAAGGAAGGGAAGCAGGTACAATCCCCCACATCTCCATAGAACCACCACAAACAAGCAACTTCACTCAAGGAATGGGCCACAATTCCATGGGTGGGTGCATTTTGCAGAAATTGTACTTCTTCATGAGAACAGGCAGACAGATCTCCTGACTGTCCTTTTACTCCCTCCTACAACAACTGGGGCAGAGGCAGAAGCTGAAGGCCAGGGATACAACCCACCACTTGAGCCATTCCCTGCTGCCTCCCAGGGTGCACCTTAGCAGGAAGCCGCAATCCGGAGACAGAACTGAGAACCAAGCACAGGCCCACGGAGGTGGGACTCGACTGACCTCACATCTGGTGTATTTTTAATGCTTCTCAAAAGCAGAACTGCCTTCTCTCGAAACTCAACCTACTTGATCCTTCTCTAAATCACACAGTAGCTCTTCGGCCACTGGAAGAGTGGGAGCCCTAGACAGGCTTCCCAAAGGAATTTTAGGTTCCACGCTGATAAGCGATATAAGGTAACAAGACGTTCCTGCAGCCAGACAGAGGCTTAGTCATTCGCCTTCCCACAGTGTCTGCATGAACAAGCCCGCTCAGGCCTCCAAGAGGTGGAGAGAAGGGGATTAAACTCCATCTCCCGTTCCCAGAAAGGAAGGGGCAAACAGCCAGGAAGAAGGCACAAGTGGAAACTCAGTTTCAAGTTTTTAAGAAACCATACTTCTCAATGTGCTCAGTTCTCCCCACTTTGACTCACCTGAGATTACCTTTAACCCTTGCTACCTTGGCTGATAATCTCAAGAGCTCTCTGGGAATCCATGTTTATAAAGAGTCACTAAGGCCCAAATCCCATGCTTTCTGCTTCCTGAACCAGGATCAGTCACGAAGTCTCCAATCCAAAAAAAAAAGAAAAACAAAAACAAAAGAGCTGCCACCACCCACCATCAGATACCAACAATATACCAAATCCAAACTATAGTATCATGGGATCCTAGCCAATGGCCATCCTTCCTAGCCCAAGAAAGGATGGAAACAGAGTCCTGTGGAAGGCGCACCTTAAAGGAAACAACTGAAACGTCTGGTGAAAGATGAGACACTGTTAACACTTACATGCTTCTGAGAGTTTCCAATGAATGAGAGAGAAATGAGAGAAGGGATGATACTGGAGGAATGGGAGTGCTGGGAGGCACAAACCCCTGGGAAGTTTGGGTCTTTGAATTTCATAGTGTCATACTTTAGTGACATAGGACAATCAGCCACTTGTTCAGACCTGTCTCCTTGTGGCTTTGAACCAAGTATTACCCAAGAGAATTCTCCATAGAGGAAGCACAAGAGACAAATCAGACCAAATCCTGAATCCAGTGCAAGGGCTTAGCTGATGAGAGCAAAACAGGATTGACTTTAATCTATCAAGTGGGATCCCAGATGGGGTAAAAATGAGGGTAAGGCCTTAGGAAAAAGGCTGCTAGAAAGCTGACGGAACAAGCTCATGGATGATATACTGGACTGATGGACGCTCAACAGTGATGTCGACCTTGACCACAATGAGTTACAATTACTTTCCTCGTCCTAGAGAGACACACACAGGAATTCTACAGCAGGTGCCCGGCTCTCTAATATCTGTCAGCTGAAGTTACAGATCTGCTTCCAGATCCTCTGGAACACATAGCAGTTGCCATGTTTGTCCATTTGGGCTGGACTGGACTGGCAAGTTGGCTATACTCACTAGGTTTCCCCAGAGGAGTCATGATTTGTACCTGAAGATCCAATGGGAGGAATTTAGAAAATGCTGCTGAAGGCACCAATGCACGAGGTACAACTTTAAAGCTTGATGGGACAGTAGCTAAAGATGGCAAATGGAGGTGGAAGGCAAGTGGTTATAGGGTCCAAGAGTATTATGTGCTGTTCTCAACCCCACTGTACAAGTCCTCAATAGTTGCTTTATAATTTTAATTCATCCTCAAGGCATGGTCATGAGAGGTGAGCATTTGTCCAATGGTTAAGACACCAGTTAGGAGCCCTGCTTCTCATATTAGACCACCCAGTTCTCATCCCCCATTCTGGCTTCTGATTCCAGCTTCCTGCCAGCACACACTCTGGGTGACAATGGTGATGGCTGAAGGAACTAGGTCCCTAATATTTACATGGAAGACCTGGGTTGTTCCCAACTCCCAGCTTCAGCCTGGACCCAGCCCTGGCAGTTGCAGGCATTTGGGCACCGACCCAGCAGAGCTGAGACTCCTATGTCTGTCTCTCTACCTACCAGTTGGCTAATCTCTATATCTCCTGAATTAAACGGGAAAAATAAAGATAGGTCATAAATTCACACATCCCTACTCCCACCCCAGTCAGAACTACCACACCAACAAGCATTTTGTCTAGTCCCCCAGATTCTCTTCTTTTTCACATCACAGCTAATGTCGCTGGACCAAGCAAGCCCAGAGGGCATATCCCAGGCCCCTGTCCCTTTGTAAGTACCCCTCATGTAGCCTTCCACCCAAACAGCCATCTAATCAACACAATTCCCAATTCCCAATAACTCACAGAACATTAGCCATTTGACAATTAGACTGCAAACAAATAATAAATATTACAAATCTGGCAATCAACCCAGACTAAATGCTTGTTTTTAACTCCACAATTTCCATCATGAAAACTCAGCCCTAAGAAATTAAAGAATTTAGTTTTGTTTTGGAGATAGACTTTCAGTAAACACGAGACAGAAGTCCAAAATCAGGTTTGGGCTCCTATTTATAGATGTCTGTGTTTTCATTTCCTGTTCTTGGTCTCTTCCCAAGTACTTCTCAGTGTCCCAAAAGTTTTGCTTATTTCCTAAATCCACAGGGTAATTTGACACATCAAATTATCTCTTCCATTCTGAATACTCCATTTGTCACCAGCACTGGAAAAATCCAAGTTTAAAAAGAAAACACTCTTGCAAAGTTGATTAGTATAATCAGCTGCTGAGAGAGAGAGGAAAAAAAAATTTTAAAGGCTGGCGGCTCAGGCTTCCCAAGGACACGTGCTTTGGGATCAATCTCCTTAAAATCAAGTCCAACAAAATGGTGTTCACACGTTCCAGGACGGCAGGCGGCAAGCGGGCCCTTGCACAGGACCTTAGTCCAGGAACTTGATTATCCCAACAGAGGCACATGAGCAACGAAATTGAGGTTTGTAAGCAAGATGTGCAGAGCCACGAGAGAAGGAGAGGCAGCCCAGGCTTAGCTAACACAGAAACAGGGCAAGTCAGCTGAACACGTTCACAGACCTGTCAATGTTGGGAAGGGCCCATCACGGCCATGTTCTCAACATGGAAGCTAAAGAGTCCCAAGGTTTCATCATTCCTGTGTCAAGCACTTGGGAGGGTGCCTTTTTTTTTTCTCCTGAAAATCACTATCAACACAGCTGGAACATCTTAAATGTTAGCCATCCTAAATTTGACTGCATTATGAAGACGTTTTTAATTTCTACACATTTTTAATCTCTCTTCCTGTGTCCCCTTATTAAGAAAGTTCACTCACATCTTCTCTCCCGCCTCTGCCCCCACCCAGAGTAGAACTACAGGCATTGTTTGTTTTCCCCCAGGTGAACCTACAAGGGTGGGAAGAAACTCCAGGCTTTCTCTTAAAGCCAGCTGTCCCACAAAGATCCCGAGTTTGAGGTAAAAGATGAGGATAAAACGTCAACGGCCCGGTGCTGGAAAGCACTGCCACCTTCCCGTGTACTCCCTGCTACGGGCAGTCTGCAAGACAGACAACAGCCTGGCCGGATAAGGAAGAGCAGGGTGGACTGTGTCTGGAATCTCGAGTTCACAAACTGTCAGTGCTCGGATGAGGGTCAAACCCTGCAGCTGGGCCGAAGCCTGAGACCAAGGTCAAGGCTTGTAGGCAAGGGTTCACGGCTGGGCTACAGTCCAAGGCTACCGAACTTGAGACTGTCACGTACTGACTCCTGCAGCTGGGTCACTTCCTGGTCATCAAGCACAAGCTGGTTACCCTCAGTGTGGGACATGACCTGACAGTTTATGCTTCATCATCTGTTGTTGAGGACTCCCTAAGCAGGTGAATAAACAGCAGATGGCAGCGAGCCTGCGGGGTCATCCTCCCTTCCTTGGAGAAGTGGGCTTCCCCACCGCCTGCCACTTTTATAGCATCATCTGGTGCCCCTGTCTCTGCATTCTTATTTTCCTCATTGCACATCACCTCCTCCAGCCCTGTGCAGGGCACACAGGCACAGCACCCCCTAAAGGACAGACCTGGGAACAAGCATCAGCAGCTCCACAGCACAGGTGTCACTTCTCTCCTCCATCTTGCTTGGGGGCGCACTGGATGCCAACTGCTGTGTGAACTACTCCCTTCCGGCATGGTGTTGGCACCCAGGGTACAGACAGAACTAGGATGACAGTCCCTTCACAAACACATCTTGGGAACAGGAAGGGGCCTTAGAGACTGCCTGCTCTAACTTGGCCATGGTCATACTGTTGGAAAGACTTAAAGTACTCAATCTGAGCACAGGGACAGTACCATGCTTCTAACCAGAATAAACAAAGGTTTTCCTCTTATTTCCATTCCTAGACACCACTCCAGCTGCCAGGGACGTTTCCACTTCAGTGACCTCACGGGCTCCCCCACATCTGCATCCCTGCCCCTCTCTCCTCAGGGGCTCCTGACTCTGACTTCCACAACATGTCCATGTGCTTATCTCCTTTACCCCTCACTGTCCTCTCAGCTCCCTCTGTCCCCTTCCCGTGGGGTCCCCGAGGCACCCCCTCTCTGTCCTACATCTGTTCTACCTGCAGCCCCTCTGTGGCTGGTTCCCGTGACTTTAACCCTGTCCCAAGGAGCACTAGACACTTCTCTGGGTGTTCTGTGACTTGGTTTATGTTCTTATCCTCTCAAATTCTGTGTTACACATCCCAAAGGCCATCTCAATGTCCATAAATGCTCCCCAACTTCCTGGGTAACACAACCTCCAGAACTTCACCTGTCTGCTTCCTCTTCCTCCTCCCTTACCCACTCATACTGGTTTTATGAAGAACAAAAACAAAAGTCTGCATTCCCTTTTGGACTCAGCTTTCTTTCGTTCAATTTCCTAACTCAGCATCCCTCTCAGTCCTCTTCTTTCTTAATCACCTGCCTCTTTCCTCAATATTCTGCTCAAGAAGGCCTTGCTTTTCTCTTAACTAGGATGCTCTTCTCCAACCAGGCATGTCTGCTGTTCTTTCTTTTCTCCTTCTGATCCCTGCCTGTGATAAATCCCATGACATGAGCATGTGTCCTGTTCAGGCGCTGACTTCCTCTTAGGGGCGGTTCAAGCCTGACATCTTTATCGAAGCTTTCTGTCACTGTTCTTGAATTGATCAGCTATACATGTGCTGCTCAATATCCAACCACTTTATTACACTGACTTTCTAGATATATCTGTCTGGTCTTCTTGGTGTGGCTGCAGGAATCCAGTCTTAGTTGTTTTTGTAGTTCCTGAGACTAACCCAGGAATTATGTCACATTATTGAAAAAAAAATGCTTTAGTTTAGTAATTTAAGATAACATGAGTATAAAGTGGGAAATACAAGTTCAGATTCTGGCTTTGTTCTTTTCTGGCTGGATGGCCCTAGGTAAGTCACTTATTCTTGGCGAGATTTCAAATGAATAAAACAAGAAATACCACCCACTTACTAGGGGCGATGTGAGTTTAATGGAGGCGAGTCTGTGTAGATGTTCAGTCGCACACAGTGTATATAGCAGTGTATCTCCATGGCGAATGCTTTCTGAACAAATGCTTTTATGATTTTTCACACAATAGGCATTTCAAGGCACTCCTCACCGATCCATTTAAACTACAAAGCTCATGCTGAGCACTCTTTCCTAACATGCTGTCATGAATCCATCTGACATGAAGTTTGACACCAAGGCAACTCAAAATCTTAAAAAAAAAAAAAACCCTACATTCCAGAAGAGTAGGAAAGACAACTTTGAGCAAGACTGAGGACCGGCTCCATCCATATACATAACCCAACCAAGCTTGACTTTCAGCAGTTGTTCTTTCTGTAACAGACTGAAGCAGAACTAGGCCAGTTTAGGAGAGGCTAAGCTTGTCCAAACATCCAAAACAATGGATTTCAATTTTGTGACATGGGATTGTTAGAGTTCTGTCCAGAACTGGAGTTTGGCCATCAGCCACTGCAGTTGGATATGCTATGAAGAAAGCCGGCAGCTTTCCTTCAACTCACAAGACCATGTCTGCTCAGCAGCTTAAAAACAAACAAAAAAACCATGGAGAAAATAGTGCAGCGGGCCCCACTACAGCGCCCGTCCTGGCCTCGCTTGCCCAGCAGTATCCCCTTTCTTTCACCTAAGGAAGCAGGGTCTTTTCTTCCTTGAGCAGCAGGGCCTGGCTTTTCCTAGGTTGAATCAGACTGTACTTACACAAGTAGATGTCATCCTTCTAAGGAGGTGACAGAAACTTTCCACCAGCATCAACTATGATGTCCCAAGGCAGGTGAATCAAAGCCCAAAAAATCGAAACTGTGATCTCCCTGGGACTGACTAGCTGTGGCCTGTAACGAGTGGTCACAGAGAAAGTCCCTCTCTGTATCACTGCCCAAGTTACTTCCATTCCAAGGCCCCATCCTCGTTATTTCTGGCACACCTGGGCAGGACAGTGGCATGGTCTTACCGCAGATGTGAGACGAGCAAGAATTTCATCACTGCTTTCTTCAGAGTCTTCCATTTTCTGATGAGACCTTGGAGAAACAGACAAACAACAAACCATGACTCTTCAGGTTGTTCATGGTTATCTACCAAGTCATGGGGAATAAATGACGAATAATGTCATTGCTGTTATTATGAAAGTACCCATGCAAATATGGTTGTGTTAGCAGAGCCTTAGAAACACAATCCTATGGGAAGCCAAACTTTCCTCCAAAACCATTAGTAAGAACTTCTTACTATGCACCCAGCGAGTGCTGAAGCTCAAGAATTCCTCTCCAGATGGCATCACAGGACAGCTCTGAAATGCCCAATTTATACACACGTGCTTGGACAAAAGCAGATGTGTGGATAAGGCTGGTGAGCGCACAAATTCCCTCTACATCTCAGCAAAACCCAGATTTAAAAAACAAAAATGAGTTCTACATTTGTGTTTTGGCTAAACCTGATTTACTCCAAAATGGTACACCGCACATTAAACACTGTAATGGAGATGTTAAAGACTATAAAAAGCGGGACAGTTTTGATGCCTCAAGAAGCCACAGCTGAGGCTGGTGTTGTGTGTGGTGCAGAGGGTTAAGCTGCTCTCTGTGATGTTGGCATCCCAATTGGCTCCAGTTTGAGTTCTCAGCTGCTGTATTTTCCATCCAGTTCCTTGCTAATGTGCTTGGGAAAGCAGAGATATGTCCCTCCAGGTGCCTGGGCCCCTGCATACACAATGGAAGACCTCAAAGAGGCTCCTGCTCAGTCCAACTGAAGCCAGGAACCAGGAGTTTCTTCCAGGTCTCAAGGCTTTGGACCATCCTCAACTGCTTTCCCAGGCTACAAGCAGGGAGTTGGAAGGGAAGTAGAGCAGCCTGGACATGAACCAGTGTCCATATGGGTTCCCTGCACATGCAAGATGAGGATTTAGCCACTGAACCATTGAACCAACCCCCAGATGCTTCTTGTCCAACCTCCATTGCTATGATTGACATCTATCACTCCCAAGCCCTTTTCCAGCTTCTGAATCTCCTCTGAACCTGCTAAGTTTCCCCATGTGGCTCTTGGGGACAATCCCAAAGGACTCTTAGGGGTTCCTGGGACCCAACTTCACACTCAACTGCTCTGGCATCCCAGGGCACCTGCAGTACTGGTCACACTGAGGCCATCCTTGGTCCCAGCATTCTTCATGCCTGGTGTCACCTGATCCTCTCATTTCCTTCCTGATCATGCCTCCAGAACAGTCCATGCTCTCATATTCTCAGAAACACATGCCCTTAGCCAACTGCTACCTGACTTTTATGGGTCTGGCTTCTCCTCTACTCAATCTCCCACATAGCAACAATGACTCTCTAAGCCCTAAATCTGGCCCTGCTCTTTCTGATCTCCAAACCTCTGGGTGCTCTCCCCACTGCCTACTGAATACAGGAGAATACAGAAATACTGCTCCTGCCCTAAGCACATGCCCATACGCCCTCTGCCTGCTGCTCACTTGGCCTATAGGAGGGACTTACAGTGAGACCAATGGCCAGAAGGAAGGAACGGAGTGGGGGAAGGAGGGTGAGAAAGAGAAACAAAGAGAAAGAAAAAGAAAAGAAACAAACAAAAAAGAAGGAAAAAGTACAATGAGAGAATATGAATTAGACTTTTCTTGGACTCTTTAAATCATAAACACAAACATTTGCTCTCTTTTCCCAGAGAAGACCATTCTTCCAGCACCAGGCTCCTCGCTATGCCACTAGAGGACATCTACCAAGCAGCAGTAACTTATGATTGTGACAGGTTCCACGAAAGGCCCGCCTGCCACAGTCATGCACTCCTGTCAAGCTGAGTAAGGTCAGGTATCACCGATGGCTTTGTTCACATTTGCTGTGCAGGATCCGAAGATGAATGCTTAACGCTTCCTGCAGTAACTGTGCTTACTGACCAAGACAACCGGGCTGGCAAGTTCCACTCTGGCTGGCATTCCTCATTGCTCTTACAGAGAGATGTGCACTCTGATAAGAGGCAAGTCATCCGTTCTCACACCTGGAGGGGGCCTTGCCTATCCAGAGTGGAAATTTTGGAGAACTCAAAGAGATCCCATGGGAGGCAGGCTGGGCAAAGAATCAGAACAAAGAATAAGAGCGGCTGATTTTGTAACATCTTTCACAAAAATAATCTGAAGTGAGAGATGGAAATTTTCTTCACTCATAGTCCTAACAGAAAATTTATGCCAAGCTCCACTATGAAAAAAAAATTGAGAAATAATCAAAATACGTTTGCTCACCCAGACAGTATTTCCTGCTCTCCAAGTGTCACGAGGATCTAACCGGGAACAGTGAAGAGTACAAAGGGGAGGACTGGGGGCAGAGGGGAGGCAGACTTGACCTCCCAGTCAGGAAGTGCTAACACTGTTTCACAAGCAAAGGATAGTGGTGGGTGGGTGGGTGTCTCCAGCTGCATACACAGCACAAGTGGAAAGAGGAAAAAACCAGAGAGGATGGGTGTTGTAAATACAGGAAGCCCAGGTGAGTGCTGCGAGTGGGAACCATGTCATTCTTTTTTTAAAAAAGATTTATTTTTATTATTTGTTTTATTGGAAAGGCAGATATACAGAGAGGAGAGACAGAGAGGAAGATCTTCCATCCGATGATTCACTCCCCAAGTGAGCGCAACGGCCGATACTATGCCGATCCGAAGCCAGGAGCCTCTTCTGGGTCTCCCACGTGGGTGCAGGGTCCCAAAGCTTTGGGCCGTCCACAGGCAGGGAACTGGAAGGGAAGAGGGGCTGCCGGGATAGAACCGGCGGCCATATGGGATCCCGGGCGTGCAAGGCGAGGACCTTAACCACTTGCGCCACTGCGCTGGGCCCGGGAACCATGTCTTTCTACAAACTGCTCATGGCGCCCAGGGTCCTCCATGCCTGGTGAGGGCGCGTCTACAGCCAGAGTGGGCACGTGAGCGCGGAGTTCCTGTGCACTCCTGCCTCTGTAGGTATTTTCAGGCACACACTTCACTGCCATTAGGATCTGGTTGGCCAGAGACTGCCGCCAACAGAAAGAATGGGTGCTGTTGAAGAGACACCTTCACAGCTCCCAAAAGGAGAGCACTGCAGGTCACAGTCCAGGTGGAAGACCAGGGGACCAGAATGGAAACAAGGACAAAGGCTTTGTAGTTTCCTCAGGCAAGAGGGAGGACGAGGCCAGGCAAACAGGTTGAAGATTATTAGCTGGATTGAGGGCCTAGGTGGAACAAACAAGCGTAGGATTGGCTAAGTGAGGGCTGGGGGGCGGGTCAAGCAGGCTGAGGATTGGCTGGATTGAGAGCAAGGGAAGGGCATACAGGCTAAGGATTGGCTGGGTGATCTGGGGTGGGACAGGCCGGCTGAGGATTGGCTATGGTGAGGCTGGAGGACGGACAAATAGGCTGATGATTGGCTATAGTACTGGCAGGGGGGCAGGACAAATAGGCTGAAGATTGTTTGGGTTGAGGACTTAAGTGTCCACTGTGCAGTCCCCAGGTGCCTGATTCTTGACTTTGGTGAGGAGGACAGGCGGACAATGGCCAGAAGATGAAAGCCCAACAAACGGGCGGTGGCCTCAACTCAGCACGGCCACAGAGGTCAACACACTTAAACGTGTGGTTACTGCAGTGATGAAGAAGCGGGAGGGGGAGGGTGTCCTGAAAAGTAGAAACCAGTGACATAGAAGAACCAAAACACGGGACCCCAGGAGCTCCCTCAAAAGCCACTTCCCTAAGGGCATGATCACTCGTGCCAACAGCTGCTGTCACATGCCATGGTCTCCTAAATTAGGGAACAAGACCCAGCTCCTACAAGAAGGCCCTGGCCATCTGCACATGGAGGTCTTCAATGTGGTGCTGCTGCTGCTGAGTCCAAATGGCCTGAACTGAGCAGAGAACAGAAGAGTACAGAAGTCACATCAGAGAGACGGAGCACCTGGGGGAGGTATGGGTGGTGACACACAAACCATGGCTCACAGGAACAACCCAACCAAGCAAAAGAAGGCAATGGAAAAGCATGGATGCCGCACCCAACCAGCTCCTCTTTCAGGCCTCCCAGCTTCCGTCCATCAGCCTAACTGCCCTTGTCCAGCTCCTGGATGATAAATCAACCTCCTACTAAAAATAGCTCCGTGCCCTGCAGGAGTGGTGCAGCTAACCCTGCAGGGTTCTGGCCCCCAGACTCACGAGATCATCTGTGCCACAGATAACACCTATCTGGATGTCGCTCTTAGTTTCCAGGGATGTCATCTCCAAGAACTCCAGACCTGCAGTGGAAAGTCACCATGACCTGTGTATGTTACCCCAGGACTGGCTGAAGCCCACATTCCCCTAGTCGAGGACATGATCTCACCCATCAATCCCAGCATGGTCACCAGCACTGCAGGCTGACCTGTACATCAGCGTAACAGGCACCTTGCAGTCCCCACTTCAACCCATGAGAAGCTCTACCCTTCAGCCCTTCGGGAGCCTGGGGATTTAGCCATAGCTTCCCAGCTCCTTGTTCTGCATTTCACAGTCAGCTCCTCCCTTTCTTCTACTAAGGTGAACTAAGTGATATTGCTCTCTGCACACTGGGTGGGCAGACATGCCCCTGCGGGTTCTAGTATAGCCATTCTTCCTACCAGTTTTTTTTTGGGGGGGGGTGGTGGGAGGAGGTGGAGAGGTAGTTCTGAATAAAGAAGGCGATTACCTAGGGAGACTGTAGTTCAGAGTGGGCATCCTGCCCTTGGCTCCCAGTCACACCTGGCACTGTCCTGGAGCTGGCTCAACACTCACTTGTCTCAAGGGTAGCCTCACATAGCTGACTGTTGACCAGCTGTCTTTGGTCCAAGGTGCTTTTCGGGTGGAAGAAACTGGGCTTCAATTCACCTTGAAATCGGGGGGGGGAGGGGCCTTTGATGAGTAACAATCTCATACGTGATGATGCCAGGGTAACTGCTCTTAAACAGATGCAGGTTCAACGGCGAGTGGACACAGGGTATTAAAGGGACCTTTTTTTTCTTTTTGGAGCTAAAGAGCTCACTTCACCTTGAGAAAATGCTTTTAGCGTGTCACACTTGCTTCATGGCTTGTTTCTTGGAAATATCCCGCTAGTCATAAATGATAATGGGCGATCACGGCTCTGTTCTTACAGCCCCCTCAGGTGTGTTTGGCAAAAGTAAGACTTACAAATGTCTAAAAGTACACCCTAAGATTAAATGAGATCCACTTAATGGATCTCTGGGTTATGTCACAGTTTTCCAGCTAGTCCCAACTAAGGAGTGGGGTGGACATGGAGGCAGGGATTCTATAGCAATTCATCCAACTAGTTTGGAGATAAGTTTTGCATCCAAGAAGAAAAGAGAGGTGAGAAAACAAGAGGTGCTTTTCATTTGCTTGTTCACTCCCTGAATGCCTACAACAGCTAGGACCAGATCAGGCTGAGGTCAGGAGCCTGGAGCTCCTCTGGGTCTCCCATATACATGGTAAAGACCAAGTCCTGGCAGGGTGGGGTGGGGGAATGACGACTTCCTCTGCTGCCTTTTAGGAAACATTGGCAGGAAGTAGGATCAGAGGCAGAGTACCCAGTACTCAAACCAGCACTCTCATTGGGACTGTGAACGCTGTAGGTGGCAGTTTAGCCCACTATGCCACAATGTCTACCACTGGAATCAAACTCCTGGAGAGATGACAGCAACGCACACTTTGAGGAGATGGACCTTAGATGAGGATCTGTACCAGGAGCCAAGCAGGAATCCACCAATACAGATGTGAGATGGTTGGGAGGGGTGGATCTGATGAATGAAACATGAGTTTTTTTTTTTAATTTGCTTTTCCTTTCTATGAAGTAAAAAGCCAAGAAAACACATATAAGGGGAAGGCCTTGTAATACAATCTTCTAGGAAAACGACTACACTAAGAACAGAACTGCTCAGCAGCACTGGACACCCAGTTGAGATGTCACAGTGACAAAATGAGATGGAATCTAAAGGAGCCCCCACACTCCTTCCTGAAGCACCTTGTCCATCCACCCTCAGAAGTGTACAGCCCCAGAGATGGATGCCAGCGCTGTGGGCTCAGGACTTCAGGGCTGTCAGGGCTGTCAGGGCTCAGGACCTCAGGGATGCCAGGGCTGTCAGGGCTCAGGACCTCAGGGATGCCATGGCTGTGGGCTTGGGACCTCAAGGATGCCTTTTATTCTTTTTTTTTTTTTTTCTTTATTGCACCAATTAGCATTAAAAAGAAATAGTAAGAGGTTAACTCTTTGTTGCTAGTCTTAGTGGGAAATCACTTGTTCTCCAAGTAGTTGTTGGTTTTCTGTAAGTTTTTGCAGGTTGAAGAAAGTTCCTTTGCATTCCTAGTTTTCTGATATTTTTACAAATGTCATAGATACTAAATTTTTCTCAAAACATTTTTGGGGACAAATTGACTTTTTAATTTATTTAATGTGAATTATATTGATTCAATTTGAGTGTTGAGCCTCCTTGCATACCTTATATGAACTCTCCCTTTTTTATGATGTATTATAACATGCACATGTTCTGGGTTCCAAATACTCATATTTGTTGAGAAATATTTTTTTTTTGTCTGTACTCATGAGGTTGGCTGGTGTGTTGTTTTCTCTGAACCTTGTCATGATAATGACAGTCTCATAAAATGAGTTGTCAAACAGAACTTCCTGCAGTTCTGGAAGGGACAGTGTAGACAAAGTATACGGCACATGCAGTGTGCCGCTGTATATAGGCTGGCTCGCTCTTTGTAGCAGAGCTTTAACTACAGACTCAAGTATTTTAATAGCAATAGGACTATTCAATTCTAGAGAGAGCACAGGTAACTTCTGTTTCAAATCATACATACATCACAAAATCCACTCATTAGGTTTGAGTCTAGAGAGATGCTCTCACATTCCTGCCATCGGTAATTTGTATCTTTACTTTTCTGGACAATCTGTCTAGAAAAGTGTCACTTTTATTTTCTAAAGACAATTTTTTAGTTTCATTTATTTTTATTTTTTCTTCTTACACTGATTCTTACTACCTCTAATTCCTTCTTTCTGCTTGTCATGGGTTTAATTCATGCTTCTTTGTGTAGCTAGGATGGAAACTCAGAACAATTAAATTAAGATTTGATATTCTTACCTAATATAAGCATTAAAAGACACACATTCTCCTCTAAGCACTGCCTCAGCTGATCTCCATAATTCTATACATGCTGTGTTCTGTTTTGAGAGTTATTTATTAATTTTTGAAAGGCAGGTAGAAACAGCAAGTGAGAGAGAGCAAAAGAGAGAGATCTTCTATCCACGGGTTCACCCCTCAAATAGCCACAACAGCCTTGGCTCAGTCAGGCAGAAGCCAGGAGCCCAGAACTCTATCTGGGACACCCATGAGGGCGGCAGGGGCCCAAGCACTTGGGCCATTCTCTGCCTGCTTCCCCGGAGCATCAGCAGGGAGCTGGATCAGGAGAACAGTGAGGACTTGAACTGGTACTCCCGGTATGAGATGCTGGCATTACAGCAGGCAGCTTAGCCATGCCACAACACTGGCCCCTTGGCATTTCTTTTATAAAAACATCAGAATTCCCTCTGATCAGAATATTTATTTCACTTCTATTCCTGAATAGTGCTTTTGCAGTGCAGAACTTAAGGGTAACAGTTTTTTTCTTCCCACACTTTGGTGATCTTGTTCCATTTTTTCTGGCTTCCGTGGCTTCTGATGTGAAACCTCCTGTCACCTGAATCATTCCTCTTCCTACTGTGAGAAGCACCAGGTAGAAGCTGGCACAATGGCTCCACTGGCTGAGCCCCTGCCTGCCTGCAAACGCTGACACCCCTTATGGACGCCAGTATGCATGGGAACAACCCACAGATGGTGCCTGCTTAGTTCTCGAGCTCATGGAATCCATTTTTAATTTATTACAGCCTTTTTACTTGTAATATCTCAGTTGAGTCTTTTTAAAGTTTGCTGTTTCTTAATAAAGAGCATTTGCCTTTCTGTTTATTTTATGCATTTTGGCCTTTACCTAATGGCTGTTTTCAAATCTTCATTACATAACTCTAGTGTCCAGGTGGACATCGGGCCTGCACACTGAGATGCTCATGTCTCCTGCCTCACAGAGCTGCTGTGGAGTCTGCGAGGCAGTACTGACAGCTTCAGTGATCTGGTTCCTCCCACTGGCCGGGGAGCTCTGGATGGACACCCTGGCCAGCTATAGTCATTGTGGGCATTTGGGGAGCATACTCTTGGATACTCTTTATTGCTTTTATAAAAAAAAAATTCCAAAGGTGACACTTGCTGTCTGCCTCTCCCCTTGACCACCAGTCATCCTGTCTTGGCTGTTTTGTGACAGGTCATTCTGAGCCACGTTTCAGTCATTTGGCCACATGATGCTGTGCAGTCTCAGGACTCCAGTCTCAGTCCAGTCCCCAAAGCCTTCTCTGAGCCACTCTGGACCCATCCCACAGGGGAACAGCTCAGGAGTGAACCCACACACGTGCCACTCACCACAAAATGGACAGATCCCTTCCCCAGCTCTGTCCTCTCCAGGATTTTCTCTATTCACTTCCAAGGTCCCTTTGGCCCAGAATTTTTCATTGTCCCTTAGCTGCCTGTGCTGCCACCAGCACAAAGCTCTGGAAGGGTGAACTGGGACAAAGTCACCTGAACAAAGGAAAACACAGATCACACAATTTCTCCACATTCCCTTCCCCACCAATCTCCACGTCATACTTCAAGCCACACAGCTTCCTGCTACGGGGGTGGGGGTGGTATTGGAGACCCCTGTGCCCCCACCACTCCTCACTCTACAATGGGTAGGGGTGGAGGCGGGGTAGGCAGGAGTAGTGGGATGTCATTTGCTAGGGCAGGGGGTCTTGGCCTGCATCCGAATAGGGTCCTTCCACCCTTGACAAGCGACCACTGGACCAGAACAGCCAAGTTTGTATGGAGCCTAAAAAAGCCTCAGATGAGGGAGTTTTTTTGAGAAACATCTTGCAGATGCTGAAGGAAGGATCACCATTTCTCACCTACTCTGCCCCTTCTCTCCTGCTCAAACCACAGAGAAGGTGGGTAGAGAAGTACATTCTGGAAAAGAGGCAGGGACCTGGCTTTCAGTTTGAATGACACTGTTCTCTCCCAGAGATGATCACCTGGACAACCAGTGCACCCCCTTCTTGGGAATGACCTACTCACACAGCAGACTGGGTCTAGAGCCCCTTTTATAGGATGGGGTGCTATAACCCACAGGTGACCCTAGACATGGGTTGCAGCTTCATTTTCTACCCGTGTTCATTGAGAAAAATCTCAAGTGGTTTTTTTTTTATGTTATGAAGTGGATTTGGACAGGATCACACTCAAGAATGGAACTGGCATTGGAATTACACAGAGAGAGCAAGAACAGGAAGTGCTTGACAGCAGGATGCATGTGGACAGGATGTCTTGAAAGTGCAGTGGTCAGGCAGGGCTTGGGCGCCCTCTTGAGGGTTGGGTAGTAGCTGGCTGACAAGGAAAGAGGGACAGCAAAGGGACCGGAGCTGGCAACAAGGAGCAAATGTGGGAGAGGCTGGGCTCAGCAAATGTAGACTTCATGCAAAAGCAGAGGTTGGGATGGCACCAAAGGAGGGGCTGCAACAATACAACTGGAAGAGAATGGGTTTCTCTTCCCCAACCTTAGGTCATTCCAAATCAGGATAACCCAAAACTTGGCTTTCTAAAACCTGGTCCTAAACCACTACCAATGGAATAAAAATCACTTACAACTCAGGTACTGGGAAGGAAAAAGATTCTCTCCTTCTCTCTCCAGGAGAGTCATGTGGTGGCTCAGTAATTCTTTTCAAAATATTTCTGCTGAGGCCAGCACTGTGGCATAGTGGGTAAAGCCACCTTGTGGGTAAATGCCAGTATCCCACATGGGCACTGGCTCATGTCCTCGCTACTCCACTTCCCACCTAGTTCCCTGCTAGTATGCCTGGGAAAAGCAGTGGAAGATGCCACTCACACAGGAGATTCGGATGAAGCTGCAGGCACTTTGCTTCAGCCTGGCCCAGCCCTGCCCATCACAGCCATCTAGGGCATGAGCCAGCAGATGGAAGATCTCTCATTCTCTCTCTGTAACTCTGATTTTATAAATAAATAATTTTTAAAAAAGAAGTAGTACTTATATGCTTTCAGTTTTTCTGAAAGACAGAGACTTTCCATCCATTGGTTCATCCCAGCAAATGCCCACAACACCCTCGGCTGGACCAGGTTGAAGCCAGGAGGAGCCAGAACTCCACTTGGGCCTGTCTGAGTGGCAGAGATCCAAGCAGCCAACTATCATCACTGTTTCCCGGGGTACGGATTAGCAAGAAGCACAGTAACCAGGACTCAATCCAGGCAGACCAATATGCTACCACAGCATCCCAAGCGGCGACTTAACTCTTGTGCCACCGATCACTGAAGCCATTATGATCTTCTCTTAAAAAAATTTTTAGGGCCCGGCGCGGTGGCGCAAGTGGTTAAAGGTCCTCGCCTTGCATGCCCGGGATCCCATATGGGCGCCGGTTCTAATCCCAGCAGCCCCGCTTCCCTTCCAGCTCCCTGCCTCTGGCCTGGGAAAGCAGTCGAGGACAGCCCAAAGCTTTGGGAACCTGTACCCGCGTGGAAGACCCGGAAGAGGCTCCTGGCTTCGGATCGGCATAGTATCGGCCGGTTGCGCTCACTTGGTGAGTGAATCATCGGACGGAAGATCTCCCTCTCTGTCTCTCCTCTCTGTATATCCGCCTTTCCAATTAAAAAAATAATAAAAATAAATCTTTAAAAAAAAAATTTTTAGCTAGTATATAAAAATTTTACATATTTATGGGCTACAATGTGATTTTTCATGACATGTGTATGCTGTGTGATGTCCAAATCAACATTTGAGCATGTAACATTTACACCATTGCCTTACGGTCCTTTCTTTTTGCATTTCTGTTTTTCAATTAAAAGGCATGTGTTAGCCACCATCACCCTGCTGTGTGTGGTAGAATACCAGGACTTTTCTCTTATTTGACTCTAAATTACTGCCTGAATTCACCTTTCTCCAACCCTCTCTCCTCTCCTTTATATATAAAAAGTGCCCTTCTTATAATACTTACTGCCTACAACGGGACACAAAGATGCCTAGGAACACAACAAGCACCCGTCCTCAGGACCCAGCGACCACACACAAATGCATCCGTTCTTGCTAACATAAGACAGAGTGCACCACAGCGAGGCTGCACAGTCGGACATCTGTGTCCACAGTGATCAGGATCTCACCAGATCAAGAGCCATCTGCGATTCAAATGAAGGCCCAACATGGCAGAGACTCAGATTTCCCAGGCACAAGACTATCTGGCATCACTATATCCCACTGCAGTGAAGCAGGCTGAGGGGAGCTACAGCTCCCAGGACTGCTGCTGAACTGATTTCTACCACCCTTGCATTCCTGCTCGTTGGTTTTGCACAGAGGACTGCACTGGTCTCCACCTTGAGCACGGGAGGGCAAGCGGTTAGAAGGGCCACTGGAAGAGGCCTGTCCCACAGTCACAGCTGTCTCTGCTTTAAAGCACACCACTCCATTAGCCCAGCAGTGAAGACGTCACTGGGGACGTCCGTATCTTGCCTCAGAGTGTCTGGATTTGATCTCAGCTTTCTCCCGATCCCAGCTTCCCACTAATGCAAACCCCAGGAGACGGCAGGTGACCGTTGAGTGGCTGGGTCCTTGTCATCCACATGGGAGACCTGGACTGAGTTTCACCAGCTGCTGGCGAATCAGTGTGTGGGAGCCTTCCAGCCTCTTCTCTCTCTGCCTCTCAAATTAAAAAAAAAATGAATAGAATGAAAATGAAAAGTATGCCAAGCATGTTAACAATTTATAGAAATGGTCTTTGGTTTTTCTCAGGGGACTTCAAAAATCTATTCAAAATCTATATTACATAATAGTTACTTATTCATTTTATTTGAAAACCAGATACTCAGACAAGTATATACACACACACACATATATATGGAGAGAGAGAGATATTTCACTTGCTGGTTTACCTCCTGAAAGCCAGGGCTGGGCCGGGAACTCCATCTGGCTCTCCCACAAGATCAGTAAGGATCTTTGTAGCTGGGTACCACCTGCTGCTCCCCAGGGTATGCATCAGTAGGAAGCTGGAATGCAGAATGGGGCTAGACCAAAAAACCTAAGCCCTCGGAGAGGGCATGTGGGAATTCCAAAGATGGCTTAGACCACAGTGTCTAGTGCCTGCCCTTTAACTAGTGAAGTGCCTATTATAATAAAGAGTACCTCCCACAGTCAGACAGTGATGTCTTAGTCAACTTTTTTGTTACTGCAATTAAACACAGGGACAACTGACTTCAAGAAGAGAACAGGTTTATGGAGCTCACAGTTTTGAAGGTTCAAGTCCAAAACTGGTGACCCCATGGGCTGAGCCTTTGTGAAGACAGTAGATGAGGGTGACCACACAGTGAGTGAGGAAGCAGAGAGAGAATGACTGGGACCAACTCATCCCTTCATAACCAGTCATCTCACCCCTAAACAGCATCATGGGATTCAGGCTGCAACCTCTTCATACCATTAACTCATACCCCCTGGGGTTTAATATCTGAATGAGTTTGGGGACCCAATCATATTGAAACTCTAGCATGTAATATTGAAATTTCCACTTTACCATGCAAGGCCTTACAAATGGTGGTGGTGGTGGTGGTGGTGGGAAGGCATAATGCTTTTAGAATTCAGCCTGATAAGTCCACAGCTGCTGCTACCATCCCTCCAGTGGGGAGCCAGAGTGACCCTGTCACATCTGCGGGTGCGCTGCAGCAGGGCAAAGAGCTGCATGACCCCAGATTCAGACCCAGAGGCCACCTGCCTTGATGCGTCAGAAGCCCCTCACTCAACAGAGAGGGGTAACAACAGTACCTGCCTCAGAGAACTCTTCTGCGAGCAGGAAGATGGAGGTGAAGCAGGCTGTACAATGTCTGAGGTAAGAAATTTTTTACAGTCAACCCTCTTAGCAGCACAGGGTTACATTCATAGTCTAAAACTTTTATTCCCTGGTCTGCCTTAACTGTTCAGCATTAGCCATTTTTTTTTTTAACAAGAATGGCTTGTATTTATCAATGGTTACAAAAGGCAGATGGACACTTAGGATGCTCATTTACAGGTATGCTCCCTTTGGCAGGTGCGGCTAGGCCAGGAGGCTGGAGCTCAATCCGGGGCTCCCACGAGGGTGGCAGAGAACCATCTGCTGGGGCTGTCACTGCTGCTTTCCTGGGTTTGTGGTAAGGGGAAGCTGAGAGAGGCTGAAGCCAAGTACCCTGCTACAGGAAGTCTCAACAGGCATCCTAATTGTGGGCCCAACTGCCTGCCCCTGAAAACTATTTTCCTACCTAGGAAAAGAGGACCCTACTGGTATCACAGAACTCCAACAGTGAACAATATGTGACAGTCTTCAAAACACTTGAAGTGTTTTCCACATGCAAAAACCTTTCATTAGAATTTTTATCTGTAGCTCCTAATTTCCAAATGAACTTGTCCCTAGCACTGAGGGTAAACCAAGTCACATCGGAATCGCCACATCAGGTCCCACGCCCTGTTCCCAGGCCTCCTCCAATTCGCTATTTAATCACACGGTGATTCAACACCTGTGTGTGATAATGATTCACGGGTCTTGATCTGCCAAACATTGCTGCTTGTAGATTATTTTCAGAAATGTCTGCTGAGCGAATTCTTTGCAAAGTCACGACTTGGAGAGTGGATAAGCCAATGACTTATTCTTTCGCTCCGACTTCAGCCCCATCATATGTCCGTTCCTGATTTAGAGCATCTATTCATGTCGCGGTGATGACTTGAGGCAGCATGATGCAGCTGGCAAGGGGTGGCCTCCTGAGAACTGAACACCAGCTCACTTCACGGTTGGCTGTTTTTTATTTCTTTGGAGCTGCATGCAGAAACGGGAACGGCCCAACCCCTCTGCAACGAGACGGCCACCTTTTAGAGCATACGGCCTGTGCCTGGACACAGCAACCATCCTGTAAGGGAGAGTGAATGAACCACGACGCAGACTGCGTCCACTTACATTTCACAGATGCCAGCCCTGCTGGGAAGGAGCGGCACGAGCTGTAGCAGCAGTCGGACGCCGTTCTGCCATTTGCCTTCCCTCTCAAATTCACAGTACAAGTAGCTACATTCCTCCGAGGAAAACTGGTAGAAAGTATAAGTGTCTTGGAAATACAGGTGTTGGTCCACTGTTGAAAACACAAAAGGTGGCAGGGGCGGGGTGGAGATCAGCTTCTAAAAGTGTATTCTTTACAGAGTTGTAAATCAAGTCATCACTGAGAGCCCTACTAATTATTAGGAGAAAAGTCAGGGGTAAGACAATAATTGCACACTCTGAGCTCATTCACGCTTATTACCCTATTGAAGTGCAGCCACTTACTGGAAGGCCTAGTTTTATTGCTCATAGCTTTGGCCCACAGAGTCACAGGCATTTCACCACGTTCCTGCCTCACAGGCAAGTGCAGGTGAAATCAACAGTCATTCAAACAGGCTGGGGAGACATTTCCTTTCAGGATCCCAAAGAAAACTAACACAGTTTTTTAAATGGCACACAAATACCACATGGGGTGGGGGCAGGCGGACATCAGCAGCACTCGACCACCCCCAGGGCATGTTTGGTGGTGTCTGGAGATATTTGGAGGCGGGGAGGAGAATGGGGTATTGTCAAAACTTGAGGAGAGCTACCAGTGCTGGGAGAGCAGGAGCCTGCTAAAGCTGTATTACACAGCTAAGAACTCACGCAGCTCAAAATGTCAAGGCCACCCAGGTGGCACAGACTGGCCCTCACCGTGTGAACACAAGACTGTTTTGCTAACAGGAAGCCTAAATCCAGTCGGTGGGCCAATATAACCTCTGCCTTCTTCATAGGCACGCGACTGATTTTCCACCTAAAGACTATTATGTGCTAAGCATTACTGCCTGTGTAAGAAGATTACAACCATGGCCCCGTATGTGCCACCCTTTCACAGCGGGAGCTGGAGTATGCTCTCACTGCTGATCAGCCTGTGGAGAAAACAAAACAGGCTCTCAGCCAGCAGCCAGCAGCCAGCAGCTGAGAGATGGGGCTTTGGCATCTGATCCTTCAAGTCTCTGGGTTCATCTCAGAAGATGCATATTTGGCCCTCCGTTTTGATTTCTAGCTAACATCTATCTTCCGTTTTGTTAAGTAGTTCATCTTCCCAGATCACATATCAATGTTCTTGATTAGTCCATGAAAATGGCGTCCACCTCACACTCGCAACCTCAGCTTCTGACGGTCACTCTAAGTACAGTGAGATGTCGCTCATTGAGTGCTGAGTCCCAGCACAGGGGCCGTTGAGCAGCATCCTACACAGGGGCTGCGGAATGGCTTCTCTGCACAACAGTCTATGTACAAACCCAGGCCCGGGGATTTTCATGAAAGGCATGAGAAAAATAAACTGGCTCCAAGGTGGTCTTAGAACCCAAGAGAGAAGGCAGAGATTCACCTTCAAGAACAACCCTCCAGCGCCCCTCGCTGCAACATCCTTCAGGACCTTCAGGCTAAGAGGCCCACAGGGCTGTGCCACTAACCTGACGACATAATACCCATGTCCAGCAGGAGCTGCCAGATCCCGATGGCCATGGACCTGCACTGGACAAAGGGACAGTGTTCCAGAAGCCAGTCCACCAGCTCCGACCCAACACAGCTCCTCCTGTGCAAAAACAAAGCCACTCACAGTGAGATCCTGTTGCTGGCCATTTGTGGAAAAAAAAAAAAAAAAAGACACATAATACCACACCATTCACCAGCTTGCTTTTCTAAACAAGCAACCCAAGAAGAAATGACATGTGCCTCTCTTTTTTCTTTTTTCAGATTAGAGGTTCAAATCTTACATAGGGAAAGTGAAGAGCCAGATTCTATTTATGCTTGTAAGTCAGATGACCTAACACATCGTCCTCAAGGAATCATTTCTGTCTCCTCTATTAGAAAGGAATGTTCAAGAAAACAGGGACTTAGGACAACTCACTCTTCATCCCCTGCCAACTGGAACAGTCCACGGTACACAGTGCTTTCTCCAAAACCACTGTAGTCCCAGACAATGCTGCGGCCTTGTTAAGCCATGCACTTCGCGCTGCTCGTGATAAACTTTGGGTTTAGTATTTTATACACACACACATGTATATACGTATGTGTACATGTATAGCTAACATCTATTTTCTGTTTTGTTAAGTAGTTCATCCTCCCAGGTCACATATGTATGTGTTTATATATACATATGTGCATATATATATGTGTGTGTGTGTGTGTGTGTGTACTACATATACATATGTGTGTGTGTTTTAGCTCCTTCCCTTGAAAACAAAAGAATCCCAAGCAGTTGAATCCACCCTGGAACCATCATCAATGGCACAGGGTTTTGTCTGCCTCTCAGTAAACAAAGATTATATCCCCAAAGTGTGTCTCAAAGAACACTGGATTGCTAATCTTTAAATATAATCTAAGTAATCTCTCTGAGCTGCATCATAAACCCATTGATCCAGATGATGTGTGCTGCAGGGCAGTAATCTCTCTCACACACATGCACACACACACACTCCCCTCTGTAACCGGCCTTCAGCTCACAGCCACAACACTGTAACTGGGATGTGACACAGCCTCTTCGTGGCTGCCTTTCCATTTGCGATGAGCTTCGGGAGGAAGAACAGGAAGACAACTTTCTGAAATATGCTTTTTCTTTGGCAGAAATGTCACTGAATTCCACACTCCCCCGATGTTGAAGGAGCGAGGCGTCATGCCCCGCCTGTCTCGATCCTCCAGTCGGTGTGGACCGAGGCAGAGATGTCAACATTCACTTACGTTCCTTCAAGACAGGCACACTGCCCATTTTGCTGTGGCCTGTGATTGGCGTATTCCCAAACACTCTGGAATTACAGCACAGCCAGCAATGTGAAGAACTGGCAGGAAGTGCTGCATTTTCTGGGGTGAAGGAAAAAAAGGTAGGGAAATTCTCTGCTGAGATACTAGATCCAAAACTCCAGCCTGCCATAAAGCACTCTTTTTTTTTTTTTTTTTTTGGAGGGGGGTGGCAGGAGGAGAAACTGTCACCTTCTGGAAGAATATTCCATGCAACTGAGCCACCAGGCCAACACACAAGAGCGCTACGGGCATATCCACTCTCAATAGTGCCACTCTGAGAGCAAGCTGCTGCAACGGTCACATAGGATCCCTGCCCTTCCCTTTTCTGAACTCTCTCCAGTAGGTTTCAATTGCTGTGGACAGTCCCTCAGCACGCAGGAAGACACGGAGGTCAAGGAGAAACACGAATATTGATGCCACCGCAGCCAATGGAATGAGGCAAGTCGCCCCTGCATGTAACCGCTTGTCCCCTGACCTGCTCCCGGCGCCTGCCACAAACTGGTGAGCCAGCAAGGGGGAAAGCAAGCAGGGATGGTTGGAACAGAGCCATCTGACTTCCAACAGCCGCCCTGACCCACAGTGTTGGACTCAGTTCAGAAGCTTTCCTGGTACGTGTGATTCCACTCACAGGTGCCAATACCAGGTAGAAATGTGATAAGGAGCTGATGAGCTGCAGAGCCCACATGACTAGTGGAATACATCATAAACGCTACCCATCTCAGGGGTTCAAAATGCAGTTTCAACATATTCCCTTTCTCTGGCTGCTGTGTGAGCCCCTGCTGGGAGGGAAAGGGTAGACCCGGGGTGTTTAAAGAGCTACAAGAGGCAGCCACCATTGTGGCATGGTGAGCTAAGCTGCAGCCTGCCAATGCAGCACCCCATTTGGGCACCAATTCAATTCTGGCTACTCTACTTCCAATCCAGCTCTCTCTGCTAATTTCCAGGGAAGGTAGTAGAAAAGAGCCCAAAACCCAGGCGCTTCAGTTACCTTCTGCTGCCTCCCAGCACACATTTGCAGGAAGCTGGGTCAAAAGCAAGCCTTGAACACACGTAGGAGACCCAGAGGAGGCTCCTGGCTCCTGGCTTCAGCTTGGCACAGCACAGATTGTTCTGGAGAGTAAACCAGTGGCTAGAAGCTCTTTCTGTATCTCTTCTTCTCTGACTTTGAAAATGAATACATCTTTTTTCTTTTCTTTAAAAGAGCCGTATAAATCCACATACACAAAAGCATAGTTCATACACACAATAGGAACGAATGTCTGGCCTACAGGAGAGTTTTCAAAACCTACAACCTTGCAGGACTCATTCATCGAGCTCCCTCCCTACCCTGTATATTTGTTTACCCACTGGTTTTTATCAAACACAGTTCCTACCAAGCTCTCAGTAGCTACCAGAAATGGTACAAGGTCCTGAGGAGACTCTGGGGGTATAGGAACAGCCCCCCGTGTCTTGAGGTTGGTTTTGTGGCTAGTCATGACACCGGTGCCTAGAAATTCACCAAGATGCGTGCCTGGGATGTGTGTATCTCACTGCAGTGTGAGTTATGTCTCTCTAGAAAGATAGTTTTCTTGGGCCCAGCGCGGTGGCACAGTGGTTAAGGTCCTCGCCTTGCACGCCCGGGATCACATATGGCCGCCGGTTCTATCCCGGCAGCCCCGATTCCCTTCCAGCTCCCTGCCTCTGGCCTGGGAAAGCAGTCGAGGACAGCCAGAGCTTTGGGACCCTGCACCCGCGTGGGAGACCCGGAAGAGGCTCCTGGCTTTGGATTGGCATAGTATCGGCCGTTGCGCTCACTTGGGGAGTGAATCATCGGATGGAAGATCTTCCTCTCTGTCTCTCCTCTCTGTATATCCGCCTTTCCAATAAAAAAATAATAAAAATAAATTAAAAAAAAAAAAAAAGAAAGATAGTTTTCTTACTCCCTCCTCGTCAAATCCAAGCCCTGGTAACATTTTTCCCACAGGTGGCAAATGGGAAAAAAACAGGAATATTATAATAATGAGTTTAACTCATGGAATGAATGTGCTATTCTCATCCAGTTGAGAGAGCAACAGAAAGAAAAGCTCTTCCACCTGCTGGTTTGCTTCTTAAATGTCCACAACAGCCAAGGCTGAACCTGACTGAAGGCCCCAGCTAGGCTTCCAACACGGGTGGTGCTTGCCTCCCAACACACATTTGCAGGAAGCTGGGTCAGAATCAAGTCTTAAACCGAGCACCCTGATATGGGATGTGGGCACTGCAAGTGGCAGCTTCCCCCACTGCACCACAATGCTCACCCCACAGATCCTCCCTAATTTTGTTGGTGTCCTTTCCTCTGAGTATTTTTCTTACGGTATTTCAACATCATCTCTTTCAGGGTGAGCAGTGATGGTAAGTGGTAGTGGTTTTTCCTTCTTGGTTTTGCAATGTTGGAATTGGTTGGTTTGGTCCAGTAGCTTTCCTTGGCAAAATAAAAAGCTCGAGATTCACTTTGCTGTTTCTAACTGCTGCATGGGATGAAAGCACTTTCTCCCCACATTCTTCATGACCACTCTTTTGCTCCATCTGCACTTTTATAACCCTGGCTGTGGATCTGTGTGTTTGCTCTAACACCTGCCCTTGCCCACTAAAAAAGGAGGCACCTGCCAGGCCAAGGCCATGCTGCCACTGCCCTCACCTCACTGTGGCCAGGCCGGACTGGCACTCCCACCTGGATGGCTAGAGCAGTTCTCACAACCCTTAGAGTGGCCAAGCAGGCCTCTTCATGAGGTCCCCAAAGAGGAACCCCTTAAGCTAGAAATTATCCCATGCACACCCCTCTCCCTCCCAAAATACACATCTCAGAGAAAGCAGAGCAGACACCACACCTGTAGCAGAGGGGTGGTCCCAGAACCTAATGTCAGGACTCGGAGTCTACCCGGACTAAAATACAGAGTTGAAGGAAAGAAGCTACCTGCCAGTGTCCCCAGCAGACAGAACCAACCTGGCCCTCCCACACCAGTGAGTGTGCTTCGCTTTGGTCAAGGTCACAGCACTCACACGAGGATTTTGTCCGCTCCTCTCCTTCCCATCCCCTCCTTCCCCTACCATCCCCCCCCCCCACACACACACATACACAACCTCCGAGAGAGTTTCTGACAAGGTGTTAGGAAAGTGTGTTACCTGTAAAAGCCCTTGAGGTTCACTCTGTCTTTTATCAGGTCAGCTGCCTGCACCATAATCATATTTCTCAGGGCTCTTCCTGCACAAGAAGAATTTTCTCCATAAATCTGGAGGGGAGAGACAAGCATTGGCTGTGAATACAGAACCTTCTGGGATGCAGTGAAAGCATGCCACGTATACCAAGTGATGAGCAAGTCTCTGAGCTTGAGACACACACTAACCCACGCCCCTACAGCTCTAGAACTACCTTTTTAATATATAAATTTATCTTTGCCACTGGTCCACTTATGCTCTTTAAGTAGCAATAACTATTTCACAAAAGTTGAAGTGCTTTATTTAACAACTATAAGTGATCCCATTTTAAAATACACAGCTTCAGTGTAAAGGAACTATTTTTCAATATGGTATTTTTTTCTCAGTACAGCAAAGCCTACTGATATTATATATTCTCTCTGCCATATGGCTGATGCATTCATATAAACAGGTCTCGGGAGAAGGGATCATCACTTTTTTTCTTCTTGAGTGAACATTTTGAACCGTGGCACAATGTGACAGCAGGCAACTTTGCCCCTAGGAGTCAGTCGGCCACAGGGTTCAGAGTTAATGCCAAGCAGCTCAGTGGCATCCACTTCATGATTCATGTAGCCTGTGAACTCCTCCCTACACACACACACACACACACGCGGACATCATGGCTACCACCCCTACGTAGTTCCCCGCATAACACAGCAGCAGGACATAACCAGAAGGGTTAAACAGGCATCAGTCATCTTCATAATGTGAAGGCTCTGGAACTTGAGCAGGTGCACTGGTGTGAGGGCAGGGCAGTGTCTGGTGCAGCAATTACCACAGCACTGCGGCTGCCTGCATCCCACATCACAATGCCAGATCACAATGCCAGCACTCCCTCAGACATATCAGGTGAGGGCTTGAGGAGCAGCTGGGTGTTTGCCACCCACGTGGGAGCCCCTGGGGGAGTTTTGGGCTCTTGGCTTGGCCTGTAGTACCCAGCTCTGGCTACCATGACCACTTGGGGGAGCAGAGGTTATGAACCACCGGTGGTCGACTGTCTCTCTGCCTTTCAAACAAAATGAAAACAATCCAAGGCATATTTAATCAATGTTTAGTGCCTGCAAGAGTCTCAATGAGATGTGGCGAGCACAGAGATGAGCAGGGAGGCAGGTGCCTGCCCTCATGAAGCTCCCATGCTCCTTTCTGACAAGCAAATGCAATCCTGTGCAAAGATTCTCTTAACACAAGGAAGACGGCCTCATTTTTTTAAGCCAATGGGTACACAGGGGATACTCCATGAATAGCTATAAATATGGATGTTTCCTTACATAATGTTTTTGGTATAAAATATTCAGTGTTTGTAAAAATATATATAGTGTTTGTATTGATACTAAATATGATTTTTTTCAATTTGCTGTATTACATACATTGTGATGACAAGGCATTCATGTAAAGGACTTGGAGTAAATATCCAGATTCGTGACACAAGGACCTCAGCCCCTTCCACTGCCATCATGCCTGGTGGGTGCAGGGTGGGAGGGAGGAGGCAGGGGTGGAACGGTCACTTTTGTGATCAAGAGCAAAGGAAACAGCGCTGACTCAAGGGGGTTCTGCAGCAACACCGAGGGACTGCAGTTCCAGAAAACTCAGTGAGAGGAGAACGGGTCATACCTGGGAAGAAGTGTGGTCAAGGTACGGGTTGGAAATCCTTCTTGACAGGGTCTGTTGTGAGAGAAAGAGAGGGTGCTCATTAAAGCTCCACCTTGACACCCTGCACACCCCATCGCAGGTAACAGTGTTAAACCCAGGAAGTGACTATGCTGAAAATGAACACACAAAAAATGAGCTAGGATCTCGGGTTACAGGCTCGGCGTGGTACACACTGCCACTCAGAGTAACAGCCGGGTCAGTAACTCACTTACAGCAGAGCCCAGCCTAAAGGCTACAACCAACTGAAGCACAATGGAAAGCCTGGGAGTTTTATTTGTTCCACTGGTGCCTTCATTCCTTGATGTGGCCTCATTCTAGCTCGTACTGCCTTTTTACTTCCCCATTCTCCCCACCCGGGACCTCCAGCACCTCCCATGCTGATGCCTCACCACCTTATCTGCTTCCATCTACACTGTGCACTGGGAGAGGGAGGCCCTGATGACTGAGGTCCCCTGGCCCCAGTCTCCCATCCTAGGCCCACCACACTCCTGCTCCAGAAGATCTCACATCCTCTCTACCTTCCTCCAAACACATCTCTGAAGAACCTGTTACTCACAAATGCCAACCTCTCGCCACCATGTTAAGTCCCAGAGGCCCTTTTCCCTCCTAGATGCTGATTGAATGGCACCTGACTTTGCAATCCAGGTCTGTACAGTTCCCTCCCAAGTGAGCAGAGTGCTGCTGGCTGGGGTCTGTCCAGCCCTGGAGTTCTCAGCTCCAAACAAGGCAGCTGGGGGCACTGCCCTAGGCTGGTCTGAGTGTGCTTTCAGCCCCTGGGATTCCACCAGCTGCTTGACGGAGTGCCGGCCCCTTCGGCTGCTCTGCTTTGCCAGAGTCCTAGAACTCAGTCCCGTATTGAGAAGCTTCCTTCTCCTCAATGATTTGGTGATTTGTACATCTCTGTCCACTTCATAAGCATTGACTGAATGATCCGAATTACAGGAGCTAAGTTTTTCCCGACCTAACAATGCAGCCAGCAGCCCACACAGGCTTCAGCTCAACAGAGAAGTGCTGTTACATGCCAAGGCACTGATAAAAGCTCCAGCCTAGCTCTCAGAACTCCTTGCAACTCTACTTCAAGGCTGTGGTCTTTTGAGACCCGCTGGTTTTTAGTCCGCCGCTTCCGTTCCACAGGATGATTTGCTAAATCTGTAAGACATATCCTGCCAATCGCCACTTTCCGGCAGCTGCACTTTCCGCCAAATTTTAGTCTTAAAGGAAAACGTCCACACCGTTCCTTCCCTGCCCCTCCGCGGCTCCCTCAGGTCTTATCATCCAGTAGGACTGACGCGAAATGCACCAGGCTGCTCCTTCAGACCTGCCCATGGATACTCTGCTGAGTTCGCAACTTGCTTCCCTGTGGAAGGCAGATTCCACACAGCAGACAGCCATTTTTAACTCCGACCCTTCTGATTCAGTTCCCGCACACTCCCCCTTCTGCTGACTTATATAAGGCACTCGCTTCTTCCAACACTGAGCAATCTAAAAGCCGTGTATGCACCAGATTTATAATATGAAATGAATCATCAAGAGAGATTATTTTGTTTTCCCCTATAGAGGAGACTTTGAAGAAGAATCAATATGGCAGACCAGAACCAACTATGTGTATTACTCATCTAATTGTCCGAATCAGCTCAGGAAAGTGGATACTTCAAACAGAAATCTTTCAAGTAGAAAAAAAGTTTCCCCCACAAAAAAAAAAAAAAATCCAGGCGGGGCATTTTCAACAAACAAAACAAGCCACCTGCTTTTCTGGCCACTGACACCTCAGTCTGTGCCTCCACATCCTCATACAACTCCACCCCCACCCTACCACGGATGACTTGTTTCAAAAGATGGGTAAAGTGAGTCAATGAAGTAATGGGATCCTTCCCTACTGAGCAGGTAACACAGAGAGGAGCCCCCAACCCCTGGGGATTCAACCCGAGTCCGATAACAAGAACCATCTTTGACCAGACACAATCCCTGGGCTTGTTGTCAGGAACTCCTGTGAAGCCCTAGCGTAGCTGCCCCTCCCCCAGGGGGCAGTGGGGCTTTGGTTTCACTAACACTGGAGGGTGGCAGCTCACCAGCCTGCTGGCTGAGCTCTTGGCCACAGAGCTCCTGATGTGCTCAGCGCAGGACTGACGTGTTAACAGAGTGACTCTCGAGGTTCGCTCTTTCCCAGAGACCAATTTGTGTGCTGGCTCCAAACGGCAAGTGCTGAAGGGTTAAGGAAAAAAGGCCATGGAGCAGTGGTGGGGTGGATGTTCCATCTGTTATCACCCTTCTAACACAGAACAGGGAAAGAGCTGTCACTTAGCTTTATCAGGGGAACACTGTGGGTCAATTCACTGCTACTCTGAACTACCTCAAGAAACTGCTCTGTCAAGAACCCTTAAGAATGCACCCCACTTCCACTTTAACATTCTTTCCTTAATAAATAATCACTCAGCAGTTTGAATTCCTTGGTTGCAACCGGCCCCTCCCTGCATTCCCCCTGCGTCTTTCACCGCTCCTAAAGCAACTTACTTCCATTCATCTCTAAAGGAGAAGCTCCTAGCACTAAGTACCCCAGCATCCACCGAAGGAGCTTCCAGAGACACAGGAATGAGACACCATTCCTCTCCCAGAAGGCTCACTGATCAGTACACACAGACTCCAGGCAACACTGTAAGACCATGACTCTGGGGCAAGTATCCGGTCTCATTGACATGCCTGTATCCCCTATCGGAGAGCCTGGGTTCGAGTCCCGGCTCGACTCCTCATTCCAGGTTCCTGTTCACACACACACATGCTAGGAAGAAAGCCTAGGGAAGGCTCCCGTGGTTGGAGCCCCACTATTCAGATGTAAGATCTGGATTGAGCACCTGGGTGCTCTCCCTCCCTCTCTGTGTCTCAAAGAATAATGAGAACAAGAACAAACCATGAATTCTTTCTTGATCCTGATTGGTCCACTGGGACCCTGCTGATCCACTTTTCAAACGGCTCTCACCATGGTATCTCAATATACACAATCCCAGATGAGGCTGCTGCCATGTTCTGATTGGAGTTTGTGTTTTCCTTTGAAGACCCATGAACCAATAAACATCCTGTCCCCATCATCTTCGGTGATACTAACAGAGTGAAAACCTGGTGCTTGGAGATGGGATCTTTGGGAAGTGATTTGACTGGATCAGGTTGCTGATATGCAATCTCACCCAACCTCATCAGTCATGGCGGCTTCACAGAGAGCGACACAGGTAGGCAAGTGTATACCCTTTCGCCATGTGACGCTCTGTGCTGGCTTGGCCATCGTCAAATGATGCTGGACCAATAAGGCTGTAGGATCTTGGACTAGGACCCTCAAAAAATGTGAACGCGAATGAACCTCCCTCCTTTCTAAGTAAAAATGATGAGAAGTGAACACATGGATGACTAATTTTTTTTTCCACTTCATTCCAAGTTTCTCAGATCTACTTAGGTTGAATACAACAGTTATTTCATGAGAGATAAAAAGCCTGAAAAAAAAAGAATGCTAACAACACAAATGGAAATAGATTTTAATTCTAACTTATTTCTCCTCCTTTCTATTTTAATAGACAATAGAAGATGTTTTTTAACTGACACTGAGAAAACTTCATAGTTTAAATGTGTATTAGAAAACTGCAATTGTATAATACTCATGAGTGGACTTTCAGATGGAAAGAATAATGGCAAAACTACCTTTACTTTTTCTTAAACGTGGGTGTCCACTAACATTCATGCTATGTTATATAAATCATGTTATCTATCTATCTATCTATAGAAAGATTGATGTTAACATAAATGCCATGTGTCTGAACCAAGCAGAGAACTCACTCCAGAGTTGCTAAAATTATCCTGCTCAACTATGTGACAGCCTCAAGGCACATTTTTCATCACTTTTTAAAAGACATGCCTAAATACCAACCTCCAAGTCACTTAGGCTTCTAAGGGATGAGAGAAATGAACAGAGAAAGAGTGAATTATTTCAGTGACACAGAAGAGCGGCTTTCCCGGTCATGAACACAAGACAACAAAATTCATGTGGCATCAAATTCGCTGGGAATGCAAGAATTCAGCTCTTTACCTAATTTTCTGTCATCATCGTTCATGGTCGCCTCCCATCTTGGGGTAATCAAGTAGAACACGAAGATGAAATGGCAGAACAAGCACATTTGAATTTCTTTTCCAACCTAGGAGGCCAGAGGCCTCATACGTAACTGGGGCACAGATGTTGTGAGACCAGAGAACAAAATGTGACCAAAAGGCCAAAGTCTACTGCACTGCTCACTCCTCACCTAAGACTATGAGGCCTCCTGGAGCCCTAGCAACAGTTTACATCTCACCCCAAGCTTAACCAGGTAAAAAGTACAGAAGCCGGGCTGGCTTGCAGCCTGCAGAACAGCCATCACAAGCGGGGGGGGGGGGGGGGGAACCTGGTGACAGCAGCCAACTTCTGCCTTAGAGGAACACAGACCCTTAGCTGTGTTCCTGCTCGTCCCAGCTGCAATTGCTGTCCACAATCACTGGCCCGGTGCTCTAGGGACATACCTACAGCAACGGTCATGGTCACCATGTCATCTGTAATCATATCTCCTCTCCATGGAGCAAGGCCACACCCAAGTCAAGGAGCCACTGAGAATGGTATTTTTCTACTGCTGGGATATGTCAAGAAAAGGGACTAGCATTTGGCATAGAGTTTTAAGCCACAATGTGGGTACTGGTTAGAGTCCCAGCTACTCCACTTCTGATTCATCTTCCTGCTAAGGTGTCTGAGAAGGCAGCAGAAGATGCCTGGGTGCTTGGGACCCTGCACCCACGTGGGAGACCTGAATGAAGATTCTGGCTCCTAAAGCCACTGTGGCCATTTGGGAAATGAACCAGGAAATGGAAGATCACTTCCTCTCTCTCTATGTCTCTGTCTCTCTCTCCCTCCTTGCCTGCCTTTCAAATACATCACTCTTTTTAAAAAAGGAAGTAGAATGAAAGGCAAGGTAATAAAAATGCTGACAGAGCCTGTCTCCTTTGTTAAACACCTTCCCTTATTAATAATGATACTTCAAAAAAATAGCCACACCTTTGTACTTTCCATTTTTACAGATAAACCCAACAGTCAGAGAAATGAAGCATTCAGCTTGAGGTCCCAGAATAGGAAAGTTAGAGTCGGGTCTAGGACAAAACTGTCCGACCCTAAAGGCATCAGGTTTTAATACAATATACCAAAGAGTGTGACACGAGAGTTGGTGAAAAAGAGTTCACAATGCTGCATGCACTTTCTCACTTAATTCTTAAATAAACAAGGAGGTAGGTACTAGCATTATTTTTACTTTTCCGAAGACAAAGCTACACTTACAGAGGTGAAGAAGCATCCATATTTACAGGTGAGGACTACTGTGGTTCCTGCTGCGTTCATGTGTCTTTTAACACGGAGCAGAATGATTTAGGGGAACACACAGCCAAGTCACCATCAACATCTGCCAGATCATCCCTCGAGTCCAAAGAGCCCACTGGGAAACAAACACAATGGGGACCTGGTCCCACCTCAGGTAAACAAAATCAGAATCTCTAGGAGTGGGGAGGCCTGAGAAGTGTTTTTCCCTCCCTCCAAGTGCCCCAGGAGGTTTGAGTCAATCTCCACCAACAAGCCATTGAGAATAGCCATTCAACCCTCTCTCAGTCCACTTCATCTCTGGCACTGCTTGGAGCAGTCCTCAGACATCAGCCCCTTCCCAGGACAGACACAGGGGAATGCTGGGCTGCTTCCCATCACGTTGGGGAATCTGTGGTAGAACCTGCAAGAGGCTTGCCTAGAACAAAGAGCTACTGTCAGGCAGCTGCCACCCTGCACCTGCTCACAGGTGTGTGTGCTGTGTGCACATTCTGTCTGAAACACCGTCCTGAGCCAAAGCCTCCCTGGTTACATGGTGGCACAGTCCCTTCGCCCCTTCTGGAGGGGTAGACTCCCTTACTGTGGCATGCACAGCATTACACCCATGGTGGCACAGCCCCTTCACCCCTTCTGGAGGGTAGACCCCCTTCCCATTGCACACACAGCATTAAACCCAAGGGTGTCTTCCCATCATTAAAGGACTCTCTATTCTAGTATCAACGTGTTTCCCTACTTAAAAGCTAAACATAGACAATGAAAGAAGGTCCCAGGGATAGCTGTAAACATTTCACAACCTCGCCTGCCTGGGGGGATAAATGGGCAAGCACCAACAGCTTCTGGGAAAATCCACACAGCCCTGGAGTGTCATCAGCTCCACTTTAGTCAGTCCCCCAAGCTTATCTTTAGTTTTGGCTGGGTCGGTGGGTGGGCATCCCTGGTTAATACACTCACAGAAAACATTTTAAATTTTAGAAACCAAGCAATTACGGATTTAGGAGAAATTGGTGAAATAAGCAAGATCACCTCCATTTGTCACTGAATTCCCTACTTGTGTTCACATCAACCCTTTGGGCTCATACTGCACTTTAGGATGTACTCCTCCATGACACCGTTGTCTGAAACCTGCGGATCAGACAGGAGGCAGCTCCCCCTGGCCAATTCTGCACCAATCTGAGTAGCAAGGTAGATAATTAAAGCACTGGATAACAACCTAGAGAAACAAGATCCATGCACCCACAGAGATGCAGACCAATACCAAATACAACAGGGAAAGGGAAACAGAAATTCATCCTCAGGCAAACACAGCAGTCATTAGCGCTGAAGAATCTCCCAAAACGTATGTTCAGCAGAAAGGATGGAAATGTGATGTGAAAAGGGATGCTTGCAAAGTTCTGAAGTCAAGGTATCAAAGAAAGTACAATGATGCAGCTGACAGCACCTGCATCCCCTGAGCTGAATAATGGTCCATGAGACGGCAGCATGCTGCCATCACCTGCCTGACAGGAGGGGCTGAGCAAGAAATTCTGCTGAGGTTTTCATCAACACTTGTGTGTGTGTGTGCGCGCACACACACATACATGAATTTAACAAGAAAGCCATCAGGCAAGCATAGATTGAAGGGCATTCTTTGAACTCTTCCAGAACTTCTAAGGTTAAGAGAAATCAAGGGAAGCTGGGAAAATGTCCCAGATGGACAGGGACACCTAAGGAACCTCCTAGCTAAAGGCACTGTGCAATCCAAGGAGTAGGGGCCTAGGGACATCAGGGAGCCAATGAGTGCCTGCTAGCTTGGACAGTATTACTGTGAAATGCTAATGTGGTATGCCTCCCGCCACTTGTAGGGCTAAGTGATTTTGAAATGAAACGCTAGGTAAAATAAAACCAAAACAGGTGAAAATACAAAGGGAAAAAAACCACACAGCAACTTCACACGGGCCTAGCAGACAGCATCTTCTTCCAGTGATGAAAGTGCCAGTCTGTTAGGAAACACGCTCACATGACATCACCTGCCTCCCTCCCGCCAATAAGGCTGCACTGCCTTAAAGGCAAACCCTGGGTGGCACAATAGAGTGGCGTCCCTGGCCCCCCTGTGCTCCAGCCCCTGGAACAGCTCCTTCCCCAGCACCGTGTTATGTCAGGGTTTTCTTGTCTGTTTTAATTTTTAGGTCTATTTCTCAAAGGGTATGATGTTCCAAGTATTTTTTATTATTATTATTTCACATTTATGTTTCTGTATTTGGTCGGCAACAGCTGGAGCTGAGCCAATCTGAAGTCAGGAGCACAGAGCCTCTTTGGGTCTCCCACATGGGTGCAGGGTCCCAAGGCTTTGGGCCATTCTCAACTGCTTTCCCAGGTCACAAACAGAGAGCTGAATGGGAAGTGGGGCCGCTGGGATTAGAACCAGCATCCATATGGAATCCCAGCGCATGCAAGGCGAGGACTTCAGCCACTAGGCCACCGCACCAGGCCCAGGGTCTCCTGATGGCCAGTGTCCTGCACCCCACTGACTCTAAGGCCAGAGGGAAAAGCACGCCAGAAACATCTACGCATCTGGGGAGCACACAGCCAGCCCTGCCCTGGTTCCACTCCTCCTTCGCTCCCTTCTCCACTCTGCCTGGAGTCCCTGGACACTATGTGTCCAGACAGACAACTGGAGTGTGCAAGGCTTCTTCAGAAAGTCCAAAATATTAGTGAGTCAAATGCGGTAGCCTAGTGCCTAAAGTCCTCGCCTTGCATGTGCTGGAATCCCATATGGGTGCTGGTTCTAATCCCAGCGGCCCCGCTTCCCATCCAGCTCCCTGCTTGTGGCTGGGGAAAGCAGTCAAGGACAGCCCAAAGCATTGGGACTCTGCACTCACATGGGAGACAAAGAAGAGGCTCCTGGCTTCCAATCGGCGCAGTTCTGGCCTCTGGCCATTATGGCCACTTGGGGAGTGAATCAACAGAAAGAAGATCTTCCTCTCTGTATATCTTACTTTCCAATAAAAAATAAAATAAATCTTTAAAAAAAAATACATACTAGTAAACAGTTGTGCAAGGATTTCAAAAAGCTTTTTTTGCACCAAAATTGAACTTTCAATTCCTTTGTCTGTGAACTGCACAAGGAGCATACATTATAGACTGAATAACTCTGCTTTCCTTTCAAACATCTTTAAAATCTGCTTGCATACCACTTATTGTGTGGGTATTATATTTTTTTTGTCACTGAGAAACACCTGAGCTGTTTTACATGAGATCTTTTCATAGGAAACAAAGTTCTCTTTTCATTTCCTAATTGCTCACAAGTTAGAACAGAAGAAAGGAAATGAACTCCAGAGTAACCACCTTGCTTCCTGTCTTTGGTGTGGGGACACAAATTATTCTCTAAGGGGTCCCCTGTTGAGTTGTACATAAATTACTGAAGGCAACAAAACACCCCCAAGGCTGGGAAGAAGAACTTAGAATCTGGGTTCTACTTTTTCTTAATTATTCCACTGAGGCATACTTGGGGCCAGCACCGTGGCACAGTGGTTGGAGCTGGACTTTGTGACATCGACATTCCATGTAGTGCCCGTTCAAGTTCCAGATGTTTTGGTTCCCATCCAGCTCACCATGGTCACACCTGGGAAAGTGGTAGGAAATGCCCCAAGTGCCTGGGCCTGAGCCACTCTCACGGGAGACCTGGAGCGAGTTCCTGGCTTCTGGCTGTGGCCTGGCCCAGCCTCAGCCATCGTAGCCATATAGGGAGTGAAGCACGTGGGGATGGATGATATCTCTGTCTCTAAATCTTTCTTGCTCTGCCACTGTGCCCAGCAACTAAATAAAATAATGTCTTAAAAATATCTCAGACTTACAAACAACCTCAGAAATGCTGCACCAGAATGGCTCTTGGGGCACCTGGCCTGTTCCTCAGCCTGAAATTAAACTACAGGAAACAGCTGCGCACCGAGGCTTGGGACCACCTGGGTGCCACCTCAACTGGGGTCACTTTCCTCCTCCAGCAGTCAAAAGTATTGACCACCCAAGCCTTTACACGGTTTCACGGATTCTGATCTTGACTATCAAATGCTACAGAACAGACAGAGCCTCTACACTGCCCAGAAATAACACTCCCATGCTGAAGACAGTGATAGGTGAGAATCCTTTTCATTTCGGCCAAAATTTGAGATTTAAATTTGCTATAATTTAAGGTGATTTCCTGCAAGGTTAAGACACAGTTCTATCTTCACTTTGTTACATAAAAATCAAAGAAAAACAGCCAAAAATTACTTTGAAGATGAAAACCAAGGGCTCCGCAGATTAATCTGCCTTGCAGAGCCAGTATCCTATATAGTCATTGGTTCATGTCCCAGCTACTCCACTCCCAATCCAGCTCCCTGCTTGTGGCCTGGGAAAGCAGTGGAGGATGGCTCAAGTCCTTGGGTCACAGGAGGGAGGATGTTCAGGGTTTGTCTAGTAAAATCCAAATCCAGACAACCAAGGGAATGGAGGATCTCTCTCCTTTTCTTTCTATCTATTTATCTATCTTTCTATCTCCTCTGCAAATCTGCTTTTCAAATAAAAATAAACTAATTAATTAAAACTAAACATATGGAGGGCAGGAACTGGCACTGTAGCGTAAGCGGGTAAACCTGCCTCCTGTAGTGCAGGCATCCCACATGGATACCAATTCGAATCCCAACTGTTCCACTTCCAACCTAGGTCCCTGGAATGCACCTGGGAAAGCAATGGAAGATAGTTCCACTGCTTGAGCTCCTGCCACCCATGTGGGAGACCCAGAAGTTCTGCAGTTCTGGCTTCAGCATGGCCCAGCACTGGCCAATGCATCCATCTGGGGAGTGAGCCAGTCTATGGAAGATTTTGTGCTCGCTCTCTCTCCTTCCCTCTCCCTCTCTTTCTCTCCCTCTCACTCTCTTTCTCCTTCTCTAACTCCAACTTTCAAAATCAATCAACCAATCTTTAGGGAGAGCAGGTAGCAAGCTAAGGGTTTCATTCACACCAGATGATTCAGCCCTAATGACACATAGCACAGCACACACCCAGCAACATACACAACCAGGGCACTTCTGAAAATTCATGGACAAATTAAACTTCTGAAACTTCTATTATCTGGGTATGAGTCTGAAAGCCATACATGAGGGTTTTTTTCCCCTATATATGATGCATTTTCCATGAAAATTTAAAACACCCTTAATATACTTAAAAATCTGCTACAGGGTAGGCATTGTAGCACAATGGGTTAAGCTGTTGATTGAGACAGCCACATTCCATGTCTGGATTGAGACAGCCACTTTCCATGGCTGGCTGGAATCCAGGCTGTTCCACTTCCCACCTAGCTGCCTGCTGATGTGCTGGGAAAACAGGATGACAACTCCTGTGTTTGGGCCCCTGCACCCATGTGGGAGACCCCGTGAACTTATCAGCTCTTGGCTCTCGCCTGCAGCCCTGGCTGTTGAGGCCACTGGACAGTGAATCAACACATTCTCTCTCTCCTACCTTTCAGATACACTTCAAACAAACAAAGTTTTCTTAAAAAGCTGCTGAGAGGACAGATGTTACGCTATACTGTTATCACAAAAAAAAAAAAAACCCTCAAAAATTAGATGGGAAGAGGGGTTTGATGTTGAAGAAGTCCACGCATTCTGTGGTAATGGTGTCACAGGTCTAAACTTTTCTCCAAATTCACCAAGTTGTATGCACTACCTGGGTAAAGCTTTCTGTATGTCACTCATACCTCAGTCAAGTGGTTTTTAGAACAAACGAAATGAGAAGGAAGCAATTAGTTTCACTAACCCTTTCTCTGTCTACTGGGAACTTCCAGCCCATACCACAATCCAGACATGTCTAGACTGCCTAAAACCGATGCTGAGCACCAAACACAGAAAAATACTGGTGAACTCAAGAGGTCGAGATTCTGCTTCAAACTCCTGGATCTTGTAGACCACCATCCATGCACCTCCAAGGCCACTCTAACACACTAAAGTCACAGAGTTGGTTAAAACACATTCAGGTGCCCAAATCTCCCATTAGGAGTTTCCTTTATGCCCTTCCTTTATGCCTTTTTTTTTTCAGTCTAGACATCTATTTACATTTGGATTTTCCCTGATTCATTACCAGCATCTTCTTTAAAAATATATAGGGTCCTGGGCCCGGTGCGGTGGCGCAGTGGGTTAAGGTCCTTGCCTTGCACACCCGGGATCCCATATGGGCGCCAGTTCTAATCCCGGCAGCCCTGCTTCCCATCCAGCTCCCTGCCTGTGGCCTGGGAAAGCAGTCGAGGACAGCCCAAAGCCTTGGGACCCTGCACCCGCGTGGGAGACCCGGAAGAGGCTCCTGGCTTTGGATCGGCATAGTATCGGCCGTTGCGCTCACTTGGGGAGTGAATCATCGGATGGAAGATCTCCCTCTCTGTCTCTCCTCTCTGTATATCCGCCTTTCCAATAAAAAATAATAAAAAAATAAATCTTAAAAAAAACATATATAGGGCCCGGTGGCATGGCCTAGTAGCTAAAGTCCTCGCCTTGAACGTGCCGGAATATGGGCGCCAGTTCTAATCCCAGAGGCTCCACTTCCCATCCAGATCCCTGCTTGTGACCTGGGGAATAGTCAAGGACGGCCCAAAACCTTGGGTTCCTGCACCCGTGTGGGAGACCTGGAGGTGCAGAGTCCCAAAGCTTTGAGCCATCCTCCATTGCCCTTGCAGGCCACAAGCAGGGAGTTGGATGGGAACTGGAACAGCAGGACAAGAATTGGTACTCATATGGAATCTTAGCACTTGCAGGGCAAGGATTTAGCCACTGAGCCATTGTGCCAGATCCCATTACCAGTGTCTTAGAGGTAGTTCTGCCTAAAAGCCATCCACAGTGTCTAACGTGAGGTCTCCTCTAGGCAGTCACCTTTGAGGCAGTGTTGGTGAGGAAGACAAAGCTGGCATTTCTTGCAGCTTCTTTGACTCCCTTCCCCATCCTGTGCCCAGCTCCTGACACTATACACTGCACCTTCCTGAAGTGGGAGGTGGCCCTGCACCGTCCTTAAGAGTGGCCCTCTGGGCTCCCGTGCTTGAATTCAAATCCCCTCTGTACTGTTTAAAAGTTCTATTCTTGGATGAAGCTTTTTAATTCCTTTGCGTCTCGTTTCCACCCCTAAGTGGGTGAAGCAGAAGCTACTCGCACTACTACTATAAGAATTAAGTGACTTTGAGGCAGACATTTTGCACCGTGGTTAAACAGCCTGCCTTCCATGCCAGAGCTCCTCCTGAGCCCAGCTCCTGCGCTTCTGAACTGGCTTCTTGCCAGTGTGCACCCAGGCAGGCCACAGAATTCAGCTCAAGTACCTGGGACTCCGCCATCTATGTACGAGACTCACACTGACTTCCAGGTTCCTGGCTTCCGCCTGGCCCAGCTCAGCTCAGCCCAGCTCTGGCTACTGTGGGCATTTGGAGGGGTGGGGGGGAAGGAGCAGGCAGTAGTGAGGGAAGGTTAACCAGTAAATGAAATATCTCTTCCCATCTTCTCTGTCTCTTTCTCTTTGTATCTGCCTGTTAACTAAAATGAAAATAACCAAAAGCTGTCTAAAAAGAATTAAACAACCTAACCCATTAATTCTCAAAGGCTGACAATGCGCTGGAATCACCTGAGGGCTTTCTGAGCTGATGCTGGGCTGTCACACCCAGAATTTCTGGCTGCTGCAAAAGCTGAGACTCCACAGTTCCAGTGAGCCTCTTGGCTGGTCCTGGGACTGCACTGTGCGAACTGCTAACTCGGAACTACCTACAGAGCGTGGGATGGCGCATGCCTGGGGAGTGTGGACTCCTGTTATGACTAAGCATTCAGGCAACTTTGCTCTTATATATCTGAGCGTGGGGCTCCCTTTCCAGCATGTACACATCTCAAGGGGATAGCACCATTCCCTGCTCCTCCAACCCCACCAGCACTCCCAGAATTCTCTGTACTCAAGTTTCCTCTGGCCAAGAAGGAAGACTGAATGTGTGAGACACCAAGTCCTCCCACTGACAATACTCCCAGGGCTTTCATACGGTAGCATCTTTTAGAGATGGACGAGATCATTCCACTGCTTGACCCAAGAGGGTTGGTTCCCCTTTCCCAGACCAGGCGTTCTGGAAGGGCTGACTTGGAGTCTTTCAGCTGTTGAGATGGCCCTGGCAGCAAAGTTATCTCCCAGACAGGTTCAGGGTTTCTAAGGGCTTGCACCATCGACAACCACCAGCTACCACCACTGTTCAGAAATCGAAGTGCAGTGGATCTTTATCTAACTGGGAGGTTGCTCTGGTCACTGACCAGTGGGAATACTGTGATACACTCTAAACCTGAACTCCAAGGGTTATGACATTGCGTCTTCCCTGGAGCTTCCCACAGCTGTTGGTAAACAATTCACTTTAGAGTTTGGGAAGCTCAGGCCTGAGCAAGTCCAGATTAGAGAGAGGTACACTTACAGAGTTAGGACCCAGACCCAGAGCAATCACACAATAACCCGAACAGCACGGCTTGTGACCCTACCAGAAGGTGGTCAGCATTGTGGAAGCCGTTCATCTAGCACCCCGAGGTTACAAAGGGCAGCCAAAAGTACTATTTGGGGCCATCTTGGTCAGTTCCCCTTTTTTTACAATGTTCTCCTGTTGACAGAGGTAAAAATAGAGTCTTTCAATGGCCAACGCCCGGCCTGTACCTTCCTTCTGTTCTGTTCAGATGATAGATCCAACTGCCAGCCTTCTCACTTCCTGCACAGGCCCTCAGTCGGCTGGCACCTGAGTCTTATGGGCTTGTGAAATTTTATTTATCCTGGGTCACATGGCCCTTCTTTCTCCTGCATGAATGTCTTCTTGAGGTCCACCCAGAGCTCACGTGATCGCCACATTGCCTTCTTTCACTTCCTGAAGCCTGTCTAGTACATTTGCGCAATCTTACCTTGTACCCAGAATTTCATTCACATCTTGTGCTGCATTTCCTGGGAATGTGTCCAGCAATGACCCCTTAAGCATCACTTCTCTCAACTGCTGAAACTGGAAGCCACTGTATGCAGGCTTCCTGATGGGGTCAGGGCCTCCTGGGGCTCCTGCCTCTAAGATGAAGCAGCCCACTAGCATTGAACATGCTTCAGTGCTACCTGCTTTCTTGCCTCCACTACCAAGATGTTCCTGGACTTAGGGGGAGGCCCTGTCCCAGCAAACCATTCGTAAGTGAAAGATTACACTGGTGGGAAATGCACCTGATACCTTTACCCCACTAAATTAACAGTTCCACAACACAGGTCACTGTGATGTCTTGACCACTGCTTTTCCTGATCCCATCGCTATCTAGAGAGAAAATGACACCACATGTTGCTAGCAAATTAAGAGACTAAAATTCCAATTCTGAAATGCTGCTTCTACTGAAGGCACATCAGTTTTGCCCCATTGCAAAATGAAAAGCAGTAAGACAAACCATGATAAGATGGGTCCCATGTACATATCCTTAATCCTTCCGGTTCCTTGAAACTGGTTGAGTCCTTCTGCCTCTATGAAATGCCCTTCTTTCTAGCCTAACCACTAAATCATTTCTTCTAACCTCTTCAGACAGCCTTTATCTCCTCAGAGTCACCACAGAGAACTTTGCTGTTAAGTGATCTCCCACCTCCTTGGTGCCTTTCTTTGGTGGCATAAATATGCCTTGACTGCCCACAGTAAATAGTACCAGCGATCCCAGCAAACACGATAGAATCAGGAGAAACAAATGAGAGAGCATCCACGCTGCAGATGGCCACTCATGCTGAAGCATCCCTGGGGACTCCTGGGTCCCCAGATTTCCCCTGGAAATCCTCTTTTGGTGGGTGGCAGGTAGCAGCCACTGCTCAAGAGACTCCCAAGTGCTACCGCAGCCACCAGGCACCTAAGACCCTGGCAGCTGTTCTCATGTGGCAGCATCCACAGTTACTGATGGCCCTTCCTCCTGCAGGTGACTCCCCAGAAACCAGAGCCCCCGTGGCATGCAGATTCCCAGGGAGCATGCCAATCAGAGCTACTTGATCAGAAGACACAGCTACTGAGACCTCCGGGAAAGTCGCGCAGTTACAGAAGCACAGGCAGGCCCACCATGCCAGCCCCACTTCCCAGTGCCAGTGTCTCTGAATCAGAAAGTAACTTGTGTTATAATCAAAGTTACCTCTCCCCCTCAAAAAAAAATCCTATAGGAAAAAGAGCTTTGACGATGCTGCTGACCCTACTCTCTGTCCTTTAAACAAAAAATGCAAGTACACACATCACAGGTGTGAAGGAATTCCCAGAGGAAAACTGACATGCCTCAAACACATTAGATGGAGGAAGTGACAAAATGCAGATCCACTCAGCTGAATAACTATAACCAACGTGAAGCTACAAAGCTGCCCCCATCGCGCCAAGCTCCTCCACTGGGCAATTCCATCGCACTCACACTTCCACTAGGACTGGCTGGTTCCCCAGTGGTTCATCAGTGCACACAGCCATCGGGGGCGAAGGGCTGTTGCCTGCTGCTTTCCCGACTGGGGAGCTCCAGCCCATCCAACCTCATACCACAAGCAGGATACACAGCAGCCCAGATGAACAGACACAGAAGGTGCCAGCGTCACAGTCCCCATATGGCAGGGTCCTGGGACGGCCCCTTCTGGACATGGTGTCGCTTCTCTTTTACTTGCTTTCCCTCTCCCAGGGGAACATCACACCGGGATTCCAGGCTGTGTGCACCTGTGGCGTCAGATCCACGAGCCGGCCTCTTTCGGAAGCAGGCTGCCAGGGAGAAGTGCTTCCCTGGAGAGCCTCTGTGTAGGACTCTGAATTTTCTCCTGAAATCAAACTGCAAACAGCTGCACCTGTGTTCTTTTTTCCTTAGGTGAAATCAGTTAACAATGTCTTCTCTTTGTTTGGCTCACCCTGACTAATCCGCAACTCAGCTTTTAACAAGAGGCCCCTTTCAAAGTTTGTTACTTTGAATGACAACCTGTCTCTATGAGAGATGGAAAAGTCAACGAAGTACCCTACATTCAAATCAGTCAATGCAACGCGTAGGAATGACAGAGGGAGAGATCTTCTGCCAGCATATGGGGTTTCACGAACAGTATTTGCTCAAAAAAACACTGCATTTCCTCCAACTCTCACTTCCATTCCTCCTTGCCTCCCACCTTGTACTTGGCTACAGAACATTATGTGGCCAGTAAAGTATCACAGGGACCAGGGTTTTGGGACAGCAAATAATGCCACCACCTGCGAGACTGGCATCCCATGTGAGCACCAGCTGGGCATCCTGGCTGCTCAACTTCCAGTCCTGTTCCCTGCTAATGTGCCTGGGATAGCAGTGGAGGATGGCCCAAGTGCTTGGGCCTCTTACCCCACATGGGAGACCCAGATGGAGATCCTGGCTCTTGGCTTCTACTTGGTCCAGCTCTAGCTGTTGAGACCATTTGGAGAATGAATGGATGTATGGAGGATCTCGGTCTTTTACCCTTTCGCTCTCTAACTTTGCCTTTCAAAAACATAACTCTTAAAGACAGTCACTCCTAAAGCAGCCTGGAAGCTATTTTAGAGCTCACCGAACACAAAGCTGAATGAGCTGCTTTCCTTTTTTTCTAAGAGATAAGCCCCCTTGAGAATATGAAGTCTACAGAAGCTTCACACTTCTCTGTCCTCTTGAATCCGATACGGGTGTGGCCCTGGATTTTAATTAAGTGACGGGAGCTCCTAGTTGATCCAGAAACTTTCAAGAAAGGAGGACATCTGAGGACAGAGATGGCAGTGTGCAGGAAACCAAGGATTTCCTTCCGTTGCTCTTACAGATCCCAAGGGTCGTGAACCAGAAGACAATTTGGTTAAAGTGTGGGCAAACTCAGACCCCTCGCCTGTTCAAATCCTAGGTGTGGCTGTAGTAAGGCCTTTTTCTGACCTCTGGTTTCACACTCGCACTGGCTGCACGCTCACACAAATGTCCATAATTAACACTACAAAGGGGATGCCGAAAATGTTTAAGATACTATGTTGCACATTACATACATTCTAACACATATGGCCTACAAGTTAAAACACGGGGTCCCATATTGGGGTGTCTGGGTTTAATTCGGGTTCCAGCTCCTAACTCCAGCTTTCTGCTAAAGCAGACCCTGGGAGGTAGCAGGTGCTGGCTCAGCTGCCCGGGTCCCTGCCGTCCACACTGGAGGCCCGGATTGTTGTTCTTTGCTCCTGGCTTTAGCCCAGTTTATCCCAGACATGTGAGTATTGGGCAGTAACCCAAAGAGCAGGTGCATTTTATTTCAGCCTCTCAAGTTTTAAACATGTCTAAAACCATGGCGGATAGATTCTGAAATTCGAAATGTGCCTGCCGACAAGTTTCCAGGACCACATGAACCTATCCCGAGAGCCCTCCAAGCTGAAGTTCTCTCTGAGGGCATCCCCGAATTAGCAGGCTGCTCCGTTTTCCTGCCTGCTGCGGGTGTCACGTCTTGGTCAACCTCCTGCGGAATGCCAGCATGGTTCTAAATGGCAGAGTGGGAATGTAATTACAAGGGAACAGAGCTCCAGGAGTTAATTGGCCCAAGTGTGTGGGCCCATGTTTTCTTCTAACACATATCCTGAACACGTAGTCCTCCGTCTAAATAGAGCCCCATAAGTGATGGTAAAAAGGGAGCCGCTGCACCTGCAACAAAGCCCACTTGCCTCCTTCCTTAAAGAGCCCTCTCCCCCCTCCCCACATCTCCGCAGGAAGGAGTGCTCACACAGGTTGCCAACAGCTCCCACCCCCATTTCTGATGACTAACCAGACTTCACTCACATTGAGACACTTGGTTGTGCAAGTTTTCCACAAGCGAATTCTGTGATGCAGGGCAGACACAACCTCACATAGCAATCTCACTTCAGTCCTGTGTCGCTGGAACACGACAATGAACGTTTCCATATGATCATGGGCCTCATGACCACCGAGGGACACGAACTGACATTGCCAGCCACCTGCTCTCTGACTGCCCCACCTCTTCCATGTAGGAAGGACCAGCTCAGGGACACAATGGGGAGAGGCCAGCCATAGCCGCTTGCTCTCCATCGCTGGCTTTTCCACCTCCTCGAACCCGGCACCCTCCCAGCAAGGAGTGTGTTTCCTGTGGTTGGCCAGCTCCCACACACACAAACACACAGCTGTAATGAACATGCTCCATGATGCCCTTATCTTGCCTGCCCAGTGACAGACTTTAGTCCGGGAAGTGGTGACACGCACGCTGCTCTACCAGCCTTTTGTACTACCGTTTCAAGAGAATGGCTCCATGGCATCCTGGTCAAATCATCCATGAAAACAAAATTTTCCCTTTGTAAAAGCTACACTGAGTCTACAAAATATTCCAAGGTAAATACTGAAGCCTTGCCACCAGGTTGGGCTGCATGACTGTTCACCTATACACCCAGATGGTATGTGTCAGGAGAGGGAGACAGTGAGTAACCTTGGGTCACATGACAGCATGGTCAATGCATGGCATGTCCTGAGGTTTCCTTCTTCATTTTATTTGTTTTTCAACGATATTTATTTGAAAGACGCAGATTTGGGGGGAAAAGGGAGACAGAGAGACAGACAGCTAGAGGACTTCCATCTGTATGTCACCTTCCCTTCCCCAGTTACCAAAATGATCGCAAAGCCAGGGCTGAGCCAGGCCAAAGCCAGGAGCTAGGAGCTTCTGCTAGGTCTCCCTTACAGAGGCCCAAGGGCTTGGGCCATTCTCTGCTGCTTTCCTAGGCGCAGGAGCAGGGAGCTGGGCTGCAAGCAGACCAGCCAGGACTCTTAACTGATGCACAAATGGGACACCACTGCTGATGGCAGCAACTTCACCTGCTATACCACAAGGCTGATCTTGAATTTTTCCCTTTTTAAGGAAGTTTCTTCATAAACGGACTGTCATCTGGGTTTATCAGAATATCCAAAACTCTAAATGATCTTACTTTAAAGGAAAGCCAAATTAAACAAAAGAATAGGCACATGTCATTTTCTTTGATCCAAACTGAATAAGGAAAAGAACATGCAACATAGAAAAATTTTTCTTTTTTAAACATTAATGTTGCCATTTAACAAAGCTTCCAAAAACCCTCACAGAGCTGGGTGGGCTTATATTATTTCTTTAAAGACTTATTTTTGTCAGAAAGGCAGATTTACAGAGAAAAGAAGGGACAGAAATAAAGATCTTCCATCCACTGGTTCACTATCCAAGTGGTTACAATGGCTGGAACTGAGCTGATCCAAAACCAGGAGCCAGGAAGCTCCTCCTGGTCTCCCACGCAGGTGCAGGGTCCCAAGGCTTTGGGCTATCCTCGACTGCTTTCCCAGGACACAAGCAGGGAGCTGGATGGGAAGTGGAGCTGCCAGGACATAAACTGCGACCCAGATGGAAGCCCAGGACATACAAGGCACCGGGCCTGGGTTTATCTTCTGGAAGTGTTTCCATGTGGCTACTTCTCATTGAAGAAAACTGGCAGCAAGAGGGATGCTAACTTTGATCATGGGAATAGTTTTGAGAGAAACACAGATGACAGAAAGATGTGGCGGCATGAGGTGCTTCCTGTCAAACAGATCTTGACAATAGGATGCTGGACTTCCTACCACTGTCTCAAGCTACAATGTCAGGATACACTTACATAGCACAATGATGGACTTGTGCTGTTGAAGTGGTACACTATCGTAATAATATAGAGCAAATTGGTGACATGGAGAAGGAATGGGGAGGAAGGAAGGAAAAATATCTGAGCCTACAGAAATGTATCATAAAAAATTATAAATGGAGAAAAAAATGCATATCCTGGAAAATGCATTTTATCTTTGTAATTCCACCTCCCACAAACTACCCTGCATGCCCTCTGCTACCCTCAGGGTGACAGAGGAAAACAAAAGGCCAAAAAGTAACAGCCCAAGATCTTCTCAAATCTGTTATTGTTGATGGTGTCTCCCAGGCTAGACTCCCCGGTACAGCAGCCAAGATGCTGCCTAGGCTGCCCCCACCCTGGGTCGGGGGCCTGGTACCAACCCTGCCTCTGCTTCCTGATGCTGCATCCAGGGAAGCAGCAGACAATGCTGCAAGGACTGGGGTCCTTGCCAACCACACAGAAGACCCAGACTCAGTTCCTGGCTCCTGTCTTCAGCTTGGCCCAGCTCTGGCTCTTACAAGTATTTGGAGAATCTCAATATCTCACTTTCTCTCCATCTGTGTCTTTCCCTCTACTTCTCTCTTTTTCCCCACCCCACCTTTCAAATAAGTAAAATAAATGAACTTAAAAAAAAGAAGTATTGTCCCTGAGACAATGTTCCTGGGGGATCTGGGAAGAACTGGAACGAAGCTGTTGAGAAGATGTGTGGGAGAGGGAAGCTGGTGCAGCCAGAGAGGAGGGGGTTGGCATGGAAGGAAAGCCTCTAGCCTGGAGAGTTGTGTGGGCTTCACGGAGCAGCAACTGCCTGCTCACACACACACACATCCACAGGTGTCTGCGCCTTGGAGTGGGGGTGATATCCACGGAGCCCATTGGGTAAGCTGCAAACCATAGGAGTGGCACACGCAGTTCATGCGCCTAGGCTCCTGCGCCCCATAAGCCCAGCCCCATATGACAGTCAACAACGGGCTGTTGTGGAAGGCTGAGGGAAAGAGCTAACTTCAGAACCATTCTCCTGAATGGTTATCATTTGTGCACCAGGCAGCAGTCTCACCATCAACAGGAGACCATTTGTACAGACACAGCCTCAGAGAGCACAGTGTGTTTACAGACGTCAGTAGATGCCTTGCCGGCACTGTTGCAAACAAGCACTGTTTACAAGCATGGATTCAAGCATCATCCCTTACTGTCTTTGGAGGCACACCAAGGTTTTACTAACTTGCCCACGGTCATTCAGCTGGTGAGCAACACAGAACCCTGGCTAGTGGGGACCTCAAGGCCTCTCTCTCCATTCTGTCTCTTTTCTAGGTGATGCTCTTGGATCCTACCCTCTTAAAAGCCTAATCCCGCCAGCCTTCCAAGAACTCTGAGTCCCCATGTCCTCCCACTAATTCTGCAGTTGGTTTCTCTCATGCACAGTCAAGTGCCCTGATCAGCTCTGCCAACAAGTGTATGACTATCAAAGAGATCTTACATCTACTGGCATACTTCCCAAATGGACACTGCAGCCAGGGCAAGGTCAGGCCAGAGCCAGGAAACAGAATTTGAACCTGAGTCTTGTGCAGAGGTGGCAGGGAGCCAAGTTCTTCAGTCATCACCTGCTCTCTCCATGCATGCATGTGAGCAGGCAGCAGGATTGGCAGGGGTGGAGCCAGGAGTCCAGCTGGCACGCCAGTGTGCATTGTGGGCAACCTAAGTGGTGTCTTAACCACTATGCCAAATGCCTCCCCTAGGTGCGGGGATCATGAAGAGGGCAGTCGAGGGGCCCCTGGGGAAGGAGGGGTCCTTAAGCAAACACTTGAGACAGGTGAGTGGGGATGGAGAAAAAGAGGGGTCCAAAGTGAGAAGAAAACCAAGCCAAGGACTAGTGGGAGGTGTGAGCCCATCAGGCACAATGGACAAGAAACGCAGGGGGACGCTGCAGCAGGACAACAGGACAAGAATACAGCTCCATTTGCTTGGAGGAAGATTGTCTCCTCATGTATGGATCATGTAATCTTTGTTTGGCTAACATACCCTCCGCAATCACACAGAACACAGGGAGTCAGCCATGTTCCGAGCAGTGTATGCTTATACCCTCTGCTGCCTGAGCATGTACCTTGAGGGTTAGTCTACGGGGGTTTTGTTCTTCTTGGTCTATAACAGTCAACATAATTCCTGATATCAAAGGGCTGTCAGGAGCATAATTGCTCCAAGTATTTTTAGCATGGCTCCTTTCGAATGACACCTGGGTGCTGCACTGAGCTACTTTTGCGTTGGCAGGCCACTTCTGCTTCTTTCTCGGGTCTCAGACCACGTGAGCAGGTCGCCTTCCCAGGTCAATATCACCACACATTGGCCCAGAGGTCACCCTTCCTGAACTTGGTAAGCAGAGGAACTACACCCCCTCTGTCGCTGCCACACTACAGCTTGCCCCTGGTCCCCAGGCACAGGGATGTGGAGTCCACACTTCTGTGGCCCCATAAGTGCCTTATGCTCAGTGTCAGTGCTGGGCAGGTCCCGTGCTTCAGCACCCAGGCAGCAAACACTGCCCTGTGGGAGTCTCCCTGCACTGGACTTCAAGTACGCAGAGTGACTAGGCGCACTCATTTCTGCCTCAGCTTGGGCAGGGCAACGGCTAGCCTTGCTCCTCTCGTCCACGGCTCCTGAGATGGGGACCCTCTGCAGGGCATTCAATGAGCAAGGGGTCTTGCGTGGACCAATGAGATGTGAGCCAGAAGCACTCTGGGCCAAGCCAGGAAAGCTTGTGAGCCACTGTCTATTCCTTTGTGCATTGAAGCCACTACGGAAGAGCACACTGACGAGGAACTGCCACAAGCCACAAGCCCAACTGCCCCAGGGACACAGGCCTGGGTCAGCACCCGGGGACAGAAGGTCCCTTTTTGAAAGCATGAGATGCACATTGACTGTTTCCTGCTACAAAGACCTTGATGTGTGTGTGTGTGTGTGTGTGTGTGTGTGTGTGTGTGTGTGTGCGCGCGCGCGCGCGCGCGCGCACACGCGCACCTGCAGCAAAACCTAAAAGATTCTAATGGACCAAATGAAGGCAGCTGTTCAACACAGCAGTTAAAAAGGCAACAATGCAACGATGGGTGCAAAGTACAAAAACCAAGCAGAAGAGTCATTCAGCTGCTTTTCTTCTAACAGTCAGTCTGAATTCCCCACAGCTAATTGCTAATTGCTTTGCTAGTGTCTGCGGTTACTGCAGTCAGTTCAGAAGAGAAGTTGGCTTTGACCTTCACAAGTTGGCTTCTTGTCGGAGCCAAACCTCTTAGGAGGCAACTTTTCACCCCTTGTCAGAGTGAGTAGTTTTGAAAACAGATTGTGGTGGTCAGAGCAGGTACATATGACCCTCCTCCCCTGGGGCAGCTGACTTGAAGTGGAGCTAGTTCAGGGCTCTCTAACCACCCCAAGGCAACTTCAGAGGGGCTGGGTTTGGCCAAGGGCTTCTCTGAGAGTTGCATCATTGCAAAGGTGGGGCTTGCCTCCCTCCAATCCTGTCATACCCTACAACACAATTGGAAGGGGAGGGGTGAGAAACAGACAGACACGGAAGCAGTCAATAACAGGGTGAGAAAAGGCATGGAGAGACGGGCCCACCAGAAAAGCCTTGAAGGGGAGAAGCTCAGGTGAGGAAAACAGAAAACTCAGCTGGCAAAACCAAAGATCAACCCAGAGGGCCCTGAGCAAGGCGGGAAGGCAAGGACCCCGTGAGCCCAAGCCAAAGGAGGGGGATGCCAGGAACAGAAAGGGAACCCGAGGCTCTGACCGGAAGCTACAGGATGCTGTGACCCTCTGTCCTGCAAGGTGGCTTCCAGCACAGCCACCTCCAGGAAACCTTCACTGACCAAGGCAGCACCCCTTCCGAGCAGCTCTGGCTTCCAGCGGCTGTCTTCGCTGGCTGCCCAGCCACTCAGCCCCAGTGAAGAAATGGCCAGAACGAGGGTTCCTGTCCTTCCTATCTGTGCCCGCCCTGAGCTGCAGGAGGGCAAAGCCTCAACCCCGTCAGATGCCCACGTTCTCCGATATAAAATGAGAGGAAAACCCAGAAAAAGAGGGGACGCCACCATTCCAGCCAACATTGCCTCATGGAGGGCTTGCTTTCAATCTAAAGAAGAGAAACACTGGGGAATGTAAACTCATGGCTCTGTCTTGCTTCTGAATGCTGCATACATCAGGTCAAGGTGATGTGATGCTGGTATCCAACCTACTATCCCAGGATCACTGATGAAAGCTGTGATCCAACACCAGTGCGAGAGACAAGAACTGATGGGTGTGCACAAACCAGCATGAGTGGGTGTCCTGTCCCCTGGTTAGGTTACTATAGAAGGTGGCCTGGTCCAGGACCAAAACCTTGAGAAACAGTTTTTCTTATGGACACACCCATTGCTGGAGCCCAAGGGCAGAAGAATGGTAAGGGCACTTATTCCATTCAACTCTTTGCTGGTTTGTAGGCCTGGAGCTTGGCAGGTGGCTCAGAACAGGTTCAACACACTAGGACAAAACCGACCAAGCCCAAAGACCACACAAGGATCTTGGAACTTCTGTTACAAGCCAACAACGTTAAGCAAGACTGAACAAAAAGGAGGGGGCCGGGTTAAAAAAAAAAGTCAAAAAATCATAGCAAAGGGATGAGAATCCCTCCAATCAGTATCCCCAGGAACCTGGCCATGTAGGCCCGGCACAGCAATGGTGTCTGTGTCATCCTGCTGTAGTCACAGCTTCCATTCAGTGGTCCAGGAACTTCTCAGCCACACCTCCTTCCCGTCCATGCAGCACCTGCTGCTAGGACCCACCTCTGTTTTCTGTCCAAGAAGAGCCTGTCAGACACGTGAGGACCAGGTGCAGCTGTTGCTCAGGACAGTGACTTTCAGGATAAGGCCAAGGGTGGCCCAGGGCCAAATAACAGAGTGGGGCTGCCTTGAGGAGCAGGTGTACACTGCGAGGTCCCAGTTGCTGTGGTCTCCACAGGGACCAAGAGGAGCAAGAAGAATGGACGGCCATGACCTCTATCCTCCCAACCATTCCTACACTGACCCAAATCAAAGTCAGAGGCTAAGGGGCTGTGGCAGGCCATGGAGAGAAGCATCCAAGTGGCAGCCTTGAACCGAGATGGACAAGAGGACATTGGCTGGACCAACCAGAGAACCAGCACCACTGTGTGTTCCTCCAGGATCCCAATGTCCATCACTTTAACTGCCAATCACTCAGGAGAATCCAGCGAAACAGAGAGACAATGCCGTGAATCCAAGAAGGCTCTCAGAGCCATCGACCTCTGGCTGCATTCAGCCATCTGTGGTGGAAGCAGTGAACCGCCAGCCAGGCAGACCCCTGCACTTGGGAATTCTCTCTCCCAACCTCTGAGGTCACGGAGACAGCGCCACTCAGAGAGGCCAGCAATCAGCATCAACAGTAGCAGCACTAGAACCTGCCACAGATGCAGATTCCCAGGCCACATCCAGGAGCTGCTGAATTAAAGTCTCTACACCTGGGGCCCTGAAGTCCAAGTTCTCATAGGCTCTTCTGGCAGTCTCATGCATGCTACGGTTGAGGAAGCCCCCTCTTACGCCCCCATTCTTTATGGGAGCCTGAGGCAGAGCAGCTCCCAGGTAACTTGTCCAAGACCCTGAGATGGAACAAGTGTGGCCCAACAGTGCAGCCTCACTCCGATACCCTAACCAGGCCCTTCAGCAAAACCCAACTGTTGAGCTGTTGTTCTCTTAGTTCCTCCCAGGAACAGTTGGTTCTTCAGAGGGACTGACCATGCGACCCTTCGGACCTCCACTTCAGCTGATGATGATGGTGAGGATAGTGATGAGGAAGGCAGGGTAATAATGGTAACGATGATGATGACGACGATGACCACAGCAGCAGCTCCTACCACTGAGCCTTCCCCACATCATGGCCAGGCAGCCAGTGCTTCTATTCCCCAGACCGTGTGCTTGCAGCCTACAGAAAAGCTCAGCAATATGCCTTTGAGCATGTAAAAGCAATTCCTTATCCCAGGGCCATGGAGATACATGGCCATACATGATGGTACACTGCACGCACTGAATTCCCTCCTCTTGAAGCTTTAATTTCAGTGAGGATAGTCAGGGTAGACTAGGGAACTGTTCTTAAGGAGTTGTGTGCCAAGGGCAGTGGAAATGCTCTAACAGGTTTGGAAGTCCATGATCAACTCAAAATAGGTAAGGGAAAGCAAATATCCATGCTGGTTTGAGGCTCAGAAATATATAGTGTCATTAACGACAGAAGCAGCGCTGAACCTCTTACCCAGAAGAAGAGAAAGTACTACTCAGAATTCCAACGGACACACGGAGTGACTGTGCTAAGTACTCTACGCCATGACACTTTCCCCAGAATTGCGTTTAAGGCCAAGCCATGTGATCTTCTACAGGCAGGTAAATAGATGCTCCATTTCAAGGGCCCCTCAGCTAAGATCCTACATTCCCTCTCTCCCGCTAAAGATGTTTCCTGAGTATTACAACCCCGTGTTCCCAAGTGTCTATCATACATCCCAATATGTGCTGCAGGTTGAGTGGACCACTGTTCTGACCTCAGTCAGACAAAGGGGCAAGCAAAGAAAGCGGATCCCTAGCCCAGCACTGGGTCCCATGACAGAACACTGCCATTCCAGCAAGAGTGTTCGACTTATCCCAGTTTACACAGTGATCAACAGACAATCTCATGGGAAACTATTCTCTCTACATCACAGCCAAATTCTATGTCAGTAGGTTGAAATGTATTTGTCAGGAGGATTTCTTTGTTACTATAACAAAATATCTGAGTCAAGTCACTGCACAAACAAAGAGGTTTATTTTGGTTCATGATTGCTTCAAGGTCTAGGATTAGGACGGTCCTACTGGCATGGCCTCTGCTGACGATGTTTATGCTGGTAGAATCCTGGGTTGGCATACAGCCTGCCTTGACAACAGAGTCTGCGAGTCTGTGTCTACCAAATCCCAGCACCTCTCAAAGTTTCCCTCCACAGGCAATGACGGATTACGTCGCCACCCTCTAGTGCCATTCATATAAGAAGCTGGGGGGCCCAACCCCTGAGAGTTCAAGAGGACAAACAATAGCCACATCAGTGTCATACCTGCCCTTAATTCGTAATAGTGCCACATGGTCTCCACTGCACATTAAAAGAAAAAATTGAAGATCTATTTATCTCTTAAAAAGCAGAGTTACAGAGAAACAGGCAGAGACACAGAGGATCTTCTATCCATTGGTTCGCTCCCCCAAATAGCTGGAATGACCTGGACTGGGTCAGGTGGAAGTCAGGAGCTGGGCGTGTCTTTTGGGTCTCCCACGTGGGTGGCAAGGGCCCAGACGCTTGGGCCACCATCTGCTGTCTTCCCAAGCTGACTGGCCAGGAGTTGGATCAGAAGTGGAGCAGCCAGGACACAAACCAGGGCTCATATGGAACAGCAGCAACACTTAATCCACTATGCCACAGTGCCAGCCTCTACACATCTCTTTAGAAAAGACTTCAAACCTGTGTATAAATTCACCTCACAATATGATGAGTAAAACCTTTGTGGTGTTCATTACAGTAAACATTTAGAGAGTTTCAACAAGCAGAAGCAATACACTAACAGCAACATTAGCAGGAGAGAGTAAAATAAATTTACAGTGAGCATGGGAGGTATAAGTGTTGGGCAATCCCTAGCATTGGCGCGTACACATCATTACAACTGCAGGTAAATGATTTGCCAAGGTCAAGTTCAACTGAGCAACAAAACCACCTATGGGGCTGGAGTTTAAGTTGCTCAACCAGTTAGAAAAAAAAATACAGGTAGACAAGGAGCTTGAAGGCAAAGGCCCTGGTTGGGAGGACTTTGTAACTTCGGTAAGGGTTGGCTCTGCCTTACCAAGCTGGAGTGCATTCTCTCTTCAGCTAACACAGTGCAGAGAGAGAGAGAACTGGACAAGCAAGAAGTCAACAACCCATGCTCAAAGTAGATAAAACACAGACGAGACCAACTGAGCCACAGAACAAGAGGCATGCCAGCTTACCACACTGATAGCACGAATCCACAGCAAGGCTACATCTACAGTCATTATTAAAGAGTCATTTATTTGTCTATCTATTTATTTGAAAGGCAGAGTACCACAGAGAGGGGACAGAAGGACACACACACATAGAGAGATGAAGAGCTGCAGAGAGACAGAGAGAGAGAGAGAGAGAGAGAGAGAGGGGCCTTTCATCCACTGGCTCCCTCCCTAAATGCCCACAACACCCAGGGTAGGACCAGGCTAAAGTCAGCAGGCAGGAACTTCATGTGGGTGTCCCCCATGAGTGCCAGGAGTCCAAGCACTAGGGCCACACTCTGTTGTCTTTCTGGGTGCGTTGGCAGGAAGCTGGATAAGAAGCAGCAAGAGCCAGCCTTCAAATCAGAACCAGTGTTCCAATATGCAATGCCAGGGTTCCAGGAGGTGGCTTCCCCTGCTGTGTCACAACATGAGTGTCACAACATGAGAGCTTACTGTCATTTTATGGTTCTCCAGTTTTACTTTCTCCAGTCTGTACGGAAAGTCACACTGAATGGTGCACAGGTCGCACACATGCACAAACAGACTTGTTTTCATCTGCCTGCCACCTGACTCTCAAGGCTACTCCTGCTTTCTGCAGGAAATATGTCCATTTATTCTCTCCAGACATTTCCTACAACTCATTACCTAAGCAACATCAGGATTCACATGAACTGACAATACAATCTCAGTGTGCATTTTTCACATTTCCTAATAAACAGAAATTGTGTTTCTATGCACATTTTGAAGCTGTGATTCTGTTGTTTCTATAAACCAGGCAGCTACATTTATAAAACAAAAGCTGGGTAGTCACATTTCTTTCATTCTAAGACACTGATCATTTTAAGATAAACCATCGATGTAATAATAGTTTTATGGGGGTAAAAAATAGCACTGCTTTAAATGTTCACATTAACTATATGATCTCAATTCCCGAGGTGTTCAAATGAAATGGAGAGCAAGAAGAAAAAGGGGGGGTGGGTGGGGAGAGACACATTGATTCTACTTAAGGAAACATTTCAGTATTAGCAAAGAGAAGGTAGCTGGCAGTTTGCTTCATGTGTTGCTAGACTCCCTGGATTCAAATTGTGACCCCTCCATTTCTGGGTTGATCACAGTCAACTTGCTGAGTGAGCCCCTCTGGGCAATGTGACCAGTGTCATATGAGGTTGTTCCTGGGACGAGGCGAGTCCAGTGACGGCTGCTGCACACTCCAAACAATCCACCATGGTAAAAGTCACAGAACCATCTTAGGAAACAATTATCATTTCCACTCGCACCATGTGCTGGGGTCATGGTCTCACGTGCTGGGCAACAACTTCCCACTGGACAACCTGATAAACATATTTTTGTGTAAGGAACTAGTTGGGGGCAAGGGACTTGGGTCATAGGTCCATGCCCTGTTCTGCAGTGCTGTCTTCTGGTTTCTAAAAAGGGCTGGAATCCAAATAAATGTTTTAAAGTTAAGAGCCGTTGGCTTTAGATCATCAGACCTCTATGATGAGGTACATACACCTGATTTCCTTAAAAGACACTGGGCATGCTCTCAGGAATTCTGGTTGGTTACAAGTGGGCTCAGTTACTTTGACAAGGATGCACACTTCTGACTTGCCCCTCTGAAGTCTCTTAAACATCAAGCATGTTAGCTCCAGGAAAATGAATCCTGGGAGGTAGCTGGTATAGCAGTGTACACCTCCCCCTGGCCCCTGCCCAGAGACCAGGCTCCATTTCAGGTTGCAGCTTCCTGCTAATGTGCACCCTGGGAGGCAGCAGGTGATGGTTCAGGACCCGGATGCCTGCTGAGTTCTAGGCCCCTAGCTTGGGCTTCACCAAGTCCTGTCTAGGTTAGGAACCTGGAGAGCAAGCCAGCAGATGGAAGAGCCTTCTCTCTCTGCCTTTCAAAGTAACCAATTAAGAAAGAAAGAAAGGAAGGAAGGAAGGAAGGAAGGAAGGAAGGAAGGAAGGAAGGAAGGAAGGAAGGAAGAAAGAAAGAAAGAAAGAAAGAAAGAAAGAAAGAAAGAAAGAAAGAAAGAAAGAAAGAAAGAAAGAAAGAAAGAAAGAAAGAAAGAAAGAAAGAAAAAAGAAAAGAAGCAGATTACAAGCAACTCATTCTACCTCTTCTTCCAGTTTTTCACCCAGGTCAGGAAAAGAACTAACTTTATAAATCTCTGAGTAACTTTGCATTATGGAGTCAAGCAAACAATGGCAGGTGGCATGAGTCATCCCAAACCTTCGTGTGTCTGTGCAGGGGATGCGCCTGCTGGGAGAAGCCTGGCAGCTGCTCAGTGCAGGCCATAACCGAAGCGTGTGAGTCAGCCATGCCCAGGTCTGGGAGCCATGACTGAAGGCATCAGAAGCAAAATAAACCATGCGTTGCACTGACCTGACACGTTCCAGGCCTCCCACTGTGTCAAATTATTGCTGTGTCAAAGTCTTAAGACAACACAGCACTGTGGGAAGGCCATCGTCCTTGGAGTTGGGTGGACCTGGACTTCATTCTGTCTCTGCTGTGTCCCAGTTGGGCAGTCACAGGAAGGTCACTCACCCCTCCAGGTGGCAATCAGAGAGCTAACAGGGCTCCAATGCGATGAAGACCTACCACAGCGGCTCGCCCTCGAACCACCATCCTGTCTCCAAGCGGTAGCCCAGCTTCCTACCAATGCGCACCCTGGAAGGCAGCTGGTGATGGCTCAGGGACAGGAGCCCCAGCCACCTGCAGGAAGCCATGGATTGAGTTCCTGTCTGCTGGCTTTGGCCTGGCTCAACCCTGGCTATTGTGAGTATTTAAAGGAGTGAATCAAAGGCTAGAAGATGTCTCTTTCAAATAAATATATAAATTTAAACAATAAACAAAATGTGCCACAATAACATCTGTGCCAGTCCATTTTCCATTTCCATGAATAATTTATCACAATGGTAGCTCACCATCAAAAAAGAAGAAAAAAAAAGTCATGGATTTGAACTCTTTGGACTCATAAATACACATAACATCTTGCAAATCTCTTCCAGCTCACATCTCATTGAGAGCATCAGTATTCCTAATAAAGGCTTTTATGCAATAATGAAGCAAAAAAAAAAAACTACTCAGTTATTACCATTGACTTATCTCCTACCTTAGCATCCTCTTTGAGCTACATGTAACCAATGACCACCAAGTCAACAAGTTGCTACAAGTGTGACATGTACCCTACTTCATTACATTACAGTATTTACACATCAGCTAAAATATTCGTGAGCTGGGAGAATATCACTTTGAAATAAAATGAAATCTAACACTGTCTATGAAAGAAAAGGTTTTGTGTGTGTGTATAGCGTTTCATAAGTATGTCTGTGAAAAGCCCATTTACCCAGGGTTAACATCCAGCCTGGGAAGCACAAATTTAAGCTCCCACACATCCATCCATCCATCACTTTCTATATATTGTCCATATTCCTAGGAACCACTGACGCATGCTCTATCCCTTTCAGAGAGAAGAAGGGTCCTCTAAGAGCACAGAGAGGAACTCGGATGAGGACCTAGAGGGAGGACGCACTGGGATCCCAGGCCAGTTTCTCAAGCCACCACCATGGCTCTTTCCCTCCAATCTCATCATGTAACAGTCTTGCGTACAGACAGGGATGGAAAAAAAAAGAAAGGAACTACAGCATCCACTAGCCAGTGAACGCCCTTGCTAAAGTCCACATGAAACCAAGATTGTCTAAACCAAGTCAGGGCTGCTTCTCCTCCCACTACAACTCTGCCCACCACCATCGCCACCCCTCCCTCATTCCATAAAAGCTTACAGTGCCTCCCTGTTACCTGCAGGTCCCCAATTCAACCAGTCATGGAAAAAGGAAAATATCTGTGAAAATAAAAGCTACATTGTTAACAAAAACTTGTTTTTTTTTTTTTTGTTCCTTAATCCCCGGATAGCACAGTGTACCAACTATGTAGTAGCCTTGACACTGTAACAAGTATTATAAAAAGTAAGCAACATATGGCTACAAACAGAGGGAGCGGGGAGGCTCTCTGCAAACACTACATCACTTTATACATGGGACTTGAGCCACCTTGGGGGGTCCTGGGACCATGAGTGACAACTGTGCTTTATGTGTACACAGGATGAACACAGTCTTACAATACCCAGCCCCCAGCTGGCAGCAGTCAGAGGCAAGGAAGTCATGGTTTCTCAAATCCATCCCAAGTCCCTGATGTCTGATCTGATGCTTCTTTCCTGGAAGAGTCTGGGGAAGTCTCCTGGCCTCTAACTCCTACCACCTATCAACTGATCTATTGGTTGATATAGATTCCTAGCTTCTTATATAAAAGACAGAGCAACAAAAAGAGCGAGGGGCAGAGAGAGAGAAATCTCTCATCTTCTGGTTTACTCCTCAAATGCCTGTAATAGCCAGGGCTGACTCAAGCTGAAGCCAGGAACTAGGAAGTCCTACAGAGTTTCCCGCATGGAGGGCAGGGGCTCAAGCTCTTGGTCCATCATCCAACTGCCTATCTGGGCGTATCAGTAGGAAGCAGGACTGGAAGCAGAACAGCCAGGATTTGAAATGTTGCTCACGTATGATGCCAGCATTACAAGCAGTGGCTTCACTGCTGGACCACCATGCTTGCCCTGGTCTTTACCTCCTGACAGGCTCCCAACCACAAAAGGGAGTAAGCCAGTCCATTCACAAATCTTGGGATTGACCATGATCTGGGAGAACAGGTGGGGGATGAAATGCTATTCCTAATTTTCTTGAGTAAATTTTGCTGACCAGTCACCTAGAACCACCGTTCTGCTCCCCCTTCTCCCTGGCCCACACCTACGGGACTAGTCCAGGCCTTGTCTGAGCTCAAATGAAACAAAAGTCTGATTTGGGCACTGTTAGCAGCCTATTCCGACCATGCTTGGTGTGGCAAGGCTGCACCAGCAGGTAATCCATGGCTCTGCTGGTTCAGAGTAAACAGAACCTTTGCCCTTGGCACACCTGAAGCAAAGCAGAATGTTGATTGAGCATGCAGAGCCAGGCTGCTGGATCCCACCCTCCCACCACACACACCCTGTGGCCCCGGAGCAGGACACAACCACATTTCAACTTCCAAATCTGGGGACGACAGATTACCACATCTGACTCACAAGTTCCTCGCGAGGGTTAAATCAGAATAGTTTCAGCACATGCATGGCACATTATTGAGCCCTATGATGTTTTCTATGATGTGCGAGCCACTGCTGTTCAATGCAAAGACCAAGTGCATGGGACGCGCTGTGCCCGTGAAATGCGCCCGTCGTGAGGATAAACAGCATGTCCCCTTGTAGGGACAGCAGCCACAGGAAGAGGGGCTGGTGGGTTACCAGCGATTTGACTCAGGAGAGAAACCCCTGAGAAGGAACTAAGAAATGAAAAGCCTGAACTGGGAGACTAAAAACTGAAACAGTGTAGCCACTCAGAGAAGGTAAAGCTGCAGCAAATGAACAGGGATTTGGGGGGGCTAATTTTTAGAAGGGATGGAGGGAAGGAGAAAAAGAGAGAGAAAGAGGAAAAAAAAGAACCATTGTTCCTTGGAGAAATGGTTTGTGGCAGGAAATAAATAAGGTAAGTTCAGAATGTCTGAATCCCACTCAAGGCCACGGCAGCCACGGAGAAAGTTTGCAGGAGACAAGCACAGGCTGTGCGTCACTGCTGGAGCCAGGGCTGCTGCCCAGCCAGATAAGCTGTCCCTTGAGACACCAGCATCCCTATGTCCTACTGCACACTGCAGTCCTGGCTGTTGCACTTCCAATCCAGCTCTCTGTGTATAGGCCTGGGAAGGCAGCCCAAGACGGTGACCCTGCCATGCACGTGGGAGCCCCAGATAGAGATCCCAGCTTCAGCCTGCCCTGGTCCTGGCTGTCTGAGCCATGTGGAGAATGAACCAGCAGGTGGGAGATCTCGATCTCTCTCGATATCTCTCTCTCTCTCCTTCCCTCCCTCCCTCCCTCCCTCTCTTTTTGTCTCTGTTGCTCTGCATTTTAAATAAATTAGTTATTTTTAAAAGAAAGAGAGAGTGTGTGTGTATATGTGTGTTGGCTGCAAAGCACTGCAACAAATACATAAGAAGCCTACATTCTTACTGAGAGTTTGAAAAGAACTCTTTTCATTGGTTATCAGTGAAAGTCATTAGGGCTCCCTCAACGGTACTCTAAAAATTGAAAAGAGGGGAAAAATTGAGCTATTCCCCTGCCTTTCCTGCACAGGCTGAATTTCAGGACACTCGCCTGTCTTCTGAGGATCAGTTCTTTAAGTACACGATTGGATTTACTAGCTGCGAGTGCAATGGTGACGTGCACTGTCACCAGGCTGCACCCATGAAACAGATCCGGTTCCCACCCAAACTCCCAATTTGGAGCCAGGACTAGCAGGAGAAAGGCACAAAGATTAAGTTTCTCCACCTGGACCCACTACTCAGTCTTAAGAAAGACATCCCCACTTGACACAGCAAATCCCAAAAGGATGCCTGGCTTTGAACCTGATCTTGACCAAGCCTCTATACCTAACTTCTGGAGGAAAGACTGTCTTCCTCTTGCAGACCAGTGCCATGAAAACAGAGTAGAGTGACAGGCACACAAAATAAATTTAAAAGCCTAATAACCAACATAAACACAGAGTTTGTTTAGTTTCCAATTCCAAACATTGCAAGTGAAAAGGCATCTTTGAGAAAATATATATGAGGGATAAGAATCATAATAAGGAATTAGTGCTCCTATTACTAGGTGTGAAAAGGGTGTGAGAGCTTTGTTTCTTCAAAGTGCCTATCAGATCCTGCAAACTGAAGCCACTGTGATTCGACACACTGTTTGCAGATTTCGCTTTAACCATTCCAGACCTCACCAAAAAAAGTAGCAAAGAGAGATGCAGATGAAACAAGACTGCAAAATGTTAGCAACCCTGAAAGCCGGGGGACCCCATTCTCTCATAATCTCTAAATTCACACATTTAAAAAAAAAAAAAAAACAATTCAAGGGTTTGGGTGGAAAAGCCAAGCTGTGCCTGACCTTGCCATTGGTATCTAAGAGGTAGGCAGGGTTCTCCCATAAAGCAAAGGGAGACAGGCTCAATCCGTATGCACACAGAGTTCAACATGATTAAAAGTGACTCAACCGAGGAACCAAGGGACTCTGCTGTATTAACCAAATGACAGCTCAATTTGCCCTAGGAAGAGATGGTCTAGAAATACATTTGGGTTGAGCAACGCAGGTCACGAGTTTCAAGTTTCGCTGTCAGACTGCTCAGACCTGGGGTGGGGTGAGGGAACCCTAAGGCAGTATGGATAAGAAGCACATATATCCCTCCATCAGATCTTGGTCAATACTGGGCCTGGAAAACCCCACCACTGTGTGTGATACAAATAGCTGACTCTTTACCAATGATCCCCATTTCTATTAACTCACTCCTGAGCTCACTCAACATGGTGGAGGTACAGCCCAAGAGACACAATGCCAAGTGCACAAAAGGATCCAAGTCTGAATGTGTCAGCATCACCACCTTAAGCAAGGGAGCTAACTGGACAACTCCAGGTGTTCCCATGTCTCCAGCCAGTCTGGGACATGCCAGGGGGCTTGAAAAGGCTCATGGAATGTATAACTGAAAAATATATTTACTTTGGTGCAAAACCTCTTTGAAATCCAGACAGGTGTTTGTTTTTGCCTCCATAATATACATTGTCATGAATTTTTTTGCACAGCCCCTCATGTTTTACTTACTTTTCTTTTTTTAAGATTTTTTAATTTCTTTCCAAGGCTCTGTTACAGTGCACAGAGGAGAAACAGAGAGGATCTTCCATTTATTGGTTCATTCCTCAAATGACCAAAATGGCTAGAACCGAGCCAGGCAGAGCCAGGAACCTGGAGCTTCTTTCAAGTCTCCCATGTCCGTACAGGGGCCCATGCCCTCAGACCATCTTCCACTGCTTTCCCAGCACATTCACAGGGAGCTGGATCTAAAGTGGAGCAGCTGGGACTCAAACCAGCAACCATACGGGACGCCAGCACTGCAGAAAGTGGGTTTTACCTGCTATGCCACAATACCAACCCCTTTCTTTTCTTTTAACCCTTCCATTATGGAATGCTTGTGCCTCCCCCACTCCCCTGAAGCCCCCATGATGTAGCCCTAACAATGGGCGTTCAGAGACTAGGTCTTCAGAAAGGAGGGCCCAGAGTAGGTACGAAGCTGAGGCCTTCCCAGCTTCAGGAGAGGAAGACTGATGCACTCCCTCCGAGCGCACCAAGGAAAGGCCGTGCCAGACCGTGCAGCCACGCAGCCACCTGTAAGCCAGGAGTGAGGCCCCAGCAGCTACTGCAAAAGCCCATACACCAGTCTGACATTGTCTAGCCTCTGGAGCCGGCTCATCAAGGCCATGCATCTTCAGCCACAGCTGTCTGAGCTGCCACCCGCCCAAGGACAGGAACACAGCTCTGTCACTTTCCTTGATTTCCTTTCTTCCAAGCTCCCTCCTGCCTCTCCACTGTCTCCACTAGGGAAGAAGGACCCCCAATGCACATACAGGATTCCAGGATCAGAAGAAGGGGGCAAAATCACGGACGAGGCTGGGTTTCTAATATTAGAAGCTCTGACACTCTGTCTCCCTGCCAACTCAAACAACCCAAACAACCAGGCAACATGTATGGGAAAGGCCAAAGGAGACCCATTGCATTATCAGAATCAATGGGCACTGAAGCAAGTGCCTGCTGCTGCAAAGTAACTCCACACCAAACCAGAGAAAGACAAGTGCAGACACATCCTAAGGACACATAACGACGCACGCATGCCGCACTGGGCAGCGGGCAAGTTGCACTCCACACAGAGGGGCGCTCCAGATCTTTCTGCACAGAGACCTGGGCCATATATGTCTGTCTTGGGTCACCAGGCAGCCTGCCTGACCTCGGTGTTGTGTGCCACGGCAAAGTAACTGTCAAGGATAACAGGAACCTGACTTGACCTAGTTTCGCCCAGGTTCCTGTGCAGTCTGTGCCTCCCGGAGCTGATGTTAGCTTGGGGACACATGTCCTGGCTTTCTTTACCGACCCTCCCCCTCCTCCTTTCACATCCCCCTGCCCCCCACCACCATGTCACACATTCCATTCCTGAGCTCTCTCCCCTGGCCATCCACTTTGAGAAAGTCCAGAAACAACACACTAAACCTGAGACTGTATTTCTGAGGCGGACCCTGCACAGCCACCCCTAACGGTGGAAAGGGATGCGGTTGGACAGACACAAAGACCTTTCTCCATTCCCAGGAAGCCACAACATTGCCAAGGGCCTGATCCTCAGACTGCCACGAAAACTCCACCAAGGAGATAGCCAAAAATTTTCCTTCTTAAATGATGGTCCTTCAAAATGTTTACAGTCCTTACTGATGAGCAATATTTAAAAATTGAGCAGATCCTTCTTCCCAGGTGCCTTGGGGACCCCTAAGGGGAGCAGGAAAGTGCCTTGGCCCACCCGCTGAGGTCCTGGCCTGGTCTTCTAAGTGATTCAGTGGCAATCATAACCTTTCCTACTTCTGAGCACGCACACACAAGCCTGTCCTGCTGGGGTCACTGAATAAATGCACCAGGGATGCAACAGCACCTTTCCCGCACCAGGAAATCACCTCCCCAAGCACACACACACCCCAGGAAGTCACTGTTCCGGGTCCTGGGGTACACTCTCCTGCAGCAGGGGGCGTCCTGGGGCGTTCAGTGCTAGAGACCTGGAACCCAGGAAATAGAGGCGCGCCCCCGAGGTCACCTAAGTTCTGGGCTTACCGCCCCGGAGCCATCCAGCCCCAACGAATGGAGCTTGCCACCGGATGGCCAAACACAGGCACGCCGCGTCGCCCGCGTCCCACAATCCGAGATCCGAGAGACTGCGCCAGGCAACTGGGCGCCGGCCACCTGCAGCTGCCCTGCCAAGGAGATGGCACGGAAAGGTTCTTACTGCCGGTGAGGCCTGCGTCCTGCAGCCGCAGTTCAGGGTTAGTAACTCAGGTGCATCTGGGACAGGGCAAGCGACGCTTATCGGGACACCCCTGCCCCCCTACCCGCCATCCCTTACACACATCCAAGGAGTCCTATCCAGCCCAGCCCGCCAGCAGGGTGCCCCTTCCGCCGCCGCCCCAACTTCCAATCGCGCAGCCCCGCGGCCCGGACGGGACAGGAGCTCCACGTGTCGCACCGCGCGAGCCCCACTCGGGTCAGGTCGGCCCGGAGCACTCACCCGGCCCCCGGCGGCACTCCGCTTCCTCCGCAACGTAAGCCCGCTCCGCAGCAAGGCAGGCAGGTCCCGGAGCCGCGGCCGCAGAGACGCCGGCGGCTGCTCGCGCTCGGGCTCTGGCTCTGGCTCGCGGGCACCGGGACTGCGGCGCTGGGCGCCCTCGGCCGCCGCTGCTGCTGCCGCTGCCGCTGCCGCCGCCGCGGCCAGGGCCGGGCTCTCACACGGAGGCTGCATCTTCACCGAGCCCACGGCCATCCTGCAGCGCCAGCGGCTCCCTCTCTCCCGGCGCTCGCCTCTTTGGCCGCCTTCGCCAGGCAGCGAGAGGGCGCGACTGCGGCTCCAGCGCGGGGCGCGCTGCCAGTCGCTCGGCCCCGGGGCGCGCGCCGCGGCCCCCGCCCCGCTCTGCGCCCCGCGCCTCCCCCTTCCCGCCCAGGTGCGCCGGCCCCGCCCCGGCCCTCCGCCCCCAGACCTGGTCCCCCCTCGGCCACTCCCACTCCGGAACCCGAGCGCCGGAGGGAGCGCGCGGGAGGGCACCCTGGGCGCTGACTCAGCTACAGGTGTCAGGTTCCCAGGACCCGCACCCACTGCCTGGGTGTCCTCTCCGGCCTCCTTTAGCCCCTCAACGTCTTGACTCCAAGGTCCCCCACTTTTTTTTTTTTTTTTTTTTTTTGCTAAACAAACTTCCAAACAGGTTTAGCGTCCAGCCGCGAGGCGAACACCAGGTGGCATGACCGCCCCCCACCTCCGCGCTGAGCCCCTGGGCTCGCGCACCACTTGGGCAATGAAAGCAAATAAACTTTTACCGGCTATGGGAGCGAGATGTTGTGGCAGCAAAGCAAGGGCCAAGTCTGTTGGGTGACCTGAAAATGAATCTCTGTTCACCCTCGGGTGCCTGGCTTTGCTTGGGCGCTTCGGTGCCTACTTGGTGTGAGTCATTGTTTTCACCGTTCCAGGAGGCTGAGGTCCTGGAGCAGGCACGCACAGGGGCCTTCAATTCCAGGGCGTGGGAACCTTCCCTGTCCCAAGTCAGTGTTGTCTTCTGCAAGGGGCCACTTCCAGTCCCTATCTTTGCCTAAGAACTTTTGAAATATGACAAGGATCATCAAGGAGGTCAGGGTCCCTAGTTGCTGCACAGTTTGCACGCTCAGCCCAGCAGGCAGTACAGGCGCTTGGGGGATAGATTTGGAAAAGCGGAGATGCAAGGGAGGAAGACTAAGCAGTTAAACCTGCCAGCAAACAAACACCGTGGTCAGTTCTCCTGCTAATTGCCCGAGCGTGGATAAGGAGTGAAGCTACAGCTGCTTCCAGCCTGGGAAGGACCAAGACAAATCAGGAAGAGAAAGGAAAACTAAAGGATGCCCCAGGGCTGGGGAGGGGGTGAGGGGAAATCACCCAGGCTGAAGGAGGGAGAGAGACCTGCCAGTAGGGGGCGCAGGTGGGAGCGAGCGCCGACAAGGTGCCACAGGGGACCTACTGAGCCACCCAGCATGGTGGTGATATAAGGGGTAGGGAAGGAAACCCACGCTTCCTTGGGACCTGTCTCTTGTGCTTTCCGGGAGAGGATTCCAAAGTGAACTCTACAGGTCGGTGACAGCTTCCAAGAGCCTAGTGCATGTATTCACTCACACACCCCAGGGTTGAAGTTCCGCTTCTATGTCCCCAGTACATGCATCCGTGTTTCCAGTGTTTAAATACTTCTGTTCCAGGGGCAAGGGTCTAGCCCAGCGTTTAAGATGCCCAAGTCCCACAGCGGGGAGCTTGGGTTCTATATGCGGCTCTGGGATCAAGCTCCTTGCTAACCCAGACCCTGTCAGTCAGCGATGATGGCTGGAGGGATTGGGTGCCTGGCACCATGTGGACTGAGTTTCTTACTCCTAGCTTTGGCCCTGGCTGGGGATGGGCACTGAGGGTAGCTGTCTCTCTCTGTCTTTCTCTCCCTCTCTGAATGGCGAATTAAAATAAACATAAAGCAGCCCTTCGATGCCAGGTGGTACTTAAGTCATTGCTGTGAGCCCTAGAGTTCCACTCATACTTTTATGCTTCTGTTTTTATTTTTGGAATTGGTTGACGGATCTGAAAGGCAGGGTGATAGAGAGAAGGACAGAGAGAGAATCTTCCTTCTACTGGTTCACTCTCCGACTGCCAGCAATGGCTGGGACTGGGCAGGCCAAAGCAGCCCTGGGGGATTCCCCCCGGGTCTCCCACATGGGCAGAAGGAACCCAAGTGGTAGGGTCGTCATCCATTCCCTTCACAGTCTCATAAGCAGGAAGTAGAGCAACTAGGATTCACACTAGCGCTCCTGTACGCGTTGTCGGTACTTCAGATAGCAAGTTAACATGCTGCATCACGACGCCCAGCCAGATTTCAAGTTTCCCCCTGATGTACCAGCAAAGGAGCAGATGCCTGGCCCTCCAGAATTCGGGGAAAGATGCTGACTGAGAGCCTGTGCCCCATCACCCTTGAAGACACTATTTGGTTGACACCTGCATCCTACTCTGCTCCCAGATAGAACATGTGTGTTCTTGTGAGCAATCCAGGTCCTCACGCTCCTTCACACAGCCTCCTGGCACAGGGCCGAGGAGCTGGAGCACATTCTCTTCATTCTGTGGCCCTGACCGAGGGCGCCAAGCGCAACGTCCATCACGGCCTTTGCAAAGCTGAATGAGGTCTCGCTGATGAGCAGAGACAACCGGGAAGAGTAAGAGTGTGTATACAGGAATGCCATGGCACCCATTTGAGCTGACACCTTGACGCAATGGCTCCAGCCAAGTCCTCTTCCTGGCACCCCTTGTCATTGGGACGCTGCCTGACAGCTCCTTTCTGCAGTGACAGAAATGGCCCAGACGTGATTGGCAGCACGTGGCTACTGAGGGCTTGCAATGTGGCTGGTGTGACTAAAGAGTGAATTTTTAACTTTGGCTCATTTTAATTCATATAAATTTGGATGGCAGCATATGGCGATTGCCTGGATTGGACAGCACCATTCTGGAAATTGATTCTCTTCATCAACTCCATCAGCTTGAAAATACATGTCGCCATTTCAGTGAGGCCTTCCGTGACCCTGTCTGTGACCTAAAATCGCAGCCTGAAGCTGGTGTTATGGGTTAAGCTGCCACTTGTGATGCTGGCATCCCACATCAGAGTGCTGGTTCAAGTCCCAGCTGTTCTGATTCTGATCCAGATCCTTGTTGATAAGCCTTGGAAAGCAGGAGAAGATGACCCAAGTACGTGGAGTCCTGCTACCACATGGAATTCCCTGATGGAATTCCAGGCTCCTGGCTTCGTATGGCTCAGCTGAGGCCATTATGACCATTTGAGAACCAGAGAATGGAAGACAGTCTCTCTCCTCTCTCTCTCCTGTCTGTCTGTCTGTCTCTCTCTCTCTCCCTCCCTTCTTCCTTTCATCCTTCGCTCTCCTCCTCCCTTCCTCCTCCTCTCCCTCTAAGTATGACTTTCAAACAAAGAAACCTTTAAGAACTTATAAAGAATAAAATTGCATCTCTTCCATCTACTCCTTTTCTTATCCTTACCAGCCTTCTTTGGAATTGTCTGTGCATTTCACTTATTTACCTATTATCTCTCTCCCTACAACTAAAATGTGCAATCTGCTTGGGCAAACATTATTTTCCTCTTGTTCAGTTTACCCCACCTGTTACTTAAATAATTGAATTCTTCCATAGCTCAGAACTTAATCTGGATTTTTCTATGAAATCTCCCGAGCTTGCAATTTTGCAAACTTCACATTTAAAACTGTACATACCTTATGTGCCAACAGTATGTGGGAAAACAAGATCACTGGCCATAGCTTCTTGGCCTTTTGGCTAAGATCAAGTAAAGATCACTGGCCAGCTGTTGGCTGCCCTAAAAGGCAGAAATATCAGAACTGGCATTTGCTTACGGCACGTCATGAACTGTGAAGTTTGTAGACATACATGTGATAAGCACAGAGCAGTCACTGGGAGCCAGGAAAGCTTAGAGAGCAGGCGGCTAGCCCTGACCATGAACTAGCTAGCTGCCCAGGGGGCAAGATCTGGAGTTACTGTGGCAGTGTGCCAGAGGTGAGCCAGCACAACAGAAGGCTCTCCAGGCCTGGGACCCCATCAGGAGGGGCAACACCTGCTTCAGAAGATGGCCGTGGCAGTACTCCTCCTACCCACCACCCCCCCACACACACACATACACCTTATTAAAATCCAAACAGGTCTCCTAAACGCTTCGGCGATGAAAAAGACCCACAGGTGGCTTCACAGGTTCTGTTAATAAGTTTTTATTGGTCTGGAAGATTCTACGTCATGCTGCCCTGGGATATGCCCATTCAGAAGCCCAGCTCTCAGCTCGGAGGAGCCCAGGCCACATGGGCAGTTGTGTGTGGGTACCCTGGCCACCAGTCTAACTGGGTCATCGGTACACACCACTGGACTTACTGATATCCATCTGTCTGCCACCCAAGGGGACAAGACCATGCCAGCAACACCCAACCCCCAACCCCTGACCCGACAAAGCTGAGCCTCACTGGCCTACCAACTGTTTGAGAGGACAATGAGCTGTTGGGAGGTGTTGCAGTGCTGAGGCCATGGCTGAACCACAGTATGCGAACCTGAAAGCTTGGCTCAGCAGCTCTGAGAAGCAGCCTCCCTCGGGAGTCCAAAGGAAGCAGATATGCACCCATTTCTGTAACAGTGAACGTCAAAAAGCTCCAAAGACATCCTATGAGAGGCTGACATTGCACACAGGGAGGGAAAATATTTTCATGCAAAATATTTTTTGTTTTTTTTTTAATTTTTTTTTAAAGATTTATTTTTCTTATTTTTTTATTGGAAAGGCAGATATACAGAGAGGAGAGACAGAGAGGAGGATCTTCCGTCCAATGATTCACTCCCTAAGTGAGCACAATGGCCGATACTATGTCGATCCAAAGCCAGGAGCCTCTTCCGGGTCTCCCACGCGGGTGCAGGGTCCCAAAGCAGGGAGCTGGAAGGGAAGCAGGGCTGCCAGGATAGAACCGGCGCCCATATGGGATCCTGGGGCATGCAAGGCGAGGACCTTAACCACTTGTGCCACTGCGCTGGGCCTGGTTTTTTTTTTTTTAATCTTTAAAACATATGAATTTATTACCAATTCAGAAACAAAATGGTCAAATAGTGTTTAATTACAAATAAAAATGAATAAAATAACTACTTTTTTAAAAAATTTATTTATCTATTCATTTATTTATTGGAAAGTCAAATTTACAGAGAGAAGGAGAGACAGAGAGGAAGATCTTCCATCTACTGGTTTACTTCTCAAGTGACTGCAATGGCCAAAGCTGAGCCAACCAGAAGCCAGGAGCTTCTTCCAGGTCTCCCACATGGGTGTAGGGTCTCAAGGCTTTGTGCCATCCTCAACTGTTTTCCCAGGTCACAAAAAGGGAGCTGGATGGGACATGAAGGATTAGCCAATTAAGTTCATTGCACTAGGCTCAATCTATAAATTGTTTTTTCAAATGGCTCCAGATTCATAGTAGTCAGGGAGGGGAGGAGGATCTTTGTTTTTGTTTTGTTTTGTTTTAAAAGATTCACTTACTTATTTGAAAGACAGAGTTACAAAGAGATTAGGAGGAACAGAGAAAGAGCATTTCCATCTGCAGATTCACTCCCCAAATGGTCAGAGAGAGAGAGGCTGGGGATCAGAGAAGCATTGAGCGAGGAGCTTATTCTGGGTCTCCCACCTGGGTGCAGGGGTCCAAGGACTTAGTCCATTCACCACTGCTTTCCCAGGTCAAAAACAGGGAGCTAGATCAGAGGTGGGACAGCTGGGACATGACTCCTCACCTACATGGGATGCTGGCATTGCATGTGACAGCTTAAGCCGCTGTGCCAGGATACTGGTCCCTGGGATCTGGTTTTTAAAGCATGTGTATGTATGTAGGTATGTATATAGAGAGAAGCAGAGAGGAAAAAAGTAAAGAAACATACCAAGAGGGTGTACTTTCATCTGCTGGTTCGTTTCCCAAATGCCCACAATAGTTAAGACTGGGCCACATCAGAACAAGAGAGCAGGAACCTGATTCACTGAACCATCACCACTGCCTCCCAAAGTCTGCACTGGCAGGAAGCCAGAATTAGGCGCCAGAACTGAGAACTGAACCCTATCCCTTGGGTGTTGGACCTCTGAACTAGTAGGCTAAGCGCCCACCTTCACCTGAGACTAGAGTTAGAGGGAACCCACACAACAGTCCAAGTGGTGGGAGAAATGAGGGGGCCAGCACTAGAGGAAGGACTGAAGAGGGAGATAATGCTGGTGTCCAAGTAGTGATGGTAACACGCGCCAGAAGAGGTGCTCAGGGGACAGCCAGAGGGGAGCAGCTGCTGGCTACAGCTGGGACCCTGGGGGAGCTGACCATCCACAGTGCCTGGCCATTTGGGGTGGTGACTCTTGAGGGCATCCCTCGTTTAATTTGCAAGGCTTCATGTCATCACCTAGGAAATGGCTGATACACTGGGCTGTGCCTTCTGCTTTTCCTGACTGTCCTGAGAAATGAACCAGACACCTGCTAGGATGCGGAGCCTTCCGTCTCCATGTTTGTTAGGACATCAGTGAGTTCTCTCTTTGGAGACCATCCCTTCCCAATAGCTCCCATTTTTTTGCTTTGTCTTCATTAAAGATGTTTTTCTAGAGCCAGCATGGTGACATAATAGGCTAATCCTCCAGCCTGTGGCACTGGCATCCCATATGGACACTTGGCTACCCCACTTCCAACATAGCTCCCTGCTAATGGCCTGGGAAAGCAGTGGAAGATGGCTTAAGGCCTTAGACCACTGCACCCATGTGTGAGACCCAAAAAGTTCCTGGCTTCCATTTTTGGACCAGCTCAGTTCTAGCCATGACAGCCAGCAAATAAAAGATATCTCTCTCTCTTTCTAATTCTTTCAAGTAAAATAAATTATTTAAAAAGGGGGTGGGTTCATTGCTTTGCAAACTGAAGTACAGAAAATTGAAGGATAATTTATCTTTCTAGTCAACCTTGCTGCCACTCCAAGAATCCCACAGTCATCATGGATTCCATATGAGCGTGACCTTCCCAAGGGCCGACGTTGAGCAGGTGCGGGATCAGAAGGCGGAACCAGGCACCAGGAACCCAGCTCTGCCTCCCCTGCTTCTCCTGAGAATGCCAGAGAGAACAGTTTGTGGGCTTGCTCTGTGCTATTTTTATGCCTTCTTGTGGAATGAATATGCAATGGGGAGAAATGTAGCAAAATAACGAAACATGTTTCAAGCTTAAAAATGTTAAGCTTGACTCACTCTATTTTAGTTTTTGGAGAATTGTAAATAGAACTATCTGCTCTCGGACCATGCCTGACAGACCTGTGTGAGAGTGATGTGGGATCCTGGCACATACAAGATGAGAAATTTAGCTGCTAGGCTACCGTGCTGGGCCTAACGCATGGCATTTCATATGGGCACCAATCCATGTCCTGGCTGCTCCACTTCCCATCCAGCTCCCTGTTTGTGGCCTGGAAAAGCAGTCGAGGATGGCCCAAAGTCTTGGGGCCCTGCTCCCGTGTGGGAGACCCAGAAGAAGCCCCTGGATTCAGGTCAGCTCAGCTCTGCCCATTATGGCCATCTGGGGAGTGAACCAGCCGGCGGAGGATCTTAGTCTCTGTCTATACTTCTCTATATATAAATCTGCCTTTCCAATAAAAAGAAAATAAATCTTTTTTAAAAAAAAATCAAAATTTACAAAATTCCAAACGTAATAGAGTAGTTGCTCTATTTTATTTTTAGTTATTATTCATTTCCTCCTATGCCTGACTTACAAACTGAACTTTGTTGTGTGTGTGTGTAGGACATGCATAGCATATGATATGCATAGGATATGATCCTTTCAATGAGTGCAAGGATTCATTGGGACTCAGAATGCATCCCACACAGGTAAGTCAGGGGGCGGGGAGGGGGAGGAGGTTACTGTAGGTTTCTTCCTACTTGTGAATGCTAAGTATCGGTACTGTTGGTCCTTGATCAGCATGGAGGATGTCTGCTCAGCTCCTCCACACAGGGTCCTGACATTGGCTGCATATAAGCTCGAATCAGCTGGGCAAGAAGTTCCATCTAGCCCTAACAACCCTGGGCTGCAGCTCTCCCGAGTTCTGAGACATAATGAAGGTCTTTTGCTGGAAGAATCCAACAGCAATCTAGGTTGGCCAGTGAGGTGCCAAGGACTTTGAAATTGATTGAAGGTGAATGGGATTCATCCCATGTAGACTTAGTACCAATGAGGGATATGACAGAGAAAAAAAAAAAAGGCTTCTACCCAGCATACAATAGATTTCTCTATCTGCTTACTATCCTATTGGAAGGACTGCTCTCCTTGCAAAATGGGGAGTGTAGACTGGACATGGCTGGCATGGAGGGGCTAGAAGACCTGGCCCAAAGACTCAATGGTTCCCTGGCTCAGTTCACAGTGAGCAGCTCCAGGACAGGAATTCTCATGTGACCTGGGGACGCTAGATTTGCACTCTAGTCCCTTACCGGGATGAGGGGGGAAAGGGAGGCTCCACGAAGACACGCACCTATTCTCTTAGCAACACTGAAGCGTTCCTTGTTCCCATGTTGGTGTTTTCCAGGGACTGTGGATGTGTAATGCTACAGCAGATGGGACACGGCAGCAGCTGGGAGAATCCAGCTGCTTCCATTAAGCCACACATGCAGGGAATCAACAAAGAGGGAAACGGTGCTGCTCTGATCACCGAGCTTCGTCTTGTTTTGAAGTGTCATTACTCATGAAATGTACTGCTTATTGTAACACATCAGTTTGTTTTTGAAGAATTAATAGATCTACGTATTTTCCATTCCTCAGCCTTATATTTTAATGTGGTAAGTATTCACAGATATAACCCATGGTAATACAAGCTCTTTTAAGAGGGCTTAGCAAATTAAACTGCTGCCGCTAAAGCTGGCATCCCGTGTATGCCGGTTCAAATCTTGGCTGCTTCAGATCAAACTACCTGCTAATGTACTTGGAAAAGCAGTGGAGGATGGCTGAAGCGTTTAGGCCTTAGCACTCCTGTGGGAGACCCAGGAGAAACTCCAGGCTTTCAGCCTAGCACATCCCTAGGCTTGGTAACCATTTGGGGAGTGGATCAGCAGATGGAGCATCTTCATCTTTCTCTCTCTTTCCCTCTCCTCTCTCTGTCTCTCTGTAACTGACTTTCAAATAAATAAATGCTTTAAAAGGAACTCTTTGGGATCCTATACTTTCTAAATTAATTTGTGTCAAGGGTCCTAAAAACAAAAAGCCTCTAGAACAGCTCTTGGGAGTCATGACAGGAAGAATGATCTTTGAAAATTAAATAAATAAATAAATAAATAAGGAGCAAGACACAAAGAAGCTTGGAATGCTTTCTGCTTTGCCCAATTTGCAGCCACTGTTGTGCATTCACTATCACGCATATCCTGACACAGAGCTAGTGAATTCCACAAGGCGAGTGCTTTAGGGACTGGGGACACTGAGGCAGCCTCAGGGCCTGCATCCAAATCCAGGTCTATCTATCTACTGGTTCTCTAAGTTCCTTGGCCTGCTGCCCCTCTCTGTTCTATTCTGCAGAATGGCTATGTTGCTAAGTTGCTGAAGAGACAAACACACGTCAAGAATAAAACCTGAAAGGCACCTCTTAAAAACTGTAGCCAGAGCAGTGTAGGTGTTATGTTGTGACCTTGTGGCTGGTGTAAACCACATAACGTGAGGAAAAACAGTGGTGTAGACATGATTTCCACCAACTTCACTCCTCCACATACTCCCTACTCCAGGCAACAGCACATCTTCAGACATGTTATTCCTGAAGCACCTTCAGTGACTGTCAGCTGTCACTCCTTCACCCATTGTCCCATACACATGGCTGCGCCCAATAGAACCAGTGACTGCTCATGGAGTCAAAACATCCAGGTCATTCCCTTCTCTGACCCTGCTTCTTTCTCTCCTGGGAGCTGTGATTCACAACTTCACCAGTGACAGAATCAAACACAATCTCATGTGTAACAGTCAGTCCAAATGGTCTCCCTACACACGGAGGTGGAATCCACATGAAACCCACCATGGCTTTTTAGAGACATGCATGCAAGTTTTGTGCATGTGGTTTTTTTTGGTCCATCCCTCCAAATTTGTTTTTCCAGTGTGAAGCTGTATATTAAACCTGGTAGAGAGAAACATTTAAGCTTATATCAAGGCTTTACTTCTTAGTAAGTCTACTAGTAGAGCAACAATGAAAAATGGGTTAGCTAAAAATTTAAATGTGACACTTGTGTGATTCTCTCACTCACTCACTCCCTTATCTGATTTCTTGAGAGAATGGGCTTTGGAAGAGTGATGCTTGATGAGTAGTAATTTCTGGCTGCCACAAACAGAATTGCTAACCACAGCTTTTATCTACAGGTGCTCCATTGGGCCTGTTTATTTGGAAGTGGGAAAAGCTATTGATCGCAAGGTGCATTCCTGGTAAAGCATTAAGCCCAAGAGCATTGACTCACTCTCCTGTCCATTCAAGGTGCACTGGGATTGGTTATGGCTGTGGATGACGTCTGTTTATTGGTTATCCTTGACCCTCCTTGGCTGCGAGTTTTCCAGGAAACTGAGGTGCTTCCTTCCGGGTGGCATGTAAACTTGCCGTTCCTCAGGGAATGGGTCTCTGCATGGTGAGCAACGGCACGGACTTTGTGATTCCAGGTCAAAATCGATCATCTTCCACTGCTATAATGTGTAGAGTTAAAACATTCTCTCAGGTACCTTTCATAAAATTGCGGTGAATTTCACACTAATTTAAACAGGAAGCTCAGGGATCAACAAGGCTTTTTGTTTGTAAAGTTGTAATTGTTCTGCTCAGGATGGATGGACGTTGGAGTTTTTTGGTTTCTATTTTCAATGTAGTTATGAGAAAAGAAATTGAGAGGAATCCAAAAGGCCAAAAAGTCATGTAAAAGTCTGGGAAGCATCCTGTTTTATGTAAACTCCCTTCCTTATTATCAGCTTTCCTTGTGGGTTCTTTTCTTTGTTCAGTTCTCACTCATTTGTTTGACAGGCAGGAGACTGAGAACCTAAGGAGAGCCCCCATCCTCTGGTTCAGTTCCAAGATCTTCACAATGGTGGAAGACAGAGGGGCAAATGCCAGGAGCCAGGAGCTCCCCCTGGCTCACCCATGTGGATGGCAGGTACCCAAGCACTTGAGCCTCCCAGAGTCTGCTTTGCAGGAAGCTGCAGTCAGGAGTTAGAAGCTGGTATCATACAGGTACCCAGCAGGAGACATGGGCACCTTAAGTGCAAGGTCACATGCCCATCCTAAAGGAGCAGTACGGTCCCAGGGAGATGTCTGAGGTTCAAACCCCACGCACCCCAGCCTTTTCCAGAGTTGAGAAATTAAACAAGCCATATCCGTGGCTTCAATTCCCTCATTTGTAAAATGGGGGTAATAACTGGGGATGCCTCATAGGGTTACCACAGAAATACATGGGCTATTATGCATAAAACGGTAGGGGCACACTCAAAAGCGTGTGTTACCAATTATCTTCATTATTCTTCTTAGCCTAGCGTCCGTGATCTTAACAACATGGTGGAGCTTCCTGACACTACATATATATATATTGTGTGTGTGTGTGTGTGTGTGTGTGTGTGTGTGTGTGTGTGTGTATGCCTGTGCATATCTTTTTCTGATGAAAAGTGCATAGGGTTTGGAGTTGGCACTGTGGTAAAATAAGTTAAGCCTCTGTCTGTGGTGCTGGCATCCCATAGGGGCACAAGCTGGAGTCCTGGCTGCTAAACTTCTGACCTGGCTCCCTGCTAATGCATCTGGAAAAGCAGTAGAGGACAGCCAAGTACTTGGGCCCCTTGCACCCATTTGAGAGATCTGGAAGAAACTCCAGGCTCTTGGCTTGTGGCCATTTGGGAAGTGGATAGAAGATTTTCTCTCTCTCTCTCTCTCCCCGCCCCCTTCTCTTTCTGTAAATCTGCCTTTCCAATACAAATAAATCTTTTCTTTAAAAGGGCATAGGGTTCCTCATATTTTTAAAGCAAGCAATCTAATAAGCAAATCTTCAAGGACAGATAGCATTCAGGACGGAGTCAAATTTCAGCAATGTGAACACATACAGACCAATCAAACAGAAACACAGACGTAAGCTGTCCTGATCGGCTAAGAGGTGTTCATTGTGAATTCAACCCCAGTCTACAGGACTGTCCTCATCTCAGCGGATCCCTGCCAAATGCAGTTGGCTGTCCCCTCCGCCCCACCATCAAAGCACACGCTCCTGAATGCACACATGGGTTCCACCCTGACTACTGCTACTTGGGAGCTGGACCAACATCTGCCAATAAAGTGATTTAGGGGAGGAACTGGAGTAGCAGTCTGTCTTAAAAGGGGCAAAATGAACAGTCATCCAACGCTGTCTTCACTCAGGAGGAGCATTCAATATGGGATCGAATGTGGAAGATGGTGAAAGAAAGTGCCCAAAGGAGACACTTTAGGGAGGTGGTTGCAGGCATTGCTTCAGTTCTGCCTGTCTTTAAGGTAGCACAGACCCTCTGTGTGGGGAAGCTGAGGTAGGGGAGGTCCCAGCACAGCACTGACTTGAGAAGCTGGGGCGCATCAGAGCTCTGGTGCAGGGTGTATTTGGAATCGGCTTCTGCCATGGCAACAGGTAAATCCTCACAAAATTTCCATCCCTGAGAAGGGAGAGGGGCAGAGATGCTGCTTTTCTGTCTTTCGGTTTTGCATGTTAATAACCCTGAAGAGTGACTCAGTGCCTTAAATAATTGAAGCTGCCTTGCTTGAAATCGACTTCATTGTCAGGGCTTTAAAAATGACTCCCTCCTTTCTTCCCTCCAATGATTTTGGCAGCTTCCAGAATGGGGCTTCATCTGCTTGCAGACCCCACCTTTGGCTCTGTTAGGTGTCTTGGGCATGCTGCTGCTTTGCCTTAAGAGAGACATGCACATTTAATGTGTGTGGGTTTTTTCCTTTCTGATTTCACCATAGTTCATGTCCAATAATCAAGCAATCATTATTTATAGAATACACATGCCATGCTCATTATTGTGTGAGCTATGGATGTGCAAGGCAGAATCCATTTCCCAAAGGAGCTTAGATTCTAAACAGGGAGACAAAAATCATCATATATGACTTTTTTAAAACCCACTTATTTAAGAGAGAGAGGAGACAGACAAAGAGAATTTCCATGCACTCCCTAAATGCCAGCAACAGCCAAGGCTGTGCCAGGACCAACATCATGCGTCAGGGACCCAATCCAAGTCTGGGTAACTGGGACCCACCTGTCTGAATCACCCTCTGATGCCTCCTGGAGCACACATTAGCCAGGAGCTAGAATTGGGAGCAGAGTCAGGACTTGAATGCAAGGTACCTTGATGTGGGGTGCAGGTGTCCTGAGCACCTTCTTAACTGCTGCATCCAATACCTGCCTTGACATCGGAGCTTGGGAACAGTCAACAAACCCACCATTGTATTCTGACAGGAGAGGGAAGGATGAATAAGACAGGGATTCGTGCTCTTTGCAGCAGGGGAGTTTGTCTCAAGAATTGTAGGGGGTAAGAAATGATTGGATTTGCAGAGCTTCAAAGTAAAAGGGTGCCAATACGAGCCTTAGTTGAAGATGGTGTCCTGGCAAAACAACACCTTGGATAGGAGAAGGACTTAGGAGAGAAAGAACCCATTCCGAGGGGTAGCCCTGATCAAGATTGATAGTTGTGTAATGCTGTTGATCTGTGTGAAGGGTCAGTTAGGTCATGATGGATGTAAACTACGCAGAGTGCAACCTGGACAGCAATGCCTATTGGCTATGTAAATGCCCCCACAATGTGGGCAAATGAAGCATGACTGTCAAAAAGGAAAGTGTGATGAGATGCAAGCTACAGGCTAGAATGTAGAGACTGGAGCGTTAGGGAGAGGATATCAAGTGGGGTTGGGTCAGCTGTAGGGAACTGGGTATGTTTCTAAACTGGGGAAGGGACATGATGAAAGCAAGTTTTAGAAGAGTTGGTCAAGAAGCAAGAGGCAGATTTGCCTGGAATGGTGAGAATAAAGACCAAGAAAGACAAGTAAACAATTCAGGCTATGACATAGTTAAAGCAGGAAGAGGAAGGAAAAAAGGAGTGCAACAAATTGATGCAAGCATCCATAGCATGATGGGATTGGAGCTGAAATAAAGGACTCAGACCAAAGAGAAACGCGCTGTTAATGAGCTGCCAGCTGCAACTTTTGTGGATGGAGCCCTTGTCAGGAAGATATGTCATATATTTTTGGTCTAATAAGTGCATGGGCCTCCTCCGAAACCAAGCAAACATTTTTAGGTTTTAGAAGGCAAATTGTGGGAAACCACACAAGAGATTCTGGCGTTTCACGATTCACTGTTCGTTCCCTCTGCATCAGATCTGAACTGACATCCCAACAGGTTGCTAGGAGAAATGATCTTACTGAACACGTTTCAACAGCAGGCAGGATTAAGAATGACCTACTTCAAAGGAAGCTAGTTCGAAAGGAATGGGGTGGATTGACATGGGTGAGTAGATTTACGCAGGGCCGACTGAAAAGCCTCCTTCTGTGTAATATTCTAATCAGTTCACAGGAGATGGTTTATAAATCATTAGGGGGAAAATAATGGAGCAACATGCAGGTTTATTTCCTTGTAACTAATACATGAACAGAAGGAAAATACACTGGCTAAGAGGCGGGAACTGAGTCATCCACAGCCCTGTAGGATTGTGGTTCTGAGCTTTGGCTCCATGCAGAGGCCCATGCAGCACTAGCTCCTGATTGGGGACCCCCTAAAAACTTCCCTAAGCTGGTGTTTCTTGCTGAGATTTCTGCCCTGGTAGAAGAGATTCTCCAAAGAAGCAACAGAGGCAGCTTCCACAACGAGACCTTTGCATAGGAGACATGGATGGGTGAGTGCCTAGGCAAGACACCTGAGCAGGGGCTCAAAGGCATGGTCAGGCTAGATTCTATCCATGATGTCCCCTCATCTGCAGACCTGTCCTTGTTATGAAATGACAGCTTGCAGGGAGTGAAGATGGCCCAGGATGCTGCAAGCGGGTGAATTGGGGTGGCCCTAACATTGCTTAGAGTAGGCTCTGAGGAGACCTAACCCTGTCCACATGCACCCTGTCATGCAGTAGGTAAAGGAACACCAGAGTAGGGTCAGTGGTGCCTGGCCAATGCTTCTTCCCACTCTCCCACACCTAGGGCAGCTTGTACCCATCCTGAGAAGCTTGGGCTGTCACAGTCTCCTGGACTTCTATTCTGAATCAGCTTCCTCTGGACAAACCAGATGTCACACCAGCAACATAAGGAATACCCTGCTCCACCATAGCCAGCCATTAGAAGGCAAACACACTGACCCAAGGCAGACATCTGACACCAGGGTGCAAACTGTTAAAAGCCCACAGGCATTAGAAGGACTGCTTTCTCATGTCTATGGAAGAAAAACCTGCAGGGTAGTTGATGTGAAGCAAAGGACTAAGAGCAGTCATCCCTGCAGGGAGAGGCTGTGAGGGCTTGGCAGAGGGTGGGCTCTTCATTCTGGAGAAAGGATTTGGTGTGATGCGGAAGCTCATTCCAGTGAAAGCTGCAGTAGCAGCATCAACTCCAGCAGCCTCACATGCATGCAGTGCTAGCCAGAAAGCAGTTTAGTTTTGGTTCCTGCAGCACCATATGCCAAAATAAGACTTGGAGAGCTAGCAGTGAACTAGGGAGGTGCTCCCAGCAATACCAACAGAGCAGTAAAGGATTGCATGGGAATGGAGAGGGGAGCTGGTGAGAGGGACATTGCCACCCAAGTTAGCACTTGGGCAAATGCACTTCCATCTTGGTGAAGAGCTGGATCAAAGAATGTATTTGAACGCATCAGCGATATATTCAATTTAAGGATGTGAGAGCTAGGGTATTCATATTCCACTCCCTTCAATCATTGCGATCCATTCTCTGACATTTCCAGCCTGCTCTACGGACAGAGGAAGTTGCTGCCACCAGAAAACCAGAAGCAAGACAAAGATTAAGCAAGACAAAGATGTGCTCTCTGAGTATCTGTCATCAGGCACCCTAGAATTTAGGTAACAGAGGGAGATGGTTTTTGAGTAAAGTGCATTTGTCTCCCCTTTATTTCAGGCAGAGGCCCATTCTTCCAATGTTCTGAAGCTGTAATGTCTAATAAGAGGTGATTGTCCCATGGCAGCAGGAGCAGTCACTTGTGAAAGACGGGAGGCTCAGCCTCCCTCAGGACATGTCACTTTGGACATAAGGATCATTTTGGACTAAAGGCTCTTCAAAAGCAAGCAGGTGTAGGGAGAGTGTTGTGTCACTTTGCTCAACATCTTGGAGAGAAAAGGAACTGAAGAGTCACTGGGATTTGTGTTTAGGTCTTTTCTCCATTGTCTAGCTAGTATTGGGATTTGCCTCTGTGTCTCAGTTTTCTCATTTGTGAAGTGGATATAATCGTGCACCCCATGCTTAGGAACCACTTAACACGAGTGCTTAAGTCACTGAGGACACCTGATCGAAGGTTGTACGGCATTGCTGTGATTAGGGCTTTGTTGCCAAGTGATTTTCTCTGTGGATGAATTTCCTCCCTTAGGGAAAAATGTCAACGGAGCCCAGGTCGTAGGGCTTGAGTGCTCATAGGACAAGGTGTCTCACAATGATCTGGAAGCATTTCTGCAGTCCCAGCTCACACATGTGTCACTGCTTCCAGAAGACATCAGGAAAAATCTAGAAAAGTTCTAGAAAAGTCTAGAAAAGTTCACCATGGACAGAGGACAGTGGCACCCTCTCTGCAGAGTGGATGCAAACATTTCTATTAGCAAATAGAAACAGATCTCTATTGACTAAGGATTTCCACCACGTGCCCATGGAATGTAAACAAACAAAACCTGAAGGGAGTGTAAGTCTCAGGCATGCCCCTTTGTGGTAACACGGTAACACTCTGGACAACTTTGCGAAGGACAGAAGAATAGATCTGTTGCTTCTCTCATTGACAGCGCACATGAGTCATGTAGATGCATTGTTGCTCTTTACCTCAATAACCTTACAGTACCTACAGGGTCTGATCACATCCTCAGGGGAGGAGGGCGGCAGGCGCTGGCTGTCAGATGACTCAACCAGGTGTGTGAACAACATTTTTTGAAGGATTTATTTATTTGAAGGATAGAGTGATGGAGAAAGAGAGAGTGAGAGATTGTCTTTCCGCTGGTTCACCTCCCAAAGGAATACAACAACCAGAACTAGGCCAGACCAAAGACAGGGTCCAGGAACTCCATCCCGGTCTGCCTCCTGGGTGATTGGGGTCCAAGTATGTAGGAAGTCTTTTGTTGCTTCGCCAAGTGCATTAGCCAGGAGCTGGGTGGAAAGTAGAACAGTCCGGTGCCCATATGGGATTGCCAATGTTGTAAACATCTGCTTAACCCATTGTGCCACTATGCTGGTGCCTCAACTAGCATTGTAAATCTGCACTTAGTCAATCCTCTGTGGGCTGATGGTCTCCCCTGAGAAGCTGAATAATCTGAAAGGGCCCAGGGTTGGCACACAGGCACCGCTCCATCCCAATCCTTTCCCTGGTGCTCAGGAGAGTCTGGGCAGGCTTCCTGGCTTCAAATTTCATGTCAACTGCTAGTTATAGGTCTTGAGAAAGCCACTGAGGTTATCCACATGGCAGTTTCCCCAGCTGAATGAGGCATTAAATGAGTCTAAAAGGCACATCAAGATCTTAGCACTGGAGCCTGTATTGTGGTATAAACGGGTTAAGCCATGGCTTGCCATGTGAGTATCCCATATGGGCATTGATTTGCTCCACTTCCCATCCAGTTCCCTGCTTTGGCATGGAAAAGCAAAGGAGCCTGCACCCACTGGGAGGCCCTGAAGAAGCTCCTTGTTCCTGGCCCAGCTCAGGCCCTTGTGGCCTTTTGGGCAGAGAACCATCAGATGGAAGATCTCTCTGTCTCCCCTCCTGTCTCTCTAACCCTGCCTTTCACATAAATAAGTGAATCTTTAAAACCACACCAATAACAATAAAAGACCTTAGCATAGTGCCTGGCCTGTAGTAGTGATCCATTTAGATTTTCATGCATGAAGTGTCAGTGTGTTGTCCCTTTAAACAAAACGCCCTGAGAGGTCACCTGCCCTGGGAAGAGGCCTGCTTGGAAAAATCAAGGCATGCCCATTATTCCTCATCTAGGGAAACACAAACTTGTGAAGGGAGCAGGGCATAAGCGAGATGAGCCTGGAGGCTCTGGCTGTGGGCACCCCTGGAGAAGAGGCAGTCAGAGCTGCAGAGCTGAGCCCAGGACACAGAGCATGATGTGGACAGAGACACGATGTTTGGGAAATGTGAGCAGGCCCTTCCACTCATCCACAGAGGTCACAGGAGACTCAAGAGCTACAGCTGCTTTGGGTCCCTAAGGCACTCCATGGGTGAGCTAAGGAGAACGTTCAGAGAATTGTTTTGCATTATGAGACAAACTTTACCTACCTGGAGGCTTGCCGTGGGATTAGAATTTTAACACTCTCATCCAAAGACTTATAAATCAGACATAAAGGGACCTTATGGAGTCCCATGTCCCGGATCTTCCAAGAGGAGTATATCAAACTTTGTGAACAAGTTTGCTATTGTAGTATTATAATAAGACATGGGGACAATAGTTCCATGGTGACTTTATTCAGTCAGCTTGCTGCCAGAATAAATGGATCCTAGACTTACATCTTGATGTTCACCTTGCACGTGCAGCTAATGGTGCTCCTCACCACTGTCTTAACCCTTGGTCACCGGTGATGTTCCCTGGAGAATTTTATGACTAACACTAATGTATGCAGGCTTTAAAAGAAAAAAGATTTCCTGTCTGCTTCTCAGCCTCTTCTCAGAGGAGTTTGACCTGGGGACTGAGGCAATAAAGTTGAGACTTGGATGACACGCAGTGGAGGAGTGCCTGGGGAAAGCCAACTTGGAACAAATGGATCGTGTTGGAAAAGTGCATTGTTCTGGGCTGGCATTAAGATGTCAGCCACATCAACGCAGAAGCTGTTTTTCCCGAGCCAGGGGAAGCTGCCCCTCTGCTGCCGAACAGCTGGAGACTCAGTGGTGAGAGGGACTTGGCTGCTGGCTGGACAGGAAGGTGGGGGCAGGCGCCTGGAGAGCTGATTGTTAGCGACTAGAAGGGGAAGGGCCAGGGCATCGGAGGAAGCAGTCCAGCCCTTGACATTGATTTTGTTTGCATTTTCCTGCTGGTATCTGCAAAGCACACTGATGAGCCTTGTGCTGGAAGTTACAGTCCTTGCTTAGCCTATTCATTCAGAAATGGTCCTTTTGAGGTCTTTTCTACTCTTGTCTGAAGTTCCCTGGATAGGAGCTGCAGGTTTGTGCCAAGAATCTGCCATAAGTCCAACAGGATATCATAGGAAGGCAGCAAACGAGAGAGAGAGAGAGAAGAGAAAGAGAGAAAAGGGCCATGGATGAGGTCCCTCTGGTTAATCTAAAATGGAATTCCATGTCACTTGTTCCAGACCCTGGGAAGCTCCAGGGCATTTGCAGTTGCTTATGAAACAGGCTCTTGACTCAAACAAAAGGCCACAGGAACCCTGCCCACGAGTTATTCCCACAGCAGACGCACGGTGCCTCAGATCCTGCCACCACGGAAGCACCTTGGATTGCAGGCTTGTTGTCTATGAATATAAATAATCCTGGTACCTTTGTGCTTGTCCTCCACAGTCACAGCTTTGCGTGACAGAATCATTGGGGACGCTGGCCTGTGGACTCTATGGAACAGGGAGAAATGAAGCTAATTGATCAGGATCTGCTCCCTGGCCTAGCAAAGCAGCAAGGGACAGCAGGGACAGTGAGCTGGGGGCTGGCATTACGGTGCAGTGCATTTAACCATGGCCTATGAAATCACTGTCCCATACCAGCATTGGTTTAAGTCCTGGTTCCTCCATTTCCCATCTAGCTCCCCACTTATAAGGTCTGGGAAAATAGCACAAGACAGCCCAAGAACCTGTGCCCCTGTCACCCACATGGGAGACCCGGCTTCTTGGCTTGCCCTGGCCCAATCCAAGCTATTGTGGCCTTTTGGAGAGTGAATCAGTGGATGAAAGATCCCTCTGCCTTTCTCTCTCTCTCTCACTCAGCAACTCTGCCTTTCAAATAAATAAGTGAATACAATTTTTTTGGCAGGAGAAAAAGAAAAAAGCTCATAAGTTAAATCTACCCTTTGCTTGCTTGCTTGCTTGCTTTTTTTTATAAAAAAAAAAAAAGTTTTATTAGAACACATTGTTGATCATTGCTCCATGAAAGTTTGGACACCATGGCAATAGGATTGAGAGTTGCCCATAGACTATCTGGTCTGCACAGCTCAGACTATCTCCTGTGTATTTCACTCTCTACAAATATAACTTTTGCGTCTTGCCCCAGGGCGGGGCGGCCCGGGAATTTTGGTGGAGTCAGCATAACTTGAGCAGCTTCCCTTCCCCACTATGTACTCAGCAACGTCCTCTCTTGCGTCTCTCCTCACACCAACCATGTCATCTCTAATGCTCTTATTTGACCCCGTCTGACCTTCAGGTTCACAGAGGGTTGTGGATTATACACAGGGCAGAGCTCAGCATCACTGGCCCACGCTCTTCCCAGGAGGTATGGTTTACTAAAGTGCCTGAAGGAGCAGGTGCTCAGCCCAGTAATGAAGACGCTGCTCTTGTGTGTCCTTGGTCCAGCCCCAGCAGGTGATTGTGAACACTGGAGGAGTGAACAAGTGCATGTGGACTGACTCTCTCTTTTTTCCTTCTAATATCTGTCTCAATGACTGTGTTTTGATATGCACATATTCTTAGAAAATGTGACAAACTCTCCTATATGGGATACAGCTGTCCCAAGCAACATCTTAACTGCAGACCAAACACCAACTTCTACTGATGTTTTTAGTGATGTAAATGACATTGTCCTATACATTTCATTCCAGTTCACTTTTGGTCATTAAAAATCACTTTCCTCCAACACTCTTATGTTTGAGATTCATCTGTGATGCTTATGAAGTTGATTATTTCTAATTATGCCTTGAAACTTTTAGGGGGGAAAAAAGACCATAGAGTCTTCTTTTGAAAGTAGGGTCTTCTGGATTCTTTTTTATGACATAGCAAACCCCCAGAGGAGACAGCACAATTCTTCAGGGAGATCCTGCCATGCAGAAATCATGACAGAGTTTACACCACATTAACAGAGGTCCTGAGCTCTTTTCTCTACTTGGTATAAAGTTTGGTTAGGAGGCAGTATTTCTGTGAAGCTTTCTGCATCTTCTATACTATAAGCTAACCTGTGGTCATCCATCCCCAACCACCCATGGTTTATGTTGGGATCTCAGTGAAGGCAGATGGGACTGGAAGGAGAGTCAGAGGAGCCCCTCTCTAAAAATTCAAGACAGAGGAGACTGGTGCCATCCTGTAGCAGGTTCATCCTCCTCTTGCATCATTGGCATACCTTACAGGTAATGGTTCAAGTCCCAACTGCCCCACTTCAGATCCAGCTCCCTGCTAATGTTTCTGGGAAAGCAACAGCAGAGGATGGTTCAAGTACTGGGATCCCGGCATCCATATGGGAGACCTGAAAGAAGCTCCTGGCATTCAAATCAGCTCAACTCCCTCTGTTAGGGCCATTTGGGGACTGAACTTATAGAACACCTCTCTTTCTCCTCCTCTATATAATTCTTTCAAATAATTATATAGAATTATATAATTCTTTCAAATAAAAATAAATAATCCTTGAAAAAAATCAAGATAGAGCAGCTGGGTGTGTCCATTCCCTGATAACTGCTAGATGGACTCGCTGTGCCCAGATGCTGGAAAGACCTAATGGACCTTGGGGTTCTCTACATTCCCACTTCTGCTTGTTGTCACAGGGGGAAGTCAGGTTCAGATACTTCCCTGCCCCTTTGGCTCTGTAAGCACTCAGACTGGGGAGAGCAATGAGCAGCACATCGCCACAATCTGTCAACTGAAAAGAATTCAATCTATGATTTTGAGTTAGATTCAAGAGGAGGACACCCAAACTTCAGCCCATTATTATTCCCTCAAAAAAATATATATTGTTGAGTAGTTAGGTGGTTCAAGCTCACAAGGGAATGGTTGCCTTTCACGTTGCTTTTTATTTGGTTAACAAAGGAAATACATCTTTTCACACTTGATAATTCTCCAACGTGAGAGTAGGCAGTACACAGTAGATGGATGAAATTAGGGATTTGCAGGTGCACTTACACAAAGGCTTGGATTTGAAGGATGTTAATGTTGGCAGACTCCTGATAGAGATTTGGGATATCTGTGCAATGCCTAAGGCATTATTTAAATGACTACTGGGTACTCTCCTTACTTCCCTTCTTTTTGGGGTTATTTCTAATTTATGTTGAAGGCTGTGTCTCAAAATAGGAATGCTGAATCACAAAGGGGTTGGGATGGGCTTTAGTGCAGTGGGCAAGACATTACTTAAGATGTGGGCATCCCATTTCCAGCTGGATCTGGGTCCTGGTTCTCCTTCTGATTCCAGCTTCTTGCCAGGGCTAAATGATAGCTCAAGTGGTTGGGTCCCTGCTAGCCATGTGGGAGTCCTGGGCTGAGTTTCTGTCTTCTGACTTTGGCTTGGCACAACCATTCCTATTGTGGACATTTCTGGGAGTGAACCAGCAGATGGAAGATTTCTATTTCTCTGCCTTTCAAATGAAATGAAAATATATAAGTAAAACTATAAAAGGTGGAATGTTAACCCACTGCAGGGTGTGGAGAGGTATTCATTGGCTATCCCAGAGAGTTGAGGCTCTGCAGAGGATGGTAGCAAGGGTCCATGTCCCAGGGCTTCAGGGTGGGCATCCCCAAAGTTATCCACACTGGTTGCCACTCAGGGCAAACAGCAGGGCCTTGGCAATTCAGTTCATTGAAGAGCTCTCGGAGCTCCAGAATTCACCACATTGGTATCCAATCAGTACCAGCCTCAACTCTTGTTTGTAAACTTATAAATAGAATGGAGGACTTGGACCTTAGTTCATGACTCACTTTTTATCTGACTGGTATATTCCTTTAAACTAATCGGTAGTGCCAGCTGCCCCCACTCCCTTCCCACAAATACATACACCAAGCACATCAGAATAAGAAAACTCAGGCCAATGTTCTACCTTTCTACTTGAGAGTGTGAGTTCTCTCCACATTTATTTCAGCATAACAGACAGAAAAGTAGTCTTTCCAATCTGCAATTAGCAAAGGTTAAAAGGGTGGACATTAGGCACAGCAGTTACGGGCGCAGCATCCCGTATGGGAGTGCCCGAGTTGGCTTCCCACCTCTATTCCTGAAATCAGGAATAGAGGGTGCCTGGGGTTGGCTCCCCACCTCTATTCCTGATTTCAGGGTTCCTGCCCATGCAGAGTCTGGGAGGCACCAGGTGATGGCCCTAGCAGTTAGGTCTCTGCCAGCATGTTGAAGATCTTAGTTCCTGGCTCCTGGCTTTGGCCTGACCTAGTCCTGGGTGCTGAAGACAGGTGAGGAGTGACTGTGGATGAAAGATTTTTGTCCATCTGCCTATCTGTCTCTTTCCACTTTCATTTAAAATAAATGAATGAATGAATAAATAAATAAATAAGAAATCTAAATGTTAAAAAAAACTCTCAAAAATGTAATCTGGAAAAATCTATTCCAGCTGAAGAGAGTATATGCTAATGAAATTGAAGTGCTTATCAAAATTAAAACAAGTTCCATGAAAGGAAAAGTTAGACCTATGAATAAACTGTGGAACATTACAAAATTCATTTTTAAAGTTTCTTAGGGTAAACAGTGACAACAATGAAGATGCTCTACCCGTAAGCCATTATTTTATTAATCATTCTTAGGTTTTCTCTTTCTTTCCTTACTTTCTCTCCCTCCCTCCAACCTTCCTCCCTTCCTGAGGCAGACACACACACACACACACATACAGAGAGAGAGAGATTGCTTGCTCCCTAGGTCTACATTAACAGGAAATTAGACTCAGGAGCCAGAATTGGGAATCAAATCCAGGAACTCCAATGTGACTTGTGGGCATCTTTGCAACGAGGCTACGTGTCCAGCCATGGCCTAGCTCATTTTATAAAATGTTGGGCAAGGCCCAGCTCCAAGCCTACTTCAGAATCAACCACATTTTAGTCACTCGGTTGTTGGCTAAGGTCCATTCTGTCCAGCAATTCCTCTACTAAGAAATCGCCCTCCTTTTCAGACTCTCCCCAGTAAAACTTCCGAGGTACAGTCCAACTTTTGCCGCGGCTTCCACATCGTTGTTACATTATTTGTCATATTTCCACATACTCACAAAATTTTGATTTTTTAAAGGAAAACATGACAGCTACAACTCATGAGTTTTGTTTTTTAGGAAATGAAACATGAGAGCAGGACCCAATGAAGAGCAATCACTTAGAATTCAGATGGACATAAGGATGTGCCAAAAAGTATTTTCCTATCAAACCATCTACTGAATATATTAGATATTTAAATTAAGAAATATATAGGACACTTTGTGGTAAAGCAAGTCAGACTGCCACTCAAAATATCTGCTCCAATTTTGGAGCACTGGCTCAAAGTTCAGCTGCTTTGCTTCCAACTGAGCTTCCTGCTAATGTGCCTTGGGAGAAGCAAATGACAGCTCAAGTGGTTGGTCCCCTCTCACCCATGTGGGAGAACTGGATGGATTTTGTGGCTCTTGGTTTCAGCCTGAACCATGCGTGGTTATTGCTGGTTCTTGTGAATGAAGCAATGGATGGGAGATTTCTATCACTTTGCCTTTCCTGTAGGTTGCTAACTTATACCCAAGAAACACTTTTAAGTATCTGGTGATAGCTTGAGTCCATGGGTCCCTGACACTCAAATGGTAGACCCAGGTCCCAGATTTGGCCTGGACTGTCTTTGGCATTGCAGACATTTAGGAAGCAAACCAGAGAACAAAAGTTCTCTCCTCCTTTTGGTCCACTCCCCAAATGGCCACAATGGTAATAGCTGAGCCAATCTGAAACCGAGAGCCAGGAATTTCTTCCAAGACTCCCAAGGATATGCAGGGGCTCAAGCACTTTGGTGATGCTCTGCTGCTTTTCCAGAACAAGGAGCTGGATAAACAGGAAGTGGAGTAGCTTGGACTAGACCCAGTATCCACATGGAATGCCAATGCTGTTGGCAGAGGCTCAGCCTGTTGAACCACTGCTCTGGCCCCTGCCTGTTTCTTAAATAATAATGATTATACAGAATCTATAATTATCACAATAGAATAACTTTAATTCTAAAAAAGCACAATGCCATAACTCACCAGTCAAAACTTTCATAAAGTTGAGCATGCAAGTATGAGGGAGCCTTCAAAAGCTCATGGAAAATGTGTATAATGAGTCAATTCTGAAGAAAACTTTCTTCTCCCCGTCCTAGTCCAATCATGAAAGTAATTCTTTGCTACTCATAAATTTCTGACACAAGTCTCATTTTTTTGGCACAGAGCCAGGTTATGATAGCGAAACAGAGAGTTCTGATCGGAAATGTGGCAGGATAGGGCCCAGAACGAAAGGATGAGAAAAGTGCTCAGGGGCACGAGTCTCAGACCGCCAGCAGGTGCGAATACAGAAGTGGTTCATTGTCTGTCCTGTTGCCTTCTAATCTAGGACAGTTCTTTGGAATGTAACACGACCTTGAAATGGAGGAGACAATGAAGTGACTCTGTGCAAACCATGGGAGCCAGCAATCTGAAAGTGTTGGATGATGGGGGAGTAGTGTGACTCGTTGTTTCTTTTAGAAAATGTGTTAAAGTCCCAATATAAATTAATTCAGTAAGGACATTTTGAAAATAAGTATGTGGGAAAGTCTGAGCTCATATATAAGGGGTCCTTCAAAAAAAATAATGGAAAATAGGGTTAAAAACTGAGTGTGGGGACGGGTGTCTGACTTAGTGGTGAAGGCGGCAGATCAGCCGCCATCCCACCCCATCCCACCTTAGAGCATCAGTTCCAGCTCCTGACTCCAGCTTTCTCCTGATGTAAACCCCAGGAGGCAACACAACACAGCACATGTTTGGTTTCCTGTCACCATGTGAGAGACCAGAACTGAGTTTTCAGCTCCTAGCTTAGGCCTTCTGACTGTTGGGGGCATTTGGGGAGTAAACTCACTCTGGCTTATTTTCTCTCTTCTGCTCCACAAAAAACAAATAAACATATAAGTGGAAAGGACTTACTGAAACAAACAACTTGAAAATAGAGTTGTTTTTTTCCAGTTCGTTTTGGAGCTGGCGTAATTTTCCAGTGGCTCTGCCTCTGCTCCAGCTCCCTGCTGCTGGCCTAGGAAAGCAGCAGAGGATGGCCCGGGTGCTTAGGTCCCTGAACCCACTTGGCAGACCCAGATAAAGTTCAAGGCTCCTGGTTCTGATTTGGCCCACCCCTGGCTGTTATGCTCATTTGGGGATTGAGTGAGCCAGTGGATGGAATGATTCTCTCTCTGTAGCTCCCTGTCTCTCTGGAACTCTGATTTCAAAATCAATAAATTCTTTTAAAAGTTTATTTTGGCGAAGAAAAAGTTGACATCCCATGCATAGTTGTTTCTCAACACACATTTCCTGTGAACTCCCTGAAGACCCTTCCACCTGCTCTGACATTACCTCAAGCCTTTGCACTCCTGAAAAAGGATAGTTTGTCAAAGGACTACCCAGTTACTTCTGTCAGTGCTCTGAAATGTTAGAAACACTCAAAGTGCATGTTACGTTTCTGGGAATATTCCTGTTAATATTGCTAACTCAGATTTGTTTGACAAGAGAGTTGGCCATTGCAAGGGTGTGGTTGGAAGCCAGTGCTTCAGCAGGATATTGCAATGGATTCCACTTCTCTTAGACACCAGCCAAGTGAATGTCATTGGTACTTGAAGCGGTGACCCTCCAAGCTGTGAGAAAGGAGGCGCATAGGGAACTCGGCTTCTTACCTGTCAGCCGTTTGCTTGTGTTTAAGTGCTCAACCTGTTTCTATTAATGGGATCCAGTGAGACAACAAGTTTGGCTGTGTGCACTGGGCATTCTTATTCTGGCAGTGAGAAGAAGGTTGTGCTGAGGAGCAACTGTAAAGAGGACTGCAAAGGCACCTAACTGATCTCAGTCTCTTGGGAGAATTTGCTTTTCAAAAGTCTTAAGTTTTCCTTTCAAGGTAACAGGTCCACGGAGGCACCGGCTGGCAAAGGAGAGGTTATAGAAGCAACTTAACATTGTAATCGGCGCATCGGAACTTCTCTCATCTGGAAATATAATTACTGATGATCTCTTTCACCATTTGAGGAACTACTCAAGTTAGTGAAGTTAGTGAAGACAATATTTCTGACTTTGAGTTTTGCCCTCAAGAATATTTCTGTTCTACCTTGCCTGTGTGAGATACCAGCAATAGTTTGACATGTGTTTTATTATTTTTTCCCACGGAATTCAGAATTAGGCAGCATTTTGATGAAAGGATGAAAGATTTTGGGTATGGCCTCAAATCAGCCCCAACAGATTAACTGTAAAATTTTGACAGCTCAGGATCTTTTTGTATCTTAATTTAATTATCTGCAAGATAGGCTGAAGCCTTTTTCTTCCTCCCAGGGATCTATGAGACTTGACAAACTAAAATGGTCTTATATGAAAACCTTTTTTAAAAATTATAAGGTACAGAAATATAAATGAAATGGACAGTGTGCTTGGATCTATGTCTGGGCATGATACTTCACTCAATCTCTAAAAATAGTCATGGGGGTGGCGAGGTGGGGAGGAGCATAGTGGCATAGTGTGCTAAGCAGCTGCCTGGCCTGTTTCATCAGCAATCCCAAATGGGCTTTGGATTGAGTCCTAGATTTTCCACTTCTGATCAGGCTGCCTGTTTATGACCTGGCAAAACAACAGAAAACGGCCCAAAACCTTGTGCCCCTGTACCCATGTGGGAGACCTGGAAGAAGCGTCTGACTCCCAACTTCAGATCAGCGTAGCTCTGACCATTCTGGCCATTTGAGGGGGTGAGCCAGTAGATGGAAGAGTTCTCTCTCTCTAACTTTGCCTTTCAAATTTAAAAAAAAAATCTTAAAAAATAAATAGTCTTTAGGGAATTAGACCATCCTGACACCTCCTGAAAACTCATGCAGTCAGTTGCTTTGGTAGCTCTAATGGAACCTCAAGCTCTGGTGTCACAAACTCAGCTCAGGTTCACTGCCAGTCTGCAGTCAATAACTGCTCCCCCGTGATGATGAACCATAACCACTCTGTGTTCTCCATCTGTCCCATGGGGATAACCAACAGAGCTGCTGGGAAGAATCAACAAAAACAATGCACAAGTGCTCTGTGGCAGTAATAACACCACATTAGTTTTCTGCAATGATGGGATGCAAATTCAGGTCTCCAAATACCACATGTAGCTTCCTTTTCATTATTCTGGAGTTAGAGTTCTGGTAGGATAAACCTGATATTCATTCTGAGTATATGGAGAAAATAAATGACATTTTGGCATGTGCCTTACTAAAATATCATTCTTAATGTCTCACCTTTACAACACATTGAAGAGGCCATTTACAGAATTCTGGGTATTCTGTCTCCTTTCTGGTGCAAATGTTGCTATTACTAGCCAATGCAATGGCCAGTGTTGATGCCCAGGCCTCTAGCCTTAATACAGGATGCTGTAGCTTTTGAATAATGTGGAGGTCCTGGTGGGGCTGTTGTGCCACGCAGACTAAGCTGCAGCTTGGGATGCCTGCATCCCACATCACAGTGTTGGTTCAAGTTCTGGCTCCTCTGCTTCCAGTCCAGTTTCCTGCTAATATGCAATCTAGGAGGCAGCAGATGCTTTTCCCAACACCCTGTCCTACCCAGGTAGGAGGCCAGCATGGAGTTCTAGCTCTTGCTGTTGCAAGTATTTGAGGAGCATGAAACAGTTCAGGGAAGCTCTCTCTCACTCTACCTTTCAAATTAATAAATAAAGGATTTTTTCTAAATGCACGTTTCTGTGATGAAAAGCATCAGACTGTCCTTGAAAAGACTGGGCGGCAGGGGATGTTTAAAACATAAGTTGAGATGCCTGCATTCCAGACCAGAGCCTGGGTTCCATTCCTGGCTTCAGCTTTGGACCCTAGTGTCTTGCTAATGCAGACTGGAAGAAGGAAAGGAGTGCTAGCTCAAGTATTTGGCTTCCCTGATACCCACATAAGAGATCTGAATTGGGTTCCAAGCTCCTGGTGTCAGCTTGGATGGTGCAGGTATTTGGGGAGTCAACCAAAAGACAGGAGCCTGCATTATCTCTGGAATAAAACATATTTTAAAAGAAAAGAACAAGATTGGAAGGCAGTTAAGTCACAGTTTTTGTTACCAACAATGATTCCCTGCAGACAAGGTCCCTGTATTCTTGGATCCTGCCTTTCTCCTTGTAGACCTCATTTCCATATACAAGAGTTACCCAAAACAGGGCTTTTCATCTTTAAGATGTTAAATAGCCTTCTGGGTGGGCTGGGGGCAGGGGGCGGGAAGCATATTTTAATCCTGTACTACCAATACTCCTCCAAACAAATTTTCATAGCTTTCCCTGTGGGTGAGTATGAAAAGTCTATTTCTGATGTTAAAAAGACTATGGTAAAATATATGTAAAGAGGCCGGCAAGCATTGTACCACAGCATATTACGCTGGTGTTTGGGACATTTGGCATCCCATACAGAAGCTGGTTTACTTCCCATCTAGCTTTCTCCTGCTAATGCATCTGGGAGGCAGCATATGATGGTCCAAGTTCTTAGGCCCCTGTCACCCACATAAGAAACCCAGATACAGTTCCTGGTTCCTGCCTTTGGACTAGCTCACTCCTGGCTGTGGTAGGCACTGGGGTAGGGAACCAGCCACTGTAAGATCTTTCTCTGCCTTTCAACTAAATGAAGATAAAGATTTTTTAAATTTTACTTATTTTACTTGGGTGTGTCAGGGTTAGAGAGAGAGACACACACACACACACAGCAAGACAGAGAGAAAGAGAGAGAGCTTCCATCCTCTGGTCCTCTCCCCAGATGGCTGCAATGGCCAGAATGAAGCAGATCTGAAGCTGAGAGACAGGGGGTTTTTCCAGGTTTCCCATGTGAGTGCAAGGACTCAAGGCTTTAGTCCTTTCTCTGTTACTTTCCCAGAACACAAGGAGGGAGAGATGAATCAGAGGTGGAGCAGCTGGTACTAGAACCAGTGCCCATATAGAATGCTGGTGCCATAGGCAGATCAGCCTGCTATGCTCCCATGTAGGCCCTAAAAGTAAAGCTTTAAAATATTGATATATACATTTGTAATTCACCACCTGAACCATTATTAGGTGTGTAGTTCAGTGGCATGAAGTACATTCACATCATTGGGCAATTACCTTCAATGTTTATCTTCAGAACTCCCCAATTTCTCTAAATTAAAATTCTGTGCCCACTAAAAAGTAATTCTCCATTCTCCATTTTTCTCATCTCCTGAGAATTTGTAATCTGCTTTTAAAATGTACTTGTTTATTTGAGAGTCAGAGGGACAGGGAGAGAGTGAGTGAGTGAAGGAGGGAGAGACAGAGTGCTCCCTAAATACTCTTCAAACACCCACAATAATTGCAGCAGAGCTGGGCTGAACCAAAGCTAGGAGCTGGGAACTCAATCCAGGTCTTCCACTTGGGTGGCAGGAACCAAGCACTTGAATCATTTCCATTGCCTCTCGGCGTCTGCAAGGAACAAGTTAGAAATTGGAGTTGGAGCCAGAGCCAGAGCTAGGAACCAAAGCTAGATATACTGATATGGGACACAGATATCTAACCTAGCAGGCTCACAGACTACTCCTCTACAGTCTACTTTTTGTCTCTATAAATTTGACAAATCTAGGTCCTTTATCATACAATAGAATCAGACCCCTTTGGGTCTGATTTATTCCACTTAACATAATGTCACTGAGGTCCGCCTGTGTTGTAGCATTGTGAGAATTGCATTTCTCTTAAAGACTGAGTAACATTCTACTGCATATTACATAGTACATTTTATTTTTCCATTTGTTTGTCAATGTGCTTTGGCACTTCTGTGAATGGCCTTTGGGCCATGGGAATGACACTGCTATAAACATTGGAGCACAAATATCTATGAGCAACCATGTTTTGCTGGTGGGTGCTCCTGGGTGCCAAGGAGTTGCTGGATTAGATGGTGATTCTATCTGGCAACTTCTTGAGGAGCTTCCTGCTACAGTGTTTTCCACATGATTGTACCATCTTGCCTTTCATCAGCAACAGAGAAAGAGTCTAGGTTCTCCACATCCTTGTCACCACTTGCTATTTTCTGTGTTTTCAATAATGGCCAGCACAGTGGGTATGAAGCTGTTATCATCCTGTGGTTTTGATCTGCCTTTCCCGAATACTGAGTGAGATTTGAGTGGCCTGTTGCTTTCTGAATCAACCAAAACCACCAATACTCACTCACTGGACAGTCATGGAACCACCTTGCATCCTCTGTGAATCTGGAGATGCCCTCTCCTCTTAGCGTCCCTTTCTCCAGCTTCCTGCTGGTATCTTTCTCCCTGTCAACTTTCGGCCCAACACAACAACAGGGAGAGGATAGGGTGACATTTGCTGTAGCACTGACCAGTCTCCCAGGAGGCAGGGTGGGTTAGAGAGAGCCTATGTCTGGAAATGAACGTGGAAGCTATCCACTGCTCCAGTGTTCTGATAACTACTTTCACATATGTCACAATAGCTAGGACCATCATGGGCTTATAACAGGGGCTTTTGCATTGGGTCTGTCTGGTGTCCTAAAGCACAAGTTGAAGTTGACCCCGTGAACAACCTACTTAGCTACAGTCCCAAAGAGTCAAAAGGGATGCTCAGTGATACCCACTTGACAGGATAAGCAATGGCTTTGGTTTTCCCTAGGTCACAGGTACTATAGCATCACTCCCTCCTCTCAACAATACACCAGCTCAATCAATGGATGGCTGTTGAGGCTTCTTGATAGGTACACAGCCCCTCTGCGTCTGTGTGTATTTTAAAATTTTCATAATTAAAGATTTATTCAAATAAAGATTTCAAGACTCACTGCTGACCTTGCTACCCTCAGCCTTACCCATCTAGTTTGCAGCACTGGGTAGATCGTTTAGAATTGAAGCATTATTGCTCCTGGATTTTATTTTTTATTGTTATATAAGTCATTCTATGATAATAAATGCTTAAGGCATCTTGTATCTGTAGGATACATAAATGCAAATCATATGACAGGTCATTTTATACAGTCATTTTATGTTATGCTTCGTATTTGCTGAGCATGGCAAATAACATTTAAATAGCATTCAAATACCTCCTATAATTGCACTAAAAATTTTTTCCCGGTGTTACTGAAGTCAGTTGCAAATTTTACTTCCAGATACATGAAGTACTAGAAAAGTAGCCAAAAATGAGGGAGAAAGAGAGAGAGGCGTGGACTCAGCATGCTGCCAAAAATAAGAATAGAACTTTAAATGTTAACCAGCTTTTGAAAAAAAAAAAAATTGTTCCTCTCTGGAATGAAATGGGTTCACTTTAGTTGTTATTCCTGTACCCCCCCCATCACCACTTCTTGTTGCAGATGTGCCTTCCTGGCTGACTTCCCCATGGGCTAGTGGGTCCAAGGCTACTGAACCAAGTGGCTGCCACTGTTTGGGATGGACACGCAGAGTCAGTTGAGATTGAGATTGAAAGTGGAGTGGAAACTGAGCACTTTGGGAAACCTCCAACAGCGAGCCACTGCCATGAGGGCAAGCTGCTGGTCCTTCATCTCTGTAGGCATCATGAAGTGTGCTGGATGACTGAGGGCAATACTAGCCTCCTTGCTGTGTTTCTTTGGTGGAAAATGAGAGGATCAAGGGTTGTTCTATGGTTGGAACTACCTTCCTGAGACACAAGCTGTTATCTCAATCATGGTCATGTAGCAAGGGCACAAGGCTTTTCTGTTGCCACTTTAGAAATATATCAGGGTGTTTCTTTTCAAGCTACCCCTCTGAGATTGGTTGCCTCTTACTGTGTATTTAAATGACAACTAGCAAGGGGACAGAATTGGGGATAGCAATTTCTGTGGTGCAGCCAGCACATCCTGAACCCTCTCTGCCAGTGTGGACCACATTGTGAGTTGGCCACTCAGTGCCCTTCTGCAGATGTCCTTGAAGTCAAGGTCATGCTCCAGTAAGTTTCCTGAATTTTTCTAAAGACATCTGTGATGTCACAGCTTTTGAGTCATTGACACAGATATTTGCTTTTTTAAATGCTAGTAACAGAAAGTTAAAATCAAGTAAGACTGCAAGTTTACCTTACGAGTTCCTGGGAAGGAGATGAGACGGAAAAGAAACGGAGGGAATAGTGTTCTCTTGGGCAACTGACAGGGTTCCAGTTTATACACATTTAGCAAAGTAACACTTCAAATGTAGTTCAGCTCATACATTGGTTATGATTATCAGACTTGATATATAACTCGTGTCACATATGTGTAAGCAGGGAGTTCCAGGAGAGATAATAAGGCAGCAGGATCAAAGCACCATTGGTGTGAGATATTGATAAGGAACATTACTTGATCTAGGATAATAGGCTAACTAAGCACAGATGTTTGACACACATCAGGGAAGCACAAAATCACATCCAAGGACTCACTGGGGGCAAGAGTGCACTCTGGGTGAGAGGCCCTGCACCTCTTCTTTCCTGGAGCCTCTTCTCAACAGGATCCCACAGGCCTCTGCTGTCCCAGCTACCCTGTTGGATGTATTCCAACTTAAGACAGCATATGTAAAACAGAGATATTGTAAAGCTCAATGAATGTTAGCTCCCATGTATGATTTCAGATTACCCTGTCAACAGTAAATTTTATTCTACATTTCTACATTCATTCATTCAGCAGATGACTATTGGGTACCAAGTGTTTATCAAGCACTGCACTCCTCTGCTGTCTTGAGAGGGTGAAAGTGAGAGTGAAAGCAAGAGAGCGAGTGAGAACACAAGCAATGGCCCTGGTGCAGCTGGGCTGAAGCCAGGACCTAGGGACTTGGTTTTACATCTCCAACATGGGCGTCAGGAACCCAGTTACTTGAGCTATCACCACTGCTCTCCAGGCCAGAGTGAAGACGGAACCAGGCACTCCAGTGTGGGATGTGACTTCTCAATTAGCAGCTTAGCTGCTCTGCCTTTACCAAAGCATCTGGCTACTGTATCTACAATCAGATTTAAGAGCCACCAGTGGAACTGTGATACTTAGGAAAAAACTCACCCATCTGGACACATGGTGAAGCAACTTTAGCCAAGCAGGTCCACTAACTCCTGGGATCAGCCTGGGTTGATGTCATTACTGCACATTTTATTGGGTGACTGCATCTTGGATTTAGAGTCCAGGCCCCTTATTTATTGCTATTCAAACTCACTGTTCCAAGAACCAGAGCAGGAGTTAGGATGGCTCCTCCTGTTCTGCCAGTAGCCTTGGACTGGCTCTTGAAGAGCTCGTTTAGACCTGCTGTGACTTGGTTTGTTCATCTGTAGAACAAAAAGGATGGGTTAAAGCAATACATGTGTAACTTGCATGTGCCTTCCGGTACTCTGTGGCCTTCTGTGACTGGAAGTTTCTTATTTGTGGGGCTGGTGATTCTAAGTGCCCATGCCACCCACCTCGGACCTCACTTTTGAGCAGAGAGTGTGTGTATGATCACTACAGTGCCTTTCAGTTCTAGAACTAGGACTCTAAGTGTAGGTTCACTAATGAACTTGAACTTCAAGTCCTTGATCTAATCTTACTATAATGAAGATCTGTAATGATCAAGACACCTATGACCTTCCTGCAATACGCAAGTTGTCTGTCTCTTTCTAGGTTGTCCAACCCTTGCAAATCAAGGTCATTGCCTCACCTCAGCTCCCTCCTATGAATCTCTATGCATCCTAGGGCAGGGAGGATGAAACTCCTTATCACCTGTGAAAGCTGTTATGAGGAAATGAAGAAGCTTCAATTTCAAAAGCATGCTAGCATTCAGGATGCAATGATTTGTTCTCCAGAGTAAGCAATAACAAATGAGCACAATATTTTAATATGGATGACTTGATGAATAAGGATAAGCACTGGGCAAGATGTTTTCTTTTTAAAAATTACATGAAACTCCACGCAGTACCAGAAATTCAATGGAAAATAGGTTATTGCTGGTGTTCCCTCTAGAGATTCTGAGAATATTCAATAGGGGACAGCAGGGCTGGTTAGAAGATAGACTCCATAACAAGCCAGGGGAAGGAGAATCAGGAGTGTGACTCCTGGAAGTAAGAGTACCTGTTGAAGAGTCTGATGTACCAGTAAGAGTTGCAAAGGCAGCTGGTACAAAGGGCAGACTTACATAGCAATGTGACCCAGAATTTTCAAGTGTTTTTTAGGACTTGTCAAACATCATTGTCTCTTTATGGTAAAGAAGTTGGTGGCTCTAGAAAGTGACAGAATGATAAGAAAGAGGGAAGACAGTATAATTTTCAACATGTGGATTGCTCTCCAGCTAAGAGCATGCTAGCCCAGTCTTCATGAGCTCAAAGAGTACGGTTCCTGGAGAGAGGGCATGATTCTGTCCAGTTCTACTGGCATTCCCTAATAGAAAATTAATCAATTCATAAAGGAAACTATAAATACTGGTCACTTGGCATATTCATGTTCAATTAACTTTTTTTCTTTCAATCAAAACAAGACAAGCCATCATACAAAATTGCTATGGAGGAGGAATGTTTGCCTGGAGAGTGTGAACACACATTTCCAGATGAGGGGTATCACCAGGCATTCCCCACTGCTCACAATCAATTCTTCCATAAAGGCAGCAAATAGCAAATCACACTGAACATGCCTCCTGATCAAAACCTGGAGTTAACTCAGGAAAATTATAGACAAATATTTAGCTAAAACTTGTACCCACTGTGGGTTCCTTGTATGTTTCATAGGAGCCACAAGAAAGTTCTGAAAATGATCATGATGTTTAGATAGACCATGTCAATAGACAGCCACATAAAGAGCTACCTTGGTTATAGTGAGTTCCCAGATACCACTGGCACTTGTAGTTACGCTCATTGGTGTGAGTCTCTGTCTGTGCCATTACATAAGATGTTTCCCAAATTAATTTCAACACAGACAAACTACACCAAATCACAGGTCAAAACCCAGCATAGAAGTAGAGTTACACCTCCTTGTGCCAGACACAATGGAGAGCCCAGTGTCACAATAAACAAGCAGAATCTCTCTTCTTACTTCTTGGTTTTCCTTTTCCTTTTTAACCTAGCCCTTGTTCTCATCCTATTGCCATGGGCGGGCATTCTAGACTGCAAGTTGCCCCTCCCATCCCTACCAGGCTGGCCACAGCTGAAGAAAAATGGTGATCATACAGGCTTCCCTGTGGTGGAGGAATGGAGGAGGGAGGAGGGGTCAGTCCTGCCACCAGAATATTTGGGGAGGATCAGAGACAGCCACCCCCGCCACCGGCGGGGGGGCGGGGGGGGCACAGCCTCAGACAAAGTGGCGGGAATATGTCTTTCCTTCCCTGTGGATCACTCGGGGCTTGAAGGTGATGGCAGCTGCACGTGGCCTGGTTGAGATTCCAGCTGGAGTTTGTGTCCACTCCCTGATCTTTTGTCCTGGGCTTAGAGAATGTGTGCATGGACGGATGGGGATGTGGTGAGGGAGGAGGAGAATGGCCATGGCAGGGTGTGGGCAGTGACCTGGCAAGGTGGTGACCCAGAGAATAAGGCAGAGGCTGTTCCATTTGGAGCAGCTACCCTGTCCCTCCACTCCTTACATTTATCTTCTCCCTACAATCCAAGGACATGAGTTTCTTACAGATTCCCAAAGCTATCACTTTCTAAACAGCCAGAAGGCACTGATGGTCATAGCAAATCCTGGAAAAGGGAATGTTCTTCATCAAAAGGACCCTGATTTCCTCTCTGCACCTTCCTCCTCTGATTCAGCAGAATCTCAGCTGAAGCCCAGCTGCAAATATATCTTTTTCAGTTTATTTGTTTGTTTGTTTGTTTCTTAAGTTTTATTTGAAGGCCCAGCATGGTAGGCTAAAGTCCTCACCTTGCACATGCCAGGATCCCATATGGGTACTGGTTCTAATCTCAGCAGCCCTGCTTCCCATCCAGCTCCCTACTTGTGTCCTGGGAAAGCAGTTGAGGACAGCCTAAAGCCTTGGGACCCTATACCCTCATGTGGGACCCAGAAGAGACTCCAGGATCCTGGTTTCAGATTGGCTCAGCTGTTGCGGCCACCTGGGGAGTGAATCAACAGATGGAAGATCTCTCTGTCTCTCCTTCTCTTATATACTGACTTTCAAATAAAAATAAATTTTTTTAAAAAAATATTTATTTGAAAGGCAGTGAGACAGAGATTTTTCATCTGCTGATTCACTGTCTACATGGCTACAACTAGGGCTGAGCCAGGGGAGAGCCAGAAGCCAGGAACTCCATTGCTTTCCCAGGTGCATGAATAGAGAGCTGAATCAGAAGCAGAACATCCTGGACTTGAACTTGTACTTGTACAGGATGTGAGGATTGCAGACAGAGGCTTTGCTTGCTGTGTCATAGTACTGGACCTAAGGGCTTCTTTTCTTAAAGATTCATTTATGTTTATTAGAAAGGCATATTTACAGAGAGAAGGAAAGACAGGAAGAAAGAGATTCCATCCACTGGTTCACTCCCTAAGTGGCCAAAACGCCCTGAGCCGAGCCAATCCAAAGCTAGGAGCCAACAGCTTCTTCTGGGTCTCCCACGTGGGTAGAGGTTCCCATCCTCTACTGCTCTCCCAGACCACAAGCAGGGAGCCAGAAGGGAAGTGGGGCAGCCAGGATATGAGCCAGTGCCCATATGGGATTCTGGCACATGAAAAGCAAGGACTTTAGCCACTAGGCTACCACACTGGGGTCCCCAAAGGCACCTTTTTTAGGGCTAGCACAGCACAAGACCCCCAACCCCAACCCTATGGCTCTGTATTGGCTGTAGAGGATGGCTTTGGCTTGACAGAGGGCTCTCTCTGACAGCCCATAGATAACTTCTATACAGCCCCACCCACTTGTGTATACTTTCTAGAAACTCTCTGCAAAGGAGGTGAAGGACTGCAAACATCAGCGGCTAGCCTCCCAGGAGGGAAGCCACAGTGAGGAACGCCAGCCACGCTGATTCACCTTACCTGGCTGCAAGCTGCCGGCTTTAGCAAACAGAACCCGCCTGCAACTACTCTCCCTGGGTCTTGGCTCTGGGCCCCCAGCACATCTGATGACTCATTTGGTTTCATGCAGGCATTTCATGGCCCTCTGTGCCCCATTTTGGATCCTCCCCTTATTTCTCTGGGGCCACCCAGAGAGGAGCTGAGAGGTGTCAATAAGGTTTCCAATCATGGAGATCTGGGACCCGATTGGCAAGGAGAGGCATGAGCCAATCCAAGATGACTCAGAGGTGGCGGGCAGGGACAGCAAGGAGAGCAGACATTTGCAGGAGGTTGGGCAATTGACTCATTAGGAAGGAATTTAGGGACAGAGAGGGAGCAGTAATGTCGCAAACTGGTACCAAGGAGCAATCCCCTCTCCCCCGCCCCGCTCTGCACTAAGGCAGCCTTTTACCACACGTGGCTGCAGAGACAGGGTCAGGTGGAGCCAGTGTGAGTGACAGCAACCATGTGCAACAGGACGCCTGAGTTTTATCACCAACTCGGTCTCATTTCCATTCACACGAACTGAATTTCCAGGTGACGAGAGCTAAGTCTCTGCTCCCAACCCAGAAGGAGAGCTTTGTGAGATATGGCCTGGATCCCTCAACGAACTCCTCACAAGAAATCAGTGTTCTGCCCGAAATGAGGCAGAAGGTGGCAGTGGCCTGGACTGCAAACGTGATGGCAGAGGCTTGCTCAGCTGTGACGCCTAAAGCTGCTCAGGTGAGAGTCCAGCCAAGGTCGGCCAAATGCATCATCATCAGGCATCGTGGGGACCCAAGGCTGTCCTTGGAGATGTTCTAGTCTGTGCTCACCACTGGAACTTGGAATACATCAAGGAACAAAGAAGAGATATCTCTTGGTATTCCCAAATGAACTGACTCCAAACCTCTGTGGACCCCCACATCTGCAGGTACTCAAGCCCCTCACGTAAGATGGGTTACAAGGATAGAATCTGCATTAAGATCCAGGCATAGCCTCCCATATACCTCATCTCAGGATTGCTTCTGAAACCTAATAAAGATAAACGCGGTGTCAGTAACTACTAGACTATACTGTTTAGGGAATGAGAACAAGGAAAAGAAACCTGTACATTTTTAAAAGTTTTGCCATACCTGGTTGATGCTCTGGATGCAGACACTACAGATATAAAAAAAAAAACAACCAAACAAAAAAAAAAAACAGATATGCAAAACCAACCCCACAGGGAGCCCTACAAGTGAACACTTCAGCCCCCTGGATCGAGATTCTTAGGAAAGACACTATTCCAAAATAGCAGCCATTAAACTAAGTACATGGTGTGGTATGTTAGGAGAAGCCAGGATGGATATCAAGAGAAAAGCAGTAGAAGGGTGTGGGTCCCAGTGCTCAGGGGCAGGTGTTCAAGCTGGTGGTTACAGTCCCCCACTCTCACATAGGATAGCCTGGGCTTCAAGCCCAGCTCCAACTTCCTGCTGTTGCAGACCCTGGGAGGCACCTGGTGGTGGCCCATGTCACTGGGTTTCTGCCACCCGTGAGGAGATGTGGATTGGGTTTCTGCCCTGAGCCAGTTTGGTCTTGGCTGTTGAAGGTCTTTGGAGACTGACTCTCTGACTCTCAAATTAATATATATGCAATAATATATTATATATAATGATAATCAGGAGGCTCCCTTGAGAAGTGGTGTGAGAATGAAGCCTTGGAGGAGGTGAGAGGTGAGATCCACTCCACAAGGTGTTTGGAGTCCTGGGCACAAGCCCCAGAGCCCTCCTCCATGTCAGTCAAGCAGGGAGGCTCTCCCATCAGCACACAGTACAGCATCGAGAGACAAAGTTCTAGGTGTTCCTTGCCTCACTTGCTCCTACTCCTGGGGAGCCCTTTAGTAATCCCTTGATTAAAATTGGATGGTGAGTCATTTGCCAGAACAGCCTCCTGGGCCTGCCTTGATGGGGTCCCTGGGTTGAGCAAGGCTCCAGGGGAACTTGGGACACAGACAGATGGCTGCCGCAGCATTAGCACAAAAAGGGACAATGAGTAAAATCCCAACAGGGATCTCCTTATTCTTGGAGTATGTTTCCTCCCCCCCTTCCCACCAGCTCTCCTCCTAAACACTCAAATGGGAGGACGTGCCCAGGGCCAACAGCTTTCTCTTCTGCCCAAGGGTATTATGTAATCTGGCCTGAAGACCAGATCTCTGCAACAGTCCAGGCAATCATCCTCACTGCTCCCTGTCAGGCCCACCTCCTGGGCCTTCTCAGATGCTCTTGGCTTCTTCCCCACCATTGCCGAGACAGCAGGATGGGCAGCCTTGCCACCTGAGCCCCATTCATGGACACGGATGCCCAGAGTCTCCCTGGTCTGCAGATTCTGAAAAGTCCTAAGCCAAGGCATCACCATCTGCACCCCCCGCTAGCCAGGTGTGGCAATGCACAGTGGTGAAGGCACCTGCAGGGCATCAGCAGGGAGTTGTCCTCTCTATATCGTGGCCTGGTCTAACAACACAGCAGGTACCTCAGAGAAACGCTAACAATTCTGTTTGTTGCCTTGGGCATGCATCTCTGAAATAGGTGTCTGCCATCCTTGCTCTAAGCACAGGATGAACCACAAAAATTCAAGTGCACTTTTTCTACCAATGAGAAGGGGCTCAAATTGCTTCCAAATCTGTTTCCTTCCACTCCCAGAGTCTGTTTGAAATTTTACACCTAGAGCTTGGTGCGATAGCCTAGTAGTTAAATCCTCATTTTACACATGCCAGGATCCCATATGGGTGCTGGTTCTAATCCCAGCTGCTCCATTTCCCTTCTAGCTCCCTGTTTGTGGATTGGGAAAGCAGTTGAGGATGGCCCAAAGTCCTGCACCTGTGTGGGAGAGACCTGGAAAAAGCTGCTGGCTCCTGGCTTCAGATTGGCTCATCTCCTGTCATTGTGGCCACTTGGGGAGTTAATCAGCAGATGGAAGATCTTTGTCTCTCCTTCTCTCTGTAAAGCCGGCTTTCCAATAAAAACAAACAAACAAAAAAGCAAGAAAAAGAAACTGCACACCTAAGCAGCAATCCACATTCCCCTCTCTGCAGGGAACAAGCATTTGATGGCCTTACCCTGGGTTGGGGTCAAGGTCTTAGAGACACCGGGGGGGGGGGGGGGGGGTGTGTGTGTGTGTGTGTGTGTGTGTGTGTGTGTGTGTGTGTGTGTGTGTGTGTGTGTGTGTGTGTGTGTGTGTGTGTGTGTGTGTGTGTGTGTAAGTGAGCGTGTGTTTTTTCTCAACTCCCCCCAAACCAATAAAATGCTTTAAGTTGTGCTATTGAAATGTTTTCAAACCCAGATGATTCTCTAGGATTTCATTCAGCCAAGTTCATCAGGGGCATTTTGTGCTTGCCTGGCGGGGATCAGTGAAGGCAATTTTCAGGAAACAACTTCAGGGAGATAATGTCTGTAACACCTCTAACACATTCCTTCCCCCTTAACATCCAAAGACGCTCTTACCAGTTGGCTTCCTCTGGAGCCGACTGTGGCTTCCTCAGCAGCTGCACAGTGGCACATGACAGGGAGAGGAAACGCCAGGCCAATTTCACAACACCTCGTCTCAGGGCCTCCCAAGGCACTCCCACTGCTCTGCCTAGACTCAGCAAGTAAGAGAAAGGGAGAACCCAGTCTCTCCTCTGATTGGAGTGTGGGCCTTTGCATGCCTCTGGGATCTGCCTGTGAACTTCTGTTCTTGGGGTCATCTGCTGGCCCCCAGCTGCTTAATGGCACCCCAAGGCAGGGTGCTCACAATGCAGGTGACCATCACACCAGCCCATGAATGAATGCTCCCTCTTCAACCATGCTTTCAGGTATCAAAGAATAACTTTAGATAGGCATGCAAGACCAGTTCCCATATCTCTTTCTTAGCTCCCTCCTCTAAGCTGCAGTCCCCCAGGAGCCAAGTCCGTTTCCACAGATGACTGCAAGTGCAGTACCTTCAATCCCATCTGCTGACCTCTGGCCTTTTCTTTGCAGAGGTCTTACTTCTGGAAACTTTACCTTCAACTCCAGATATCGCATCCACCTTCCCGGCACCTCCTCTATAAAGCCTTTGTGGGTGGCCCTCCCCTAGGAATTTGTTCCTACTCCTTCACCCCCTCCTTACTTGGTGATCCTGGTTCTTGACTGCTAAGCTAAATTCTCAGTCCTTTTTTGAAACTTTATTTACTTATTTTACTTGTATGGTGCATGCATACACACACACATACGCTTTCATACCTTGGCTCACATCTCACTTTATTCATAGAAGGAGCACAGGGCAGCAGATGTTTGGGGAAAGTGGGAAAATCCCAGAGCAAGCTGCCTGCAGGTGTTTTGAGTTCCACCCCTCTGTTTGGAGCTAAGTATGGGGGGGGGGGGTGGTGTTTGAGAGACTGGAACCTGGCCGGAGCCAGACAGGCAAGGCTCGAGGTGGTTTGGAGGTAGAAAAAGTTCTTCAAGAATCTCCAGCTTGCTCAGGAGTGGAGACGTTGAGGGTGAGCAGAGAAAGGGGGGGGGCAAGATTTTCAGAATCCGGGGTACGAATCAAGAGCAGAAACTTGATGTGTGCTTGTGTTGAGGCAGGTGCTGATGAGTGAACAGCCTCAGAGAAAGGCCACCTCATGTCTGAAGAATTCTCCAAAATGAAGGTCTTAACCCCAGGGCCTTGGGTAAGGCAGGGGTGGCAAGAGTTAATAGGGCTGGAGCACTTCCTGCAGGCAGCTTGACAGCTCTTGTCTTTGCACCTGTCTCAGTCACTTGGCTTAGAGCTTCTTAAGGGGCAGGGATCAAGTCTTGTTCATCTTCATTACCTCCCACATCCTGGCACTCAATAAATAATGGTTGGAGAATTGAATTGAGTTAAATTGGATGAACTCAGGAAAGAGGTTCACTTGATAGCATCTAGATTCAATTTTAAATAGCTTTCAAACATTTTATGTTGCCCGACTTGGCTCTGAGGAGCAAAATGCTTCTTTCCAGAAGGTGTGTTTGCCTGGAAATCTGAAGCTAGCTAGCAGAAAAGGCTTCAGCATGAATTGCTGCCTAAGCCTGGAGCCACTGCTGCCAGCTCGGTTTCAACAGTGTGCTGTCTCTGTACTGCTAACTCAGAAATGTAGACGCTTTCTCCAATGGTAAAGAGGGCAGAAAAAATGTGAGTATAAAACTATCCATACCAGGGTCAGCACCATGGCACAGTAGGCTAAGCCTCTACCTGTGGTGCCAGCATCCCATATGGGGACCAGTGCAAGTCCAATCCAGATTCCTGCTAATGGCCTAGGAAAGCAGTGGAGGATGGCCCAAGTCCTTGGGTCCCTGCACCCATGTGGGAGATCTGGAAGAAGCTCCTGGCTTTGGACTGGCCCAGTTCTGGCTGTTTTGGCCATTTGGAGAATGAACCAGTAGATGAGGTATCTCTGTCTCCCTGTTTCTCCACTTCTCTCTCTGTAACGGAGCCTTCCCAATAAAAATAAAGCAAATCTTTAAAAACCAGCTATACCTTACTTATTTAGAAGAAAGCCCCAATACTCAGCAGCTTGCCTGTGAACTCACTTGAGGATTTTTTCATTGGAATTTTCCAGTGACATTGGCAATGCAGACCTCATTAGCCCCACTTTTCAGGTGAGGAACCCAAGGCCCAGAGGAAACTCCCATCAGTGAGTGGAATCACATAGTGGCAAATCCAGCAAGTATCCACCACAATGAACTGAAGCCACCAAGAGTTACACGATGTCCTATGGGAACCAAGGGAGCATCTGTCTGTGAGATCCCAACCCAGAACTCCTGGTTCTGTGCCTACCAGTCTGTCCAGTACTGGAGCTGTCTTGCTGAGCCCTCAGCTCACAGCCGCAGAATGTCCATCCAGTGCTTTCTCCCAGCCCTGCTGTGGAATGGCTACCTACAAAGGAAAAACAAATGGAGGTACTGTGACTACCAATCTGGGTTTTTCATATTAACCGACATGGTGAAAACCAGATCCAAGACTGTCCTTGTAATACGCAAGCCATCCTTATAGAAAGATGAGCATGTTGCCTTTCACATGGTCATGAGGTGGTGTGACTAGGTAGTAGCTGGATTAGGTCTGTGTGAGCTGGAAGTTGTGCAAGGCACTGGATGTGATTCTACCCATGAACTTGTCAATCACAGCCAATCCCTTTGCCAAGAAGCACCTGCATTATCCAGGATCTAAGTGGGGAATGCCATGAAAATGCTGAGCTCCACATGGAACTAAGGAAGGTGACTTCATGCCTGTAGGGGTAGCATTCCATATCTCATAAGATGCCAAAACTAGGGTGGAGGCTTGCAGAGTGATTTTTTGGTCCCTAGTATGCCAAGGACCATGGCTGGAGAGCCATGAGAAAGTTTAGATCCATGTCCACATCAATTCAAATGTCCCAAAGACTTCCATGTTCAACTTATCTAAGTTGCACGGTGGACAGAGAAGACACTTTCTAGGAACCCCGTAATAAAACCTTCTGCTAAAAATGTAAAGAACTCCTGTTGATCAGAGAATGCCATCTTCATTTCCCTTTTGTCAGTTTGGATGCTTCTACTCAGTCCTTTCCAAAGAGCACAGTGACACATGGTATGAAGCATGTGGGGCTTTGGACAGGCCCATGGGGTGGTTATCGTTAGAAGCTGAGACCTGGCTGGGGTTTATTGTACAACTACAGCAGGTTTCCATACTCTGAAACTGTATGTCCATCCATTCTGCTGGCTTGCTTCCATCTCACCAATGTTCGTGGTGTTACCAACACCACCACTCTTTTTTTTTTTAAAGATTTATTTATTTATTTCAAAGTCAGAGCTACCCAAAAGTAAGGAAGATCTGGTTGATTCCTCAAATGCCTGCTACATCCAAGACACAGCCTGTAGCCTGGAACCCCACCTAGGTCTTCTGCGTGACTGGCAGGGGCCCAAGGACTTGAGCCATTCTCTGCTGCTTTCACAGGAGCATTAGCAGGGAAGCTGGATCAGAAATAAAGCAACCAGGAATGGAACTATTACTCATATGGAATGTGACATCCCAAATGGAGGCTCAACCTGCTATGCCATGGCACTGGCCCCTTGCCCTACTTTTAAGATATAATAATTCTGCCCATTTTCTTAGAAACTCTCATAGGCTGTTGATCGCCCTTGCCATAGTTGCCCACCCCTCTTGGATCTGTGCTTTCTGGTGCTGACTGGCACTGCTCCCACTAAGAGGCTAGAGCTTCGCTACTATCTGAATATGAGCAGGGTTGTTGATCTGCTCAAGCCAACAGAGTGCAGGAAAGTGCAGATGTGTGAGTCTTGAGTTCCCCCATCTCCAGTCCTCGGACCTCCCTGTAGGAGAGCCTCCCTGCTTTTCGTTGTGCTCTTGAACCTCTAGACCAATAACATAAATACTTCTGGAGGCCCAGCTGGGGAATGAGAGCCAGGAGATCCAGTACCCCGCTTTCTGCTGCTGTGGCTGTAACTGTTAGTTCCCTGACCATCAGACCTGTGAGTTAGGCAATCCCAGAGCACCCAGATAGCAGCAGGCCTGCTAATAAACTTCATACCCCGGGGTTATGTCATGCAAGCCTGGAGAGACACAGGAGTCTCTCAGGTCACCTAGACTGAGGGGCTGAGTAAACCAGTGCTAATGGAGCACTGGGGAGGTGACTGCTTACTGAGCTAAGAAGTATGGGAAACACCCACAGTAGCCCTGGCAACTTTGAGAGTACTCTTCCACTTAATGATGGGAATTTTTGTATGGCAGGTGAATTAGTCATCTTTCATCCATTTGATTGTCTTAGACACTATTAGCCTGTGCTTAAAAATTCACACATCATACACATATTCACAGGGAGTCACAGACACGCTTGGCAAAAATATGATTCTGGAATTTTTTTTAAAAGGCACAAAACACAACCCCACACTGTTTTTACAACAAAATGAAAATTTTCAAATGATTAAATATGATTACAACAACCTAGAGGGTCAGTGGTTTTATTTTAGACATTTCATCAAATACTCAAGACTTATTAGAGAGGCTGTGATTTTTCAATAGAGATATGGCCTTTTGTCTATTTCTATAAATAAGTTTGGGGAAATACCTAAACATGCTCACTCATTTATACTTGTGTCTTTTACAGTATTGCGGGGGGTCAATGATAGAGTGGAGTGGCTACAACAGCACCCCCTGTAGCCCACACAAACCACTATATTAATTCTCTGACCATTAAGAAAGGGGTCTCCCAACACTTAGAGTGCAGTACAAAATATGTTTAAATATGTATCTTAAAACAGTCATTACTCTAAAAAGTATGAACATGAGCTTGATAAAACCTGGCTAGCTACACTGCAAAGAGAAAGATAGCACACAAAGGAAGAAAGGATACAACAGACTATCATGTCTTACACACAATGCAGGAATGCACCTGCTGTGAAGTCCATTGTACAGATTTCAAGGCCAGGTCTTATAAATCAGTGAGTGAGTCATGAACAATTTACACCAAGTCGAGCACTCCTGGGTTTGGCCATCTGGTTGTGGCTTTTTGGTTTTTTGCTGGTCTATTAATTATTCACGTCCCTCCAAGATCACCTGATCCTTTTCCTTGAGCCACCATCAAATTTCAAAGATATCAGAGCTTGTAGCAGGAAAAAAAGACAGCTGGACGGGAACATTCACCTTGCCAAGCTTTGGCCCCTTGCTCTCCAATGATCTCCAGATGGTCCTGTCACATTCCTGGTGGCTGGACCCTGTGACGCTGGGCAAGGGCTGGCAGGTGTGGCACTGATGACACTTCTACCAAAGCAACTCACTCCCTCCCCTTGCTCAGGCTTTGGCAGATTGAACCCTCACCCCCGGTTCCAAGCTCCAGCAGCCCCATGTCCCTGAGAGATTGAGGCACTGGCTGGTGTCTAACTCACAGAAGGGTGAGGCCACAGATGAATGGATGGCAAAAATGGCAGGCCACCAGCTTGTCCTAAAAGCCAGGAAATTAATCTCATGGGAAGCGATTCTGGACATCCAAGTCTTTATGGTATAGTGCTGGGCAGTGGGAAACCCCCGATTTTTATTTTCTGCTTTTCTCTGTTTTTTTTTTTCCTTTGTAAAGATTTATTGACTGATTTGAAGGGCAGAGTTACAGAGAAAAAGAGAGATTCACTCTCAGGTGACTGACAGCTGGGGCTGGGCCAAGACAAAACCAGGATCCTGGAACTCCATCCAAGGCTCCCATGTGGGAGGCGAGGGTCCAGGTACTTGAGTCTTCCTCTGTTGCTGCTTTAGGCACATCATTAGAAAGCTGGATTGGAAGTAGAGTAGTTGGTTCATTCCCCAAATAGCTACAATCATTACAATAGCTGGGCGAGGATGGAGCCAGGAACTTGGAACTCCATCTGCATGTCCCACATATGTGGCAATGGCTCAAGCACTTGGCTATTCACCTGCAGCTTTGCCAGGCACTTAGCAGGGAGCTGGATCAGAAGTGGCGCCACTGGGACTCTGGCCAGCATATAGATGAGATGTGGGTATCCTAAACTGTGACCTTCCCCCCTGGGCTACAATGCCCACCCCTTTGTCTCCTTGCACTGAGATGCTTTTTTTTTTTTTTTTTTTTGCAAATGTGAATTGCATATAGAGAAAACAAAACACTTTAAAAAATGGTTCTAGAAGTTTCTCAGACCTGTCGCTAAGGTAATGAGGCTGAGGAAAGCTGATGATCAGAAACTGTGTAGGTGCACACCTTCATTCTGAGCAGTGACAGCTGCCCCCTGCAAACCTGGCCTCCAAGTTGTCTTTGAATAAAACCTTCCACGCACAAAAGTTTAGCTAGCTGATTTGTCTCGAACCTGTCTCAGTGTCTCCCGTAGGCCTGCTCTGGTCTGTGCTGTGCTTGGGTACTCTGGATTTTGCTGAGGCAGTAGGCATCACAGCAGCATGCCAGGCCAATAGAAACACCTGCTGGGGTGTTTCTAAGACCCAGCTGTGTTTAGGAGCAGTTGTTCCCCAGGCCTTTTTCCTCAGGTTAGCTCCATCTGGGAAGCAGGTCTTTGTGGAATGCCTATCAGAGTCTGAGCTTGCTGGGGAGGTCAGCCTGGTCCCTGCTGAGCTTTACAGAGGTCAGCAAGCTGAATGTCCCCCAGAGACTGACAGTGTACCTATTGCCAGTGTGGGCCTTGCTTCCTGCCCCAAGCCCTTTCTCCTCGTTGGTGAAACACTCGGACTGTAAAACCATTCTGCCTCCACCTACTTTCTTGCTGGAAGATTCCAAGAAAGCTTCTTCACTCCTCTGTGTCTCAAGTCCCTTTGCCCAAACAGTACAAATAATCCTCCCTGCTTCCCCCCTGGAGGCAGTTTCAAAGGTTAGGGTGGCTATGGCTTCAAATGATGAAAAGTGTGCCCAGCACATGATGAAGTTCATCCAGGTGGGATGCTCTCATCACTGATTGGGTATGGGGGTCGAGGGGTTCAGCGTGCTGTCTTGGGTCGCCCTTGCCTTGGGCTCCTTTCTGAACAAAACCAGTGTCTTGGGTGTGCTGTCAGAGGCCAGGTTAGACTTCTCTGTGTGAGTGCTTCTGTATTTGGGTTGCAGGGGAAACATGTAAGTGAGCACTTCAGAGACGTGTGGGCCCAGGTGATAACACACCTGTTACCTGGGGGTCTCTGAGCCCCACTCTCCCCAAGTCACACTCTTCTTGCCCATCTGTGGGGCCAGTTGGCTCAGACTGTATCAGCTGCCATGATACTGGGTAGCTGGCAAACAACAGAAATGCACTTGTCACAGTGCTGGAAATGGGAAGGCCAAGAAAGGGCAAGGCATGGACGATGTTCAGTGAGGGCCTGCTCTCTGCTCTAGGGATCTAGGCCTTAGCTGTGTCCTCCTGTAGTGGAGGGAGACAGCCTGGCTCTCTCCTCCACGATCTTTTTAATAAGGACCCTAGGGCCCGGCGTGGTGGCACAGTGGTTAAGGTCCTCGCCTTGCACGCCCAGGATCCCATATGGGCGCCAGTTCTATCCCGGCAGCCCCGCTTCCCTTCCAGCTCCCTGCCTGTGGCCTGGGAAAGCAGTCAAGGATGGCCCAAAGCTTTGGGACCCTGCACCCACATGGGAGATCCAGAAGAGGCTCCTGGCTTCGGATTGGCATAGCATCGGCCGTTGTGCTCACTTGGGGAGTGAATCATTGGACGGAAGACCTTCCTCTCTGTCTCTCCTCTCTGTATATCCGCCTTTCTAATAAAAAAAAAATAATAATAAAAATAAATCTTAAAAAAAAATAAGGACCCTAATCTCATTTGTGAGAATTCTGTCCCAACGGCCTTCTTAGCCCCCAAAGATCCCATCTCCCAACAACCTTCCCTTTGGTGAAGAGGTTTCAGTATGGAATCTTTGGTGAGTAAAAACTTATTTATCTACTTGAAAGGCAGAGTTAGAGAAAAGGAAAGACATACACACATAGACATACATACACAAGACATGGGAGGTGGGGGAGAGAGAGAGAGATCTTCCATTTGCTGTTTCACTCCTCCAAAATGGCCACAAAGGCAAAGTGTGGGCCAGGCAAAAGCCAGGAGCTGGATGCTTCACCACACGGGTCTGCCATGTGGGTTGCAAGCACCCAAGCACTTGGGCCATCCTCTGCTGCTTTTCCAGGCACATTGGCAGGAAGATGAATCAGAAGAGGGGCAGCAAGGACCTGACTTGGCACCCATATGAGATGCTGGCACTGCAGGTGGTGGCTCAGCTCACTGTCCCACAATCCCGGCCCCTCAATAAGGAATTGTGAAGGAACACAAACATTCAGAACATAGTCATTTGGAAAAATATTCAGAATGTTAAGATGCAACTAGGACAAAAGTCCAAATAATAAATTCAAAAAACAGATAGGTAGAGAGATTCATCACTTGCCAAGTGTGTCATTTGCTCAGTGAATTCCTGGCTTCTGATGGTGTCATGAATTAATACATTGCCTTAATCACAGATGGCCAGAGAGAGACTAAGAAGGCACAAGCCCCCTCCAAGCTGTCAGCTCTGTACCTGGAGCCACTCAGGATGGTGGCATGCCAGAGACTGCAGTCACCACTGAGCAGTGTTAACAGCATCTTTTACCTGCACTTGAGCTAAGCTGTCTGATGGCTGCTACATTATAATGAAGCAGGCCTTTATGTTTAGGCTCTAAGCACAATTCTTTCCCTTCCCAGGATAGCATAAAATGCTTCCCCAGATGATTTCATGAGTTGAGCACACCTTGCAAAAATAGCACAATTATCTACAATATATTTAGAACCTGGAGACTCCTAGTATCACCCCATGTTCAGGGAGTTTCGGGGAGGCTGAATGCCAAACTGTGAATCCCTCCCTCAGCACGCTTCCTCCTCTCTTTAAGATCAATCTTGAAACCAGGAAGAACAGCTGCCTCACAGACCATTCAAAGCAATGAATTCCTGACACTCTTCCCTTGCTCCAGTGTACACAGCCCCTCACAGAGAGGCAGGCTTGTGAGGCCAAGTCCCAGCCAAGGGTGATCCCAAATAGCCTATCTCTCACCCTCGCACCCAAGCCTGGAGACATTCCATGTGTTTTTCCAAAGGGGGCGATCTGCAGGCTGGGAGAAGCTCCTTCATCCCAGGTCCTGGCCCAGTCTCCTCTTGGCTGCCCCAGGAGAGGACGGCGTGAGAGCCACATCTCATATCCGCCACTCTCCTCACACAAAGCCGTGGTTGCCAGTGGGTGGCGGTGAGGGAGGGGGAAAGATGTAGCCTGAGAATGTGCCTTCTGATTTCCACCACCACCCTCAGCTTGAAACAGCCCCACTACTCCTGGTGCCGTGCCTCAGTTTCTTCCTTTGTAACATGGTGCTATCCCTCCTGAGGATGGGTTTCAATGTGAAATTAGCAGGTAGAAAGTATGGGTGCCAGTTTGAGCCTCAGCTGCTCTCTGTCAATCCAGCTCCCTGCTACTGTGCCTGAGAAAGAGGTGGAAGATAGTTCAAGTGCTTGAGTGGCAACATCCACATTGGAAATCTGGAGGGAGCTCCAGACTCCTGGCCTTGAACGAGACCAGCTCCAGCCATGTGGCCATGTGGCAAGTGAACCAGGAGAGGAAAGGCCTCTCTCTCCCTCTCTCTGTAAATCTGCCTTCCAAATAAAAATTAAATCGTTAAAGAAATTATGACTTTGAAAAATTAAAGAAAAAATGAAGGAAGGAGGGAAATGATGGAGGAAGACAGAGAGGGAGGGAAATATAGTCATTTTCTTAGAACTGTACTTATGAAGCAAAAAATTTTTTTTGAAAAAAAAAAGAAACAGAAAGAAAACTGTGTAGACAAAGGCAAAAATGGGCCAGAAAAAAAAAAAAGGTTAAAAACAGATAATAAGCCCTCTCTTTTCTCTCCCACAAAAAAAACCCTTAAGATATTGTCACAGTGGCTTACACATAGTACATGTTATGGACTGAGTTATATACCAGAGAAACCACCATGCAAAAGCCGTAATCCGCAGGACCCCAGACTGTGACTGCATTTGGATTTAGGGTTTTCAAAGAGCTCACTCATGGTAAATGAGGTCAAGTGGCTAAAGGGTAATTAAAAGCTGAGCATTTTCCAGGAACATCTAAAAGCCTCTTGTGTGACTGGGGTTCTATAAGGGCAGTAGGTCAGGACACAGGTACAGAGGGAAGACCAGGTGAAGACATAAACGCCCTGCTATCCACCAAGGAGTGAGACTCAGAAGGAATCAACTCTCCTACACCCTGACCTTGACCTTGTAATGCACTTTAGTTGAGTTAACCGCACTGTCTCATGGGATTTTTTTGAGGCAATCCTACCTACCTCATACAGTCAGGCACGCCAGCAATTGTACCAACTGCTGGGTAGGTCACCTGGCACATGACAGATATGAAACCTACATTAGATTATTTTCTGCACTGCTCCCTCCATGCCCCTGGTTCAGGGATTCTCAACCCTTGCCTCACATGCAAATCACTGGGGGAGATTTAAAATTTCACCCAGCTAGGCTCAGAGCTTCTGATTGACTTGGCCTGGTGGGCAAAGGCGACAACCACTTCCCACACTTGGCAAAGTGCATTGATGCTTGCCTGTTTAACACTCTAAAGTTTCCCAAACCTGCGTAGTAATGATCGGAACATATGTGTCATCTCCTGGAGCCAGCATCCTCCGGCAGCTTGGCTCCAGGGGGCTGGCATTCAAACCACAGTGCAGAAACCCAGGTAGTGGGTAGGCTAAGGGTCTGGGTGGCAGCACGTTTTTCACCAGAGCCAGAATCTGGGGCAATTGATCTGATGTGGAATTGAACACCATTGCCCAAGGTGTTGATCAGAATTGGTAACCCTGACAGCTGGAGTGGTATGTGCTTTAGGTTCTACTCAGTTTGGGTGGCAAGAAGTGGGAGCCCATCGCTAGCAGAAAACCTAGGAGAATTCAGGACACTGAGATGAAAGATCTTTTTGGATAGGACTTCCACAGTACTGGCACTGAAGCCAACAGACCTGCGGAATTTTTGTACCCAACTAAAAAGGTTTTGCACAACAAAGGAAACAATCAACAGAGTTACGGGGCAACCTAGAGACAGGGAGAAAGTATTCGTAAACTCTTCATCTGACGTGAGATTAATATCCAGAGTATGTAAGGAACATAAACAACAACAGCAAAACAAGTGATTCTACTTAGAATGAGGAAATGATGTGAATAGACATCTTTCAAAGGAGCAGGATATAAGAGAATGCTAACATCACTAATCATTAAAGCAAGTCATAACTACTGTGAGACACCTAACAATAGAACCAGAAATCCTACAAGAATGCAGGGACAAGGAAGAAATCTCATACACTATTGGTGGAAACATAAATTAGTACAGTGATTATGGAAAACAATTGGCCCTTCCTCAAAAAACCTAGAACTATCACATACCCTGGCATCCCATGACTGGACACATGTGCAAAAGAAATGAAGTCAAATGTCGAAGAGACATATGCACATCTATAGTCATCATGGAACTGTTTGCAACAGCCAAAATAGTGAATCAACCTAGATGTCCATTGGTGAATGAGTGGATAAAGAAAATGGGTGATATAAACAAGACAGACTATGCAGCCATTTAAAAAATTATGCAATGATGTAATTTAATTTTTAGCAACAGGAATGAAAACTGAGGATGTGATGTTATGTGAAATAAACCAGGCACAGGAAGACAAATCCTGTACATTCCCCCATGTACACAAAAGTTCTCTCAGAACCAGAGTGCAACAATGGCTGTCACAGGATGCAAGCAGTAGAGGGGAGAGGGCCAGATGGGAGAAAAGAGAGTTAAGGTATAAGGGGTGAAGTTGGAGGGGAGGAATAAGCTCTGATGCCATGATATCATAGCTATGTTAACAGTTAATTGTGTGCTTCAGCATAGCTACTAGAGAGGATTTTCAATGCTCCAACACACAGAAACGCCACATGCTTGCAGAGGACAATATACCACTAATCCTTACTTGATCATTACATGTGGTATACATGTACTGGGACACTGCAGTATACCCCATACTTATGTATAATATGCATCAATTACAAATGAGATTAAAAATGTAAGAAGAATCTAAGAAAACATGAAAAAGAAACTAAAACTTGCTTTTTCTGGTCCAAGTCAAGAGGATGAGATGAAAAGATGTCACAGGCAAACTCATGAGTGCTGGAAGGCCCAAGGCCAAGTCTGACTTGGTCCTAGCAAGAACAGCTGTAGGCAATCCAGACCACAGGAATAGTGGGGTGTTTCCTTCAGCTCCCAGGCTCCTCACGCAGTCCTCCATCCTCCTCTGACTTAGTCATTCCCATCTTTCTCAACCAGTTTCACTTGCTTGCTGCCCTGGCCTCCTTCCTCCAACAAGGCTACCATTAAAATTCCATGGCTGGAATTCCAAGCAGAAGTTGGTGGGCAGTGTGCTACTTGGTTCAGACTTACTCGTTCATGTTTGATCATCCTTGTTTATTCATCTGAACCAGAAAACCCAGTCCATAGGTCCTTGATCAGCCAACCAACTAGGAGAGCCTAGAGCCAGGAGCTGTTCTGGTCGCATCAGCTCTAGCTAACAGAAGCCAGGTTATGCAAGGACTGAAGCATTCCCATCTGAGACACCAATTCACTATGGCTAGCAGGTGTCAGTGAGAGGGATAAGATGGGTAACCATGCAGTATGTGAAGCAGGTAGTTGAGCGTTAGATGAATTAACCCCAAGCTTACACTAAAGAAGACAGAGTCAAGAGAAGATTTTTTTCAAGGATAATTTCTGGGGGGAGGGCAGGGAGCAGATGTTAGGTATAGTGGTTAAGGCACCACTTGGGATACCCACAACTGATTGTTAGAGGGTCTGGTTCAAATCCTGGTTCCTCCACTTGCAATGCTACTTGCTATTGATGTACACCCTGGAAGACAGCAGGCGATGGCTCAAACAGTTGGTTCCTACTACCCAAATGGGAGAACCAGACTGAGTTCTCCTGGGCTTTGGTTTGGCCCCATCCTGGTTATTGGATTCACCTGAGTAGTGAACCTCTCTCAAATACAATAATTACAAAATTATTTCTTTGGGAGAAAGTCAGTATATCTGCTACACCTCTGCCACAAAGCTCTGGCCTTAATTTGGGAAGATGAGCCAGGGTTCTCTGCTGGGATCTAGGAGACTGGAGCCCAGCTGTCTCAGAACAAGCTGGCGTTGTACATCTAGGTAATCGCTTTCTAGCGTCAGGTCGAAAGTATATGAGTCCTGGGGGTGGAGTCAGACATGGGAACTCCCCAAGAAAGAGAAATGCAAGTGGAAAGAATTAGGGGATGTGACCATGGGCAGCTGATGTTGAGGCCTGGCCAGAAGAGACCAGCCAAAGCGGAAGGGCTAAGTCATGGAGGATATAGTTAGACAGCTTTAGTGGAAATCTCAGAGAACCTAGGATAACACCTGCAAAACCTGGGGATGAACGTGTCCATCCACCTACCTTTGTGTGCTGCAACCCTGTGGGCTTAAAGAATGGGGACCAGCAGGTCCCACTCACGTGAAGAGGATCAGGAAGAAACCACCAACTCTGGCTCTTTCCCGATCCGTGGCAGGAGAATGAAATGTTCATGTCCATATTGCAATAGCTTGGGACAAAAGGACTGGAGGATTTTTGCTATGTGAAGGTGACTGTCTTTTTGGCTTTTTGGCTTTTATCTCCTGAGTCCTCAGATTGCGCTGACCACTTATGCACAGGTGGTCTGTGGGCAGTGGGTGTGTGGACAGGACAGGTTAAGTTAGGAGATGAAGAGGCTAGGCAGTGAGGGTGTGTGTTAGATATTACTCCTCACAGCTGCCACAGCAATAGCATGTGGCACAGGGAGCTAAGCTGCCATCTGTGTTCAAGTGTGTTATGTAGAGGCTCTTTCTTTGGACTACTTTAGTTAGACTGCAATGACCTCCAAAGAAAGAGCCTCTACATAACACACTTGAACAACATGCCCAACCGCAGAATTGCTGAAAGACAGCTCCGGCAATAGGCACAGGTATTTCCATTTATATACATGAGTGTGAGTACGTGCATCAAGATTCACAACACCAAAAAAAAAAAAAAAAATGAGGAGTCAGCATTGTGATGCAGCAAGTTAACCCACTGCCCATCGTGTCAGCATCTTTTTGAATGCAGGTTCGTGTCCTGGGTGTTTCAGCTCCTATTGATCTCCCTGCTAAAATCCATGAGAAAGCAGCAAACGATGGCTGAAGACCCTGGGCCTCTGCCATCCATATGGGAGACCAACATGGAGTCCGGGGTAGCTGGTTTCAGCGTGACCCAGCTCTGATTGTTAACAGCTATTTGGGGAACACACCAGTAAATGGAAGATCTCTTTCTCTCTCCCTGTCCTCTCCTAGCTGCTCAACTTCCAATCCAATTTCATGATGATGGCCTGAGAAAGCAGCAGAGGACAGCCTAAAGCCACCTGTGTGGGATACCCAGAGGAAGCTTCTGACTCCTGGTTTCAGACCAGCCCAGTTCTGGTTGTAGGTTGCCATTTGGGGAGTGAACCACAGTTAGAAATTTCTCTAAAACTTTCAGGTAAAATAAGTGTATCTTATTTTTAAATGAATTTTTTAAAAAAGAAAATAGGGAAACAGACTCAAATATGCACTTGGGGGAAGAAAATCTAGCAACAGGAAGGCCAACTTAAAAAAAAAAAAAAAGAAAGAAAAGCACATATCCCAAAATGGCATTCTTACTTCTCAGCTCTTATTTTTTCAGAAATAATCAGTCAACTTCACAAGAATATAAATCTAAGAACTGAAAAGGGGCAAATTAGTGAAAGATGCACAGTAGAACACTGGTTGGAACATTTGTGTGACACACATACCCCATAGAATATTCCTGGGCCCAAACCAACACTAATGTAGGAGGAAGCCCACGACACAGTATGCCAAAATTTGATTGCCCAAGTACGTCATTGTGGGGGCACAACTTGCTGGTTCATGCATTTGAATTCTGCAAAAAATACGTACATACTCTGGGCAAATTGTTCCAGTTTTCCTTTTTGTATTCAAGGATTTGGTTTGCTTTTTTTTTTTTTTTAACTCTTCATTACTTCCCTGGGTCCTCTGAATTTTAAGCACTGCACATTAGTGAATGCTTAAATCAGATAAAGTTGGGGCGTGAAATACTTCTCAAATGTGTGAGGAAACACTAAGTCCATCCCTCTCAGTACAAAGGATTTCTCTCTCTCCTGTCCCTGGCCCCTCGCCAGCAGCCACTCCATCACGCCGTCACCAGAGAGGATTGCACTGCAGCTCGCCTTGGCAGACGGCATCTAGCCTAGTTCCCAAAGCTTGCAGAGATTGAGGATTCAGAATTTTCCTCCAGGCAACCCGTTACAGGGTTTACCGGCTCCATCTGAGAAAGCTGCTCTGTCTCATCTAGTACACCTGCTCTGGGCACCGAGCCCTCGCTTTCTTCTAGCTCCCAGGGTAAATAAGAGACAGCTTCCGGCGTTTGTCCTAGGCAAGGGTGATTATTTTCTAGAATAGCTAAAATTATATACATCCTGCAAGTTAAACCCACGTGCGCGCGCATACACACACACGCACACGCTATCAGGACATTCTGAATGGGCAGGGTTCCCATCAGCAAATGGGAAATTTTGGCCGTGACGTGGATGGTGGAAGGTGTAGGGGGTAGCATTGCCAGGAGCCTGTCAGAGAGCCCCAATCCCCTCTCTGCCCAGGCTGCAGTGCTCCGCAGGTTCACAGCCCCCGCAGGGTTTTGCCTGGAGTTCTGTCATGGTAGCCCGTCAGCCTTGAGCAGGAAGGAGAGCTGGCGATGCTCAGGAAGCCACCTCTCCCCATAAGGAACGGCGCCAGCCCCCATGGCCTTGAAATGATGTCAGAGGCCAAGGTTGAGGCTGGTGACAGCCCAAGAGAAGGATACGCCAGGACAAGAGCTGTCTCTCTTCCTCCTGCGCCTCCTTTCTGCTGTTCCCGCACAACTCGCTCCTTCAGCCTCTCCCGCTGGCTCCCTGTTTCTCAGCCCAGACGTTGCCACACTAATGCTTCACTTACCAGGCGCTGCTGTCAGCATGTGCCCAGTCTCCATGCAATCCTACCCCACCTCCCTACACAGAGGCTCCTCCTCCCAGCGCATGCTTTGCTGCCGGCTGGGGCCCAGTGGTGACTGGCTGCACATGGAGGGTTTGATTTTCTCAGGGAGCTACTTGTTAATCCCATACCACCAGCCACAACTGCTGCCACCAGCCACATACTCTTGCTCTCCGTTCTGGTGTGGCTTATGGGCGTGGCTGAATCCCCGTAGACTGTGGCTTTGCTTCTCTTTCCTTCCCTGGCACCTGCTCACAGGCAAGGCACACTCACTGCTTGCCAAACATGGTCCTGATCACTTTCAGGTGCAGATGAGCTGCTTGTAAAACTAGGCGATGTGCAGGGCTTTGCCGTCTCACAGGTGAGGAAACTGAGGGAGTGAGAGAGGAGGTAACTTATCCTAGGCCACACACACAGCAAGGAAGAAGCATAACCAGGATTTGAACCCTGAGCATCTTTGCTTGGATACACCTTCACTCTGAAAGCATACACAGAGGAATACGAAGACTTTTATTCATAAAAACAAAAATTAAAAAAAAAACCCTAGTAGCACAGCAGCTAGGCCGCAAATTAGGATGGTCACATCTTAGATCAAATGTCTGGGTTTGAGTTCCAACTCTGCTTCTAATCCAGTTTTCTGTCAGTGTACACGCCCAAAGACCGCAGGTGATAACCAAGTACTTTGGTTCCTGTCACCCATGTAGGAGAACCAGAAAGAGCGCTTGGCAAACATTACTGGGATAAACGAATGAATGGAAGATCTCTCTTTTCCTTTCTCTGCCTTTTAAATAAAGATAAATGAAAGAGCCTGGCATGGTAGCCTAGTGGCTAACTCCTCACCGTACATGCGTTGGGATCCCATATGCACACCAGTTTGTGTCCCAACTGCTGCACTTCCCATCCAGCTCCCTGCTTGTGGCCTAAGAAAGCAGTCAAGGACAGCCCTGCACCTGGGAGACCTGGAAAAAGCTCCTGACTTTGGATCAGCTCAGCTCCAGCCGTTTCAGCCACTTGGGGAGTGAACCAGCAGATGGAAGATCTTCCTCTCAATCTCTTCCTCTGTATATCTTATTTTTCAATAAAAATAAGCAAATCTTTTTTAAAAATGACAAAAAAGATAAATGAAAAATTTTAACAGTACATGAACATCATTTTTCTGAAGACCTAATCTCAGTGATATCTGGCAAGCACACCTGCTAACAGTGGGTTGTCTCTCAGTTCAATCGTCATTTACTGAGCGCTGGCCGCACGCCAACCCCTTCGCCGAGTGATGAAAAGGCTGCATGGATGCCGGTGACAGGAGACATCAGTGTCTGTGCTTTCACGCAAGAGGCGCTGTGGCAGGTGCTGAAGGCACTTTCAGGGGACGCTCGAGGACTAGCGATGACTGATGACGACAGTGCTGTTCACTGGTTCCTGAAGGCTTGCCACGGGCTGCGCGTCATGCCTTACATCTCAGCTTCCCTGCACTTTGTGAAACAGATATTTCCCACTGGTGCCTGGGAAGTCACAATTACAGTGGAGGCCCTGGGAGGTGTCAGAACCCACACAACCTGTCAAGGAGCTCAGAATCAAAGCTGCTTTGTGTGTGTGTGCCTACTCTTTCTGTGAGGCAGTGGGAAGATCTTCTCTTTGGGGATGGGAGAGAGGCTTCTCTCTATCACCTTTAGACCACTGCTAACTAGACCCCATTCTATATCAATAAAGCTCATATTCTTCTTTCTATTCTTTAATAAAGAAATTTCCTTCATATATCGAAAGGTCAGGTTTAAAGACAGAAGGAGATACAGACAGAAAGATCTTCCATCTGCTGGTTCACTCTCCAAGTGGCTGCAACAGCTGGAATTGAGCCAATATGAAGCCAGGAGCCAGGAGCTTTCTCTGGGTCTCCCACGCAGGTGTAGGGTCCCAAGGCCTTGGGCTGTCCTCAACTGCTTTCCCAGGCCAAAAGCAGGAAGCTGGATAGGAAGTGGAGCAGCCAGGATATGAACCAGCGCCTATACGGAATCTTGGCACATGTGAGGGGAAGATTTTAGCACTAGGCTATCATGCTTGGCCCAAGGCACATATTCCTAATAAAATTTGTGGGGCCAATAGGACTTGTGTTATCAAGTAGCATCAGTGCTGTAAACAGAAGTTGTATTGATATTATTGTGGCATAGTTAGTTAAGCCACTGCCTGTGATGCCAGCATATCATATGGATGTCGGTTCAAGTCCTGGCTGCTCTACTTCTGATTCAGCTCCCTGCTTATGCACTTTGAACAGTAGCAGAAAATGGCCTACATGCTTAGATGACTATACTCGTGTGGGACACCCAGATGGAACTCTAGTCTCCTGGCTTTGGCTTGGTCCAGCCCCTGGCCATTGCAGCCATTTAGGGAGTGAACAAGCAGTAGGAAGAACTTTCTTTCTCTCTCTCTCTGTCTCTCTCATGCTCTCTTTCTATTTTTCCTTCTTCCTATCACTCTGCCTTTTAAATAGATAACCTTTTTTTATGAAGTAGAGGTTATGTTGTCCACAGAGGTTAGAAGTTGTTTTGTCAGCAGAGGTTGTGCTGCTGTAGAATACAACACTGTAGCGCATGTATTGTCGGTAGTTATGTTGTCAATAAAGGCTGTGTTGTTGGTAGAGGTTATGTTGTTGATAGAGATTATGTTGTCAGAGTTTGTGCTTTCTGTAGAGGTTGTGTCATCAGTATAGGTTGTGTTGTCAGGGGAGGTTGTGTTGTCAGGAGAGGTTGTGTCATCAGTATAGGTTGTGTTGTCAGGGGAGGTTGTGTTGTCAGTATAGGTTGTGTTGTCAGCAGAGGTTGTGTTGTCAGGGGAGGTCCTCTTGTGCATCTAATACTCTTTTTGATCACACATATGCTGAAGTGAAGCCCAATAATTTGAAAGGAAAAATACTTTTCCAAACAATTTGGTAAGAGACTTGAGTCATTAGCATTCTAAAGACTACAACACAGGGATTCCTGATATTCATCAAGTTCAACACACACTGCCAGTGAGACAGGAATCTCATTTCACGCTCAGTGGGGGTCTTTGCACCAAAGGAAGGTCTTCTTTTTCCAGTACCTCGTACCCTGCTTTGTAATTAGACCCTCCATGCGAACATCTACAGCAGGAATAAGACTTTGAACTTGGAGCTGTCAAAGTTAACTCCAAAATTAGATGTCACTATCAAATAGCAGGATAAAGAGTCAAACAAATGTGCTAAGAACTTACGCATTTATGTGAAGGTTTTCCTCTTTAAAGAAGTTACCACAGAAGGTCATATTTCTCTTGTTCAACTAAATTACCACTAAACTAAATTACCACTAAAAACTGTGAACAGGTCTGTTTTTGAAGTTGATTTCTGATTTAGCCAAGGAGACACACAGGAAAAGCAATCGGGCCTTTGTGCCTGCGTGTGCACCTGCATGAGTGAAGCAGTGCAGCACAGTCTGTATTTCTGGCTCAGTTCATTTGCCCATTTTCCTCAAGGTGTTTGGTTGCAGATGACTTTATGCTCTTTCTACAAATAAAACTCACCTGCCACAGACATTGTGACCATAAGGAAAGCCCAAATCACACACTACAGGCTCTACAGGGCAATTCCAAAAGAGGAATTCCCAGAATGGCTTGAGTCATATTTCACTAGAGTACACAAAAGGAAAACTTTGAGGATAAATTATCTTATTTCGTGATTTTTTTCCCAAGTAAACCATTTTCAGAAAGACTTCAAGCAATCATTAACCATTCAAATCAATCACATTAGCTTGTTCTAGCATTACATTAGCTTATCCTAGCATTTCATGTAACAAAAATCTCTGTGAAATTCTAAGTGAGTATTTTTTTTGATGAAAAAAAAAACAAAGTTTCATGTTGAAGAGCATTTTTAAAAAGGAGATAATCTGAAGAAAAAACAAAAGTATTTCATCTGACTATAAGGTGTTCTAAAATGTGAATTTCCCCCTTAGGTTTCTTTTTAAAATTTTTTATTTGTTTCAGTTGAAAGGCAGATGGGGTGGGGGGAGAGAGAGAATAGATTCCATCTACTAGCTCACTCCACAAATGGCTGCAACAGCTGGGGCTGGGCCAGGCCAAAGTCAGAAGCAGGAACTCCAGGCAACTCTCTCCTACAGGTGGAAGGGTCTCGAGTTCTTGAACTGCCATCAGGCTGGGTGCACATTAGCAGGAAGCTGATCCAAAACAGAACCAGGACTTGACCCTAGGCAGCCCAGTATAAGATGTAGGCATCACAAACAGTGTCAGCTATTGTTCCAAATGTCTACCCTTAACTATGAATCAAATTTAATAAAATTGTATTGCCAACAAATGAGACAAGGGAAAAATGTCTCTAAGTACTTATGCTGTAGGACAAAATGATGTGGAGACAAGTGAACAGTCTCCATATAAAAAAATTGCAATGGTGATAACAAATGCTGGCAAGGATGGAGAGAATGACACAGCCTCTTCCAAAGAAAGTTGCATGTTTTTTTTAAGAAACAATAAATTTTATTATGATTATCATTATCTTTCAAATATAATCATCTTTTTCTACTAAGTGAGATTAGTTTTGTCAGTAGAGGAAGTGGGAAGAGAGAGAAAGATAGAGAGGGAGAGAGAAAGATCTAACTACTGGTTCACCTCTCAAATGCCCACACAGTCAGGACAGGCAAAAACAGCGAGCTGGCATGCAGCCCAGATCTCCCCTGTGGATGACAGGGACCCAACTTCTTGAGCCATCATCACCCATTGTCTCCTGGGTTGTGCATTAGTGGGAAACTGCAACTGGAGTGTGGAGGGACAGGACTTGAATGCAGGTTATCTGATGGGACACAAGGGCAACTAATGTGGTACCTTAGCATGACCCCAAATGCCCATCCTCAGCTGTTCCTTACATCACAAAGCAGCAATTTACCACTTCACACAGCAATTCAACTCTGAATTGCTGAGGCAAGTAAACATATGTGCCCACATGGAGACTGGATGTGGGTTTCATGGCAGTCGAGGAGAAGTGCGCCTACATGAATGAACTGACAAAATGTGGGGACTTGATACATCAAAACGCAAAATAAAAACAAGATGCCAACACTAAATCATCAATAATTTTGCCACACACAAGACAAAGTATAATTTAGGCAGTGTGTGAATAGTTCATACAATTTCAACAGCAACAAAAAGGCAATGAGGTCACAGAAGTACCAGGGTCAAGAGCACGAACAGACTAATCCATATCCTTTCAAATCACAGCTAACAAACCAAAGAAAACACACCCAATCCTCAAGGGAAAACAAGCAAGCAAATATCTGAATTCTAAAAGCCATCATGTTTATCAGTTAAAACAGTAAATATGGGCCCAGCATGGAAGACTAGTAGCTAAAGTCCTCACCTTACATGCGTGGGGATCACATATGGGTGCCAGTTCGTGTCCCAGTCATCCTGCTTCCCATCCAGCTCCCTGCTTGTGGCCTTGGAAAGCAGTCAAGGACAGCCCAAAGCCTTGGGACCCTACACCCATGTGGGAGACCAGGAAGATGCTCCTGGCTCCTGGCTTTGGTTCAGCTCATCACTTGGCAATTGTAGTCGCTTGGGGCATGAATCATGAGACGGAAGATTTTCCTCTCTGTCTCTCCTCTCTGTTATATCTGACTTTCAAATAAAAAAATAATCCTAAAAAAATAGCAAATGTACTTTGAAGAAATGTGGCTTAAGCTGCTGCTTGAAATACTCGCACTCTGCATCAGAGAGCCAGTTGCACTCCTAGCTACTCTGCTTCTGGTCCACCTTCCTGCTAATGTGCCTCGGCGGCTGTGAATGATGGCTCCAGCACTTTGGATTCTAGCACATCATGGGAGACCTCTGGCTTTTGACCTGCCTTAGCCCAGGCTGTTGTGGCCATATGGGGAGTGGACCTCTCCCTCACTCTGCTACTCTGCCTCTCAAAACATATATAAGTAAATCTTTTTAGAAATATATGAAGAAGAGCTTTCTTTTAGAAAAACAGTAAGTTCTTTTTCTTAGAAGACTAAAAAAAATATCTATAACCTTTTAAATAACTAGAGTATAGTGGCAAGATGTTGGCTTAAGAAAATAAATTTAAAATGTGGAAAAAAGCAGTAAACATAGGTTTCAATATTTATAATAAATAGCAAGCGACTATGGAACTACTAAATAAGAGGAGAATGTTTTAAGTAAATGAATCTACATCCACTGGCGTTTGATGTGGCCGTTTAACATATCGATCAAAAATTGTTAATAATGAGAGAAAATATTGGAATCATCATACTCATCAATATCTTGAGTTGAGGCGAAGCCTACCAAAACTCTGACTGGGTTAAGTGACCCAATTGTTTTGGTTGACCCCATGTAACATTTACTTTTCTGAACAGGATGCCGTACCGTATTGCTCACAAGCTTCTTAAGCCAAGTAACTGCTGGGGGATGTCATTTTGCAAGGTGAAACCTTCATCCGCCATCTATCTGCCATGTGCAGCTGCCCACTGCTAGCCACAGCCTCACTGTGGAATTTGATCATGGCCCAACAGCACAGTGGCGGTCTGCCATGCGTGAAAGACAACCATGCAATTAAGTTGATTCAGGCCCAAAGTCAGGCAATTTGGTAAGACAAATAGGATTTTCAAAAGGAAATTTCAGCTGGCATCTCATGAAGCAAAATTGATTGATTGACTGAACTTCCCAGTTTTTGATGATTCACACAGAGTGTTGAACACTGTAACTTGCACCCGTTTTGCTTAAAATAGAGCCTAACAGCCACAGCATCTGACCAGGGCCAACAGCACTTTGCTGAGGGGTCCGGTATCCTCACTGGATAATGGCTGGTGGTGATTACATTCTGACGGCCCATCTCCCTGCCGAGCAGGCTAAATGAGCTAAATGAGCAAAGGCACTTCTAAAGATGGGTCCCCCACACTTGACCTCTAGAGAAACAGCAGCTGGGCCAGCTGGGCACAGAGACCACCCACTGAAACCAGCAAGACTGGGGTAGCCTTTGGGGCTGCTGCAAAAGCTCTCTTGCAACTCCGCACACTCCAGGGTTTTCTTGTTGTCTGCATTCTGTAGTTCTCTGTTCTGCCTGGGGGCTCAATCAGGCCAGAAGCGTCTGGATTTCACTCTCTCCCAAAGGAATGTCAGCAGTCACAAGCCCAGGGTAGCAGGAAGTACCACCCTGGAAGTGAGGGCTCCCAGGTTGTGGCCTCTGCTATTTAATTCACTGGGAGTCCTTTGGGGGTGCTGAGCAGCATACCAATTTATGCATAGTTTGAAGGGTTTGCTATTCAACAACAGAGCAAACCAGATCCCCTAAAGTGCTTCCATGATAAATAACACATAATGGGTGGAAATGCATAGCTAAGCTATAGAAAAAAAGGCTGAAGTGAATAGAAGTCAGTATGAGTCCCGGCTGCTGACTCATGCAGCTCCCTGCTTGTGGCCTGAGAAAGCAGTGGATTACGGCCCAAAGCCTTGGGATCCTGCATGCACATGGGAGACTTACAGGAAGCTTCTGACTCCTGGCTTCAGACCACCCCACGTCAGGTCATTGTGGCCACTCAGGTAGTGAGCCAGCAGATGGAAGATTCTCTCTGTCTCTGTCTGTCTGTCTCTCTCTCTCTCTGTATAACTCCGCCTTTAAAAAGGAAAGAAACAGGAAGAAAGGAATGGAGGTATGAAAGAAGGAAGAAAGAGAGAGAAGGAGGGAGGGAGGGAGAGAGGAAGGGAGTGGGAAGAAGGAGAGAACAGGAAGCAGTGAGGGGGGTGGACCAGAAAGAGGAGGAGGAGGAAAGAAGAAACATAAAGGTGACTAAATCAAAGGGAGGCTGGTATCATGTTAGAAAAATCATGTGAGAATCTCATTCATGAACAAAAATGTAGCAATCCTCAATAAAACGATGGTTATCAGGCCAAACTGACCACACCATAAGATATATATATCTTATGGTCAGTTATATATCTTATATATATATACACACACACACACATACATTTGGCCAATATCAGCTGAACAGAATATCATTTTATCTATGTATATGTTAAAAATTTATTTGGGAGAGAAAGAGACAGACAAGACAGGGAGGGGATGGATGGAGGGAGGGAGGGAGGGAGGATCTTCCCTCATTGGTTCACTCCCCAAATGCCTACAATATTTGGGGTTGGGCCAGGCCAAGGTCAGGGGCCCAGCATTCAAGCTGGCCCTTCCATGTGGGTGGCAGGGACTCAAATGCTTGAACCATTACCTGTCACCTCCTAGCATGAACACTGATAGGAAGCTAGATTTGGAAACATGGCCAAAAAGGAAGGAAACCAAGGCATCTCAATATGGCAGCAGGCATCCTAGGGGCATCTTAGGCTGTGCCAAATATGTGCTGTGGCAAAATCTGGTAGGGTCATCTATCCAAGACAAAGGGCAGGATGGACTTTTCACTACAAAGCAATCAGATGTGAAGAACATGTGGAAGGAATCATACTCTTTAATACATCAGAGAAGCTCTATTTTATTGGGGGTTTTCTTAGAACTCTCACACTCTGAGGGGGAAGCAAGACTGACATAAGGGAAACCCTGGTGCCCAGTATTGGGGGACAGACGGACAGCCATGTTGGTAAATAACTCGTCATGATCCAGGTTCCACAACAGTGAGTCCTGGATGGTTTTTAAGTCACAGGAAAGCAGAGCCCTCATGGATGAAATTAGGGCTCATCTACAAGGAGTCCCTGAGAGAGCCCCCTTCCCTCCCAGCTCCTTGGGCTGTCGTTAGAAGATGGTAATGTCTGGGGAAGCAGCCCTGGGCAGTCTGCTGGCAGCTTGCTCTTGAACTTTCCACTCTCTGTAACAATGGCACAGGAATTCAAAGTCTTGGACTAAAGCTGACTGAAGCAGCAGAGGCAGGTTCCATGACACCCTCACCTCCGTCCCCAAGTCCCTTCAGTCAGCCCAGCATTTGTGCTCACTGTTCTCTTCCGGTACCTCAATTAGCACAAAACCAGAGCACAAATTAGAAGAATGTGATGGAGCAGAGAGGCCAGACACAGGGCAGGCCACACCAGCTAAGGTCCACTGTCACCAGTCCCCCTCCTGTTCCTCCCCCTGACTCCTTTGCTGGTCTCTGAGTTGACTCCTCCATTGGCCTTCTGCTAACAGATCACACATAGGAGCAACAGCTTCTGCATATGCACACAGAGCAGCCTGGTCCTTCTGGAGAAATGCTCTTGGCTCCAGGAGCAAAGTACTCACACTTTTCAGAGCCCCATGCCACCTGGCTGCCCAGAGAACACCCCAGCCACCAGTAGGTAATGCTGAAAACAGAAAAATAGCATGGCAAGTGGAAATGGATTGGCAAATCTCAGATTGGAACAGAACCTAAATAATAGAGCCATTGTGTAAGAGAGGGAGACTTGGAGCTGGCAATGTGGCATAAGGGGTTAAGCCACCACTGTCACTCTGTCATCCCATAGTGGCATCTGTTCAAGCCCTAGCTGGTCCACTTCAGACCCAATTCCCTGCTGATGTGTCTGGAAAAGCAGTGGAAGATGGTCCAAGTACTTGGGCTGTTGCACCCATGTGGGAGTCTCAGAAGAAGCTCCTGGCTGACCTAACCCCAGACACTGAAGAGTCAACCAGAACATGAAAAATTCCCACCCCCCCTCTCTCTGTAACTCTACCCCTTAAATAAATGAAATCTTTAAAGGAAATGCAGACTTTATAAATCTCCTGGTTCTTTCCCCAGAGTTCCACAGGGAACCTGTCCATCTCCCAGCCCTTCTGCCCTGTGCACAGTGACACATCCTCCCCCAGGGAATGAAGCATGTTTGCTCACAGGAGCAGAAGGAAAGGTTATGCCAAACCAGGTCTGAAGACGGGAGATGCATGCAGGAAAACAGGGCCTGAGCTGGGGGAAGCTGAGCTTGCTGTCCTGGAAGGTGCCAAGGGACAAGGTGCCCACAGCAGTAGGAAGTTGGTCTTGAGAGAGGTAAGGACATTTCCCTGGGAATGTGGAGAAAGCTGGCTGCAGAAAGAGATCCGCTTCTATCCCTCTCTCCTGGAGAACTGGTATAACTGGTTGTCAACCGAAATGAATGCAGGAGGGAGCAAGGCTGGTTTTTTCATCATCATGGGGAAAGTAAGTTCTTATATATGCATTTGTGTGTGCGTGCACACACTCAAGAGGGGACCAGCAGGTAGCTCACTCTTGAACACTTCAGTGGCCATTCCCATTGCTGCAATACTTGATTTTAATCTCAACCCATTAAGCTCCACTGACTTGGGTAAATTCTGGCCAGATCTGCAGGGACTGCGAATGGTGTGTGTGTGTGTGTGTGTGTGTGTGTGTGTGTGTGTGTGTGTGTGTGTGTGTGTGTGTGTGTGTAAGAGAAACAGAGAGGGGGAATCTATGCACCAGCCACATCCTGACAGCTAAGCAAGGACATGTCCACCCACCCAAGGGGCCAGCTGCTGGCGTCCCACCTTGCAGCAGCTGTGCTAACCACGTAAGAAGCGTGAGGATCATCGGTCATTCTCGGTGAACACAAAGGGCCAAGGCTGCAGAGTTGATTTTATCAAAGGGATCCAGCTTCCTGGATGATCTCATTCTAGAGATCTGCAGCAACCAGATAAGCATCCCCGCGCCCTGGCAGAGGGCCCTGCAGCGGGAGGAAAAGGGGCTGGGATCCGCCTTGGCGCAGGGCTGGGTGCCCACCTGGGGCTGAGGGGCAGGGCAGCTGTGCCCCTCCAAGGCCAGCTACCCCAGGGCAGCTCCCCTGTAGGAGGGACAGATCAGTCCCCTTGGGGTGGGACTTGTCCTGCTGGGTTTCTTACTATGGATTTCTCAGATTTTCTCTGCAATTGCATTTGTTCATCGTTCTTGGGTTCATTTGTACCTTCACAGTCTCAGAGAATAGAACATAAATGAGAACAAGGAGAGGTTAGAAACAAAAAATATCAGCAGATCGTATAATGTCATTCATGATTCATCATATGAGTTTGTGATAAAGAGAATTAAACAAGTGTTCTGAGTTCTTCTTGTGTTTGCTCTGTGAACTGGTTTAGGCCCTGCCCAGTGCCAGAGGAGACTCTGAGCCCCAGAGAAAGGTGAGATGTGCTGCCTCTCCCAGAAGTGCTCACAGATTCGTCCCAAAGCCACAAGAATTTCAATAACCACTGAAACACTGTGCGTGTGCTACATCATAATTCCTTCCTTGGAAATTCTGCTAGGTTTCACCCTAACCTACTCACTTTGAGTTCTAGAATTTGCTAAGGTGTGCAATTCCTTTCACCCCACATCATTGGCCTTGTTCCCATAGAACTTTCTGCGATAAAGGAACAATTGTGTGTGCTGCCCCATAAGTGGCTATGTGGGTGGCATGACAGAGAAACTGGATTTTAAATTTTATTGAGGTTTAATCCACTTAAACAACGAATTGCAGCAGGATACAGATCAGGAGTTCTCGGACCCTGTGGATCTGCCAAAAATTTACCCAGGCCAGTGAAGGTTAATGAACTGAGATTAGAATCAAGTAATGCACTGGTGGGAACGGCCACTGAGGTGTTAAAGAGCCAGGCACCTGCTGCCCACCTGAATGGCAGAGGGCATGACTCAGAAGCAGCAGAAGGCTGGAAGCTGGCCCCAGCACAGGGCTGGGCAGCTGAGAGGCAGACACCAGTTATGGGCGAGGCAGACACCAGTTATGGGTGAAGCAGCAAGCAAACTTGAGGACCATCCCAGAGCTGGGTTTGGCAAAACAGGGAAACCAGTACTGATGCACACACCCACACCTGCCAACATTTGAGATGTTAGGAAAATCAGCTAATTCCAACCCCCAAGCTACTTGTGTGTGCCTCTCCACCCATTACCAGACACTTTTTTGAGTGCATCTCACAAGCTTGGGGCCAGGTGAACTTACTTTAAAACTTCATAGTTGCCTGCATCTCAGCCTCAGAGAAACTTATGTTGCCAGAGATTCCAAGTGCACACGCTTGGAACTGTGAAGAATCCATGTAGGACAGCTTTAAGCAAAGCAGCATGGGGTTGTGTACAACACAGCCACAGTTGAAGCTCCCTTGTGAACCCTAAGTGCCTGGCAGGGGCTGCGGGCTGCTCTCACCCCCTGCTTTCCCCGGGATGAACTGCAGCATCCTCTGGAACATGCAGCTCTGATGCTGACAGACCAGTGCTTAGAATGCTGCTGCACCTGTGCGCGACACAGATGACCAGTAATAACTTATTTCTCCAGAAATTACAGGTCAGGTGTCCCTGACTATTACATGGGAGTTACAGACTGATAGTCCTTCTAAAAGTTGCGATGCTAGAAATCTCAATATTCTTCTTTTTTTTAAGATTTATTTATTTTTATTAGAAAGACAGACATACATAGAGAGAGGGAGACAGAAAGATCTTCCATCCACTGGTTTACTCCCCAAGTGGCGACAATGGCCAGAGCTGAGCCAATCCAAAGCCAGGAGCCAGGAGCCTCTTTTGTCTCCCATGTGGGTACAGGGTCCCAAGGCTTTGTGCCATCCTCTATCGCTTTCCCAGGCTAAAAGTAGGGGAGCTGTAAGGGACGTAGAGCAGCCAGGAAACAAACCTGTACCCATATGGGATCCTGGCGGTTGCAAGACAAGGATTTAGCCACTAGGCTACCACCTCAGGCCCAGAAATCTCAATATTCTTATCTTCAATTAACCAGGCTTAAAATCAAGGATTTTCCACAAATAACCAGGCTTAAAACTATAGTCATCTGTTTTTCTAGTTCTGGATGCTTATTTATTTATTTGGCAGTAAATGTTCCTAATAGCCACTAAATAATAAAAGTAGTAATAATAATAAAATAAATAAGGTGAGCATGTAAGCAAAAACTGAGATCTGGCTTTCCACATGTCAGAAAAGTGGATGACCACATGGCTGTGCCAAACAGTGGGTGATGTTGGCTGTCCCCTCCAGGGGTGCTGGTGGTGTCACTGACCATGTGAAAACCACACAGGACTGCGCTGAGAAAGTAGCAGTCTGTACTTCATATGTTAGAAATGCTTTCCTGGATTCATTTATTTGGAAGACAGAGTATGAGAGAGAGAGAGAGAGAAATTGTCAATCTGCTGTTTCATCCCCCAAATGGCTGCAGTAGTCACATCTGGGTGAGGCTAAAACGAGGAGTCAGGAACTCCATCCAGGTCTCCCACAGGGTGGCAGGGGCCCAGGCACGTGGGCCATCACTTACTGCTTCCCCAGGCACAACGGCAGGAAGTGGAGGGGTGCCGTGAAGACTGGAACCCGGGCTCCGCCAGGGAAGGCAGGCACGGCCCCTCCACATCCGCCCCCTGAGAACAGCTGTAAGATGGTTGTGTCCTGAGCAGCAGTTCCCGTGGGCAGACACAGAGAGTGAGTTTACATGGCACTTCATAAAGCATGCCCTTTTATTTATATCATGCAATGGTTCTTCTAAATTAACCTTGCCTATTTTTAGTTCAAATAAGTACATAACAGAACAGCGGCTGAGCAGTTGGGCCCAGTATTGGCTTCATTAGCAAAAGAGGACCAACCAGACTGGGGTGGGGGGGCCTTGCTCCTACCAGAGTTCTCAGGTACACCGAACAGAAAAGCAGTTCATTCCAAGGATGGTTTGGTTTATGTTCACGCAATTTACATCAAAGCGAAACTTTTGGGAAATTGATTCTCTTGATAAACATCTGACATGGTTGAGTCATGTTCAAATTCAGTTCAAAAGTTCAATGCTGAAAATAAGACACACTTTTTCTTCTTCCCAGAAATTATATAAATACAAATTTCAGGGTGGCATGTGTGGGAGGGGGGGAAGGGATGACCCAGGTTTGTAGAAAAATGTTGTTGTTACTAAAGTTAGGAAGGAGTGGAGTGTTCTTGGAAATGGCCATGAAGCTTGTAACTCACAAGTGCGTCCAAACCACTGTGAGATGTTCCACCAAAGGAAATGGAAAGTGTCATGGTCAAAAATGACAAATTCTTCTATTACAAACAAAATACCTGAAGTGCCGAATTCTTGTGACAGATCTCATATTAAGTATCCAATGTCACCACCACCCCCTTCTACAAACAGACAAATCAAAAATCCTACATCAGTGATAACCACAAAAACCCCAGCTCAGCAGTACACACTGCCTTCCTTCGCTGCCTCTAATTTCTTCCTCCGTCACAAACTGATTTTAGAACCAAAGTCTGGCATTGTAGAGCAATGGGTTAAACCAATGCTCATGATGTTGGCACCCATATGAGCTCTGGCTCAAGTTCTGGTGACTCTATTTCCAATCCTGCTCCCTGAACATGTACCTGGAAAAGCAGCAGAAGATGGCTCAAGTACTTGTGCCCTTGGCATTTATGTGGGAGACCTAGGTTCAGTGCAGGGACTGAACCAGTGGATCAGGGATCTTTCTCTCTCTCTCTCTCTCTGCATTTCTGCCCTTCAAATGCATATATAAATCTCAGAAAGAAAAAAGACATGCAATAATTGAACCATTGAATGACCATTTTGTAGAGAAACGTGCATTATTCTGGAATAGTGCTGGATTCCTTTGGAATGCTTCTTTAAAGGTTGCTTGCATTTTGGTGAAATTAGTAGGAAGATTTTATTATATTATTCAATAAATGGAGTGCAAAGAAATTCAGATTCTGAGATTTTCTCTGACTGGTGATGCTATAAAACAAATGTACACAGCAAAATTGTATCAAAGTCAGAGAAGAAATATGGAAATTAAATACAGGTTCTCAGAGGTGTGGGAAGTCTTGTGGGTAGGATCCTTTGATGCAGCTTCTATTTTAATTATCAGTTTAGATTCTGTAGTAAAATAGAAGATGATTGACAAGGGCTGCAGTCCCACAATGTTTCATTCTGAAGCATTCAAGAGTACCCTCCATCATAAATAAAAGTTGCTTGACAGTTCATGGGCTGTAAAAATACTCATTCCACCAAGATGCTCTGCATAGGAGCTCACAAAGTACTTTGTGAGGTGCTCGGGTATGATAGAAGAACACAGCTCAACACAAGAGCATTGGCCTTGAGTCTATCCTAGCAGCTACACTTGCTCTGACTGCACTTGGCTATTCAGTATCTGGGCAGAGTAATCACACTGTTTAAAATTGTTTTTTTTTCCCCTTTACAGAAAATGTTCAATTCCAAGTCTAGAAGCCACAAAATGCAACCGCAGATGACAACAGAAAATCTGTTTTAAGAATTAGTGTCGCACTGAAATAGGTATATTCTTCAAAAATATCAATGACTTACAGCGTGAGAGGCAGACATGAGGGTACTTCAAAAAAGCTGGTGAGAGCAAGGAGAAGGGAATTAAGATCAATTTATTTCCAGGATAAAAAATTTTTTTTGAGATCCATATGTAACTTGTTCATAGTATGTACTTGCCACAACCTTATCAAAGACACTTTCCCTACATGTGTGAGCATTTCCAAAATTTTTGCACAAACATAAATTTCTTTCAATTCTATTTTCCATGAACTTTTTGAAATACCCTCTAATGATAAAGAAACTGGTTGAAGTATATGACTGTATCAACAATATTCCATTCAGATTTTATTCATGTAAAATTGCCTAAAACTTTTTGTTTTCTGGACATGAACAATGTAATTTTCTGTTCAAAATGATTTTGCTCTTGATGTTCATTTTTTAGTAGAACTAGTTAAAATTCTACCACCAGGCTGAAACTATCAATAATTTAAAAAACAAATTCTCTTGGCACGATATCCTAGTGGCTAAATCCCCACCTTGAATGTGCTGCTATCCCATATGGGCACCAGTTCATATTCCAGCAGCTCCACTTCCCATTCAGCTCCCTGCTTGTGGCCTGGGAAAAGCAGCTGAAGATGACCCAAAGCCTTGGGACCCTGCACCAATGTGGGAAACCCAGAAGTTCCTGGCTTCAAAATGACTCAGTTCTGGTCATTGTGGCCACTTGGGGAGTAAATCAGCAGATGGATGATCTTTCTGTCTCTCTTTATCTCTGTAGAATTGCCTTTCCAGTGCAAATAAATAAATCTTTTTTTTTTAAAGTCAAGCTTTACTATTCTATTACCCTCTTTATACCAAAAAGTCTCTCAGGATGATAAAGTTGAGGGTTTATCCACGCCATAGCTAAGACAGCTGGTGTCATGCATGTGTGTGTGTGTGTGTGTGTGTGTGTGTGTGTGTGTAATCCACTGGACTGGTATTTCTGCGAGAGCCAGGACTAGGCTGCCATCAACTAATTGCCTTCACCATGATGTAACCCTTCTTATCGTCTGCGGTGGGTGTTCTAATCATCCCCATTTACAGATGAGAACGCTGAGGTGGGGAAGAGCTGATTCAACTACACTCCTATATCCTCAACAGCAGTCAAGCTGCAGTTTCAGTCTAAAAAGTCTGGCTGTGGAAGCCCATGCTTCTACCCATTCCCCTCATGGCTCTGAGAGCAAGTGTCCTCGGGAAGTATTTCTGGAATGAATAGAAACTCAATGACTGAATAAATGAATGGATGGATGAGCAAGGAGAAGGCAATAGTGCTCATGACAGCTCTGATGGGTGCAAAGATGGCAATAAGAAGCAGCGACAACCTCAGGGTCACTCTCCAGGGCCAAGAGGCTGTGAGCTGGCACCAACACTCTGCAAGAGAAAGTGATGTGTGGTAAGCAAACTGGACTTCTCACACAGCTCGCCAGCTGTGAGGTGCAAAGAGTCAAGACAACAAAGATGTTTCCCCGCTTGTTCCTAGCAGGTGCCTCCTCCTGGGGAAGGGAAGGGGACCGGAACTGCTGACTCAGACACTGATAAACAGACACAGTTCTCTCTAAAACAAGGATGCTGTGAGGCAGTCCTGTCCACCCTGGAGTGGGGTTGCTGGTGCTTGGAGCAAGGGGTCAAGTCTTCAAACCAGAGATGGTGGCTTGTGGTAGGGAATGGAAGCACCGTTCCAGCTGCAGGGAGAAGGGCGCTGGGCTGTGGTCTGCGGAGCCTGATCATGCCTTAGACAGAGCTGGGATCTCACTGCAAAGGGGCACTGAGACCTTTCAGGCTGACGGAAGGCCAGGGTGTTCCCCCTAGGGGAGGACTTGGGCAGGAAGGGAAGTGGGAGCAGGAGTGCTAGAGGCACCAGTGCATGGATGGATGGAATGTGAGAGAAGGCATAGCTTGCAGAAGGAAAAGTGACAACCACTGTCACACCAGATAGTGCCTGCACCCCTCCACGGGGAGGGGGCAGATGCTGGCAGTTCCAGGGGCTCAGGCACTCTCTCCCAACTCCAGGAAGCTCACCAACCCCGGGGCCTCTTCCTTCAGTCTTGCAATTTTGGCCTTTCACCAAACAATGTGACTTCTGCCCCCACAGTCTTCCTCATCCCATGCTGCTTCCTTCTCCTCTGTCTTTCCCAGGCTTTCCCCCGCTGAGTCCCCAGTGGTGATTCTGCCCTGGTGTCTGCTTCTTCCTCCTTCTTTTTTTTTTAATCCCCTCATTTGACTCCATCCCAGGATCTGAACTGATGCACTCTGAACCCCTCCATCACACAGAGTGATGTTGCTGCTGCAGACACAGAGAGCATCCCAGGGTCGTGTCCACCCCCATCTGTAGGATCCTTGGGTCCAGATTCATGGTTGATGGGTTCAGTTATCCAGGTAGATATTCATGGAATCAATAGGCAGTAATGAAATGCCCATGTGTGATTTTGGTGTGTGTGGGGGGCAGAGGTCAATTTTATTTATTTGAAAGGCAGAATGACAGAGGGAGAGAGAGGGCATGGAGGAGAGATCTTTCATCCACTGGTACATTCCTCCCAAATGGCCAGGCTGAAGCCAGGAATTCAGAACTCCATTCGGATTTCCCACATGTATGGCAGGGACTTGGGCCATCCCAGTCACATTAACATGGAGTTGGATGGGAAGCAGAGCAGCCGGGACTTGAACCAGTGGCTCCCAATATGGGATGCTGGTGTTGCACACAACATGTGGGCCCCTGTACCCACTGCTTTCCAGGAACTGGGATGGCTCTTAGGGATATCATCCGCAAACAAGGATTATGCGAGGAAATTCCTGTCTGTGACATGGGGCAATAAGTGACTGAGGATACCAGAGAAGAAAAACCACTGAGGGTGTGGCCACCATGTAAGACAATCCAGGCCACCAGATAACCAAACCCGTGCAAAATCACCACCGTGTCAGGCTGCAAGACCTGCTGCTGCTGCTGCGATGTGTTGTTTGCAGCACATATTTGCTCACTCCCAGCCACAGCAGGACAACAGCATGGCCATGCTGACTGCTACAGGCTGGCATTCTACCTTCTTTGCTGTGATCTGCCCACAACACCACCAACAAACAGCTACAGCCTCTCTGCAGGAGTGTAGGCAGACCAGAGGAGGACCTGGCCAGCAGCACGTGCACAGAGCCTGTGGATGAGGGACAAGGGAGGTATCACCAAGGCGGGAGCTGTTCCCAGGAACCAGACGTTTGGGGGCGGGGCAGGGAGGAGCCGTGTCCCTGAGTAGACACCCCTTATGGGCTTTCACCTGTGACCCTGACCTGCAGCCTCCCAGCTTAGCCTAGCCACTGGGTAGGAGGCAAAACCTTTCCCACTACAATAGCTGCCTTCCCCAGATTGAAGAGATTCATGGAGAAGCTCCCAGCCAGTGGGGTGGGGGGCACGGCAGGGGGTGGTCTGGGCTCTGCAGGATGGCCCGGGTCACTGAATAAAGTGACAGCTCCACAGTGCTGTATCACTGTATCAGATTGGGGGCAGCGTGGCCATCCACCCTCAAGCCCCATGAGCTGTGAGCTTGTGGTCGCAGAGCCAACTCTGGGGCCGGTCATAAGGCACGGGCCCGAGGCCACCACTCTGAGAGGTGGGTCAGATCGGCCCTCTGTGCTGGCGACAAGCATGGTGACAAGCATGGTGATGCCAAACCCTCTGCAGGGGACAGCACAGATCGCTTAGGGATGGATTTTTCTTGGGCAAACTGTGGCAGGGGCACCACAGAACATTGGGGGAAGCTCTCGGCCTTGACCTTCCTCATTTGAAAACCCACAGGATTCTTAGCTTCCGGTCAAGGTCTCTAAGCTATGTTGCTCTCCAGGGAGGACACCTGAGCCTCCCAGTCCTCCCCTGGGCTTGTCAGTCAGTGGCTCTGGGAGCCCTAAGCCATGTGTGAATGAAGAGCTAAGGCATGGTTGGCCATTAATTCACTTCTTGGCAGCTGGCTTCTCCCCTGGCAGTCATGGCTAGAAGAAGCATCTGTCTGCACCAGGGTGCCTGGCTGCTCTGCCCTCAGCTTTTGGGTGGCTCTTCTAAAGACCTCGGCAGCATTCCCAACAGAATGTTCCAAGCCTCAGACTCCAAGCCACCAGACCCCGTTAAACAGAATCTGAAATGGCCTAGGTGGAGGAGGGCGGGGCAGGAGGGAGTTGTGGGTAAAAGGATGAGAAAGGAGAGGTGAGAGGACGGGGAGGAAGCTCTGGGACTGGCGATTTCTCCTCCTAGTTCTTTTTGTCTTGGGAAGCTTGCAACCAAAACCAGCAATCAAGCCTCCTTCTCCCCTAATAAGTCAGAAACTCGACAATGGGACAGTTTTGTGAAAACCAATGGAGGCGTTTTAGGGGGGCCTTATTTTATGCATGAAGCATGGGCTAAAGGATGCCCTGTTGGCATTGTAAGGCAAGTCAGGAAGGCAGCTAACACTTGGAAGTAGGGTTCTGTGGGCAGCTGTCATTCAAAATGAGGTGTTGCGTAAAAGGCACGCAGTGTGGCAAGTCAGGGAAGTCTCAAAGTCCTGTTCCTGAGAGCTGGGCTGGGGCCAAGAAACTGCATTTGAGTCCTATTGGTCCTTCAGCCTTAGGGTCAAGTATATTCTGAGAAATAATCCTCTTAGACCAGAGTTCGGGAAGTGAGGGGGCGCTGATGCTTGCTCTGGCAACCAAAGTGGGGGCAGAGCTTGCTTTGAGTCGACCTCAGGCTGCAACCCAGACTGACGGAACTCTGGCAGTGAAATGACTGCTCCACTAAGCAACCACCTACCCCCCAGCCCCCCGCTTCATCTTCCGAGTCAAGAGGGGTTTAAAACTCCCTTGCACTGCTCTTCCTGCCTCTTCTGTAGCTCTCGCCTTCACCTCTGTCTGCCACACAGGGAAGGGAAGCCTGTGACTGTGGTTCCCTGGAATAAAGGCCATCTAAATTCTTTTTATATATTCTGCTGAGGTATTCTTTCCCTGGTGGTCAGCAAATCTTACAGGAGCCACCCCAGCTAGCAGCGGCAACAGTGGCACCAACAGGAAATATGCTGGAAATGCAGCTCCCCAGACCAATAGCACCTGTTCCAAAGCAGACTTAGGGGGAGCAGACCCCAAACATCCATTTTTATAAACCTTCCACTGAACCCTGTGCCTCCTGAACACTGCCCTAAGGGGTCAGCATTGTGGCTATGGAGGTGAAGCAACCATGTGCGATGCTGGCACCACATATGGGCATCAGTTTGAGTCTTGGCTGCTCCACTTCTAATCCAGTCCCCCACTAACTCATCGGGGAAAGCAGTGGAAGATGGTCCAAGTGCTTGGGAGACGAGATGGAGTTCAGGCCTCCTGCTTTCAGTCTGGCTTAGCTCCAGCTGTTGCAGACATCTGGGGAGTGCACCAGTTGATGGACGCTCTCTCTCGCTCTTTTTCTCCCTCTCTTTCCCTGTCATGTTTCCTTTCTGAGAAATATGTAAAAGATAGAAAAATTAAAATTTTACTGTTTGTTGGTTCTGAATTGCTCTCTATTGTTATAGAAAAGGCCAGGCCAACTTCCTCCACAGCTGTGTGACAGAGGTCTGTCATAGGCTGTGGGTAAATAAATCACTTTGTATGTGGGTGTGTGTCCTGATCAGCTTGTAATTCCATGACGTGAAAGATCACTCAGTACCACACATTCAAAGGAAGATACATTCAGTAATCACTTCGGCGTGAACTTGTGTTGCCTAGGTTTTATATTTTATATGCTGTATAATGGTTTTGTTTTTCTCCAAGTACCTGACAGTGACCACTTCAAAGAACTGTAAAGATGAAGTGCCCATAAGTATGTGTCATCTGCATTGTGGAGCTCACACCGAGCAGGCCTGTGAAAGTCCAATGGGAATTCATCCGTGTGCAATGCTCGTGTGTTAGGAAGGTTCTTTACAACAGCAAGACCCTCAATGCTGGCTGTCCGCAGGGATCAACTATCCCAACTTATGGCAGAGGAGTGGGAGGCCCTTAGGGTAGCACACTGCCAGCTAGTGTCAACCAATGGTCACTGGGGACCTGCCACGTTGGAATGTGTGATGTCATTTAAGACCATAATCATCCTCAGTCTCTCTTTGTCGCCAAAATGATTGGTGAGCATAGACATCACAGCATCCGATGAACTGTTACTAGCAACGAGCACATCAACCCAGGTTCTCTGGCTCTGTGTCCAGCGTTCTGCTATGGTGCCACGGTTGTTTACCTCCCAAGGTAAAGGGAATATTCAACCATCATTGGTTGTCAATTTCCATCTACACTTCACAGATGACAAAATGAAGAGAAGATACGAGACTTTGAGGAAACTCCCCTCCAAACACCTCTTCCTTAAGATACAGACATTCTGAAATAAAGATGATGGAGACACGGAGGATGGCCTGGCTTCCTGGGCTGGACCTTGACCTCACTGATGCTCTGGTGTCTGCTGCTTGCCTGGTTTACTCCTCTAGTGCTCACAACAGCACTGGGCAGGGCCAAAGCTGGGAGTTGGGAACTTACCCCAGATCTCCCACATGGGTGGTATTAAACACATCAGGTGTCACAGCTGCCCTCCCCCTCCCCCGCCAGGATCTGCATTAGCAGGAACCTGGAATCTGGAGCAGAGCCATCACTCAAACCCAGGCACTCTGATAAGTGGGCACCCTAACCAGTGTCTTTCCACTAGGTCACATGCCCACCCCTGTGTCTCCGTTTGAGCACAGAAGCCTAGAAAAGGAGAACCTTTCTTCAGGATATCTCTTGGCAGACAATATTTATATAAGTCCAGGATCTGGGAAGTAGCTCTGGAAGTATATCTCATCTAGAATACCCTAGCTAGAACGTTGCTTTCCTAGGAACCCAAAGCATAGAGGCTACATAGTGGCTATGGGACCTGCAAACAAGAAAACACAGTCTGGCAGGTATACCAAGGGTTGTACCTAACAGGGACCAAGAGCCAAGCCAAGAATCAGCCCACCACCAATGCAGAGTTGTTAAGTAGGCAAAGCTACCTTTCACCCAGCACAGGTATTAAAGAGAGCTGCAATAGCAGAGGTAGAGATGGCTACAGGCAGCTGTCAGTGCCCAGCTAGGGAGTGAGGCAGGAAAGAGCTCCAAGATCCAGAGGCCCCAGGCAAGCTCACATGTAGACTCTTGGGGTGAGGGCACAGCTGTGTCAGGGAAGAAGGAAGTGTCACCCTTGATAGCACCTGCATGGTGGGTCCCAGTCCTCCAAGACCAACAACAGAGAACAGTCTTGGGCCTCCTGCGATGCCCCCCTTTCAGCATGGCCCAAATGGTGCCAGCTGTCAGAGATGACCATGAACTCAGGAGTCCAACTCCAGGGCTTCCCATGCAAACCAAAAATGGGTGGGTTAGGAGCTACTGCAGGCAATAAATGACCAACTGGGACAAAGGCCGGTCAGAGAAAAAACACAGGGAAAGGATTATGTGGGTCCCGAGAACAGGTCAACAACTTTGTTCCCTATGTCTGGATTAATGGATGGATGGACTCCATCCTTTTGTGCAACATCCTAACGTAGATCCTACTGTGCAACCACCAGAGCCACTCCCTGATGATAAGCAGTAACCATCCTACAAAACCCAAGCTGAGATCAGACTGAGCACAATTTACTCTTTAAACATCCCTCAAAACAAAAAAAACTTAAAAGCAATGAATTAAATAAATTGGGGCCAGTGGGTTGAGCCTCCTCTTACAATACAGGCAACCCATATGACTCCTGGTTTCAGCCTGGCCCAGCCCTAGCTACTGCTGACATTTGGGGAGGAACTAGTGTGTGAAAACTCATTCTTTCTCTCTCTGTTACTGTCCTTTCAAATAAATAAGTGGTTTTAAGAAGCAAATAAAAGCATAAAAAACTGTTTCAGCCTCCAGATTGCCACCATAATAGGGTCATTTGTTTCAGGTGGGTGGCCTCTGGAACACACAACAGTTTGGATCTCACTGTCAAGCAGAGAGAGTTCATTACACAGAACTCTGTGCTTCACCAAGGACTGGAGTCTGAAGGAACTACCTAAGGTCCCCTGGGCTGAGAATGCTCCAGCAGGAACAGCTGGAAAGCAGTTCCCCAAGCTGGAGATACAGGAGCTGATTGCGGGGGCAGGTGGCTGGCTGGGTGTGAGTGGGACTCAGGCGGCTTGCTAGGTGTGCAGCGGGAGCTCACTGTACAGGAGAGCACGCAGGGTGTGGGGTTCTGACTTCTGGGAGAGACACTTGCACAAAGGGTCTTGCCAGCTGAGGATGTAGGATCTCAGGGAGGGACCATGTGCTGTCCCTGAGGCTGCAGCAGCTGCACCAAATGTCCCTCACCCCACTGTCCCCAAACCAGCCTGGAGACAGCAGGGAGCCTCCTCCTCCACTGCAAATGCTACACCCTCACACCCTCACACCCTCGCAGCTCCCTTGTTTGCCCTGTTCCTTCTATCTGTGTCCCCATCTATTGTAGATAAAGGCCAGCATCCTGGTAGAATGGAAGTTTCCAGGTGCTTGCCTGGCTATCGAAGTCCCCAACAGAGAGCTGGGCTGCATTTCCCATCTTGTCCCCAGGACTTCAAAAAAATCACTTAGCATTCATTCAGCAGGGAGTGGGTGGGGGCCAACTCAGGGTACCTGCTCTACCTGCTCTAAAGAGGGCCTTTTTTTTTTCCCCAGGTGATCTCAAAGTGGTCATGCCCTGTACTCGCATACTTTAACTTGCAGCTGAAGCTGGGACAGCCTGACCCCAGTGCCGACAACCTTGCCCAGGCTCAGCGACTGTCAACCTTGTCTTGGCTCAGCGACTGTTAACCACCCTGTCCTGGCTCAGTGACTGTTGACCACCCTGTCACTGCTCAGCAACTGTCAACCACCTTGCCCTGGCTCAGTGACAGTCGGTAGCTGAGGATGCCCATGTTTGCCCAGCTCTATGCTACTGGTTATGCTGTGTGTACTCCATTTCCTGCTGTTTCTCTCAAGGACACAGCAAGCAGGCCCTGCTTCCCCTTCTCTTGGTGCTGCAGGTTAGCCCCCACATCAAGAGGCTGTGTAAAAGAGCTTGGGGAGCCAGGAGCAGAAGCGTTCTACCTCTAGCCTTCAGCAACGGTATGGTTGTGTGCTGAAACATTAGCTTTCTCGTCTGTAACATGGGGCTGGAGATCAACTGATCATGTGGCTGCTAGGATTCTCTGAGGCCATCCACGCAGCTATCAGGTGCAGAGGAGGCCCTGGAGATGACTGGTACCATTACCATGCTACACTAAGGACCAAACTCAGGCTCCCAAAGAAATGGCGAGTTATGCTGTAGCTCATGGTACTTAAGCATTAATTTGAAACACAGAAATTCAGAGAAAGGAGGAGATCTTCCGTCCATTGGTTCACTCCCCAGATGGCTCCAGTAGCTGGAGCTGGGCCTGTCCAAAGCCAGGAGCTTCATCTAGGTTTCCTACATGGGTGCAGGTGCCCAAGGGCTTTTTGTTATTTCCTCTGTTATTTTCCCCAGGCATATTAACAGGGAACTGGAACTAAACTGGAGCAGTCCAGATGCTGATTGGCACCCATATGAAATGCTGGCACTGCGGGGGGCAGCTTTAGCCACTATGCTGCAGCCCCGGTTCCCAGTGCTAAAATGTCAGCAGTCATTTACACTTACTAGATATTCTGAGTATCATTAATGTCAAGCAAAAAGGAATGCGCGTTGACGGAATTGGTTTAATTCACCCTTCAATCTGCTTCCACAGGAGAGGGAATTTGCAAAGATTTGCCTCCGATTTTTCTTCTCTCTTGAATTTGGCTGATGGTATTGTTCATTATCCATTTAGGGCAGCATTAGAATAAAATTAATATTAAAATGTTCAAATCGAGGACAATGTGTTTGAAATGCCATTTGGAAGATTTATGGCCTGCAATGAGGAGCCAGCGCTGCGTGACTCACAACCCCGCTCACCCACCCCACTCTCCCACCCTTGACACATTTGGAGACCTCTGGCCTGACACCCTCCTGCTCTGTCCCTGGGATGTGTCTAGATAGCTACTCTTGGGTGGACCGAGTGCTTGCTCTCTGGCTCACTTTTCAATGCAGACACCTGTACCTGACTGCATCACCTCTGATGTTGTGTTCTAGACACTGAGCTGATAAGGGGTTATAGCTGACTTGTGGTGCCCATTCCCAAGTTCAGGTTCAAAAGGTTGAAGATTTAACCCCCAGGACTTCCAAATAAGATGTATTAGGAGATTGGGCCTTACGAAAGGTGATTTAGGACCCGATGCGGTAGCCTAGTGACTAAGGTCCTCACCTTGTATGCGTCGGGATCCCATGTGGGAGCCAGTTCTGATCCTGCGGCCCCACTTCCCATCCAGATCCCTGCTTATGGCCTGAGAAAGAAGTTCAGGATGGCCCAAGGCCTTGGGTCTCTGCACTTGCTGGGAGACCCAGAAGAGGCTCCTGGATCCTGGTTTTAGATTGGCTCAGCTCCGGCCATTGCGGTCAGTTAGGGAGTGAGTCGTCGGATAAAGGATCTTCCTCTTTGTATATGTGACTTTGCAATAACAATAAATAAGTAAGCAAGCAAATAAATAAATCTTTAAAGCATCAGGATGTCAGGTCTGCTTCCAGACAGCTCCAGTCTTGCCTGCTGGACCACAAGTTGGGCTGGGAGGGTGGGTTGGTCATGGAGCCCTTCTTTCTGGCAGGGCATTGGTTTGCTTTGTGCAAACTCACCTGGGCACGTTTTTGTGATGTGTGTGCACTTTTGTACCTGAACTCAGCTGCAACACAGGCCTTATCCACAACCGGCTCTCCTCTCGGGCTCACCCAGCTAACCTGCGAGGCCCCCCTACCACTCTCTTCCTGAATGTTTGCAAATTCCAGGTTAGGCTTCCTTGGCCCTTCGGGAGTAAGAGGAGGGCCTGAGGAGAAGATAGCCCCTAAATAGAGTCCCCAAAACACTAAATAAAGAAAAGGTTTCCAGAAACACACCCTGGGGAACATCAGGACCATATTTCTGCTGACACAGATTTGTGGTTTATCTGAAATTCAGATTGATTAGTACATCCTGTGTTTCTCTTTGCTAAATTCAAATGACAGATGAATCTTTCAAAAGAGAAATGTGACTGCATGTCTTGCTTGCAATGACAGCTGTATTCTGAATTACTCACATAAACAGAATCATTTAATCCTATGCAATAGAATAAGGGAAGTATTATCATCACCTCTATTTTATAGATGAGGAAAAGAGGCATGCGGGACAATGGCAAATGCTGGCAATGATGGACAACGACTGGGAGCTCATCTCCTGTTTGAGCAGTACATACACAATGTACAGCCACTTCAGAAATAAAACCACTTAAACATACTTCCCGTGTAACCCTGCCAGCCAAATCAGCTACCAAAAGTAAGTGTTTCTTTTGGAAAGAGAGGGGAACACACATCCACACACCCCCAAAACAACAACAAAACCCAAAAGAAACTTTACACAAGCACTATATCTACTTGACATGCAGCTGACAGGGGTTCTGACAGTGCTGGGGAGGAGCTGATGAGAAAACATACGTTTATGAGAGCGGAGCCAGCTCTCATCATTGGAAAAAGAAGCTATAAAGAAGGAAAATAGGAAGGCTCACAGGAACTGCCACATGCTGATTTGGACTTGGAAATGCCAACATGAACTCATGCTTTTCAAAAGTTAAGTACACACACACACACTCATACACAGAGCTAAACAGACATGGAAATGGAAGTGGGAGGACGCAGCCCCATGCACTAAGAGGCTGGAAGCACTGGCTGTGTGGGCGCCATGAACACACCTGCTATCCACATTTTGGTCTCTAAATACCAACCCCAGGAGCCCAAGGTGCTTTGGAGAACTGATTGATTCTAGGGCTAAGGTAGAGAACGTACAAAGTGAGGCAGGAGGCTCTTGTGGTGCCAGAAAGTAAAACAGGCGGTTAAAGATAAATAGTAAATAAATCAACAAGAGTTCACAAAGACTGGCATTTCCAAAGGCCATGGAATCCACCTGAATGCATTGGTAAAGGCCAAAAAGTTGGAGCAACTTGAGACACCTAATAAATTATTGCATTGAATTATAACCCAAAGAGGCAGATCCACATCCATGCATCTACACCCACAGAAATTAACAACTGGCTATGAACAAATGAGAAAGCATTGGTAAGACTTCCTTCTAGAAGTAAGCCATCCACAGACACAGGAGTGAGGGAGGAAGACAGCCACGAGTCCCAGAGCTACGGTCACCACAAGGTTGACCCAGCAATGGATGCCAAGTGAGGGGACAAAACTGTGAGCACAGAGAAGGTACTTGCAAAGTCTCACTTCTTAGTACTTAATACTTACAAGGGGAAGATGGTGAGTTTGTGTTGGAGAATCCTGGCAAATCCCACCTTTGCCAAACCATCACCTAGGACACACAGTCAGAGTCACATAGCCTGGAGCAGTCGGACCCTGAGAAGGACACTGTGCTATGCCTTCCTCCCTGACCTGGTCATGAGAGATTACCAGCTGCACCCAGACAGAGGAAAGTCCAGTGCCCTGCAAACTGCCCTGGCCACCAGTGACAAGGACAGGAAGAGCAATGGTCTCCAAAGCAAGGCAGTTAGATTTGATGCCAAATGAAACCCAGAGCAGAGAGTGTTGGTGAGAGGGGGAAAGGTCAGTAAAAGTCCCCTTATTTCCTTCTTGCTGTCAAAATGGGTAAGTTTGGGGCCTGCGATGCAGTGGGTTAAGTCCCTGCCTGCATCCCATGTGGGTGTGGGTTCAAATCCTAGCTACTCCACTTTTAACCCTGCTATTGTGCCTACAAAAGCAGCGGATGGTCCAAATGCTTTGATCCCTGCCAGTTCATCTGCCAGTTCACTGCCCAGATGGTTACAATGGTCTATGCCGGATCAAGCTAAAGCCAGGAGCCTCTTCTAGGTCTCCTACAGGCTGCAGGGGCCCAAACACTGTTACCTGGGAGCTGGATCAGAAGTGGAGCAACTAGGACTTGAATCAGTACCATACAGGATGCTGCAGTCACACGTGGCTGCCATGCCACAATGCCAGCCCTTTTTTGTGAAAGCTTGTAACTGCTGCTACCTCCTGCCCACCAGGTACTGTGCAGACATTCCCACGGACAAGGCTGTGATCATAAACATGCCCTCAGAGCCCTGCTCCCAGACAGAAAGCCTGCTAAGGGCCAAGGTCAAGCTCTAAGCAGGCACAAGACCAGCACGAACAAGTGAGTCCTCAGAAGCTGCAATTTTTGATTATTTTTGCTCCATTCTTTTAAAAACTGAAAAAACAATTTTTAAGGGCATTAGTGAAAAAACCCATGAAATCTATATAAAGTGTATGTGGCGAGAGCAGTGCCACATCTCAGCTAACTTTGAATGGTTACGGGAGGAAGTGGCACGAGCAGGGGCTGGGTGAGGGACACATGCTCACGCTATTTTTAGAATTCCTCTGAATCTAAAATTATCTAAAAATTAAGTATTCGCCATAATACACGGAACCCTCTTTTTCACTCTTGGCATCCCTTAATGTAGCTGAATTAGAGGCTGGATTCGAGGCCTGTGAGAACGGGATCAGGTTTGCACATCAGAGCTTAGCAGGCAATTTCCCTGGCCCTCCCCTCACCTTAACACAGGGTCAAGGACACTAAAGAAGCTCATTTCTTCCCTCCCTGGAATGTCCAAGTCAGGACTTTCTATTGCTTGCAGTGCACACCCTGCCCCCACACTGCACAGAGCCTGGATGGGGACCCAGGGCCCCTCACCCCTTAGCCCTGTGCCCTCCCAACTGAGGTTGAGGCTCCCCTGGGCGTGCCCTGCAAACCCTTCTAGGATTCTGAGGAAGACACTGCAGAGGGTCTCACAGCCTCCCCAACCGACCCTCACTTGCCACCCCTGACATGTTCTTTGAGGACAACTCCCTTTCCTAGGTTTAGATAAGGATCCTCAGGAGTCGACATGGCGAAATCCACCTGCTGTCATCTGAGAAGTCAGCATGTTCAGGATGTCAGCTTCCCCTGCCCCACAAGACAGAGGATTTTCTTAGCCGGATGCCAGATGATTCGCCTCATTTTTAAAAAGATTTATTTAGGTTTCTGAAAGGCAGATTTATAGGGATTGAGAGAGAGAGAGACTGATCCATCAGCTGGTTCACTCCCCAAATGCCCACAAGAGCCAAGGCTGGTCCAGGCCACAGCAAGGGGCCAGGAACTCCATCCAGGTCTCCCACACAGGTGGCAGAGGCCCAAGCACTTGGGCCATCTGCTGTAGCTTTCCTAGGTGCATTCGCAGGAATCTCAAATGAAAACAGAGCAGCCAGGGGTTGAGCTGGCACTCATGTGGGATGCCAGCATCGCAGAAGGCAGCTTTATGTGCCACAATGCCAGTCCCTGTGTTAGCCCTATAACAGAATGGGGCTCGGCGCGATGGCGCAGTGGTTAAGGTCCTCACCTTGCACGCCCGGGATCCCATATGGGCGCTGGTTCTAATCCCGGCAGCCCTGCTTCCCATTCAGCTCCCTGCCTGTGGCCTGGGAAAGCAGTCGAGGATGGCCCAAAGCCTTGGGATCCTGCACCCATGTGGGAGACCCAGAAGAGCTCCTGGCTCCTGGCTTCGGATTGGCTCAGCTCCAGCCGTTGCGGTCACTTGGGGAATGAACCATTGGATGGAAGATCTTCCTCTCTGTCTCTCCTCCTCTCTGTATATCCACCTTTCCAATAAAAAAATAAATAAATCTTAACCAAAAAAGAAATTTGATAAAAAGAATGATGAATCTAATGTTTAAAAAAAAAAAACAGACCATTTCCCCACTACCCTAAATCAGCATGTGCTGGTGGTGGCACACCTGTGAGTTTGCCCAAGTCCACGGGGTGGAGAAGGGAGCTTGCCTTTTACTTCCACAATGAATCCCCTCTCCTGTCCAGACACCCTTGCCTGCATACATGTACACCCTGGCCTCTGTTCCCCATTGGCACAACTCTAGGGGCTGTCCCCCAGGGGACTGCAAGGAGATAGAAGTGGGTCAGACTGGCTACGAGATCCTAGGCTTCAGTAGTAGCACCTTGACCTTCTGCTCCACCCCTGCTTATTTTCTGGAAAGGTGCAGCACCAAACAGGAGCAAAATGGATGTCTGGGGATTGGTTCATTTGGGGGATATCTGCCCAGGGGTATACAGTAGAGAATGCCATCTCCTCCATGGGTGTCCCTCTCACTTTAGAACCACGTGCTGGTGCCTGGCATCCCACTCCAAGGGGCTGTGATACTGCCCATCTCAGGTTATGGCCAGGTCCTTCTAAGACTCAAGAATCCAAAGGCCTTGATGGCAGTCCTGTGAATCTGTGCAAGAAAACAGAACCAGCTTTCTAGAAGGGCAGCCCTGGGACCAACTGGCCTATCGTTGGCTCTTGGAATGGGTGTCCACACAGCTGATACTACATGACCCTGGTACAGGTCACTTGGATGTGGGTTGGGTGTGGCTGTTTACAGGCTTCTGTTTGGGTGAGAAGCTGGAGCAGGACTCATGATCACACAGACCTGAACTCAGACAAGGCGGAGCACTCGGTGTGGGGGGCTGTGAACTTGGTGCTGCTTACAGTTCCCCCACCTCCAGGCATTCAGCAGCCTGACAGGAGAGCTCCAAGTCTCTACCCACTTCCTTGTCCATCTGGGAGCAAAGTTCAAGTTCAAATCCCTGGATCTGATTAGAAGCATCTCCTGATGGCCCAGTCCCTATGTCTGTAAGTCTGCTCACCCTCACCTCTCAGAGAAAGTGGAGGGTAACATTCCCCTGAGCCCCACCAGGCTCAAAGACAGGACTCCACACACTGCCCCGTGGGATGGGGCGACCACTCTGTGTGTACCTGCTCCTCATGGGCTCTGGGCTAGCTCCATTTCCTCCAGGATACCAGCTGACCTTGCCTCCTAGACATGGAGAGACCTCCCAGCCCCATGCCCCTGCTACAGGTCCCATCCTGGGCTCCTCCACTGCCTTCCACGCGGTACCTGCAGAAAGCCACAGGATGAGTATCTCCCACGCTTCTGTGCTTTCCATTGTGCAGTGCCAACCCTGAGGTCTGACCATCTTCTGTTTGTTAGAAGCAAGACACAGGGCCTGGCACTGTAAATGTACAGCAGGTTCAGGTACTGCTGGAAAGACCAGCACCCCATAGGAGTACTGGTTTTTAGGTGGTAGCTACTCTTCTTCCAATCCAGCTTCCTGCTTAATGCGCCTGGGAAAGCAGCGGAAGACGGCCCAATATCTTGGGCCTCTGCTACCCATGTGGGATCCCTGCATGAAGTTCCTGGCTCGTGGCTTCATCCTGGTCCAGCCCTGGCTCTTCCAGGCACTGGGCATAAGACAGGTGTGAACCTGTGGATGGAAGGTCTCTGTCTCCATGTCTCTCAGTTACATCTTTCAAACAAGCAAACAAAAGCTTCTGCCTGCACTTACGGGGATGAGACTGCAGCTGGATGTGATCTGTTGGAGCTCACCTGACATGCCATGCTAGGTCAGGGACCACAGGATATCCCCCTTGGCTCTTTATGCCAGGCCTGGCAGTGGCTCCTGCAAGGCTGCCACCCCTTCCCCTGCAGATGGTCATGGATGATGTCATCTAACCTTCTGGTGGCCCCTGGCCTTGAAAAACGGATGCCAATATCCAAACTCAGGAAAACGGTTCTGGGAGAAGCCAAGTGTCTGGGCCAAGACCTCCCACATTTGAAATCTGCCTGGCCTGCGGCACAGCCACGCCTGTCCCACCACTCGCACTGGAAGCACTGTGTGTGTTGGAAAGCGCTGTGCCACTGTCACACGGGAATGCCAAGCACTAAGATTGCCTAGTTTTGGCTGTTTAGCCCTTGTCTTTACCCTGTGGGAACTCACATTAAAGGCGAAAATCTGTTCACACAGCTTCAGGGTGCCTTAGCAAGAAAGAAATCTTCTTAAGCCTTCTGGTATAATTGAGTAAGGAGGGGACCAGGAGCAGGAGGGGCGGGGCGAGGGTGAGGGCAGATTAATTGAAGGAAACCATCTCTCATCTCCTTTCCTGTGCCTTTCTTTGTTCTCCCGATTTGCCCCAGCACACTTCCTGTGGAGATCTCCGACTACCGGCACCCAGCCGTGGATCCCCAGGCTGTGGGTTCAGACCTCCTAAGTATTTAAAGACCCAAGAAAGAGCACGGAGTTGTTCTCCACAGTCTACCCCCAATAGGGGCCTCAAGCTGCCCGTCCGGGATCAGCCAGTGCTGTCTCCAGCTTGTAGCTCTTACAGGATGGGGAGGAAAGGGGGCCCACGGGGTGGGGAGCAGACGCTGAGACTGTACCTGATGGGTCCCTGGCTGACACGTGCTCACAGTCACTGATGCCACTGTCACCACTGTCTGGGCTTTATCTCTGGTTACTTAAGGCAATGGGGACAGGCTCCAGAGCCTCACACGTCTCACTGGCACCCTGGCTCTGAGTCTTGTTGCTAACAAAGCACAGGTTGCTACTGTCACATTCAGTCACAAGTCACAGTTGCAGTGGCAGGCAGGGCACCTGTCTCTGGGCCCCGGAAGTTCCCTGTGGTGTCATAGGAGCTCCTACACTTCTCTTCCTTTAAAAAAAAATACTTTTATTCATGTATCTTCATTTTAGTTACAAAAGAGAGTGAGAGAGCAGTCTTCCTTGTGCTGGTTCACTTTCCAACGCCCTCCTACAGCCAGAGCTGAAGCCAGGAGCTTCGAATGCCGTCTGGGCTCCCATGTGGGTGGCAGGTGTCCACGCACATGACGCAGGCAGCCTGTGCACAGCTGCCTCCCAGGATGTGCGCTGGCAGGAAGCCACAGTTGAGAGTGGGGCTGGGACTTGAACCATGTTCTCGGATATGGGAGGCAGGTGTCCCAAGCGACATCTTCGCTGCTTTGCCAAAAGTCTGCCTCTTCTGCACGGTTCTTTAATGGGATCTATGACAGTCACATGAATGCCTTGCCTCTCAAGCTCTCAGGAACACAGGATCCAAGCTCAGGGAGACACAGGCTGGAGACCCCCTTGACCACTTGGTACCCAGGGAACCCAAAGTCTTTCTGGGGCTGTCTCCCTCCTCTCTGCAGTGAGCACAACAGCTCCTGTTCATGGGTTTGTTGGAAACCTTAAGTGAGTTACTGTAAGTGTGGGTAAAATCTCAGCAAAGGTCCAGATCAGACCAGCATGGACCCAGAGAGCTCATGGTGGCGGGGACAGCTCCCTAGGTCTGTACTGTCTAGGGCAGCAGCAGCACCAGCCACCTGAGTCCACAGAGCACTCACAATGTGGCTCTTTGGGACCCTACTCTCCCAAATCTTGTCCCTCCCCGATTCTAAGTGGCTCACAAGGACCTGCTCGTTTCCTGGGTCTGTGGTTGCAGGAGATGGACGCTGCCAGAGTGAACCAGTTACCCTGTGGAGGGCAGGGGCAGCCAAATGGGAGTCGGAGGTGGGTGATGACCCTGCAGCTCCTTTCTGCACCCCATGGAGGAGGCAAGACCCCAGGGAGGGGCTAAGCACCCCCCGCCCCACAGGAACCTACCTCCTGTGCCTTCCACCAAAACCCCAAGATGGAACTCCTGGGCAGCAGGGCAACTTGATTTATTTGGAAACTGAACAATGTTTCTGTATCCTGAGAAGTCATCCACACTACCATGTCACAGTCATAGCCACCAGGAAGTCAGAGACCCCCAGGACTTCCTTGGGTGGGGATGGGGGTCAGAAGAGGGGCAGGAGGAGGGCAGGGCAGCCCCTGGTTCACCCCACGAACCCTTCGTATGCCTTTGCCGCAGCGTTGTTAGCCTCTGAGCCCTAGGAACCAGTTGTTTATGCCAGCTGAGTAGAAAAGAAGATAAATGTCATTCATTACATTGTTACCCGCCTAGAGGAGCCTCCACACAGCAGGCAAGCAACTTGCTGGCTGGCCCATATTTTATATTTAACTTGCTGACTTCAGATTTTGCTAACAGTCCATATGCCAATGATATGCCTCTTGAGGGTTGGATGAGTAAGTCATCCTTTCTCTCTCTCTCTCTCTCTCTCTCTCTCTCTCTCACTCTCTCCTCAGTGCTGGGTAACACAGTAGTCACTAGCTGAGGGTGGCTATCTAAATTCAAATTACAAAATAATTAGGATGAATCCAAATCAAAAACTCTACCCGGGGTCCACACAGCTAGCGCTGACCTCCTGGGACAGAACAGTCATGGGACATGGCCCTCCGCCACCTAGGGGCTGCTCTGAATGGATGATGCAGTGAATACAAGAGTGGGCTCTAGGCAAGCCAACTCAGGTTGGGATGGGAATTATTTGCTTTATGTGTAAAATAACAGAAACATAAACATGTCCCAAGGAATTCTGATCCAGAGCCATCACTTTCTGTGCCATGTCCAGCTGAAGGTAAACACCACGCCTTCCTGTGTCCATGCAATCTTGCTTTCTTTCTGCAAGCTGGCAGGGTTTGTGTCCTGGATGCAGTTCTGGGGCTTGGGAGGCAGCCTGTGAGCCACAGTGTCTTCTAGGGGCCCAGATCCATGAGGTGACAAGAACATGGGTTACTGATCCCACCTCTATGTGGAGGAGAGGGGGTAGACTGAATTTATTCCCATTGATAGCTGGCCCCAGGAAGCCCTGGCCTGCAGAGACCTGTGACATGTGTGTGGGGAGAAGCTGTGGGTGAGCAAAGGGTGGGTGGGGGTGCTGTCTTAGAGGAGTCAGGTTTGAAGCCTGGGGCTGGGATTCCATCATAGAGGCATGGGGCTGAGTGGCAGGTGGGTGGTGTCTCACTGCTGAGTGCCCTAACAGCTCACCACCCTCCTTTTTCATCCCAATAGCCTCACACTTTTGCATAGCACAGGGGTGGCTGCTGCCATGTCAGAGCTTCAAATTCAGTGCCACCTCCTATGAGATGCCAACATCCCTTTCATGCACCTGCCAGACTCTTAGATGCAGCTGGACTGGAAGAGAATCACTCGAATTCCTAAAGAGACAGAGGTAGGAAAGAAGACTGCTGGGTGTGCCAGCACTGGCCTGGCTTAGGGCAGCTGCTAGACTCACTGACCTCGACAAGTCCATCTCAGGGCATGGCTGTGCTCACCCCAGGATATTGTCCCTGAGGCCACACTAGCTGTGATGGCTCCTGATGCTACTAACAGGCTTGGTGTTAAGCACTAGCCATGCACAACCCCACAGTCCAGGAGATTTCATTTCATAGTCACATGAACAAGCTAGGTGACACCCCCCAACTCAGCACTCCTAGCCTTTTCATCTTAGTGTTTACCTGGTTCAGCAGGAAAAAGCACCAGTGCGGGGCCATCTCATGGGGGCCACCCATTCCTGGCTCTGCTGTTTGTACCTGCATGACCTGCCCTGCCTACTTGGGCTGCTTTCTCACTCTGTGAAGTGGGTCACACTGACCCGTGGTCACACGTGACCACTGCAGGGAATGCAGAGCTGTGGACCCCAGAGCTGACCCACCGAGTCGGAGAGTGGACTTTCACAAGTATCCCGGGGTGGGGAGGGGAGTGAGTTGTTTGCACATTAGAGTTTGAGAAGCACTGTCCTGTTCTGGAAAATTCCATAACGTGATGCATTCCTTTGCAGGAATCTACTGGTTCCCAAAGCCTCCATCCCTGGTGCTCTTTGGATGAGCATGGCCATGAGCAACTGGGGACCTGTGTTGAATGGCAAGGAAGCAAAGCCCTGGCTGTTGGGACTCAGGCCAATGCATGAGATGAAGGCATGGTTCCTGCCGGCCACAAGCCAAGGAAGGAAGTCCTGCTGAAGTCACACGAGGTCTGCCGCAGGTGTCCCTGATGCAGTTCATGCCTAATTAGGAAAAAAAATCCAAGGAAACCAGAATCCTGCTCTAGGGAGCCTAGGTGGCCACTGTGTCCTCTCTGGGAGCTGGCCCTCCTCCCAGGAGCTAAGCAAGGCCACACCTGCTCCACACATTCCTGCTGCTTTGGTTCACACTGTGTCTGCCCCTTCCCACCTCCTCAAGGGTCGGGGGTCCCCAGAGTGGGACTCGAGACAGGATCTCTGGCTCAAGTGATTTGCAGGGCAGGTGATTAGCAGACAGAGCACACTCGGACATGGCAGACAAAACACAGGATGCCTGGGTGAACTTGAACATGAGATGACCTTGGGATCCTTTTTGTGTGGGGGCCGGGTGTCTCACAGGACATTCTGACTGCACAAAGCCATTCTCCAGTTATTTGAACATTCACTAGATGCGTGCTATGAGTTGGGTATGGCTTGTCCCAAGGTTTGGTCTCCTGTGTGGAAAGTGGTAACCCACAAAGGGGTGGAGGCTAGGGGCTGACACTATGGCATATGCCAGGTTAAGCTATCTGCAGCACCAGCATCCTATACAGGCACCAGTTCCAGTCTTGGCCACCCCACTTTCCTTCTCATGCAGCTCCCTGCTAATGGCCTAGGAAAGCAGTGGAGAATGGCCCAAGTTTTGGGGCCCCCACACCCACACGGGAGACCCAGAAGAAGCTCCAGGCTCCCAGCTTCAGCCTGACCCAGTCCTAGCTATTGCAGCCATCTGGGGAGTGAACTAGCAGACAGATCATTCTCTCACACACACTCTCTCTTTTTATCTCTCTCCCTCTTCTTTTTGGAATCCTGCCTTGCAAATAATTGAATCTTAAAAAAAAAGAAGTGGGCAGGGCTTGGTTGCTGATGTACCCTCAGGGAAGACTAAGGCAGTTTCCAGGAGCCCAGTCACATGTGGCTGATTCCTCGCTGTGTTGTTTCTGCAGCTGTTGCATGAACCGCACAGAAGCAGCCATAGGTGACCCCATGGGTGTGTCAAAGGTGTCTGGGAAACCAGACAGAACACAGGCGTTGGAGACCAAATCCTTCAAACCTGGAGCTGGGGTGGAGATTATACCCATTTGCTCAGCAGCGAGGCCAGAAGGACCAGTCCACAACCTCCAGGAGGGAGGCACCTCTCCAGTCACCATGGCTGGTGCCCCCACCCTCCAGCCCCACCCCAGGTGTGGGCCATAGACACCAGGCTGTCCTGAGGTCTCTAAGGGGTAGAACTGGGAAGATTCTTCAGGTCTGATGGCTTTGGGAGGTTGCCTTGCAGCTGTTGTCAAGTCTCTGAGAAGTCCTGCAGTGAAGGAACCCAGATCTTGGCAAATGGGTGTGGGCTTCACACCAGGATGGGGTGTTGGCACAGGGACACCCCCATAACAGTGACACCCAGCAACCTACTCTGTTTCTTCTCTACCAGATGTGAAAAGCGGTTCAAGGATTGACTGGGAGGAGAAGATAGAGAACAGAGAGATCTTCCATTTAGATGTCCGCAAGAAGCCATGCCAGGCTTAAGCCAGGATTCCATGTAGGTGGCCCCAGTGTGGGTGGCAGGGACCCAAATACTTGAGCCATCGCCAGCTTTTTCCCAGGATGCATGTGAGCAGGGAGCTGGATTGGAAGTGGAGCAGCCAGGGCTCCAACTGTGAAATGGGCTTGCAGCCCTCACAGCAATGTCCCAGCTGTGTGACAAGTGCCTGCTCCTGCTGGTGAGGTCTGGGGAGTGGGAGTAACCGGGTCTTCCTCAAGGGGGTTCCACACAGGGGCGTTCTGGGGAACAGTAGGGAGGCCTGCCTGAGATACCCTGCAGGTGGTTTATGTGTCCTTCCTGACAGGCAGAGGAAGGAAGGGAAGAAGGGGAGTGAGAAGCCTTCAGCCACCGCTCTGATCATTACCAGGTGCCCAAAAGCTGCCACTCAGCCCTGTAGCCACAGAAATGAGGACAGGATTTGTGCCTCCCTTCTCCCCCAAATTCCCATGATTTACATCTGAATTCCAGCTGGAGCGCTTCCCACTGCCACAGCACAGCAGGTATGGTCCTAACTGGAAATCAGGAGGCTGGACTCATCGTCGGGGGGTCACGTGAACTTAGGTTAGGAAACGTGCCAAGGTTTCGCCACATCCTTACCCTCCAGCCTTTTTCTCAAAGTGCAGGCAAGGAAATAGTCAACTGAACAAATCCTACTGCCTACTGTCTGTTGCCTGTTTGAGGAACGGAGAGCAGGGCTCTCTGGAACCCCACCCTTCCCACTCACACTTTCCTAGGACAAATGGCTATTGTCCTCCCAACCGGTTCACCAGGCTGAGGATCTAGGGGAAAAAAAGAGACCAGTCCACCCTCCTGGGGCCAGCACAGCGAGTGCTGTGGCTGCACTTCTTCCGGCCTTTTGAAGCAGGTGGCCGGCTGCAGCCTTGACCTCTGCTTCCCTCTTCTCTCTGGGCCCTTCCTCTGCCCACCGTCCCAGGTGCAGCTGCCGCTGCCCCATGACCCTGCAGAGCGGACGGTTTCCTGTTCTTTCCAGCCCACCTGTCCTTTCCCCAGTGAGGAGACCTTCCCAGACTTCCTGCAGAGCCCTGCCGGGGAGGGGGTGGGTGATGGTTTTCCCCTGTCTTGTTTGAGGTGGGGGGAAGATAAAGAGGGAAAGGATTTCATGATTTGAGTCGCAGGCTCCATCTGTCAGTCTACCAGCCAGGGAAAGGGGAGCCGGATGCACCTGCCCTGGTCATCTCCTGAGCTGCAGCCCCAGGATGAGCTGGTGGGCAGGCAGGAGGCCAGCAGCACTTGAATAAGGGGCCCTTGTTCTCTGTGCTTCACACTTCTCTTCTTTCAAAGTCCGAAATCCAACTTCAAGATGTGGGCATTCTGGGTCTGGTTAATACTAACTGTTAAGTACACCAATCTGCCAGCATAGCTGCCTGTTCCTTTTTTTTTTTTTTAAGATCTGGAGAAAAGGGGTTGGAGCACTCACCATGACACTGAGCACACACCAGCCTGGGCCATCCGCACTGTTATTACTGCCACTGCCATGAGCACCTGGCAGGGGCTGGGGGGAAGGGCATGCATTTCTAGGGGCTGGAGGACAGGGGTAGGTCAGAATGGGGCCGCTGAGGGCTTGTTTGACATGTACAAAGTGATCCCTGGGGGCTCACACAGATCTAGCCACAGCACCCGCAGGTAATTATGGGGGCTGAGATGGGGTGGATTATAAGGGAGGATCAGATAGCATCCCAAGCTCAGCCCAAAGCACCTGCCTATGTGCACAAAAGCTGGGGCTGGGGTGCACCAGGCCAGGCTAGGTTGCAGCACCTATTAATGCATGTGAAGCTGGGTCTGGGCGCAGACCAGGTTAGGCTGGGCTCCAGGGCCCATCAGAACATGTGAGAGCCTGGGCTCTCAGGAGATGGCCCAACGGGTGCACTCCACCCGATCTCCAACCTCAAGCAACACCACACTGACGTCTGGTCTGGCCTTGGAGCACTTGATGTGGGACTGGGCTGCCCCCATGGCTGACTGTGTAAGGAAAGGCAACATGCCAGGAAGCACATGAAAGACAGGACAGTTGGCCTCTCTGATTCAACACAGAATCTTGACAGCCTGGCCAAACAAAACAAAATGAAAATAACAGCAGGTTGAACAATCTACAATCCAAAATCTCCACCAAGCATCTAAGGCTGTGAATGTGCCAAAACAGACATGATACGCGAAGTGCTATCTCACACATGGCACAACAAAGCCAACACCATTTCAGAACAAGTGAGACTACACAAGTAACACCTTAGGACACTCTTCCCCCTGTCAGGGTCCCTGGATGAAATCACCTCTGTCTCCTGGCAGCAAGGAGCCAAGGGGCAGTGCAACATCTCCCTCCCACCCTCTCCATTTGCACCTTCTGTCACAGGATGGAGGGTGGCTTGCCCCCCGCCCCCATTACACATCCTTTCCCACCCTACCTACATGGGTCTGCAATCCCTTCACCTATGTAACAAACATTTTAAACTAAATAAATTTAAATAAATAAAAAAAAATAGATGCAGCGACAGGTTTAAAATAAATGCATGGCCTGGATCAGAAAATGAGCGATCGTGGAACAGGCCAACAGCGCCACCTGCTGTTCAGAGTGGATTCCGACCAGCTAGGGTTCGGATCAGCTCCGTGCTGATGGCAAGGAAGCACAGGGAATGGGTCCCCATCTTTCTACTTCCTGCTTGGGAACTTCTGTTTTACCGAAACAAGTGGGGGAGACACCATCCTAGCTAATAACCTGCTTCAATTAGGAGTCACTATAGAATGCTTGCACCTTGATTTTTTTTTTTCAGAACTTCACATGCACTGGACCCTCAGCAAACACGGTTAGCCTGTTTGAGAGTAAGGGTGACCTTAAGGGTTGAATTCCATCCTCAAAAAAAAAAAAAAAATGCTGATGGCCTAAGCCCCAGGAATTAGGAATGTGAGCTCAATGTGAAATGGAATCATTCAGACAGGATCAGGTGACAGTGAAGCTGCTAGGGTAGCCCCAGTTCAACCAGACTGATCTTTCTTACGGAAAGGGAACAGTGTGGATAGACAGGCAGGAATGTTGTGAGCTCTGGAGGTGAACATTCTCTGTCTTTAAACGAGATGCATTTCAGTGTCTCAGAAACCGGGGACTTCTCCTGGGGCCACCGAGAAGGAAAGACTTAATGCTCCACGGGGACAGGTGTGGGCCCCTCATCCCAAACCACACGGCGGAGAGCAAACAGTGGGCCGAGCCAACAGTTGGCCATGGTTTTCTGCTGAACTCGCAGGGAAGATGTGGATACCCATTTGTTTCCTGGCTTCTCTACTTCCATTCCAGCTCTCTACCTATGCCCGGGGAAGGCAGAGGAGAATGGCTCCAGTCTTCAGGCCCTTGCATCCACGTGAGAGACCTGGAAGAAGCTCCCGGCTCCTGGCTTCAGATCAGCTCAGCTCTGGGTGTTGCAGCCATTTGGGGAGTGAACCAGAGGATGAAAGACAGTTTTTGCTGTCTTTCCCTTTCTCACTGTATACTCTGCCTTTCCAACAAAATAAATAAATCTTTTTTTTTAAAATTCAAGGCATTATCAATGATGTGGGAAATTCATATATTAAGATATCATGCGAGTCGCAGCAAGTTCTTGAAAGCTCATTTGGTAGTGCCCGTCAGTGCCCACCGCACGCAACCCCCTTTTAACAGTTGCGTGGATCTTTCCTCTACGCTCACTAGACACAAGTAGGAAGCTGCCACTCAAGCAGAAAACCAGATACAGGGTTCAGGCCCATTAGAGAAGACAAGGAGACGGGAAACTCGGGTACTTTGATTCCAGCTTGAAACTGGACTGCATGCTACATTGGCGTCAGAATGCTTTTCAGCAAGAAGTTGTTGATAGGAATGCTTCTGGTAAGGGCACCCTGTGGTTATGGGTAGGTGTTGGGCCTGCATCCCATATCAGAGTGAGGGCTTGACCCCCATCTCCAGCTTGTGCCTACAGCTTCCTGCTGACACACCCCGGAGGCAGCAGTGCTGGCTCAAGGCACTGGGCTCCTGCCTGGCATGCGGGAGTTCTGGGTTGAGCTCCCATCTGCCAGCTTTGGCCCCAACCAGTGGATGGGACCTTCTTGTCTGTCTGCCTTTCACATAAATACATTTCAGACAAACCAAACCCACGCCATGCTTAGCCATGAATCATTGCTTAAGATGAGGAAGAAAACTCGGAGACCACTTCCCACCTAACTGATGCCATGTTCAAGTGAACCCGGGCTTATCACCCATTTTATGCAGTTGAAATTGTTTCCATCAAGATCAGTTTATAGAAAAGAGCCAGGGCAGGGGTGGGAGGCGGGCCTGGCATGATGACTCAGTGGGTAAATCCTCACCTTGTATGTGCTGTGATCCCATACAGGCTCTGGTTCTTACGTCCCGGCTTCTCTACTTCCCATCCAGCTCCCTGCTTGTGGCCTTGGAAAGCAGTCGAGGACGGCCCAGAGCCCTGGGACCCTGCACCCATGTGGGAGACTGGAGGAGGCTCTTGGCTATTGGCTTCAGACAGGCTCAGTTCTAGCTGGGGACTGGCCAGCTGGGGAGTGAACCAGCAGATGGAAGATTTTTCTCTATATAGATCTGCCTTTCCAATTAAAATAAATCTTTTTAAAAGATGTATTTATTTTTTATTGGAAAGGCAAATGTACAGAGAGAGGAGAGACAGAAAGATCTTCCATCTGTTGATTTATTTCCCAAGTGGTCTTCAAAGGCAACAGCTGAGCTGAGCCCATGCCAGGAGCTTCTTTAGGGTCTCCCACGTGGGTGTAGAAACCCAAGGCTTTGGGCCATCCTCTACTGCTTTCCCAGGCCACAGGCAGAGAGTTGGATGGGAAGTGGAGCAGCTGGGACATGAACCGATGCCCATATGGGATCCTGCTGCATGCAAGGTGAGGCCTTTAGCCACTAGCCTACCGTGCTGGTCCCATAAAAAATAATCTTAAAAAAAATAAAGTAAGAAAGGAAGGAAGGGAGGGAAGGAGGGGAGGAGAGAGGGAAGGAGGGAGGGAAGGAGGCAGGGAGAGAGTGAGGAAGGAAGGGAACAAACAAGCAGGCAAGCAAGTTCGGGGCAGCCTTGTAGTGAGTAGTGTAGTGAGTAAAGCTGCTGTCTGTAGCACTGGCATCCAATATAGATGTCAGTTCAAGCCCTAGTGGCTCCATTTCTGATTCAACTCCCTGCTAAAGGCCTGGGAAAGCAGTAGAGAATGGCTCAAGTCCTTGGGCCCCCATGTGGGAGACCTGGAAGAAGCCCCTGGCTCCTGGCTTTGGACTGTCATCATCGCTATTTGGAGAGTGATCCAATGGTTGGAAGATATCTCTCTTTCTCTACCTCTCTCTATATAACTGATTTTCAAATAAATAGTTCTACTTTTTTATTGTTTTATGGCATAGTTTGACTGGCACTGAGGTCTCCCTTTCCCTCCCCTAGTCCCCTCCCCGCTCTCTGTTCTCCCCTCCAGTCTCACAATGGGTGTCTTTCATGAATTTTCACAGTCCATCATGCTGCCACTGAGGGGTCGCCCAACAATGTAGGAGACAGTCGGTCATTTTGTTGAGTCCATCCTTGTAGTGCATGCATGAGAACATACTTCTGATTCCACCTTTAAACATTCATTTTTACCACATTTCCATAATGCATCCCCTTTAGTTCAGTCCACCACGTGGAGAAAAAAACAGTGAGCCTTCATCCATATGAAGTTAATGAACATATAACAAATGTATCAACGTGATGCTAGAAAAATACGGAACGCTTCATGAATTTGCGTTTCATCCTCGCGCAGGGGCCATGCTAGTCTTCTCTGTGTCGTTCCAATGTTAGTATATGTGCTGCTGAAGTGAGTGCTAAGTAATTCAATTTTTAAAAAGGGGGGACTTTCTTTTTTAAAACTACTTTAATATTAGCGCCTTGCTGGAATTACTCTGTCTTAGCGGTCTCACCCCCAGACATTTCTTCCTACATCCAGGTGGTATTTGTAAGCTTGGAGCATAAACCCCTAGTACTTCCCTCACATGGTGAATCACGGAATAACAATGAATCATTTCCTTTATAAACCATGAAGCACACCAAAGGTATTTTCCAAAGATTATTACAAAATAATTGATGGGTTACATGATGACAATTGTTATGAAAACATTATGAGTTGCAAAATAATGACTTTCAGTCACCTGTGTGTCCAGCACACCACAGTTCTCCTGGAGAAACACAATTGAGAAGCTGCACAGAGATGCAGAGATGTGGGGGGCAGCTAAGGGAAGGTGCTCACCCACTATGGGAACCAGGAATTCCCACAGTGCATGCCCACGCGACAGCCAGAAAAGCAGGGGAGCTAGGGTGGGGAATTCAGGCTGTGAGGAGGAAAAGCCGAGAGAAAAAACTCCCAGAGCCCACTTCCCTGCCCTCCAGGCACCTGCCTTTGTCCCTGGGGAGCTAGCTGCCTGGTGGGACCCTTCCGCTGAGGTTAGTGACTTCAAACCACCGCCCCTTCCCAAAGACAGCCTGGGTCAGAAATTCTGAGAAGCGTGTTTCACTTGAATGTGTTCAAATGACAGAGGAGGGGAAAAAACACTAGATTCTTGCTATTTTTATTCTGCCTCAAAATAGTCTGTTTTGTCTGACTTAGAAACTCCTTGTGAGTTACCAAGTAAAGCATGAGGATGTGTGAGACAGGGGCAGAGGTCTTCAGGGACCCAGTGGAGGTGGTGAAAAAGGGCACATGGGTGCTAGCACCTGCAAGTCAGGAGGAACCCGGTGGTCACCAGGGGCCTGGTGCTTGCCAGCACACGGCCCTCATGGCTACAGAATGTCAGACATCGGTTCTTCAGCAGATACACTGAACGCACAAATGGGTGTGATTTGCCTTTTTAGGTAAGCAATCTATTAACTCAGGAAGTTGCACCTAAGTCTGCAGGGTCGTGATCACGCATCCATGGCTCCATTTGGCAGAATCTAAAGCAAACAGCATCTGCATCCCAGTGGAGTGGCCGACGGCAAGACAAACACCAACTGCAACTGACAGCTGACTTTGCTTAGGGATGACATATGGTGCTCCAGGGGATCACCCCTGTGCCCCCACCCCGCCCCATCTACAGGAGAGGTGCACCAAGTCTCCCAGGGGCTGCCTGGAACCACAGACAGTAACACACATCACAGATGCTGGTTTTTCCCCCTCCTATACATAAGCACCAATGATAAGGTTTAACTTATGAATTAAGGATCAATAATAAAACAGGACAGATGTTACCAATTTATGATAATAAAAGTTACGTGATTGTGACCCTTCTCTCAAAACTTGATCTTTTTTTCCCTTCTTTCTATATTAAGTCAAGAACTTTTGCTCTTTACATAAGGAGGCACTTTACATAAGGCTGCTCTTGTGCATAGGGCTATTATCAAGGAAGCTAAGGTAAGGTGGACAGAAGCACAGCATGCTGCCCCAAGCAAGAGAGATATACAGAGCCTGGCTGGGTGTGTACACAGCACGGACGCCCGGCAAGAGGAAGAGTTCTGTCCTGGTGAGACTGAACGTCATGGCTTCAGATTTCATCATGCTACCCAGGATGGCCAGTGATTGAAAACGTGTGAATTGTTCGTTCCTGCGATCCTCCATTTGATTGTGCAGACTGTGCTTGGCCCTGAATAACTGAACATACAAATAAATAGAGACTACTACAAATCCTTTTGCTTTAACGCAAACCCACACAGTTAGCTATCTTGGATACCGTTCCTGATGCAAACTTCGCAGGTCAGACAATAACGCCCACTAGGCTGTGACGTTTTCAAACGTAACTCTTCCCATATGTGCATATCCGGGGTGAGGGGGCTGCCTGACAGACAAAAGGAAATCGAATGCTCTCAGTGGACAACTTACAAAATTACATCCAAACAAGACAGTTTGAAGGCCAAGGATACCACAATGCTGCAAGTACATGTAGAAAACATCGTGAGTACTAGTAGGGAAAAAAGCTCTATAAAACAGTTGTAGGAAATTCTGTAGTTCTTTTTTGTTATTAAACTTAGTGGCAAGCAATGCAGCATGGGTCTCCTGTGACACCTGCAGCTTCCTGAAAACGTCGCCTGTGACATTTCCAGCCACATGAATACAGAGTCGCATCACGAACTGCAATTACCCAACCTGAGTTTGAGATCATTTTCAAAAGCACAAAGGAAGAGCTCAGACAGACACTGATGGTTCTGATTTTACAACACATTTTTGAGGAATAAAAGTTTCCAGGCCTGGCGTGGTGGCTCAATTGGCTAATCCCCCACCTCCAAGCACCAACATCCCATAAGGGCGCTGGTTCGTGTCCTGGCGGCTCCACTTCCCATCCAACTCCCTGCTTATGGTCTGGGAAAACAATGAAGGATTGTCCAATGCCTTGGGACCCTGCATCCACGTGCAAGACCTGAAAGAAACTCCTGGCTTGGGATCAGCTCAGCTCCAGCCATTGCAGCCACTTGGGGAGTAACCAGCCGGCAGAAGATCTTTCTCTATCTCCTTCTCTCTGTAAATCTGCCTTTTCAATAAAAAGAAGTAAATCTTTAAAAAAAAAAAAAAAAAAAAGAGAAAGAAGCACTTCCATTTTATTTCCTCCGTACTAATTTTAGGTGATAAATAAAACAGGAGGCAGAAGTCAAATGATGCAAGAATCAAACATGTGAATGCTTGCGAGCGCATCACAGAAGCTCAGTTCTTCACCAGGTACCGGGGTTTTATCAGACGTCTGTAACTGACGCTAAGTATGTAATACTCTATTGTCTTTAACACCAGCCTCTGCACCATAGAAACAAAAACCACAAAACCACATGGAGAGGAAGGGCTTGAGCCGAAAGGCCTCATGATCAGCCAGCTGTGCCACAGACCCGCCCGGAACCTGGAGTCAACTCCTCCTCTAACCGAAGCATGGCCACTGCTTTACGAAACAGCTTAGGAAGCTGAAGGCAGACCAGACATCTGGTCTGAGCGTCCTTTAGTCACGGCAGTGTATTCCATCACTCACCAGAAACGTCCATGTACTTTGGTTGCTTTGGGGATTTGATCAACTTGGCCAGCGGGGAGTGTAATCGGCTAGAAAAAACCAGCCCCTAAAATCGTGCCTTACAAAGAACCGCGTAAGCATGTGCTAGAGCTGGGGATTTTTAATACTCTAGAGGTTGGCAAACACAGCAATGATCTATACAGAAAATAAAAATTCCTTATCATTCATTTGAAAATTTTAGGTTTGGCATTACTTTTAAAGATTTATTTATTCTTATTTGAGGGAGAGACAGAGAGACACAGAGAGAACTCCTCCATCTGCTGGTTCACTCCCCAAATGGCCACAATAACCAGAACCGAGCCAATCCGAAGCTAGAAGCCAGGCGCTTCCTCTGGGTCTCCCACATGGGTCCAGGGGCCCAAGGGGTTGGACCATCTTCTGCTGTTTTCCTAGTCCACAAACAGGGAGCTGGATTAGAAACGGAGCAGCTGAGACATGAACTGGTGCCCATATGGGATGCCAGCACCACAGGTGGAAAATTAGCCTGTATGCTGACCCCAATTTGCTATTATTTTATTACCCAAAATTGGATAACCTTAATTTGCCAAAAAAGAAAAAAAAACTAATATAAAGTTTGTTTATTATAGAATTGCTGAAAGTTTCATTTAAAATAAGCTAGATTTTGTTAAATGGCAAAATTTCTGAAACCAATCCATTTGGGAGAGATGACCTGAGCCAAGCCAAATGAAACAAGTAGCTTGCGAGTCAGGCAGTGCCCGGAATCGGCGCGGCTTGCGAGTTTCCCAGGTAGCAGCTGATCAGACAGCACCACTGGAACACAGGTGAGACCCCAGGAAACAATGTGACTGGCTTCTGCTCAGTCCAATCAGCCAGTTGGCTGCAGCTTGGTTAGCGAATTGGTTGTGGGGCCTCCTGCTATCAAATTCATGTTGAGGTTCTCACTGGGTTAAGACACCATTGGGCAGAGTTCAAGTCACATATGGCAGTGTCAGTTTGAGTGGGGGCTGCTCTGCTTCCTTCCAGCTCCTTGCTAAGGCACCTGGCAAGGCCCAGATGCAGGCTAGAGTACTTGGGCCCCTAGCATTCATGTGGGAGACTCGGAAGGAGTTCTGGATCCCTGGCTTTGGCCTGGCCCAGCCCCAGCAGCTGCATTTCCCAAGAAATGAACCAGCTGACGGGATATCTCCCTTCTCTGTGTGTCACGCTGCCTTTCAAATGAACACATCTTAAAAAGAAAAACTTCTATGTTGGTCTGATCTTTTGGTAGTACCAGTTCAAATCCACTGTCTCCCATAAATTTATTTACAGCTTTAAAACAAAACAAAACAAAATGTGACATTACTTCAATAAAGGCACTTACTTCCCCCCTAATCCTGACAAAGCCACTGTAGAGGCTACTCCTGGCTCTAAAACCGAGAGTCAAATCTATCAAATCTAAATGCTTACACCGAAGCCGTCTTGACAACACATTCTAGCAGGATCATTCCCAGGGACCCGGGAGCCCCCTTCACTCACCCCTCCTCCACTGCCGATGACAGGGTGCCGTGACCCACAGAGTCCACGAAAGGCGCTCCTAGCTTTGCTGTAGGCGACTGTCCACGACGATGTTGGTGCGTTCGTCCGCGGGTCTCTGAGAACAACAAGGGTCGTTATTGGCCCTGGCAGCTTCGTAATGCATTGGAATCACCTGCAAGGCTTGTTAATTCCGCCCCCTCCTCCCAGGTGACTGAACCTAGCCTTGGGAACCAGACCTGGAGCAGGGTCCAAGAATGTGCGTTTCTAAAAAATTTCCATGGGATGCTGTGGCTGCTGGTCCAGGACCACCCTCGGGAGCACCCCAGCCTGACAGTGTCAGCGGGGGTTGTTGGCAATGGTGCAGCAGCAGCAAGACAGTGAACCGGGTTTCCTGCAGGGGGAGGGGGCGTCAATAGTCTATCTCACCCCTAGGGGGCAGCACCTGCATACAAATCCTAAGGTACAAACGCCAGACTAGAAAACCTCCTGAAGGGTATTTCTTTTACAAATTGAAGGAAAGCCTAAACGTTACAGGTGATTCCAGTGCTTGCTTATTGAAAGTACAACAAACCCATTTAAATTAGGCTTCAAGTACTGTTGTAAATAGATCATGAGCCCGTAAAAGGGTCTGACCTATCTGTCGCTGTTCTTGGATGGGGGTTTACATATCTCTGCCTGCCCCCGGCTCCCCATCCCCAATCCCAGTGATTCGGATATGTCCTAGGCTGGATGAGCTTGGGAAAGATACCGAATCACCCACCCCATCCCAGTGAAGCAGCCCGGTGTACGCGCGGGCAGTGAGCTATTCAACGTGGGGCACAGTTCGGCCTCCGCGCCTGCTTCTGTGCAACCAATGCTAGAACCAGTGCTCAGCTCTGCACGGTTTGGATGCTCTTGGTTCTCTCCATGTGGTTATGTCCAGGTCTGGACCTCTCAGAAGAGCAGTCCTGTCCACTATATAGGCACCAGCCAGAGGTAGCCCTTGAAATAGGGCTGCTGTAGGGCTAGCATCTCGTATCTGAGTGCTGGTTCAATTCCTGGCCACTCTACTTCTGATCCAGCTCCCTGTTAATGTCCTGGCAGACCAGGATCGAGTTTCTGGCTCCTGGATGTGACCTAGTGTAGATCCAGCTGTTGGTATTATTTGGGAAGTAAGCCAGAAGATGGAAGATTTCTGGCTGCCTTTCAGATAAAGCAAGCAAGAAAGCAAGCACGTCTTGGGGGGGAAGAAAAGAAGAAAAACACAGGCAGCTTTGAATTAAGACTTGCTGTCAGTGCTTAAGAACACTAGTAGTAGAAAAAAGAATGCCAACTATGCAGTGGTAACTTCCTGTGTTAGTTACATGATAGTTAGTTGAAATGATCAAATGCTTTATTTGTTGCATTAAATAAAAACACATTCATAAAATCACTTTCACCTTTCTCATGCTTTTTATGCAGCTCCTAAAAATTAAGTTATATATGTGGTCCACAGCATTTGTTTACAGCGCAAAACCAACTGGAGAATGTAAATGGCTTTAACAAAGTTATGAGGGTACTTTTAATAATTCATGAAAAATGTGCATCGTAGAAAAGCTTGCATATTTTTTTAAGAAATGGGACTTTGTGGCATGAAAATAAGCCTTACATTTAATTTTGTGTTTCCATTGAAGCATCAGAAGTCCCCCCCCCCCTTGTTTTTTTAAGGAGAGAAGTAGAAACTGGAGAAGCAGAAACCTTCTGGCCCGCCATTCTCCCAATCTTTCTTCTTTCTTTAAAAAATATGTATGGAGCTGGTGCAATGGTTCAATTGGACTAATCCTCCACCATGAAGTACCAACATCTCATATGGGTGCTGGTTGAGTCCTGGCTGGTCCACTTCCAATCCAGCTCCTTGCTTATGGCCTGGGCAAGCAGCAGAGGCTGCCTCAAGACCTTGGAACCCTGCAGTCACATGGGAGACTCTGAAGAAGTTCCTAGCTCCCAGCTTCGGATTGGCCCAGCTCTGGCCATTGCAGTCATTTGGGGAGTGAACCAGTGGATGGAAGATCTTTCTGTCTCTCCCTCTTTAAATCTGCCTTCCAATAAAAATAAATAAGAGATTTATTTGTTTGCTTTTAAAATATTTATTTATTATTTACAATTATCATTATTTTTAAAGGTCTGTTTATTTCTTTGAAAGGCAGAATTACATAGAGAAGTGGAAACACTCAGAGGGGTCTTCCATCCACTGATTCGCTCCCCCAAAATGGCCCCCAATGTCTGGGGCTAGGCCAGGCTGAAGCCAGGATCCATTTGTGTCTCCCATGTGGATGGGTGGCAGGGACCCAAGTCCATAGACCATCTGCTGTGCCTTTCCAGGTGCATTGTAAGCAGGAAGTTGGGTCACAAGTGGAGCAGATAGGACTGGAACCAGCAGCCACAGGGGCTGGCGGTGTCTCAGGTCGTAGCTTAACTGGCCCTTACCAGTGTTCCTTGACTAAGGCTGCAGAGCCTCACGGCTAGCTGGGCCTGTGAGATTTACCCTCCAGGTTGCAGCATCTGCTGGGCTTCAGGAGCAGGTTGTTCAAGCACCACAACTTCACATGCTTGGCCAACTCACACCCAGGAGACACCCACGCTGCAAGACAGCAGGGGGTCAGCCCCTAGCTGCCCAGCACTGCCAGGATGATGTCACATAGGAAAAACATGTGGTTTCTGCAAATGACGGCGGATACCTGCCCCCGCACTGAACCTGCACAAAAGCTGACGATTCTTTGTTCGTAATGGGAAGAAATATTACCGCTGCTTCTGAACCCTAACTGTGCTGGCTTGATGTTCATTGATCAGAACGAGACAGAGTCTGGTGACAGACAGCCTTCCTTTGGCACCAGTCCTGTACCTCCAACAAAGCAGGGTTCACCTGCTAGCTGTCATCCTTGGTAGAGTCCCAAGACCAGCAGGGCACGGGCTGGAAATGCACATTCTCAGGCCCCAGCCCAGAAGTGAGTAAATAGCAAGCTCTGCAAGGGAGGGCCCCTCTGCTGTGGTTTGGACTTGGAGTAGTCCAGGGGATGATCGTGAACCCAGTGCAAAGAACGAGGAGTTCCAAGGGCGCCAGTGTCTACAGAGGCAGCTCCTCAGCATCTGCTGCCACTAGGAAGCTGTGGAGTCAGCCATGACCAGACCCTGGGGGCCAGCCTGTGTTGTAGCAGGTTGAGGTACCTGCTGTGAGTCCAGCATTCTGCATGGGAGCATCACTTTGAGTCCTGGCTTGTGATCCAGCTCCCTGCTAATGCACCTGGGCCAGCAGCAGAGGACGCCCACATGCTTGAGTCCCTGCCACTCCTCTGGGAGATCCAAATGGAATCCCAGGTCCCAGCTTCTGGCTGCCCAGCCTCAATCATTGCAGCCACTTGGGCGAGTGAGCCACCATTTGGAAGATCTTGCTCTCTCTCCCTTTCTCTTTCGCTATTCTGCTTTTCAAGTAAGTAAATCTTAATAACACTAACAATAACAGCATCTTGAATGGGACTGCTAGGGTTCTTGAGGGGCTGCTTCTCTCCTGGGGGGCCTGGGCGATTCCTAAGTCTCTTGGAGCCCACTGTCACCAGGCACACACTGTGCAAGCTTCCTCCTGGAGTGAGTGAGCTGCAGTGGGGAATGGCTGCCATGGTCTGGTACCTGCACGACATGCATCCAGCTTGGGGAACAGCCCTGAGTCTGCCCCGGCCACACGCTCTCCTAGGCTCTCAGTGTATCTGCCCTGTGCCTGCTGCTTTTACAGGGAAAGCAGCTCATTCCCCAGCACCAGTGGGTGACATTACCCCATCCCAGTCTTGCTTCTGGACACCTGAATGCTCTTATCTCCTTGGTCCTGTGAAACCTTTTCCCCCAGCATTTATGTAGTGGCTCCCCAGGCTTCTTCCTGAGTTTGCTGCTTTTCTGGAGGGAGTTCAGGGTTCCTTGATGTGCCCACGGGGCTGGCTCTGGTATACCATGAATGCAAATGCTGCAACCTCATTACGTAAGATGGCAGGGTATTTGCATAGGACTCCACACACAAACCCATAGTGCACCTATTTAAATCACTTCCAGATGACTCACAAAGCCTAATGCAAAGGAAAAGCTGCATAAATCCTCACTGTGTTGTCCCTCTTAGAGCAGCAGTGGCGAACCTCTGACCCCTGGGTTATATGAAGCTGGCAAAGTTGCCTGGCCTCACCCTGCCAAGGCAACCATCCACAGGTGAGACTTGAAATTCCATCAACCTACATGCACAGCGGGCTGATTTTTAACTTGATCGTTTTACACAGCCCACAAATGATGCTAGACATACCGAAATGGCTTTGGGCAAACAGAGGACTCCCTACTGCTGGTAGGGGTTTGTGCCAAGGTGAGGGTCTGTGCATACTCCTTGCTGCTCCAAGCGAGGGTGGTTGCCTCCCAGGATGGGAGCCAGTGGGTAATTGATCTTTGCTCCATTTCCTGCAACTGTTCCCTGCCCACTAATGCCTTTTAGCCTGTGGGAGTCTGTATTGAGCACCCAAATTGAGTACTTGACCTTCCCAAGGGCAGAAAATGCATTTTCTGTCTGCCTCCAGCCAGGCTGGAGAAGACAGGGGGAAGATGGGGGTGGTACTGGCTGCCATCCTGGCCCTGAGTCAGGGCGGAGGGACAGGGCTGCAGGCCACAGAGGTTCCTGGGAAAAGTTCCAGGAGGGGAACCCTCTCCCTGGGCTGTTTTCACTGCCTCTGCCCTCTCCTGGACACATTTAGTGGAGAAAATCTACAGAGAATTTTCCAGAAAGGAAGCCCAAGACTCTCCCTGCTCTTTCCAGAGGAGGATTGGCCAGGCTACACCTGGAGCCCAGGTCAGCTTGACTCGGCAGCTGCTGCTGGCCCTGGTCCCCTGCCTGCTGCCTCTGCAGCTCTGCCTCAGTTTGTCCCATCATTACTTGGTGGAGACAACACGTGTATGTGACCAGGACAGGCAAGGGGTGGGGATGGTTATTCAGAAACTGGATGATGGAAGCCAGAGTGGACAGCAGCTTGAGTCGCCTCCAGTGTGGCTCTAGTTTCAGGCATGAGTGGCCTGGTCCTGTGACACCCAAGCCACCAGCACCAGGAGGTGGCTTCCTGTCTCCTGTCCAAGTCTTCCAGGAACTCAGACCTTGCTGTCCTCTTTCCTCAGGTTCACCAAGTGGAGGGGGCAAGGAGAGAGAGAGAGCAAACCTCAACAAGAGAATTTAACACCTTTTCTCACTTTGCTGGCCTGTTTCCAAACAGCCATGTGCCCCTGCATTCCATTGTTGCAGAGTCTGAAATAGAGCTGAAAGGAGGGGTCGGAATTGCATTTTTGTCTTCTGCATACCTGGCTCACCACTCTCTGGCAACTCTGCCAAGCTTGTCTGCCAAGAGCCACACACTACCGGAGGACAACCTACCTTCCCAAACCTGGAGACAGGCACCTGCTCACTGTCTGAGCCAGCCTCTGTCCTCCTGCTCTGAGTGACCTAAGCCTTGCTGATTGCTCTGCATTGTAGCTTTGTTTCTTTAGCTGTTGCATTTACTTCCCATGTTGTCACACGGCATTCAGATGGACTGGGTTTGGATTCTGACCCCACTCCAAGTGCCATAATCTCTCCATGCCTTCATGCCTCCGTCCGTAAAATGAGGATAAGAACTGTTACAGTGAAGACCGACACAGAGAAGTGTCTGGAAGGGTGGAGTGTGGGTCGTCACTGGGATTGTCACTAGCTCCACTCACAGTGCCTGGGACACTGGGAAGGCTCAGAGCACATTTGCTTGACAAGTGAATGAGTGAACGAATCAAGGTGACTTACCCAGTGCAGAGCCCATCAGTATTCATCTCTCTCTCTCTCTCTCTCTCTCTCTCTCTCTCTCTCTCTCTCTCTCTCGTGTTTATTTATTTATTTTCATTGGAAAAGTAGATTTACGAGGGGAGAGACAGATCTATCCACTGGTTCACTTCTCAAGTGGCTGTAATGGCCGGAGCTGAGCCAATCTGAAGCCAGGAGCCAAGAGCTTCTTCCAGGTCTCTCACATGGGTGCAGGGTCCCAAGGCTTTGGGCCATCCTCAGCTGCTTTCCCAGGTCACGAGCAGGGAGCTGGATGGGAATTAGAGCAGCCAGGACACAAACTGGTGTCACTATGAGATCATGGCACATGTATGGGGAGGATTTAGTCACAATGGGCCCTATGTTCATCGCTTTTGAGCAAAATTCTAGCATTAATAATCCTCAGGAATGGGCCAGTAGCAATGGCATGTGAGGAAGGGTTCTGCTTTATTCAAAGGAAGGCAGAAAATTCTGGAAGAGCCAAACTAATGACAGTAATGAGGGGATTCTGGCAGCCTGATAGACTGTGTTTAGGACGTGGGGCTGGTGTCAGCATTTCCGTCTGTGAGTTGGAGCGGAGAGCAGTTGGTACATGTGTCCTCTGAGGATGCAATCCGAGAATGCCTTCCATGTGCACACCTGCGGAGCACTCTTCAGGAAAGCAGCCATGAGTTATGGTAGACACCTGTGTTTCGGGGCTCCAAGAAGTGACCTGGTGCCCAGCTTTCTGTAACCGGGGATCCGTTTCTCTGCCCAGGTCTCTCCCTGTGCATGTGCGTGTTTTTCTCGCATGGTACAGTGGAACCCTTAACTCATGGCTTCTCTTGCCCATGATGCAGGATGTCTCTTTTAGAACTTCCTTTGTCCCGTAGGAGGGATTTCTCGAAAAGCTTTCAAACAAAGCCAGGCATGCCTTATCCTTTCATGAAACTCGAGAGTGAAAACTGAGCATTTCCCAGTGGCTTCCCCTCCCGACTTCCGCCCCTGGACCCGCTCCAGGTCTAGGCCAGCAAGCGGATGAGAGAAGGAGACGTAGAGTGTGACGAAGTGAGCCCTGAGTCACACAGCACGATCGTCTGTGCCATTGCCCAACAGCGACCAGACGACCAGACGCGTGCTTGCACTGGCTCAAACCCAGCACTCCTTAGGTGATAATCCCTTGGTGCTCTGTGCGACTTTGTGACCAATTGGTTGATTTTAAAACACTGTCTGGGACTGACTGACTTCCCGAACGTGCATGGGGAGCGATGGAGAGTCTCCCTGCACTTGGGTGAGACGAGGGGGAGCCTGTCAGCATCTTTGTGGATCTGGGGAATCTGCATGGAACTGGGGATGGGATGGAGGAGTCAGCTCAGAGCTTTGTTTTTCAGAACAGAAAATAGGAAGCTGCTTTATACTAAGAATTATGAGTGTCCCAAATCAGCTGAGCAAGTTGGTTTTTGTGTGAACCTTAAAAAGCCAGCTTTCAAGTTCTCCAGCTTGGGGTATTTAAAAGAGAAAAATGGCAAATGTGAAAGTCTGATGTGACAGAGGTGACCACTTCTGCATTTTTAGAAATGTTCTCTCTCGCTTTTTTAAACATTGTGTCCCAGAAATTAAAAGATCATAGGGGAACTGGCACTACTTGGTAGAGCTGTTTACCCCAGTAGTCATTGACTTTCTTTCGCCTCTAGTGTCATCTTCATTTTAATGATAATGGAGGAGTTAAAAAATCTAAGGGACTGAGTCTAGCGAAGTAGCCTAGTGACTAAAGTCCTTGCCCTGCATGACCCAGTATCCCATATGGGAGCCAGTTGTATTCTGGGTGCTTCACTTCCTTTTCAGCTCTTTGCTTGTGTGCTGGGAAAGTAGTGGAGGATGCGCAAAGCCTTGGGATCCTGCATCTGTTTGGGAGACCTGAAAGAAGCTACTGGCTCCTAGGTTTGGATCAGCTCAGCTCCAGCCATTGCAGTCACTTGGCGAGTGAGTCAGTGGATGGAGGATCTTTTTCTGTCTCTCCCTCTCCAATATAAATAAATAAATCTTATAAGGAGGAGGAGGAGGAGGAAGAGGAGGAGAAGAGGAAAGAAAGAAAATCTAAGGCACTGGGGCCAACAAGCTATTCCTCTACCTGTAGCCCCCATAGGGGCTGCAGTTCGAGACCTAGGTGCTCCACTTCCAATCCAGGTCTCTGCTTATGGCGTAAAAAAGCACCAGAGAATGACCCAAGTCCTTGGGTCCCTAGACCCATATAGGAGACCCGGAAGAAGCTCCTAGCTTCCAGCTTCAGACTAGTCTATCTCTGGCTGTTGCAGTCATTTGAAGACTAACCAGTGGATGGCCAATTCTTTTCCCTTCCCTTCCTTTCCCTTCCCTTTCCTTCCCTTCTCTCTTCCTGTTTCTCTGTATCTCTTTCAACTAAAATAGAAATTTCTTTTTAAAAAAAATTTAAGGGACTTGCATGATAAATCTGCCATGTGTGAGTAAACACACACACACACATACACAATGACTAACTCTTTAAGATTCAAACCAAAAATATCATTTGGAGCAGAAGTGGTTAGACAATGACAAAAACATAATGCATTCACTCAGTTTTGCTTCTTGCTGAATTTCACCAGCAAGAGGTGTACTTGTTAGAGATTTGCTGACTGAATGAGTAAAGTGGTACACTTTAACTGAGTGTATGTGTTTAAGCACAGTAGTGCTTTTGATAATACAAAAAGGAAACTCAAGCCATGTGGAAGAGGCTTCTGCTACTGACCCCTAACAATCTGTGGTAGTTGTTGACATATCTGATAATCAGGACAATTTGTAATGCTCCAAACCATTAAGTGCTCAGCTTCTTGCTATTGCTATGCAATATGTGCACTGCCCGCCCTCACACCATCCCACACTTCTCAGTCAGCTTGCATTGCTCCCTTGTCTGCAGCCCAGCTCTGTCGTTCACTCCATCTGCTGTGTCTGAACAGGAGTCAGCTTCCAAGCTCACACAGACACTGAAGCCCAGAGCTTGGCATCAATGATGAACAGGTTAACATTAACGGCTGCCAATGGCTCATCCAATTATAGTGTCTAGGAGGAGGGGCTTAGAGGTGCTGGGGCTGGCCCTGGGAAGGTGGTCCTTGTGAGAGAGCTGGCTGTGGAAGAGAGAGCCCCCTGTCTTGCTGTGCGATCCTTCCTCCACTCACATCCTCATCAGACTTCAATCCAATGTGGCTGCTGGGTGCCAGAAGGAGAATCTCCAAAACCACATGCCAAAAGAAAGATTGCTTCCCAAGTGGCTTCACTTAGGTATTTTAGTGAAAGTGACAGAAAGCTAATGGATACAGCTACCACTCCTGAGCTGACCCTGTATCCCAGGTACCCCATCCTTCCATGTGTTCCAATATTGAGACATCCCTGGTGTCCAGACATGGGGCATATGTAGCCTGACCAAGGGTGCCAGCAGAGGGTATATAAAGCAAGGACATGAAGAGGAGGAACCTGCAAGATTTAGTTAACAGAGGAATGCTAGCATGTGGGACAAAGACTGGCTTCTGATGACCCTCTGGCCAGCATATAAGAAGAAGAACAAGACACCAGGGACGTGGGGAATAGAAGAGGGTATGGGATGGGAAGAAAGGGTTGGGTCTGGACTGAGGCAGGCCAAGGTCAGCAGCAGCATCCAAATCCAGAGTGGCCTCATATAGTCACAGTTTAGCGATTGCACAAGTGACACTAGATGCACAGGGACAGGTAAAGTTTCGAATTGGGCTCTTGGAGACCTGAAGAGCACTTCCTGCCATGCAGGCCAGGCCTAGAAGGCTGATGGTGCCTTATTCCCATGCATGCCACCACGGCTTCCCTAACTCTCAGCAGTGGGGAAGACTCACTTCTACTCACTCACTGGGAAAAACTCCTTGAGGAAGCGAGAGGCAACCCCATGGGCGGCATGTGCCTGGTCAGTGGTCAGAGCTGTGATGAAGGGTGACGCACATCCCTCCTCTATGCCTCTCCTCTCTGAGCAAGGAACTTTGAATGGTGTTACTGCCTTGTGGCTACATTTGGATGCCTTCTTGCAGGCTTTGGCCACCATGTCCCCGAGGTTGGTGGCTTAAACAACAGAACGTCATTTATGACCACTTGGGAAGCTCTGAGGGGGCCCCAGGAGGGTGTGCTCCAGGTCTCTCTGCTGAGTTTAAAGACCCTGTCTTTATGTTCTTCCAGTGTTCCCCCTGCATCTTTGTGTTGCTTTCCAGCCACCTCTGTCCCTGTCTCTGTGTCCACATGTCCCCCTTTTGGCGAAGATGTTTGTGATTCATTACATTGTAAGTTGATGATCTCTGTAAAGACCCCAATTTCAAATATCAACACTTTCTGAGGCATTGGAGGGCAGGATGCCAAAGGCTGAGTTTGTGGTGGGGCACACACGATTCAGTCCACAGTACTAAGCAGGCAGGGAAGAGCAAGTGTGTGTCCCAGAAGATTTGGCCAGCGTGTGCGCAGCTGGAAGGCATTCTCCCCACTTCCACAGTTTGGAAAGCCCCTGAATACCATTCCCTGGTTCCCATAGTTTTCTGCCTCCCAAAGAAAATTTTTCTTCAAAAGACTTCTAATTACATTCCATGCATTGTTGATGACAAATTTGTTTTACTGATTTCTATGCAACCTAACTTAGATTTTCACTGGAGAAGTTTCAGTGACTCAGTGAGAACAGCAACCTTGAGACAATTCAACACACCCAGCTGGACCTAATGCAAGCAGACCCAGGTGTGCGGGATGTGGTCCATATCCTTGGGCAGGTTAGGTGGCTGCCAAAAGTAGTTGTTGACCTTAACCCTGCTCATCATCGCAGTGAAACCATCTCCTGTGTTCTGAACTGGTTTGAGGAGCATAGCCAAGGGTAAGCACCTGTGAGCATACTCAGCTCCTGGCTGGATGCACAAGTGGGGAGGGCTGGAAGTTCAGTATGTCCATTCCTTTCAGCCTGAATCGCTGACTGTTGTGCAAGCAGGTGGATGGGTGGGTCACTGAGCCATGCTGCCCACTAGATACTTACATTACTCTTGCACATGAGTGAGTGTACCTTCTCAACTGGTTGCACTCAGTAAAACAGTTTTTAAAAGATGCAATGGAAACAATCATGGTGTTTTAAGAACTTGGAATAATTCTCTCTGCTTCTGACCTCAAAGACCTAGACCTGTTAAGTATGCTTTTCTAGATAATATCAAAATAGGCACGCAGGAGCTGTATGTGATCGGGCATGTTCTGTGGATTTTGTCATGTCATCCTTCTGCTTTGTCTTTCGAGGAACTATGTCTAATGTCATGACAGCTGCTGAAAATACACAGGAAGAACATAAAGAGAATGGCCCCATTGCCCAACTGTTTCCAACCTAACCCTAACTAGAAATCTGCTCCATCCTCCTCTGACCAAGGGGTTCTTGACCCTGATGGAGGCTCTGGATGGTCTTTGGAGGGACTGACTCTGGTAGATCTTTGCTGAACTGTAATCAGAGTCTCACCTTACACAGCAGCCCAGGACTCACATTCCTAAGCCAGTGGTTTGCAGCGGCACAGCACAGTTTTGTGACACCGATCTGCAGCTGCCACAGCAGGCAGCCAGCCGTGAGCGCCAAGTCCCTGGGCAGGGGTTCCCGCCTAGGCTCGCACTCAGGGAACACAGGGTGTACCTCCCTGGACTAAGTCCACCAGGAAGGGCTGACGCTGACTTTGTCACCTTTGGAAGTCCCCCTACCACCAACCTGTTGTATACTTAGCCTCCTCTGGGGGAACTTGCCCACTGGAGGCTCAGTGCTTTTCACTGCCCTTCATCTCTCTCATCCAGGTCTAAGATTCTCCCACTCCATCACTCCAGCCACCCCCCTCTCCCATCTCAAGGCACCCTTCTCCTCAGCCTCATTTTCCAAATCCTGACCACCTGCCCCCCAGGTATCTCAGCAAGATTCCTGTCCCACCAGGTCCTGCTTTCCCCCGTCCTCCATGCCCAGTTCTGCTGTAGACTTTAGGACTCCCAACACCTACCTCTTTGCCAAGTCCATTTGCATCTGTAGTACATTGACTGGGTGGCCCTTCACAACAGGGTCCCAAAAGAGAAGTGAGAGCACTCAGGTGGTACGAGGGGAAAATGGGGGGGGGGCAGGGGACAAAAGAAGTGCAAAAGAAGTGGGAAATTCACGAGGATGCCTTGGACTCCCACCCCCAAAGCTCCCTGAAGTTACTCCTGCCAAGACAGAAGGGGCACCAAGTTGCTGTGAATTTCCCTGACCTCTTGGCTAGAAGTGAACATGTGCTATTTTGTTTTTTCAAGATTTATTTCAATAAATCTTCACAAGAGGATTTGCAATGCATGGCCTATCATGTCAGAAATGGCGCTGTTTCCCTCAGGTTCTGCTGCTGGGGACCAGAACCAAGGCTAGGAGGCCTCAGGAGGGGTTTGCCTGCTGACCACCCTCGGCCCAGCAGCCATGATGAAGAGACAGTGCACCCTGATGCTGCCTGGGAGACACTGTTTTTCTTTCTGTCTCGTGATGTATTGCAGAAGCTGCGCCGGTGTCCGTCAGCCAAGCAATTTCCAAGATTGCCTTCCTCTCCCTTCCCCTCTGTGGCTTTTGCTTGGTAATGATTTCATTCCAGAGCTTCCTGATTGGGCTGATGTCCCTCTTGGAGCAAAGCAAGGCTGAGTGGGATTCCTTGGAACTGCATGAGAATAGCTTCCACCCTTGTCTTTTGGCATCCGTTCACCAAAGGACGCCTAGACAGGTCCCATGTGGTGTACAACTTGGCTGAGCTTTCCTGGATGCCGGGTGGACTTGGGCTCTCACTCAAGGAATGAATGGGTCATAACAACAACCTAGATGAGCCTCCTCACGTACCAATCAAAGACCAGGGAAGATATTTCATTCTCAATTTTAGTGCCCCATTGCAGAGTTTAGACAGAGGAGCCAAGGAGTGGACAGTGTTTCCTTTTAAAGAAAGGTTAAAGTGATTATTATTATTATAGCCTAATGTGGATTGAGCTGTGAAACAGGAATAGAAACTAATGATGTGATGTAGTTTGTTTCCAATGCAAACATATGCGTAACACACACTCACATTTCATGGAGCAAGAGAGGAAAGTTTCTTCTGAAAGAATAAATACAATTAGGAAAGTCAGACTCAGGAATTCCTGCACATTCCTGGCTTCATAACCCTACGGCTTGATTGAATTACTATTAACTTGCCACATTGGGTTAGCCAGATGACATTTCATTCAGCAGTTGTTACTGCAAAGTAAGTAGCTTGAATTTCCCTCGCATTTCTCACCGGATATTTATCTTGCAGAGTCCTTTCCCTTTTGCAATGTTCCTGATTTTCATACTTCCTGTTGAGAAAGAGCTGCACTGAGCCACCCTGCCTGGTCAGCAGATCTACTGTTCCAGTGTGTGTGTGTGTGTTTTTTTTTGGGGGGGGGGCGAGCAGCAACTCTTAGAAGAGAAGTGTTCAATATTACCTTAGGTGCAGCGTTGATACTTGTGCCCTGCTAGTTCTGAGGCTAGTCAGATCCAGATCATTCTACACACCATGATCTTTTAATCTATTTGAGAGGTAGAGAGAGAGCATGCATGCCCACGGTGCTAGTTCATTCCCCAGTGCGTACAAAAGCCACGATGCAACCAGGCTGAAGCTGTGAGTTTTGGTCTGCCACAAGAGTGGGAGGAATCTAACTGTTTGAGCTATCACTTGCTGCCTCTGCAAGCCTGCATTAGCAGGAAGCTGGAGTCAGGAAGTGGAGCCAGACATCAAACCACAGATCCCTCTAGGGCAAACACCAGCCCCCATCATAATCCATGGGACGCTCTGGTACCAGGGTGCTGTGGGCAGATGGTCGTCTCCGACTTTCCTACTTGGAAGCAGTGGACAGCTTTACATGGGATTTGGTGGTGGTTTGCAACCGTTTTCCCAAGGTTAACCTCAGTGAAGGTTATTTCCAATATGTGAAGGAGTTCGTTCCAAATTGGGGAGCAGGTGGTGAGAGAAGTTTGTAAGGACTTAAACCCTATCTCTGTGGGTATCTCGCAACTATTTGTTACTGTGTAATGAACCACTCTTAATACTAAATGTGTGGGTCAGGAGCTCAGGGCTCAGTGGTCTGGGTTCCCCCTGTGTGACACGTGGTTCTGTCTGGGACAGATCAACTGAAACTAGAAGATCCAAGATAGCCTCACTCATGCGTTCAGGGGAGCCTGGCTGACAGCCGTAGGAGCTTGCTTCTCCTCCAAATGCCTCTCTTGCTGCCTCCTGATAATGGTCTTACAAGACCATTTCTTTCCTCTTCCTTACATCAAGACACAGGGAAAAGTAACCCATGGGAATAAGGAAAACAACCGGGTTATCTGTAGCTCAAGTAACAAAAGGTGTGCTAAGTTGGGGAGCTGGTCCGTACTTCCGGTTGTCTGCACTGCTCAACTCAACTGATAACACCTTCACCTTCTAACTGGTTCCTTTAACCACTCACCAAATGACTTTCACTACTGAATATGTGCTGAGTACTTTCACAATGGCCTCCAAGATCAAAGAGTTCCCAGCCATACAATAAGTCAAAAAAGCAGGGATTGCAATGTTTCACAATTAACCAGGGATGACCCTGTTGGTAGGAGGTGCTGGGGACAGCATGGCAAAGGAAGACAGATACAGATTCTGCTGTCTTGTGCTTTAATGAGAAAGGCAGAGCCACAGAAATAAAGTGATGAGGAGTCAGAAAAAGAATGTTATAGAGAATTCTAGAAGAGCATTCTGAAGCAGGGATGCTAAAGCAGAGATCCGATGATTAAGTTGGTTGAGCCAGGAGAGAAATTAAGTGGTGGGAATGGTGCTGTGGCAGGTGGCCATCTGCAGTGCCGGCATCCTCCGTGGCACAGGTTCAAGTGCTGGCAGCTCCACTTCCCATCCAGCTCCCTGCTAATTTGCCTGTGAAAGCAGTATAAGACTGTTCAAGTTCTTAGACTTCCGTGGAAGACAGAGAAGAAGCTCCTGGCTCCTGAATTCTGGCTTCAGCCTGGTCCAGCTCTGGCTGTTAGAGCCATTTGGAGCAAAAACCAGCAGATGGAATATGGTTTTTTTCTCTCTGCCTTTCAAATAAATATTACATCTTTTTAAAAAATAAATGGTCCTATTTATCAAAAGATTTTCTTTTTACTACTTGGATTTATTGCAATGCAAATGACCCTGTGACACTGACATACCCACCACCCAGGACCCTGCATCCTACATCAAGGAGCCTTGGGTCGAGTTCCAGCTCCACTTCTGATTCAGCTTCCTGCTCATTCATACACCTGGGAAGTAGCAGGTGATGGCTCAAGTCCCAGGGTTCCTGCCACCCACAAGAAAGACCCAGATGAAGTTTTTGGTTCTTGGCCTTGGCCCGTCCCTACCCTGGCTGTTGTGAATGTTTGTAGAATGAATCAGTGGGTAGAAGATCTCTGTCCCTCTGCCTTTCAAATAAACATGATTTTAAAGAAAGAGGATTTAATAATGGAGCCACTGGGTTAGTGAATTTCTCTGACAGCCGACTCTGCAGTCCTTGTGGTTTTGACTGGGACACTACAGGCCACTGGTTCTCCTGAACTGAGCTGAGTTGCTCGAGAGAAGGCCCACACAACTTCAGAGGGCCAGTAGCCAGGTGCTTAGGCTTCCCTGGGTATTGACACGACCCCATGCTCCACACAAATGCCCTTCTAACACTGCCTGGGGTACTTCTCTAAAAGGAGGTGGTCTCAGGATTCTAGAAAGTGCTGTCATCACTTTAATATCAGCATTAACATGAAAACCCCCCGCATGTTTAATTCCTGTAGATTTGGTGGGCTCTGGCATTATGTTAGAAGGCCATAAGCTGAGAAGCAATGTACACATTCATCGTCAGGTTGTTGGAAAGGCTATCTAAGCACCAGAAGCACCATCCCAATGTGAATACAACCAGACTAGTGCCCACAGAGACCCAGCAGGAAACATCTGTCTGGTCATGCAGGAATGTGAAAAAGAAATTTTTAAAAATCAGTAAATAAAGCAGCTAATATGTAAGGGCCAACACTTATCTATGGTACCTGCCTTACACAAGATATTGTGTTGAATAATTAATAAAACTTAGCTGCAATGTTTAACTGTGGCTCATTCAATAGCTACTACAGACATAGTCAACTGAACGACATAGCTCCAACTAGGTCTTTATGAAACAAAAAGCAAGAAGGCAATTTCTATCTGTTTTAACATCAAGCCTAACGCTCTGACATACCCACCAAAAATGGAAAATCTCTGAAGAAAAGCTTCCTGCTTAGTGTCTAGCTTGAATGTCTCCTTAAGTTCTGGACTTGAGCATCAACCTGTGCTTCAAGCTTGCAGTATCAGTGACAGGTGCTGTCAATGGCTGTCTCCCTTTTTCTCTAGTGGGGAATGCAGCCTTGTCAGCTGCTTGCCCCTTCCTTTGAATGGGGGCTGGCCTTAGGACTTGCTTGGCCAATAAGATCCAGCCCAGGCCACTTTGGACATGTAGAAGACTAGGTTATATGAATGGAGCTCTTCAACTGTCTTGAAGTACAACTGCTTGGGACACTCCCACTGTAAGGCAGCCGTGCAATGGTACTGGCATTGGCATTATCCCGGCTGGCTCCAGCTGAACTCCTGGTTGTCGGCCAAGGACTAACCTCAGCCTGCGTGTGAGCCCCCAGCTGAGTCCAATCAATGCACAGACACACAAAGTAATATGGTAAGTTGTAGCTTTCAGTCATTTACAGGTTAAGTCCCTTAAGCCTCTGGGAAGTTTATTATGCAGAAACAAGACACTTCTCAAAACAAAACAAAAAATAAACAACAAACAAAAAACCAAAACTGGTTCTTCCCTAAACCTGTGGTGTTTCAGGAAAACACTTCACCTTGATCAGGTCAAAGATCTTGGGGTAATCCGGAAGTTCTCTTTCCTCTTGAATGCCATGTTCAGTTCCCGGATGGGTGCTGTCGTCTCCATCTCTGGGTTGCAACCTCTGCCTCTTGCATCCCTGTCTGAGTGCCCAGAGTGATCCCTAGGCAACAGAAGTCATGCCCCGACTCCAACTTAGGATCCACCGGAAGTTCTGACCTTGGCCTCCAATGACCTCCAGGACCTGTCCCCGGCTTCCTTGCCAAGCCCATTTCCTTCCACTCCCTTCCTTGCACAATCTGCAGCTGAGCAGGCCCTCAGGCTGCCTCCAGGCTATGCCCACCAGCCTCTCCTGGGGCCCTCACACTCACCATGTCCTGACCCTGGAATAGTCCTCCCCAGATGTCAGGAATGACCTTGCCTTCAGGTCGCTAGGAAAATTTCTTCCCTCAGGAAGACCCTTACCACCCCTCCTTAGCACCCTGCCTTCCTCCAGGCCCTAATGCTACTTTGCTTGATTTCATTTTTAAAATCACCGTCTTTGCTATCTACTGTCTTTCTGTAGCTCTGTGAGTACAGGCGTTCTGTCTGTCTGTTCACCAGCATATCACTGTGTCTGACACATAGAAGGCCCATAATAGGGAACTCTTGATTTAATGCTCACTGCATTTGCTTGCCAAAGTGTCGTAAGGAATCACATACATCCACTTTCCTCACATCTAAGCTGACATTTCCCGCTCTTCTATCAGCTCTGAACATCAAGACCCATAATTCTCCCAGAGTAGTAAGAGGGACCCATCAACTCGATGTGTTGTAATGAGCATTAACATGCTTAGGTTTGACCGCAGACCAGTCATGGGATTATGTACATCCTCATCCAAACAAAGCTCCCTGCAGAAATCCGTGCAGGTCCACGTCATTGACTGGCCCTGGTCATTCATCTGTTTGATTCATGTTGGAAGGTCTCCCTGCAGTGCCCCAGCTACTGTCCAAAGGTAAGAGAAATCCAAGGCTCCATCCAGTGAAATTTTAGAGCATGCCTGACCTGGGAGAAGAGCCAGGGAGTAAACAGACAAAGGTGTAAAAAGCATTCCCCAGGGATGAAATGGAACTCATGGTTCTTCCCTCTGAGTCGAGACTGGATTTTCTGGGGGGACTCTCCCACCAAGAGCTCCCTTGCTCCCTGACTTGCCCCTTAGCCTTCTATCCACCTTAGACCAGGCTTTCCTGCTATTTGTAGGGTACTCCAAGAAATTTAGGAGTCACCACTTCTTGGGGCCAACTGCCCAGCGCCATGAAGGGCACACAGCATGGTCATTCTCTCCCATTATCTCCAGCTTCAAGGCATTTGTCACTATTTTGCAGTTGAAAAAGTGAAAAGATCATAGACACTTCATCATTAGGCCTGTAGATTATACAGAACACAGAGTCATATCTACCTGGCTCCAACATTTACACTGTTTCCTGAATACAGCATTGCCCATCAAAAATTATAGCAAGTTGCCTGGTGACAACACTTCTAACCACCGATGACTGTTGTCTCTTTTTGCTATGAATCAACAAAGCAATTCCCATTTTGCAGAAGAGAACATTCAATCCAATGAGACCAGCCTAATGCAAATCATTTAGGACAGCCAAGCAGGACTTGTGCATTCAAAATATTTCACCTATCGGCTGTGCTTTATGCTCAATACTCTACCATAAAAGACTGATGACATGTCCCACGTCTGTAAAGTAAAAGGGCTAATCACCATGCAAGTGATATTAAAAGAGGCCACTGGGGCAGAAGGACTTCAACAGGATTACAGCTTCTGCCTAGGCATGGGAACTCTGGGCCTCTTCAGCCTTCGGCTACAGTCATTTAGAAGAGCTGACTACATTGCATCCTAGAGCTCAAGCTGCAGATCAAGAGGCCACTGGACTGTTGTTTTGTATTTATTTTTACTAAGTAACTTCCATCATTGGGCACATGGCCCTCATCACTTAACCTCCATTCTCAATGCCAAGGAAAGCTTCCCTGCAGAATAATGTTGACTCCTTTGTAATGAAACCAGTTTGCCCACCAAAGTTCCCACCTTGTGGAACACTGATTTGGAGTTACACGGACCTGTGCTCCCAGAATGACAATTCCTCAGATATCCCAACAGGCACTGTGGCTTTTGCAGTTTCTGAGATTAGACGGGTCAGAGGTCTCAGTCAGTTCTCACCAACATTGGCGTGCTCTTAAGAGGGCTCATACCCTAGGATGAGTGTCAGGGCTGCCTTGCCAAGGGTCTAAGGGCTACCAGGGAGGCTCACTGCTTTCTAAGTACAGGGTACACACACACACACACACACACACACACACACACACACACACACACACACACCTTCAGAGAACCTCCCTCCCAGATGGGGTTCTCACTGCAGATGTTCCTTGACTAGTGCTAGGCACCTGACTACAACAGCAGGTGAGCCAGCAAGATCCCAAATGCCCAACCTCCTGACTCTGGAGCGTTGGGCCCTATATGGCCCCTCTACTGCCTTGAGCCAATTCTCATCTTGGACCTGCCTGAGGGGGACTTATGCAACATTTGAGGTTGTGCAGGTAACCATGACAGACTGAGAGGAGTGAGTGAACAGAAATCAAGTCCATCTAACACAAGCATCTGTGTTCTTTGGTTCTGTCGATATGCAGACTTGAAGGCTGCATTGCTGGGACTGTGGCGTCCCTGGCACTGGAAAGCAGATGGCATGGGAAGTACCCAGGGAACCTACTTAAACCTCTTTCAGAAGCTGGAAGTGCCGCCCTGAGATGTGTGCTGGTGTGGCTGGGGGATGCTGTGCTCAGCAGGCCTGCGCGGATGGCAGCGCATGTAGCCAGCGCACTGACCCTATGCTGCTCGTGAACCGAGACTGTGCTGCTCACAGACTCGGAGCCCTCTGGGAAACCCCACATCGGGGAGTCTAACAGCTGCAACCTTCTCAGCCTTTCCAAGCACTTCAAAGACCTGGGAAGGCTGCGGGCTATCGGCATGCCAAAACCACACTCATGAATATTTTCAACACGTGGGACTGTCAGAAAACCAGGCAGTTCCCTATGTCTTTAAGTAGGGTTTGTTTTTGTTTTTATTTCTAACTCCCATTTCCTTCAGATGGCAATTATATTAAAAGAAATAAGCCCTGCAACAATGAATACTCTTTTCTACATTGGAAATGATTTATGGGAGTTTTGCACTCCTGAAACTCTACAGAACATGGGACTCTCACTCGGCAGGGTGTTCCGTGAAGGTGCTGGTATCTGCACCACCGTCCATAAACGACAGTGGATGCGATTCCCAACGACCACGGAAGCCCTCTTTACGATTCTTGCCCATCTTAGCTCATCGATCCCTCGAACCTCCAGCCCTTTCATAAAGAATGAGAATCCCTTAACAAAGGTGAGGCTGGGGACAAATAACAGCAATTGGATGGAATATACGAGGGTCTTTAAGAGATTCAGAGATATCAGGAGAAAGCTATGTAGATTTCAAAACTCTTCTCTCAATGCCTCCCTCCCGCCTGATTTATACTAACTTGTTATAACATGTATGCAGCAGATCCAGGCTGAGGCGCCGACAAGGGTAAGACCTCAGTGCGGAAAGAAACCCTTTCAAAACAACATGAATTCTGCTGAAAATCAAGCAGTTAACGGTGAGGCTAAGTTAATGTTGAGGACTGGGGTGGAAGAGCAGTGACATCACCGATGCCGAATGAAAGCATTAGAGCGCAAAGAAATCTGCCGTTTACAGATGACTAAAGGATTTCAAGAGACAAGAAATTACTAAGGGTGAAGCTTGTAACACCATATCATCCATGTTGATTTTGTGGGGAAAGATTTCATGTTGCTCCCATCCTCTTCAAAGGGACTGTTAATTCAGAGCAGAAACAACAGCCAATGATGTGGGTATCTCAGCTGGTCGGCTTACATACTTCTGACTGAACTGAAGCACAACAGACTTGCTCAAGGGCTGCCACAGCTACAACCCCAGACCCACAGCTACGGCCCCAGACCCACAGCTACGGCCCCAGACCCACAGCTACGGCCCCAGACCCACAGCTACAGCCCCAGACCCACACCCAATCTTCATTTTTACAGATGAGATCAGGCCTAGGCTACAACTGTGAGAACTTGCATTCACACCCAGGGTTCAATCAATAGCAGAGCCACCAACCATGGGCTGTCACCACTGTGCTGTCCAAACCTGCCCCTCAACTCTAGGTAACAACAGAGCATGGGGACCACCGCTGATGGCAAGTACCCAGTTTCCTACAGCATGTAAATTTAATCCCTGTGATATGGTGATGTGCAATCAGAAAGACATCGAGACAGATATTTATATTCAGTCATTGTCTCCAAGTCCCGAGACAGAAGTGCTAACACCACTGGAATCTTGGACAGTGTAAGCATTTACTGGTCTGCTGTGGAGATGGAGGTGGGGGCGTTGGGGGGGGGCTGTCCCCATACAACCTCCAGGTGGGGCTGGCTGCCAGGACTGTGGTTAGGGGACTGAAGTAGGTGTCACCCAGAGCAAACTGGGCCATTAACCTATGGGATCTATACCTAATGAGGGTCAGAACGGAAGTGTGGGGTTTTAGGGGGTGGCTACAGAGACCTGCAGAGTTCCTTACATTTCCACCAAGGAAACCCTGCCTGGCTGCCATTTGTTGCAGGGGGTGACTTCCTATGCTGCCTTGATTCCCTCGGCCTGCTCTCTGGCATCCCAGCCCGGGCCTGCCCTCTAGAGGCCAATGAGGAAACCGCTCTGGCCTGTGGCCTGGACTGCTGTGCCTACCTGCTGCTGTTACCAACCCTTTTCATTTAGTCCCATCTGGGATTCCACCGTCCAAACTGCCATCTGGGTCCCATTGCTATGAGATTTTTCGGAGCAGCAAAGTGGGTTGGCTTGAAACAACCAGCTCACCACCCCATCCCAGAATCCCCTCCATTGGAGTCCCATTTGGTGGAGAAAATTTCTATCTGGCCAGCACTACTGCCCTAAGTCATCGGGGTCAGGTTCAGGTGAAGCCAGCTCTCCTGTTTCGCTTCTTACTGTACTGCTGTAACTGGAGCTGCGGTGGATTCTCAGAGCCCTGCCTAATGCCAGAAACTATTAGTCACTGTCGGGGCTTCAGGGACCGTCTTTGTGCAATACCTTCCAGGGCCAAACCATGCTGCAGCTGGGGCAGCGGCCCAGCTCTTCCTTCCTTCCGGCCTTGCCACTTTTGCAATCGTCTGCTGCTTGCCTCCCACTGCTGTTGGCTTCTTGGCAGCATCCCGGCGCTTCACACTTTCCAGGCCGGATAGCTTTTGGAACCACGTCAGAGGCTAAAATTTCAAAGCGTCACTCCTTTCATTTTCTTCCTTTTTTTTTTTTTTTGGAGGGGGGAATGGTTTCCAACCTATGAAAACTCATCTGCTAGCCTCCATCTAGCAAGTTATTAAAAGAAAGGAAACTGTATCTGCCTCAATGTGCCTTTTCACATAAAAAGATATTGTTACCTCTTGGGAGAACAGTCCCGCAAGACTTCTCACACCCCTAGACCCCTCCTGCCAGTAGGTGCCCACCTGCGGCTCTGTTGGCCTGGGTCTGTGGTGCAGCTTGAGCCCCGGCATTTACCACCAGCTCCCCATTGCAGGGAGTTTGGGCGAGATGGGGGCTGATGCTGCAGGTCAAGCCAGGAGCCACCTCCTGAGAGCCAGTGAGGTGGCATGGGAGCAAAGCAAAGCCTTGAGGATCAGGTCTGCCTGATTTCATGCTCTGTTGGCTGCACTTGACCAAATCCTAATCAAGCTGGCCTGAAGGCAGGAAAGTAGTTACTGGAAACAGCTGGGGATATCTGCAACGTTGCAAGAGTCGGGGGCAGAGCAGCAGGCTGAGGGGAGGGAGGGAGGACACCCCCCTTCTCTCATCATCCTTCTCTCTGTCTCTGTCTCTCTCTTTTCCCCAAATGGATCTCAAGCCCAAACTGAGTTGCTCTGCTCAATCAAAGGAAAATCTAACTGGACACTCCCCACACCGTCCCCCATGACCTGACTGTCCTCAGGGTCCTGACACCTGTAAAGCAATGGGTCTGGGTCCAAAGGGACAGACAGAGTCTGTGGGCCCAGCTCTGACACTGCAGGTTGCAGCGCAGACTTCAGATGACATCACCAACTGGGTCCTCTGGGCCCTCATTTTCTGAAAGAGAGAATTATGACTCAGAGGAATCAAAAGCGCTTCCAGGGGGCACAGACATTTCACCCGGTGATGAAGCCACGGCCGGGAAGTGTCCTGTGTCCTGGCCAGCATGCCTGGAGCTGCTGGTACCAGCTCCGGGGAGTGACTGTTAAACGGTCAGCACATTTCCAAAGCAGGCCAACCTTGATAACCAGGACCACGTTTTTTTTTTTATCTTCTCTTCCTTTTTCTCTTTCTTTTCTTTTCTTTCTTTCTTTCTTTCTTTCTTTCTTTCTTTCTTTCTTTCTTTCTTTCTTTCTTTCTTTCTTTCCTTCCTTCCTTCCTTCTTTCCTTCTTTCCTTCTTTCCTTCTTTCCTTCTTTCTTTCACCCTTCTACCCTCCTCCTTTATTTCTTTCTTTGTATGGAAAGAGCTGGTTTATAGGTACACTATTGTCTAATTTCATGGTTGGGGCAGGGTGGAGAATGGTCTGCCATTGAGCCAAAGATTCTGTGTTAGCTGATTGCCAGCTGCACCCCACTTGCATATCTGGTCCCTTGGGCCTCCCTTCCCACACAAGAACACTCTCTCTCTCTCTCTGAAACCCATCTCCCAAGTAAGTCCATTGGCCTCACACTGCCTGTTGTTTGAGATTCACAGTTAGCTCCTTTCTGTTTGTTCAAAACAAAGAACTCCGGTCTTAAAAGAGTCCTAACAGAAAGAGCAAGTTCACATGCCAGGGCAAGGCAGGTGTCTTTAAGATACTTGAAAAGCCAAATAATCTGTCAGGCAGTCAATGAGCACATTCCTCCTGAGGCTGTTGTACTCCAGTAGTTGTTCTTTCAAGAGAGAAACCCAGGTGTGACTTGTCCAAACCATTTCTCCAGACCCAGTGGACCATTATCCTATAGCTTGGCCTGCAATCTGATTCCCATCACCAGACAAAGGCTGAAGATTCTAGAGGCCTCTGTGACTGTAAGTGACTCCTTGGGGCCAGGGCTGCTGCCACAAAGCCCGCAGTGCACTTCCACTGCCACCGTGGCAGCTTTTCCCTGCGAACTCTTGTCCCACATCTTTCAGGAGGCTCATGCTGCCTGCACCTCACTGACCACAGGCAGCATTGGGAGCTGGGAATGGGCGGGGAATGGAGGTGGGGGTGATGATGGGCCTGAGTTTCCATGCAGCCGTGCTTCCTGGGGCCGGAAACCTAAAACAGCTCAAAGCAAAATTTCTGTCTTTCTGGGGAACCGCTACTGCTGCCTGGGCCACTGCTACTGCTGTGTCTCTAAGCACAAATTTCCTGGAACACCAGGGTGTCATGTGAGTCCCTTGGTGCCCTTGACCCAGGGCTTGCTTGGCTCTTCTGCTCTGATCTGCACTCCTGGGGAGATCTAGGGAGGCTAAGGGTGAATGAAGTGCTGGTCCCAGTTTTGATCTCCTACTTGTATTTTCTTCTTCCTCCTCATCCCCCTGCCCCCACCTCACTCCCCTGTTCTACACACTCACTGATCCATCATGCATTTCCACCTTGCACTAAGCTAGGCACTTGGAGAAGCAAAATGTGCATCGAGGTAGGAAGAACACAGCCCAGGGTGCCAGCTGCCGCCCTGGCTGAGATCAATCTGCCTCATGTTCTCCCTTGTTTCTTCAATGATTGTTGGCAATGGTGGGCATGAACTCACACCTTCCTCCCTCCCTCCCTCTCTCTAGCCCCCTCTGGTCCCCTGAGGGAGCAGTAAGGAGACCTGGGAGATAATCTCTTTCTTGAAGTGGGCTGTGCAATGTACCAGGGCAGCCGCGAGTGTTACTGAGTCTCAAAATGCTCTTACTGGGTGAATGCCTTCTGGGACAGCTCTCTACTGCCCTGACTCATGAGGGAGACAGCAGAACAAGGGAACTGGGTTTGGGCATATCTGACTCAGAGCTTCTTACAGCTGCAATGACAAAGACAAGCAGCCCTGCCATTTTCTATACCGCTATTGAAACTGAGACAGGAACGTCATAGGAGAGGCAAAGAGTTGGGCTCCTGTCCCAGCTCCCAGGCAGGGTTGCATGTGATTTTAGGCATGCACTCTGGCTATTTGTCCTCTTTTGCAAACCAGAATCAGTTGCTCTTGTCATTGCCCACCTTATGGGGCCAAAGTGAAACTCAAATGGATGTGGAAACACTTGACGAGACAATCAATGCTACAGCCAATGTGATTCCTCTTTGCACCCAGTTGTCTTAAGGCCTAACCCAGGGGCTTAATGGGTTCCTCCTGCAGCCGCATGGGTACTAGGGTGAGAACTCCAGGGGAGATGGGAGGTTCAGCTTTCGTTGGCATTTGTGTCTCCAGTACCTAGGATGGTGCCTGCTGCAGAGTTGCTTAGAAGACCTATTAGGTAATAGCCACTGGGTAAGTGGATGGATGAAAGGAAAGGGTGGCAGCTTAGAACATCCCCAGGGGAATCCCTCCTGCACCCCGACTCAGTTCCTGTGACCTGAGTCTGAGGAAAGACAAGCCCCAGTCCCCACTGCGTCCTTCCAGCTAGCACTGGCCAGGAGAAAGTGTAGGCCTGCCACTCTCCCCAGCCAAGAGTGTGTTTCCACTTTTCCTTTTGTAAGGTCCACAGTGATCAGGCAGAGGGTTGACCAGAGAGAGGCTGCTGACCTGTAGGCAGTGCTGCTGGGACACACGGTAGCAATGATGGGGCAATGGGCTGGGTGGCTAAGAGCCAGCAGAGCCCTTGAGACCGATTCTGCTCTGGGTCTGCTGCTGGACAGCTGGGCAATGCTCACATCCAGAGACAAATTCTGTTGAAAATCTACAGGAACTCCTTGGAATTGGTGTGCTTGTGTGTGTGTGTGTGTGTGTGTGTGTGTGTGTGTATGTCCATGAAACAACTCTCCACCTTGCGTTTGAATTGCCAAGGTGACAGGTATGCTCTGACAACTGGTGGAGCCAGGAGCAGGTGGAGGAGACTGCATGGTTGAAGGCCACTTGGCCACTGGTCAGTGGGGTGACAAAGAGGAACAGCAAAAAGAGGGAGAAAGTGAGGGAGGGGCAAGAGGTAGTGACACTAGACGAGTGACACGTCATGGGTGCTAGGACATGGAACAAAGAGATGAAGTAAGAGTGGTGCCATTGAAAGGAGCTCTGATGAAAGACTTGAAGATGTGGCAACCAAGAAGTCACTGGTAAGTCGCAGAGGCAAAGAGTCAGACTCAAGACAAGGCGAGAGATTGGGGACGGAGGTGGCTGCCCAGCGAAGGTAGGCCCTGATGGTGCTGTGCACACTCACGGAACACACAGGAAAGGACAGGCGCTTGTGGTGAGAAGAGGGGTCAGGGTTGGGAGCCTGTCTGTGTGGCCTGCACGGACTTGGTCTTAAGAGAGGGGAAGTTGTCAAAAGAGGGAATCAGGGTTGGGGAGGGAGACCAGGGTTTTTAGGCAAGGGCAGAACTCACATGCCCTTAATGATTTGTGGGCTCAAAATCATCAGCCTGAAGTTGTGACACGCGGCTCAGTGCAGTTCCATTGTCAGAAGTCATCTCTCAACAGCCTGCAGAAAACCCTGCAGACCAAGCAGCTGCCAAGGGCAAGATGCCTACAGGGTTTGTGGAGCTGGGTTCAAGTGTTTGAAGGCAGGTCTTTGAAGGGTTGGGATGAGGGTGTGGATCTGACTAGCATTGCGCAGAATTTAAGATGTGCAACTTTAGTACCAACAAAGAGAGAAGGTCAAATTTTTCGAGGGGTGCAGTTTCTTGACAAGTGAACCATTTGTTCGTCCTGGTGAGAAGAGAGCTATTGTCTAGTCTACTAGTTGCCCAAAGAAAAGCAGAGAGGAGCTTTTAATTGGGTTTACAGCCTTTCTTTGTAGAAAAGCATTTTCCTGGAAAGAGCAGATGTTGTATTGACAGCCTGGAATGATAAGCTCTGCCCATCCACCGGTGCAGGTGGTCTCCTTTCTCAACACTGGGAGTCTTCAAATGTCTTCTGGAGATCTTCTAAAAACTAAAGATCTTCTAAAGTGATGTTTGCTTCCCCAACTCTTCAGATGTACTGTCTTGGTTGTATGGGACACAACCTGGGCATCAGGATTTTCACTAGAGTTAAACAGAAAGATAGGGAATGGACTCTACATGTGAGTGATGTCTTGAGAGTATATGAAAAGATGGATAAGACACAGCCTATTGTGGACTGAAATTAGACAGCTGGGCCCCAGAATGGACCTGTAGCTTCCACTGTAGAAGGGGCAGGGGCAGGTGATAAGAATGCCACAGTGGGAAGATCCAGGATTGCGGTTGGGGGTTGTCACCAATCGGAGGTCAGACAGGAAGGGACTAAGGTACTGAGCAAACTCACTGATGTAGGCAGAGGGTTTTCCCATAGGTCAGCGCAAGAAGCTGAGGAGCATGACCAGGGCTTGGGCTAAGAAGGGGCTTTAGAAAGACCCAGAACATGAGCATGTGGCTGTTGTGAAACACAAAGTTGGAGGTCCGAGGTCTCCCAGAGGAAAAGCAAGATGTGGAGTGATGCAGGATGCGAGAACACCTTGAAAGAGACAGGTGGAGGTGGCCATGAATCTACAGGAGGCCATGCCATCAGCGACTTGAAGACAAGTGTGGATGAGTGACTGAGTCCAAAAGATAAAACAGAGATCAAGGCTCCTGCGTCTCATTAGCTGAGAAATAAGCCAACTCGTCTCACAGCCCAGTGGAAGAGGTGAGGACTTGCCTGGGAAAGGGCCAAAGAGGACCCAGGCCTTCAGAGCCATGCAGTGCATAGAGGAAGGAGATTGGTCACAGGCTGGCATTCAGACACTTGTCTCAGCAAAGCAGAGGGGCCACAGAGCACGAGGCATGTCCTGGGTGGACAATGGTGTGTGGAGCACTGGGGAGGGGGATGCGGAGAGCAGGGGATAGGAAAACGGGTGGGCATGTAGATGGCTGTCCTCAACTCCAGCCAGGAGTGCAGTGGATAAGACAAGGAGCATCACCCAGGAGCCTCCCCTTCCCTCCCTTCCTTTTCCCCCTCCCCTCCTTACACTCCACTCCCCTCCTCACCGCTTCCTTTCCCTCTTTTCCTCTCCCCTTCCTTCTCATCTCTTCCCTCTCCTCCCCTCCCCTCCCCTCCTATCTCCTCGCTTCCCCTGGTCACTGCTCCTCTCCCACTTCTTCCCTCCTTTTCCCTTCCTACCTCTCCCCTCCTCTCCTATCTCTTTATGTGTTTTTTTTTTAAAGATTTACTCATTTTATTGGAAAGGCAGATGTACAGAGAAGATGAGAGACAGAGAGGAAGAGCCCCCATTCGATGACTCACTCCTCAAGCAGCCACAACGGCCGGTACTGCATGGACCTGAAGCCAGGAGCCAGGAACCTCTTTCCGGGTCTCCCACATAGGTGCAGGGTCCTAAGGTCCTGGGCCATCCTCAACTGCTCTCCCAGGCCACAGGCAGGGAACTGGATGGGAAGTGGAGCTGCCAGGATTAGAATCAGCGCCCACATGGGATCCTGGCGCGCTCAAGGCGAGGGCCTCAACCACTACACTATTGTGCCGGGCCCCTATCTATCATTTTAAAAATTGAGTCTTGGGGTAGGCCATACCTTTCATGGTTTAAGTGTCATGGTTAAGGAATTTCAGGACAAAATCAAAGCCCGCTTTCCACTTCTGTCCTTGTCAGTCCAACGCCCATATCTCTAATGAGCAGCCCAAGATTAGTCTCTCATGGAACATCCAAGAAGTTACAGCTGTGTCACCTGCTTCACAAATGCACCTTCTCCCTTCCATCTGCATGGTGGTGTTATGTGACCAGGGGAGGTGGTGTTGCACAACTCCAGAGGGCACAGTTTGTCTACAGTACATGGAACAATGACCTCAGAACTCCCTGGAAGAACCCAACAATGTGTGCAGCTTTTGCATGTATGTATGTATGTGGCCACCCAGCTTGCCTATCTTTCTTCAGTGGGCCCTAAGTGTGTCTTTCTCCTTTTTTTTATAGCTACCACTGTGCCAAAGTATGAATTTATCTTAACTTATAAAATGATCTACAAAGGACATTTTGATTGTTCCCACATATATGCTACATAAACAATAAGGAGCTTTCATTTTTGCACAATTTTAGGTACACAAAGGGAATTCCTCAAAATGCATTTAGCTTTGCAGACAAGATGCGTGCAGCCCACATCACAGTACCTGGCTTGGGTCATGTGGTTGGGTTCCTGATACTCACATGGGATACCTACATTGTGAGTCTGGCTCCCAGCTTCGGTCCTACCCATGTCCTGGCTATTACAGATACTGAGGAGCAAACTAGTAGGTGGGAACTCTGTGTCTGACTCTCAAACAAATAAACTGATGGTTTTTAAAAGGTTAGTTAAAGGTCAAAAGTTCTACTTGCCATAGATTGATACAGACAGTAAATGTTTTTAGCTTTGTGAGCCAGGTAGTCTGTGCCTCAACTTTCAACTTTGCCATAATAGTGCAAATGCAATCAGAGATAATGCATACACGAATGACCGTGGCTGTGTTACAATAAAACTTTATGGAATATTGAATTTGACGTTCTTGTTATGTTTATATGTCACAAAACAATATGCCTCTTTCTATTTGTGTTTCCATCATTTAAAAACATAAGAAACCTGTTTTAGTTCATGGATTGTACAGTGATGGCTGTAGTTTGCCAATCTCTGGCTTGCCCAGTACAGATGTTGCTAAGTAGGACCAAGCTGACTAATCTTTAAGTACCTTCATGCTTCTAGCAGTCGAATACAAGTTGCTATTGCTCCCTCTGTGTTGTCATCAAGAGTGTTTGAGTTTTGTAACAGAAATCCATAGAAACACTATCTCACAGCAGTTCGAATTCTCATTTCTAGAATGAACGAGTCATGTGTTCTAAAGCAATTTGTCCATTTCTGCCAATCATCAGTTTTGTATATATCCTTTTGTATATATTTCATTTCAAATATGGTTTTTGTGCTAGATCCTTTTTATTCTTTTACAGACAGGAATGGCTTTATCATCTTTTTCCAGTTATAAAAATGATCGTGATTATCTATGTGACAAAACTTAAAGAAATTACAAAGAAGATTTATTCTTAAAATCTCATCCATGGGAATACTACTCAGCTATTAAAAAAAACAAAATGCAGTTCTTTGTGGCTAAATGGGCCCAACTGGAAACTATAATGCTAAGGGAAATGAGCGAATCCCAAAAGGTTAGATACCACATGTTTGCCTTGATTTAACCTGTAATTTTTTTGTTTGGTTGTTTGTTATTTTTTGAACCTGTCATTGATACTGTCTCAACTCAGATGTTTCGAAGAATGGAACTTGCATTATTTTTAACATATTGTTTACCCAATACTATGTCAATTTATTCCATAATGTTGTATATTGATACTGAGGTTTTGTTGGGGCTTTTAACTGACCGGATCTTTACTCTGTTAGCCCTACCTTCAGACCAGAGAAGGTCTCCCCAAGAGGCCACTGAACTTATCTGGACAATAAGACGCTGAACTTTATGCTAGGCATGTGTTTGCAAGGAATGAATCTCAACTGAACTTGAACTATGGTTATGCAACAAGGTGGAGGAATCCACCATGGGGGGAGGGGTATGGGAGGGGTGGGGGGAATCCCCAGCGCCTATAAAACTGTACCACATAATACAATGTAAACAACAATAAAAAAAAAGAATAAATGCAAAAAAAAAAATCTCATCCATGGGAATTCTACTTCTGTCTTTTAGGTGAATGATTTTTCTCATTTTCCAGGCATTTGCATACAGACATGCCTTAAAACACAGACACACACACACACACACACACACACACACACACACACACTTTTCATTCAACAAACATTTGCTGTGCTCTGTAAGGCTGATTGTCACATGCCATTTGGTAACCTGTTTTTTTTTGTTTGTTTGTTTGTTTTTTGCTTTTTTTTTTTTCATTTAATAATGGATCAGGGTAAACTGTTCTTAACCTGTCACTTCAGACTGCTAACCCAGTACACCCTGCAGCTCAGCAAGCAATGCTGCAGCTTCTGGTGCACTCTGGGCTCATGGGTCAGACTGTTAAGATGGAGATGTCAGCTGGACACAGCCTGCTACAGAGCAGCTGGGCCACCGCTAGAGAGGCGGAGGCAGCGAGTCAGCAATTGTCTACTGAGGACCTGCTGGGGGGGCCAGACTCCACACCGTGAGAAAGAAAGCAGATGGAGACAGATCTTGGGCAAGACTTCTCAGCTGGAGATGGATGCTGAGAAGTCATGAGACAAGCTGTGTAAGACCCATCGAGGGAGAAAGAAAGGCCTGCCAGGGAGAAGAGGAGTGACCTGGGACTCTAGGGATGCTTCAAGCCCTGGGCACCAGAACTCTGGCAGACGCAAGGGCCTCTGTGTGAGCTGGGTGGGGTCTGGGAGCAGGAAGAGGGTCACCAGAGGGAGTTCAGAGAAGAGAACATGGTTAGCCTCAGGCCCAGGAGGAAGACCGGCTGATTCTGGTTGGTCACAGCAGGGCCCAGGATGGCTCCAGCTCCTGCTTAGAGAACCACCACTGGCATATATTGATGTGATGTGATGTGATTGACATTTTGAAGCGCATTCTAGTTCAGAGGTGTCACATGAAGTCACAGTATGTCTAGTTACATTTGGACTTCAGATTAAAAAAAAAAAAAAGCTCAGGATAAAACTTAAGTACATTTAATGGGCCAGCCCAATTGACGTTTTCCTATCCACTCATGGGTAGCCACTCAGCTCATGATGTAGCTTAGGTCTTCTGATGAGCTGAGTAAAGGACACTTGTTTTAGAGGTGGAGACGGCCTGAGGGAAGCAGGGAACATGATCAGAAAGTGGGTTGGCTGTCTCTTAACTACCTTCTTTAGGGCGTTAGAACTGCCCGCCTGTGCTGGTTCAGGGAAACTGGAGCCCTTCCCACAGGCAGCTGGGATTCTTCCAGTTTGCTTGAAAACTAGCCCTTTGCAAAGTTCAGTTTGATTCACCTGCCATCCAGTGGGAGGGACTCCATTCTGCTTTGATCTCACCTGTTGGGACTTTGTGCAATGGCTCAGCCCAACACAATGACCTCCCATAAAATGCACTTAACTCCATGAATAAATGTGGGAATGGAGAGGAGTAAAAATTAAATTTAATAATATTTGGCATGCTAAAAATAACCATTTCTTGTTAGAGATTTCTGAGATTCAACTGTGCCAGTCTTTTTTTGTTTTGGTAAAGATTTATTTTATTAATTTTATCTTTACTGGGATATGCAGAGAGGAGGAGAGACAGAGAGAAAGATCTTCTTTCTGATGATTTACTCCCCAAGTGGCCACAATGGCTGAAGCTGAGCCCATTCAAGGCCAGGAGCTTCTTCTGGGTCTCCCACACAGGTGCAGGGTCCGAAGGCCTTGAGCCATTCTTTCCTGCTTTCACAGGCCACAAGCAGGGAGTTGGAAGGGAAATGGGGCTGCTGGGATTAGAACCGGTGCCCATACGGGATCCTGGTATGTGCAAGGCAAGGACTTTAGCCTCTAGGCTCTTTAGCCTCTAGGCTACTGCCCATGCCAGGTTTTTATTTACTAAATGTAGCAACCCTGTTGTGCAGCTGTGCAGGGGTGGGGGTGTTGGGTGGGGAGGAATTCAGTAAATAAGAATGGTGAGTCTAGAATCAGTGGCAAGGGGTGGTTACAGGACACACTGTGGAAGCAAAGACCTTGCAGCTGGACGGCCATGAGCTAGAAAGTGCTGAGGTGACACCTAGGCACCTGAAGCCAGGTCTACAGACACATGGATACGAAGTCAGTAAGAACATGTCCAAATGAGCTGTAAGTGGCTTATTTACCTAGAACCAAGAGCACTCCATCACCTGAGATGCTTTAAACCATCCACTGACTTTCTTTGTTGCTTGAGAAGACAATTTCAGCTTTACTTGGATTAAGAGAAAGAAACAGAAGATGTTAGGACACACACTGATGATATATTGGTTCTCTACAACACTGGTTTCCTATTAATACAACAGGGAGTAGGTGATGGTGGGAAGAGGTGGGTGAGGGGTAGAGAGAAACTAATAGGAACAAGAAGAGAGTTGTGAGATACACTGGGTGTTGTCTTCCACAGTGGCTGACCCACTGGTCACAGGAGCTAACTAGCGGCTCACCAGTCTATGACCCGAAACGGGAGACTCCGGAATGTTTACTGACACCAGATCCAACCTATGAGGTAGGGGTGTATATTCCCATATCTCTTGCCCCAGGCCACAAACTCAGCGGTTACACTTAAACTTGAAAGCAGATGTGTCATCTGCCTGAACCTCAAGTGTGTGGGGTTTCCCTTATACCATGTTCCTGCATGTCATTTGAGACTTTGAATATCCTCAGGGCAGGGTAAATGGCTGTGGGACCTCTCCTTGTTGACTCTCCCTTTAGGAACAGTGCATCTCTGCTTCTCGCCACACCATTCACTGTGAGCAAGGCCCAAAGTGGCAGAGATGCACAGGTTCCTGAACAGATTGCATCTGCTGTTCAGTGACGGTGTCTGGTTAGCTCTTAGAAAGTCTGAGAAAGATGCTCTGATAATCAGAGACCAAGCCTGGGTTTTGCTGAAATGGGGAAAGTTGTCAGAAGAGGAAATGAACTTCATCTTTGTCAGTTTGCCTTAATTGATGAATTTTCATTTTTCTCTGCAGGATTTGGAAGTCAGAAATGTAGAGAATCAGAGCCATGCTAGCTTTGTTGCAAGCCCAGCAGTGAACGGGGACCCAAGAAACAAGGATGGAAACACAGTGGAGCGGAATTGCTGATGAGACCCTGGTAGAGTTACCAGGTTTTACCGTCCTAACCTCAACCTTAGGCACCTGCTAACTGGTGCACCCCGGTTGTGTGTGTAAGGCCTTAAAGAATATAGGAAGTACTGGGGATGAGCAGAAGTAACTCCAGCATCCTGCCAAATTCAAGCTGACACTCCCATCCAGAAATGTTTTAAAGGCAGAGCCTGTGCAGAAGGTCAACACCTGCCATAATGACAAGTCACAGATACATCCACTGATCTACCCACTACCGCTGAAGACCTCCTGGAGACTGAAGCTCTTCACCAAACCAGCTCTCAGGGGCTACATGTTCCTGCGGGCCTCTGGAAGGATTCACACCACGTTCCTGATGCGTAACCCCTCCCTCCATTTTTCTAAGCCCCAGACAATCCCCGAATTCCACAGATTCCTCCAGATTCTTCTGCAGGAGACTCTTCACTATTCAGCTTCACCAGTCTGCCTTCCCAATCTTGTCTTAGACCTTTGTAACTTCACCTATGCAAATAATTTTATCTCCTTCTTTCAAAAATGTGTCCACACTCAAATGCAGAAAACATCGAATCAAACCTTTAACCAGCCTCCTCTGTAGTCTATCTTGAGTAACCTACCCTTCCTCCTGTCACCTGAGACCACTGTATAGAGTCCTTTTCAGCTGTGGAAGAGAACAATGCCCCCTTTCCTTTATATATAACAAAAGGTAGGAACGTAAGGAGCAACTCCAACAGTGAACTGCCCAAGACTGACCCCTGGACCCAGCACCACCTTGAACACCTTCAATACCCGTTTACCCAGCACTACCGTAAACCCCCTAGGTCTCGGCCTCCTTAAGATCCACTTGCCTAAGTAAGCTTAGTGACCTTCAGGTTAAAGCCTTGGCTCCACCAATCCCCTGAGGCATTTACCCCTGGCGTCTACCTGCAGCCCCATCTGCCAATCCCTGACCCTGCACTCCCCACACCCACCTCGAGGCTATGAAGATGCCCCTGCCCTTTGTTTTCTCCCTGCTCTTCTCTCTGTCTGACTCTCTTTGCTCCCACTTTCCCTCTGCCCCACGACTGTCTCCCGGGCCTGAATAAAGGACTTGTGGTGCCTGGTGTTGGGTTTGGGGCGAAAATAACTAACAGGAAGAACTGTATTTGTTCTTGAAGCAAAGTCAGAAGATAGGTAGAAGCTTTCAGAAGCTGTTAGTGAGTAACAAGAAATCACTTTCTAGAGTCTCCTGCAATATTCCAGAAGTGGATGAATTTCCTGCTATTGTACAGGATGAGCGCTTGAGTAATTTAATTCGACTATTAAGGAAGACTGGAGGGTGGAAGGATGGAAGGTCAGATTAAAGCTTGGGAAAGTTCTCATTGTGTGGCTCAGGCAGGAAATGAAACCAAAGGAGGTCCTGTGGGTTTCTCCCACTGAAGAAGAAAATCCCTGTATCCCTTGTTATGCAAATCATATGCAAATTGGAAAGATGATGCAATTGCCTAGAAAGTTTTGATGATATTATTTTGGTTTCAGAGGAGCTGGGACACTGAAAGGGAATGTTTGCCAGCAGCCCAGAGCTGTTAGATTTCTTAGCAGGGAAAGAAAATGGTAAATTCCGGATCAAGCAAATGCCAGGGTTTTTAATGCCTTAATGACTGCATTCCCCAGAGCAAGCCAAAAGTAAATTGTGAAGCAGTCAAGACATGATCCAGAATCACAACAGAACACTCTGGAAAGTGCTGCTCCATCTTACCCCACACAAGCCTTCCTCCTCTCACCCCAGGTGTGAAGTCTGGGCTGGAACTACTTCCTTCAAGGCAGTCTTTACAAGTGTTGGATGGTGAGAGGAGTCCTGAGCTGTGAGACGGTGGCCAGTGCCCATGACTGCAGCCCCACCCCAGGGGCCTGTCAGCATGGACAGGTAGATGTGGCCTTCTGGGACCTGCAGATGGAGTGGGAGCACCGCTGTCTCTCCAAAGATGATCTACACTGTGGGTACATTCTCTCTGGCTTTGAATGTATAAGCTTCCCTGAACACTAACCCACCTCTTGCTTAGGAATCCATCACCTCTCGCTTAGCAGACAGCATCTCAAAGCAACTGGGGTGTCTTCCTGCCTTTATGAGGGTTGCCTCCTGAAGGGCAAGTTCTCTTGCCTGCAATTCTCCCAGGAACCACCAGGAAAATGGCCACTGCAAGCCTTCCCATCAGAGCGCTCGTCCGAAAAAGCAGCAGTCCCAGGGTCCAGGGAACTGGCCTGAATTCGCATGAGGAGGATTCTTCTTCTTCTTCCTTTTTTTTTTTTTTTAACTTAAAAGATAGTGGGGGGGGGGGGAGAGTTGGAGAAGTAAGAGAGAGGGTGGGAGGGAAACAGAGAGAAAGATCTCCCATCTGCTGCTTCACTCCCCAAATGCTCACAGCCGGGGGTGAACCAGGCTGAAGCCAGGAGCCTGGAACTCTGCCTGAGTCTCTCATTTGAGTAGCAAGAACCCAAGTTCCTGAGCCATCACCTGTTGCTTTCTAGGGTGCACATTGGCAAGAAACTGGATGTGAAGCAGAGAAACCAAAAAAGTGTGTGTGCATGTGTGTGTATGAGAGAGAAAGGAAGGGAATCTTGAATCTGCTAGTTCATTCCCCAAATGCCCACAACAGCTGAGGCTGAGCCAGGCCTGGAACTCTGCCTGGTCTCCCACGATGACAGGGGCCCAAGCACTTTGGCCATCATTTGCTGCCTTCCAGGATGCACAGGGAGGAAGCAGAGCAGCCCCAACCTCACCGGGGCACTCCCAAATGAGGTGGGGGCGTCTCAAGCCATGACGTCATCACTGTGCAGGATGTGTGCAAGTGCAGAGGTTCTTGGAGCACTTGTTAGAAAGGCAGATCCTGGGAGGGCAGGGAGGAGGCAGAGTGGATACCAGGTACCAGGCAAGGTCATTCAGGAGCAACAGGTCTTCATGTGGTACAGCACAGTGAGGTGACTGCACTATACACTGTACAAGAAGTACAAGACAGGAGCCTATAGGCTCCAAGCACAGAAAAATAAGAACATTCTCATTGTTTCACTGCATCAGTATACAATGGATACATGCTGTGCCTCACAACATGCTCACCAAAAATAAATACTTAAGAGGCCAGCACTGTAGCACAGTGTCTTAAGCTACTGTTCGGGATGCCTGCATCCCTTTCTGGAATGCCTGGTTCAAGTCTTGGCTGCTCTGCTTCCAGTGGATGCATCCCAAAAGGTTGTAGATGATGGCTGTAATCCTGGGGCCCCTATCACCCATGTGGGAGACCTGGATGAATTACGAGGTTCATTACTTTAGTCTGGCCCAGCTTTACTTACTGTGGGTATTTGAGGAGTAAATTGGCAGACCCGAGATAAAATATCCCTCTATCTTTTTCTTAGACACACAGCCTTTCAAATAAATAAGTGAATCTGGGGGGGGAAAAAGAGTACATGAACATAGTTATATGAATTAGAAAAAAAAAACAGGCTGGGGCTGTGGCACAATGTGTTATACAGCTATCTGCAATGCTGCCATCCCACATGAGCACTGGCAGTTCCACTTCCAATTCAGCTCCCTGCTAATGCACCCAGAAAAGCAGAAGAAGATGGACCCACGTTGGAGACCCGGATGAAACTCCTGGCCCAGCTGGACCTTGCAGCCATTTAGGGAATGAACCAGTGGATGGAAGATATCTCTTTGTCTCTCCTCCTGATTCTGTAACTCTGACTTTTAAATAAACAAATAAATCTTTAAAAATAAATGTCTGAAAATGAACAGGAAATGCAAGCCCAGAAGCCTAGCCCAGAATCACCAGGTCCATGAGCAGCTCCATGAGTGTTTTACTAAGCCCTCCAGCCCATCCGGACTCACGGGGACTGTCAACTTCAACGCTGAGGAAGGTCTGCGCCCAGAAGCCTCAAGATCAGGATCACTGCGAGAGCTCAGTGTGTTTAGTGACATCATTTCCATGGCTCTTCTGAAGCACCAGATACTCCCACTATGCTGCCACGTGACTAGTTAATTATCCCCCTACTTCCAACCAAGGAGGAAGTTTGCTAGAAACTTCTGAAGTCACCACTGCCAGTCAGGAAGCATCATGAGTCACAACCGAGACGTCCTTAAACAATCTGAGTGGAAGCATCGTGAGTACAATGGCTACAGACCTGAAATCATCACAGAGGAAGAGAGACCCCAGCTAGGTGACAGCCTCCAACAGGCCTGGGGTGTCCAGGCTGGCTGAATGGCTGGGGCACTTGGCAGTGGCTCTGCCATCTACCTGTTCACTCCTCAAGTGCCTGCCAGAGTCTGTGAGGCTCAGCAAGGTGGAAGTCAGGAGCCAAGAACCCTCCCCAGTCTCTCATTGGGATGACAGAGACCCACGCACTTGGGGCATCTTCTGCTGCCTTCCCAGGTACATCAACAGGGAGCTGGATCAGAAGTTAAGCAGGCAAGACTGGAACCGTCCTCTTTTGTAATCTGCATCATAGCACAACAGTTTTGAAACGGAAAAAGCAGAGCTGGCACAGGGAAACAGACTAATCCTCTTGTTGTGTCAGCATCCCAAATGAGCACCGGTTTGAGTCCCGGCTGTTCCACTTCTGACCCAGCTTCTTACTTATGGCCTGGGAAAGCAGTAGAGGATGCATCAGGTCCCTGGGCTTCAGCACCCATCTGGGAGACCTAGAAGAAGCTCTAGGCGCCTGCCTTCAGATCAGCCCAGCTCTGGCCATTGTAGTCACTTGGGGAATGAACCAGTGGGTGGAAAATCTCTCTCTCTCTCTCTCTTCTTCTCTCTGTAAAACTACCTTTGAAATAACCGGGCCCGGCGCAGTGGCGCAAGTGGTTAAGGTCCTTGCCTTGCATGCCTGGGATCCCATATAGGCGCCGGTTCTATCCCGGCAGCCCCTCTTCCCTTCCAGCTCCCTGCCTGTGGCCCGGAAAGCAGTCGAGGACAGCCCAAAGCTTTGGGACCCTGCACCCGCGTGGGAGACCCTGAAGAGGCTCCTGGCTTCGGATCGGCATAGTATCGGCCCGTTGCGCTCACTTGGGGAGGGAATCATTAGACGGAAGATCTTCCTCTCTGTCTCTCCTCTCTGTATATCCGCCTTTCCAATAAAAAAATAATAAAAATAAATCTTAAAAAAAAAAGAAATAACCAAACATCTTTAAAAAAAAAAAAAAAGGAAACTGAAAGTTCAGGTTTCTGCTCCTGCAGCCTAACCCCTCCCTCACTCCCCTGCCAAAAATCAGCCCAGAGCATCACTAGGTGGGAGAGGGAGCACTCAGGGCTCTGTGTGTCTGGTCTCCAGCCTTTGTGGAGCAAAGCCCCCAGGATTCAGCCCAGGGGCCCCAGCCTAAACAATGATCTCATATAAGCAGTCACTTCCCTGAGTCTCACTCAGGGAGGGAGGAAACGTTCATCCCTGCAGTATCAAAATTAAATTTCAACACATCAAGCCTTGGGGGACACTCAGATTATATCCAAACCACAGCATTACTATGTCATGTCTTCCTTGTGTTATTGTGAATGTTCTTCTACCTTCCAGAACTGAATATGTAGTGATGTTCATTTTTCTCATGTTTTCTAAAGACGCATTTTAATCTACCAAAGTATTTTAGTATGTCTTCGGTTGTATCTCTGTATTAATATACAATAGTCTCAGCTTATCTAAGTAAATCTTCACTTCAGTTCTTGCAATCCAAGAGTGCTCCCAAATGATGTTTCTAAATTTCCAAGTGCATAGATAGTTTGAGTTCAGTCATGGCTAAGCTGGAGTCCTCTTGCGTTGCATTTCAAAAACATTGCTCCCAAGCCCTCTGTTCTTAAGGAATTGCTGAGTTTCTACGTGAGCAGGGCCAATGCTCTGGCCACGCATGCTTGCACAGTGCTGATGAGAGAGGAGCCACGGCCCACCCAGCAGAGGCTGGGATATAGTTCAGGGGCTGCAGGTGTGGGTAAGGCCTTTGCCAGCTGGATGAGCCCCTGCCTGGCAGGGAAACAAGCTGTGCCTTCTCCATGCAGTGTCCACACCTGCTGTGGCAGGGTGGGCTGCTGAGCTGGGACCACAAGTTCCTGCTTGCTCTTCATGTACTGTAAAGTGTGCTCCTGGACAGTACAAGGCCAGCAACTGCCCTCATAATCATAAAAACCTACTCCTTGCAACAAACCTCTCTGTGTGTAGATATAGATACTCAGGGAGTGACATGCATATGCAATTGCTCCTTTGATGAACCCTAACTAGCACAGACAGGAGCTCTTCCATCTGTAGAATCCCAAATGGCACCTGTTCTCAAGACCTTGTTCTGTGTGTCACCCCTTTTCCTCCTCAGGCATTGCCTTTTCCTTTTCTATTGCAGTCCCATGCAGGACACAGGTGGACAGTGTGAGTCCCAGGGCAGAGAAAATAGGTGCCTGACAGGGAAGGAGTGAAGCCAGCAGATGGATGTGCATATGTACATAGTATGTGTGGTTGTATTTAGCATATATGTGTTTACCACATTTATAACCCTCTGACACTCCAGCCCACGAACCTGCTGAGTAGTCACAGGACATGTAGCCTAGAACCGTCCACCCCCAGGAGGCCAGGGAGAAGCACTGATCTCTCAGCTCCCTCTGCCCCCTGGAAAAGGGTCATCTGTTTGGTGTTAAGTTCCCCTGGCTTGTGGGCTGCCCGGGTGTGGATACTGCAAAGAAGCTCAGGAGTTCCCGGCTGCAACCACAGAAGCCCCAGAGCAGGAGGAGGCAGAAGGTGTTGCTCAATGGACCCCACAGAGAGCTCCGAGCTTAGTGAGGCAGTGGTGGGGCTGCTGAGTACAGTCCCCTGATGTCCTTCCCATATTCCTGCACAGCCACACTTGATGGGACACTGGAGTCCATATGCCACTTTCAGTTCTCACTTCCTATTTACAATTCATTTGACTGTCAGCTGTCTGTGTTCCCCAACCTGCTCCCTTCCCCCACCACAATAGTGCCTACATGCCTCTTTTTCAAGGTCACTGACGATTTCTGCATGGTCAAGTCCAGAGGACCTTTCTCAGCATTAGCTTCCTCGTCATCTCCTTACCACTCAGCAGCAGTCACTCCTTTCCCTTGACCTACAGAGTCCCGCGCTCTCTGGGTTATCTCTCGCGCTGTCAGTCTCAGCCTCCTTTCCTAGCAACCGAGCTCAAGGCCTTCACCCTGGGGCCTCTTCTCTGCCCACTACAGATTCTCTTTTCTGCCAAGGAAGCTGACCACACACAGCTGCCTAAGGTACTCAACATGCCCCAAATGGAATCCCTGATCCTTTCTTGAACATGTGAGCTTTCGTCAGTCTGTCCAGTCAACAGCATTGACATTGGCCTAACTTCTGAAGTCAGAAACCTGGGAGTCATCTATGGCTCCATGACTTTTTTTGTATCTGATGCAACACCAAGTTCTCAGTTGCCTCCTGGTGGGATATCTCTCCATCCATCCAACTTCTCGTCATCTTGAATATCGTGCCCCTTGTTTCAACTGCTTCTCACCTCAACTTCTGAAATGCTTCCTAGCAGCTCTTGCCACGTTCATTTCTGTTCCTATTGAAACTTTTCTACTTGGAGCCACACATGTTCTGAGAATGTCAATCAAATCTAGCTGCAAAACCCTTCAACAGATACCAATCCTCTGGGAATTAACTTCCAAAAGTAGTAGTAGAGATGCTTGTTCTGATCAGTCATTAGGATGCTGCTCGGGATACCTGAATCCCATATCTGAGCACCCAGGTTTGAATTTCAGATTTGTTTATGACCCTCGCTTTTCACTAGCATGCACCTTGGGTGTTCCACCCCTGCCCCTCTTGTAGGAGACCCAGAGAGAGGTACTGGCTATTCTTGGCTTTGGTCTGGCCCAGCCCTGGTTTTTGCAGGCATTTGCAGAGTTGGATCAGTTGATGGAAGGTCTTCCTCTCTCATTCTCTGACTCTGTGCCTTTCAAATATATACAAAGTACATTGCCAAAGATCAGACCTCAAGGACCAGTAACAGGACCAGTAGTAGCCAAGCCGTGGCATGTTTTCCAGCACCACCTTGTTCCCAGGCCCTTCCTCACATGCACTCATTCTATTTTATTATTATTTTTTAAATGTATCTATTTTCACTGGAAAGGCAGATTTACAGGGAGAAGGAGAGACAGATCTTTGATCTTCTGGTTCACTTCCCAAGTGGCTGCCATGGCCAGAGGTGAGCCATTCCAAAACCAGGAGCCAGGAGCTTCTTCCAGGTCTCCCAAGTGGGGGCAGGGTCCCAAGGCTTTGAGTTATCCTCGACTGCTTTCCCAAAGCACAAGCAGGGAGTTGGATGGGAAGTGGAGCAACTGGGATATAAATTGGCACCCATACAGGATCCTGGCACATGCAAAGGAAGGACTTTAGCCACTAGGCTACCATGCCGGGCCCACATGCACTCTTAAAACAGCCTGCTTTCAGTTTCTCTCTCATGGACATGAGGCTGTTTTCCTCCTGGAGTCTGCTGGACCTGCTTTTGTTGCCAAATGAAATGTGCTTCTCCCGGCTTCTCAGCTAGATTGTCATTTTGCTAAAAAGGCCTACTCATGTTTGCTCTGTAATTTCCTTCAAGAAATGCAGCATGTTGTGTCACTAGAAGTGCACCTCTGCGGCTGGCTGTTGCTGTGTCCTCCCACTCCGTGACAGGTGAAGCCATGTCTCGGCAGTTTGTGATTCAGAATCCTCTAAGCCTAGCACAGACGCTGGAACTAGAAACTCAGTCCTCTGAGAGTGAAGAGAAGGGAGCAGGGAGAGAAGGAAGGAAAATAAAGTGACAAAATTCTCAGACGGAAATGAAATTTGACTGAGTTCGAAATAGCCAAACCTTATCTTTCCCACTCAAGTACTTGTGTGCTAGGTGCGACTCTACGCTAACAGATGCAGCTCTGCAGTTGCTGTGTGAATGCACAGCTGTTTCCTCCCAACTCCTGTATCATCCACAGCTTTCCTTTTCATCCTCCAGCAACCAAGCTGCAAGGATGAGACTCCTGCCTGGAGAGCCCGCTCCCAGAGAAACAAAGATCTCACACCAACATTCACCCCATTGCTCAAGCTGGAAGCCCAGGAGTTATCTTTGATTCCTATTTGCATCATTCTTTCATCATCTGGGGCAAATCCTAGTCATGTAACATTTCTGTCTTGACGTTGTTGTTCTGTTTTATTCATGTGACCTCTGAGCTGTGATGACTGGCAGGTTCAAAATGAAAGTATTATCAGAAGACTTTGACTCGGTGCCAGTTCCTGGGAGAAGCGGACGTTTCGGTTGTTTCGCAAGAGTTGTTTCCAGAGCCTGCTCTGTGGGTCCCCCGCTTTGCCCATATCCTCTCTTAATGTCTTCCAGTTCCTTCTCCACACCACAGCCAGAAGGAGTATTTTAAATCCCCAGTTGGGGCCTCTGACACCACTGCTTAAAAACCCCTCTGGGGCCTTCTCAGCCACAATTGCACCCAGCTCACAAGGACTGGCCTTTCTTGCTGTCACTTCTCTTCCCAAACCCCCACCTTCCATCCTACCCTGACCCTCCAGCCCTGGCCTCTCATTGCATCCTGGATTCCCAGTTCCTCAAATAATGGGGCTCCCTTGAGCCTCAGACCCCACATACAGCCTGCTCCGGCTGCCTTGCCTGGCTGGCTCCTCCCCAGTCCCCCTGCCTGCTCGCCCTGTTCCAGGCCTTCCTGGTCACAGGGTCAGCCGGCATCGGTTCCTCAGGGACACTCCCTGGACTTCCCAGCAGATGTGCTCAGTGCCTTCCCGCCTCCCCTGGGGAGCACGTAAGATATCTATCAGTCACATATCATCCATCACAAGCCTTACCTGGGGTCTGATGGTCACCCCCAGATCAGAAGATTCAAGATCAGTGACTCCCTGTGGCCACGACCCCCAGGAGAAACTGACATAGAATCAATCCTCCAAAAAGAGTTTGAAATGGAGAACCACATAAGTGCTTACACAGTTCACATTTTTGGGACTTGCTCTAGTAACTGCGATCCAAGCCCAGTTGCGTTTGGAAAAGCTTTGTCACTTACAAGGGATTATCTCCCACATCCCGCGATTTCTGGTTTGTCTCATGGCCAGATTCCCTTTTTTCTCATCTCCCTGCTGTGTGTGATTGTTGGTTGGACAAGCCATGAGCGGTACCATGGCGGGGCATTGGTGATGACGGCCAGACAAGAGGGTTTGTGGTCTTGGGTGATGTGCATCTCAGAGTGCTGCATGCTGGAGGGGGAGATGGAAGCCACAGCCATCACTGTGATTTGTCCTGATAGATCTACTATACGAACACCTCGAAAAGCACAACCAGTTGGGCACTCCTGAACACACACTTCTGAGATGCCGTCTAGTGTCTGAACATTGGCAACAGCCCAGTAGACATGGGCACACCAAGAGGCTCATTCTCTATTTGACACAGCCCTCCATCCAAGCAGGTGATCCAGGCTTCTCACTGAAAAGTGTTTCCGATCAACTGGCATTACACAAAGGTCCCCAGAGACATTGTGATCATTCAAATCTGTTTGATCCTACAAGCTGTCTCTCTGTGGCCTTCCAGTAAATCCCCCCCTTAGGGTCTGCAATCAGAGCCAGCTTCTGTTATTAGCAACTCAAAGAACCCCATGCTTACAGAGAACACACCTGGGGGCAGGTGTGAGATGAAACTGCCTTCAAAGGTGAGGAGGCCATTTTTACAAATTACAGGAGTGAGAAAGAGAGTGAGAGAGGGAGCCTCAAGGAGAGGGAGAGAGCAAGAGTGAAAGGGGGAGGTGGGGAGGCAGGGAGAAAGTGTAAGAAAGAAAAAGGGTCAGAGCCAGGTGAGAGGCTGAGCTGGGGTGTGATGAGTCAGAGCGAGAGAAGTGAGATGGGCAAGCAAGAGGGGCCAGCTTAGGGAGAGGGCAGCTGGGGGGGGGGGTTGTCCTAAATATGAATGAGAAAGAGATGTGGCAGGTGTTCCGTAAGTTCTTATTAGAAAATGGGAAGATGCCTGCTGTCCTTCAGCCTTAATATGCGTATTCTGAAAGGACTAGCAGATGCCTCCATCACCCGGCCTGGGAGTGCCCACCAGGGTGGGGTCCAGCCCTGCCCCTTGGTCCTCCTCCATTCACTCAGGGTCCAAGTCCTGTCACTGCTGACTCAGAAGAGCTTCTGGCATCTGTCCCCACTACTCCCATCCCAGGGAAGGTGCTGCTGTTCCTCCTCAAGGAACAGCAGCAGCACAGGGATACTGTCAGACACCTGTTCCCTTGTTTTCTTGGCTTCCCCCTGTGAGCCCATCTCACGTGGGGTTTTCCTGCTTACATCTACTCTGGGTTTCCATTGGAAATGATGTCTCCACAGATCTTTCTGCAGCTGCAGAAGTTTCCTCCTATTTATGCTCTGACATCAGGATGGGCTTTGTAGATTTATCCTGATTAGAAGCCAGACACAGGTGGACTGAGGGAAGCTCCCATCCAGTTGTCATTCATACTTGTCTCACATACCGACCAAAGGCAGGATGGCATTTCACGTTTGCCACCCGGCAGACAACTAACTCAGAAGCAGCCAGGTGCCCATAAGGAGATAACGCAGCCATCGCTTGGCCAACTGGTGTCACTCTCTGGGGTGGCTCTTGTATACAGCCCATGCCCCACCTAGCAGACACAAAGGCAAGTGGGCCAGGAGTAAGGCGAGAGGCGTATCCTGCCTTTTGTGAGTTGTTTTCATGAAGAGAGAGCCCCTACCCTTCAAAGAAAGAAAATGCACTGTGGGTATGTGGATGATGGAGAAACATGTCATACTGAGAGTGGCTGCTGGAAAAATCTTGAAGCTCAGTGGGTCTGAGGAGAGCCAGACAAGTACAACAAGAAGAAAAGTGTCCTAAGGCCTCTGGAATGGGGACAGGAGCTGGCAATGCTGTCTGCAGGTGGGGGTCAAGGAGATCGGCGTTGCCCTATTTGAGGTGAGGAGGATAAAGAAAGCGCGGGCAACCCAAACCACTGCAGTAACAAAAACCAGGGTCTGGTCAACGTGACTTGGAGAACAGGAAAAGAGGGTGCCGATCTGGAGATGCAAGAGAAAAGTAAACTTCACCCCAACACCACCCCTGGAGTGGTTAGCAAACTACAAGTGAAAAAATAATCAGAAAATGATTTCATAAAATGTTAAATGGCTCACCACCCACCCCAAAATCAAAGTGGGTTAAGCTCTAAGAAAAGAGCAGCTGGCATGAGGAGACTATAGGATAAGACAAGAGGGGAGACGACAGTGTAAAAAGGATTGGCAAAAAAAAAAAAAGGAATCTAAAGATGTAAAAGTAAAACTTTAATCCACAAATCCACATTGATAGTTACAGGAAGTTGACACAACTTTTCACATAGAACAGTGTGTTGACACCCAAGCCTCACACCCAGGAATTTAGACTCCATGGCCCAGTGATTTCTTGGTGGTGTTGGTGGCTTTCCTTTTAATTCTGATACCCAGACCACATGCAGACCTCTTTAATCAAAGTCACTGAGGTGGGACCCAGGCATCTGTGGGTTTCTAAAGTTCCCCCAAGAGTGTTCAGTACGTGGTCAGAGAAGTGCTCTGGAGTTTTGGGAGGCAGATTTGTAGCCCATCAATTTCACGGTGATTTTTCAGGCAAGAAAGAAACCAGGAGAAACTTGGTCAGGCATCCAAGTATTTAGGAAATACTAACATTTCTCATTTCTTCTACAAAAAAAAAAAAAAGAAAGAAAGAAAAAAAAGAAAACATTTTTCAACTGACCAAAACATGAAGCCAAACAAAGAACTAGAAACTAGTAAACTCATGGAACACAAGGTGTGGTTCTGGTTTAAAATGCAAATATTGGGCTCAGCACTGATGGCTTAGCAGCTAAATCCTCATCTCACATGCACCAGGATTGCATATGGATACCATTTCTTGTCCTGGTGGCTCCATTTTCCATCCAGCTCCCTGCTTGTGGCCTGGGAAAGCAGTAGAGAATGGCCCAAAGCCTTGGGACCCTGCACCCACGTAGGAGACCTGAAATAAACTCCTGGCTTGGGATCAGCTTAGCTCTGGCCTTTGCAAATGAATGCCCCCAACCACTGTTGACACTTGGGGAGTTCATCACCAAATGGAAGATTTTCATTCATTCTCTCCCTCTCTCTAACTTGACCTTTTAGGAAAAAAAAAATTAAAAATGTGTTTCTCTCTAAAACATTCAGTACAATTTTTTTTTTCATTTTTGGAGTCAAATTTTTTTAAAATTTATTATTATTTTTTAATTTGAAAGACAGATTTTACAGAGAGAGAGAGATTTTTGTCTGTAGTTTATTCCCCAAATGGCTACAACAGCTAGAGCTGAGCCAATTTGAAGCGAGGAGCCAAGAGCTTCTTCCAGGTCTTCCACAGGGGTGCAGGGTTCCAAGCGCTTGGGCCATCTTCTGCTGTCTTCCCAGACCATAAGAAGTGATTGAAGTGGAGGAGCTATGGGATGCTGGCACCACATAGCAGAAGATTAGGCTGATGTGTCACTATGCCAGCCCTTCAGAATCAAATTTAATCTTGTTGAAATCCTACCCATAGAAAGGCAACATTTTTTCCCCTAACTTTGGATCATGTGGGAATTTATAACTAGGAAAAAGAGGTTAGGGAGAAATGTTCACTTTGTCAGTTTTACCTGCCACAAATGATGGCAGGCTCTGTGGTTCTTTCAAAGCCCCCATTCATCCGGACAGCTTTCTTACCCCTACATCAAGTCTGGAAGTAGCTCCCAAGACCACGCTACTTATTCAGGGGTTCTGCAGTTGAGTGTCCACGTCTAGACTACCAACACCACTTCATTGCTTCTAGAACACAAGTGCTGGGGGCAGGCCCAGGCCTTGGCAATCCTTTCAAGGCATAATCGTGCTGGTGGGCCTGACCCCTTAAAATACAAGTTTCAGGATAAAATCCTTAACAAATTGGAGTAGGTTTTAGCAGGCTGGAATTCCCATTGTAAGAATTAGAAAGCAGCCAAATAAATCACAAAAGTCACATTTCTATGGATCTCAGAAAATGAGGAAGCAATAAAGGCTGCATAAATTACCAGTCGTTTTCTTCTTTGGGGACATTTTACAATTCTGGGCATGGACTAAGAATTAGACTTGGCTTGTGAAGGACTTTGCTAGGGGAAAAAGAAACAGAGAGGGTTTTTGCAGGCATAGGAGGAGTGAAACTAGATACTTGAGAAATGCTGAGCTGTCTGGTTTTCCCCATGGGACAGCTCCGTGCCCATGGACTATGTGAACAGGATGGGATACAGTCGCAACAGTTCTTCTAGGTCCATGGTGCTAAGTAGAGAAAGACGTCCTGCCACTCACACACACAGACTGGGAAGTTGCAGTGTGGCTGTAGGAGAAGCTACAGTGCTGCACTCAAAGCCTCCAAAGCAAGGTGTGAGATTCCTGCCTCTCTCCCGCTCCAAGTCTCGGAATTGAGAAGACAGAATGCCTGCAAGCTCTCGTCAAAACCCCAGAAGAGCTACTTTTGAGGAACAGAGAAAGACAAAAAGTGGACTCAATCTGACTGAAGCTGGTGCGTCAGCTGCAACTCCTGCCCAGTTGAGACTCTGAACTCCTTATCCCACCTGCCTTTCCAAAGCAGACTGTGGCAACCCTTCCCAGTGGAAGGAGCCTTTGCAGCACCTGGCAGACAGAAAGAAAGAAATCACCAGGCATGCAGGGAAGCAGGAGGATGTGTCTGACCCTGCTAAGAGTAAAAATAGAAACAGGTACACGGTTGAGCCAGATTCTTGAAGCTCACAGACAAGATCTTTAAAAATAAGCAACTAAAATATTATTACATGAAATAGAAGAGGAACAAAATAGATGAAAACCTAGAGAAGATCAAAGAGTCTTGAAATCTCTGTTTTAAAAAAATATATTCAAAAATTTTTTTCTGACAAATACAATATCCAAAGTTAAGAGCAGTAGACTGAATTGAGAAGACAACATGATCAGGCTATGAGATAGGACAATAGAAAAATATACAAACCCAGACACGGATGGAAAGAATGCCTAAAACTGCAGTTGAATCTGAGCAATACATGGAACAACATCCAAAAGTCTATATTTATTAGGAATCACAGAAGGGGAGGATAAATGAGTTGGAGCAGAGGTAATACTTCAAGGAACAATGGCCCAGAATTTTCCCACAGTCAAGTTCAGAAACTTCTACATAAAAAGAAAACAGCGCTTAAATCCATTTCTGTCAGATTCCTAGTATTCAAGGATTAAGAGAAAGCCTTCAAAAGCATCCAGAGGAAGCATGACATTAGCTGCAAAAGCGCAACAAAACAAAACCAGTGACTAACTTTTCAACATTAATCACTGAAACCAGGAAACGATGGCGTGACATCGCCAGGTGGTGGGCTACGTGATGTGGACCCAGAGTTCTACACTTACTTAAAGTATCACTAAAAATGAAGGCAACATGAAGACTAGAACATTTTTCCACCAACAAAATTGCTACCAGAAAATTGGAGGAAAACTTTAAAGCCAAAAGAAAAATGATCTTATAATAACATGGAAGCAGAAGAGGAGTGAAGGGTAAAGGAAACTGTGTGGGTCTATATAAAATGCTACTGATCATCTCATGTAACAGATTAACGTGTCTTGTGGGAATGATAACATTCATAAGCAAAATGCCAACAATACCACTAAGGTTGAGATGGACTAGGTTAAGTCAAGGAATGCATATTATAACCACCAGAAGCATCCTAAAGAAACAAAAACAATAATTTGTCACTAACCATTAAGTCACAAAGAATTCTAGAATGGAAGAGTATGTGAACAAAGAATAGAAGAATAAATCCTAAAAGACAGCAAGATGATAAACTTAATCCCAAACTACATTGATGATTCTATTGGATTTAAGTGAGCCAAACAATGAAAAAAAAAGATTACATTGAGTAAGTTTTAAAAATCTACTGTGTTGTCAACAATTACTGCTATACATAGTGGCACAAGAAATGAGAATGAAGGAATGAGAAAAGATTTATCACAGACACTAACAAAAAAAGAGCAGGTATCATTATATTAACAGTAGACATTACCAAAATATAGTTCATGTGGGTCTTACAGGAAGTCTCAAACTCAGGGAATTCAAATCATATGGAATATATTAAGTAGCTACCAAGGAATTAAAGCATAAGTCAATCAAATGGTGCTCATTAGAAAATTCTTGAAATATTTGGAAATGATGCAACATGATTCTGTTTAATTCAAGGATCAAAAGAAAAAAATAAAATTAGAAAATAATCTGAGTTGAATGATAATTAAAGTGGCATATTAAGCAATGATGCCTAAAAGGAAATCCACCAATCCACCAACTACAGATATTTGAGGGGGAGAAAAGACTGAAAAACAATAAACCCAACTTGTAAAAATTAAAGCTAAAGAAAAAAGAAGGATGAGAATTTTTTTAATTGTAATTCCATTGATTTTCATTTTATCTGAAAGAGAGAGATGGAGTAAGAAAGAGAGAGGGGAAGAGGAAAGGTTTTGGGCCCGGTGCGATGGCGCAAGTGGTTAAGGTCCTTGCCTTGCACGCCCAGGATCCCATATGGGCGCCGGTTCTAATCCCCGGCAGCCCCGCTTCCATCCAGCTCCCTGTCTGTGGCCCCGGAAAGCAGTCGAGGACAGCCCAAAGCTCTGGGACCCTGCACCCGCGTGGGAGACCTGGAAGAGGCTCCTGGCTTCGGATTGGCTCACCTCCAGCCGTTGCGGCTGCCTGGGAAGTGAATCATTGGATGGAAGATCTTCCTCTCTGTCTCTCCTCTCTGCATATCTGCCTTTCCAATAAAAATAAAATAAAATCTTAAAAAAAAAAAAAGAGGCAAGGTTTTTTCTATTCACTGGTTCACTCCCCAAATACCCACCACAGCCAGGACTGGGCCAGGCTAACGCCAGAAGCCCAGATGTTCTATCCAGGTCTCACATGTGGGTGGAGGGACCCAAGTACTTGAGCCATCATTGATGCAGTAAGGACATAAGCCTTTTATTTCTAGCTCCCTGCCTGCCTGTGAACCTATATTTCCAAAACAAGGCAGCTCAATCCTATGCCCTGTATTGTTCCTTACCCTGCTGTCTGCATTACTTTCCAGCTACCTGCAAAGCTAGCTCAGCTCTGCCTGCCCATTACAGCCGTTACCTGGCTTGTGGTATACAAACTCAGCCTCTGTTTACATTCTTGTGCTCTGCCATGTGTTCACTCTGTGTGTAGACTGGCAGTTAGCCACCCCTGTGGACTTCTTCCTCTTTAATAAGTTCATTTTAGCTGTGAGTTTGCACCCTGCCTCTTTTTTCTTACAATCACCTCCTACCTTCTAGGGTGTGCCAAAATACCCACCCCAGTAAATATCATTGGCCTTAATGACTAAATCCTTGCACTGCATCCACTGGGATCCCCTACAGGCACCGGTTGGTGTCCCCCTTTCACCAATGCGTGCTCCACTTCCCATCCAGCTCCCTGCTTGTGGCCTGGGAAAGCAGTCGAGGACAGCCCTTGGGTTCCTGCACCCGTGTGGGAGACATGGAGGAAGTTCCTGGCCCCTGGCTTCGGATTGGCACAGCACTGACCGTTGCACTCACTTGGAGAGTGAATCTTCTTCCTCTCTATCTCTCCTCCTCTCTGTATATCTGACTTTGTAATAAAAATAAATAAATCTTAAAAAAAAAAGAAACATTATTCTAAAACCAAAAAGAAACATTATTCTAAAGTTATTCTCATTGTGGGCTGGGAGTAAAAAGAGAGGATATGTCTTCTTTGCTCACTGTAAACCTACAGGGAAGTAAAAAGGATCTGAGTGAACCTGTTCATTGAATTCAGATTGAGGTTATTAGGAGACATTTAGGATGGTGCCTGGCACGGAGCAATCACTCCATGATCTCTCGGATGCATCCTCACTTTACTGCTCAAGTCTACTCAGTAGCAGCTTGTGGTTGACATTGGGCATGTGCTTGATCTTTCTGGAAATTGTCCTGTGATTTCCATATGGAGGGACCAGCTCACCTACAGTCACAGCCTGTGGCACTTCAGGAGGAGGAGCATCCCAAGGGGCCAGCAAAATCCAGGGAGACTGTAGCAATTCATTCTGTCATTGTGAATCAATCGATGGGATGGTCAAGTAGGATTCTGGGTGTTTCCAGAACAACATTTCTGGGTGTAATTAGTATTTAAACTGGTAGAGTGAGTAACTTGGACTTGTCCTTCCCGATATGGGTGGACAGTTGAAAGCCTGCCTAGAATGAAAAGGCTGACCTTCCCTCAAGTAATGGAGAGGTCCTCATGCCTTCTGCAGAGCTGGAAGCTCAACTCTGCCTGGGTCCTTTGGATTGGAACAACATGGTCAACTCTCTGAGGTCTCCGCATGGTGCTCCCTTTAAAAATCTCAGCACTTGTCAACCTCCACAGCAGGCAAGCCAACTCCTTTCCATAAATGACTGTAAGCATTTGACACATGAAGAACCAATCAGCAGTGCTGAAAGAGGGGCGATAAGCAGATGGAGAACAGAGGGGGATTCTATAGAGCTGGCTAGCCACTCAGTTAAGTCACCCCCACAGTCCCTTTCCACTTTTCAGTATGTAGCCCCCAGCTACATTCTATCCTTCGATGATAATTTGGGCTGGATTTTCTGTCCATTCCAAAAGAATGTTTTCTGTAGATGTACACAGATACACACACACTCTTGTCTGTTCCCTCTTTATTTGGCTGCATCTAATGCTACGGGCTGCAGGTATAGATAGGTTTGACAGTCACACCGTCCCATGCAGTCCCTGAATTGGATGCAGTCGTCAAGAAAGAAAGAATGAGATTCAGGGGCCTGGTGGAGGAGGAAGATCTGACAGAAGAGGAATGGTTGTGAGAGGGGGTCCAGGTGAATGTCTGTACTGGAGAAGAACGACTCAAGAAGCAAGAACCAGCCAGCTGGATGGAGTGTAGCTGAGAGATTGCGCAAGTGTGTGGACCACTGTTCAGGGGAGTGGTGGAAACGAAACTCCACTGGAGTGAGCTGAGGGAATTAAATAAACATAGACCAAGAAGTTAAATGATTCCTTTCAGGAAGGTTTTTTCAACGAAGGGAAACAGGGAAGAAACTAAAGAGACCACTGGACTATAGGGGTTTTGTGTGTGTGTGTGTGTGTGTGTGTGTGTGTGTGTGTGTGTGTGTGTGTGTGTGTGTGTGTTTATTTGTTTTTAGGGAGTTTGGGGAGTAGATGATAATACAAAGTCATCTTTACCTGCTGGTGGGAAAGATCTAGGAGAGTGGGAGGGAGGCCATTCCAAGGTGCATGAAGAGAAGACTAGGGGTTGACCTCACCTATGGGTTGGGGAATAATCTGGGTGTTCAAGTCATGCCCAGAGTTTCTGTTAGTGGATTAAGGATGGAAGTTGGTTGAATTTCAGTGTTTGAATGTGGGACCTGACTGAATCAGGCTGTAAGAGAGAAGGTGCTCTGATCATATCCTGTGGCCATCTGGAGAACGACACTCAGCTGGGAGGATGTGTGTGCTCTGCTTTCTCATTCCCTACATAATTGTCCCTCTGCACTGTACCCACCGTTGCCGACTCCCATCAGATGTCAGGCTGACGGGGCTGGCTGATCTGGTCCTGGAAATCTCTGAAACTGTGGGCCAAAACGAGAGACTCTCCCAAATCGCTTCTTCCAGATATCTTAGTCCAAGCAACGAAAAGTTGATGAATGCAATGTCCTTGAGACACGAGGTGTGACTGGATCCAAAACATAAACAGTTTTCTCTGCAAGCACGATGATTTGCATGTATATTTAGTATAGAACTGACTCAATCACTAAGCTGAAACTCAAGAAAGCGGAAACAGAAAGCAGCAGCACTTTTCCCCGTCATATGCCGTGAAACCAGTCCTCTCGATGCATGCTTTGCTGCTCCTGGATGAAATCTCCAGGATTTCACATGGCTTTTCAGTTATTCTCAGATGGCAACACGATAACAAAATCTGCAGGTCCTGTGTGGCGCCCACACAATAGAAACAGAGTAGAGAGAAGGGTAATTTTTTCCCCCCTTCTTGCTGCCTTCGCTTCATGCTTCAGCCATGTGGCTATTCCATGATTGAAGCCTGGTGGTAAGCAAAGCTGTTGGACAGGAAGGCCTTATTTGATGGGCAAGTTGAAATTTGGCATCAGTGCCCTCTCTGGGTACAGCATTTCTATACATGTTCTCTCTCTGTTCTGAAGGACTCTTTTAGAGCCTTCCACAGGGAGAAGTTTTCAAAGAGCAGTTGGGCTGTTGCCCTGTGACTTCTCACAGTTCACCACCATCTGAGGGGTCAGTCTCCCTCTGGCCCCTTTGATAAGTTTCTCATCAGATGCAAGGTAGTCTCTACTCTCTGGCCTGTGGGCAGTGAGCTGAAGGCAATCTCTCCTCTTTGGGCATGTCTGTGTTCCTTTGTGCTTCAGGGGACACACACCAAGTTTCTCTTAACATTTCTCTTTGTTGTACCGAAGTGGCAGACAACACCCTCCCCTCCTGGCCCTCACCCCAACAAGTCTCTCCAGAGTCACTCTCAGTGCTGGTATCTATGATCCTCTCTATCAGCTGCAGATGGCCATGGACTAATGCCAACAAAACGGGTATCACAGTCTCTGAGCCTGAGCTGTATGGATGGTCCCAGACCTCCCTTTAGGATCCTGGACTATCTGAACTCTCAGCCTTGGGATCTATACCAAGACTGAAATGTTCTGCAGGAAGTAGAGATGCTCCTTGACTTAGGACAGGGCTGCATTTCCCGATTATAGGTTGACAATGCTTGGAATACCCCTCACCTCCTGCATGTCACGGCCCAGTGACCCTGCACGCTGGGGAGTTTCAGTTGTCTCCCTCAAGATCAAGGTCATGACTGCAAGCTGCACTCTCTGCCACTGACCAGCATTGCTGCAGAGGATCAGACTATGTGGTTTTAGCCCAGGGAAAGGGTGAACTTGAGAACTCCAAGCATGGATTCTAATGATGCTCAGCAGTCTTGTGCCAGTGTCCTGTAGTGACATTGGGGGACATCTGACCTTAGGCAGAAGAGCACGTGCATAACATTAGAGAGCAACTGTGGTGACCACAATGATGCCACATTAGAGTCCCATCAGTTGTTCCTTCCAGCACCATAAACACCCTTCATAACATCACCTTCCTTACACTATGGAGCAGACAGGAGAGGGAGCAGGGAACCCACACCCACTGCACTGGCCGAGGGGTGAATGGTACAAGGCACGCCCTTGCTGTAGATACTAGCTTAGGGCTTCTGCTGTGCCTGAAGGGGCAGTTTTCTACCCATTTCCAGGGGCACTGGAAAGAAGCTACAAAAGCTGGGGAGTGGGCCCAGCACGGTGGAGCAAGTGGTTAAGGTCCTCGCCTTGCACACCCAGGATCCCATATGGGCGCTGGTTCTATCCCGGCAGCCTCACTTCCCTTCCAGCTCCCTGCCTGTGGCCTGAGAAAGCAGTCGAGGACTGCCCAAAGCTTTGGGACCCTGCACCCGCGTGGGAGACCCAGAAGAGGCTCCTGGCTTCGGATCGGCATAGCATCGGCCGTTGCACTCACTTGGGGAGTGAATCATCGGATGGAAGATCTTCCTCTCTGTTTCTCCTCTCTGTATATCTGCCTTTCCAATTAAAAAAATAATAAAAATAAATCTTTAAAAAAATTTTAAAAAGCTGGGGAGTAATCAGTAACTAACAATTATGATGACTCAGGCAGGAGAGAGAGAGAGAGAGCAATAAAGAGCTGGCCTGACTTTTTGTTTTGTTAAACACTGGGATGTAGCCTCCTAGAGAAAACCCCAAACCACAGTGCCTAGGAGTGGAGGGAAGGGCCAGGCAAGGAACAGTGAAACAAGAAGGAATAAGCAGAATTCTGAGTTTAAAAGTCAGTGAGATGAGATCATTTGATTCAAATGGAGAAGATAACTTATCTCCAAGGATATTCTCTCATTTCAAGATATTCTTTGCCCTCAGGCTTACTTTACAAACACTTAAGTCTGTTATAAAAATGCTGTGTACACTCCTTTGCACTGATAGGATTCCCAGCCTGGTCCAGGAATGTAGCAACACAAGCTGAGCACATTCCCTGCCCCTTTCCTGACCTGGGATGTTTGACCTTTTGAGGTCCAGCCAGCAAGCCTGGCTAAGGAAAGCCATTTGCCTACACATCTGAGGATGGTGGAGGTCATGACTGCCTCCAGCTCCTTTAGGTTAATACTCAGAAATGACATTGAATTTGGTAAGGGGACTTCTAATTTGTGTCATGACAGTGAACACTCACGATTAAGTTTCCTCAGCCTACCTGAACTTGAGCAAGACAGAGAGGGAGAGAGAGAGAAAGAATGGGAGAGGGAGAGAGAGAGATATCTGAGGTGGGAAACATCAATGATGGTATTTAGTCTTGATAAAATGTTTGGGTTATATGTTGATTTCTGTTTGAGGGAATACAAAACAAATTACTGTCTTAAGTGAATACAAAATGTCTTAACACTCAAACCCATTTAAGAGGAGCCTAAAATACTACAGTTGATCACCTTAAAGGATAAAGGTAGCTCTGAAGGTACACACACTTTCCTCCTGGCTCCTGTGGCCTGCAGTGGTCAACATGGTCCCAGGTTCTCAAAGCTAACCCATGGTATCTTGACATGAAACAACTTACAGACACCTGCTCATACCACTTCCCTGGAGTGACTAAGCTTCCTCAAGGCCCACCCTGGACAGCAGCATTAGCAAGTGGCTGCCCCCTGGGTTTCAACATATGGAGGAGTGCAGAGGAGGACACTTTTTCAATTTAGGTTTCCTGCTGTCTCATGTTCATATGGGACCCTTATGATGGAGGACAGAATCTTGTGTCACTCAGGACAGACTGGTCACTAACAACTCACTTTAGTGCAGGGGGATGGACGACTCAACCACTGCTTACCTTGACCTTGCAGCTTCTCCACCTTGCCAGCACAACAGTGCTAGGTGGGCGGGACTCATTGCCTTGTGTGAGATTTTTTTCCTCCATTACACACTTGCCATGTTTTCATCAATTGGTAAGAGCAGAATTGCTGGGCAGGAGAAATGTTTTAGTGACACTTCCAGGACACATTCAGTCACCCTTCAAGAACTGTTGATGATGGACACTCTTCTCAATGAGGTTTTCTGCTGTCTCCCATTCTCACCAACCCCAGATAGTCACACTGTCTAACAGCTTAATACAGCAAGATATGATTCGCAAAACAGTGTCTCTGGCTGGGCACACGTACAATGGCTCCATGGCTAAACCCCCGCCTTGCAAGCACCAGGATCCCATGGCCCAGCTGCTCCACTTCCCACCCAGCTCTCTGTTGTGGTTTGGAAAAACAGTAGCGGACAGCCCCAAGCCTTAGGACCCTGTAGCCATGTGGGTAACTTGGCAGAAGCTCCTACTTCCTGGCTTTGGATCGGCTTAGCTCTGGCCACTGTGGCCATTTGGGGAGTAAATTAGCACATGGAAGATCTTTCTCCTCTCTATAAATCTGATCTGCCTATCTAATAAAAATAAATAAATATTTAAAAATTTTTAATTGTCTCTATACAATTGTAAATATATCCATATTGATAATTTTTTATTTTAAAATATTAATATTGTTAGTATTTCTTCTCTAATTAGGTTTTTTCTTACCTTATTTTTGGCATATTATTTTTGGATATGCTATGTAAAAGTTGCAAAATTTCCCCCTACCTTTCACTTTTACTTTAACTTCATTCAGAGCATCTCTTATCACATGAGACATTTGAAATTTTTGTGTGGTCAAATCTATTGTTCCTTCAGGACTTCTCAGTTTTAGGCTGTGCCCGGAAAGATCTTTCCTATTTACAAGGATACAAATGCTTACTTATCCTTCTGGGATCCCATGGTCATCCTTTAGTAAATCATTCATCCATCCAACAGACAAGACTGAATGCAGGAATCTTGAGTTTTCTTTCCAGCTATCACACATGTCTTGCCCAAGCTGAATGAATGAATACAAGGTTGTGTTATCAGTCAAATGAGTCTCTGATTTTTCTACAGTCCCTCCAGATCCAGAATAAGCAAAAGGCGCTAAATTCTCCTCTGGCAGAGATTGTATCTTTCTCCTTTTCATGTCATGTCAAAATAACACTGACTGAGTAGAGCAGATCAACCTAACTGGGAAGCTTGCTCTGGGAGACCAGTGAATACTTTCTCGAGCATGTGCTCAGGCTGTGTCATGCTTTCCTCAAGGAGCACCTCGCTTTGCATGCTGGATTCCAGTTCAGTGATGAGCCAACTCTGAACATCTCCTCTGGAAAAGTTAAGTAGCATTCCATTCATTCCGGCTCTTCCTATGATTATCTATGGAGTGTGGGTGGGAGTGATGAGTGTCGAAAATGAAGACAAATCACATGGAAATAATTTTGGCTTAAAAATGGACACATTTAAATTCTTGCAAATATTCCAGTCACTGGTTATTGTGTCTTGCTTTGTTTTTAAAGATAGCTGAAAAATCAGATAGCTATTCTGTCTGCATGCCCCAAGTACTCTATCATACACAGCTCTCTTACATCTGCACATACCAAAATACTAAGGGCCACTTCTCAAATTGCTGTCAGCAGTTCTGATAGCACATCAGAACTGTCCAAATTCCAAGGGGAACACTGAAGGGAGGCATGAGAACTAAAAATAGAGTCGATAGTAATTTATAAACTGAAGTTGGTGTCAATACTCAATTTGGGAAAAGCAACCCTTGAAGGAATTTCCCTTCTCTCCCCCAATATACAAATAGCCAGCCTGTGTGTATGGGCATCAGCACTTACAGTAAATGGGAGAAGTCCTTGTGTCTTGTTCTTTAAAAATAGGTGAGATGCTCTGTCAAAGGTGATAGGTCTTACACTACATAGTTACTTTTTCTTTTTTTAAAATAGGAATATGCATTTAATGATTTATGATATACACATTCATGATTTATGGGACTACAAAATGATACATGTATCACTGGACTTCATCGGAACTGATTAGACAGGAGAACTCCACAACTAAATTCATTTCAAGATGATGTGAAAGATGCCAAAGCATCCAAGAGACTGTTTCCTTTGAGAGAATTTGATTAACTCCTCCACTGCAATGGAAAATTAAAACACCTGTCCTATTGTACTAAGGAGGGGGGAGCCTATTTCAAAATGTATATTGACAAATGCCCATACTCCCACAGTCTTTTAAGTCTTTCACACATGACCGCATATTAAACTCTCACCCTTACTTCATCCAAATAGTTTGAACATCAAAATTTGGCAAAAAGAAAGAAGGAGAAGCAAAAAGGAAGACATTTTAGTTTGTAATGAAAATCAGGGAGGAGAGAGTTCAAGTTTCAAAACAGCACAGTCCTAATACAAATCAGTCAAAGTAAAAAAAAAAAAAAAGCTAAAGGTATCAAATTACTATTACAGGAGATTGTGATGCTGAAGGAAAAAGGGTAGGCTAGAACTTTAAAAATCAGATGGACTTATCAACTGAGAATAGAGTCTATGGCAAATAATAAAAACCTTTATTCTAGAATTGTTTCTACCCAGTCCAAACATGAGTTGTGATAGGCAGGAAAATGCTTCTACTACCATCCTCTCCCTGCAAATGACTATATCCTATCCTCTGCAGCTTGAGTTTTTTCAGAGCAAAATTCATGCTAGGACAAATTCCTACATGGGCCAAAAGTCGTTTTTCATGAAAATAAACTCACATGTGCCTGTTCTATCTGAATAGGAGCAAGTTTAAGGCTCTAAGGAAGATAAGGGATCAATTTGAAAGCAGCCCCTGTCAAGGTGAGATGCTTTCAGCTGAACCTGACACAGGAACAAACATTACCTTTCATGGTGGAGCTCTTGGATGGAAGAACAGTGCCAGAGTTTACAGGAATCATGCCCCAAAGAAACTGTACTAGTTTACAAGTGGATGATGTGTTTCAAGAAGGAACAAGGCAAGCCTGAAGATTGAGCCTGAAACGGAAGACTCTCCACATCAACCTGATAAGTAAAAAATGAACTGTGCTTGTACCCCAGTTGAAGAGGGCCAATAATCATCAACAGAAACACCACCAGCCTCACAGACACCCCAAGTGTTCAGCTTTCATAGTTGTAACTAAAATCGCCAATGCCACAGACATCATGATGGTGCAGCAGGCACAATTCTGACCCCAGAATGTTCAAACAAAGTGAACTTTCCGTTCATTATATGCCGGCGTTCCTGCATCTAGGTTGGCTTCCGACAAAACGGGAGCTTTCAATGAAAATTATCAAAAGATGGGATCAAGACCCTGAAGCATTTTTTTCCAGAGAACTGGAGCAGGAAATCAAATCAGTCTTTACCAATGAGACCTTGAAGACAAAACACAATCAAAGCAATGGTGACAAAGCGTGGAAATCTCCCACTCAGGACAAAGGCAGACTGGCCAGGACCGAAGAGTATGGCCATCACTGGGGGGTATTCAAGGCATTTGGCTTGCAGCCTTTCTGAAAGGCCTGAGAATTATTATAATATCTGCTTAAGAGGAAAGTATTTTTGCAAAGTTAGCCAATGCTCTAGCAGGAAAACACCCAGGAAGGCTTCCCCAGAGTCCTGTCCCACCATGCAATACTCCTTTGCATTCTCCTCATTTCGTGAGAGTTCCCATGGGAAATCCTTACGCAACCACTTTATAGTTCTCACTTGCCTTCTTCTGACTTCTTTTTGCTTCCTAATCTTGGAACTTATCATGAAAGCCTGCTGTAAATGACTTTTTTTTTTTTCCAAACCAGGCTTTACTTGGTTGTTTGGTCCAATAAGTCTTCTCCAATCTTTCCTCAACATTCTCCAAACTCTGGCCTCTTTTTTGTCAAACTTTGACTTAGTAAAACAGATTAGCTAAACATATTCTGTTTAAAAAAAGAAAACACAGAACAACAACAACAACAAAAAACCCCCACAGGCTGGACATACTTCTTTCTTGTGATCCATACAATATTTTTAAAAATATTGTTTTGAATTAATAACCAATGTGTATAAGTCAGGCAGTGTGTGTGTGTGTGTGTGTGTGTGTGTGTGTGTGAAATCTTTTGCATTGGCCATTGCAATGTAGCAGGTGAATCTGCGGCCTGTGAGGCCAGCTTCCCATGTGGACACCAGTCGTGTCCACCTACTCCACTTCTGATCCAGCTTTTTAAAATTATTTATTTACTTATTAGTTTCAAATCTTCAAAACACTTTTCTTTCTCATTAAATTCTCCACTGACTCATAGATCACACAGTAACATCATTTTCTGCAAGAAGGTTCTTGATTTTCTTTTTCATTTCTTCAGCAACATATTAGTCATTCAGTAGCGTGTTATTTAACTTCATGGCATTTTCAATTTCTTCTTTTTTTCCTGTTGTTGATTTTGTTTTGTGGTTTTTCATTTAAGGGGATATATAGTAACTGTGTAATGGAGACCTATCATATCCAGATGTGAGGATACAATGCAATTTCTTCTGCAAGACACCAAGAAGACCTGCCACCTGGCAGCCTGCCTTCCCTGAGTCATACTGCACTGGTGGCTACCTTGGAGAGAACACCAGGATGTACCTGGGCCTCAGGTCTCACCCTCATTGACCTCCAATGAACCCTCTATGTACCTCGCTCCTCTGTGTGGTCTCCAAGGGCAAATGAGTTCATGGCCCTCTTAGCCCAGGTCCTCCAGGGCACTTTGTCACCAGGCTACAGATGTAGAGATTTCTTTTAAGGAATGGAATCACATGACTGTGGATACCGGAAAATCCAAAATCCATAGGGCTGGATTGGAAAGCTGAAACCTCAGGCAAAATTCCGATGCTATATTGTTTCAGAATTCCTTCCTCTCTGGGAATTCTCCAGATTTACTCTTGCTATCTTGTTGGGTAATCTCCCTTGCTGTCTCCAGATGTTCAGTACCTCTCCAAAGCACCTCCACAGCCACATCTCAACCAGGCTTTCCACAGCCAAGTGGACACCACAGCCAGGCAAACTGGCCCACAGTAACGACCGCCACAACATCTTCATTCTGGAACCTGCTGTAGGAGGATGTGTGTTGTTAACTTTCTTCTCCCAAAGACTATCTCTTGCTTTCGCTTTGGTTATCCATCACTGTCTAGCAAATCAGCAGACTTACTGTCTCAAAATACAAATTTACTGTCTCATGGGTGGACTCCAAGTCTGGACACACGTTCTCTCTCAGATCTCACCTGGCAGACACCCAGGCATCTGGGGCAACCATGCTCTTCTCTGGAACGCGGTTTCTTTCCCAAGCTCCTCGGCTGTTGGCATTCATTTCCTCACAATTGCAGGCATAAAATGTGCTCACTGGTAACCATAGTAAGTTATTTGAAACCATAGTAAGTTATTTGAAAGGGCAAATGTGATTTGATGGAGTCAGCGACTCCTTCTCTTAGAGTCGACTGCGACGAAGGGCATGGCCTATTTACAGGAGTGTCACGCGCACCATTCTGTACCTGTGTAGGGTGTGGACATAGGTGGAGCTCCAGGATCTTAGGGTCTATCATACTGTTGTGCCTCTGATGTACTGCTTCCAACCTTTAGCAAAAGTTATTCTCTAAATTGGCGGAAAGAGTGGAATTACCGTAAGATGCTCAAAAGCCAACGTTGACGAACCAGTTTCCTGTTGTACGCCAGGAGTGTGTTAGTGGCTTGGCTGCATCTTTCCATGCCAGAACCAGGAGAACTCTGAAACTGGGGCTCGCTAGATCACGTATCCTCACTGCATGGGGCAGCGAAGTGTCTGGTCAGCTGGTTGTGTAAATCCTCCAAAATCGTTTGGCCTGGCTTTGCCAAAGTGACCACAGGTGGGATTCGAAAGTCCAGAAATATTTCCAGTAGGCTCATTTCTCAAGCGGATAATTTCATGTGGCCTGCGGTTGATGTTATAAAATCTCCAAATGACCCTTGGCAGCAGCAGAAGTCTCCACCCTTGTGGCATAAAGGTCAAAGGGGCTCTCCCGTTTCCACTCCAGAAACAGTGCCTTCAAAGCAAGAGCTTACTCATCTTTCCCCATTCTGAGCTTTCTCGCTAGCGTCTTGTGTAAGGAGCCTCAGTTGTGCCCAGCTGAGCAGGCATGAGAGGCATGTGAAAGCAAACGGGAGTGTCCACAAAAAGAGCATTGCTTTCTGAAAGCAGAAAGCTGCTGCTGCCTGTGCTGGTCATGAATGGGCAGACAGTGGGAATTCAGGTTTCCTGTACTCCAGTCTTGTGTGTGGGGAGGAAGCAGGATAGCAGAGTGTGGGGAAGCATACAACATGCCAGACAGAAACAGGCAGCTACCCACCCAGGCCTTGTCTTTGCTAACTCCTTCCTGTGTCGTTCCAGACCACTTTACTGGCAGAAGCCATACCCTCAACTGCAGAAAGATAGAGACGTAGCGAGGAAGCTCCTTGATGAAAGTCCCATTACATACACAGGGGTTCTCCATAAGGTACATTAAAAATGCATATTACGAGGCCAGTGCTGGAGGGAAATGGGTTAAGCCACCACTTGAGACGCTGGCATCCCATAACAAAGTGCTGGTATGAGTTCTGGCTGCTCCACTTCCGACCTAGCGACCTGATAAGGTACCTCGGAAAGCAGGGTGTGATGACTCAATACTTGGGCTCCTGCTGCCCACATGGGAGAGCTGGATGGAGTTTTGGCCCTCTGGCTTCAGCCTGGGTCAGGTCTGAGTGCGGTGGGCATTTGAAGAGTGAACATGTGGATTAAAGCACTCTCTTTCTCTCTCTGCCTCTCTCTCTCTCTCTCACTGTGTCTTTCAAATAAATAAGTATTTCTTGTATGAAAAAGAAAAAATTCATATATTTTTTTAAATCCATGCATGGAATCCAAATTCTCTTCCACAAATACAAAACAAAACAAAAAAAAAACCAAAAAACCAAAAAACCTCATCTTTTCATTTCTTTTTCCCCTGAACTTTTTGAAGTGCCCTCATCAATGCCTGTGCTGATCATCTGACCGATGGTTGTTACCCCAGAATATCTTCCCAAAAACCTTTCCTGGAAAGTTAAGGGGGAAAAAAAAAAACACAGAAGCATTTGAATTCCCCTGTTTGAGTTTTCTCATACTGGAAAACCTGGAAAAGGAATGCTTTTTTTTTTTTTTTGTACAGCTCCAGAGAGGAATTGAACCTTTGGTAAGGGAGTCTTGTTTGTATGCCTTTGATATTGACTTTAGCCTATGTCACGATGCACTGCATTGGACCATGGACTCAAAAGATCTCCTGAAATGAAGCGCTGGAAGTCCCCACCAGGAGAACTTTTCCTCAGTGATGCCTCACTTGAAGTGATTGTCATCAGAAGACTTTACAAGGAACTGAAATATTCTTACGAATTTCAGTGTTTAAGTATTTCTTCCCCCCAAGGAAAACTAAACAGAAACTGCACCAGATACCTTGTCAAGGGGCTGGTAAAGGATCCAAGCGCTCAGTGCTAGCAGAGGTTGAGGGTGACGATGGCTAACCTCGGGAGAGTTGTCAGGTGGCAGATTTATTTTTTTCCCCCTGCAATCCTAAATTTTCCTAGGGGTCTCTTTTTGTATGTCTAGGAGGTTTATTTTGTTTATTTGATAAGAGAGAGGAGCAGCAATGGGGCAAAGAAACAGTGAATTGATTTCCTTGTGTGCTGCAACCTAATCAGACCGACAGGGCCCGGGGAGGGGGAAGCCTGGGCGCACAGCCAGGGCCAAGCTGGGAGGAGCCCCCCGAGAGCATTTAGTCATCCATGAGCCCCATCCTAGAGAACCCTGCAAGAGGACCTGCGAAATGAGGCTGTGATCTTGGTGGAACCAATTTCCTTGCCTCATTTATAAATGAAAGCCAGACTTTCATCACCCAGAATTTATTATAACAGAAGGTAAGAGCAAGGTCCTTACAAACACCAGGGTTCATGACAACATAAATTATAGTTCCCAGAACTTTCCTCATGTGTTCCAGTGTTGTCATTGCCTCTACTGACTAGTCACAAGCTATTCTCCTAGAAACATCTGGAAGAGAAGCTAATTCATATGAGCACCTCCTGCAAAGTCATAACTTCTCAGCTCTCAATTTTCCTTCATCCAGTATATCCTTCTGGCTGTACTCCTGCCTTCCTGACCTGACTAAAGGAAACAAAGCCTTGGTTTTGCATCACTGCTCACCTTTTTTTTTTTTTCCTTTTTAAAAATTTTCCTCAGCTCCTCACAACCCATAGCAGTTTCATATCCAAAAGCATCTCTTCCATGAGGTCAGGCAACCTTTGCCTGGAAGATGAAAGGGCTCAGTGCCTACAGTGTGTAGGGTCGGGTTAGGCAATAAGATCGGGTCTCCCAACCTTGCCATTACTGACAGTTTGAGCTGGAAAGCCCATTTGTATGCATGTTTGAGAGGCATTGCTTTGTATGATACACAGTGTTTAGCAGCAGCCACCAGGCCCCCATCCACCAAATTCTAGGAGTGCCTTCTTCCCTGCTGTTGTGACAGCCAAGACCATCTCCAACATGGCAGCAAATACTGCTGGGGAGCAAACTGAGAACCACTAGGCTAAGAGAACCTCAAAAGAGACATACAGCCCTGGGAAGTCTATCTCACAAAGCAAGGTGGGCATTTAGGGAAACAGCCAGGATGCCTGTGTCCCACATCAGAGTGCTTTGGTTCAGTTCCTGGCTCTGGTTCCTGATGGCCGCTTCTTGCTCACTCTGGGAGGCAATGGTGAGAACCTGAGCACAATCTGGTTCCTGCCACCTACATGGGAAAGCTGGACTGAGCTCTTAGCTCCCAAGAATCAACTCTAGGGCCCGGTGCAATAGCCTAGCAGCTAAAGTCCTCACCTTGCACACCCAGGATCCCATATGGGCGCCAGTTCATATCCCGGCAGCTATGCTTCCCATCTAGCTCCCTGCTTGTGGCCTAGGAAGGCAATTGAGGGCAGCCCAAAGCCTTTGGACCCTGCATCCACATGGGAGACCTAGAAGAGGTTCTGGGTCCTGGCTTTAGATTGATGCAGCTCTGGTCATTGCAGCCACTTAGGGAGTGAATCAATAGATGGAAGATCTTTCTCTATGTCTCTCCTCTCTGTATATCTGGCTTTACAATAAAATGAAGTGTTTAAAAAATAAAGAATCAATTCCGGGCCAAGCCTGGCTACGGTTGGTATTTGGGAGCTAAAGAGGGTGGGAAGCTGTGAGATGATGGGACAAGAATTTCCAGCCCAATCACATCAAATCCACATGCACATAGCCTGATTGCAAGGAAACATGTCACGCCCAAATGTTCCTAATTAGCCACAGTGATTTCCATGCCAGGATTAAGGCATACCACCTCAGGCCATAACTGGGCTCAGAAAAATACACATGCAACCGCTAAAGAATCAGTGAATGGGGACAGGTGATATGACATGATGCTGTTATGTCACTTAGTAAGTTCCAACAAAACCAAGGAGGGGGCTAGGACCATGGCATGGATGAGGACCATCAGCAAAAACAAAACAAAACAAAAAAACAAAACAAAACAAAAAACACTATGGGAAAAAAAAGAAAAGTAAAGAAAGTGTAACTAAATAAAGCATTTACAAAGTCTAAAACCAGGGAGGAGGGCAACTAAGAGATAAACCAAATTTCTGCAAGTCAGTAAGAAAAGGCAAGCAGGCCTCCTAGGAAGATCAAAACAGGCTAAGAACTGGCAAGACGCCATCAAACACTGCCGTGGTGTACTCCAAGTAAGAGATATTGGGGCACAGGAAAAGTTGGAGGGGTAAGGGCATTGCTTTGCAGCTGTGAGGCTGGGAAGAACAGAGGCAGCATGGCAATGCCAGGTGCTGTTGCAGAACAGGTGGACTGGGCCGCTGTGCAAGGCAGGCTGGCCAAAGCGTCCTTGTTTGAGGTGTATTTGCACTGGTGGTCTGTACTGGGCCAACTTCTATGTCTTTTTCCTAGAGCTGCCTTCACAGTATCAACAGGCCCAACTACTACAAGGCAGATGTTTCTCCCTTCCAGAGCTGGGCATCAGAAGCCTAAAACCAAGGCACTGGCAGGACCTCCCTTCCATCTTGTGTCTGGGGGAGAATCTGCCCTTGGCTTCCCCGACACTGTAGGTCACAGGGTTTCCTGGGCCCCCACCATCTCCTGGCCTCTCTTTCTCTGTATCCCTCCCCTTTCTTTTTTCACAGAGACATGAGTCTCAGGATTCAAAACCCACAGCAATCCAACACAACTGCCTTTTGCTTTGACTATATTTTCAAAGACTCTTATTTCCACACAAGATCACAGTCACAGGCTCCAGGTAGGGATGGGGAACTTCAGTTTACCCTCCGGGACCCCAAATTCTTGTCCTTTCCACAGCCCAAATATATTCACCCAGGTCCAATATCCCCAGATGTTTTCTTTATAGGTTTCTCCTACAACTTTGGGTATAAGGAGACTAAACCACTCATGATCACAATAGTACCCTACCCCTACAGGGCATTTACTCCGTGTCAGACAGATACTCTTACCACTTGACAAACTGTTTCACTCAGAGAAGGAGATACTCTGTTTCACACCGTTTTCAAAATGAAGAGTAGAAGGCCCAGAGAAGTTCAGCAACTTTCCCAGGATCTCATGGCTAAAAAGCAGTAGGGCCAGGGGATAAGCCCAAGCACACTGGCTCTAGGCCTCACAACTCTCACACCCCTGTTGCCTGCTGTCATTGCAGTCTCTCCTAGGCGACAAGAGCCATTCCTCTGCGTCAAGATCATCACGCCCTCTCCCTTCTTAGCTCCTTAATTTTGGTTTCCCTCTGCCAAAAAAAAATCCTCTCTGTGGAATGAATAAGGGAGTGAATGCATGGATGAGTGACACTGAAATCCCTTTCTTACCCCAGCAGTTCCTCTGCTGGCATTTGGTTTCCCCAGCTTGGCCTCCTCCTTCTCCCTCTCCCCACACTTGAGCAGCAAGTTCAGCAGGCTGCTTCATGGGAAATCTCGCCCTCGGAGTCATTTCTTTCCTTGAATACTCTGGTTTCTACACAGAGTGCTGAGTGTTGTAGCAGACAGCCTCCCAGCTGAACTTGGGCCAATACTTCTTCCACTTATTTTTTTAATTTCAACCATTATTTTCATAAGCAATCACGGCACTTCAGGTAGCACAGGGGCAGGCAGTCGCTAACAGAACACAGCCCCTTTCTCACTCTCTTCCTCAGTATTCTACCCTACATCAGAGAGCCACTGGAAGACCCAGTGAAGTCTTCACTGGATGCTCCAAACAAGGGAAGGCTGAGGGAGGGCCGGCATGACATGGTGAGCTGGTGGTTTGACAGCTTTTCACTAGCCGTTTCCAACATTCAGAAAATGAAATGGAAATGGGCATAATTGTTCATCTGAAGACTTATATTCTAGAAAAGGAACTGTTGCTGGAGCTGGTGCAATGGCTCAACTGGCTTATCTTCTGCCTCTACCTCTGGGACCAGCATCCCATATGGACACTGGTTCACATCCTGGATGTTCCACTTCCCATCCATCTCCCTGCTTATGGTCTGGGAAAGCACCAGAGGCTGGCCCAAAGTCCTGAGACCCCGCACCCGTTTGGGAGACCCAGAAGAGGCTTTTGGCTCCTGGCTTTGGATCATCAGCTCAGCTCTGACTATTGCAGCCATGTGGGGATTGAACCAGTAATGGAAGATCTTTATTTCTGTCTCTCCTCTCAATAAAATCTGCCTTTCCAATAAATAAAAATAAATCTTAAAAAAAGAACCATTGTTGTTTAGATTGATGCAATCTCCATAGTGTTACTGGGAAGTCCAAACTGCTTATTGTGTCAGCCACAAACTTTGGGGTTCAGCTCCTGATGGGTCTCTGGTCTAAGTATACACCAAAGAGAGGAGGAAGAAGATGTAAAATTGAGTTTAGCTTTTCCATGCCACGAGGTTTGGTGTCCTGGTGGCAGGGAACCCCTCCGTTTCAGACACAGAGGAAGTCTCAGAACTAGAAGGGTATTTCCCCTCACTAATCCATCTCTGGAGATCTTCTGTTAGTGAGCCATGTGCCTCCCCTCCAGACAACACTAAAGTGTTGTGTATGCTAATAACACAGCTTAATAAAAAAGTAAAACAAAATTCTACAGTTTTATAAAATCTAGCATTCCAGGGCCTGGCTATGTGGTATAATGGGTAAAGCTAGAGCCTGTGGTGCCAGCACCTCCTATGGACTCTGGTTGGAGTCCTGGCTGCTCTACTTCTGATCCAACTTCCTGACAATATGCCTAGGAAGGCAGAGGTTCAAGTGTTTGGGTCCCTATATCCATGTGAGAGATTCCAAGAAACTCCCAGCTCCTGATTTCAGCTTGGCTCAGCTGTGGCTATTGTGCCCATCTGGTGTGTAAACCAGGAGGTGGAAGACCCTTGTCTCTGTCTCTTCCTGTGTATGTGTGGTATGCAAACTCTTTCAAATAAATAAATCTGCTTAGAAATATTATTTCAGATTGTACAGCAACCAGAAGGGCACCACTTCGAGCAGTCAGTGCCAGCAGCCACCTGAGCCTGATCTGCTCTGGCACCTCCAGTTTCTGCAGAGCTATTTTCATCAATTTAAAGGGGATTTTAAGGCTAAGATTTCCTGGCTTTGAAGGAGCAGGTTCATCAGGCAACCTTGCAGATTCTTCCCTGTGGTTTGTTCTTTATCTTGCTCTTTATCTTATCCACTCGACTGATAAAATAGGATGTCACATTCACCAGTGACAATCACAACAAAGTTTTATTACAATGAGAGGCAAAGAAAGTTTTATTACAATGAGAATGTGACCAGAGTGTAGTCCCAGATGGCACATTCACAAGGTTTTTTTTTAGGGTCAGTCCACAATAGCTTAAAAAGGGGCAATCAACAATAGCCTACAAGGTCAGGGGGTGGAAGTGCCACACATTCTCTACCTATCCGGGCTGGACAGACCATGCCTGGCTCTTCTTGGGTCCAGCAATTAAGGTAACCACCTACTTAATTACTTGGAGCCACCTGTGAGATAACCAGAACTTGGCTCTTGGAGCCATCTGTGAAATAACCAGACTTGGACCTTGAGTCATGAGAATTGGGGTCCATGGATGCTGAAGGTCACATAGTCCATTTGGCCTGTAGGCTCACACAGTTTCTTAGCAAAGCAAGCAAAAGAAGTTGTAAGAGTCAAAAGCATTGCAGTTAGCAATGATCCAAGTTTACTCCATTTTGTTTTTATCTTTACAATCTCCTTCAGCATCCTCCTCAGCCCTTTTTCCTGCCCTTGGTAGTGGTGGTAGCGGCGGTGGTGGCACCAGGCCAGATGTGGGCAGTGGATACAGGAAGGCAGAGGAGTGCGGGCTTTGGCCAATGCAATGCTCTTCTCTTTGTCTTCACAGCTTTCAGGCTCTAAGGTGCTTATAAACCGTTAAAAATCCCATTTAATCTTTCATTCATCATCTCTAATGTGTTGGACCACATGCTGGGCCCTGTGCCAGGTGCTTTGGGGATAAAGGCAGACAACACAGATAAAGTGCCTGTTCCCAGAAGTCAGCTATCAGCTTAAATATTTACCTGCTGACAGATTAGCTTCCTTTTTTGCTTGTTGAAGTTGCCACTTTTGTAAAAGCTTTGGAGCCTCATTCAGAGAAAACCACCCACAATTACTAGCCTACAATCACTGCTCACACACACACTCCTTACCGGCCAGCTGCCTTTGTCTACTTGCAAATTCCTTGTCTGAGCTTCATAGTTTCAGCCAGAACTTATACTTGGCATAACTTTCCACCAACTTATCTGTCACTTTTTTTTTCTCCAGTTTAACTAAAGCAGAATTGACAAGTAAAACTGATCTATACTTAAGGTGTACAATGTGATGTTCTGATACATGCACACATTATGAGTGATTACCAGAATCAAGCTAATCAACACATCCATCACCACACAAAGGTGTTGATTGGTTGGTGTTTAGAACACTTAAGATCTATCCTTAGCAAGTTTCAAACATACGATAGATTATTGTAAGCTACGGCCACCATGCTGTATGTTAGGGCCATGGAATTTATTCATCTTATAACTGAAAGTTTGAGTTTTTGACCAAAATCCCCTGTTTATTCTGCCTTCACCTCCCAACCGCTGGCAATCGCCTAGCTATTCTCAGTTCACACGTAAGTGAGATTGTTGTCTTTATGTGTCTGGCTCATTTCATCTAGTACAGTGTGCTCTCGATTCATCCAACTTGTTTCAGATGATAAGGTTTCCTCTTTTTAAAGGCTGAATAATCTAGTCAATGACAGACTCGCAGATATCACCATTTCTTTACCGATTCATCCATCCAAGGATTCTTAGGTTGTTTCCACTTCGCTGGTTAGGGTGAATAATGCGTGATGAACACAAGAATGCAGCTATTTCCCTGAGATGCTGATTTCACATCTGTTAAAGATATACCCAGAAGTGAGACTGATGGGTCATACAGTAATTATAGTTTTTTTTTTTTTTGAGGAATTTCTATATTGTTTTCTATAATGGCTGAACTATTTTATAAGCTCACCAAAAGTATATAAGGATTTCCTTTTTTTTTTTTGAGTTATCACCAATACCTAAAAAAGACTTTTTATTTTGTTGGAAAAACAGAGATCTTCCAACCACCGATTCACTCCCCAAAATGCCTACAATAACCAGGAGGGACCAAGCCAAAGCCAGAAGCTCAGAGCTTAATCTGAGCCTCCCACAAGATTGGTAGGAACACAAGTACTTGAGCCATCACCTGCTGCTTCCCAGGTCTGCAGCAGCAGGCAGCTAAGGAACCAGGACTCACACCCAGTACTTGGATATGGGATGCAGGCTTAAAAAGTGGCATCTTAACCAATGTGCCAGATCCCCACCCCCAACATATCTCTTTTGATTTTTGAACACAGCCATTCTGAAACATACGAAGTGATATCTCCTTGTGGTGTGATTTGTATTTTTCCAATGACGGGTGATACTGAACACTGTTGCATAAATCCATTGGCCACACTGGTTTTGGAAAAGGTCTGTTCAGGTATTTTGCCCATTTAAACATCAGGTTATCTGATGTTTTCCTCTTTTTCTTTTTCTTTTTTTTTTTTTTTTTGGTATTGAGGTAGAGTTGTATGAGTATGTTCTACAGTTATATACAAGGTTCTTTTTTCTTCTTTATTTATTTATTTTTTTTTAAAGATTTATTTTTATTATTTTTTCATTGGAAAGGCAGATATACAGAGAGGAGAAACAGAGAGGAAGATCTTCCGTCCGTCCGATGATTCACTCCCCAAGTGAGCGCAACGGGCCGATTCTATGCCGATCCGAAGCCAGGAGCCTCTTCCGGGTCTCCCACGCGGGTGCAGGGTCCCAAAGCTTTGGGCCGTCCTCGACTGCTTTCCCAGGCCACAGGCAGGGAGCTGGAAGGGAAGCGGAGCTGCCGGGATTAGAACCGGCGCCCATATGGGATCCCGGGCGTGCAAGGCGAGGACCTTTAACCACTTGCACCATCGCGCCGGGCCCTATACAAGGTTCTTTTGAAAGTTAATGGAAAATGTGTGCTACAAAACACTGTATTTCAAGCACTTTTTGTCCAGTAAGCTTATATTTTCATTTCATAGCTTCATTTTTTTTTTTTTATTGGAAAGGCGGATATACAGAGAGGAGAGACAGAGAGGAAGATCTTCCTCCGTCTGATGATTCACTCCCCAAGTGAGCGCAACGGCCGGTGCTATGCCGATCCGAAGCCAGGAGCCTCTTCCGGGTCTCCCACGCAGATCCAGTCACATCTTTACTTGATTGTGGGGAATGAGCCTTTGGCCATGATTTTAAATTTGGTTTGTTAGTATTTTGTTGAGGATGTCTGTATCTGTTTATGAGATATAGAGGCCTAGGTGTTCTTACAGTTTCCTGGTTTGGTTGTCAGATCATTATAATGCTGGCATAACAAAATGAGCTTGGAACACTGAATTCTTTTTCAGGAAGAGTTTAAATAAATTGGTACTAATTCTTTAAATGTTTGATAGAATTCATCCACGAAATCATGTCTTCCAAGACGGTTCCTTGTAAGGAGACTTCTGTTCTCATCTCATTCAATGATTCAATCTCATTACTTGTTATTGATCTGCTTAGATTCTGTCTCAGTCTTGGTAAGTTGCATGTTTCTAAGAATTTACCCATTTCTCCACGGTTATCCAATTTGTTGATATATAGTTGTCTATTGTAGCCTTTTACGTTCCTTCATAATTAAGTAGTATCTGCTACTATAGCTCATTCATTTCTGATTTTATGAGTCTTCCTCTTTTTTCTTAGACTAGCCAAAGATTTGCCAATTTTGTTTAACTTTTCAAAAAACTCAACTCTTTCAAAATATCTTTTGTACTATTTTCCTTCTCGTTTCTATTTCATTTATTTCTGCTATGGTCTTTGCTATTTCCTTCCTTGTGCTAACCCTGTATGTGGGCTTAGCTTGTTCTCCTTTTTCTACTTCCTTGTGGTGTAAAATTAGTTTATATATTCAGATCTTTCCCATCTCTTACTGAAGATACCCAACTGCTACAAACTTCTTTGTTAGAATTGATTTTGCTGCACCTTATATTTTTAGGCTTGCTATGGTCCTATTTTGGATTGTCTCAAGATATATATATATATCTTAAGGCAAAAAAAAAAAAAAACTTTTGTTGATTTTGCTCAGTCGAAACACAGAGAGGGAGAGAAACAGAGAGATTTGTCATATGCTGGTTCACTCCCCAAATGCGCACCATACCTGGAATGAAGCCAGGCTAAAGGCAAGAGCTCAGTCGGAGTCTCACTCATTGCTGTCAGAAACACAAATACTTGAGCCATTGGCTGCTGCCTCTCAAAGGATGCATTAGAAGGGAGTTGGAATTGATCCTAGAATCTGGGATTCCAATCCAGATATCCTCACGTTAGATGCAGGCACCTACTGAGTGTGTTGACTATTGTGGCACACGCCTGTTCCATCAGGATTCTTCTTCATTACCTATATATGAAAAATTCCAGAGAATATTCTTTGTGTGCTTAAGAAAATATATACTGGGGCCAGTGTTGTGGCACAATGAACTAGCTATTGCCTACAACACTGGCAGCTCACATCACTGAGCCATCTTTATCTCAGCTGCTCTGTTTCTATCCAGCTCCCTGCCAATGAGTTTGATAATGCAGTAGAGGATGACCCAAGGACTTGGGTCCCTGTCATCCATAACAGAGACACAGATGGAGCTCCCAGCTGGGCTCCTGTCTTTGGCCTGGATGAACCCAGGCCATTGAAGCCATTTGGGGAGTAAAGCAGCAGATGAAAAATCTTTCTTTCTTTCCTATCTCTCTGCTTTTTCAAATAAATAAAATAAATCCTTTAAAATTGAAAAAGAAAAACAGAATCTGTATTCTGCTGCTATCAAACGGAAGGTTCTATGTGTGATTATTAGGTTCACTACTCTAGAATGTTCAAACACTGCTTCCTCATTGATTTTCTTTTTATTTGTTGAGAATGGAGTATTAAACTCCCCTAATATTGTATTTCTGTTTATTTCTCCTTTAGCTTCTGTTAACATTTTCTTTATACTCTTTGTCTAGGTGATCTAAAATTGAGTTTTGGACTGAAGTAACATTCTCAAAAACCTTGTGGTTTTCCTATGGGGCTCATTGGAGCCCATGTCAACAGATTTTAGCTAAGTAAACCTATCTCTAACTCTGACCTCTGCAAAGATGGCTAAGTGTATCCATCTGCAAGCCACTTTATGTCTGCAGCAGGAGGATGTCCAGACCCTAGAGCATACTTCCCAACAGCAGGTTTCCTGGGTATGCATCCTTGGCAGTCATAGTAGACTGAGAAAATCTTAAAGTTTAACAGTTCCTTCCTCAGTTTATCTTTTCACTTGCATTTTGCTAGAAATGGCAAAGACAAAGTAGGCTCCACTCTCAACACCTTGCTTAGAAATGATTCAGTTAAATGTCCACATTCACGACTCACCAGTTTTGCTTTTTACACAACAAAGAATATACAAGTCAGCCATGTGTTCTGCCAGTAAACATACATGATACTGGTAAGCACTGGCCTTTTGTCAGTCCCTAAGGGCATATACCCATCACATTCCTGCTGGCAACACTCTGGGTATGGCAATACAGAATCCATGGCAACTCTACCATATCCCTCACTTTCTTCTGCAGCTCCACCTCTAGACTATTTGTTTCATTATGCACCTCAAAATTCTTCCAGCCTCTGCTCATTAACCAGCCCTATAACCCTTCTCAAAGTTTTAGGTGTTTGGAACATCTTGCTTTTAGTATCGAAATATGTCTGTATATATCAGGGCTACCTTAGCAAAGTGTCGCACAAGCATCAACAGCTTAAAACAGAAATATATCATCTCATATTCCCACAGGCCACAAGTCTGAACTCGAGGTTGTGCTCTGACTGAAGACTATTTGAAACAATCCCTCCTTATTTCTTCCAGCTGTGGCGACTCTATGGGTTCCTCAGCTGTGACTCTGTCACTCTGATTTCTGCTTGCCTTCTCCTCTTCTGTCACTTAGCAGGACCCTCGTGGCCCCACCCCACTGGCCAGGGCCATTGATGAGTTTCAGTGCATACTCTGAGAGTCTGAAGACAGAAAGTAAGTGTAGATTCTCTGTATATCTTCATATGCCTTCCTGCCTCAGCAACCCCCAAGAGTCATGTGGATGGGACGGAAATGGTACAAATCACTGAGTTGTGGCTACAGATCATTTTCATGTGCAAATAGAGATGAGAGGAACCACTTCCAAGCTATAAAAATATGTCACTTGAAATCTTTTTTTTCTTCCCTCTGTCTTTCCTGGAAATGAACAGAGGGCATATGAGCAATCTCAGGGAATCTGCCTCACCCCTGAACAAACTTGGACCATCCGCTCTTCCTGGATCCCTGCCCATAATCCACAGCTGATTAAGTAGTTGTCTCACTGTTCCCAGGGGTTGTTGGAAGCAGAAGGCCCGTTGGGGAAACCAAGCAGGAAGGGGGGCAAGTGGATCAGATTGCAGGGACAGTAGGACATTGTGCTGTGGCCACAAACTCATTCCATTGGTGTTTTCCATCCTTCCTTCTGTGACATGAACAGAGTCAAATTCTAGAACATCAGAGCTTAGTGGGTTCTAAGTCAAGGCCTTGTCCATGAAGCTGTGTTAGCAGGGACAGTGGTAATGCGGAGTTCTACAGGGTGATCCGGGGTGGGGGGGCATCAAGGTCACAGGCACTGCCCATTCCTCTTGCTATCCCCCACCATCTGCCTGACTCCTTAAGACCTTTAGATGACAAGACCACCAGTATGTCTAAGGGATCAGTGGCTCCACGGAGAATGATCTTCAGGACCTTAGGTACCAGCTAGGAAGGTCAGAAGTAACTTCCAGACTTCTTTAGTACAATGCAAGCAGTACGATCCCAGAAGCAGGAAACACGCTGGCCTTAGATACTGTACTGAATAACCATAGGAGGGAAGCATTTGACATGATTCGATACCATGTCCTTCTTAAAGCCACCCTCTTAAGAACAGGCTGTAATCCTGCTAGTTCTTCCCCCTTCTCCATAATGGCTCCCTCTCCCCTGCCTGCTCTTTTCCTCCTTGCACCTACCTAACTCTTTTCATAAAGGTCCCTGAGACTTCACTATGGAGCTGGAGGACTTTGGAGGACAGCAGGATGCATGATCCAGTCCCATCCTCTCATTTGACAGGACTGAAAACTAAGGTATGAAATGAGTGAGTAATCTGCACTGAGTCATGGGCTTCTTAGAAGCAATATCAGGAACAGAACCCCGGCCTCCAGACCTCTCAGGGCATTCATTGCTTGATTTACTGCTGTCTTGGACACGAGAAAAAGGTGCTGCTAATCTACAAGATGCTCCTTCTTTTCAGTCTTCTAAATGCTTGCATCTCAAAATGTAGCCCAAAGTCAGCAGCCCACACAACACCTCGAAGCTCACTGCAAATGCCTCAGCCAGATCTACTGCCTTTTTACAAGACCTAAATCTTAATATTGGGGACACATGTTTCTAAATCACCATTTAAATCTTCAATCATGCATTCAGGCCAGTATTTCATATGTACTATGTAAAGAAAGGTAATAGGCCCTGAGAAAGTTAAATGACCCAAAAAAATACAGAATTTATTTTAGTGGGGCTGATAGGGTGGCTCAACATGTTAATCTTTGGCCTGTAGCATCAGTGTCCTATATGGGCACTGGCTTTAGACCTGGATGCTCATATAGGATACAGCTCCCAACTAATAACTTGAGAAAGCAGCAGAGGATGGCCCAAACCCTAGGGCACCTGCATCCATGTGGGAGACCCAAAAGAAGCTCCTGGCTTCAGAACAGCCTAGTGGCCATTCTGGAAGTGAACGGAAGTAGATGGAAGAGAACTTTCTGTCTTTCCTCTTTCTCCATAACCCTCGCTTTCAAATAAAAATAAGTAAATCCTTTTAAAATTAATGTAAAACGCACAAATGTACCAAATTAAGTTATTTAGTTTGATACCATTGATACATGTGAATAAGGTGCCTTAGTTCACATGTCAAAATAACTTTAAATTAAAACATGATAAGTATTAAAATCTAAAAATGCCTCATACTTGTGTCAATCCCAAGTACATGAGTTAATTTCCAATGTTACTAAGCCACCCTGCTCCCCTTTGCTGCCCAGAACCTTTGCTTAAATCAAAATTGTGATGGGAGACTGACACTGTGTCCAAGCCAAGGCCCTGAGCACTGATTTCACTCTTGTTCTTGTAAAACTCCTGGCACAGAACGACTTCAATCTTCTAGTCATTGTCACACCCCTCCCAATTTCCTTGATCTTCTTGATACTGTTTTAAAAAATTGCTTCTGGAGTGTTTTTGAGCAATCCCAAAGCACATTGGATGTCTGCCAATTTTCTATCTCCTTTTTTCATTAGCACTGAGTTTCACATCAAGAGTTTTGGCCTTTCTTTGTCTCTTGGCAACAGAGCTCTCAGAGGAAGAGCGAGAGGCAGGATTGGCACAAGGATGGTGGGAGAACAAAGGCAGAGTGTAGACTCACACATAGGGACATGCCAACGTGAGACCGACAGGGGTCTTTGTGCTATGGAGGGAGTGTTTATCAAGTCCCAAGCATCACAGCTCTTCTCTCCTGGGAGCCAGTGCTGTTACTGTGTGCTCTAACAACAAGGGCTTCTGCCTATCTATGGTAAATGAGATCAAGGCTGAACCCATAGGAATGCAAGTTTGGGAGGTAAGTACAAGGATGTCCAGGGAGTGAGTTGAGGTGGAGAAATACATGTGCAAAACAGCAGGTTCAGTACAAGCCAGGATGTGACAGACTCACCAAAAAAGGAACAAACTGAAACATGCAAGAGATGCGCAGGAGAGGCTGGGACTAGGAACAGGAGAGAGGTCTTAGAGCTCTCTATGCAGACTATTTTTGTTGTTACTGTTTCGTTTATTAATTCTCATGGTGGACAAAAGGTGACCACTCCATGGCTTCCAAGTTTATATCTTACAGATGGGACGGTAAAGAACAGCTGTCTGATTGTCACAACTCAAACTTCCCAAAGAGCAAATGTTTGATCCACTTTGGCTCAGGGGTGTATCCCTACACCCATCAGCCATGGCCAGGTCTACTGGCAGCGTATGTTAGGAATCCATGGCCATGGACCACCTGGAGGTAAGACAGGATAGAAACAGAGCTCACTAAATTCAAGTCCTTCCCAACTTGACCCTTATCCATCTCCTGCTCCAAACCAACCAGGAACAAGCAGAGTCCAGAACCTAACCACAAGACTCAACCTACTGGCTTGCTAGGGACTCTCCTAACCCATATACTTGCCTAAAAGAGTCTGCTGCCATTTTGAGCATGTCCTATGCAACAAAACCAACAGTACCTATATGGAAAATGGAGATAAGCACATGGAGATAAGCACATGCCTAAGTGATATGTGCTAAGGGGACCAAAACAGAATTCCAGGTCATGTGCACATCAGAGTGCTATGTGGGGCAATTATGCTTGGGGGCAATACACCATGGCTCCTACTGTGTAAAAACCACCTGTCAGCTGCTGTCAGGAAGTCCAGTGCTTCCAAACTTTCCATCTTCCTTCTGCTGGCCTAACCTGGATAAACCTTGTCTGGGCTGCACATCCGTCTCTTATCAGTTCCTAATTGCAAGTGAGGCCGAGAAATAGGATCAACTCTTCAAACATGAACTGTGTTGGCTTATGAGCTTGCCGGTAGCACTGAAAGGTGTTCACTTGTGAGGGAGAGGTACAAAGATGCAGTGAGGAACACAGATGGATCAACCAACAGCAGTGCCAAGTCCAGGAGTGCCAACCTGAGCCAGCCACCGCACCTGTAACTCATAGCGGGTGCTGTCCTCGGGCACGAGGCAACTTTTCATAGGTATTCAAGGAGAACAGTCACCTAGGGTCAAAATATTGAAGTCCTGTCAATCAAGCTCTCTAGTTGGTTTCATGTTCTGCATTGGGCCATTTCCTCTCATTTTAGTGCCTTGCCCCGGAAACTCACTCATGTGGCCCTCTCCCATGGGGGCTGCTGCTCTCACGGGGCAGGCACCTGTCTGCTGGTACAGATGCAGCCAACTAGGGCAGGTGCAAGGAGCCACCTCACCTCAGTCAGTTTCCTATTTCCCTATTAGTGTCCCTTCCTGGTGTGTGTGTGTGTGTGTGTGTGTGTGTGTGTGTGTGTGTGTTGTGTACGTGTTTTCTGAAGGATGAACAAGCATGAGGTAATTCAGAAGAAAGAATTGAACATTGAGATGCAAGCTTCTGTGTGGCTCTACACTACTGAGGATGGGAGTGAATGTAGGATTTGTTCTGTGCCAAGTCTGAGGTTTTGGTAAAGACATTCTACAATGAAACTGATTTATGGATATCATATGCTGATGATAGATAATAAATTAAATCAGTGATTCTTAACAACGCTCTGCTTCAACAGCCCTGTCTGTTGGCATGACTATGGCAGCTATAATAGGATGCTTTCACTGGCACTCACCAGGGAAACTATAGTAATTCAAGAACATATTTTATATGGCTCTTTGAGTTTTTTCTTTTAATAAGAACAGCTCTTTTGACACATAACAAAAAGGCATGGTTTGGTAGTTCCTGTGATATAACAGTTCAAAAATTAACCATTTTATCTCTCTTCCTTTCTTTCTCCCAGCCCCTGCGATCTTGACCAGTCAGCTGATTCCCCACAGGACCCTAAGATGATGCAGTAATCAGTGTAGAGGGCAACACAGGACAGCCCCTGAGAATTTCTTGTCACCACTTGGGGAAGCATTTCCCAGCAACCTCCAGCTGACTTCCCCTGACCTCCCTGGCAAGAAGTGTGTCTTATGCCCATGACTGAACGAACCACTGGCAAAAGAAACCAGAGCTCCCTGTTAGGTTGAGATTGACTGGAATTCACCTCTGAGCTGTGGGGGAGTGGGTCTCTGTGAAAGTGCCCATCTGGTGCTCAAACACTGGAGTTATGTGAGCCAAGATGACAGGTGGCCACTGTGGTACCTGCTGCAGCTTCCCCTCACCAGGGAGCATTCCTGGCATTGGACTCAAGATAGAGCCAGGAGATACAAAGCTCTTTCCTTCAGCCAGCTATGCTGATGTGAGGAGCAGGAGTAAACACGACGATGACCACAGCAAGAAAAATCCATTCTCAAGCACTCACCACTCAGCTCATAGAAGCCAGGCCCTTGACTAATGCTTGACACAGGGCAGAGGATGCTGTGGTTAAGTCAGCAAGGCACAACATTTACAGACATGCTTATTCCAATGGTTCTGCACATGCAAGTTGGCCCTAAGAGTGGGGTGCTTCCTTAAGTTGCATACCCTAAGCTCTAGCTTGCCATACTCAGGTCTCACCCTACTCTGAATTGTAGCAGTGATTCTTGTGCTGAATATATGGGGACCTGAGCACTCTCAGCCAGATCCTTCTCATGGACTTGTCCTCAACTGAAGAGTGATGCTCTGCTCAAAGCCTCATGTTATGCCTGGAGACTGTCCAATGTATGTTAAATGCAGGACCATAAAAGCCTACTGCTTTTTCATCAATGCAGGTGAACTCTGAGGGGTTGCCTCATTTCAAGAGCAGTCTGTGGTATTGGCCAAGGCTCTCTTGTTGCCACACTGCAGTTCCTCTTCTCCTTCATGGGTGTAACCCTCCAGAAAGCCAATCACCATCTCTGAGACTGTTTCTTAGGGAATGTGTTGTGCAATGGGTGGTGCAGGGATGATAAAGCACAGTCATGGGTGAGATGAAGCATACATAGACCTTGCATGCACTGCCAGCACCATTTCTGAAACATGTACTGAAATAGACTGTAGTGAGAAATGGAGAAGGGAAATTCACTTCCAAGTGCAGTGTATACAGCAACAAAGTGAAGGGTGGATAAAAAGCATCAGGACTGTGGAGCTGATGGCTCTTGTGGACATTGATGCATTGAGAAAGATGCAGAAGGACCATGACTCCTCACTCACTAAAGCTACATGCATGAACATAACATAGGATCTGGTAGTACATGTAATGAAATACCACATAGTATCCCATAAATACGTACAAATTTCATGAGACAATCAAAACCAAAAGCTAAATGTGAATACACAAAATTCTGCTTGGAAGCACAAAGAAAATCTCTCATGTCTGGGAGGGAACTACCAGGCTGAAAAGGAGCAGAGTCAGACCTACGACTTCATTGTAAGGATAACTGAGAGTACCAAGGGAGCCTGGAGTCTCAGTCCAGAAGGCATTCTGCATCAGAATGCAGTGTCCGATTAGGAAGCAGGAAGACACTGAGGCTAACTAAATGCATTTTTAAAAAAATCCCTACTATCCAAATTTGCCTGAATCCTCTGGGCCTGAATAACTGCTTATTTCTTTCCATTAAGGGCTGACTTTCATTCACCCCTTACCTGGAGACAGGAGAGTCTTCTTGTTGCAAGACAACATTGATCACCCTGTGGTCTCAATAATGTGGACCTCCTGATGGCCCCACCCTGTGCAGGCCCCTCCTATTTTGATTAGGGTTGACATCTGTATCCAACAAGATGCTAGAGAAATGACAGCGTGACTCTGGAAAGTGTTGCACAAAGGACATTGTGTCTTCCTTTTCATTCTTTTTTGGATCCTGTTTAGGGCGACGCTATCTCCTAAGCTGTGAGGAGACCCATATGGTAAGGAGCCGAGGTCTCCTGTCAGCCAATAAACACCTGATGCTTCCAGCCAGACATCATGTTGTGAACCATCTTGGAAGAGGGCTCTTCATTCTCCTAGTAAACCTTTGGCCTCCACCAAAATCTTGGCAACAGACTCATATGACAGACTTTGAAAGGAGAAGTTGTGAGACAGTAAAATTTGTGAAGTGGCAAGATTTAGGGAGTGATTGTTACACGGCAAGAGACAAATAACACACTCTTTAGAACCCATTCCTACCTCTTACATTAGCCATCAGATAAAAAAATCAAAGTTAAGTCATAGAATAACACAACTGAGGAAGTTTTGGGTCCTCTAAGGAACTGCAGTACTTGACTAGCATCTGGCAACTGGAAGCAGAGGACTGTGTTTGTGGGAGAGGGATTTTAACCAGCCTGAAGCCAGTGCTGGGACACACCTAAGACCACACATGGAAGCTGTGAGGAAGCAATGTAGTCAAAATGCCAGAAGTGCTATAGCAAACAGTGGGCAGAGGTTCAAAAGACGTGGGGAATTAGCTGTGTTTGGGCAGATGACACTAAATAGAATGAGCAAATGAGGTGGCTTTGTTCCAAGGAGGAGGCTGCCAGACTCTGAGTGGAGCAGAGTGGCAGGGAGCATGGCACCCCTGAGGGCGGTGTCCTCTGCAGGGCCAGGCTTGGGATGGGAGTGTTGTTCACAGAGCTGGCCTCCCGGGAGCAGGCAGTGAGCCACCATCACCACCACCAGAAGTCAGCTAGTCACAGAGGTTATAATACATGGAGATGCTGGATGGGATGCAGGTGTCCAGGGCAAGCCAGGGAGGGTGATGTTCAATTCCAACATACCAAAGACATAGAAGATGGGTGATCAAGAGGCTGCAAGGAGCATCACAAAAAATCATCCTCCTGGAGCAGAGTTCTGACTTGGAATCCATGAACTGAAAGACAAGTTCCCAATGGGGGAGGACCCTGACTCCACAACTAAGTAGGCAAGCTTTTTGGCTTCAAAAAGCTAGTGGAAAACTAAATTAGAGCATAATGTTTATTTTCCATAAGACACTTCGGTGATCCCTTCCTATGAGTGTAGTACTGACTACCTAAGCCTTCCCTTTAGAAATGTATGATTATATACATCCAGGTAATTATATCCAGGTAATTTTATACTGAGAAAGGGGGGGGGGAAGTCCTACATATACTGAGAGTAGTTGGACACAAAACACAAGTGGCCAATGAAATTCAGAGACCCGCAACAGCATCTCGCTCCCTGCCTCTCCCCAGAAGGGAGTGTTGGTTATGGAGGTCAGTCACTAAATAGAATTCTGGATCACGTGTGGCTCTCAGTGCATCCAAGTGCTACCCTTGGACCTACCTAGTAGCCACTTCCCAGTTGCCAAATCTGAGCTACATGTTTGGTTATTGGTAGAGCCCTCAGACAGCATGGTGGAACTGCTGAATGTCGGCCTCTGAAATAGTTTTTGCCCATCCCAATCATGATAAAAATGAGAAACTGGATCATGTCTTGAGAATCAGGGCACACCTAAGGATGCAAGAAGGGCAGTCTCCATCATACTGTCATTTAATAAGCCATGTGACCTCTGTAAAAACTGAGTGGCTGCTGCAGGGTGACTTAGATCTGAAATGACTAGTGCCGATGGCAACCGCTTTACCAGATATGGGTTCTTGGCTAGACAAGATTAGCATCGCCACAATTAGGCTGTCCATGGTCATGCATCTCACAAACACATTCCTTACCACCACTATTAGAAAAGAAGATCAGGAACAAGTCCCCTTCCATTGGAATAGACAAGAATGTACATTTCCACTTTTGTCACAGGGCTGTGTTTACAACTCTAGCACCTTCAAACTATGTGCAAAGAGTCCTGCAGCATATCATGTCAGTCCATTGCACTGATGTTGGTGTGCTACTTGGACCCAAGGAACCTGAACTGGAAAAACTGTGGTGGAAGCCTTGGAACTCATGTGCTCTTCAGAGGAAAGCATTCAGTGGCTCACATCCTCTTCGATAGCTTGACCTCACCAGGGGTCATAGTAAATTTCTGAATATATGATAAGAGGTGAGTGACATCTTGGTGCCATCACCCCTAATTTCACCATTGACCTTCTGGCAGGAGTAGTTGACTTTCTCTTAGGCTGTGTTTACAGATTGGGAATAGGGAAGACTACTTGGCATCTAGAAAATCCGCTTCAGCCTTTCTTCACAGACAATGGCTGAGCACCATGGTCACATGTAGGAAATCACCTGGACCAACAAAAGAGGAAGGGAAGCTGGGACAGGTGGGGAATGAGGAAGACAATGGCAGCCTGAAGAGCTGGCACTGCTTGGAGAGCACTGGGGCACTCTAGCTACCTGCCTCTTGCTATAGTCTCCAGGAAAGCAAGGTGTTGTTCCCTGAACTTCTACCAGAGAGTTTCTTTGCCTGAGATCTTGTGTTCTTTCTGGGAACAGCTTATATCCAAAGATGAACAAATAAGTGAGTGTGAGACCAGCCCCCTTGCGTCAATTCAGGGCACCAGAATTCATGAATTCTAGTAGAATTCATGAATTGCCACCAGAATTCATCTCAATTCTGCAGAGGCAGCTTGGGATGAGGGAGATCTTTATTACAATTCCATCACAGTTCAACTTTTCCCTGTGCCCAGCAATGCTATCTTCAATAACCCAAAGAGTGGTAATCTCAAGATTTCCCAATAATTTTCCTGCTTGTAAATTTCCATCTCATAATCTGTGTCCCAAAGAACCCAAATCTGCAGTATGTGTGTCATCCTATTTGGTCCTCACCCAATGGCAATCATGGTCACTGGGATCCCTGTTTCACAGAACAAACTCAAGCAGTTATAATCCCTGTGCTAAGATCAGGCAGGTGTCTCTTTGGAGGAGACTCTTGAGTGCAGGCAGTCAAACACAAATTTGCACAGAGCTCCTTTCCTTAGCAGGTTCCCTGGGACTCTTCTGGAAGTTTCTGAGGAGGAAGAGAGTATTTTGGGACCCAGTTATTCTCTCCAGACTCTGTTGTCTCCTCGTTAACTTTGGTGCTGTTCTGCCTGTGCAGAAGGGTCCCCCCTGCCTTGGGCAGCTGCCCTGTCACCGCCCCCCCTCCCGACCCTGCTCTGTGGGTGCCATCTCAAGGTAACTGGAGTGACTCAAACACACAGGGATCTTAGCGATACCAATCCAGTGATTTAATAAGTGATTATGGCTAGAAAGCTACATAACTGAGGCAATCACCAGTTGTGTTCAGGCCTTTCTTCTCCTCTCAGCCCCAAGCAGCCTGCCTTCCTTTTGAATAAACATAGGTCACCTGGGCCCCCAAATTACAAGAGCATGCATGACAGTAACGTGCCTTGTAGCATTTCCTCTTCAACAGAGCGACAGGTTGCGATTGAATGCTACAGGTAACTTAGAACCCTTCATCTTTTCTAACAACTTGACTCTGAGCATTCTCATCCACAATGTCTAGATATCTACCAACTGCTATATGTACACACTGTTGATAAGTAACTGGGCAGGGCGCTGGAGCATATCTACCCATTTTGCATAAGAACTTCCCGTGCAGAGTTTCTATCTATAACTCACTTGGCAACCCCCTTTTCTACCTACTGAGGATCTATTGCAGAACGTGTTCCCTAGGAGCACTTGCCAGCCCTGCTGCTAGAGGCTTCCTGGGACAGCAGAAAGAAAATTCCAGGTGTCACTATCCCCCAGTCTTCTGGCATCCTCCAACATCCAGACATTATCTTCCATTACTCTCAACCATGGTTCTTTTGGCTCCTTCCCCCAGCCTGTGTCACCTCTGCCATCATCTATCCTTCAGTCCATAGCAAGAACTTGTTGGGCCCTTGGATGCCCCACATGCACAGAATCCTCCCCTATGACACTATCCTAGAAGAGCCTCATTCCACTCCAGTCACCCAGGAAGCTCCCTTGGTACATGCCTGAATAGACAGTGGACTGCCATCACCAGCTCCTAATGGAATCTGACATGGTTTTGCAGTCAGCAAGTTGTGTCAAAGTTCAGACTCTGTTCTTTACTGGAATGTGATCTTGGGAGGAGGGTGGAGTGGGGAGCGGGAGTGTAGTCCTTTAGATTTTACAAGATGCACCATCCTCATTTGTATAATGAGGCTGGCAAAGCCTAGCCAAAGTGTTCTGTGGAGAGAACCAGAGAGGCAAAGGAGTGGAGAAATGACTTACAGTTGAAGTGCTGAGTGGATGTCAGTCATTAGCATGTAGTCTCACTCACAGCAAGCTCTGAGAGGCCACATCCCCTACTTCCCTTCTTGCTGGGTCACATACAGTGCCAGGAACACTGGCAAACCAGTATGCAACACAGGATTAAGCATGAGTAGATGAGAACCACTTGCCCATTAAGGAAAGAGTCTAACTGAATGACATCTATTGTGGACACAACTACAACAGAATGAATCTAGAAACTGTTCTACGGGGCCACAACCTGAGAAGGCATGAAAATTCACGTGTAGACCATCCTTGCAAGCCTTTGCTCCTAAAAAACAAGTGCAATCAAACACACCCATTCTTCCCTGGAACTCAGGACTTTCTCAGATAATCCGGCTCTCTATTTCAATCCCTCTTAAAGCAATCAGCTTAATCCCATGGCTCAATCAGTTCCTCTTCCATGCCTGACGCAACCCTAGTGTTTTCCATTGCTTTCTAGCTGTGTCAGATTTCCCTAGAAGACAGAAATGAAAGTGATGACTCAGAAGATTGCACTTAAAATTCAAATGTCTGACCCATACATTGATTCCCCCACCCACCCCCCTCCCATCCCTGTTCCCCTGCCCTCCAAGGGGGGAAATTACCATTGTTACACAGCATGTAAAACTTTCAGTTTGCACCATTCAATGCAGTCTTACGAATTTTTACACACAAATTTAGTTCATTTAGTTGGAAGTATATCAAGCAGAACCTACCCAGAAAATTCAGATTTTTTCCTATTTCCCTGATAGTATCCAAAAAATCCATAAAAAGAGCTATATGCAAGGAGTAAATGAAATGCATCTATGTTTCCCTACCACAGAGAAACAATCAGATGTTTACACATCTCCTCTACATTGGACCATTCTCTAGATTTTAATGTTGCCTCCAAGTCAGATTATTTTTTAGAATATTTGTTTATTTTTATTGGAAAGACAGATTTACAAAGAGAAGGAGAGAGAGGAAGATCTTCCATCCATTGGTTCATTCCCCAAGCAGTGCAATGGCTGGAGCTGTGCTGATGTGAAGCCAGGAGCTTCTCTTGGGTTTCCCATGATGGTGCAGAGAGTCCCATGTCTGGGGAGAAAGTCATTAGAAGAGAGAAGAAGAGCAACAAAGGGAAATGGCAATAAAAAAAGGAGTCTTTCTTCAGGCCATCTCAACCTCCTATGACAGCAGCAGGATGGGATTTCTCAGCTGGGTAGCTCTGAGTTAAGGATCCAACCTTGAGTAACATAGAGCTTGGATGCACACCCGAGGTCATTGAGTGGCTAGGGCACTGATGCAATGCAGCCCATTTTGCAGATATGCTCCTCCTAAACTCACAATCACTCGGAGTTTGGCAACAGGTTAGCTGCGCTCTCACCCCGAAGGAAGACCACTGTGCCCTTCCTGCCATTATTTCCCTGTGTTGGCCAAGTTGGCCAGAGGCCAACCATGAGACAACCCACACTGTCATGGAGTGATCTTTTGCCAGGACAAATGGTACCAGTGTGTGGGCTCGGGGCATCCTGCAGGAGCTCTATGCTTAGCCTGTCACCTACTGAAAGCAGGTTCATGCTTTTTTGTGGGTTTTTTTTTTAGGCCTTTTGATTTATATTTTATTTACAAACAGAATTTCAGTAGAGGCATTGTGGTATAATAGGTAAAACAGCTGTTTGGGATACCCACGTCCCATATCAGTAGTGTTTCAAATCCCATCTCCTCTGCTTGTATTCCAGCTTCTTGCTAAGCCGCCTGGAAAGTCAGCAGATGATGGCTCAAGAAGTTGGAACCCTGTCACCCAGGAAGAAGACCTGAATGGAATTCCAGGCTCCTGCCTTCATTCTCAGCTCCAAGTGCTGTGAACATTTTGGAGGAGTTAACCAGTGGATGAAAGATCTTGCTCTTTCTTGCTATGTCTCTGCCTTCCAAACAAAATAACCACAAAAATAGTTTGAATAAATGTGAATAGACATCAAAAACTGCATACAATTCTGGGGTATTATATTTGATAACTCTGCCCATTGTGCAATGTTAAAACAAGCTCAGTATCCATATCCTCAAATGTTAACTATTTCTTTATGATGAAAACATTCCAAATCCTATCTTCTAGTTTTTGCAAATCATTTAAATCCAGTCAGATCCACAGGAGCAAGAGCTCAGGGTGAGGAGGGGTTTAGGCAAAAAGTTGCACAACAGCCTGAAGTATTAAGTAGGAATTGGAAGGAAAACAGGGAAGGAAGAGGCTAATACTAACAAAGAAAGCAGCATAAGGAATCAGCCAACATTATATCCCTCTGTCTGTGGGAGGGTGAAGGGGGTTATGGGTGTGTAAGTATATGAGTGTGTGTGTGTGTGTGTGTGTGTGTGTGTGTGTGTGTGTGTGTGTATCACAAGAGGCAAAGGGACAGAAAGGGAGATGTAGACATGGTGGGGGTGGGGCGGCTTCTCTGCTTTCCCATGACCTGCAATGCTGGAGGGGGCATCCCTAAACAGGTTCACCATCTTCCAAGAACAGCCCTGTGGGCTTTACTTCAGGACTGGGCATCGGGGACCGGAGAGGGTAATAAAAATCACCTGCACTTCCCCTGAAATTGTACCCTCCACGAAGCTGCCACTCTGGGTTGTGGGCCCAACTCCTCTCCTTTAGGCACTGGTCTCTCTCACAGTTCAACTCCCCTACCTCGACTGTTGGCCAGCCACTCCCTTAAGTTCCCCAAAAGCTCAGACACTTTAGTCCCAAGAGAGGATAGGGCCGAACCACACTTTTCAGTGCAGGCCATGGCTACTGCTGGAAAGCGGGTAGGGCAGCAGGCAGCCATGTTGTAGGTAGATGCTTGCACACATTTGGGAGTGGTGAAGGGTCTGCTGCGCACACCATTTCACACTCAAGAAATGTCCTTTTGTAGAATCATGTTAGGAAGAAAACTACATCTTTCATTTTTTAAAAAGATTTGTTTTTATTATTTTTTTATTGGAAAGGCGGATACACAGAGAGGAGAGACAGAGAGGAAGATCTTCCGTCCGATGAGTCACTCCCTAAGTGAGCGCAACGACCGATGCTATGCCGATCCGAAGCCAGGAGCCTCTTCCGGGTCTCCCACATGGGTGCAGAGTCCCAAAGCTTTGGGCCGTCCTCGACTGCTTTCCCAGGCCACAGGCAGGGAGCTGGAAGGGAAACGGGGCTGCTGGGATAGAACCGGCGCCCATATGGGATCCCGGGTGTGCAAGGTGAGGACCTTAACCACTTGCGCCACCGCGCCAGGTCCTACATCTTTCATTTTTAACCTCCAGTTTTCAGAATGTTTTCCACAATGTGATACAGTAGCCTTCTCTTCATATTCCAAAGGCTTACTTACACTAATCTTAGAGACGAAAGAATCAATTTGCAGGGTGGTTAAGAAGATAGCTCACAGGCACTAAGCCAGCTGTCTCTTTGTACTTCAGTTTCCATGTCTATAAAATGGGAAAAATCATGGCCACACACACACATCTCAGAGCCTTGCTGTGCAATGAAATGGATTAACAGACATGAAATTCGAGTGAAAAACACTGCAGAGGTACCAAAAATCATTGTCCTTCTGAATGGCTATGCCCCTTTGTCCCTCTTTAGCTGTTACCTGAGGGAAGAGGAAAAGTTTCACATAGGAGCTGGTGAAGTGGCTTAACAGTTAATTCTCCAGCTGTAGCACTGGCATCCCATATGGGCATTGTTTCTACTCCCACTGATTCATTCCCATCTAGCTCTTCCCTGCTTATGACCTAGGAAAGCAGCTGAGGGGGGTCCAAGTCCTTGGACCTCTGCACCCATATAGGAGATCCAGAAGAAGCTCCTTACTCTGGCTTTGGATTGGCTCAACCCCGGCAGTTGCAGCCATTTGGGGAGTGAACCAGTGAATAAAGAATGGAAGATCTCTCTCTCTTTCTCTCCCCTTCTCTCTGTAAATCACCCAGAGGAGGCTCCTGGCTTCTGATTGGCTCAACTGCAGCCATTGTGGCTACTCAGGGAGAGACCCAGCAGATGAAAGATCTTTCGCTCCATCTCCCTTTCTCTCTATAAATCTGACTTTAAAAAAAAAACAAAAAACAAAAACAAGCAAACAAAAAAAAACCTCTAGTATTTCACAAGTCAATTAACCTCTTACCTGAGAAGCAAAAAGTGTAAAAATGGGGAAAGCACTCAATTTAAAAAATGAAATCTAGAGAAGAAGATTGCAGAATAGGGTAAGGACATGTATAAACAGATGGAGAATCATTAGCCAGGGTGAAGCAGAGAGCACATGCTGACGGCAGAGGGACACCTAGAGAATGACAGACACGGGAAAGTGATGAAAACAATGGTGTGGTGTTGCAGTGACCAGATACCCCAGTGGCAGACAGTGAGCAGTGATCTGAGTTCCACCAGCAGCCAGGTGCGAAGGGGAGTTCACCAGGAGCTCAGGACAGGAACCCAAGCAGAGAACTGCCCATCCTGCTCATTCATATGATTCAGCCTAGAGCAGAGAGGGAGCAGCAAATCCCAAACAGGCAGTGCAAGAACACGGTGTATTTCACACAAGCTCAGTCCCCCACATTGGGCACCATTCTGTGTAGGGAAGTAAAGAATGTGGGGTGGGACTGCATATGCACTAAGCTGGGAGCAAACTTATTTCTAACTCTGTGTATTGCACTGACATGGCATCCTACAGGTTCTGCCCAAAATACTTCTGGTAGCCCCCAGACTTAATGGTTAGCAGATCCAGAACTCTGCCAGCGGCACATCAGGAATTGTTTTGTACAGTGTGACAAAGGTTATAAGACTGAAGGGACAACAGTGAGCTGTATATGTGTTGAGCTGGGACTGAAATCATTGAGTTCCATAGGGAAAATAATAGCAACTTTGGCATCCTATGGGTCAAAATAGGTCCAGGTGGCCTTCAGACCTAATGGTCAGCATGTTCTGGCAAGATCAGCACCACCAACAACCTAGTTATTTAGGATACCTGATGTTTCCCTAATCATGGAAACTGCTCAAACCAGAAGTGAGAGAAAAGTTGTAGAGACAACAGAGCAGATTCAGCACAGGATCACAGGTTCACAGGAGCTGAGGCTATGGAGACTGCGGTAGAAGCCTAACACAAGAGCCCAACCTGAAAATCGCTGGAAGGAGTGACACAAGTGACTGCAAACAGGACTCTGCACAGTAGCCTAGCGGCTAAAGCCCTCGCCTTGAACGCGCCGGGATCCCATATGGGCACCATTTCTAACCCCGGCAGCCCCACTTCCCATCAAGCTCCCTGCTTGTAACCTGGGAAAGCAGTCAAGGATGGCCCAAAGCCTTGGGACCCTGTGCCCATGTGGAAGACCTGGAAGAGGCTCCTGGCTCCTAGCTTCAAATCAGCTCAGCTCAGGCCATTGTAGTCACTTGGGGGCGTGAATCATCGGATGGAAGATCTTCCTCTGTCTCTCCTTCTCTCTGTATATGTGACTTTGAATAATAAATAAATCTTTTTTTTTAATGACTGCAAACAAAGAACTGGGCACTTTGCATAATCAGTAAAATAGAACTGTGGACCTGTGGGTGACACAGCTTAGAAACCTGCCCTAAGAAGAAGAATCTGCTAACAAGAAGTACAATGACCAAAAGAAAAAGAAGAGACAAAAGCACAAGGAATATTACTGAAGACTCCTCTACAAAGGAGCAAAAGCCTTTGCCAACCTCAGAGTTAACTGAGGAATACATTGAGAAAATAGGAGATATAGAATTCAGAAAATTCATTATAAAGCTTCTTAACAATGAAAAGCACATACAGGAGTTTAAGCAATATATTACATAGCAAATACCAATGCTGAAATGAAATCAAGCCAAATTAATGGAAATGAAGGATATAATAGAGCAAATTAATAAATCAGTGGAAAGTCTCAATAATAGAATGAAAGAGGCAGAAGAAATAATCTCAGAATTTGAAGATATTTCTTGTCACCATGGGGAAATAATAAAAAATCTGGAAGCAGAGCTGGGTCAAGCTAAAAAAAAAAAGAAAAGCATTTAAAAATTAAGAGACACTATTAAAGGGCCAAATACTAAAGTTAGGGGAGTTCCAGAAGGCACAAAAAGAGAAGCTGGGTGTAAAGCTGTATTCAATGAAATAATAAAGGAAAACTTTCCTAATCTGGAGAAAGAATTGGGAAACAATATCCAGGAGAGGAACAGAACTCCCAACAGGGTTGATTAAAAGCAATCTTCACCATGACACACGATAACTAAGCTCTCTTCAGTCAAACATAGGGAAAAGATCCTTAAGATTCCTACAGAGGAATGGCAAACATACTCACAGCTGATCTCTCACAGGAAACTCTATAGGCCAAAAGAACCTCCATTGAGTGACATATTTCAGATTCTAAGAGGAAAAAGTTACATACCCAGCAAAGCTTTCCTTTGTCTTTGAAAATAAAATAAAATAAATTTTTCAATGGCAAAAAAAAGCTCAAAGAATATGCCTCTTCCAGACCTTTCAAATGATGTTTAAAAAGTGTTTTCTTGATGGAGAAAATGAACAGCACCCACCAAAACCAAAGGCAAATGAGGAGAACATTCCAGTAAAATAACAAGAGAAGACTAAATCAAACAATGAGCAACCCATTGCTAAAACGACAGGATCAAATTACCACACATTCCTATTAACCCTGAATGTAAATTGCGTAGATTCATCAAACATCTTAGATTAGTAGACTGGATTAAAAAAAATCTATCTGTTGCCTTCAGGAGATACATCTCACCAACAAAGATCAACAGAAACATCTCATGGATTTGGATGTTTTTGTTTTCAATTTCATTTCTTCACAACAGTTTTTTTCTCAAATTCTTCATTGACTCATTGGTCATACAGTAAAATCATTTTCTGCAAGAAGGTTCTTAATTTTCTTTTTCATTTCTTCAACAACATATTAATCATCCAGGCAGCATGTTTTTTAACATCATGGTGTTGTAAATTTCCTCTTTTCTTCCTGTTGTTGATTTTGTTTTGTGGCTTTTCATTTAAGGGGATGTATGGCAACTGTGTAATGGAGACTATCACATCCAGATGTGAGGATACAATGCAGTGTGCATCTCTATATCCAGATCAAAGATAGACTCCCAATGAAACTGTTAACTATATCTTGACAATAGGATGCTGGACTCTCTGTTATTGCCTGTGCCCACAGTGGTGGGCTCATGACTGTTTATGCAATAATATACTATTGCAATAATATAGGGGAAATCAGTGGGTGGGGGGAGTAGATTTGGGGAGGAGGTAAGGGAAATCCCAGAGCCTATTGAACTGTGTCACACAACTAATAATAATAATAATAGGAAAAAAGGAAAAAAATGAAATCTGGTACAGGTCAAAGGGTACCAATTTTCAGTAAATGCTGCGTAAGTGCTTGGGTTCTAATGGTCAGGTCACTATAAGGAACAAAGCTGCCTATGTGCCAGCTGGCTGAGAGCTCAGTGTCCTCTTGCACTGTGCCTCTACCACAAATTAACACATATGTGAGTGGCATCTGTGTGCCATGATGGATGCATTAGCTAACCTTCTTGTGGTCATCATTTCATAATATTTGGGTATCTCAAACCACATGGTACCATTTGAAGATTTGTAATTTGTGTTTGTCACTTAAGCCTCAATAAAGCAGAGGAAAACAAGATATGAGGGTTCTGAAACACTTGCTGTGGCATCCCTGGGGTTGTCTAGGCAAGGGACCAGGTCTCAGACCTCTGCTCCTCCCAGCCTGCCCTTCATTTTTGCACAGGAGTGTCCTAGAGAGCTAAGAAAGTGGCATGTCAAAGGATCTCCACCCTCAAGTTAGATGTGCTGCTGTTCTGAAGATGCACAACACGTCGCCAATTAAATAAAATAGCCAAGTTTAAATGGAGCAGAGCATGATGGCCATCCAGATGTCTCCACAGTAACACAACAAATGTTCGCTTTGGCAAAAACAGGAGGTAAAACAACTGCTAAGGAGAGCAAGGGAGAGAAGCCCTGAGACATTGAGGGGATTCCCTTCCACTCCTCCCACACTTGTTCCCTGGGATCCAGGCTCTTGATCCTCCCATTTCTCTCCAAGTAATCTGTCCTCATCAACTCCAAGGCATTAAAATGTCTTCTGCCTTCCTGTCATTCTAGCCATAGCTGCATTCAATCTCTCTCTCTCTCTCCTCTCTCTCTTTCTCTCTCTCTCCTTGCTCTCATCCTTGCTTTCCAGCTAGTTTCATGGAGCTTCCTTCCCCTAGATCCAACCTGAAATCCAACCTGCTTGCTGCTTCCTTGAGTTTTGAGGAAGAAAAAAAAAAGTGGAGCTCAACTCTCTTGAATCTTCAACCCCCTCCCTCTGTTGTTGAGTAAATTCTTGCTTAGTGAAAAGACAAACAAAAGAATGCATGGATGAATAGGTTAGGCTGCTAAACCACCCAGCAAATATTTATTGTTTATTGTAAGCATTGTGATCCATGACGATAATCCACCTGTTCATTTGGGGTGCGGGGGGGGGGGGGGCAGGGGGATTTGATTGAGATAGGAAGGAAAGGTAGATGAGTTGATAGGAGGAGGGTAGTCAGAGAGTCAGCTCAAGCAAAGAAAAGAACAGATAATGAAGAGAGGTGAGCCAGCCTTTCTCTTGGTTCCTGACATCCTACTGCTCCTCAGGTTTCTTTCTTGATAGCACAATCCCTCACGTGATTGATGCTGATCTGTCTATGAAGCAGCTGTGGGCCCTGTGACTGGAAAACTTGGTTGTGCTTACACAGACATGCCCCCACTTTGCAGTAGCCCAAAGGAGGGCTGAGAAATCTCAACATTTACTCCTTCTGAAGGGCCATCCTTTTCAGCTAAATTTGCCCCTTTGCCCTCCATTTTTTCTAATTAACAGCTTCCCTCTCGGGACAATCCATTATCCAGGAGATTGAAATACTTCCCAGATGGGCTATAGTGACTCAGCTTTTTGTTTGTTTCCAACAAAAATCTAGTTACTACAGGAGAGCATTTAACTAGGCTGTTTGAAGGTAAAAGTCCTGGGGGGCAGATCCATTTATCAAAAGACAGAAGAAAAAGTGTGGCCATTCCTGAGAAAAGCAGGGGGAGTACAGGTGGGGGGGAGATGGGTAAGGAGGAGTGGGAAGTATAAAATGTGAAAATATCAGTCCTGGCCAATTCTGTCTAGGATTGGAAGGCCTTGCCTGGGGTGGAGGTAAGAGGGTTCCTGGCCCACGGCAGCCCTCCTCTCACAAACACCCTCTGGAGGACTCATCCTCAGGAGCTGCAGTTAAGGGCCTGAAAATTGAGCAGGGCAGGGATGGGAGGGTGGGAAGAGGCGGGGAGAGATTTAGGGTTGGGAAGGCAAAACACAAAGCTTTCAGTTGCACATCTACCTGATCACCTGTCCCACATCGGGAAAGACCACAAGTCCCACATGACCCTTGTCTGCCAGCTTCCTCCCGCCATGGTGGATTTGTGACTAGGCCCTTTTAGCATCCACCCTTCCCCGTGGCTGCTAAATTCATTTACACCTGGGGTTAGACAATGGCCCCTCCTAGGTCAGATGCCCACAGCCATTTCCATGAGCCACCCAAGAGTTCTACTCCATCATTACAGTGCCAAGAAACATGTCTAAAATGTCTTTTTGTCTACTGATGGTGTCTGTCTTGTGCTGGCAAACACTGAAAGAAGAGTGGAAGTAAGCAGCAAGGGAACCTGACAGGCTGTAGCTTATCAATCCCACTGTGCTTCAAAGGATATCAACCACCTTCCTTTTCTAATACCAGGCTAATGGCATCTGATTAAAAATAACTTGTCCAGTGACAGTTCATCCTGAGGGGGCTTCAAACACTCTGTGGGAAACAAGGAATTAAAAGACAAAAATTCAAAATATATAGATACAGATTCTTATTTTTATATTCCAAATGTAAACTCCATCAAACTGAAGACACTTCTTGTAAATAACACCACCAGTCATAGAGTCAGCCCCTAAACCACAGAGTGTTCTGGGAAAGTAACCCCGTCCACCGCATGCCTTCCTGGAAGGTAAATGCCTTCTGATTTTCCTGATAGGCCAACTAACAGGGTTGCTAGTATGGTGGAGAAGGAAACTTGTGCCGAGGGAAACTTGTCCTAGTGTTTCTCTGCCAAATCTTGGCTTGCTTGCTTAAGATACCCACATAACACATGGATGTGATCATTGTTTGGCTCTCCAGCGAGTCAACAAACAAAATGCCTTGGACATCTCCAAAACAACTGTTGGCCATGACCTTTGCTCTTGCCTGGTCCACTTCTGCTGCAAAGGTCACGCTCACCCCTGGACAGCCACTGCTCTGACTCTGCCTCATCTTCAGGGCCAACCCAGGAAAGAAGTCACGTCTAGTTTCCTGCTCCAATTCCAATATGTTTTCAAAAATTCACTTATTTATTTGAAAGTTAGAATTGCAGGGAAACAGGGAAAGACAGATAAAGATCAATATTCCATCTCTAGTTCATTACCTAAATAGTCACAACAGCCAGAGCTGGGCCAGGCTGAAACCAGGAGCCTAAAAACTCCATCTAGTTCTTCCACATGGGTGCCAGGGCCAGAGCACTGGGCCATGTTCTGCTACCTTCCCAGGCTATAAGCAGGAAGGAAGATTAGAATTGGAGCAGCAAGGAGTCGAACTGGTACCATATAGAATGCAGGCATCCCAGGCAACAGCTTAACCCACTACATCACAACACTGATGTGCATCCTGTTCCAATGTTTGGATAAATGCTTCAAGATCTATCCACCTATTGAAAATGTGGAAATTTCTGCTCTGGATACAAGAGTTTTGGCATCCAGTGGGCATATAAAATTTACTGGACATTAACTTTCCTATTAACTGAGTCAGCTGAACCATGTTGTGGTGTTTCCTATGCTTTCTGCTATTCGTTGCTTTTCTTTTTCAGAGTCCAGAGTGCTCACCTAATTGCTTTTCTTTTTCAATGCAGCACATACAAGATTAATTATTTTCCAAAATCATAATGAATGGGGAGGTATGGTCTTCCAGTGTGGGCTTCAGTTTCCCCTTCATTCTGTCCTTTTATAAACTGGTGATTGATGTGAGCATTGGTCTCATAAACTCCCAGTGCCATCGATGACTTAGCCAGTCTTCACCCAAGCATCACCATAACTCTGGTACCTGTTCGAACTTCAGTTTTCAAGAGTGTGTTGCTCTGAATCAGACTCTTTTCAAATTGATGGTTAGTCCTTCTTACTGTCTCAAATCAGGTCCTGTTCAGATATGCTATAATAGACACAGTATGAATTTATTTGGTGCAAAAACAATTTTTAAAGCCTTGCATAGTTTTTTTCAAAGTACGTATCTCCCACGCACTTTTTGAAGACCTCTCAGCTAGGATTCTACTTTCATCTATGCTTGACATTTACCATGACTGATATTTACAAAAGGAAAAAGAAGTAGGCACAGCATTCTGCATGCTCTAGGGTCCTTGTTGAGTTATCTTTTCTCTTCTCAGTGCTGTGCAAGGTGGAGAATCTCTGACATCTGGGTTTCTGCCTGGACAACGTCCTGAGTCCCTAAGCTTTGGCTCATTTGCCTGAAAGCAGGAAGCCCCAGTGTTTTGAATCTTATACCTCCCCAATATCTCTATGAAGGAACTCTGTTCTCACTATGATAGTCATTACTCATCATACCTTCTGGGAAGGAAATCACTTATTAACAGACATTGTGATGTTATCCTCTTTTATGTTGAATGAGACATTTCTAAAGATGTTAAACAAGTACCACAGTTCTTCCGGTATCTAGGACATCGCAAATGATGTCAGAGCGATTGTATTTTAGAAGACCAAAGTTGAGGATCTTACTACTGCCTTAATTACAAATCACAACCAATAGAGATAAGTAAAATATTAAAAATGAATTCTTTAGATTTCATTGCCACAGAATTTTGAAATCCAATTAGAAAGTTAATAATTTACAGCATGCTTACAGATAACGTGTGGCTGAAATTACACTGACTTCTTAGGAACTGTTATAAAAAGCCCCACATTCCACCTACACTACTTCTGGGACAGGAGGGGTATTCTACCCACAAAAGGAAAACATTCTGTGAACAGTTAGGTCAGCACATACTGACTTCCCTTCCCTCCTACTCCGGCATGGGGACTGGCACACAGAGGAGTTGGAGAGTCAATGCCAACCTTGATCCTCAGGACTCTTGGCCCTTCCCCCAGCTTGGTCCCTGGTGTCAAACCAGCCGCCTGGGCTCTTGAAAGCAGGAAGCAAATTCCTTTTTCTCACTTACCGCACCCATGAGTTATTCAGAAGAAATTCTTAGAACCTTCTTGAAGATATGGGTCATTTTAGAATTCATGGGATGATAAGCATGACAGTCTGACTTTGTGAAACTCCCATGGAACACTTCAGTGTGATGAAGAAGATTTTTGCCAGCAGTTCATATTAGTTTCAAAATAATGCTACCACTTCAGGAGAAGTTAGCCATGGATTGTTTTATGGATGTCTCTTGATTACCCAGAAGGTCAGGAAGACTTGCAATGTCGCTACAAAGTTCCCAAATGTCCAGATAGTACAGCTTGGAAATCATTTGTCCTTCCAGCTTTGTGCTTTCTATGGAAGCTTTCTTTTTTATATAAAATTAGATGTTCATTTAAACATCATTAACAATGGCTTTGACTCAGTGTGAACTAACAGACTTACTGCAGGTCGTGCTCTCTATTCTGGGGCTGACCTCTTGTGAGAGCAGCAATGGAGTACAACCCTCCAAGAATAACTTGCTGTACCACCCAGGGCAGAGGCAGTGATCGGAAACCTGCCCGAGCAAGCACAGGGTGACTGGCAGGGGTGCCAGGACAGCTTGCCAGAGGTGCACAGGCAGGGTCAGGGGCCTTGTGCCAGCAAGTGAGTGTGTGCTATGTAAGCTCCAGGCCTCCCACCCCTACCCTGGCACATCCCAGGGGCCTGTGCTCCTTCTGGTTCCTCCTTCCTCTGCCCCAGGGAGGTCTGACAGAAATCAGTATATACACCCTTATTTCAGAACCCTGAGAGAGAGAGAGATCCTCACCCAACTTCTTGAGAGCCGGCAATCTGAATGCTTAGCTTTCTATTCAATGACAGAGTCAATATGTGTGACCCAACAAGATGCAGAAGATTGAGGTTCCCCATAAACAACTAAACAAGTTCAAGCAGAGAACAGCACTTGGCCAGAGTAGGGGTGAATAAATATACAGGTGAGATTTCCAATTTGGATTTATTTCCCCCAAGTCCATCAGAATAACATTATTTATTTATATTTAGTTTTAAGGAAAAAAATAATGCTATCTACTAAAGGATCAGTATATAGGACTCTGACCACAGGCCTGGGCAAAGTAAAATATCAGCAGAAAGCAGGGTTAATTAGGCAGAAGAGTCAGAGTGAATGAGGAGAAAAATTTGTACACACATATCGGAATCACCCTTCACTGCCAAGGTTTAGTTCCCATAATGCTCGGGAGGCAGGTCTATGCTTGGGAGACCTCAACCAAGAGATTGGACGAATCCTCTCTGAGGAAACTGACTTTCTCAAGAGAAATTTGCCTTATCCTCCACCACTAAGACTGACCTTGAAGGTCCTTCCAAGAGTTAAAAACTGATAGCCTTGCAGATGGCCCTTCAGACTTGGGCCCCACCTACATAAACTAGCCCATCTGCATTTTCAAATAAATGGACCAAAACAAAGAAAGAAACCCAAAATAAACAGACAAGGAATGGGGAAAAGTTGCTTTAATGTTCACTGAGAGATTAAGAGACACATACTCATGCAATAAGACACTACAAAGGGCAGCATACATACTAAAGTGGTGTGGTTTTTTCCCCCCTTTATAACGGTATAATAGCAGTACATATGCTCAATAGAAGCCATACTTTGAATTCAGAATTTTTATCTTTTCTCTGGTTAGTCTCTTGAGATTCTGGGCAGGCATAGTAGCAATGGTTCTCTGTCAGCCACATCCTCCCCAGTGGGGATGGCTGGCATGCTGCCATGTTGCCATGTTAGAATTTAACTTAAGGGTGGCAGATGCATTACTCACCTACAGCATTTTCAGCTTACAGTGGGTGTACTGAGACACACACATCACAGGTCAAGGAGCATCCGTAATTTTTTAAAGGAGAGCTCTTGGGAATTCTAAATAGTATTAGCAGAGATAGAAATCTCAACAGAAGAGTTATAAAATAAAGTTGAGCACATCTGCCAGATGGAGGAGCCTGGGCAACTCCTCTGGCAGGACACAGACCCGGCAGGTAAACGCAAGAAACATGATAGGAAACAGCCCAGAAAAGGCCATGGAAAGCTACCCACTGGCATACAATTGGCTGACGTGGGGGCAAGACCAGGCTGAATCTGTCCACATCATCCACTGGCAAATCCAGGCACCAGTGTGGGTCGACCTAGTGTTGGTCGCAACAAAGACTAGTGCACATTATGGAATGCTGAGGTGAGGTGGCCTGTACCGGAAGGGACCGCAGCGCCCTACCAGCCTGAGAACAAGAAAGGAAGTGGGCAGAGCCGGCAGGGGAATAAGGGAGGGTTCCTTTGCAGGACAGCTACTTCCGCAGGAGAGCATGGGCTGGGATGGGGGCAGACCAGACTAGGCAGAGCTACCACGCCTGTGGGCTTCGTGCGGACCAGATCAGGGAAAGGCCGGGCTGGGCTGATTATTCCTACTGGTGCAAACAAAATTAAAGTGGGCGAGGGTTGTTTGGGCTTAGATGCAGCATCAACTGGAATCTGGGAGTGGGAGAGGCCTGGGAGGGAAATAGTGGGCTCATCCCTCTTGGGTTACCACTTCCACAGGACATAAAACTAAGATAACTAAGATAGCGGCTGGGGTGGAATGGGGTGTGGGACAGACTGGATTACTGCTACACTTACTGGCAAACCAGGGTAGGGGGTGGGCCTGGTGGGGGTTATTGTGGGTCGCTCCAACCTAGGCTGCAGCTCCCGCTGGTTTATGTGAGGGCCAAGTATGTGCTGGGCGGAACTAGGCTGGACGGCAACACCCATTGGTTCCAGTGGAAGTCGGGAGTGAAAACAGAACCAACCCAGCAACTGCAACCACCAGCTGATTGGAGCGATGGACGGTGCCAGGCCCTGTACTTGTTAGCACATACAAGAAGTTTCTTTGGAGATCTTCCTAATCTAAATGCTGGACTCAAAACCCTAACGAAGAAAAGAGAGAAGACAGAACGGGTCAACCAACCATCTCAGCTATGATGGACTATGTCAATCAGTGGATTTTTCAAAGCCCTCATAGTGCTTGGAGTGGCAAGATTGACAACGATTCATAACTGTTGCAATATCAAATCCACTTGAGCAAGAACCTCAGCGTATGCCCTACATCCGGGATCTGGGGAGGGTGGGAAAATGGGTGGGCCTTCTCCCTTAACTAACCCCCTTTAAACATGAAGGTAACAATATGGAAAACATACTAGTATTATCCACTTTCATGTAGCCCTTGAACCTTCTTACCCTAATTAACTATGTAAAGAATGTCAAAATAAAATTTTATAAAAATTTAAAAAAAAATAAATAAATAAAATAAAATGAAAATCGAGGATGAACCCAGGAGAGTGAATACCCTCAAGACAGCAAATGAAGGAAACAAGAGAGGAAAGGGAGACAGCATGAATCCCGGCATGCAATGCAACCTGAATGCAGTTGGGGCCCTAGGATTTAATCCATCACAAGATTAACCCATCATAGCCAACAATGGCAAAAACAAAAAAACCAACATGATTTACAGTGCCTCATTGTCACTAGCTCCAGACACCACTGACATGAAAGGTTAGGGGGCCAGACACCAAGATCAGAGAAAAGAAGGCTATCAGAATCAGCTAGAACCTTCAGACCCATTGCTCCATACCAACAAGCCTTCTCTGCTCCCACAGATGTGCAAATTTATCTCTTTGGGTTAAAATAAAAAAAGAACCCCCTAACTCAAGGTCAGTGACAGAGTGAGAACAGCAACACAGGGTATCTGGTGGCTATAAAGGCTGACGCTCCAGTCCTGCTTCCCCACTCAACCACCACTCCCCACGGGCAGCACAGCAGAGCTGCAGCGTCTGTGGGAGACGAGAAAGGCTTCTTTGGGGGTGGGGACGGGGGAATGTGGTTAGCTCCCAGAGAAAAGGTCAGAAAACACTGATCAGAGATTTTCTGAAATAAACAATTCCTTAAGCTCATCCTGCAAGAAACCCTATCTACAAACTCAGAGCTTACCATCAACATGTTAATCTTCCACTCAGATCCAAGAGTAATCATGTATTAATTCAAAACCTAGAACAAGTAAACTAGGAAGCAAAACAAGAGGAAGCAAAGGACACCCTATCTAAAACTAAAAAGGAATTGTGAAATGGTATAGAAACAAGAAATAACCTTTGAAACAAGAATAGAAAACTGTAAAAAAAGGAACATTGTGGTTACAAGGTAAGATACATTAACAATTAATATAAACATGTTGGTAATAAGAAAAAACTCGAAAGAAGGATATCTTTTGAGATACTGAGATATTGCAGAGGGGACAAATAGAAAAGAAAAATGATATTAGAAAACCGATCAACTGGAAAGAGAAACAATGGGGGAAAGGGGGATGGGAAGGGTAAACCCCAATGCCTATTAAACTGTGTCATAAAATTAAAACTTTTTTTTAAATTAAAAAAAAAGAAAACCAATTGCAGAGTATCAATATCGGCTAACAAGAGTTTCAAAGAGATGACAGAAAACCAAGGGGGGAAGAAATCACTGATAAAGTAGTTGAAGCAAATTTCCCAGAAATGAAACATGTCTATTTCTTGGTTTGCTAGAAGTGTCCCTGGGTGCACGGAACAGTGGAGCAACTCAGACCCACACTCGGCACACCTCTGTGAAATCTCAGAGCCCAGGGAGAAAAGTGAAGGTCATTTTCAACTTGATTACCTAAGGATGTTTTCCACCAAAACAAGAGAGTAAACCAAAGAGGAGGAGTCTAACTTGGAAGAAAAACATGGGAATTTACAGATAACTTTGCATTTCTTCGAAGGCATTTCTGTTACAAGATAGGAACAACTAAGCAAAATGCTGGCAAGTTCTGAAAAAGCAAGGAGGAAAAAGCAAATAGTTCACAATGCTCACCTGGAATTGTGTTTGTATAGATAAGCTATGTAAATATGTACGTTTATTTAATCAAAAATTGTATTAACTTGGGAGAGTGGGCCATGCAGTTACAGGGGAAGGTAGGTTTAAGAATGTCAGATGCTCAACGATTATAAGTATTGTCTAAAAGTAGCAATCCCAAACAAGGTAATTGAGGTATATCATTTAGGAGTATCAGAAAAAATGGCCAAAAGAACTAAAATGGTTGCCTACACAAAGGAGTAATGGAAGGAAGTAAAGAATTATATTTAATTTACTTATTTCTCTGAAAGTCAGAATTATAGAGAAAGAAGCAGGAGCAGAAAGTGGGGTGATCTTCCATCCACTGGTTCACTCCTCAGATGGCCATGGCGGCCACTGCGGGGCCAGGTCAAAGCCAGGAGCTGGGAACGTCTTCTAGAACTTCTACATGGGTGGCAGCAGCCCAGGCACTTGGGCCATCTTCTACTGCTTTTCCCAGGTACATTTGCAAGGAGCTGGATAGGAAGTGGAGCAGTCAGCACTATGATGCCATTTGGGAGGCTAGGCACCACAGATGGCAGCTGTGAGGAACTTACGCAGGGAACCACTGTGTTTTGTCATACACTGTTGATATGATTTCTCTCTTTAAATTATGTACATATACACTTTTGATAAAATAGTTGGACCTTTGAAAAATACAAACAAGCATAAAGAGTCTTAAGTTCTTAACTCAGTGAGTCAACATGGTAATGGACTCTCAAATCCTTCAGATGAGGGGCTGGCACTACCCCCTCCTTCCCAGCACCCTAGTATAGAATAGGTAAGCTATAAATGTCTGTGATTTGATAAACTGGAATAAGCTGTCAAAACTATTGTCATAATGGACATTTAGCCAAGATACCCATTTCCCGTGTTGGAGTGTCTGGACTGATTCTTGACTCCTGCTCCTGAGGTTTCAGGAGGCAGTGGTGATAGATAGTTCAAGTCATCCAGAGATCTGAATTGAGTTTCAGGCTCCCAGTTTTAGCCCAACTCAGTCCTTGCTGTTGTGAGTATTTAGAAAGTTAACCAGGGGGCAGTGGGACAGGGGAGTGTTTTCTTTCTCTTTCCCCAAACTCCTTTCCCTCTCTTGCTCTGTCTTTGTCACTCAAATAAGCCAAAAAAAAATTTTTTTTAAATCAATTTTATTGACCGACATTAATAGTAAGGTCAAGGAAAAAAAAGTTAGTATCTAGTATTCTCTAAAAGTCTCTGTTCTAAGTGCTAGCCGTGTTTCAGCATCATTTACTTCTCACAGCAACCCCATGAGGAGGATGTTGTCATTGTCTCCAGTTTATGGATAAGCACTGCAGCTTGTATGATTGTATGAGTAGAACTCATTCCAAAGGACACATCTAGGAAGCTGGATCTCAAAGCTGGATCTAACTCCAGGCTGGCTGACTCGGGAGTCTCTGCTCTTAATTAATGGACCTTGCAGCCAAGAAGGAGATGTCCTTTAGTCAGGCCACAACTGGAATATTCTGTTCTGTTCTGGCCACACACACGCTTGAGAAGGGGAACATAACCACAGGAAGTCCGACAGGATATGAAGAGACCAAACTCGCCGAAACTGGGTGTGAGAAATTGGACTCATTTTTCTTTCAGATGTTTTTGAGTAACATATTTCCAATCTTAACGGTTCTACTGAATGAAGAGAATGACAAATAATAAAAAGTTAAGAAGACCACAGGCCAGTGTAAAAATAGCCAAGGGTTATAAATAATAATCAAATGGACAAATGTTTAACTTCACTCAAAGTAAATTTTAAAAGATTGGGTCTTATTTTCCATGGTGACAATGTAATCATTCCGAAATAACCAAGTTACACTGCTCCTTTATGTCCCAAATAGTAAACCAGAACCAACAATAGAGATTCCTTGGGGGACAGTTCAAACTAGAGAGAACTTTTCTATGGATGCACAGGAAAGCAACTGCTTTGGAAATAATCTCATTACCTGAAATCATGAGTTCATCAAGCTCCAAGCTTGAAGAAACTAAGTAATTGCATTCGGGTCTCCCACGTGGTTGCAGGAACCCAAGGCTTTGAGCCATCCTTGACTGCTTTCCCAGGCCACAAGCAGGGAGTTGGATGGGAAGTGGGGCTGCCGGGATTAGAGCCAGTGCCATAGGGGATCCCGACACGTTCAAGACAAGAACTTTAGCTGCTAGGCTAAATATCCATTTTTAATGTAATTCTTTTAGAAAGAGTTACCTTTCTTTTTCTAAATGGCATATGTATATTGCCAATTCTTGATTTTTTTTTTACAGTACTAGGCATTCTTCATTAACTACCTACAATGTTAAATAAAGATTTTGTTTCTCATTCCCCACACACAAAAAGCACAACACACTCTATCCCTCCATATTCCAGTGTAGCTTTCGGAGTGATTTCCAACTCTATAAGTATTTAGTGTTCACATTGCCACAACACAAATATTACCGAGAGCTGAGTCATGAGGTAAACCACAATTACTTTTCCTTTCCTATACAACATTGAGTCTTCTCTAGAACAAACAGTCTTGTTTGTTTTTTGTTGAGGTCGTTGTTGTTGTTTGTTTTTCCCCTTGTCTTAGTTGTCCAGGTACTTAATCAGGTCAAATTTCCTCAAGCAGACCTGAAAGCAGTCCAACCATTTCCTTCCCTCTGTGGAAGAATCCTAAGATCTCCCAGCTTAATGACATGGACAGTTGCCTCCTGGCCTGGTGTGGAGTTGTCGTTTGGCATTTTCCCTTTGCCATCACTTACAGGTTCCTTTACCTCTTGTTCCTTTGCTTTTCTTGGGTTTTCCCCATTGTTTCAGGGGTGACCATCCTGATAGTAGCTTTGAGAAAGGCTGTGTTGAGGTAAACTGTTCAAATCTTCTGGAGACAAAATACGTCTATTACCTCACACTTGGTTTAGCACTGTGTTGAGAAATAGACCCGTTCTTTGTGCTGGGTCTGTTTTGTCTTCCCTGAAGGTTTTAAGATCCTCTCTTCATCTTAAGCACCCTGACATTTCACAATGCTGCTGTGGGTGTGGGTCTGCTGTCTTACGCTGCAGTGGGCATTCAATAAGCAATTTCAGTCAGGAAACTCATGTTTTCCAGTTCTGGGAAGTGTGCCTGGATTTCTTTGCTTCATGAATCGCTGTCTTCTGTTTTCTCTGTTTCCTCTTTTGAACACTCTTATTCCAATACTATGCCTCCTGGGCTGATCCACTAGTTCTCTTACATGACTTACTTTTTCCTCACTTGTTTACCATCCCTTTTTCCTTATATTCTAATTCATAACATGTTTCTTTAATGTTATCTTTCAATTTTTATTGACATATTTGTTTTTCATGTCATCAATACTTTCTGTGCTTTTTTTGACCTGTAAGTTGTATTTTCTAGCATCCTATTTTTATTTTGTGCTTTTAAATTACTTCCTCTCAGGGTGAGTGTTTAGCTAAGTGCTTAAGATGCCAGTTAGGATGCCTGCATCTGCCCTGTATCAGAGAATCTGAGATCAATATTTAGCTCTGCTTCCTGGCACCAGCTTCCTGCTAATGCAAACCCTGGATGGTCAAGTACCTGAGCCCCTACCACCCACAGGAGAGACCTGGATTGAGCTCCTGACTCGCAGCTATAGCCCAGTCCAGGCACAGGTGCTGTGGACATTTTGAGAGTGAACCAGAGATTGGTTCTCATTTTTACGTTCTCTCTTTCTCTCTCATACTCTCCCTTTCCTTCTCTCCCTCCCTCACTCCTCACACATGAATGTATATTTTCTTTTACATCTCTCAAAATATGAATGTTTGTGGAAATGTACCATGGTATATCAGGTTAGGCCTCGATATGCAGTGCTAGGGTACTGTGCATAGGGTACTGGTTCGAGTCCTGGCTGTTCCACTTCCAATCTAGTTCCCTGCTAATGCTTCTGGGAAGGCAGCAGGGGATAACCTGATTCCTTGAGTCCCCTGTGCCTGCATGGGATACCTGGAAGAAGCTCCTGGCTTCTGGTTTCAGACTGGTCCAGCTCCGGCCATTGGCCTATCTGGGGGTGAACCAACAGATAGCTGTCTCTCTCTCTGTGTCTTTCCTCCTTCCTCTGTAACTCTGCCTTTCAAAAAAAGAAAGAATGAACGAAAGAAAGAGAGAGAGGAAAAGAAGGTAAGAAAGAAAGAAAAAACTAAATATAAAGCAAGGATGTTTCTCCTTCTGGCCTAACTCTTTCCTCTGTCTGTACTAGCTTTCTCCAGTTGCTTACCCGACTGCTCTTGTTAGTTTCTGTCTCCTCTGAGGCTCTTTGCAGAGATCTCATATCCATTTGTTGTTCACTTTTTTAATCAAGGCATTCCAAAGCTAACAGAATGCCCTGGCCTTTGAATGTGGCTTAATTTTAGCTTCACTGCAAGGCAATACAGCTGGGTTGTTTGTCAGTGAACCTCCAATATCAGGAATTACAGGTTTTCTTCATGGACTCATCAAAACAGTGCACGCTTCTGTCCTTCAGTCAGGAAGTTGGAATCTTTTCTGATTCTAAGTGTCCAAAGTGTTTTGGAAAACTCTGCTGCAGCACCCCCTACTCTGCCCCACTGCATGTTTCCACATCTCCATGGGAAGAGATCTCTAGCTTTCTCGTGGTTGGAGTGAGTATGGGGCAGGGGTCCAGCATCACTGAGTTGTTGGGCAGTGGGAATCCAGGATGCCAACAATTTCTCGACGTCTCTGTCAGCCTCCCAGTTTCAGTCCTCTCCTTTCACCCTAGTCTACAGGTGCCCAGTGCTGCTGATTCCCAAGACTGCAAGGTCCTGAGGATGTGAGTCAAAACAGCCATGGCTTCTCCCACTTCCACTTCAACACCAATCTTTCTGGGATGTAAATCATCACCATCTGTCTGTCAGCTTTCCCCTGAGTGTGTTCAACTGGCTATCCTGACCTCAAAAATCTCCCTCATTCCATTTGTGAGCAGTTCTCATAAAAAGTTGGTCCTGCCCAGTGAGGTGCCCCCTACTCATGTAACAACCCAAAATGTACCCTTCTTCCACAGTTCAAAAAAAAAAAATGGGGAAGTTTACTCTCCCTGAGAGAAAAGTCAGAACAGCTGTCCAGGTGGGAAGGCAGGGTGGCGCAGGGTGGCGGGGTGTCCCACTACCTTGAAGGGTCTTTTCCACACTTGGATAATAACAGTACAGGTTACAGCTTGGTAACTCCCAAAAGTGAGTAAGCTCATAAAGTCTAAGTAATTTGTGCAAAGTGATCTTGTGACCACAGACTTATCCCTGAACTCCTCTTTTGATCTGTACTGGTGTGTTCTATTGCAGGGAGACAATGTGCCATCAAGAAGTATGTGCAGCAGACTGAGTGTGTGTGTCTGTGTGTGTGTGCACATGCATTTGTCAGGCAAGGGTAAGCTTCCCCCAACTTAATGTCTGTCTTTAGCAGCCTTGAGAAGTAGACAGAAATCTTTTGATAATAGCTCAGCCATCTCTATGGGTGTTAGAAGGGTGCCAACAGTGCTGATTAGGCAGAAAGGAAGGGTGGTTTCCTGGAGTCTTCCCCCATTGCACTCTCCCTAACAGCAAACAGTTCCCTAGCAGGAGCTGTTGACTGCTAGCTCTTGTACCTTCCCACAGGGCTGGTTTCCAGAGGGTAGAGGTGGAGTCAGACTTCAGTGCCAAGCAGGTGGCTTACTCATTCACTCAGGGAACAAGTGGATACTCAGCATCTCCTCCTGAGTGCTAAGTTAAACAAGAGCCTCTGCTCTCTGGGTACTCGCAGCAGAAGAGGAGCCAGAGCCACGGACAGGTACACATGGGCAGGCACTGTCTCCCCAGAGGGTCGCTGAAGGCCACGCTTGCTTACAGGCTTGACCTGCACATGTCTGTGACAGTGACCAGTCTGGGCTTAAGGGTTCAGAGATCACAGATTGGTAGAGGCAGGTAAAGAAAGACTCAAAACGAGGAAGCAAGGTTGCCCTGCTCTTCCCAGGGAAACAACAAGAAGGGGTCCTTTTAGGTCAGGTGCACACAGGCACAGAGCAAGACACCGCTGAAATCTCAGCATAGCCACAGCCCAAAGTCCCAAGGTAGAGTGAGGGCCAGCTCTGGGATCAGAGGCTAGATGATGAAGGCTTGTACACCAGATGAAGAGGCTGAGGTGGGGAACAACTGAGGAGTTATAGGTTGTTCAGTTTACATTTTTAATTGACAAAATAAACTTTGTACATATTTACCATGGGCATCAAGATGTTTCAAACTGTGTAGATAGTGGGGCTGGAGCTGTGGATTAAGCTACTGCCTAAAGTGCTGACATTCCATGTGGACACTGGTTCAAGTCCCAGCTGCTCCATTTCCAATCCAGCTCCCTGCTACTGTGCTTAGGAAAGCAGTGGAGTTTGGCCCAAATATTTGGGTCCCTGCCCCCATGTGAGAGACCCAGCAGAACTTCGAGGCTCTTGGCTTCAGGCCAGCCCCACCCCAGCAGCCATGGGATGATTAAAGAGAGAAAATTTTAGACTATGCCTATCATTGTTCTTAAAGTCTGTTGTCTTTCATCCAACACATTGCTGTCAGCTGTGGTCTCCCTTTTTTAAACAAAGTAATGCACTGATCCCTCTGAAGTGGTTGAAATTCCATGTCCATTGATCAATATCTTCCAAACACCTCTGCTCCTCACCTTCTGAAGCATTTTGAATCAGAGAATGACATGGTCCAATTGTGGGTCAGAAGGGCACCTGTCCTCCCTCCCTGACTCCCAGCTCTGGCAGCAGAAGCATGGAGGGATGTAGGAGAACTAGCCAGGAAGAGTTAAGGCTGGGCAGATGTTGGTGGTGTCTGCACCAGCACAGTAACTGTAAGCATGGAGAGAAAGCAGTAGATCAGGGAGAACTGGATGTAGCAGAACTCATGGGTGAGGGGACACAGCAGGAAGGTGAGCTGATGTGTGGGAGAGAAGGGCCTGTGTATAGTCTACGACATGCTGTCTGGGAGAAGCCTACAGGACACACTCAAGGAGAGCTGGGGAGGGTGAACTGGGATCAAGGACTCTGTCCAAAGTTGGATTGAGATGAACATATGTGGGAGTCACACCCAGAGAGATGCGGTGGCTGAAGCCCCAGCAGACGGTGATGAAATTCTCTAGGGAGAGTGTGTGGAGGGAGGACAGCAGGGGGCCAGGGATGGGTTTCTGGGAACGCATGAAGAAGCCATCTGGAGACGTAAAGAGACTGGGACAAACGATGGATGAGGCTGTCTCCTCCTCTGGATCCTGACACTGTTTATGCTGTTTCATACAACATAGGTGTGGACATATTACATCAACAATATCATGCACATTGTTTTGTTGAAGGGCTCAAGGGAGTTTCCATCGTCAAAATGATAGCAATTAATGCTTCCTTCTCTGTTCAAACCAAGATAGAGCAGGCTCACCCTACCTCATAAGTGACTTTGCTCTGTCCAGTTGCATTGCTCTGGGAGTAAAGGAATAGAAAGAAAAATGGACAACTTTCCTTTTGGGAGCCTATACACCTTGTTTAGTGAAGGGTGAAGATCTGGGCCTCAAGGGCCCGGTGCAGTGGCCTAGTGGCTAACGTCCTCACCTTGCAGGTGCCAGGATCACATATGTGCACTGGTTCTAATCCCAGCAACCCCACTTCTCATCCAGCTCCCTGCTTGTGATCTGGGAAAGCAGCTGAGGATGGCCCAAAGCTTTGGATTCCTGCACCCGCATGGGAGACCCAGAAGAGGCTCCCGGCTTTGGATCAGCTCAGCTCCAGCCACTGCGGTCACTTAGGGAGTGAATCATCAGATGGAAGGTCTTCCTCTCTCTCTCCTCCTCTCTTTGTATCTGACTTTGCAATAAAAATAAAATAAATCTTAGAAAAAAAAATCTAGGTCTCAAGATATGAAGCTAGAATGGGCACTGGTTCCTGTCCTCGCTGCTCCACTTCCAATTCAGCTCCCTTTTGTTGTGCCTAGGATAGTAGTGGAGAATGGCTTAAGTCCTGGATGGCTAAAACGCACCCTACATTGGAGACCCAGATGAAGCTCCTTGCTCCTGTCTTCAGCTTGGCCCAGCCCTGGTCATTGTAGTCATTTGGAGAAGGAACCAGTGGATGAAAGATGTCTCTTTCTCAACCTCCAAATTTCAAATAAACAAATACATCTTTAGATAAAGACATTGAGAGCTAGGGCAGTGTTTAGCCAAGTAGTTAAGGCCCCTGCATCCCATATGAAAGTGCCTGGGTTTATTTCCTACCTGGGAAAAGTAGCTTCCTGCTTATGCAGATCCCAACAGACAGGGGGATGGCTCAAGTCTTTGGGTTTCTGACACCCACATGGCAGACCTGGACTGAATTTCCATCCAGCCTAGCCCAATCCTGGCCACTGAAGGCATTTGCAGAGTGAACCAACAGATGGGAGCACATTCTGTCTTTGACTGCTTCCCAAATAAATAAAAATTTTTTTAAAGAAAAAGACATTGCCTTTTATATATGACACAAGATGCCAAGAATTATCAGGAAAGTCTGTAGGGACAAATACTTCTGAGGAAAGGAAAAAGATGCCAGGGATACATGGGGAAAAAGAGTTTTTCCATTCTCATTGTTGTAGCTCTGTGTGTGTATGTGTGTGTGGTCAATGGAATTCATTCAAAACATAAGATCCCACCATGTGATGGACAGTAATATTTAAATCTTGATTTCTATAAAATAGACTTACGCATTTATAAGAGGCTCAAGAATGGGTTAAATCTGATTTCTGCTGATTAGAAGTCACAATAGTAGTTACATGTGGAAAGCAGTCAACTGACTCAAAAGGAACAAAGAATCCCGTGTATCAGAGAGATTTTGTATCTTAATCTGGGTGGTGGTTACATGGGTAATAGACACAAAAAACACTTCAGGCTGTATATCTAAGTTTTGTGCTCCCTATTGTATGTTAATTGTGTGTCAGTAAAAATATGTGATCTGAAACAAATTACATATCTATTTCCCATACATACACATACATGCACACATACATCAGAGATAGTTATGCTGTTTATGTTGCCTAGGAAGGAAATGAAATAATAATTTTAAAAGCAATCATTTGAAATGCTAAGGGTGTGGAAGGAACTAGAAAACCTGGTAAGATCCAGCAGCTGAGGACAAGGGAGAAGGGAATGACAGGGTGAGGATAGGATGGGAATGAGATCCCAGCAAGGGTGAAGCAGCCTGGCTAGATGGCAAAGTGACTCATGAAAACGTGTTTCATGATGGTGATGGGGGAAAATGAAGTAATTGGCGTAGAGTATGACATCCCTTGACAAATGTGATTTTCTAAGTAAAAATGAAAAGTTCAAGGTTGCTATTATATCACTAAGAAGCAAGGAAGACTTATTGGTGCCTCTTGGTTTCAATAACCCTCCAGCCCTAAAAGAAGCCAGACCAGAGTCCCCCCAGCACTCCCACCCTATCTGGCCCTATCTGGAAGCTACTTAAGGATCCTGTCTCTCAATGCCTGGGGTGCGATGAATGTTAAATGAAGGACAGGAAGGAGAGGAAAGAAGCAGGAAAAGCTCTAAATTCCAAAACAATTATCAGGATACAAATATAATTAAAACATGCCATGATGAGGTAAAACTGGGATCCCAAAAATTTTAATGCTAAGAAGTGAAGAATGATATTGAAAGATGACTAGAAAAGGATATTTTTAAATTTATAAATATTTGCATTTGATAAATGCATAGGCAAATGACTAGAGGCCTGGCATCCTCACCTTGCATGCGCTGGGATCCCATACAGGCCTGGGGTTAGTGTTCCTGCAGCTCCATTTCCCACCCAGCTCCCTGCTTGTAGCTGGGAAAGCAGTCAAAGCCTTGGGAACCTGCACCCTAGTGGAAGACCCAAAAGAAGTTCCTGTTTCCTGGCTTCGGATCAGCTGAGCTCTGGCCATTGCGGCCACTTGGGGAGTGAATCAGTAGACAGAAGATCTTCATCTCTGTCTCTCCTCCTCTCTGTTATATCTGGTTTTCTTATAAAAATAAATTAAATCTAAAAAATGCATAAGCAGGTTGGATGGAACTAAGCTTCAATACCCATCGACATGTACGAGAGCCAAATGGAATGTGGGACAGACTGGACTAGTCTGCTACACATACTGGCAAACCAGGGTAGGGGCGGGCCTGGTAGAGGTTATTGCGGGTCGCTCTGACTAGGCTGCAGCTCCCACTGGTTTATGTGAGGACTGAGTATGTGCTGGGCATAACCAGGCTGTACTGCAACACCCACTGGTTCCACTGTAAGTCAGGTCTGAAAATAGAACCAACCCAGCAATTGCAACCACCAGCTGATTGGGGCAATGGACAGTACCGGGCCCTGTGCTTGCCAGAACACACAAGAATCTGGTCTGGGAATACCTCAAAGTTTCTTTGGGGATCTCCCCAATTGAAATACCAGACTCAGAACTCTAACCAAGAAAAGACAGAAAACAGAACAAGTCACTCAACCACCTCAGCTACATATTGGCAGCGAAATACTGGGCAAATGGAGACTCTATGAGGGACTGTGTCAATCAGTGGATTCTTCAACAACCTCATCATGCTTGGAGTGGCGAGACTGGCAGCAATTCATAAAGGGTGAACTATCAAAACCACTTGAGCGAGTATCTCAGAGCATGCCCCACATCCGGGACTTGGGGTGGGTGGGAAACTAAGTGGAGCTTCTCCCTCAATATTCCCCTTTACCTCAGATACTTGAAGGAAACAATATGGAAATAATAGTCTTACCCACTTCCTTATAGCCCTTGAACCTTTTTACCCTAATTAACTATGTAAAGATTGTCAAAAATATAATTTAAAAAAGAAAAAAAAACTAATTAAAAAGAAAAAAAAAAGAAAGCAAAAAAAATGCATAGGCAAATGACTGATAAACAGGCTGCTAAAAGAAAGTTACTCTCCTAACACCTCCCTGCAAAGCAAGTACTATAACAATGCTATCTCCCCATCTCAAGAAGAAAGGTTGAAATGAGACAGGGAGCCACCTGGCAGCTATAGTCTGTTCCTTATGATGTCATCTTATCAGGGTGGAGTGTTTCCATATTTCATCATACAAAGCAGATGTGTGATCCAAAAGGCATCATTATCACCATCATCATCATACAGCCACTACCTGCCATTATCATTGTCATTACTGTCACACCCAATGCCCTGCAAAGAATGTTCCTCAAATTCCCCCAGAGAACCAAACAGATCTTAGAATCTGCAAGGGAAGGAGAAGCTTGAGAAATTGGTAAAAATCTGAGATTAAACTCCCACACTCATGATTCCATGGCTCGGGGGACACAGAATGACAGAGAGGAGACAGCAATTCCCAAGAGCTGTCTGGGAGAGACTCAGAAGGCTCAGCAGGGTCCTCTTGTGCTGAGCCCTTCCCTTTTTCAGCTCTGCAAGTTTCCTGGACTTTCTTCCTATTGGTCTCATCAGGGTAGAAACTGTTCTAAGTATCAAGGAATTGGCAATAAATAAAGTTATCTCCTAGTGGATTGTGCAAAGAGGACAGTGTCATGAAGAACAGTCTTCAGACTCCAAGGAGGAAGATGAGGTTTCCAGGCACCGGGATGCGAGAATTCTTGAGGCATCTGGAGTGGCACTAGGGAAGCACATGCCTGTTACAGGGGCTGGGCCACTGCACCAGGACCTAAAGGTCCCTAAAGGCCCAGTCCCGGTAGTCCAAGTGTCCCCACCCCACCGCCCCCAGCTGCAGATGGTGCCACGTGAATTAAGGAAACACTGTGTGTGGGGAAGCAGTGAAAGATGAGCCAAAGACGGGCCTCTGTCACCCACTTTGGCTTGGTTCAGATTTGGCTATTGCAGTCATTGAAGAGTGAAACATCACTGGGAGAAGGGGAAAACCTCTCTCTCTTCCCTTCCCTATTTCCCTCTGTAACTCTGAATTTCAAACAAACGAACATTTTTTAAGTGGGGGTGGGGAATTGGTGGGGGGAGAATTCCAGATAAGAATTTGGTTGAAGCAGCAATGGACAAAGAATAAAACATGGGAGACACTCTGTAGCTCCTATTTGAGCAAATGAGGACTGTATGCAAAGCTTAAAAAGTAGAAATTATTCCCTTCACATCATTGATGTCATCAGCAAAATACTGATAAAACATTGACCTTCCCAACTCAGCTGGGATTCTCGTTTCTTCCCTCTCAGATTCAATAAGCTGAGGCTGGGTGATGCTGCCAGAAGGATGGCCCCTGGCCCCAGAACAGCTGGCAGGAGCAACTTGTCCTGTCATCTCTGGGCAGATCCTCGGTATCCAGCAGTTAGGACACAGTTGCCTGCCGTCACAGCCCTTCCTTACAGGGTACTTGATGCACCTCCTCTTTCACAGGGACACACTCCTGGGCTCCACCCTACTCCCTAGGGACCAGAGTTTCTGACAGCAGCAGGTCATTTTTGTGAACGTTAAGATCTGAGGGTTACTGAGTTAAGTCTACATGGCATATGTTATATTCTTTTCATATTTCATATATTAGTGTACTCTGAAATCCCCAGTATTTCTATCACTTTATAAAACACCAGGAGGTGAAGGGTGGAAGTGAAGGAATGAGCAGGGAACAAAACAAATAAAACTTACTTCAGTGTAACTGCCCACATGTGGTGGCTACGGGCTGAAAATTGAAAACTAATTTATCTATCCTGCCAAATTCTGGCTTTTTGTCTAAAAATCTGGATGACAACAACTTCACAGGGTTTGGGGAGAATTATATCATACAGTAGAGACTGACTGAGTCAGACAGTTCCACCCTGAGTGACTGCACTACAAAGGAGGGCCCGAAATGACTTTACACGGGGAGGAAGAAAGTCTCCAAGATTTCGCTGGCTGCAGAATCTGTTCTCAGTTATGATGGCAGATGTGGGATGTTTACCTCTATAGGCAGCCAAGACTCAGAGTCAATGCCAGAGTAAGACCATGGGTGTTCCCAGACACTGTCAGTGCTTAACATGTGACATGTCCGAGACCAGCCGAGAGAGCACATACATGTTAGAATCACAAGACATCGTTTAGAATAACATGTTTAAGAGTAACACTTTAGACCTGGTGCAATGGCTCAACTGGTTAATCCTCCCCTTGCTAAATACTGGGATCCCATATGGAAGCTCCACTTCCCATTCAGCTCCCTGCTTGTGGCCTGGGAAAGCAGTAGAAGAAGACCCAAAGCCTTGGGACCTTGCACCCTTGTGGCAGAACCAGAAGAAGCTCCTGGTTTTGAGTTTTGGCTCTTTGTTGTTGTTTTTGTTTGTTTCCAGCTCCTGGCTTTGGAGTGCCTCGGCTCCAGCTATTGTGGCCATTTGGAAAGTGGCTCAGAGAATTGAAGAGCCTTCTCTTATCTCTCCTTCTCTCTGTAAGTCTGGCTGTCAAATAAAAATGAATAAACCTTAAAAAAAAAAAAAAAGGAGTAATGCTTCTACCAAGCAACATCCACTAGTGCAAACTGAGTATCTTGGAAGGGAATAAGCTGTAAGATTTACATAAAGCCAAGGCTCTCTCCCATTATAACACAAATTTTAATAACAATAGTAGGAAAATCCAAAGCACAACAAAACACAAAATGAATGAGCATTCAGCTAAGATTAAATATATAGGAAATACATATATATATATACACTTTAAAGATTGATTTAGTTATTTGGAAGAGTTAGAGACTTTTCTACCTGCTGGTTTCCTTCCCAGATGGCTGCACTGTCCAGGATTGAGCCAGGTTGAAGCCAGGAGCTTTATCCAGGTCTTCTATGCAAGTGGTAGGGTCCTCTCTTTTGCCCAGGTCATTAGGAGAGAGCTGGATTGGAGTGGAGCAGCTGGGGCACAAACTGCACCCATACAGGATGCCAGTACTACATATGCAGTGATCTAACTCACTATGCCAAAATGCTAGCCCTGACAGCGCAATTTTAAACAATTATTTTCTTTTATTTTTAATGTTGTTTACATAGTAGAGAGGGATGCACTCCCATGCAACTCTCCAATTTGGGTGGGGGTAGGTTGAGGTATAGAGGAAGGTAAATGGGACACATGTTTCAAGGGGTAAGAGAGGGACCACTCCTTGCTGTCAAACTACATTAGATCCTGGGGATGGGAGACAGCCATTTGATGAAGCCTTAGAGGTCCCAATATGGGGAAAAGTGTTCTAAGGGCATTATTTGCATAGTTTTGATAGTTCTGACACATTCTCAGCTTCATTGCACCAGGATTAAGAAAATCTTATTAAGATCTATTGGCTGAACAAGTCTACCTTAGTGCATCCACAAACGCAGGAACACACTGCTAGCTTGGCCAGGTGAGTGGTCCAACCTTTTTTGCTTTCCATTCTGACAAGGCACTTGATGTCTTCTGCTGGCTTAGATGAGCTGGCTATGATGTCCCCTGTGTGCATCTCAGCATGCTGTCCACTGCATGGGCATTAGCAACTGAGGAGACACACTCCCCATACCTGATACCTGCACTCCAAGGTTGGACCATACATATATTGTGATTTTCCCTGTGGCCAGGGAGTTAGTTCAGTGATCTAGTTAGGGAGTTCCCCAAGAAGTCTCACCGAGGGTGACCTCAGACTTAACTCTGGTGTGTACCAGTCAATTCAGGGTCAGGCTCTATCACCTACACTAATCAATGCATATACCACTGGATGAAGGAAGCTACATGGTCAGTTCTACCCCCAGTCCCATCTATGATGGGTGCAATGGCCTAGCCCAACCCAGCATACCACAGGCTCAGTCTTCACATTCCACTGAGTGCCACAGCCTAGTTGGGGCAATTCGCAATAATTCCTACCAGGCTGGTCCCAAGCCCCATTCTTTCGCGTGTATAAACATGTGCTGTGGCCTATCCTAGCTCATCCTGTACCCCATCTGGCTCTCATGTATTACCATGGGTGCTGCAGCTTAGCTCAGCCCAACCTGCCCCAGACCCTGGCCCACACATATGCTGATGAGTACTGCTGCCTTGACCAGCCTGTTCTGCCCTAACCCTGGCTTTCATGCTCACCAGCAGGAGCTGCAGCCCAACAGCGAAGATCTTGATCCTGTTAGAGGGTCCTGCAGTCCAGTCTGATATGTCTCATTCTCAGTTACAGCACTTGCTGGTGGGTGTTGCAGCTTACCCCAGTTGACCCATCCCCAGTCCCAGGTATCAGGCTCATCAGTGGAAGCAGTGGCCCAGGGAGTTCCTGAAGTTCCCCTATCAGGCATACTCCCAGGCCAGGGTTCTGCATGTACCAATGGGTGCTACAGCCCAGGCTCACATGGCCTGCCCCCAGCCACAGCTCGCTGGTGGGTACAGCAGTCTAGCCCAGACTGGCCTATCCCCATGCCTCATGTGAGCTAGCAGGTGTTGTGGTCCAATCCAGTCTGGCCTATGCCCTGTTCTGTTTCTCACTCATGCCCATGTGTGCTGCAGACTAGCTCAGCCCAGGCCAACCCCAGATCCAGCCCACACATATGTCAATGGTTGCTGCAACCAGCCCAGTTGGCCTTCCCCAGCCCTGACTCTTGTGCTTATCCATCAGGAGCTGCAGTCTAGCAGGTAAATTCCCTGCCTGGCCCATTCCTGCCCTGGATCATGCATGTGCCGGTAGGTGCTATGGCCAAGCCTAACATGGCTCACTCCCAGGCCTTGTACTTACTAGTAGGTACTATAGCCTAGCCCAGCCTGGCTCAGACCCAGCCCATACACATGCCAATGGGTACTGCAGCCTTGTCCAGCCCACAATACCCACAGCCCCAGCTCTCACACTCATCAGTGAGAACTGCAGAGCAGCAGCAGCATGCCCAAAGTTCGCTGACCAGGCCCTGTCCCAGACACCAATCTTGCACATACTGGCAGGTGCTTCAATCAAACTTGGTATGGTTCACCCACAGTCTCAGTTCTCACTAGCAGGTGTTGCAGTTTAGCCTAGCCAGGTGCAGTCATATCCTGTCCTGCCTCTCAGACATACCAGTAGACAGTGTGGCCCAGCCCAGCCTGTCTCCAGACCTAGCCCACACAAATGCAGAGGTTTGCTGCAGTCTTGCCTAGCCTGGCCCACCTCCAATCCAGCTCTTGTATTCTCCAATGGGAGGTGAGGTCTGGCAGGGGATTTCCCCAAGTTCCTGTATCAGGTCTGCTCCCAGTCCCAGATCTCACACATGTGGTAGGTGCTGCAGCCCCATTTGGGAAAATCTGTCATTAGTCCCAGCCTTTACATGTATTCGTGGGTGCTGTAGCCTGGCCTAGCCTAGCCCAGCCTCCTCCCAGCCCCCGCTCCACAAATGTCAGGTTGAGTTCTACAGTCCAGCCTGGCTTAGCCTGACACTACCCCTAGCCCTCACACAAGCAGGTAGGTACTGCAGTCTCAGAGGTAAGTCCACATGCTCCCTACAGAATCTGCTCTCACAGCCAGTTCTCTCACATTCTGGTGGGTCCTGTAGACCAGCCAGACATGACCCACTCAGTGCTCTAACACTTGCAGGCATATACTGTGACCTTGCCCAGCCAGGTGTGTCCTCCAGCCCCAGCTTTTGCCTGCACCAGTGGGAGATGCTACTTAACCAGCCAGTCTGTCACAGGGGCAGGTGTCTTAGCCTGACCCAGACATGCCCTCTAGTTTTCCCCCTCTAAACTACTCTGTCTCAGCTCCCTTGCCTACCTGCAACTGCAGTGTTCCGGTTCATGGAAGACCCAAGAAGTCATTCCTCACCTGTCAAATATGCCATCACATGTCATTGCAACACGTCCCAGACCTCCTTCCTTGGGCAATCTGTAGCCCCCTGCTTGGGGGCTGCGGTGGCATGTCCTGACCCAGCATTTCCTGATTGCCCACACATATATATATGCTTTTTTATGATCTTTACATAGTTGATTAGGGCTCAAAGAATCAAGGGCTACAGGAAAGTAGGTAAGACCATTGTTTCCACATTCTCTTTTTTGCTTCCTGTATCTGGAGAAAGGGGAGAGACAAAGGGAGAAGACACAGCCACCCTCTCAATCATCCCACGGTCCCTGATATGGAGCATGCTCTGAGGGCACTGCTCAAGCTGTTTCAATAGTTCAACTATTCTGAATCTCTGTTGATCTCACAATTCCAAGCAAATGAGATCTCTTCATAATCCACTGACTGACAAGTCTATCTTAGCGTCTCCGCTTGCCCGGATTTTCACTGCCAATACTTGGCTGGGGTAGTTGATCAATTTGTTTTATCCTCTGTTCCCATATTTCTTTAAATAATAATCAGGATAGGCAACTATGCTGGCAACTGATATAATAAACATAAATTCAGCATTAACCAAGCTCAGGATACCCATCCTCTATTGGCTGCTTTTCTCCCAGCAGTGTTTGCGCTTCTCTAGGTACAAAGCAACTTAGGCAGTTTCCTACAGTTGGGATTATCATTTTAAGATTTTACAAGTTTGTTTTTAGCAATGTTGTCTCTGTTTCCCCAAGATTTTATTTTATTTTATTTTATTTTATTGGAAAGGCAGATTTACAAAGAGAAGGAGAAACAAAGAGAAAGTTCCTCCATCTGCTGGTTCACTTCTCCCCAAGTGGCTGCAACAGCTGGAGCAAAGACAATCCGAAGCCAGGAACCAGGAGCTTCTTCCAGGTTTCCCACATGGGTGTGGGAGACCAGACCCAAGGCTCTAGCCCATCCTCTACTGCTTTCCCAGGCCATAAGCAGGGAGCTAGATTGGAAGTGGAGCAACTGGGATATGAACTGGTGCCCATATGGGATCTTGGCACACGCAGAGCAATGCTCAGCAGTGTTTTCTAAATCAGCCTTGGTGAAGCAAAAGAAACAAACTTTCTCAAAATATATAAAATAATATAGAAGCAGAAATATAGCTTTAGTTATTATATGAGAAAGCCAGCATTGTAAAGATGGCAATTCATTTCATAATTTTGTACGTTTAATTAAATTTTCAATTATAAATTTTTTAATTTTTTTGAAATTCTAAATAATTAGTATAAAGTTTTTGAGATGCAATAGCTAAAGAGATCACAGAAAAGAGAATAAAGGAGGCACCTTCACTGACAGTGAAATGTATTTTAAAGCTACAGTGATTTAGATCGTGTGTAATACTGGCATTTGGAGACATGGTGAGGTCAAGAAAAGCAAGCAGGAAGCCCAGACTCTGATCAGTATACATTCAGGCTCACCTTATAATAAAGGTAGTCTCTCAAATAGAAAAATGAGGAGCTATTAAAAATAGCTGTATTTTAAAACACTGTATTTTAAAAATAGCATTGGAAATTTAATATTGGTATTTTACCTCACTCCAGGATCACATATGGGTGCTAGTTTGTGTCCCGGCAGCTCCACTTTCCATCCAACTCCCTGCTTGTGGCCTGGGAAAGCAGTAGAGCATGGCCCAAAGCCTTGGGACTGTGTACCCATGTCGGAGACCAGGAAGAGGCTCCTGGCTCCTGGCTTTAGATTGACACAGCAGCCAGCCATTACAGCCATTTGGGAAGTGAACCAGTGAATAGAAGATCTTTCTCTCTGTCTGTCCTCTTTGTAAATCTGATCTGCTTTTCCAGTAAAAATACATAAATCTTTTTTTAAAATGTATGACACTAATAATTATGCTATTTAGTATATTTTGACATAAAGATGAATATAACATATTGTCACACTTTTAAATATATAGACTAGGAAACTTGAACTGATGCTTTAAGTCCCTAGAAAGATTAGACACAGAGTTGATAGCTAGAGATATAAACAGATTCTAAAATACTAAGAGAGATGACTTCTGAGTGGAATTATGAATTGATTTTCCCTTGTACTTCTTGGTGTTTTCCAAGTTTTCCCTACTGAGCCTGTTCTGGAAACATGAGTGCAGTGTTCATTCCTAAGAAAACGGGTTTGGGGGTGGAGGGGGGAGCAGGAAGTAGATCTGCAGCCACTAGAAATGGCTGGAAGAATGGAGTCCATTTTGCTGCAGGGAAGGGGAACCAAGCTAAACAAGAAGGTGGGTGCCCAGGGGCACAGGGGCCACTGCTGGGAGAGCAGCTGGGGATTGGGCAAGTGGGCAGCACTGGGCTCACTGCAGGTGTTCTAGAAGGAAGACTGTTAGCTGCTGGCAAAATGTCACAAAGAGAATGAGATTCTGCATTCAAGAAGTTGGCCACGCCCTCCCCGGCTCACTTAACCCAAGAGGAGAGCAGCAAAAATCCAACAATATCATAGCAGAGACCTGAGCCAGAGCAGGGAAAGAAGGCAACTCTCACCAGCGTCCCCAGACAAGGATTGGAGTATGGGTGCCTTGAGCTGGGTGGTTTAGGAAACTGGTTCCATTACCCTCTACAAGTGGGTACCAACATAGCACACATAATGATGCTATCAACTGCCTAGTGAATAATATCAAGCTGCATGTAATAATGGTTACTCAATGATCTTTCCTGTTCGCTTCAGAAGTTAAAAATAAAGGTTCCTCCATATGTCTAGAGGAACCTGACTTCACACCAGAATTCTGGTGGCTGGATTGCCAGCTTATCACCATTGTTTGGCTGCAACAATGAATTATTTCATTTTGAAGCTTTATTAAAAAAAAAAAGTTTCTGGCACAATGCCAACATTCACAAACATTGTTGAATTTGCACTGTTAGTCCTGGAAAGAAGTTGTAGCTACTGGTGGCTGGAAAACAGGAAATGTTAAAAAAAAAAAAAGTGAAGTATTTCAGCAGTAACACAGCCCCATTATCGCTTCCAATTTCTACCACCAACTAGGAGAGAACACCTTGGTGTTCAGTTGCCTTAACACCAAAGGAGGAAGGCTTGGTGTCATACAGAGAGATAGGGAAGAAAATAGCTTTGAAATTACTCAAAGATATATAGAGAAAACAGTGAGTCAGAGATTAGGATGATGTTGTATTCTGGGTAGAGGCTATGCAAGAAGCTCAGGGAGGATTGTTCAGTCCTCAGGATGGAAGAGGAAATCCTTGCAACCAAGTGAAGCAAGAACCTCTCACTTGCAGGAGGCTTTGGCATTCAAAGGGTCCTCCCAGGATGATGACCTCAAAGTCCTCACTCCCCACAGAGACGGCTGGGAGCAGGAGGGTGCCCAGGCTACATTGGCGGCTGACTGTGGGGAAGCACCCCTAGTGGAGGCAGACAGAGATGCACGCTGAGACACGGCATGGGGGTTTCTTGGCCTGTGTCCCTGTCTACAGCAGCAAGAGGGCTGCTTCTAGATTCCTAGCAATTACACCTCATAATTCCCATCACATACCCATGGCACATTTTGCTCTTCACAATTTTTAATGCAGATTTTTTTTAACCACTAATATGAGTGAGGGGGGGCGGGGAAGCAACCCTGGTAAGTTGCAGTAGGTTTCTGTTCTGTGAGAAACAACTCTCTCCCTGGACAGAGGAGTTGAAGACTAGGAGCAGCTCCTACAGCCTCAGCACAGGTGATTAGGACGCCACATAGAGGATGTGTCCAGCACGAACTTGCCCAGCAGTGCCCTCCTCACACACCTCTGCATTGCTCTTCCTGTCATAGGACAAACATCTCTGATGCTGACAACAGCCTGCAGAACTCATCCCAGGATTATCTGTTGTGCCACAGGAGTGAGGCCGTCCAAGAGCACTCACGCATAAAACTCATGAATCCCAAAGAAAGCCACTGGGACATCCAACTGGGAGGGACATCTACCTTTTCTGTGGAGTGACCAATGGCAGCCAGTCTTGTCACCCAGATTGCCTGGCTGGAGTACCCAATGCTAAATAGTCCCGGTACAAACACCATTGGTTGCAGAAGGCTGTCAACGTGAAGACACACACTACAGCTGTCTTACAGTTACTCTGCCCCCCTCACCCTCATGGGTTGCAGGTTGATCGCAGAAGCCACCCAAAGAGAACACAATGCCTTCTCTCCAGATTGGGAAGGGAAGCATGATGGGCCTCCCCTCCACCATCCATTCCTACAAATCATTGAGACAAAGAGAAATGAGCAAGAGGCAAGAAGAGATGGAGGAAACTAGCCAATAAAACATATACATGATGCTTCGCATCACAGAAACGCAGATTGAGGAGAGCTCAAAATTTGATGACATTCAAGGCTGCACACAGTGTGGAAAAGCAGGTATTGTTTGGGGAGTATAAAGTAGTGCAACTTTTGAGAAGAAGAGAGATTTGATAGGTCTGCAAAATGTGCAAGGCCTTAGGAAGTCCACTTCTAGAGAGGCACCTTACAGGTGTAATGTGGGAAAATATGTGGTCAGAGATATAGTCAAAGTGATATTTGCAACAGAAAAAGAAAAAGCTAGAAATAAAAGCACTCAAAAGGGGCACTAATTACAGCATTTATGACAACTTCATAAACTTGAAGATTATGTGCTCCCTTAACACCAAATAAATTTATATAGACTAACACAGAAAGCTGGCCTTTCATTTGCTAAAGATGAAAGAATATGGTATATACAGAACAGTAGATAGTTACTTAGGGCTTAGAGTGACGATCAGAGGGGCACCTGGCTACATTTGAAAGGTGAATGAAGTCATAGAGGTTGTTGCTGTTGCCATATAATTAGTACTAGGTCTGGATCAATAGCTCCTAAGTTCCTGGTTTAGAACTATTTTGACTCTTTTCTTTCTCTTCCTGAAAAGAAGTGATAAGGTCGCCAGCACAGTACCCGACTTTGGCTCCATTTAACAGTCACAAATATGCTTATTTTGAAACATATAATATTAAAAAACTCAAATTCAAATACAGTGGTCCCTTCTGTTCCTCATGGCCCATTCAGTTCGTTTTCTAGGAACAACATCCCTCATTGCCTTGGCTGTGTCTTCTGGCATTTGCACTTAACCCTTATCGCTAGCTCAGCACTGTTGTTTCTGGGCACAGATGGTTCTACTTACTTTTCCAAAGACTTTATTTATTTAGTTGAAAGGTTGAATTATATGGAGAGAGGAAGGAAAAGAGAACACAACAGAGAACTCTTCCATCCTCTGGGTCACTCCCTAGACAGTCACCACATCCAGGGCTGGGCCAGGCTGTAGCCAAGACCAATCTGGGTCTTCCACAGGAGCGGTAGAGATCCAAGCACTTGAATTATATTTTTACTGTTTTCCTGGGTACATTAGCAGGGAGCTGGATCAGAACTGCAGCAGCCAGGACTCCAACTGGAACTCATCCACGATACCAACATTGCAGATAGTGGCTTAATCTGCCACAATGCCAGCCACAGTTCTGTGTACTACAACAACTTAACTTGTTATATACAGAATATGGAAATACAGTGCAAGGCACATATATAACTTTAAATTGTCTAGTGCCCACAATTTAAAAAATTAAAAGGTTTTTATTAATATCTTTAATGTAACCCAATATATTCAAAATATACCATAGCATCATATTATCAGTAATGAAAACAATGAGATGCTACTATCATTCGAATGTCCCTCACAAACTTGTGTTGAAATATAAGTGCCCAGGTAACAGTTGGACAGTTGGATCTTGCAGATGTGTTTAGGTCATGGGGACACTATGTCATTAAAAGGTTAAGGATTTTATCCCAGGAGTGGCCCTTCTCGGCTTCCCATCTGTTAAGCTGTCCATCATTCTATCACGTTCTCTCCTGCCATGTGATGATGCAACAAGCAGACCCCTCTCCAGATGCAGCCCCTGGGTCTTGGACTTCCCAATCTCCACAACCACAAGCTGACTACATTCCTGAAGCTTGTTATCTATCTGTTCTGCAACATTCCACTGCACCAGCAGGAAGTGGACTAAGACTAAGACATCTGTCTTAGTCCACTGGGTCTTCACTACCATTACTTCCCAATGTATTACGCTTTTTGGATAGAATAATCGATGTTTACATTTTATGCATATGACTATGCAAAAAGTATCACTGGAAGGCACTGTGATAAGTCTTGTTTTTATTTTGTTTTCATAATTTAATAATTTATTTTTTCTTGTTGTCAATTTGGGAAACTTGATATCTGTTATCCTAGGTCTTCTATACCTTTGGATGGCTTTTCAGCACAGTGTTCCATTATTCAGTCCCATTAGGTAAAGTATGTGTGTCCTATGGTCTTTCATTTTTCACCTGAATGCTTTATATTTTCATGTTGGTGAAACTTATCTCTAATAGGTTCATTGATTAAAAAGACTTGTCTAGTGTTCATAATACCTAGAATAGTACACAGATTCAATACAATCTATAAAAATCCCAACGACATTTTTTATAGAAATAGAAAATCCCAATCTAGAATTCCCATTGAGATCTCAAGGCACTCCACAGAACCTGTGCCCCACAACACTCCCCTCCAAAAACTTGAAGAATAAATTTACAGGATGCACATTGCCTAATTGCAAAACAATAAAATGCACAATAATCAAAACTGTATGCCCCTGGAATAAAAACAGAAATACAAACCAACAAAATAGAATAAAGAGCCTAGAAATAAACTCTTCACATAAAGCCAAAAGGTCCTTAACAAGACTGCCAAGATCACCCAGTGGCGAAAAGCTGGCCTTTCCAACAAATAGTGCTGTCCACATGCAAAAGAGCAAAACTTGACCTTTATGTTATATCATTGACAAAAATTAATTCAAAACAGACCAACAACCTAAATTTGTAAACCCGACATAGTAAAACTTCTAGAAGAAAATTTGAGAGAAAGTTTCAAGATGTTGAACTTGGCAACAATTTCTTCACTATTATACTAACAGCATAGAAAACAAAAAAATTTAAAAATTGACAAATGAGACTAAAGTAAACCTAACAACTTGGTGCATCAAGCAACATAAACAACAGAGGGAAAGGCAACACATGGAATGGAAGAAAACGTTTGCAACTCATATATATAAATAACTTCAACAACAACAAAAGTCAAATAACCCAATAAAATTATAGACAAAGAACTTGAATGGACATACTCCAATTATGATATCTAAATGACCACCAATCACAGTGCTCACTATCACTAACCAGCGGAGGAATGAACATCAAAGCCACAGGGAGGTAGCACTTCATTCCCACTATGATTTATATAAAAATAACAATTATTTTAAAAATAAGTGCTGCAAAGGATTGATGAAAATGGAATGCTACTATACTGTTTTAGGATTGTAAATGGCACAACTTTAATAAAAAAGAGAAAAATAATTTCTCCCAAAATTAAAAAATAGGACTACCACATGATCCAGCAAACTGACTCAGGACACACATCCAAAATAATCAAAAGTGGGTTTCCAATTATTACTTGTATGCCATGTTCACAAATGAAGCTACTCATGGCATCCAAGGCAAAAGAGCAACCCAAATGTCCATCAGTAGCTGAATGGATGAACAGAAGGTGGTATATTCATACTAAGGAATATTCTTCAACCCTAAGAAGAAAGGATGGTGTTATGCCTCAAAGGGTTCATTCAGAGACTGGGACAGCCTCATCCGGTTTTAGAATGTGAGGTCAAATCCCAGTTACATGGCACTTCCAGATCCAGCTTCCTGCTAAAAACATCCTGGGAGGCCATGGATGTTGGCTCAGGTGTTTGGGCCTCTGACGCCCAAGTGGAACACCTAGATGGATTTTCTGGCTCCTGACTTTGGCCCGCCCACTCCTGGCTGTCACAGGCATTTGGGGAATGAATAAGTAGACACAAGATTTCTGTCCTTTTGCCTTCCAATTACATTAGTTAGAACTCCTGCAACATGAATGGCCTTTGAAGACATTAAGCCAAGTGAAATAATTCAGTCACAAAAGGGGGACAGATACTATGTAATCCATCACCATAAGGTATTGAAACTACTCAGATTCGTTGAAACAGAAAGCAGAATGGTGGTTACCAGCCTTGGGGTGCGGTGGGGACAGGAAGAGTGGGGGGATGAGGTAAGGGAGAGGGGATGCACTACTGTCTGACAGGCATACACTCTCAGTTTTGCCAAAGGTCTGGAGACTTGCTTTCACAACAGTGTGAATTTATGTAGCACTACTCAACTGTGCCATTTAAGGCAATTAAGACAGTAAACTTCAATGTCTCTGGCCATGGTTGAAAAAACAAAGATGAGAGTCTGACACAGAACTGTCACCCTGGGATCTCCCTTCCCCACTCTCCAGGGGACGCCCCCTCCTCCCCTTCCCTCTCCACTGAGATGTGGCTTCTGGTCCCTGTTTTGCACGGCTGTCTCCATTCATCCTTTCCTGAAAAGGGAAACTTCAAACACCTTGTTTAGATTTGTCTGCTTGAGTTGGCTATTTTTTTTTTTTTTAACATTCTCACTCGATTCACAGCCTGGTTTGCTGTAGAAATAAATGTCTTTTATATGTGTATTTTGAAGGTGTTGTCTGTTGTCTTGTGACTTCTAGTGCTACTGTTAAGATTTTGTTGATCCTTTATATGTGACCTGCTTTTTCCTATCTGAGAACTAGTAGAATCTTCCTTATTCCCTATTTTATGAAATGTCTCAAATGGATTGGGGCATTTTTATTTTCAATTCATTGCACTGGACAGTCATTAGACTCCTTTAACCCAAGATCCATATCCTTGAGTTCTGAAAAATGCTCCCTCTTCCATATTCTCTGTTCTCAGGATCAGAGACTTTAGGGGTTGGACTTGTCCTCTGATTTTCTGCTGTTTGTTCTCCTGTTTTTATCTCTTATTTTATTCTACCTCCTCAGAATTTTGTTTTTGAATATTTTTGCCATATTTCTAGTATTCAAGGAAATCTTTTTGTTTGTAAACACATTTCATAGCACCCTGTTCTTATTTCACATAAGGAGAAGTTTTCCCTGTCAGGATTTAGTCTATCTGTTTCCTCTAATTTGCTGCTGTGTCCATTTTGGACTTTGCGCTGCTGGATGGTGTCCTCACACAGCTGGCTGGCTGTTCCTGTTTCAAGGGCGAGGAGTTGACTGGAAGCTTTCTTGAACACAGCTTTCGGCTCCTTCATCCTTCCCCCCTGCCTGGGGAACTCCATGTGGTGTTGACACAGATCAGAGGCCCCAGTGCGTGCACTTCCAGCCTGAGCGCTGAACTCAGGGAGCCCTGAGGGTAAACCCTTCGGTGTGCACCTCCTCTCGTTTTCAGGGCTGAACTGGCACCCTCAGCTGTGCCGTGCATTCCCTGCATGGAACGTTGCTAACCAGCATCTCTCACCCCGAGCTCCTCACGGTTATACTTCCAGCCACTGAGCCTTTGAGCAGACTGACATGGAGCAGGTGCTCCTCAATTTCTTCACAGCCAATTAAGGACTCAGCTTTTTGGGTCCATAACATTCACCTTTTGGCTTCCAAAATTGTAAATGTGTTTGTTTTCTCTCCTATTTGTTCTATGCTTATAAATGCTGGTCTTAACAAACACACAAACAAAACAAAAACACTTTTTTAGTGAAGGTTTTGGAAGTCAGCAAAGTTGTGGTTCAAGATACCACATACACTTAGAAACCCATTCAAATATTTTTTTCTAAAAAAAAAAAAGAAGAAGAAATTAAGAATACATAATAAAGTGTGCTCCCCATTTATGTAAGATTTGCATTTTTTAATTGATTACATTGCATTATGTGACATTGTCTCATAGGCTCTGGGATTCCCCCAACCTCTCCCCATACCCTCTCCCCATTCCTCCACCTTGTTGCATTACAGTTCAAGTTCAGTCAAGATTCTTTCATTGCAAGCATAGAGTCCAGCATCTTATTGTCCAGATAAATTCAATGGTTTCTTGGGGAGACCATCTCTGGTCTGAAAGCAGAGCTGGCAGAATATCATCCCGCTCAATTAAAAGCCACAGCATAACATCAACAACAATTTACAGCATTATGGAATTAATTGACATGGTATTGAGTAACAAATATGTTAAAAAATGCAAGTTCTTAACCACATCCTGTGACTACTTCATTGACATTTCAATTTTAGTTTATACACAGAAACGGCTGCTATACACCTTAAAATGGCTATAGGGTACTATTCAGCTGTCTCATGTCTATTTTCATTTTAGCATTCAGCAGTTTATAGTGTTGAAGCTTAATTCTGCTGAACTTGGTAGATTTTGGGATAGTCTAAACTGGCTTATAACTCTAACAAGGCATATGTCAACAGTTGCAGTGCAGAACAGTTTTAGGACCAGTGTGCAGTGAAATCTTCAATACCTTAGTAAGGAGTAACTAATCTTTGTGTCCTACCTAGTAAGGCATGTGTGAGTCCACGATGACCGTTTTCTGTCTGGTTCCAAGCTTTTCTTGTTGTTCTCTGTCTATTCCAATTTGTGTGCGCGTGTGTGTGTGTGTGTGTGTGTGTTTTGGAGTGCGGGGCTCTGGAGCGACCCTGATGGTGAGATTTACATTTTTTTAACTTCTTAATTTGTACCCTTAATTTGTATTGGCTGGTTTCTTTTCTAAAAGCCACAATTATGAATAATTTGTGAAGATCTAAGTTAAAAACACTTTGAAGGCCTAGTTATAAAAATAAAATCAAGTGGATGACACAGATTAAGCTGCTGCCTGCAGTTCCGGTGGCTCATTTGAGTGTGGGTTCAAGTCCCAGTAGTTCTACTTCTGATCCAGCTCCTTGTTAATGCAAGTGGGAAAGCAGAAGATAGCCCAGATATTTGGGTCTCTGAACCACTTTGGGAGACCCAGAAATAGTCCCTTGCTCCTCACTTTGTACTGGCCCAGCCACAGTCTCTTTCTCCCATTAACTTTGTCTTTCAAACAAATAAATATTTTTAAACGGGTGGCGGGGGATTGCTTATAAGAAAGAGAATATGCACAAGCAAAAATGAATTTCCACTGAGCTTGTCCCCTGCTCTGATGTCTCGAGGGCATTAGCGGAAGGGGGAAAGGGCAGGCATTCCAGTCACGTAGGGGAAAGAAACACACAGACACACAAGGCACACATTAGCCTAAAGCTAATTTGGCTCCAGATGTAAAGATCTTAACTCCTCATCCAGGTCACCTCCTCTGGCTCCCTCGCATTCCACCTCACTCCTCAGCTTTCCCTCCAGTTCAGACACACCCTTGGCTGTACCTGTCTGGGTGACTCCTGTGCCATTTAACCAAAGCTACTCACAGTCTGGTATAGTGAAGCCTTAACTCTCTCAGCAGCAGACACCAGCAGGATGAGCCCAGGCAATGTGAGGAGGCTCAGGGTCAGAGCAGAGTCCCAAGCCTGGCTATACCTCAGCTTCTTTATTTACAAAACAGAGGACTGATAATGTGATACAGGTGCAAGTGTAGTGCAATTTACAACAGGGAAATGATTGTCACTCAGTCCTTGGGGGCTCACATAGAAATTCAGGGGTTCCCCAACAGAGGTACCCTGGAAAGCTTGCCCTTTGTTGACACTGGAATCCTGTTACTGCTTCTCCTATTGGATTGAATTCTAAAAAAAAGTTTCCCTTTTAGTTCAAATATTTTTTTGTGCCAGCAATCAAGTTTCTTCAATCCTACCTTCCCATCATAATCCCCAAATGTCCCTTCTTCAAGGAAGTTACTTCATTTTATTTGCTTGAAAAGCAAAGAGAGGGCCCGGCGTGATGGCGCAGTGGTTAAGGTCCTCACCTTGCACACCCAGGATCCCATATAGGCGCTGGTTCTATCCCCAGCAGCCCCGCTTCCCTTCCAGCTCCCTGCCTGTGGCCTGGGAAAGCAGTCGAGGACGGCCCAAAGCTTTGGGAACCTGCACCCGCGTGGGAGACCCGGAAGAGGCTCCTGGCTTCGGATTGGCATAGTATCGGCCGTTGTGCTCACTTGGGGAGTGAATCATCGGACGGAGGATCTTCCTCTCTGTCTCTCCTCTCTGTATATCCGCCTTTCCAATAAAAAACTAATAAAAATAAATCTTTAAAAAAAAGAAAAGCAAAGAGAGACACAGAGGGAGGACGGGTGGGGAGGGAGACCTCCTATCCAGTGGTCCACTTCCCAAATGCTCTTCACAATCAGGGCTGAGCCCGGCCAGAATCAGAAACCCAGGGATTAGTGTAGGTCATTTACACAGGTGCCAGCACCCAGGTATCCAAGCCAGCACCTGCAGACTTTGGGGTACTATCAGGAAACTAGAAACAGGCATGGAACCAGGTCTGGAAGGTTCACAGTGGCATCTTCACCACTACGTCAATACCCATGATCCCTCTTATAAAGGCATGACAGGCCACTGGATTATCTTTACAGGGAGACCAAATTCCAATGGACCCATGACAAGGAGGGCTTTGCAAGTTCTCTCTCCCTCACACTGAAGTACAAGTGCCCACATAGACTCTACAGTAAAGTAAGAACCACTGGAATTTACTAGGCACTAAGGGCACAGGCCTTACATATCTTACCCTGGATAGTCCCTAGTTTCACACTGCTAATTTTTTTTTGGTTCTTGGGGACACTCTCAGCTGCCGCAGGGAAGATCTCAGAGCCTCTCTCACTCCCTCTCTGCCACAGGCCAGAGGTTTATTTGGCTTGCCCAACACATATCTGGGAAGTGCTCTCCACACCTTGGAATCTAACCATCCACCTACTGTAGAGCATATCTGGACATAGGCCGTAGCTCGAAGCAATTATGATTTCTAGTGGTACTGTTTTCCCAAGTAAAAAAATAGAGTCAAGCCTTAATGCAGAGTGTGTCACAGTCTGTGGCTTCCAGTGATCCTGTCCCTGGTCATCAGGGTCACAGGGATTTCCCCCTGCAGTTGTTTGAAGGAGAAAAAGAAAGTGTCATTTACTAAGCACTTCTCCTCCTTACAGTCACGAGGCCCTTGCTATTTCCTATATGAGACTCTTACACTAGCAAGTACTGCTGAACATAGACAAGAAAGGATGCAGAAGTTACCCTATGATGAAGACAACATACAAGAGAACTTGAAAGAGCTCATGGAAATGCAATTAACAGCTAAAAACACAAATTTTATTTCTCAATAGAAGCTTCCTCAAAGTCAAGGCACCTTTCAAATAGGACTGGTGCTGTGGCGTAGCTGGTAAAGCTGCCACCTGCAGCACCACCATCCCAAAGGGTGTCAATTTGAGATCCAGTTGCTTCACCTCTGCTCCACCTCCCTGCTAATGTACCTGGGAATGCAGTAGAGGATGACACAAGTTCTTGGACCCCTGTTGCTCACAGGGGAAATCTGGGAGAATCTCCTGGTTCCTGACTTTAGCCTGGCCCAGCCTGTGCTATTGCAGCTATCTGGGGAGTGAACAAGTGGATAGATCAGTCTCACTCTAGCTCTCCCTGTCTGTCCCTCTTCCTAAGTAACTCTGCCTTTCAAATGTACAACTTTTTTTAAAAAAGATTTATTTATTTTTATTATGAAGTCAGATATACAGAGAGGAGAGACAGAAAGAAAGATCTTCCATCCAATGATTCACTCCCCATGTGACCCCAACAGCTGGTGCTGCGCCAATCTGAAGCCAGGAACCAGGAACCTCTTCCAGGTCTCCCACGCGGATGCAGGGTCCCAAAGCTTTGGCCCGTCCTCAACTGCTTTCTCAGGGCAGAAAGCAGAGAGCTGGATGGAAAGTGGAGCCACCAGGATTAGAACCGGCTCCCATATGGGATCCTGGCACGTTTAAGGTGAAGACTTTAGCTGCTAGGCCATGCTGTCAGGCCCAACTTTTTTTTTTAATGGACACTTGTAAGTGATGATACCAACCATTTAATCCTTCTGTAAGCAACTAAAGATCCTGAGAAATTAACCATTGTTAATGCAGGCTTTAAAAAAAACATCGATATGGATAAATGGGTGTCCTTTAAAGATTTAAGATTAGCAAAAAGAGTGAGAAGGGGTCAAAATAGGACTGTCATGTAGACGCCTGAGGATTTCCCAATGCTTTTTGGCTAAAGATTGGATTTTCCCGAAAGACTCTCCCAACAAGCAGATGTGGTCATTCCTTGGTTCTCCAGGAAGTCAGCAAGAAAAATGCCTTGAGCATTTCAACTCTACCTGCTGCTCTGGCCTTTGCTCTTGACCAGTATGCCTGTGTTCTGATGGCCACTTTCACTTCTAAGTAGCTGTGGCCTGGTTGTGCCTTGTTTCCAGGACCATCCTGGTAAAGCCAAGATTTAACCTGCACTTGACTTGAATTTCTCAGTCACAATTGCACAAGCTGAGCCATTCAAATTATCTGTTCTGCTGCCTTCTGTTTCTGCTGCTAACCATCAGTCGTCTTTGATTGATGGCATGATCTCTTGATCATGCTTTGCTTCCTTGCAAGTTTATGTGAATGGCCTGCCATGAAGGGCTTCATCCTCACAACATTGCCTTGTTCCTTCTTAAAACAAGTTACCCATTCATAAATTGCCTCTTTCTTTCAGGCATTCTCCCCCATACATTTGAGGGACAGGGCAAAGGATCAGTGACTTCACCACTCTCCCACCCAACCTTCAACTGTCAATCTAATGTTTGTTCTTGCTTCCATTTTAGGAGAGTTCATGCCACCTTTTCAAACTTAGAAGCTCAAACTAGATTCTATTCAGACATGTTATAAAAATGTATAACTTTATTTTTATATCAAGTTCTTTTTAAAATCTATGCAGAGTTTTTGTTTTGTTTTTGGTTTTGCCTTATGTGCATTTTTCTAGAATTTGGTAAAGACCACTGATAAAAGATACTGTTTTTATAACAAGCACTCAAGTTATGTGTAAATGTATGAAAGACAGTCCTCAGGTGACTGGGGCCAGGTAAGGTAGATTGGAAAAGATATCAGGAAGAGTTGGGCACACTCTCCATTCATTCACTAAGTAGATCTTTCATGAGAACCTACTATGTTTTGAGCACCATGCCACACCCTGGGGAAAGGCAGTGAGGAAAACCTGTCTTGTTATCTGCTCGTGTGGGACACACAATAATATGGGAAAGATTAAAATCAATCAATTAATTAATTTTTAATTCATTAATTAAACTTAAATTAATGAATTAAAATTAATCAGGTAGCTACACAATTAGCTAGTGTGTCAATTAGCTTCTGATTAACACCTCCACTGACTGGGGATGGGAGCACAGGGCAGAGTTCTAGAAGTGGACATTCACAGGAACTCTACCAACTGGAAGAACTTAGGAAAAGTTTTACAGGAAAGTGAATCTTCAGCTAAGAACCGAGGGTGAAGAAATGCTGATGGGGCAAAGGAGGAGGAATAGCGGAACAGTGTTCTGGGCGGATGTCATGTGCAATGGCCCTGTGGTAGGGAAGAGCAGTTGTATTCAGGGAACTGGCTGAAGCAGCACAGAAGGCAGACTAAAGGCTCTCACAAGACTGAAGAACCAGGTCTTCCCTGACACTGTAGGCCTGTCATGTACTTCTGACCTAACAGTCACACGACACCACTGAGGAGTTTTAAACCAAATAGTAGGGAGAGGAAAGGCTTCCATCATAAACAATCACTAAACATAGGCATAGATGGGAGATAATGGAGACTCCGACTGCGGTGGTGGCACTGGATACAGGGAGTAGCAAATAAATCTGAAAGTTCCCAACAAGGCAAAGCTGACAAGCATTCCAGAACATTACATAGAGGATGGAGGAGAAGGAAGCAGCTCCAGCGACACCAGGGCTCTGAAGGCAGTGAACAGAGCAGCCCTAGAAAAAGCTGGAAGAAGGAGCAGCAGGTGAGGGGCTCCTCAGAGCTGAATGGGTGCATCTGACTGGGTTCTGCTTTCTGCAGAACCTTCCAGAGTTTGGAGGTAGGAGATGATCTAACGGATCCCTCCCCTCCACACCCAGCCCCAGAGGTTACTGCTTTGATGGACAAAAGTCAGGAAACCTGAGATGAGTGTTGGACTTCACCACTGGCTAGCTGTGTGGCCTGGAGCAAGCCACTGAATTATAGACTCACAATAGACTTCCTTGTGGACCAGGGCGGAAGGACATCCAAAGAGAGAGAGAAAAAAAAGCAAAACCAAGATGCTTCTGTCCCTCCCACCTTCCTCCTGCCTCAGAGCCTCCTGAGATAGTTGTTCACCCACATACACTATGTCTCCACTGGACATTGAAAAGGCACAGATTTCAGCCTGGCCTGATATCTCACAGGTGTGGTTGGAGGGCTTGAATTTGTAGCTTGTTCTGAAACTGTGAACTGTAAGTCACAGAGGAGAGAATAGAGAATTTCCAAAGACCATGTCCACAGTGTCGCCGATGATATATCATGCTGTCACAGGGGCAAGCTTGAGCAAGAGCTCCAGCTGTGCCTCCAGCTCCTTGTCGGACAGGGATGCACTTGGGTTTCATTATTGTATCATTGCCACTAGAGATCTAGGGCAGGTGCTGCCACATCCTCAACCAGAGATGCATACAGGATTGTGACATTTTACAGGCTAAAACTCCCAAAAGCAAGCCCAAAATTTCCCTTTGAACCCACTGGAAGAACACAATCTACCTGAGTTCTACCCTAATCTTATTTTTTTTTTTAAACTTAAATATCAGCAACATTTTTCACAAATTTCAAGATGCTGACTCCATAGAAGCCACACAACATAGAATTGAACTTTTGAAAAATTAAGTTGGCATATCAACTTGTCAGATGACTTACAGGATGTTTTCAGCAAAGTCGTGTAAAATGAAAACAAGTTCTGGAACACATGAAGCACCTAAAAATAGCATTTTGTGCTAGAACCAGATATGAAAATTATCCACATAACTAAATCCCAAAGTCTATTGGAGCAGAAGGCCCTCACATTTCCTGGTGATTTCTAATGGGCATGTATGTCATGTTTTCCTGAAGTATGTTGGGAATACAAATCAGCACTTTTCTTTATGTTCCCATCAGGCTGGTGCATCCTAAACATCTAGTATAGCAGATACATAATAATTGAACCAAAGAAGGCAACCGAGTACCAAAGACTTGACTTACACCATCTGGCTTATCTTCATGATTGCCTATACAAATGGGAAAACCGGGTCACACAGATAATAAAAGGCAGAGCAAGAATCCCCACCCAATCTGTATGATTCCCAATACCCGTGAAACTATCCCCCCCACTGACGTGGCACTCCCCAAATGACTCACATTTTATCTTATCTTCCAAATGGAGGCCCATGTTGGGTTTATCACTGGCATAGTCATAACAATGATTATCTTAAGGAAATACCATGAGTTCATATCATTATGAGCCAGATTAAGCACCAAAACCTTTTAGCCAGGTTTAATGCATAATGCACATACCAGCTAGTCCAGCAATCCCATTGCTAGAGATGACAGCTGAAGGATATGCTTACAACAAATATAAAAATAACCAAAACTATATTTTGTTATGCCTACTACAGCACAACCTAAATACGCAAAAGTAGAAGACTGACCCTAAAAAGAGTCATTGTGTAGCTCCTAAAAAAAAAAAAAAGCATGTGTATAAATATGGAAAGATCTTTAAGAAAAACAAAAGGAATAGAAACATATGCATAGTTCCACATCTTCTCTGATTAAATAAGATACACTCCTGGTGCAATCTATCATTCTCTAAGCATTTACCAATTTCTGTTATCAACCAGCTTATTTCTCTCCCTGAATTGGCATTTAGCACTTAGACTAAGACACAGGGCTAGAGTTGTGACATGGAAAGATAAGCCATCAGAGAAGCCCCCAGCACTCAGCCAGGCAGAAGAAATAAATAAAAGTACAGTTTCAGAGTGGGTGGCCAAGTTCAGGGACCACCTTGCTGAAAACTCCTCAACCTACCCCAAATAAACTGCAGATAGACAAGCAGGACTGGACCAAGGGAGAGAGGCTCATGTCCACCGGCTATGGGTTTTCAGAGCAGATGCCAGGCCAACCAGGGTATTGCACCGCAAGTACCAACTAGGTGTCCATGTAAGTTTCCATATAAGGAGCCACACTGGGAAGGAGAAGGCAGAGAGCCAAGAGTGCCACAGGATGGAGCATTTCCTCGAAAGGAACTAGGTCAAAGTGAAAGGAGACAGTTAAAGCAGAAGACAGTACTCCCACTAATTGACAAGACTTCCTTGTGGACTAGAAAGGAAGGACATCCGAGTTGGGTGGAGGGGGAACAGAGATGCTGCTTCGTATATCCGAGAGTAGGGAATGAATGTGTCTGTGTGGGCCCCTTCACCAAGACACATCGCAGAAAACTTCCAGAACTCTTTTACCTCTCGGGAGTGCAACTGGAGGTCAGTGGCTGTATGGGGAGGGAAATTCTATTACTTTTGTAATAGAAAATTTTCAAACATTTTTAATAGTCAGGCATCACCAGAAAAAAAAAAACTGGTGATGCAAAATTAGTTTCACTTCCCATTATACTCTGCTTTTGCATTAAAACAGTGAAAACAGACCTTTTCTGGAAATCAACGATGTCTTCCATCTGATTTATCATTGATGAACTCCATAGTCCCATATCCACAACAAGAGGATCCCAAACTTTGTGGAGGCATCACATTGAGATCTCATTGAATCAACAGCATCAGATTTTTTCTATTTTAAAGATAATTTATTTATTTTAAAAGTAGAGCAGCAGAGAAAGTGAGACAGACAGAAAGATCTTCCATCTGCTAGTTCACCCCCCAAACATTTATAACAGCCAACAAGGTGGGTGACACTTCAGTGCTACAATATCAATATTTCAGATTAACTCTCAGGTTGTGCCTATCAGAAATGAGTCCCTAAGTAGAAGGCTTTGCATGGGTAACATTCATCTGTTAATTCATTCATTCCTAGGTATATCTGAGAAATTGTTGCATATGAGACACCTTTATAGGTACTGTGACATAGTCGTGAATAGATCAAGGTCTGTGTCCCAAAGAGTTCCTATACTATTAAGAGAGACACTGAACACAAACTCAAATAGATTACTACTATAATCTTAGTGAATGGAAAATGCTATGATAAAAATAAATCAGTATAATGGAAATATGGTGAATAAAGGTAGTGATTACTTTGAACTGAATTCTTCCTGAACTCTTCATAACTAATTTCATGTTAAAGTCTCTTTTAGAAAGTAACATTACTCCACTAGGTACTTTGTCTTTGGGGGATTCGTTTAACCACAGAAATGGAAGAAAGTTTCCAGCAATAAAAAAAATCACGAGGACATGAGAAATGAAGGAAGAGCAGTCACCTGAAGTTCCACAGGAATTCTGAGCTCACTGGGGCACCAATTTAGCAATTTTGGGGGGTCTTCTTCAAATTACAAAGAGGTAAAGCTTGTTGTTTCATAAGATTAAAAAAAAAAAAGGTGTCTTGGGGAGATTGAGGACATAACTGAGTTGTGGCTGATGGGGACCAAATTCAACTTCAGAGCTACCTATTCGATAGTCCTCTGTAGCCACATGAGTTGTGTGAAAGTAAGGGACTTATTTATTGATTTGTTTTAATTTTTCATGTACCTTTTCCAGAAACAGAAAGAAAATGGAGATAAAGAACGAGCTTGGAGCTTCTGGCTCACTCACTGAATGAGACGCCACTCACCTGGCCAGAGCTGGACCACGTCATGGCTGAGAGCTGAGAACTCAACCTGGGACTCCCACAGGCTGGCAGAAAGTCTATATAACTTGAGCCATCCTTGCTATCTGCTGACACCTGCTTTGATGGGGAGCTGGAATTGGGAGCAGCACCAAACTCCTGACTCCAGCTTCCCGTCAAAGCAGTTGCCAACAGGCAGCAGTGATTCCTAGAAGGCCCCAAAGTACATGTATCCCTTGGCGTGCCAGACCAAGTGTGCCAAGAGGGCTGTGAGGATTGCTGTGTCTCTGAGACTAAACACATTGTCTATGGGGATACTGCTTACTGTGAGGCCTATAAAACATAACTTCTAGAACCTTCCTGGAAGTATAGTGTTGGGAATCTGATAATATGCATTTGAATACTACTTTGTCAACTTCTAGCTGCATGATCACAGGTGAATTAATTGAACTCTCTAAACATTAGTGTTCCTTGGCCATTTACTACATGTCTGACACTGTGCCACTTGCTGGAGATGTGCAAGTGAGGAGGTTGAATTTCCTTTACCTTCACAAAGGTTACTGCTCTTGTTGAGAGGACACACCTGAACCATACTTCTAAGGCTGCTCTACAATTTCTCTAGACATGTAGTGGTCCTGCCTTTTCACCTGTGCTAGAGGCTGCCCACATCCAGCTGTGCCCACTGCTCCTTTCCTTTTGCCCTTCTGACAAGATCACACCTCCTGCCTCCATGCTGTCCATCAGGGCCGTGTAGCAGGATTAGCCCTTATGAAAATGGAACCACCATGGCCACTTTTGGGTCATTGCATAGAATGGCCAGCACGACCACCTCCTAAACTTTCTTCTCCTGCCCCCTCAGCCAAGGAAGCCAATGTTCTGAAAGAGACAACTACAAGATGCAGGAGTCCCCATCAGCTCTGTCAGGCAGACCTCAGAGGAGAGCTGTCCAAGAGAAGGACCCATACCTGCAGCCAACGTTGACTTAGCAACACACTTGGGAGTTCAGTCACCAAGGTGTACAAGTTGTAAGTCACTACAGCATGATCATTTCTCACTCAGGAATCAGCCAGCCTGAGAAAAGCTTTCTGTAAGTGCCACCTGAAGGAGTGAGTGCTAACTGACGAATGGAAGCAGAACCAAGGGAAGAGAAGTGGACAGGGAGAACCATCCGAACAGGCGAGGGCAGGGCAAAAGCTTAGAAGGAGATGAAAGGGCCTGGTGTGCTGGGTAACAGGAAATAGTGCAGATGGCTGGAATGCAAGGAGAAAGCGGACACAACAGGATGAGGCACAAGAGGTTGATCAGCCAGATGGAGGAGGAGGGATCCTTAGGGTCAGGTGAACAGCTTGCCCCAGATCCTGAAGGCAATGGCAAACTAGGAGAGCTTTGGACATGTTCTTCATCGGTGATAAGGCCGAGCGACTGGAGCAGCCTAGCGACAGGAGATCAACATGAAACTCAGCTGCTCATGGAAAGTACCTACTGTGGTACCTGGCAGACAGAAATACACGACTTCCCTTTTCCCTTCCTCTGCTCATCTGCTCACGTAATTTGAGAAACTAGCCAACCCTGGAGCTCAGCACACTTACTTCCAGAAATAAGTGTATGCGTAAGAATGTGTCCTTCAGACTTGCTTGCAGAGGCAAAAAGCCAAAAAACTTGGATAAACACCAAGAGGAAACTGGCTGAGGGACAAGCATTGTGGTACAGGGGGTGAAACTGCTGCTTGCAATGCCTTCAGAACGACAGTTTCTCTTTTGGCCACTCTGCTCCTGGTCCAGCTTCCTGCTAATATGCCTGGAAAGCAGCTGGAGATGGCACAAATGCTCCCTGGCACCACATGGGAGACTGGATGGAGTTCTGTGCTCCTGTCTTTGACTTGGCCCAGCCCTAGCAGTTACAGCCATTTGAAGTATGAACCAGTGGATAAAAGACCTCTTTCTCTTTCTGACTTTCCATCGCTCTGTCACACTGCCTTTCTGATAAATAAATAAAAAAGCAAACCTTAAAAACTGGGAAACAAAAGAAATTTTAAAGGGTTATATCAGAACTATAATGCAGAAGCCTAATAATTTCTCACAAAAATTTTCATGTCATTGCTTTGTGTAATGATAGGTACAAGCAAAAGCATGCTCATAGTGCAGAAAGACTCTGCTAAAGATTTCTTGGGTATTTTTCTGCTAAAACCCTGGCTAACTTTTTCAAAACACTGTCCTAGTAAGCAGATGTTATCTTTTTTTGACCCTCCAAAACGTGAACAAACAAAATATCTTGAGCATTTTCCCAAAAATCTAAAGCCATGACATTTCCTCTTGACTAGTATGCTTCTGCTTTGATTGAACTAACCCAGCTCTTGGCAGCCATGGCTGCAACAGTGCTTTGTCTTCTATACTGGGCAAAGCCATGTTTTGTCGCCTGCTACAATCCTCCAAGAAATACTTCAGAATTCTAATCCTATTTGCTCAAGATGGTGAGTGCTGCTCTTGTTTTACAGAAATTTTTGCTTGCTTGCCATAGGTTCTTGTACAAACTTTATGGATGGGGATTTACGTAGGAGCAAATACTTAAAAAGAGGAAATAAGGACAAATAGAGTAAATTTGGGATAAGAGGAGATGTGACATCTGTTTGTACCCAGAGACTTTGTTCCTCTTTACCTACTGATTTCTTAAGCTGCAGGACTCGACTCAGAATGTCAGCTCTCTGTGACATTTCCCAGGTCAAGTCAGATGTCCTCCTACAAGGCCACATTGCTTCTAACCAAGAAGCTGTCACAGCTTCAGTTCCTTCACTTCAGCTCCACCACTAAGCAGCAGCATAGGGACTGTATCATCACACCTTGCCTTCCCAACAAAAATCCATGTTTGTTGAAGGAACCATTGTGTATTAATGTTGGGCATGGTACTACATATTCCCAATTTTGATAAAGAGATAGTTTCATGGAAGAAAAAAAAAAAAACCACATCTCTGGAAATGATCAAATCCACACAGCAGGCAGAAGGGTTGCACAGCTATAACTCCAAAGTAGATAATGAATCAAAGATCTGAACAACAAAAATCAAGAACAAAAACAAACGAAATCATGTGCTTGTATGTTTTGCATCCTACAGCAGCATGTTTTCATTTAAATAAATTTTGACAATCTACCATTGTTGTTCCATGTAAAATCTCCCCTGTCATGACTTCAGAAAAAGTGAAGCAAATAAATATGTTTAATTCTGTGCTGCTGAGCAAAGTGGCTGAATATGACAGCACTGTGGCAGGTAGCACTGGTGACAACCAATATTCTACTCAAAGAAATGTGCTCACATGAAACCAAAGTTTTGATCCTTGGTAGAAAACCAGCAACTGAGCAGAAGATGTTAACAGTGAACAATAGACAGTTGCCCTCAGGCTTCTTTACATGGGGCAGAAATTTGCTGACTGGCTGTTGTATTACAATAAGAAGTCGCTGTGAACACAGCTCGGTGGACGTGGGCTGTATGACCCTGGAAAGCAGAAGTTGGTTGTTCTCTGATCCTGGCTTTGTCACCTTCAGTTAGACTGATTCATCTGCTCCCAGCCACTCAACACTCCTTACATCCATTTCTTGTGTATTTTGCTTTATGAAGTAGATTCACGCATGGCTTCATGATGGGCGCTGTTTCAGCCGTGCCAAGAGGGGCATGCTAAGGGCCAACATCTCCAGATCCAGTAGGAGCTCCGCCCTGCAGCATCACTAGAGTGGGTTGCATCAGGATGGTGAGGGCATCTGGATGCCCAAATCTTCCATCAGCTGGTGTGTCAGCAGCCCAAATTCCTGCAAGAACCATGGCAAGGCAGGGCCCAATTCAGAAGCCCAGCACTGCAGCCAGGTCTCTTCCATAGGTGGCAGAGATCCAAGGATATGAGTGACCATCACCTCCTACCTCCCTGGATCTATATTAGCAGCCAACTAGAGCAGAAAGAGGAAGAACTGGGACTTGAACCAGGAACCATTATGGAATACAGGTGCCCCAAGCAGCCTAGCCATGGTGACTTAACTGCAGGATTCATCTTTAATATCACTCTGTCTCTGCATCAATGAGTTATCTGCTTACAAGCTTGATTTCTTTAGTATTGTCCCTATGCACTTTCCATAAAGCATCAGTGATGCCGCCATGCTTCCACCCAAGCTTCCTCATCAGACTGATGCTTATCTTTGCTTCTGCTTTAGCGGAATTTCTGTGGCTCTGATTGGGGCTCTTTATCCTTAGTGCCTCAAATGAGATCCTATGTGGACAGGTGCAAACAAATCATTTTTGAGTTTGTCTTGGTACAAAACATTTTAAAACCCCTCCCCAGCTTTTAATAATATGCATTTCCATTAATATTTTGAGAACCAATCAATTGCACATTATTTACAAAACTGAAAGCTGGGTCCTAGCGTGATGACTCAGTAGCTAAATCCTCTTCTTGCAAGTATCAGGATCCCATATAGGTAACCGTTCATGTCCCAGCTGCTCCACTGCACATTCACCTCCCTGCCTGTGGCCTGGAAAAGCAGTGGAAGATGGCCCAAAGCCTTGGGATCCTGCACCCACGTGGAAGTCCCTAAAGAAGCTCCTGGCTCCAGGCTTCGGATCGGCTTTGCTCTGGCCATTGCAGCCATTTAAAAAGTGAACCAAAAGATCTTTCTGTCTCTCCTTCTCTCTGTAAATCTGCCTTTCCAATAAAAATAAAGACATCTTAAAAAAAAAATTTTTTTTTTGAAAAAAAGCAGATAAACAACCCATCTTAACTCTGTGTGTAACTAGGATGTCTGCACACATTTGTGAGCTGGTAGCAGACAATGGGTTGTGGTTTAAGTTGGGAACAGCAGCTATGTCAAGGGACTGGCAAGTCTTATCATCGTTACAATTGGCATGGGATATCTTCATACTTTTTTTTTTTAATTAACAGGGAAGTTAGAAGAGAAACACAACCCTGAAAAACTGGAATAGGCAAAGATATTCCTATGAGACTGTTCCCAAGGGTAAAGTCCTAAAAGCCAGAAGATTCCTGCTTCCAGTTGAAATTTCCTTTTCATGTTGGAATGGAATTGTTTTTAAATGTAACATTTTTCCTGGCGGTCTCTGGGATTATTAATTCCAATGAACTAAGGCACAGACTCTGAAGTGATTTACATGGTCCAGGACCTCAATGCTAATTACTCCTTCAGAGGAAGCCTTGGTCACTTTTAGGAAATGAATGAACCCTTCCCATCAGGAAAAGCAAAATTTCAGCACTGTGGGCTTAGGGGGAAATGACGGTCACACTTCCAAAGGGACTTATTGGTAAAGCAAACTGAATCACTGACAGGTCCTTGAGGCTGGGGTCAAGGCCTGCAGTAGGTGCTGCTAGAGTAAAGGTAACTTCATGGAAGCACAGTACCTGTCTCAGAGAATACCTAGGCTCAAGCTCAAGTGCTCTCAAACCCAGGCTTTCCCACCAGGCACTTCAAAAAAAAAATATATATATATATATAGTAGCACTGACACTTTCAGGAAATCTAGGCTCACTGAATTTAAAACGCCTGTGGCACAGTTCAGTAGAAATATCCTCAGGGCTGCAAAGAATAGGGCAGACGGAGCGTAGGTAAGGACATCAATGTGAGCCATCTACAGACTGAAGAAGGAGTCGGAACGCACAAGAGGGTGAGCTGGCCCACAGGAAACACATCAGGAAGAAGACCTGTGGCTTAGCAAAGTGGTTGAGGCCACATAGTCCCCAGGTTCAAAGCCTGACTCTGTCCTTCTCCAGAGGGCATGCTTGGGCCTGTCACTTAACACTTCTAGCTCTCCACATGATCAGCCTCACAACCACACATGGAGAGCTCAATGAGTCACAGCAGCAGTTCAGGGCAGCTGGTGCCCAGGGGACCCTCCCAGATGTCGCCTAGTTGCAGGCTTCCTTCAGGTAATGGCCTAAGGTACACTCCTCAAGTAGGAAGCAGGAGCAGCAGAGAGAACGGAGGGTCCCAAGCTAACCAGGAAGGAACAGTGGACAGCTTCAGATAGGCCACAGGTAGAGAACCCAAATAATCTCACTGGATTTAGCAATAAGAAAGTCTTTAGCCCCAGTTTCCAAGAAATCCAGGCAGTGCTGTTAATGAGAACCCCCTCAAAACAAGGTTAAACAAGGTCAAAATTAGCTTTTGTTTTAATTAATGCTTTTCTGATTACCAAAGTAATTCCTAAGCAACGCAGAAACTCAGAAAACAAGGCAACACAGAAAGGAAAAATCAAGAGTGATTATTCTACTTCCCAGGGACGGCACTTCTCTCCCTGGATGTCAGCGGATGACTAAATCTGTCCAATATTTTCAAACATATTATTTCACTCATTTTTATATTGTTTAAAAATTTACTTTATTTATTTGAAAGGCAGAATGAGAGAGAGAGAGAGAGAGCGTGGTGGGTCTCTGCTTGTGGTCTAGGAGGTCAGATCCACTCCCTGTTTGTGGTCTAGGAGGTCAGTGGGTCTTCTACCTTTCACATCACTACAATGATTAGGGCTGACTTAGGTTGCAGCCAGGAGCCCCACACTCCATTTGGGCCTCCCACCTGGGTGGTAGAGGCCCAAGTACTTGGACCATTTTCCATTGCTTCCCCAGGTGCATCAGAGGGAACAGGTTTGGAAATGGAGCAGTTGGGACTCCATCCGGCAGTCTGAGACACCACTGCTGTGAACAACAGCTTAACCCACAGTGCCACAACACTGGTTGCTACTCTCTCTCCCTTAGAGTGCAGTAACTAAACCTTTTTAAATAGGTCACAATATCTAGGCACTATAAAAAGAGTTTTCATAGCAATCAAAACTTTCTTAATGGTAAAAAAAACACTATTAGCAGAAAAAAATTAATGATAAACCGAAAACATGTTAAAAAAAAAAAAAGCTTGTCTTTTTGGAGTATATCAGGGAAAATGGAATAAAAAGTGTTCTCAAGTATCTGACTGGATGCTCCATCTTACTTAGAATACAAAAAATTCGATTTAAAACTTGAAAGGACTTCAGTTTTCTACCTCATCATTCTAGCAAAGATCAAGAAGGCTGACAGTATCACGCTGCGCTGACAAGCAAGCAGGAACTGCACAGGCCAGAGTGCTCCACTGCCTTGACCTCTTCCTCCGTGTGCCAACATTTCCCCTGGCTTCTGAACAGTCGGTAACTCCTTTTCAGAGAAACGATCCTATCGATAAGCACACTTGAGTGGTATTGCACATGGACAAAAATATTCACTGTAACTAGTTGTGATGGCAAATGATTGGCAAAAACCTAAAATTCCATCAGAGAAACACTATTTAAATAAATGAAATGCAAGAGCTAAAAAGGAAGAGTAAATAATCATTGTTAAAACACATTCTACCACATGCATACCACTAATTATGTAAAAGAATCAGATCATGGGATATGCAAACAACTTTCTTCTAATTGCATGGGATATTTCTAGCAGGAGTTACAAGACATCAGTGGCAGTGCTTATCCCTTAACAGCTCAGGGTTGGTGGAAGGGAAGCTTTCATCGCAGACTTGCTCAGTGCTTCTTTCATAGGTGTGTGTGATCTACAGACAAACTGAAAGCAAAAAAGAAAGATTTTAAAACAAAGGGACATCTACGAGGCTCTCCGCCTTTGCATTCTGGTGACCATTTCTGGGTTGTTAACTGTTTCTCCCCTTCGTACTTTGTCCAGCTTGATCCTTTTCTTTTTCCCTGATTCTCTCTTTTTCTTTTTGATTTATCTGTCCAATAAAAAAACTAAACAGGGGCTGGCATGATGCCTTAGCAGGCTAAACCTCCACTTGCAAGTGCTGGCATCTTTATGTCTGCTGGCTTGTGTCCTAGCTGCTGCAACGCAGATCCAGCTCCCTGACTGTGGCCTAGGAGGTCTGTGGAAGATAGCCCAAGTCCTTGGGACTCTGCACCCACATGAGAGACCCAGAAAAAGCTCCTGGCTCTTGGCTTCAGATTAGCTCAGCTCTAGTTGTTGCAGGCATTTGGGAGTAAACCAGCAGATGGAAAATCTTTCTCTCTCTGAATGTCTGTCTTTAGAATAATAACAAATAAATTTTTATTTAGGAAAAAAAAAAGAACCAAACAAAGGCAATAGTAATTAGCACCGGCTGAGAGCTCAGTGGATCCCAGTGACCAGGCCTCACGGGGATGATGTCATTGACGTCCCACCATCACACCCAGACAGCAAGCTTTATCCACCATGGATACAAAGGAGGAAACCTCAAAGCCATACAGCAGCACAGGATGAAGCGGGAATCTGAACCAAGTCTGTTTCTGCAAACTACACTTTTCCTAGTAGACAACACTCTTCAAAAAAGGGAATAAATCAGTGCCTGTTTTTGCATTTTTAAATAAAATATTACAGTATTTACTCAAATCCAAAAAATTTAAAAACTGTTCTTTTAAAGTACATATGCAGAACCTGGCATGATGGCTCAATTGGTTAATCTTCCACCTCCAAGCACCAAGATCCCACAGGGGTGCCAGTTCATATCTGGCTGCTCCACTTCCCCTCCAGCTCCCCACTTACAGCCTGGGAAAGTAGTAGAGGATGGCCCAAAGCCTTGGAACACTGAACCCACGTGGGAGACCCAGAAGAAGCTCCTGGCTTCTGGCTTCAGATTGGCTCAGCTCAGCTCAGGCTGTGGTGGCCAAATGAAGCTCTCTCTCTCTCTCTCCTCTCACTATAAATCCTACCTTTCAAATAACAACAAATTTTCAATTTTTTTAAAAAAGCTATAAAGACCACCCACTTTTCTATAGTTAATCATATTTAAGATCCTGTACTGACATGACTGAATTCCCAGGACTAAGTCACTGCTATCCTTCGCTATAAAGGTGCCTTGACTTCGATGGAGTTTATGTTGACAAATGAACTATGGACTTTCTAGACTCTCTTCATAGTACCTAATGTTATTGACCACCTATTAGATGCCAGACATCTAAGCTAAGACATGCTAAGCTCATCACATAGGTTCTAACAGCCATACTCTCATCTTACAAAATGAAAAAAAGCACAGCCCAGGTGTGAAATCTCTCTCCAAAGTGGACCACGCTTGCAACAGAGGAAGCAAGCATCTGAGCCTGGGAGATGTGGCTACAGAGCCCATGCAATCATTTCGCTACCTGGAGACACATCAGTACAGTACACGGTACACAGCCCTGGCGAGAGCCCAGAGAAGAACCCTATCTGTTCCTGGAAATGGATCGACACAGGATTCCGGGAGGATCCCCCAGGACCTGAGTCTCTCTTTGAGTTTAGAACAGAGACGTCATGGCATCCACGCAATGTCATTCCACTGTACACTGAAACAGTTCTGGAAAGGCTGACAAGCTCTGTGGAGGAATTAAAAAAAAAAAAACTCACCTCTTGTGACCTGCCTGGGCACTGTGCCATGTAGTGGAACCACGTTTCTAGGGAATTTCACATTTTACTCAACCATCTCAAGTCTGGCTGTCATAGTGGCAAGTCTCGCCTCATTAGTGGGCTCTGTTCATAGGAGCAGGGGGTGAATTTCATAGTACTGTTTGCTTTTCTAACGAAACATCCTAGAAGTACGCAAAAGAATTATAGCCGAGATGAATCAGAAAGAGGCTGCCGCACAAGAGGTGTTGCCAAGAACAATATTGGAAGTGATTCTTTTTCCTTCTGGTACAGTTACAGCTGAACTTCTCATGCACAAATGAGCCATCCACTGAGGACCCTGGGAAGCTCCCAGGGCTTTCCTAGTCCTGTCCACTCAGAACTATCAGAGCCCGTCTCTTCATCACCTCTGATGGGAATGGGACAGAAATCCCTAGATCTCCGGGGTATCAATTTGCTGGATCAGATTTTCTTACTGTTAACTAAAAAGAGCTAAGTTCAAACCTCTTCCTAGACTCATCACAGCTTGATGAAACACCTGGACAAGGAAAAGCCAAAGACATGTCTCTGTAGAACAAGTTCTCCTCTGCCCATATCCCAACTGATTAATTCAACTGGTGACCTGGACCTGCAGCAGCCTTCGTTTGGGGGCACAGAAATAGTATGCATTGGCAGAACTATCCCTTTCCCCAAAAAGTTTATTGCCAGGCGACTCTAAAAAAATTCAAGATCAAACAGTACTTTATACTTTTGATATATCCTTTTCATACCTTCCCAAATGCCACTCATAAAATAACTGATCTCTGGATTAAATTGGTTCTGCCTTTAAAATACACTTCTGTTTCCTTGTGCTGGAAGTTATTTAACAAGTGCTTGGGGAACAGAGAAGAAAGTTCCGACTGGCAGCATTTGTGGGTTCCCATGTTGTAGATATTCCACCTCCATCAAATCTCAAGATGGTGTTGGGAGTCATAGCAAGCAGGGGTGTGACGAGGTGGGCACAGGTGGCTTCCTTAGGGACACTGCCCCAGCCACTTCCCACACCCCAGGCTGACTTGCCCATGATCTTAGGTTAAGATAACTGGTTGTGGTAGCCCCAAGCCTATTAGCCTACCTCCAGCCCTCTGTGGTCTTCTTCCCCTGCTAGCTGCCCTGTGCATACCATTTTCCTTGGCTCCCTGTTCCATTCACTGGTGCTGAATTTTCAGCATACTTCCCCCAAATCGGTTCCTACTGAGGGTCTTTAGATTTAACAAAGAAGAACACAACAGGAACATGCAGTGATATTTGAATTTCAGGCAAACAAGGAATATTCCCTTGCATAAGTATGAAATACTTAGAATAGCTAAAGATGACCTGTGTGCATCAAAAATTGATCTGGGCAACCTACGTATTGCCTTGCAAACCCACCACATCTTACTTATCCTCCCAACACACACCTCACCAGCTTCATTATTCTAGCAGTCCACGTGACCTTATTTAGGTGACATCATTTAGCCTCTCCAAACCTCAGATTATGACAGCTACCAGCAGAGTAAATCTCCAGAGAGTTAACGTATGTAAAGCACCTGATTGAGTACCCAGCATTCAACCTGTAAGTCAAGGATCACTCATTCATGGTGTCTTAGAAAGAAAATGCTGCAGCTTTGGAATCTAAGGCCCAGAAGTTCTCCTAAGACTTCACCCAGGTCTTCCAAACCAACTCCAGGTGGTCTTGAAGACGGCAAGAGCTATGTGAAGGAGGAAGTGCCTACCAGCAGCTCAGAATCTCAGGGTCCTCCAGAGAAGTCCCCACCACCCCTCACCCAAACACTGTTCCGAGCCTGGATTCAGGGAAGGCGAGGCACTTGTGCTGGGTCTTGCTTCTGCTCATGCAGGAACTGTGGCTTCTTTTACACAAGCAACACGGTAATCACCAGAACCAGTGAGAGAAGTCCTAAGACTACAGACTCCTCGTCAAAGTACATCCTTCTTTCACTTGTAAAACTGGCACTCCACAACACTTCCCCACCCCCACCAGCCCCACACTGCCTGGCCCCCAGTGCAGAGTGACAAGCTGCTGATGCCCATGGCGAGGGCCAATCAGAGCTCAACTGGATCCTGGAACCAGCTGAAAACAAGCTTCTGTCAAGCTGTGGACTCATTTTCATGATGCCAAAAAGTCAGCACAGGTTTACTGATTTGGAGCTGATGCTACTCTATGAACAACTGATAGAGTCAGCCCCACTAACAGCAGTTATTTTAAATGTATAGTGTCGGGCGCGGCGGCATGGCTTAGCAGCTGAAGTTCTCACCTTGCCTTGCACGCCCGGGATCCCATATGGGCACCGGTTCTAATCCCGGCAGCTCCACTTCCCATCCAGCTCCCTGCTTGTGGCCTGGGAAAGCAGTCGAGGACAGCCCAAAGCCTTGGGACCCTGCACCCTGTGGGAGACCTGGAAGAAGTTCCTGGATCCTGGCTTCAGACCGGCATAGCATCGGCCGTTGTGCTCACTTGGGGAGTGAATCATCAGACGGAAGATCTTCCTCTCTGTCTCTCCTCCTCTCTGTATATCTGACTTTCCATTAAATAAATAAATCTTTTTTAAAAAAATAAATAAATGTATAGTGTCCTTGTGAAGACAGACATTCTTCTCCTATGCCTTATGAACTGAAGAGTGTGCGCCTGCAGGGATCCTTCATACACCTCACTTAGTGTTTGCCCATTGCCATTACCCAACATCACCTCTATTCAAGTCAGTTGCCCACATTAGTTAAGCGTACAAACAACATAAGGGAGAAAAATAGGTTATTAAATACTGTATGGCAGTTTCCTACTTCAGATCATACAGATTTCATGTATTAGGTGGAAATTGTGACACGGCAGACCAAGCTGCTGCTTGGGATGCTTGCATCCCATATCATAGTGCCTGGAAACAGAGAATACTCATGTAAGTGGATATGTATTTCTGCTGCCAGTTACTGCCAGAATTGTTTTTGCCTTTTTTTTTTTTTTTTTTGTCTTTTCACCTATCTGTGTGTCCTACATTGAACATGTACTATTTGTGTAATTCACTTCTGTGAATGAAAAAGACTTCATTTTAAATACTGGCCTGTCTTTGTCTGACAGCTAAGAAATCAGCCACCTTCTTGCCATATTGTACCTGAGCTCCGGTATCTCCAGGTCAGTGCAGTAGGCCTGGGTCCACAAGATCCAGAACTGGTGGGCATGCACAGCAGACCACCCTGCCATATCAGGTCCACAGCCTGCTGTCTGGGTGTGAATCAGAAGACCACACGAGACTCTGGGGCTTCTAACAGCTATTCCTCAATTCAGAGACTTGCCTGCTCCCAGTGTTCCCTTTAGAATAGGCTCTGAATGAAGCAACAGGCTGGGTGAGGATGCCCAGATCGCAGAATCACAAATGCTCACACTTGGAGGGCAGGTAGGGAGCATCTCTTTCATGAAGTTCTGAGATAGCAAAGTACTTTACCTTAAATTCCCCCAGTTAGTCATCATCCCCCTGCTTGTGTCTGCCAACACACAAGGAACCACAGCTGTAGCAATACAGTTAAAAAGATAAACCAGCTTCAGGGAAGCTGAACATTCAGCCTAAAGGCTTTGCTGTCCTGTGAAAACTCAACCTCCATCAGAGTGGCCATACACTAACCCAACAGAAGAAGTCCTGGACCTGAACGGCCTTCTGGCAGCTGACCTGCCTCAGACTACACCTCTGTGCCCTTCAGCAGATGTTCCAGGAACAGTCTCTAAGCAAATCTTTGGGACTAGGAGACCAGTCCCCATATCACAATCATTTGCCAAGCCAAGCAGTAAGACAGGTCATGCTTTCCCTCTAGTTACCACCCCAAAGTCATCCCCATCCCTCACTCACAGGAAAGCAACACCTATGAAACTTGAAGTTCAGGGTCATGGGCTAACCTGGGGTCATCATCCCATAGCATAATCAGGGAATACAACTTTGCAGTGTGGGAGCAGCCACAAGCCTAGCAGCAGATGGCCAGCCAAGCTCTCTGGGTACTCAGGTCCCGAAGGCCACCCTACCACCAACAACGCATCACTCCTTGGCACTACCTCCATGGAAAGCCTGTAGGCCAAGGACCCCTCTTGGTGCCATAGGCACAGGTGAACCCACACATGCACAGCAACATATAACATCCAGCCAACTGCCAGAAGAAAACCCTAGCATTCGTTGGCATGCTTACCTGGCATCTGAATTCTTCTGTGGTGTTTTTCATCACTCCAAGTGGGCTCTCATTCAGGTATCACAAACCTCAGTCTCTCAAAACTGCAGAGTGTTCATTGTGTCCCAAGGCAGTGTATGACAATCGCTCCTGCACAAGGCCAGGAGAAGCCTTTCCAGCTGTCATGGACTCAGCCTGCTGAGGGGCAGCACACAGGAAGGCTTACAGTTGACACAGGTCAGCTGACAGTTCAGAGGGAATAAGACACCTCTCTCCCCAGCAAAACAGCAGCCCAAAGAAGGGAGATGAGATACGTCATGGCCAGGCTAGCAGAATCCCCTGGTTTGGCCTTCGCGTGGGTTCTTAGTACCTTAATTTTGAGGGAAGGGAGTGGAAGGAACCAGGCAATGCTTTGCACACTTGGTTTCTGCCTGTGATACTTGACTCAGAGAACTGAAATCTTTGGAGAAACCAACGATGGTTCAGATGACTCCTGAGACTGAACTGGCTGCTCTCTCCTAGCTGACAGGTTGACGTTTCCTGCTTGTGAAGCAGAACCAGTGGCCACAACTGTCAGAGGCCTAGCCCACAGAGGCAGCAAAAATGAAGCCCTGAAACTAAACTCGAGGGACCTCCCCTGCTGCAGGGAGCAGGCCTCCTGCAAGAATGATCCAGAAGCAATTTTTTATCACCAGGCTTGCTTTGGGGCCACGGAACATGGGTATCTCAGGTTCGTCTCCTCCAGGCCTGCATTTCAAGGCCAAGGGCCCAGGGGTGTCCCAAGGCATTGCTGCCCCAGGGGAGGCCCCTTCTCTCCCTCAATGCCTGGGAGTTTCCACCTTGGTTAGAGGATAGTAACGCTACCAACAGCAAAGTGACAAAGGCATGGACCAGACGGCTGCCTTGCAGTTTTTCCATTAGAAACACAGTGGGGAAGATATGCCTACTTTCCCTGGTTTAGTTAAGTCACTCCTTTCCTCATTCTTCCAACAAAAAGTTGGGGCCAGAATGCGAATTTCCACGAGCTAGGAGCAGACATCAGAACTGAGACTATGCAGCCAGAACTGGGGTTGGACCTGGTGGGAAACTGTTGAGAGAGTTGCGGTCACCAGGCCTGGCTGTCCTCCAAGATCGGCTGGCCCTTTCCAAACAGATTCATCTTCCATGTGACGCTAGTGGTCTCTGCCCAAGTGATGCCACCACTATTTCCAAAGCACAGCATTTTCCAGAGCCTTCTGGCCTGGTGTTTGCTTGGTGCAACTCAAACCCAGAAGCAGCTCTCAAACTCCTTGTGACTCAGTGACAACTGAAACCCAGTTCTGACAACAGCTGCAAACTCCCTAGCAACCAGCTTCTTCCCTTTTTCTTCTGAGATCCTCCCTGCCATTCCATCAACTCCACCCTAGAGGAGAGGGACAGAGAGCTGAAGTCCACCACACCTAGCCTGGCAATTGGTAGAAAACACCCCCATCTCTTGGGCTTCATCCGGCTCAAGAGCTGAGCACTTGAAGCTCAAGTCTTTTCGTTGCACGTTAAATGTCCTCCGAGCCTCTCCCAGTAGGAAAGCAGGCCAGGGCCATCACCTGGGGGGTACAGAATAGGCACAGAGTACCGGTCCTGGGATACAGCCAGCCTGTGTGAGGTGGCATGGGAAGCAGGAGGCCATCCTGGTTCCCTCGCTCCTCCCCATTCCCTCCAATTGGTTCTGCCCCTCTGGGTGTCAGGGGAGAGCTTACTTCACACCAAACCCTGCATTCTGCTCCTGTGTGTGGCCTCCTGTGGAGACTACACAGGAGACACAAGTCACTGCAAGTGCATGCCCACCAACCAGCTACACAAAGGTGAGTCCCTGGGCATCCAGGAGACCTTCTTCCGGTTGAAGACAGTGAGGGAAGGCAGTACACAGGGGTGGAGGGTGGGATTGCAGGTGCTGTCTCTGGAAAGGAGCCAGCAAGGGAAGAGCTTCCTTTTCCCTGCATGTTCTCACATCCTGCTGCAACATCTTTTCATGGCCACACATGTGTACTTTAAAAGCAGTTTGTATTGGGGCCTGTGTGTTGTTTAGCAAGTAGACAGCCTCCTGCAAAGCCGTCATCCCATATGGAAGCTGGTTTGAGTCCTGGTTGTTCACTTTGATCCAGCTTCCTGCTAATGTCTGAGAAAGCAGAAGAAAATGGCTTGAGCCCCTGCACCTACATGGGAGAACTGGAAGAAACTCCAGACTCCTAGCTGGTCCCACCTGTCCCCAGACCTCCTTCTCCATTCCTCTCTCTGTGTAACACTTTCAAACAAATAATTATTTTTAAAAAGATATTTTTGAAAAGGTAAATCTACAGCCTAGGACATCAATATATCTGAGTCCCTGCTGCTCTATGCTAACGCACCTGGGAAAGCAGTGGATGACAGTGCAACATTCCTAGGTCATTATCACCCATGCAGGAGAACTGGCTGAAGCACCCATCCCCTGGCTTCAACACAGCCCAACTCTGGTCACTGTACCCATTTGGGGAGCTATTCAATGGGTGGAAGATCTCTCTCTCTGTCTTTATGTAACTCTGTCTTTCAAATAACTAAATCTTGGAAAGAAAAGAAAAGAGAAGAGAAGAAAAGAAAAAAGAGAAAAGAAGAAAAAGAAAAGAGAAAGAAAGGAAGGAAGGAAAGAAGGAAGGAAGGAAGGAAGGAAGGAAGGAAGGAAGGAAGGAAGGAAAGAAGGAAGGAAGGAAGAAAGAAAGAAAGAAAGAAAGAAAGAAAGAAAGGAAGGAAGGAAGGAAGGAAGGAAGGAAGGAAGGAAGGAAGGAAGGAAGGAAGGAAGGAAGAAAGAAAGAAAGAAAGAAAGAAAGAAAGAAAGAAAGAAAGAAAGAAAGAAAGAAAGAAAGAAAGAAAGAAAGAAAGAAAGAAAGAAAGGGGTCCGGCGCGGTGGCGCAAGTGGTTAAAGGTCCTCGCCTTGCATGCCCGGGATCCCATATGGGCGCCAGTTCTAATCCCGGCAGCCCCGCTTCCCTTCCAGCTCCCTGCCTGTGGCCTGGGAAAGCAGTCGAGGACGGCCCAAAGCTTTGGGAACCTGCACCCGTGTGGGAGACCCGGAAGAGGCTCCTGGCTTCGGATCGGCATAGTATCGGCCCGTTGTGCTCACTTGGGGAGTAAATCATCAGACGGAAGATCTTCCTCTCTGTCTCTCCTCTCTGTATATCCGCCTTTCCAATGAAAAAATAATAAAAATAAATCTTTAAAAAAAAAAAAAAGAAAGAGAGAGAGAGAGAGAAAGAAAGAAAGAGAAAGAGAGAGGGAGGGAGGGAGGGAGGAAGGAAGGAAGGAAGGGAGAAAATAAATCTGTACATTCTATTGACTCAACAAATTCAAGGATTTGAAATTTATCAAGTGGCATTGTTCAAAAAAAGAAGACATTTGAGAAGCAGCACTCTCACACATCAGCAACCTATCAGGGTACACCATGTTTGTCAGGGTTGGGTGGGAGGAAGGGAAAGCTTCATTCAGTGCAGAACAGAGAGCCCTGCTCAGGCGGTATAATCCCCTAAGCAACACTAAAAGTGAAACCATGCAGCCACCCTTCCCGAGTTCATTCTAAAACCAAAAACCCCCACTACTGCTAGAAGACCACTGCCTCTGTTTAGACAAAGAATGGGTGACCTCACCTTCCCCAATAGGCAGGTCCTAAAATGTCAGGCCCAGAAGAAGACTTGAGCTAATCCACTCCTAAAGAAAATGTCCCAGCAAAATTCTCAGGGCTTGCAATCTTGAAGATATTTCATTTACAAAGCACAGAAGCCAAATGTGATGTTAATGTTGTATTTTGTAAACAAGGATCCCTGGTCCAGCCTGGAGCCATTCTGCACAGAATAGCAAGGATTTGCCTGGAAGGGAAGAGGGGATCTGTCCAGGCTTGAGGAGGAATGGAAGCCTTGCTATTGGGAAGCAGAGCTGCTGGGAATGCAAGCCCAGTGGCATGGCCCTGAGCAGTTATCGTGTTAGTTTCTTTCTAGCCTTCTTCTGATTCCAATCAGATCACATGGTGAGAGGCAGCTAGGGACACAAACTGTAGAAAACCCAGCATAGATCCTTTCTGTCGTATCCCTCCAGGAAATGAGTAGTGGGACCAGAGTAAGGCACCTCCTATAACACTGCTATCCCTTATCAGAGTGCTGATTTGAGTTCTAGCTGCTCTGCCTCCCACCCAGCTCCTGCTAATGCACCTGAAAATGCATTAGTACCTGCGAAACCCGCATACAATTTGGTCAGGGGTTTGAGTCCTGGTTGCTCTACTTCCAATCCAACTTCCTGCTAATGGGAAAGCAGCAGAGGATGGCCCAAGTCCTTAGACTCCTGTACCCATGTGGGAGATCCAGAAGATGCTCCTGGCTCTCACCTTCAGATCTGCCCAATTCTGGCAGTTGTGGCCACTTAGGGAGTGAACCAGTATATCTGTAACTCTTGACTTTCAAGTAAAATAAATAAATCTTAAAATAGAAAGAAGAATGATAAGGAGGAGTAGAAGGAGAAGAAGAAAATCCATAAGCTTGGGTCTCTACCACCCACATTGAAGATCTAGATGCGAAGCCGGGTTTCTGACTTCAGCCTTGTCCAGCCCTGGCTGTTGCAGCCATTTGGGGAGTGAACCAGTGAATAGAACATCTTTCTCCCCTCTTTGTCTTTCCCTTTGTCTCTGTCACTCTACCTTTCAAATAAATAAATAGATGTTAAAACCAAAAATAAATAAATAAATAAAAAGGGAAAAGAAGAGTAATAGTTTCCATATTTGTGTGCACCTCAGTAACTTGAAGGCAGCTGACTGACTGACCAGACCTGTCCAGCATCCTCAGGGAGCTGCAGGGCTGCAGGGTCCCTTGGCTGTTGGCAGAGCTGGGGATACCCCATGGGTGTGGAACAGAGATCAGGGTCCTCACCGGGAGGATCTCCAAGGGATCAGTAGAGAACAGGGCTGGAGTAGCCGGACATTTTGTGGCACAGCCCTGCATCCCACTGCACTCTTCACCTGAAGACTCCAGGTAATTCTGCAGCCCCTGGTCCCCCAGGAGAGCCAAAAAACTAAGAAGCCCTGTGCTGACTTCCTTCTGCGGGTGTTATCCCCCTGGGGCGTGGAGCCGGTGACCAGGGTGGGGTCTATGGTCTGAGCAGGGGAAAACTCAGCTCACATCAAGTCTAGGGATTTTACAGATACGAATAAAGCGGAATGCTGTACATCCTGGTCCCTGATCTTGTCACTGAAGTTACTTGAAGCGGGTGCAAGGAAAAAAAAAAATACATAGTCAGCTTTAGCTCTCCGTGCCTCGGAGTCAGACTTCGAAGTGACATGAGCTTGACTCTTTCTCAAGACCAAAGTGCCAAAGTGCTGAGTCACACTCCAAAAAGAAGAAGTAGGAAGGAAGAAAGTGAAGGAAGCGCTGAGCAGCCCGGCCAGGCCAGCCTTGGGGGTGAGCTCAGCAGCGCTTTTCCCCCCCATTTGTGATTTTTGAGATGCTGGACGACGTCACATTGCACAATCTTAATAAGGTTTCCAATCAGCCCCACCCGCCCTGGCCCCACCCCCACCTCCAACAAAGATTTATCAAATGTGGGATTTTCCCATGAGTCTCAAAATTACAGTGTCAACCCCCCAATAAATATGAGGCTGGGGCTGGCTAAGGCTCATTCTGCCTCTGAGCCCACCAAGGGACAAACAGAGAACTCTCCTGGGCCTCCAAGCACCCAACTATGAACTCCGTCTTCGCAAGTAAGTGTAGTGGATCCCTGGCCCAGGGAGCGCCGCCAGCGCCTCTGCTGCCGCTGCTACCGCCACCACTGCCGCCGGGAGCGCTTTTGCGAGGGAGGGTGGAGGGCGAGGGCGGCGGGCGTGTGGCCCAGGGCGGGCTGGCCCGCAGCCAGCAGCCCGCGGCAGCTGCTCACAACCGCCTCTTCCCCCGGCACAGGCGCCCTCCGTCCAGCTCCCGTGGGCTTCGCGCTGGGGCTGCTCCTCGTGGTGGCCACTGCCTTCCCCACTGCTCCTTTAGTTTCCATCAAAGAAGAGCTCCAAGGTGATGCTACCTCAGATAAACCCTTCACAACGCCGGTCAAAATTGAATCTACCATTTCTTACATCCTCACAAAGATCTCCGATATCAGAAAGAAGGTGGGTAGGCTTGGCAGCCCAGGTGTGTGTGTGTGTGTGTGTGTGTGTGTGTGTTGGGGGGTGGCACATGTTGTCTTCGTGTTTTTGCAGTACCCCCTACCCGCCCCTATGGTTGGGGGAGACAGATGGGTCTTGGGGGTTCTAGATTCCAGACTGCCTTCTGCAGTTCTCTGCAGCTGCTCAAAGGATGGTCCTAGCTCCCAGAAAGGACGGGCTGCAGCTGGGTGCTCTGCCCCTCAGCTGTTCTCACACCTGTCCACAGCCTGGAAGAGCTGGGTGGAAGGGTGACTGATTCTCAGGGAGCCCTTTCTAACTGGACAATCAGGTCCGCCATCATTCCTTTGATTCCTGGAACTTTGGAAAGATTAGAAAAGTGGCACTTGGAATGAATGTTCAGCTTCTCCAGGGAGTTAGAAAAGTTACTAAACTGTGTAGTTGTAGAAGTTCAGTGGTTAGGACTCCAGGGAGGGGCGTCAAGGGCAGGGGTGGAAGCAGCATTCCAAGGGGAACATCTCAAGTAGATGGAAGCTTCTCCAGAATTTTAAGTGAAAATTGTCTTGGCTCGACCTGATAGAAAGCAAAAGACAGGAGAACAACATAAGGAACTGGGAGCCTGGTGCTGGCTCTCCAGAACCAGTTCCTGCATCTTGGGATGATTCCCTACCTCCTCTGGACTGCATTCCTTCCAGCTGTGCCCTGAACCACATGTACCCATGCTGGCATCATAAGTACCACCTACTGAGTGCCAGCCACTTTGTGCAAGTGGGATTGACTTCACAACTTGCTTGCAAGGGAGGTGATTGCCCTAGTGGAGATAAAGAGTCCAAAACTCAGGAGGAGCCCCCAGGGAGCTTGGACACGGAACCCACACTCGCCCCAACTCTAAGAGGCTCTTCTTGCCTGCCAGGGATGCCAGTGGGTTGTGACTTTTGTTTTTCTAAGAGGTTCTTCTAGCTGTTGTAGGAGCATGAACTGGCCCTCTAGTGGTGTTTGCTTTATGGACACTTTGAGCCATAACCAATCTGGTTTTCTGTTCCAGATGTGCAACTATGACGCCGACTGCCTGGATTGTAAGCAAGTACTGTCAGATGTCAACCTGACCCTTCCACAGCTGACAGAAAGAGACGGATGCTTCCCGTCGGCGCCAAATCAGGTATGAGCTTGTCATCATGTTCGGTGTGGGCTGTGGTTAGGCAGAAGTCCCTCTTAGAGCTGCGTGAATCCCAGACAACCCACAAAGAGGGAGATACATGTAGTGAACACTGTGGGCATGATGTTTTAGAAGAAGATCAACTTAAAACTGTTTCAGAGATGTCTATCTTGCAACAGCCATGGCCAGAGAGGGTCACTGTGTGCTGGGACCTTTATAACTGCCAGATATCAGAAACCCAACAAGTTCAACAAGTGAGCCTGGGGACTGCTGTCTCCTCCAGCTGCTCTTGGCAGGACCCAGGCCTGCATGCCCTGCTGATGTCTTTCTGCACAGCCCTGTCCTTCCAGTTAGTGAGGCAGCATATACTTTTATTTTTCCCCAAGACCCAGGTGGGGGTGGAGGTATGGAGAAAGGGGCAGTCTTCCATCTGCAACAGCCAGGACTGGGCCATGCCAAAACCGGGAGACCAAAACTCAATCCAGTTCTACCCTGTAAAGTAGCAGGACTCCACTATCCAAGCCATTATCTGCTGCCTCCCAGGGTACACTCCAGCAGGCAGCCGTGTCAGGAGCAGAGCAGTCAGGCCTCCAACTAGACAAATGGGACATTTGAATCTCAAGCAGTCTGAATGCCCACTCCCTGTGCTGACTTCCAGTTCTTGCAGAAAAGGAAGTCCAGCCCAACATGAGAGAGAGCAGGGAGCGGATAATCAGTCTAGCACTTGCTGGGCTCTGGGTCCAGTGATTTAATTTCATGCTTTTCCTGATGTTTTAAATGGGGTAGTCACTGTGGCTGTGATCTGATGTCCCAAAACATGATATTGGAAAGGTCCTTGGAATTCTCCAGCAGGGCTGAGGGAGGCAGGGCTGAGTGCTCACAGAAGGATTCTGAGCCCTAATCTTCTTGCCATCTTTTCACTTTAGGAGATTTGCCTGATGAGAATCACTGCTGGCCTTTTGGAGTTTGAGATCTACCTAAAGCACCTTCAGAACAAGTTCAAGAGTGATGAGGAAAACAACAACATGGACATTGTGCTGCAGAATAGTCAAACCCTGGTCAAGAACCTGAGGCCAAAGGTGAGTGCTTCCTCCCTTGCCACTGTGCATGGGGAGAAGGACTCAGAGGACAGGGCCGGGAAGGGGTCGAGAGGAGCTCAATCGTCAGCCTTTTTTTTTTCTCTCTCTCTTGTGCAAAATATAACCCATCAATAATTACATTTATAGCTATATTCAAAGAGTTGATTTGAATATCAATTTCTATGAGATTTTAAAAAAAAAAAATGTACTCCTAAAGATGCAAGGAGGTATTGCCAAGACCTCCCCAGTGGGCGACAGATACCCGGAATGGAGATCACAGAAAATCCTTGTGCTATTTCCATTAACTTCCAAGTGACAGTCTTGTCACGGTGGTTCTCTCTGCTTTACTCTTCTGGCTTTGCCCAGGGAGTTGTTGTGGAGATATGGCTGAGGCCTAAAGGCTGGGTAGGGCAGAACCAAGGACCTTGCTATTCTGATGGCAGATGATGGGAGCTGATGGCTCGGAGTTCAAATGAGCCCAAGATAGTGGTGTGGAAGGTTCCTGAAGTAAACCTTAGGGCAGAGCCTGTCCTGGTCATTTCTAGAGGTGTGCCAGAAACCAGGATTCCTCATCTTCTCATGTTATCAGGAAGCCCCCAGAAGCTCCTATTGTAATAAAGAGTCTAAGTGAGCAGGTCTGGCTGAGCGTCTGAGATACCCATGTCTGCCGAGCTCATATGGAATGCCAATGCAGCAGTCCTTTGAGGGGCAAGGCCTTTCCCAAGCTAGCCAGCCCCTTGGGGACCAAGGAGGAATCCAAGGGGGAAATGTTGCTAGCCCTTTGACATCACTAGATCCATGCCTCCCAATGGGAAACTGGAAGAAAGGGTGAGATGGAGAAGTCACTGCAGAACTCACCGTAACATTGAACTGTGGGTTCTTTTTCACCTGCGAGGTTCCAGCTATGCCAGCCCCTGTATGGCATCACAGAAGAAAAAGTAGTTAAGTATCTCAACAATCCCCTTTCTCTTCTTTTCCCTTCAGGTCAACACTACTGAAGAAGCACCCACTCTTGAGCCAGCCACTTTGACCAGCCTAAAGGAGAATATGCAGCTGAAAGAGCAATGGCGAAGGACGCAGACAATCCACTACATCCTGTGTGGCCTCAAGGACTTCCTGGAGTTCACCCTGCGTGCGGTGCGCCTGATGTAGTGCGGGCATCCCTGCGCACTGCAGTTCATGGGCACTGCTGCCCATGGTTAGAATACGTCATCCTGTCCACTGGATGCATAACTTATATTGTTTACGGAACTAAACATATGTGTGCTAGGACACTATTTTAATTATATTTTTAACTTATTAGTATTTAAATATGGGGAGTTGGGTTAATTTATATGTGATTGATATTTATAACTTATGAAATGAATTTGAATTATTTTATGTATTAGTTATGGAGAAATAATGCAGAATGGCTGGGCAATTTGAATATCCTCTGTTTCAGAGCCAAATCATTTCTTGGAATGTGTAGGCTTACCTCAAATGAATTGCTAACTTACACACTTTTCAGGAAATGTTTAAATTCTATTTATATAATGTTTATTATTATACCAATAAAACACTTTTTTAAAAAAAAAAACAATAACTAAAACCTATGTGTGTCATGCAGCGTTTTGCATAAGCAACTTTCTTGTCATCACATCATGAAAGAAAGAGCCATGATCACTATAAGAAAGACATGACTGAACATGCCAGGTGCCATGTGTGTCACAGGCACTCTGCCATGCGCCCCTGGGTGTACCAGTGATTAGTCTCCCAACGGGTGGTCGTGGGAGGGGCCTGGGTTTGAAATGTAAGTCTGCCTGCCTCTAGGTCCCCTGCTATTACTATTGCCTTCTAGGGAACTGAAATACAAGCCAGGAAACCCCAAAACATGTTAATACAAGGACTACAGATAAAGATGAATCAAAAGCCTTTGAGATCATTCAACTTCTGAGATACAGGGGTGTGCAAACTTCCAGATAATCACTGTAAGTTCTGCCTCCCTCCTCTGGGTTCCTCGAACATGGCACACACCATCTGCCATGGCATCCAAAGATCAATGGACTATTCCTGGCAGGTTGCATGCATGTTTTTCAAGAAAGCAATGGTGATCTAGCATATGGGCGAAGAAGACAAAGAGAACACACGCAGATGATCACATAAGAGACCCCGTGGCTTTGGAGACATGCCGTGTTAAGGGAGTTGACTAGTGTTGTGCATTTAGGTATCTTCCTCTTAAGGAAACAAATAAAAAATCCAAGGACCTCCAGAAGGGGCAAGGGACATCAATGCATATCTAGCACTCTTTGCTTCCCTCCTCAATATTTGTCAAATATCTTCTGCCCATCTCAGGAGCAACAGCAGAGTGGCCATCTGAACAATTTAACATCGCTCCGTTACCCTATCCCTACACAGCAGTAGGCACTTGCTACAGATTCCGCCTCTCTAACCCCAACAACTGCAAATTCCTGTCTTCTAACAAAGCTTCTTCCCACATAACCACATAGCTGCCTTCCAATAGGAGAGGGGTCCTGCTGACCAGGGGAAGTCCACAGGACCAAGAATTAAGAGCAGTGAGGAAGAAGAGCCTTACACTGTGGTCACTAGAAACCACGCCTCACAAGTGGGCTTCCGAAGATGGGAGTCAGAACACAGAACAAAGACAAGCAGCAGTCGGCCAGGACATTGAGTCTTCAGATGAAAAGTCACTAAGCACTGTGGACAAGTCAGCCAGTGTTTGTGGTGAAGAAATTAACAAGTTAGACATGGTCTCTGCTCTCATGTGGTTCACACTGTGGCAGAAAAAACAGAATGAGAGTGTGACGATGTTTAAAAATGAGGTTCACTGGCAACCTCTCGTAGGGCACTGAAAAAAGGGTGTCCTTAAAAACTTGGGGTCACAATCATGGAAGCTGGGGTGCAGAAGATGCAGAAAAGGTAGCCAGGCCAGGATGGGTAGGGTGTGGGTGCAAAGGTGTGAATCAACAAAAAGCACACTTTGGCTGAGACACTGAAAATCAGCTAATATCCACTGCATACAGAGAAAGTTTGGTTGAATTGGGGTACAAAGGGAAGCTGGGAGGGAGAATAAGAAACTGCACACAAAAATTTGCAATTTATCCCACATTTGGCAAGAATGGCATACGGGCTTTACACTGTAATATGATTCCCAGAAGAAGTTGGAGGAACTTTCAGGGCCTTCATTGGAGTCTGGGGGACAGATGATAACTTCCTGAATTAGGGTTGTGATAATTACCAGACAGGAAATGGGAGAGAAATGACAACTGTCATTGACAGGAGTGAGTTCAGTGTGATTTGGTGCCTAAGAAGCAAGGTGCAGGAATTCTGGAGGGTGCAGTAGCCGTTGGCTGGAAGGCTAAAAGCACAGAGAACTTTGAATTGGGAGGATTCAGTTATTCAAATATTCTGAGTAAGATGGCAGAACAGAAGTGACCAATGCTAACCACCTCCTCCACCAAAAGAAAGAAAGAAAGAAAGAGAGAGAGAGAGAGAGAGAGAGAGAGAGAAAGAAAGAAAGAAAGAAAGAAAGAAAGAAAGAAAGAAAGAAAGAAAGAAAGAGAGAGAGAAAGAAAGGAAGGAAGGAAGGAAGAGAGGGAGGAAGAGAGGGAGGAAGTCAGAAAAATCAAACAAATGGCTGCATGCATTCCAAGATACTGGTATGGGGACCCACAGAGAGCTGAGATAGCGGACTGGAACAACTGTGACCCTACTTCTGTGGCCAGAGGGAATCCCCGTTACAGGGGACAGGGTGAACAGGAGAGTCCCAGAGGGACCCCTTGCTGCGGAAGTCAACAACCCAAGCAACAGGGAAGTTCCACAGATGTCATAGGCTTGGAGCCCAGCTAGGGGAGCTACCTGAGGGCTGCACTCTCAAATTGCTTCAGAGAAGGTTCTGACCTGTATTCTAACAACTCCTAGAGATCAGGTCGTCACTATTCAGTGGCAAAACTGAGGGAGGAGGACTGCCTGCCAGACATCAATGGAGGACATACACTCTGCACTAACTACTCCACTTGTGGCCACCACTGCCCCACAGCATTCGGTGCTGCATTCGCCCCACAACCACAGCCAATCCAGCTGGGGTCAAACTGTGCAATAGCCAGGTACTCTCCAAAGTCACCACTTGCCTAGGGCTTATATTCTATACTAAACTACACTACACTACACTACACTACACTACACTACACTACACTACAACCACACTTACTCCTCCCAGCTCACTCATGACCCATTCCTGAACTCATCCAGAACATACATGCATCACCCTTACCATCACATGTCTCCCATGCCACCACTCTCACAACTGGAATGGTCACACAGTGGGAGCACCATCTCACTGTGGCATGTGTCATAATCACCTAGACTCCTAAAGGATGTTTCTTGTATCGGAAGAACTCTCTGATCTCTGAGCTCACCATTACACACACTGAAAGCAAAAGCCACCAATCAAAGCTGAAGAAGCTGTAAGCAGCTACAACTAGAACCAAAGTCAGCACAGTCTACTAAGCTAAAACTACACATATCTTCAAGGGAATGTCACTTATTGAGAAAGTCACTTTTATAAAAGTGGTAGAGGCAACTGAGCTACTTGACACACAAATCTCAACTCAGTAACACAAGAAGCATTCAAAAAGCAAGGTGATGTGACATGTCTTTTCAAGAAGTTTAAAGAAAAGTAGATTTATGATCTAAAAAAAAAGATTACAAGGAAACACAAGAGCAGTTTAATAAAACTGGGAAAACAACGTATCCAAATGAATGAGAAACTCAACCAAGAGACAGAGATCTTGAAAAAAACAAGCAGAATTCTTAGAAATGAAGAACTTGATAAGTCAAATAGAAAACAACTTAGGGCCTGGCAGCGTGGTCTAGCAGCTAAAGTCCTCGCCTTGAACATGCCAGGATCCCATATGAGAGCCAGTTCTAATCCTGGCAACTCCGCTTCCCATCCAGCTCCCTGACTGTGGCCTGGGAAAGCAGTCGAGGATGACCCAATGCTTTGGGACCCTGCACCCCCATGTGGGAGACCTGGAGGAAGTTCCTGGCTCCTGTCTTCGGATTGGCACAGCATCAACCATTGCGCTCACTTGAGGAGTGAATCATCAGACAGAAGATCTTCCTCTCTATCTCTCTTCCTCTGTGTATATCTGACCTTGGAATAAAAATAATTAAAATCTTTAAGAAAAAAAGCATACTTAAATACTTAAGGGGCAAGCATTCGGCCTAGCGGTTAAGATGCCAGGATGGCTGCATCCCACATGGGAATGCATGGGTTTGACCCCAAGTTCCAGCACCACATTCCAACTTCCTGCTAATCTGAACCTCAGGCGGGATGCCATTTCTGTCTTCTCACAGCTCAAGAAATACACACCATTCTAGTCGCCCACCAATAAGATGTAACCTCATGGTGCCCAGTCCAGGATGGCAGGGTTTCACTCTCCAGAAGAATATTTGAACCATTCCTCACATTTGCAGTTAAGGGGGGTGGGAGGGGAAGCAAACCACCAGATAGCAGCATTAGCCTCCTCTCTCTCCTCTCTTCTCTTTTTCTCTCCTTTCCTCTCCTTTCTTTTTCTCTCCTCTCTTCTCTTTTTCTCTCCTTTCCTCTCCTTTCTTTTTCTCTCCTCAAATAAACAAATGCAGTTTTAACACAGGTCAGAGCTTCAACAACAGAGAGAGTAGATGAAATTGGGGAAAGAATATCTGAACTTAAAGAAAAATCTTATGAAATAGCTCAGCCAGACAAAAAACAAAACAAAACAAAAAACATGAAGATAGCCTTTGGGACTTTTGGAACATCATTAAACAAACCAATATTCAAATTTGGGGAATCCATGAAGACGGGCAGAGAAAGGGCATAGAAAATACATCCAATGACATAACTGAAAACTTCCCCAATCCTGGAAAAGACATGGGCAACCAGGCACTGGAGGTCCCTAGGATTCCAAACAACATGACCACAAATGATGTTCAGTGTGCTATATTACAGCACAAGTCTAACACACAGAGAATTCTAAAAACTGCAAGAGAGAAACAAGTCATCTTTAACCACTGGGCCAACAGAAAATTTCTCAATACAAGCATAGTACAAGGGGTGGAGTAGGAGTAGAGTTGGAGCAACATATTCCAAGATCTGAAATAAGAAACCTGACAAGAAGAAACACTCTACCCAGAAAAGTTATCCTTTCAAACAAAAGAGATACAGACTTTTCAAGACAAGCAAGAAATCAAAAGAATCTCTCACTATAATCTGATGAAAACTGCTTACAGGTGTCATACACATAGATGTAAACGAAAACTACTACCATGAAAACATGTGGGAATATAAAGAAAGACCCACTAGAAAAGCAGATAGACAAAAAAATGAAAAAATCAAACCTTATAAATATGGTAAACTACCAACCCACAAAGACGAATAACAAAAGAGGAAGAAAGAACAAAGACCATTCAAAATAAATGGGAAAAAAAGTGGTTTTTAATATCAGACTGTATCACTTATTCAGGAAAATTTTAAATGTAAATGTCCTGAATTCCCAAATTAAAAGATATGACTGGCTAGATGGATAGCAATAAGGCTCCATCCTATGGTGCCTACAAGAGACTCGCTGCACCCGTGAAAACACCAATATGAGCACAGAGCTGACATGGTGGTGCAACAGGTTAAACTGCCATGGCAATCCACGCTGGGGTGCCAATTTCAGTGCAGGCTGTTCTGCTTCCAATACAGTTCCCTGCTGAGGGGTCTGGGAAAAAGCAGCACACGACCCATACATTTGAGCCTCTACCACCCATGGGAGATCCAGATAAAATTCTAGGTTCTTGGCTTTGCTCTAGCCCAGCCCCAGGGTATTGTGACCATATGGGGGATGAACCAACTGATAGATTACTCTTTCCTCTTCTTCCCATCATTCTGAGTTTCAAATAAATCTTTTTTAAAAAGTGGAAGAATGGAAAAAATGTTACCAAAAGTAAAAAGAATTAACTACACTTAAATAATACAAAATAGACTTTAAGACAAAAAAAAAAAAGACAAGCACTATATCATGATCAACAGATGGATGATAAAATATAACCATATTTTATAACCACATACAACATATATGTGTAGCTTATGCCAAAGCACCCATTTTACAAAATAAAAATAAATATATCATTAGCTCTAAAGGAAGCCATGGGCTCCTATGTAGTAATAGTGGGAAAAGACAAAGGAAATCAACAAACCATGGGACCAGATCTGGGCATTGGTCGGGAGGGAATTCTTGGGGGGTCTCCTCAAACCAACCTCAACAACTGCCAGAGCAGACAAAGCAGGACCTACACGCAGGCCTGAAATGGGTCCTCCAAGGTTTCCCCATTAGGCAGTAGCACCAATTCATACACAAGAGAGCTGGGTCCAGGGGCAGACTGGATCAGGACACTGTACCTGCCAGTGCACGTGAGAGCTGAGTCTGGGGTTGGGAAGGGCCATGACAAGTCTGGTTCATCCAAGAGCTGGTTTCAGTTGACACAGCACCAACACTGTAGTCATTTGGGGAGTGAACCTGCACATGAAAGATCAATATCTCTCTCCCTCTTTGTAACTGCCTTTCAAGTAAATAACTAATTCTTAAAAAAAAAAGGGGGGGGGGGCGGACAGAATGGCACAATTAGCTAAGCCTCCCCTTGCAAGTGCTGGGAACCCATATGGGTACCAATTCTTATCCCAGCTGTTTCACTCCCCTTCCAGCTCCCTGCTTGTGCCCTGGAAAGCAGTAGAGGATAGCCCAGAGCCTTGGGACCCTGCACCCATGTGCAAGACTCAGAAGAAGCTCCTGGCTCCTAGCTTCAGATCAGCTTAGCTCCAACCATTGTGGCCATTTGGGCAGTGAACCAGTAGGTGGAGGATCTTTCTCTCTGTCTCCCCTTCTCTCAGTAAATCTGCTTTTTTGATAAAAAAAAAAAAAAATTTAATTTTTTTGAAAAAACAGTGAAACAAAGATGTGGTTTTAGAAATATAAATAAAAGAAACAACCAATTACCTAGTTTAACCAAGAGCAAAACAGAAAGGACTCAAAACAGAGATGAGGGCCTGGTACAATGGTTCAACCCTGCACCCACATGGGACACCTAGAAGAAGCTCTTGGCTCCTGGTTTCAGATCAGCTCAACTCCCACCATTGCGGCCATATGCAGAGCAAACAGCAGATGGAAGACTTTTGCTCTGTCTCTCCTTTCTGTAAATCTACCTTTCCAATAAAAATAAGTAAATCTTTTTTTAATATCTTTTTATTTTGAATTTTGAATTATGGTACAATTTTGTATAGGCTGAGATCCCCCCAAACTCCCACAAAAATAATATTAAAAAAAAAAAGATGAAAAGGGAGACATTGCAAGACATTACAATACCACAGAGATAAACAGTGAATATATTCTAATATTAAAAAACTTATACACAAACCAGTGCAGATTACAGAATGCCAAGGTGGGGTGAGCTTTACCAGATGTGGCCACAGCACCCAATCAGCACACGTGAGAACCAAGGAGGAAGGAGGGGGCAAAGCTGGCAGGGGGAATGTGAGCTCCCCTGCTGGACAACCACTCCCACTGGAGAGTGTTAGTTGGGATGGGGGCAGACCAGACCAGGCAGGAAAACAACACCTATGGACCTCAAGTGAGGTAGATCAGGGAAGGGCCAGGTTAGGCTGACTGTTCCGACTGGTGCAAGCAAAAATTAGTGGGCAAGGGCTGGCTGGGCTTTGCCACAGCATCAGCTGGCAGAGGCTGGCACTGGGGGCTTAACCTGTCAAGTTAAATTCCAAAACCACTGAAGTGTGCATAATCCGGGAGTGGGAGTGGCCTAGCAGGGAGATAGTGGGCACCTCCCTCTTGGGTTACAACTCCCATTGGAGAGCACAACTGAGACAGGGGCAGGGATAGCTAGACAGAAAGGCACCCACCAGGTTGTGTGGGCTGGAGAGTAAGGTTGGTTGGGTTGAACTAGGTTTCAATGCCCATTGACATGTATGAGAGCTAAATGGGATGTGGGACAGACTGAACAAGTCTGCGGTACATCCTGGCATGCATGGGAACCAGGGTATGGGGCAAGACTGGTGGGAGTTACAGGGAGTTGCCCCAACGAGGCTGCAGCTCCCACTGATTTGCGTGAGGGCCAAATATGAAGTGGGCAAGATTGGGCTACACTACAACACCCATTGGTTCACGTGGAAGACAGGGCTGCAAGCAGAAGTGACCCAGCAATTGCAACAACCAGCATGTGCATAAGCTGATTAAGGTGACAGACTGTGCTGGATTCTCTATTGGCAAGCACACACAAGAATCAGGTCTGGGATCACCTCAGACAAAGTTTCTTTGGAGATCCCTCCAATTGAACTGCTGATCTCAGAACCCCAACCATGAAGACACTACGTTAGCCAGAGGATTCTGAAGCGATTTCATCGTGATTGGAACGGTGAGATTGGCAGCAATTCAGAATTGTTGAACTATAAAAACTGCTTTTGCAGGACCCTCGGAGCATGCCTCACATCAGGGATCTAGGATGGGTGTGGGAGGCTGGGTGGGGGTTCTCCCTTTATTCCTCCCCTGAGCCCAGATACAGGGAGAAAAATGATATTAGTGTGGAAACAATGGTATTACCCACTTTCCTGTAGCCATTGATCCTTTGTACCCTAATCAACTAAGTACATTTATTAAAAAATAAATAAATAAAAATAAAAAATAAAATAAATCTTTAAAAAAAGTATACACTAACAAGTTGGAAAACTTAGAAGACATGGATAAATTTTGTACACATGTAACCTACCAACACTGAACTCTAAAGTCACAGAAACCCTGAATAGAGCAATAAAATGACAAACAAATTGAATCAAAAGTCTAACAAAAAGTCTCCCAAGAGGGATTCATTGGTATATTCTACCAAGCCAATTTTGTTTTTTAAGATTTATTTATTTTTTTTTATTGGAAAGTCAGATTTTACAGAGAAAAGGAAATACAGAGAGAAAGATTTTCCATCCACTGGTTCACTCCCCAAGTGGCCTCAATAGCTAAAACTGAGCCGATCCAAAGCCAGGAACCAGGAGCTTTTTCCAGATCTCCTGTCCTCTATTGTTTTCTCAAGCCACAAGCAGGGAGCTAGAAAGGAACTGGATTAGCCATGATATGAATCAATGCCCACATGGGACCCAAATGCTTGCAAGCCTATGGTGCTGGGCCCTACCAAGCTTTTTTAAATATTTATTTATTTTTATTTGAAAAACAGATCAGATTTACAGAGAAAAGATGAAACAGAGAGATCTTCCATCTCCTAGTTCACTCCCCAAGTGGCTAAAATGGCTGGAGCTGAACCAATCCAAAGCCAGGAACTTCTTCTGGGTCTCCTACATGGGTCAGGGTCCCAAGGCCTTGGCCATCCTCCACTGTTTTCCCAGGCTACAAGCAGGGAGCTGGATGGGAAATGGAGCAGCTGGGACATGAACTAGTGCCCGTATGGGATCCTGGCACATGCAAGGTGAGAATTTAGCTACTGAGCCATCACACTGTACCCTCTCCCAAGCTTTTACAAAGGAACTAAAGTAGATTTTTCTCAAACTATTTCAGTAAATTAAAAGAAAGGGAGCCCTTCTATATTCAGCTGCTGCAACTATTTGAACAATCAACCAGAGGACAGAGGATCTTTTTCTCTGTGTCTCCTTCTCTCTGTAAACTTCCTTTCCAATAAAAATAGATTTTAAAAGGATGGGAGGGGTAGTGAAATGGCTAATTGATTAATCCTACCCCAATAAGTGCTGACATCCTATATGGGTACCAGGTCGTGTCCCAGCTGCTCCACTTTTTGTCCAGCTTCCTGCTTGTGGCCTGGGCAAGCAATGGAGGATGGCCCAAAGCCTTGTATGTGAGAGACCACAAGAAGCTCCTGGCTTTGGATCAGCTCAGCTCTAGCTGTTGTAAGCCATTTGGGGAGTCAAACAGTGGATAAGAAGATCTTTGTGTCTCTTCTCTGTAAAATCTGCCCTGCTGATATAGATAGATAGATAGATAGATAGATAGATAGATAGATAGATAGATAGATAGATAGATAGAAGATAATAAGGATAGGAAATACAATGTTTATGTTGTTTCATCCTTTCTGCATTTCTGTATTACACCACACTAAAAACGTAGTAGTGCATGACAATTGTATGTAATTATCGCTTCCTTGGAAAGAAGACTTCATAATAAGCTTTCTGTTTGAAATCTTGGGGCGTTTTTATTGCCCCAAATTAAAAAAAAAAAGGATAGGAAATACATGTTACGCAAGTCCTAATCAAAAGAAAGCAGAAAGCAGAAGGGGGTTGTATTAGCATCAGTGAAATATGCAGAGGAGAGATGAATAGAGAGGGACATTACAGGATGATTAGCAGGCAATCCATTAAGGAGAAACTATTTCAAGTGCATATTTACTACACAACAGAACTGAAAGTATGTGAAGCAAACCCAGATGGAACTGCAAGGAGAAACAGACAAAGCCAGATTCTAGTTGGCAACTTCAAGTCCCTCTCTGAACTATCAACAGAACAATCAGGAAGGATATAAAAGTCAGGAATACAGAAAAGTTCCATGCAGCAGCAGTCAATAGGGTACAACTGACAGATAAAACACGTTCAAGTAAGTAAATAATACACAGATCCTCAGAATTTTAAAAAAAAGTTGTTTTCCCAACTGTAATTATCTGATCTTTTGAGTATATGACAAAGAACATACTTTATCAAATTAATTGAAGACAGGGTGGGGCTGTATACAGTTGTGTTTTTCTTGTCCTAGAGGAAAGACAGACTCCCTGAGCTGTGGGAGAGGGGAGGTCACAAGGTAGAAAAACAGGCGTCAACTTCTGATTGTTCTAAGAAGGGCCTCTAGTTATTTTGTGTGTCCCTAGGACCCAGTCAAGAACAGCCTGGAGAAGGATTAGAACAAAGCCAGCCATGCTGTGGGATGAATGGAAGCTTGGGTTATATTAGTTCTACTTTGTTTTTGTTTTTTTTTTTAAGATTGGTTTTAATTGTATTGGAAAGTCAGATTTTACAGAGAGAAGGAGTAACAGAGAAAAACATCTTCCATCAGCTGGTTCACTCCTCAAAGGGCCACAATGCCAGAACTGAGCCAGTCTGAAGCCAGGAACCAGGAGCTTCTTCCAGTCCCCACATGGGTGTAGGGTCCCAAGGCTTTGGGCTGTCCTCTACTGCTATCCCAGGTGACAAGCAGGAGGCTGGATGGGAAGTGGAGCAGCTGGGACATGACCGGTACCCATATGGGATGCTGGCTTCGAGCCAGAGAATTAGCCAGTTGAGCATATGCATGGGTCCTCTTGTTTATATGTGATATCTTGGAAATCAATGACAACCACCTTGGGACGGGGTCCTATTCCCACCCCATCTGTCTCAGCTGCAGGCTGTGTTGGCACTCCTATCCTGGAGGCATGTAGGCCATGGAAGGAGTGAGTGCTTGAATTAATAGAGAAAACCCCAAGCTAGTGGAGGTGAAACTTCTTTGACTCTGGGGTTTGATACAGAAGTATTCTATATTTAAAAATACCTGCACACACACCTACTTCACCTGTTGAAATTTCAGCCTTAGAATCAAGCCCATTGCTGAAGTAACTAAGAAACCTTGGCCGGGAGCCAGAAATACTCTGATAAGACATGTCAATTTTCTAGCAGAGGTGCTAGAATAAGCACAAGTAAAATGAGTGACACTACTGATTAGCATAGATTAGCCACAGATCTTTGGATTTCTTAAGACAGTGAAAATTGACTATGAACCATTTGTAACAGCTGATGGTTCTGTACCTTGCAGACAACTCAGCTTCCAGAAGCCTCTACTCTTTGAAAAAAAAAAGCCTCAAAGGAAAATTAAAGAGTTCCTAGAATCAAATATTGTGTTTAGCGGGAGAAAGTCACAACCGTCAAGACCTAAGATATGACCCAAGTCATTTATACACTTCAAAACATGGATTTCATTGAGACAGTGACTGGAGCAGGTGTTTTCATGTCTCCCTGCCATGTGACAGGTCTTGGCATGGACCTAGAAAGTTGCCCTTTTATATGAGAAATGCCACAGTGCAGTCACAAATGAGCTTTCCTTCCCTGACCTCCCAGCCTGCTATGCAAGTGTTGGAATCCGCCCTTCCCAAGCTCCCAGGTAGGGACAGCGTCTGCAGGCTGCAGACAACATCCTCCCCTGCCCCCCACGCCCCCACGCCTTCTTCCTTCACCCCAGCCTCTAAGGTCTCCAGGCCTCCCTTTCTTCACCTCTTCACCACTGACTCCTCTCTGGGGTCAAAGCAAACCCGCAAAAATTCCAGCTACCTTCAAGTTTCCGCTTCCTCAAAGACTACTGTTTGGGGGCAGGGGGCAGCTTCTGGTGGGATCGAGACAGGGGAAGTGATGAAATTGTACCCTGGCACCCTCTTTCAGAATTGTGTCTGTCCTTAGGTCATTTTGAAGCTACTAGGGATCAGATTTCTTACTATTAGAAAGAAATTCCTAATCACACATACTGTCCTGGGGAGCTGGGGGGAGCTGAAAAGGAGGTGGCTCAGTGATGTCTGGAACTTCTACATTTTTTGTTGTAGTTACCACATTAACCTTTTCAGAGAACTGAGAGTCCCAATAAAGAAGCTGCCAAGACACTGCCCCGTGTGAAAAAAACAAACCACGAGTATTGGCTTAGAAATATCAAAGTTTATTTTTTTCCCATGTGGTCAAATGTGCAAGTTCTTATCCACATGGACTTGATTAAGAGACACGCTCTACACAGTGAGAATGACCGCTGGGAAGTGGGAAGCAGTACTCCCAGAGCACTGGAGTCCTCCCTGCTGTGACCATCTCACCATTTTTCCTCTAGACATCCCTGCCCCAGGCTCCTGCCTGCCAGGTGTGGTGGCTCATCCAGGAGTCATGCAAGACTTTCCTCAGCTTCCTTCAGAAGGTGCTCTTGGAAACCTTGGCCAGGAGACTACGTGGCCTGCTTGCCTCCTGGGAAAGCATAACTCACATTGTGCTTGTTCCTCTAGGTTTGCAATGACTCCTCATGCTTATATGAATAAGGGGACTTCAAATAAATAATTAAAGAAATAAATTGACTTATATAGAGTAGTAGACTGGATTAAAAAGACAGAAGTCATCTCACTAACAAAGATAAGCAGAAACTGCATCTCATGGATTTTGATTTTTTTAAATTGTTTCATCTCTTCAAAACTCTTATTAAATTGTTCACTGACTCATAGATCACATGGTAACATCATTTTCTTCAAGAAGGTTCTTGATTTTCTTTTTCATTTCTTCAACAACACATCAGTCATTCAGTAGCATGTTATTTAACTTCATAATGTTTTTAATTTCTTTTCTTCATGTTGTTGACTTTGTATTGTGTTTTTTCATTTAAGGGGATGTATAGTAACTGTGTAATGGAGACTATCATATCCAGATGTGAGGATACAATGCAGTATGCATCTCTACTTCCAGATCAAACATGGTCTCCCAGTAGAACTGTTTATTGTATCTTGACAATAGGATGCTGGACTCTGTCATTGTCCATGCCCTCAATTATAGACATATGACTGTTTATGAAGAACTATACTATAGTAATAATAATATAGGGGAACTCAGTCACTGGGGGAGGGAACTTGAGGAGAGGGTAAGGGAAATCCCAGGGCCTATGAAACTGCATCATAAAATTATAATTAAAAAGTATTTAAAAAGAAATAAATTGACTTAAAATGGATATATGAACTGTATCTGACAACAAACTTCAATCAAATAAGTCACACTTGACCAGCTAAAACATCCTCATCTAAGAACCTTTCTCTTCACATCCTGGAGTCTTTAGTACATGCTGAGCAGGGATCAACACATCAGTGTGCATTAAAATTCCCCTTCAGGGTCCAGCACAATGGCTCCGCTGGCTAATCCTCCCCTTATAAATTTTGGGATTCCTATTTGAGCACTACTAGTTCATGTGTTGGCTGCTCCACTTCCCATCCAGCTGCCTGCTTGTGGCCTGGGAAAGCAACAGACTATGGCCAAACCCGTGGGACCCTGTACACGCACAAGAGACATGGAAGAAACTCTTGGCTCCTGGCTTTGGATCAGCCCATACCTGGCCATTGTGGTCATTTGGGGAGTGAATCAGCAGATGAAGGATATTTCCTTTTGTCTCTCCTTCTCTCTGTATAAAAATAAATAAATCTTAAAAACAGATAAATAAAATAAAATCCACTTCCATCCACTCCCAGCACATGCCTTTCCTGATAGAATCTGAGGGTCCACTGAACACATACCAAGCTTCCTATTCCAATATAACTGAGAAAACATCACGCACATAAACTGCTTTAGCCACTCACTCTCCTCAGCACCCTGCATCTCACAATGGAAGCAGCAGAGGCTCAGAAAACAAAACTTAATGGTGATCCCTGCGCCTTCATTCTACCTTGCTAAGAGCTACCACAGGTAGCCCTCACATCACCCTCATCAGTAATAACACCAATATCGCTCTTTTGCTGGGGAGAAAAACTGGAATTGAAGACAGTCCAGTGACTCCCTGCCCAAGGTCACCCTGTTTGTGAGGAGAATGGCCAGACCTCCACCTAGGACCCAGAACCAGTGACTTGCAGAGCCAGGATTTAACCCAAACTTATCCTTGTTCCTTAGTCACCTCTTTTTCCTGCCATGGGATTAATTGTGCCAGGATGATCAAGGTAGAACCAGTTTGCTGCGGAGAAAATGCCATCTCATCACCTTTTGGTCATTCAGTAACGCATCTTCATTTCCGATATTAGAAAAGTTACCATGCCATTTTTAGAGAAAAGATGGCAGAACCTTTGATCTCTTACAAAAGACACCAAGTTCAGATTTATGGGGGCTTCTGCAAGTATTCCCAGCCCCCCATGCTTGGTGTGTCCTGTTCAGCAGAGCTGACTTGCTCAGAATTACATTCAAGGGGCCACTGGTGGCTCTACTGGCCAGTTCACCTGAGATCCGATGACCTGCCCAGATGAGGAGACCTGGTGCGCTGTCCCTATCCAACAGATACCTTTCCATTACAGATTCATGTGACTTTATAGTGTACTAGTAAAGAAAAGGAGACTTTGGGGCCGGGCAGCGTGGCCTAGTGGCTAAAGTCCTCGCCTTGAACATGCCGGGATCCCATATGGACACCAGTTCTAATCCCGGCAGCTCCCTGCTTGTGGCTTGGGAAAGCAGTCAAGGACGGCCCAAAGCCTTGGGACTCTGCATCCATGTGGGATACCCAGAGGAAGTTCCTAGTTCCTGGCTTCGGATTGGCATAGCATTGGCCATTGCACTCACTTGGGGAGTGAATCATCGGATGGAAGATTTTCTTCTCTGTCTCTCCTCCTCTCTGTATATCTGACTTTCCAAAAAATAAATAAATCTAAAAAAAAAAAAGAAAGAAAGAAAAGGAGACTTTGGAACCCTTCCAAACTGGACAGCCCTGCAGAAATACTTGCCCCAGGATGCTCATGACTGCCTGGAGGCCAGGGTCGTCATTGCTGCCCCACCAGGGAACTGGAGCCTAGGTCCACCCGACTAGGGTGACATCATTCTGAATCAGGGCCACTTATGCCCCAGATATCCATTATGTCTGACCCAGAAACTCCCACAGAAGCACAATGCACATGAGTGTAACAGCCTTTGGATCCAAGGAGGCTGCTCCTGGATGTCCAAACCCAGGTGCCTCAGTGGATCCTGTAAGCCTGTCTTCTTTGCCCATTTACAGCCCACACCATACTCTGCCCACGTCACTATAGCCACTTGGCAACCACATGTACTTCAGCTGGGTTTCATCCATCTTCAATCCCTTACTGTTTGAAGTACAGTTACTATTTAAAAATAATAACACATATAAAGCCATAGGATATAGTACACCAATATAACAGATGCAAATAGTAAATATCTATTACACCAAGCATTGTTTTAGTTATTAATAATACTTTTATTTTATTTTTTTTTAATTTTATAAAATTTTATTTTGACATTCTTTACATAGTTAATTAGGGTAAGAAGATTCAAGGGCTACATGAAAGTGGATAATACTAGTATGTTTTCCATATTGTTACCTTCATGTTTAAAGGGGGTTATTTAAGGGAGAAGGCCCACCCAATTCCCACCCTCCCCAGGTCCCGGATGTAGGGCATGCGCTGAGGTTCTTGCTCAAGTGGTTTTGATATTGCAACAGTTATGAATCGCTGTCAATCTAGCCACTCCAAGCAGTATGAGGGCTTTGAAAAATCAACTGATTGACATAGTCCATCATAGCTGAGATGGTTGGTTGACCTGTTCTGTCTTCTCTCTTTTCGTTAGGTTTCTGAGTCCAGCATTTAGATTAGGAAGATCTCCAAAGAAACTTCTTGTATGTGCTAACAAGTACAGGGCCTGGCACCGTCCATCGCTCCAATCAGCTGGTGGTTGCAGTTGCTGGGTTGGTTCTGTTTTCACTCCCGACTTCCACTGGAACCAATGGGTGTTGCCGTCCAGCCTAGTTCCGCCCAGCACATACTTGGCCCTCACATAAACCAGCGGGAGCTGCAGCTTAGGTTGGAGCGACCCACAATAACCCCCACCAGGCCCACTCCCTACCCTGGTTTGCCAGTAAGTGTAGCAGTAATCCAGTCTGTCCCACACCCCATTCCACCCCAGCCGCTATCTTAGTTATCTTAGTTTTATGTCCTGTGGAAGTGGTAACCCAAGAGGGATGAGCCCACTATTTCCCTCCCAGGCCTCTCCCACTCCCAGATTCCAGCTGATGCTGTGGCTAAGCCCAAACAACCCTCGCCCACTTTAATTTTGTTTGCACCAGTAGGAATAATCAGCCCAGCCCGGCTCTTCCCTGATCTGGTCCGCATGAGGCCCACAGGTGTGGTAGCTCTGCCTAGTCTGGTCTGCCCCCATCCCAGCCCATGCTCTCCTGCGGAAGTAGCTGTCCTGCAAAGGAACCCTCCCTTATTCCCCTGCCGGCTCTGCCCACTTCCTTTCTTGTTCTCAGGCTGGTAGGGCGCTGCGGTCCCTTCCGGTACAGGCAACCTCACCTCGGCATTCCATAATGTGCACTAGTCTTTGTTGCGACCAACCCTAGGTCGACCCACACTGGTGCCTGGATTTGCCAGTGGATAATGTGGACAGATTCAGCCTGGTCTTGCCCCCACGTCAGCCAATTGTATGCCAGTGGGTAGCTTTCCATGGCCTTTTCTGGGCTGTTTCCTATCATGTTTCTTGCGTTTACCTGCCGGGTCTGTGTCCTGCCAGAGGAGTTGCCCAGGCTCCTCCATCAGAACCTCTCCCAATGCCAGGTTTCACGCTTACCAGTGGGTCCATGAGCCAACCCTACTCAGTCCACCTCCTGTAATAACAGGAACTGTGGCTTTTCCTGACTGGCTTTCCACCCAATCTGGTTCTTGCTGTTGGATGTTCCAGCCCAGCCATGGTTTGTCCATACCCACATATGGCTCACACATGGCTCAGTAGGGGTTTGAGACCCTGCCTGGTCCATCCCACATCTGCCCTGGTCCTCCAGAACACCAGGGGGAGTCGGGGTCCGGCCCGGTTCGGTGCATCCAATCCCAGTCCACACTTGTGCCAAGGGAGACTACAACTGTTTCCAGATCAGAACGCAGCTCCCCTTCCAGGCCATGTGCCTCTTGGTGGGAACCTCAGCCCAGCTAGGGTTGTCCCCTTTGCTCCCCAACCGGGTCTGTTCCCAGCCATAGATCACTTGCCTGACAATGGATGCTCTGACTCAGCTTGGCACAGCTCCTCACCTGTCCCGACCTCTGCCTTAGACACTGTGGCTTAGCGTCCCTGGCTCCCACAGACCAGCAGGTACAAGAACCTAGCTCGGCAAGACCTCTGCTCCCTCCTGGTTTCTAGTTTTACTTGTGGGCTAAGGTTTGTTCAGTCGTGCCTAATCTACTCTGTTCCATTACCAGTTGACACATTGGCCAACTGTTGGAGCTACTTTTGCAGGACAGGCCCCAAGCCCTAGCTTCTGCATGACTGGTATTTGGTGCTCAGAATTATTAGTGATTAAAAGTTTTGCTAAGGAAGAGTTACTGCCTGTTTCAGGTCCAAGAAGCACAATGGGTTCAACCTGGAGCGAATTAAGCAGCAACTCAAAGAACCAAATCCCCAGAGCTCCCCGGCCGGGAGGCCAGCAGGCAGAGCCTGGCACCAAATGGCGCACTGGCCGCCCGGGGACAGCTCAGCACATGGCGGCTGTGCCCATGGCGGCTGTCCGGGATCCAGGCATGAGACGCCCCGTCCTGAGACCCACCAGCTGCCAGGAGGCTGCTGGAGGTTTAAATAACCCAGGCCCAAGGTCGCGCCCCTCCCAAATCCCATTCACCGCCCCATGAGGGCGGCGGGTGGGTCCCGGGCCTGCCCAGTCCCGGAGGCCTCCCCCTCGGTCTACTCACCCCGAAGGAAGCGCCCCCGGAACCAGCAGGCCCGGGGACAGCTCAGCACATGGCGGCTGTGCCCATGGCGGCTGTCCGGGATCCAGGCATGAGACGCCCCGTCCTGAGACCCACCAGCTGCCAGGAGGCTGCTGGAGGTTTAAATAACCCAGGCCCAAGGTCGCGCCCCTCCCAAATCCCATTCACCGCCCCATGAGGGCGGCGGGTGGGTCCCGGGCCTGCCCAGTCCCGGAGGCCTCCCCCTCGGTCTACTCACCCCGAAGGAAGCGCCCCCGGAACCAGCAGGCCCGGGGACAGCTCAGCACATGGCGGCTGTGCCCATGGCGGCTGTCCGGGATCCAGGCATGAGACGCCCCGTCCTGAGACCCACCAGCTGCCAGGAGGCTGCTGGAGGTTTAAATAACCCAGGCCCAAGGTCGCGCCCCTCCCAAATTAAATAACCCAGGCCCAAGGTCGCGCCCCTCCCAAATCCCATTCACCGCCCCATGAGGGCGGCGGGTGGGTCCCGGGCCTGTCCAGTCCCGGAGGCCTCCCCCTCGGTCTACTCACCCCGAAGGAAGCGGCCCCCGGAACCAGCAGGCCCGGGGACAGCTCAGCACATGGCGGCTGTGCCCATGGCGGCTGTCCGGGATCCAGGCATGAGACGCCCCGTCCTGAGACACACCGGATAATAGTTTTTTAATCTATCAAGTAATCTACAAAAATAAATGTTGGTTTGTTAATAAGGGATAATAGTTTTTTAATCTATCAAGTAATCTACAAAAATAAATGTTGGTTTGTTAATAAGAGAAACACCCACTGTAAGTGGGTACATTCTCAAGGAAATGTTTATAACCCTAAAACCTTCATATTGGAGCCAGTATGATAGCTCCATTGGCTAATGCTCCACCTGCAGCACTGGCATGCCATATGGGTGTCGATTCATATTCTGGTTGCTCCACTTGCTATCTAGCTCCCTATTTATTGCCTGAGAGGATAGCAATGGATGGCCCAAAGCCTCAAGACCTGCACCCATGTGGGAGATCCCGACGGGGCTCCAGATCAGCTCAGCTCCAGCCATTGCAAACATTTGGAAAGTGAACAGCAAATGGAAGATCTTCCTGCAAATCTGCCTTTCCAATAAAAATACAATTTAAACAAATCTTCCTTTTAAAGAATTCTGGAAAACAAACATCCAACTGCAGAAGCTAGGAAAACAAATATTAAAAACCAGAAAAGGGGGCAGTATTATGTGGTAACAGGAAAGGCTGCAGCCTAGCTGCCTACATTCCATATGGGCATCAGGTAGAGTCTCAACTGTCCTGCTTGCTGCCCAGCTCCCTACTAATGTGCCTGGGAAAACAGAAGATGGCCCAAGTGTCTAGACCCCTGCCGTCCGTGTGGGAGACCTCAATGATGCTCCTGGCTGGCTCTGACTTCAGCCTGGCCCAGCCTTGACCAGTGCAGCCAGTTGGGAAGTGAACCAGTAGTTCTTTCTGTGTATCATCACTCTTTATCCCTGTAACTCTGACCTTTAAATGAGTTAATCTTTAAAAAAAAAAAAACTGGAAAAATCACTTTTTCAAAATCATAAATTTATCACCAAAAAAAAAAAGAAGCATTACCCCTACTCCATCCAGGCTTGATCACTATGGGAGTAGGTTCTAGAGAAGTAGCCAGGAACTAATAAGTAAATATCTGGCCAGACTGAACAACAGACAGAACACAACTCATGGTGAAAAACTGGGCTCTTGGTAAAGTTCTATATTTATTCCTGGACAAAAGAGAAACTTTAATAAACTATAAATAAAAAATTACTTACCTCTCATGATATTTTTTAACAATAACAATGAAAAAGTGATGTGACCTTTTAATGGGACAATTTTGGCAGTAGCTATTAACATTTGAAACTGGTTTATCAGTTGGTATGTGAACTCATTGTCATGAAATTATTCTCCAAGAAAATTCACATGTATTTATAAACATATAAATACATTCATTGTGATAACATTTGTAGTGGCAAAAAAAAAAAAACACTACCAATCAGTGGGATGATTAAATAAACTGTGGCTGTTAACTCCATGAAACCCTGCACCACTGTTAAAGAATGGGAGTGTCGCTTGAAGTAAGAGGAAGTGCAAAAGGCACGGTGTGGAGTGCCTGCAGCCTGATGCCATCGGGGTTCAGATGCATGTGTTCCTGGGTGTTCAGCAGGCCATACACCAAGTCACTGGCGTGGTTAGCCCTGAGAAAAATCGAGAGCAATATGCTCTGTGTGTACATCCATTCACTCAATCAATGTCCACTGAAGGCTTATCATAGTCACATAGTGAATGGTAACCCTAAGTTATCTAATTTGTTATTAATGTTTAAGAAGATACGTTTTATTTCATTTACTTTGTGGAAGATAAAAGATGCAGAAGTCAGGGCACAGAGGTGCAAAGCAGGAAGAGATATGGGGGACCCAGGTCACAGACCTGCGCTATCCTAAGGTGACCCCTGTGGCTAGCCATTCACCCCTGCTCCCAAGGGCAGCTGTCACAGATCAGGCCAGAGCATCCTTCCTGGCTGGGGCATTCATGTCTTTCTCTGCCTGACAGCTCAGAGGCCCAGAAAGCTCTCGATGAACAAATGGCATGAGCCTCTCGAGGAGTGGCCTTCCTCTTTGTTGCCCCACTGCTCATTGCCATCCACACGGGGGCATGACTGCACAGGCACTGAGCAGTGTTCCTTTTGAGTAGCTGGGGGGCGGACAGCTGCTCAGCTGGTAGCAGGAGACAGGGGCCAGTTTGCAAACAGCCCTCGCCAGTTTTCCCTCCACCAACCCAGACCATGATCCAGAGGCAGCCCCACTGCTCACCATCTGGGTCACTCCCTTCTGGTAACCTGTCCCCCTGCTTGCCAGCTCTGAAAACAGCTGTTTTCTCTCTCCCTGTTCTAACTACCATTAAGGGCCTTTGAGTATTTTAAATCCCAGTCTTACAGGTCTGGTCAAATGTTAAGAGGGAGAAAAATCAGATTAGTCTATTAAAGATGCTGACTTGACCACAAAATTCGCATAAAAAAGAGAACTGTTTTTCAAATAATTCGTTAGTTTGATATGGAGAACAACAACATAAGGAAAAAACAAGCAACCCAACTCAGACAATGGGCAAAGGACTGGAATAGGCGTCTTCTTGCAGAAGGTTTACAAGAAATCCAGAAACACAAGACAAGCCACTTGACACAACTAGCCACGAGCGAAAGGAAACTAAAACCATGGTGAGTTATTACTTCACACTCGGTAAGGTGCTACGATTGAAAAATAAAACAAAGCAAGTAAAGAACAAGCTGGTTGAGATGTGGAGAAAATGGAGTCCTTGTGCATTGCTAGTCAAGTTGTGAAACGGGACCCAGGCAGTTGCTTGGGACATCAAGTGCCCAGCTGACCACGTCATGCAGCAGCTCCACTTCTGGTACATCTCCAAAAGAACTGAAGCAAAACATCAGTGAGACATTTGTACAGCATTGCTCATACTACTGTTACTCACAAGAGTCAAAAGAAAGAAAGAACCTAAACAAACATCCATCAACAGATAGATAAGCAGAACAGTCCCAGTGGAATATTACTGAGCCTTAAAGCTGAAACACACCCTGATGCATGCCCTCTTTTCATAATTGTTTAAAAGATGTGTACTATTGCAGAATCAAGATGGCAGAACAGGGTAAGGATACATTTAAACAGACAGAGAATCATTGGCCAGGGTGAGGCAGAGAGGGCACATTCCAGAAAATAGAAGAGGACAGGGCGACAGCAGAGGGGCACCTGGAGACTAACAGACATGGGAAAGGAGTGGAGACAACGGTGTGGTGTTGCAGTGACCAGATACTCCAGTGGTAGGTGGCAAGTGGTGGACTGAGCTCCACTAGTAGCCGTGAGCAGGGATCTGAACCACACTGTCACTGTCACTCTACCAGCAACAAGGTGGGAAGGGGCATTCACCGGGAGCTCAGGAGGTGAACCCAAAGAACTGCCCATCCTGCTGATCTGTCCGATTCAACCAGGAGCAGAGACAGAGCAGCAGATCCCAAACAGGCAGTGCAGGAAGAAGGTTGATTGCAGAGTCCAGACCCCCACCGGAGCCACATCAGGCGTGATTTTGTGTAGGGAGGCAAAGGCTATGTAACAGTACTGCACATGCACTAAGCTGGGAGCAAACTCATTTCTAGCTTAGTACATTTTGGGTGGCATTCTACAGATGCCATCCAACATAGGTCCAAGTGGCCCCCAGACCTAGCAGCCAGCAGATTCAGAACTCTACCAGTGGCGTATCAGGCACGATTTTGTACAGTATAGCAAAGGCTTGCAGAGTGGAGGGACAACAGTGAGCTGTGCATGCGCTAAGCTAGGAGTAAACTCCAGCTCTGAAATTAAATCAAGCTGAATAATTGGAAATGGACACAATAGAGCAAATGAAAAATTTAGTGGAAAGTATCTATAATAGAATGAAAGAGCCAGAAGAAAGATCTTAGAATTTGAAGATATTTTTTGTCACATTGCGGAAATAATCAAAAAGCTGGAATCAGAGCTGGGTCAAGCTAAGAAAAGCATTCAAGAATTAAGGGACACTTATTAAAAGGCCAAGTATGATTTATGGGAATTCCAGAAGGTGCAGAAAGAGAAGCTGAGTTTAAAGCTGTATTCAATGAAACAATAAATGAAAACTTCCCTAATTTAGAGGAAAAATTGGGAAACAACATTCAGGAAAGGCACAGAACTCCCAACAGGATTGACCAAAAGCAATCTTCGCCATGACACATGATAATAAAGCTCTCTTCAATAGAATACAAGGAAAAGATCCTTAAGTGTGCAAATAAAAAAAAAAAATCAATTGACCTACAGAAGAATGGCAAACAAACTCACAGCTGATCTCTGACAGGAAACCCTACAGGCCAGAAGACAATAGAGCAGTGACATATTCCAGATTCTAAAAGCAAAAAACTGTTGACCCAGATTAACATATCCACCAAAGCTTTCCTTTGCCTTTAAAAATAAAATAAAATTCATCCATAGCGAAGAAAAGCTCAAAGAATATTCCTCTTCCAGATCTGCCCTACAAATGATACTTAAAGGTGTTCTCTTGACAGAGAAGAGAAATAGCACCAAGCAAAACCAAAGGCAAATGTGAAGAAATTTCCAGTAAAATAAGAACAGAAGACTAAATATAACAATGAAAAAGCCGTTGTAAAATGACAGGACCAAATTACCACCCATTCATATTAATCCTGAATCTAAACCCATCAATCAACAGTCACAGACTAGTGGATTAAAAAAGATGTATCTGTTGCTTACAGGAGATACATCTCACCAACAAAGATCAGCGGAAACAACATCTCATGGATTTGGAGGTTTGGGCTATTTTTTTTTTTTCCTTTCTTCAAAACAGTTTTTTTTTTCTCATATTAAAATTTTTACTGACTCATAGGTCATATAGTAGCATCATTTTCTGCAAGTAGGTTCTTGATTTTCATTTCTTCAGCGACACATTAGTCATTTGGTTTCTTTCTGTTTAACTTCATGGCATTGTAAATTTCTTTTTTTCTTGCTGTTGTTGATTTTGTTCTGTGGTTTTTCATTTAAGGGGATATATAGTACTGTGTAATGGAGACGATCATATCCAGATGTGAGGATACAATGCAATATGTACCTGTACTTCCAGATCAAACATGGATTATCAGTGTAACTGTTACATTTATTTTGACAATAGGATGCTGGATTCTCTGTCATTGTCCACGCTCACAATGATGGACTTAAAACTGTTTATGAAGAACTATACTGTTGTATAGAATTATGCTATTGTAACAGTGTGTGGCAGGAGGGGATTTGCAGAGGGGGTAAGGGAAATCCCAGAGCTTATGGAACTATATCGTAAAATAGTAATATTAATAATAATAACAGGGTCCGGAGCGATAGCATTGCGGTTAAGGTCCTCACCTTAAATATGCCTGGATCCCAGTTCTAATCCCGATGGCCCTGCTTCCCATCCAGCTCCCTGCCTGTGGCCTGGGAATGCAGTTGAGGACAGCCCAGAGCTTTGGGACCCTGCATCCACATGGGAGACCTGGAGGAAGATCCTCGCTTCAGATTGGCTCAGCTCCAACCGTTACGGCCGCTTGGGGAGTGAACCATCCGACGGAAGATCTTCCCTCTGTCTCTCCTCTCTGTATATCTGCCTTTCCAATAAAAATAAATAAATTTTTAATAATAATAATAACAAAAGGAATATAAAGATGCATGGTGCTTCATTGATACAGAGAGAGAAAGGTCTTCCATCCCTTGGTTTACTCCCCGAATGGCTTCAACAACCAGGGCTGTGTCAGGCCAAAGCCAGAAGTTGGGGGAGCGTCATGTAGGTCTCACACATGGGTGCAGAGGTCCAAGGACCTGGACCATCTCTCATTGCTTTTCCCAGGCACATTAGCAGGGAGCTGGATCAGAAGTAGAGCAGACAGGGCCCGAACCAGCTCCTACAGGAGATGCTGGCATTGCAGGTGGCAGCTTTAGTGGTTACTCTACAAGAATGGCTCCGGGGCTGGCATGATAGCATAGTGGTTAGGGTCCTTGCCTTGCACGCTGGGATCCCATATGGATGCCGGTTCTAGTCCCGGCAGCTCCACTTCCCATCCAGCTCTCTGCTTGTGGCCTGGGAAAGCAGTCGAGGATGGCCCAAGCCTTGAGATCCTGTAGCCTGCATGGGAGAACTGGAGGAAGTTTCTGACTCCTGGCTTCAGATCAGCACAGCACCAGCTGTTGGAGTCACTTGGAGAGTGAATCATCGGACAGAAGATCTTTCTCTCTGTCTCTCCTTCTCTCTGTATATCTAACTTTGCAATAAAAATAAATAAATCCTAAAAGAAAAAAAATGAAATATAATCATTTGCAAGCGAGCCAAGTTAGGGACCATTATGTTAAGGGAAATAAGCCAATCACAAAAGGTCAGACACCACATGTTTGCTCTAATATAAGATAACTTCTACCAAAACTCTTAGTGCTAATATGACTAGGGGTTGTTTTGCTCATCTTTTGCACTTCAAATTACTAAGACTAACAAACCATATGCAATTGGCATTAGACAAGGATATTAGAGACTAAATCCAAAATATTTGCTTCAAATTGTCTGAGGACTGTCCAGCAAAACTTGTGGCTCCAGTACAACTCTTTTGAAGATTTATTTATTTGTTTAAAACAAAAAATGACAAAGTAAAAGATTTCTTCTTCCATCTGCTGATTCATTCTCTAATTGCCTGCAACAATAAGGATTGGGCCAGACTGAAGCCAGGAGCCAGAACTTCAACCTCGTCTCCCACATGGGTGGCAGGGCCCCAAGTGCTTGGGTCTGTATGCACTGCCCTCTCATTTGCAATAGCTGCATCATAAAACTGAGTAGCAGGGACTCAAACTGGCACTGTGATCGGGGATGCCAGTGTCATGACTGTCGACTTAAGCTTCCACGCTGTAGTGTCTGTACCCTCTCCCACCCCCCATACCACTTTCTCCTGGTATCACAGAACAATGGATTCAGAAACTGGCTATTGAGATGAAAAATTCACTTAATCAACAAGTAAAGCTAGCAAAACGTTTTCACTGCAAACTGATGTGGTTAGCATGCATTGTTTTTAATGGACATGAAACGTGAACATGACGGTGAGGTCAAGGCAGAATTCTTATTCTCCACATGACTGTGAACAAACACAACTAGCTACGAACTGTGAAAAACCATGAAAGATTACATTGTCCACGGGCCTGTCCTGAAGACTATGTTTTGGGGAGAGGTACATTCTGCCAGGACGGCCGCAATGGTCAGAGAGCAATCAGATGAAGGAGCTGACAAGAATGAGAGTCAGTGCGCAGTGTCCTTTGTTGAAAAATTCTCCCTTGAAAAAATGTCGGCAGAACTAAGCAACATGCTTGGTGACCTAGTAAGATGTTTGAGTCACATAAAGTCTAATGCAGTAAATTCGATGTTAATCTCATAACCATGTGAAACTATGAAATCTGGTCATGAAGAACTGTGTTTACTGCAGAGATGCAATAGTTACTGAAGGGAAACAGGGAGAATGTTTGAGTTATGAGAAAATTCTTAGTGCTTCCGAAAGATTACAGAGTCACTGTGGCCTCAACAGCTTACAGATGTGAATCGGATGACCAGATCTGTGTTTGGTCTGGCATCATCAGTGTTCTTAACAATCTTCAGATGTTCGTGCAAAGAAGGACTACAGTGTGTTTTGAGGGCATGCAGCCTTGAAGGGCACAGAGTAAAGTTATGAAAGCAGAGTTCCGTGTGGGAGGTGTGAGCAAGCCTGACGGCTGGGTCCTGGTGGCTTCCAGGCCCTTTCTAGCCCTCAGAGCACTGCACAGGGGAACACTTACAGAAGGCAACTGGGACCCTGAGGCCCAGCCAGGGCGCTGGGGTTGAGTCCCCAGGTGCCTCCAGGAGGGTGGCAGCCTGGAGGATGAGCTGCGAGGCACCTGGATGTGGTCCATGCCCTGGAGAGGCCAACCACAACTAGGCCACCCAGTGCCTGCAGAGGGCATCATTGAAAACAGACCAGACCTCCAGACTCTGTTACCCTTTCCAGGCTTGCCCCCACACCTAAAATTGGAGTAATTGCAAAAAAAGCATCGGCAAGTAATACTCTCCACTCACTCTTTTCCCCACAGTCTCAGAGAACAACCAATCAATATAGTCAGCAGTGTTTAGGGGGCTTTGGGTTGGTGAGTATACAGTTAATCTCATGCTCCCTCAAAAAATAAATACAGCCGTTTTATAAGTCTGCAAGAGTTCTCACTGGAAAGAGCAATCCTCTTGATAGTTTGTACCTCTGTAACAGGCTGGCATCAATTGGCTTATGAATTAGACATGACTTTTTATTTCTTATTTTCCAGGCATTTGAACAGCAGTCATGACACCTCTTCTGGTGCCCATATCACATAGTAGAGTGCCTGGGTTTAATTCCAGCTCCCTGGTGACATGTACCCTGGGAGGCAGCAGGGGACAGCTCAAGTATGTGAAACCCTGCCACACATCTAGGAAACCCAAATGGAGTTTGGTTCAACTCCAGCTATTGAAGACACTGGGAGAGTGAACCAGAGAATAGATGATCTTTCCTGCTATCTTTTTGCTTTTCAAGCAAGAATGAAAATAAACAATAATTCAAAAAATGTATAAGAAATCAATGGATCCAGAAGCCACTGAATACCTCAGAATATAACTTAAATTTAATAATAGCTTTTCCACATACATTGTTAGAACTCATTACCAATTGCATCATCCTGAGAGAGCCACTATGATAATCAAACAAGTGGCATATGTGAATCACTTCATGCTACACATAAAGGATTCACCATAATTATGCAGACATTTCATGAAATCAGAATAGAAAATGATCAGGCTCTGTTCATGCATGTACAACTCATAGCTGGAGCCAAAGCAATGGCTCAACAGGCTAATCCTGCCAAGTGCTGGCATCCCATGTGGGCGCCACTTTGTGTCCCGGCTGCTCCACTTCCCATCCAGCTCCCTGCTAATGGCTTGGGAAAGCAGTCGAGGATGGCCCAAAGACTTTGGACCCTGTTCCCATATGGGAGGCCTGGAAGATGTTCCTGGCTCCTGACTCCTGGCTTCAGATCAGCTCAGCTCTGGTCATTGTGGCCATTTGGGGAGTAAACCAGTGGATGGAAGATATATCTCTCTCTTCTTTCTGTAAATCTGCCTTTCTAATAAAAACAATTTGAAGGAAAAAAAAACCTCACTAGCCTTCAGAGTGATTAGATTAACAAAGTTCATGTTCTGTCTTGCTGTTAACAACATTCAGTGTTAGCAAAGGCAGAGAGGAAAAGTCATTCATTCTAGCATGACTCTCACAAGAATAAGTGCACAAAATCTTTCTGGAAAATAATTTTGAAACACATTCTCAAAAGTCTTAAACATGTGGCTGTGTTGTAGTGCAGCAGGGAAAGTGGTTCAGGGTGTAGTTGAAGTTCTAGCTGCTCTATTTGTAATCCAGCTTCTTGCTAATATCCCTGAGAAGGCAGCCTAGGGTGCCCAGGTGCCTGGACTCCAACACCCACAGAAGGGAGACTGTGATGGAGCTCCTGGCTCCTGACATCAGCCTGGCCTACATACAGCTGTCAGGGCTATTTGGGGAATGATACAATGGATGACACATAACCTTCTGAACTGACAGACATATGGAGACACTGAGAAGGCCTCAACATGGTTTCTATACTGTGATTCCCAGGAGTACCCTGAATTGTATCATGAGAACATTACAGACAAACCCAAGGAAAGAGCTAGTCTACCAGAGGAATCAAGCCAATGAAAGGCAAAGAAAAGGAGTAAAAAGGAGGAGCTCTCCCCACTGGAGGAGACAAAAACAACACTGCAACTGGAGACAAAGTATGACCCTGGACATCAGAGTGAATAAGGGGGAAATACACTGGGCCCCCGAGGTGTGGTGAAGCCCTAAATCAGAGGTAATTGTCTTGTGTTGATGATTGTGCATGACTGCATGTTAACCTCTGTAGCAGCTGGTGAAAGATATCCTGAAAAAAATCTCTGTGCTTATTGCAACAATGTGGTAAGGCTGCAATCATTTCAAGATGGAGAGCTTAAAAATGAAAGCACTGAGGGCTCTCACGCCCCATGCCCCACGCCAGCATCTGGATTCAATTTCCGGTTCTGCTTGGTAAATCCAGTCCCCTGCTGAAGCGGGCCCTGGAAGGCAGTGTTAACACAGTCAGCTACCCTTGGCGGGACCCAGACTGCATCCCAGCCTTCCAACTTCAGTCTGGGCCAGGCAGGTACTGAGGACATTTGGGAGTGAACCAAGAGGCAAATTTGTTAAGTGTTTTCTATTCATCTAATAAGTAAAATTTTAAATTAAAGGTTGAATAATAGCACATTCATATATAACTATGCAGCCATTAAAAAGAATCAAAATCCAAGAGCGGGGAGCAAAGGTTCAATTGGCTAATCCTCCACCTCCAAGTGCCCCCTGATCCCATATGGGCTCTGGTTGATGTCCTTCTGGCCCCACTTCCCTTTCAGCTCCCTGTTTTTGGCCAGGGGAGTTTGACCCAAAGCCTTGGGATCCTGCACCTATGTGGAAGACCAGGAAGAAGCTCCTGGCTCAGTTCGAACCTTTACCGCCACTTAGGGAGTGAAGCAGTGGATTGAAGATCTTTGTCTCTGCCTCTCTTTCTCTATAAATCTGCCTTTTCAATAAAAATAAATAAATCTTTTTTAAAAAATTAGTCTGAACCACAATGGAAAATGCCTACCATATAGCATTTCAAGGTGAAAAAAAAAAAAAACAAAAAACAAAATACGAAGCTGGTTTTATAATATGATTTTGACCATGTAAATCATACAGTACAAATCCAGAAAGAATCCACTGAACTATTAAGAGTGGCCATAGTGGTATAGTTTTTGATTTGTTTACTTTTTTGTTCCCCAGGGTTGTTTTTTTTTTTGTACTGTATTTACTACTTTTTAAAAATTAGGGAGAAATGTTATTTTTAAAAGTACATCACGAATTTCATTTCACAAAAATTCCTTTAGACATATTTCTCCCAGTTGGTCTTCATAGATTAAAATTTTCTCACTGCTCCAACTTCTCCAACACTGTGATGTTGGGAAGCCAACAGTGATCACTTCTTGGCTTCCACAAGTTACTTAATTTAACATCAGCAAGGAAAAGTGCCTAATGGTCTCCCCCAGAGCATACAGAGGAATTCTTGGCACCGCGTCCCCCTGACTCTGGCAGAGGCGCATCTGCTGAAGCGGTTGCTTCACTTCCACTTGGTTCCTGGAGTTCACCCTGGGTTCTAGAAGAGGCTGGACCCAGGCTCCACTCCGCCCCAGCAACATGCGGAGGAGGAATGTGGTCATGTGTCCAGGGAAGAATGCGCCCATGATGCAGGGGCCGGCGGGGAGGGAGGACAAGGCAAAATGGCTTTGGGGACCCTCTGCGTCAGGTCACGGTCTTCCGAGTCATCAAGACATTTAGCCATCCATGTACACTTGAGGGGGCGTGAAGCGTAGCTCCTCCCCTCCAGATGCCTGCTCTGTGACATAGTGTCTGAGCACTCGTAGTTGCCCCCTCTGTCCAGGCCCCAGCCAAAACAGCCGCATTCTCCGGATGCTGGAGCTGTGTGTCAGTCTAAAGTCGCCCCCACCCCACCAACACGGGTAGTCCATCTCATCTGCCAAGGCCCTGAGCAGTCCCTTCCCCAACAGACCAGAGCAAACACTGCATGGGCAGTGGGTGGCAGGGGTCTCGCAGGAGAGCACAGCACAAGAAGAGGTGTGCAGCTGCTGTCATATGTTCTGCCAAGCCCAGGTCATCCCTCACTCCTTCCTCCTAGGTGTCCACCGTCAGCTCAGCCAATGGCAGCCTGCCTTCACTGGGACAAGAGCACTCCCCCTCCTCCCTACCATAAGTGGTCCCCATCCACAACCCATCAAGGTGGACCCTACAGTTTGCCTCATTCTCGAATTTCCTGTGTCCAACTTCAGGTCGCGATCCCTGAGCCGACAATATGTCAAAAGCGTTGTGCTCTTGATCAAGCAATAACACAACAAGGACCACAATAAGATGTGTCAGGGGAAAGACATAGTTGTTGCACACGATAGGATGTTATTTCTAGAAAACACTAAATGAACACTTTGATGCTATTGCATTTTGCAGAGTTTTTTTCTTTTTTTCTTTCTTTCTTTCTCTTAGGATTTGTTTCTTTTTCTTTGACAGGAAGATTTACAAAGTGAAGGTCTTCCATCTGCTGGTTCACTCCCCAAATGGCCACAACAGCCAGAGCTGGGTTGATCCGAAGCCAGGAGCCAGGATCTTCCTCCAGGTCTCCCACATGGGTGCAGGGCCCCAAGGCCTTAGGACATTCCCCACTGTTTTCCCAGGCCGTTAGCAGGGAGCTGGATGGGAAATGGAACAGGAGGGACACGAACTGGTGCCATACGAGATGCCAATACCACAGGATAGAAGATTAGCCTGTTGAGCCACGGAGCTAGCCTCAAAGGGGGTTCTTAACCTCTGTGGCTTCTCGCTCTTATCTGATATCAATTCCTGCCCCATCTAAGACAGGTCAACAGTAGTGACAAAGGACATTTTTCTACCAAAAAAAAAAAAAAAAGAGGACAAAGAGGCAAAGCACTGACCTTGAACTCAAGCCAGAGGCCAAAGATCAGGCTAAGACAGCCAAGGCAGCTGGATAGGTTGCAGTGCTAAGCTCTGCCCCAGGCAGTTGCTGTTCTCTTGCTCCCCCTGCTGGACACTGTACTGTGCCTTAGGGATTTCTCAGAACGTGCACACCAAAAAGAGAAAAGCCATGCTTGTGGGCTGCATTTCACTATGTTCAATGCCATCTTAGAGAAAGGGAGCAGCCCTCAGTGGGAAAAAGGGGGGGCCATCTCCCAGTCGGGCTACCAGCTGGGCATCTGCTGCCCCACTTTCTAGTTATCTGCTATCAGGGAAGTTATTTGGAGTGTTCTAGGGCCTCACTTTACTCACCCTTGTGATCATTGTGGGGATTAAAGGAGGCAATATTTACAACAGTGCCTGGCCTAGAACACGCTTCTGATTGTTAGGTTTTTGGCCTGACCCCATTAATTGACAACTAATCTTTGACACTTCAATGGCTTCATCTATGAAATTATGACAACATCCACTTGGTCTACATATGAGTTCTCTAGGGGTGTGAATTTGGGGGGAGGGGCAGTCCTGTGGCAGAGTAGGTAGACACCACCTGCAACCACTTCCATCCAGCTCTCTGCGCATGCCTAGGGAAAAGCAGTGGAGGATGCTCCAGGTGTTTGGGCCCCTCCATCTATGTGAGAGGACTGAAGGAAGCTCCTGGTTTCAGACTTCTGGCTTTGCTGTGGCCTGGTGCTTGCCATTGCAGCCATCTGGGAAGTGGACCAGCAGATAGTAGATCTCTCTCTCCCTCTCCCTCTCTCTCCTGCCTCTCTCTTTGTAAATCCGACTTTCACATAAACAAATCTTTAAAAGGAAAAAAAAGGGGGGTTGCCTAGGTCACATGAGAAAACAGATGTCAGCCATGTGTAAGCCATAAACGCCATGCTAGTCACGCTCATTGTGAACAACAATATGTGCCTCACACTTTGAAGAGACAGAGACGACAAAGGTGGTGTTGATCCTTGTGGAGATTTATGAGTTTGTTGAAAAAAACATGCATGCAAAAAACTGTGCTTCAATTCAGCAACTAAGCAGATTTGTTTTTGCAGAAAAAGAACAAGGGGTGGAAAGGAAAATTGACTGTGTGAGGCATGGAAGAGCCTGCTGTGCCTTCCAGAGCATGCTCACAGGGCTAGGTCCTAGAGATATGCAAGATGTGGGTCAGCAGGGATGAGGAGCAGGTCCCCTGGGAGGCAAGTGGAGATGCAGGGGCCTGGACAGTTCTGGGGATGCTGAGAGTCCCAGCCTGCCGCAGCCTAGGCTGAGGTGCCACAGTGGAAAAGGGGATTTGACAGACAGATGGGGGCGCCATCACGTTCCTGGGACAGAACTTCTCAGGCAGGCAGTGAGCACAACCAACTCCTGCCTGTGAGCTGCGAGCCTGAGAAACTCGGCCAGGACAGTGGGAAAGGTGACAGGAGACGGGGAGAAAGAAGGCAGAGGCGGGCAGGAGAGAGAGTACCGGGGACAGATGTGGCTCACGACAGTCTAGCAAGTCCAGCAGAAGGACACGCCCTGGAGGAAGGGCCAGATATCAGTGCAAAGCTGACCACCACAGTCCCTGAGACCAAGTGCCACATGCAGTCACACAAGCCTGCAAGGACACAGGAGAGGTATCACGGACATGCTATGAACTCCAGTTGCTCTTGTTCTTCGGCAGCATACAGGCTGACAGACACAGTGAAGGGAAGTTTCTTCTACAGCCTTCTAGAATGAATTGGGCATAAGCAGGTGTGGCACGGCCTCCAGCATCTGAGGAGATAAGTTTCAGGAAAGTCTCAGCGATTTGCATTCCACCAACACACTCTCTGATGTCTGTGTTTGGCTGACAAATTGTGCTATGATTCAGCTGGTTCCCCAGAGTATAACAATGTATCAAGTTCTTGTCACTCTGTCATCCCACACAGTGGGAAGCTTATCTTGCTCGTGTATTTCCAAGCAGAGTGGGAAAGAGCACTGTCAGTCACACCTGCACATTCCTCAAGCGGTGTTCCCTGCACTGACTCATGTGAGAAAATAAATACAAGTGCAATACAGAGCATCAGACCCAAGTTCAGGGTGATTTTGTTGTTATTGTTGTTGCCGTTGTCTCTAAAGCAATAATTAACAACTATTAAAGTAAACCCTCGGGTCCAGCACAATGACTCAGTGGCTAAATTCTTGCCTGCAAGTGCTAAGATCCCATATGGGCACCAGTTAATCCAGGCGGCCCCACTTCCCATCCAGCTCCCTGCTTGTGGCCTGGGAAAGCAGTAGAAGACAGACCAAATCCTTGGGAACCCACACCCGCATGGAAGACCCAGAAGAGGCTCCTGATTCCTGGCTTCATATCGGCGTAGCTCCAGCCATCGCAGCAATTTGGAGAGTAAACCAGTGGATAGAAGATATGTCTTTCCTTCTCTCTGTAAATCTGCCTTTCCAATAAGAAAAATAAATGAATCTTTAAAAAATAAAAGTAAATCCTTGAATTAAGATGCCTGTCTGTTGATTCCATAATGACCTCACAAGAAAACATATTTTCAGTATTTTGTAGGGTTTTTTTTTTTTAAGTCACACATGCTCAATGAAAAAAGTAAACAGAAGTCAAATAAATATCACCCAATACAGCATGGTCAATAGGTGCTTATCATTTATTTTGTAGCTTCATTCATACTTTTAATGAAGGATGTTAAGTTCAGATTCTACAAATTAATACATTGCATCTATGTTTTATTTTGCTTATCACTGCAAATATTTCTCCCCTCATTGAAAACTCAAAGGGCTCATCTAAAACCCATATTGCTCTACAAAGTCAAACAAAGAAGCCACTGTGAATTAATTTAGTAGAATCTTGGGAACTCCTAGTTTCCAGTTCAACGCCTACAGGGCCTGGAGGGCATTCCCATCTGTACAACAAGATCTTAACAAACCCATAATCATCAACTCTGCCTAGCTCCATCAGAGTTGAGGGTCATGAGGCAAAACACAGCGCCGAGCATGGGAGAGCTGTGAGAGCCACAGCTCGTCAGGAGCAGCAGTTCACCAAGGAACCAGGACCTGCAGGACCATTCAAATTGTCAGGCAGGATCCACAGCTCGGGGCTCAGGGTTCAGAACGCAGAAGGGTCCAGTAGCAGCATAGGTCCCGTGTTGTCAAGGATTTTTGCTCTGGGAGCCCCACTGAATTCTTGGGGTGAAGACTGGACAAAATCCTCTTGTGCTTGCAGCAGAGAGAGGGGAAACATGCAGAAAATTCTGTTACCGACCCGCGGGCAATCTATTCTCCCACAGCCTAAGCAGTGTGGGAGAACGGGGACACCTCCTCCAGCTCACTCTGGCCTTTCTGTCTCAAGAACCACGGCTGAGAAACCTTTGTTAAGGTCAAGATCCAGAGCGTAAACACATCAAATGGCCTAGACCCACTCACAGGGCAGATGGCTCCTCCACTCACCTCCTTCCCCCATCTCAAATCTCACTGGCAAATCAGCAGGGCTCCTGTAGCAGCCCAGTGGAAAATCACCACTGAAAGAGTGGCCAGCCCCAAGCTCTGTTTCACTCCCAGAGAACAACAGGAGAAAAACCAACAGACCTACGCCTGGGCATGTTCAAAGTGCAGAGACAAAGCCAATAAGAAAATCTCGAGAGAAGTGGCCAGGGGTGGTGGGGGCGGAGTCTAACTTTAGGAGAAGGGTATGAATTACTTCGGATTTCGCTTCAGACACCATGTCGACAAGCAGACTGGAGGAAGAATGGAAAGTAATGAAAGGAATGCCCTGGGCACGGAGTTGAGAGTCTTCCAGCACTGCGAATCTGGCAGTTCTCACGTAACCTGGAACTCTAACCCTCTTGGTTAAGGTCTGTTACGGTGAAGGCATAAAGTTGAAGATCAACAAAGGAGCCCTCACATACAGCGGAGTCCAGGACCTCCAGCTGTCCTCTCCAGGTGCAGGTGACAGACCCCTCTTCACTCTGGCTGCAGTGACACATGACCACACATGACGTATGTGGGGCCTGGCCTCCTAGGGAGGCCCCCTGAGCCTTAGCATCTAGCCCAAATGCCTGACCTTAGCAACTTAGTCTCTAGCAGTAGCACAATGTGACCAGGTCCTCAGGCCAACAACAACAAGAAGCACTTGTGTTCATTCACACTGTGGGTGTGAACTAGCTGGTGCGATCCAAGGACACAGGTACACAAGCACGCTCTCAGCAGATGACCAAGTGCCAGTCCTAAAGAACCGTGAAATGTGTGAGCTCACAACTCAGGTCTGCCTGCATTCGCCCCTCTCCGTGCAGGAAGCCATGGTGGAGACAGAAATCTAGATAACAAGGCACTCGCCAGATCGTCTTGGAATTGGGTGTTCATTTCCCACGCTGGCAATATGCACGCTAGAGTGCGGCCATGCAAGAAGAAAGCGTGTCTGTGTTCCTACCAACCTGGAGCCCATTCACCGGAAGAGAACGTCACAGGAGCTCCTGGCACCGGGAGAGTGCGCTGGGCGGAATGTGGGTGCACTGCTTGGGAGGGGTGCTCCTGGTTTTTAGAAAGGAGAAGGAATTCCAGCCCTAAAATGAGGATGCCTGACTGCCCCTTTCTCTAACCAGTTCAAGAGGCTTTGCTGAAATACTTCCCTTTTTATATGTGAGAGGCCACACGGCCCAACGTCAGAGTGCCAGCCAGGGCAGATTCAATAAGCCAGCACCCTTGGCAGTCATTCAGAGTCCCCACCCCCACCCTCACTCAGGCAGAACTCTGGATTTGCGTGATGGCTCTGCTGGTATAATCTGGAAACCATATCACTTTTAAAAAAAAAAAAGATTTATTTATTAGTTTTTATTATATACAAATGGGAGGACAGAGAGCAAGATCTTCCATCTACTGATTCACTCCCCAAGCGGCCGCAATGGCCGGAGTTGAGCCCATCCAAAGCCAGGAGCCAGGAACTTCTTCCAGATCTCCCATGTGGGTGCAGAGTCCCAAGGCTTTCCCAGGCCACATGCAGGGAGCTGGATGGGAAGCAGGGCTGCTGGGACACAAACTGGCACCCATATGGGATCCTGGTGCGTGTAAGGGGAGGACCCCAGCCGCTAGGCTACTGCACCAGGCCCCATAATCACTTTTTTTTTTTTTTTTCATAATCACTTTTAAACAAGGAGGCCCCCGTGGCTTTCGCAAGGCCTCACAGATTACATAGCCTATCCCAGCATCGGGCTTGGAGTCAGACCACAGGTTCAAATCCCTGTTCCATTGCTTATTAAATATACTCTTAAAACACACTATTTCTTTTCAAACATGTTTTTGTTTTGTTTTTTGCCTTTTTGTTTTGTTTTGTTTTTTAGTGAAGATAAAAACAGACTGCTGTGAGCATCACAGGAAGTGGTATTTGGAAAAGCACACAGCATTGTCCTAGCCATAATAGTCCTAAGTGCTGCCATGTATTCTCCACAAGAACAAAATGAGGATGTACATCTGTGTAACAAACTGTCCCCACACACTTCTTACAGTCTCTGCAGGACAGAAGCCCACATGTAACCTTGCTGGGGCCCATCGGGCTCAGAGTTGTTCACCAGATGGCAGTTTGGCTTTCAGCAGACGCTGCTGTCTCCCCAAGGCTCACTCCTGTGACTGTAGGCAGGAGTCACTGCCTGGCTGGCAGGGGTTGTGAGGCAGGCCTTTCCACACCACCTGGCAGTTTGCATCAAGCAAAAACGGGAAGAGAAAGACTGAGCAAGCCAGAAGTCACAGTCTTTCATAGTGGATCACCACTTTTGCTACACCTGATTCATTAAACTCAAGTTATAGAGTCCATCCACTTACGGGGAGGAAGAGACTACAAACAGGCATTCTTAAGGACTCAACATTCACACTACAGTTCTAAGCCCCAGGACCTGAGGATGTTGAGTGTATCTGGAGATAGGGCCTTTACAGAGGCACTAAGGTTAAATAAAGCCTTCCTCCAAAATGATGGGCATGCTTCTAAAAGGAGAGAGCGAGGCTGTCCCCACCCAGAGGAAAAAAATCCCTTGAGGACATGGCCGGAGAGGCTGCCAAGAACCAAGCCCAGCAGCACTTCTGGCCACCTTCCAGAGCTGAGCAAAAATGTATTCCTGTGGCTTAAGCTTGTGGCATTTTGTTCCCACAGCCATGGGGTATGAACGCAAGCATGTAGCCTAGACTGCAGGGATCCCAGGAAACATTCCAGAAGTTCTATGAGGGTGTTGGTTGTCAGGGACCCATAAAATCATGTAAAACCATAATCTCCTAAGAGGCTCTTTCACTCTTGCAGAGGTCACACTTGCCCCCTGCTCCCCATCCAGCATGCAGGAATAACCTGGCAGCCATCAGGCACTCTTAAATGGAGCAGTGGTCAGGGAACTGTAAGCTCTGTAATTCAGTCACCTGCAGAGATGTCAACTGCTGTGTGACAATGAAGCTGGGGTAAAGATACTTCAGAACTTCTAGATTCAGTCTAGGACACCTAGATTCAGGTGTCCTAGCCTGCTGAATGTCAAAGCATATTGCATTTAAGGTTAGATTCATTTCACTGGCTGATACTTCTATATCCATGCATTTTCTAGACATTCTCTGATTTAATCAGAAAGTAAAACCACAGTAAAACTTTTTTCCTGCTGAGATTCTTTTTCACAATTGTTTTTAATTGATATGTGCTGAGTTTCCTATTGCTGCAGCCTTGCAGAGAGGAGTTTTGCTCTTTAAGGAAAACAAATTGAACCGGCAGTTCCATGAAGAGCTTTCCAGTGAAAAATAACTTGTGGGCGTTCTCTTCAAAGCAGTTGAAAATTCTAATAATCCAACTACACACCTACATCATCGCTGTTAATTAAAGCCCCTTTTCTACTTAAAAATAAGTATCACACAAGAAAATCCAAGAGAAAACTAGGACTAAGCCAAGCAAATACACAAATCCCATTGCTCACTGACAACAACGTTAATTGAAAAAGTAAAGTTGTCTTGGTGCTCAATTTAGCCTTTCTGCCACGAACTGGGCAAGAGTTATAGACCGACTACTTACAGGCAACAAACAGCTATCAAGTCACAGCTACAAAGCCTGGAAGATGAGAAGCAGGTAAAGGGAATCCACACTCACCCTGCCTGGCTAGTGGGGTCCCAGGAGACAGGAGTTGGGGGCTGCTCCAGCAGCTGGCATTCATCCATAGGACATGTGCTCAACAGCAGGGAGCATGGCAGTCAACAACCCCTCTCCGAATCTCACAGAAATTCTCTCAGATCCTTAACCCCTAGGCTGTGTGAACACAGAGACCCTGTCCTGACAAGATGGAGTTTAACCCAGCCAGAGTATAGGGATTTGGTGGCCATACCCTCAGAGTTTAAATTACCCTCTTGGAATAAGGGCACCCCAGTGCTCAGGTCAAGATTGAAATAAACCCACCATGATGCGGTGGCACAAAATGAATGAAGAATTCTTGAACAATCCAAATCTCATTCTTACTTTTTAAAAATAAAAACCATATTTATTTAAAAGGTAAAACAACAGCAAGAGAAGGAGAGACAGAGATTTTCCATCAACTGGTTCACTCCCTAAATGGCTGCAGTAGGAGCCTGGAGCTCCTTCCAGGTCTCCCCCAAGGGCAGCAAGGGCCCAAGCACGTGGGCTATGTGCTTTCCCAGGCACATTGGCAGGGAGCTGGATTCAAAGTGGAGCTCATGTGGGATGCCGGCATTGCAGGGGGCAGCTGAACTCGCTGCACCACAGTACAGGTCCCAAATCTCACTCCTTCTGTGCCTTTGCCCTGCCCACATCCAGAGCCCAGGTGCCAGTCCTCCGAGCTTCTCTTCAGCAGGCTCCAGCACTCTACCTAATATTTTGTTCCCCCAACCCACCACACTGGGGCTCAAACCTACCATTCAGAAGGTGCCCTGCCTGTATTCCATTCCCTCAAAATGTGGGTACTGAAAGGGATGTACTACTTAACGCAAGGTGGCACGTCTGTTAGCCCTTATAATGTTCATTTAACACAACTCCCACTGCAAACAGAACCTAGCATGCGGAGAAACAAGTCAGTGAGGTGTGGAAGCTGGAGCTCTATGACGTGGAGGACAGCATGCTTCACAGAAGTTTCATTTTAAATAATACTAAGGGAATTAATAACATCACCTCAAGTGTTCACTCTGCTAGCCCTGTACACATGCTTGATCCCAAACAATGAGTGGGTGTTTTATTTCCCTTCTTTCAACCAAAAGACCTAAATAAAAGGGAAAGTAATTAAACGTGGAGGAACACTCCTGCTGTTGACATCAACAGTACTGCAATGTTGCAGGAAAGGGGGAAGGAATTCTTTAAAGAGGTGGAGTACACACTGTGATGGATTAACTTAAAAAAAAAAAAAAAGTGAACAGAGCATTTTGTTCAGCTCTCACAAAATGTCCTTGTAAGTTCATCTAGGTGATAACACCTGTGGGAAGACCGGCCTCCTTCCAGCACTGTACATTCCACACAGCCCGCTTCCAGCTTACCCACACCTCTACAGCCTGCCCTGTGCACTCCTTCCCACAGCAGTGAGGAGCGCTTCTTGCATTAACTTCCACAGAAACACATCCAACGATGACTCCAATGCTGGGCTCTAGCTGACTGGGAGACCTAGCCAACCACAGCTGCAAGGAGACAGAACAGAGAGGAAATTCCAGAGAAACGAATTTGGGGTACATAACCAGGACTCTGTGTTATGCCACCTGATTTGCCTACCAGAGTGGCAGCTTCCATCCTATGCTACCACTATTCTAGGTGTTAGAAAACATCAGTAAACAAGGTAAATTAGATCCTTATGCTAACAGAAGAGAAAGCTACATAAATGGAAAGGTCCACGGCAGGAGGAGGGGAGAAATTAAAAGTGAGGATGGATTAATGGGCATTTGCTGAAGCCCAGAGGCAAAACAGAGCATGACTTTCACAAGAAACCAATTTGATCCTTTGGAATTTGAGTAAATAAACCCCCTCTCATCTTGTGTGGGTAACAGGATGCCCAGCTGGATTTATTTGCAGCTTCCTCCCTCCACATGTGAAAGATTTCAAAGTGCAGGCGCAAAAGTGTACAGGAAAACAGGATTAATTAAGACAAAGCAAAACTCACACTGAAAAAACGTCAGGTCCGTATCAGTGCTGGTTCATGCCCCGGCTGTTCCACTTCCAATCCAGCTCACTGCTCACGTGTCTTGGAAAGCAACAGAAAATAACTCAAGCGCTTCGGCCCCTGCACCCACATGCAAGGTCCAGATAAAGCTCCTGCTTCCTAGCTTTGGCCTGGCCCAGCTCTAGCAGATATTTGGGAAATGAACCAGCAGATGGAAGATTTTCTTTCTCCCCGCTTCTGCTTGTCCCTTTCTGTAACTCTGTATTTACTGGGCACAGTAGCCTAGTGGCTAAAATCCTCACCTTTTATTTGCTGGGATCCCATATGGGCACCGGTTCATATGCTGGCCACTTTGGAGAGTGAACCAACAGTTGGAAGATCTTTCTCCCTGTCTTTCCTTCTCTCTGTAAAAACATACTTATTTTCGCTTGAAAGGTAGAGTTACAGAGAGAGGGAAAAAAATAAAGATCTTCGATCTATTGGTTCACTCCCCAAGTGGCCACCACAGCCAGAGCCAAGCTAATCCGAACCCAGGAGCCAGGAGCCTCTTCTGGGCCTCTCATGTGGGTGCGAGGACCCAAAGACTTGAGTCATCTTCCTCTGCTTTCCCAGACCATAAGCTGGGAGCTGGATGGGAAGTGAAGCAGCCAGAACAGAAACTGGCACCCACAGGAGATCCCATGCTTGAAGGTGGAGGATTAGCCTGTTAAGCCTTAGCACCACCCCATAAAATAAAATGTGTTAAGAAATGTCAAGGCAACGACACACAGAATGAACAAAGAGGCAAATTACAGACCAGCCAAAAAAAAAAAAAAAAAAAAAAAAAGGATTCCTCCCCACCCTAGAAATAAGATTCCAGCTGCTCTTATATACTAAAGAGAGGCCTAAAGAGTAGTGTCTGGGGTGGAGCTAATTCAACCACTAAAAGGCAGAGCTTAGGGTGAGGTTGGACTACTGCTGGCTTCTGTGCTCTTTATGGTAAATATGGAAAGTGTCATGACGTTAGGTGCATGATGGGAGAAGGAGTGCTGGCCATGGTGATTTTATGATAATGACCATGGTCATGAGGTACTGGTTCTGAGTTGGCAATATTGTGGAACCTGTGGTTTACAGTACACAAAAATGGAGGGTGGTGGGGAAGGGGTGTTGGTGATACATGAACGGACAGTGCACAGAAAAGGGATGCAGGCCATAGCTCATAGGTGTGGGCCAGGTCTGGGGACAGGTTGGGCTATAAGCCAAAGCACTCATATGCCTGAGAGCTGGATAGGATGTGTGCTAGGCTGAGCTAGGCCACAGCAGAGGCTGGTACATTAAAAAAAAAACCAGGGTTGGAGGCAAGTCTGGTGGGATTAATTGGGAGGGCATTTCAACTAGGTTGCATCACTCAGTGGTATGCACGAGGACTGCATCTGAAGCAGGCTGGCTGGGCAGGGCAATAGCACCTGCCAGTTCACCTAAGATATGGGGCAGGGAAAGAACTGACAAAGCAGCTGTATCCACAGGTATATGTGTTCCCTGGTGTAGGTGACTGAACCTGGCCCTGGTGTACACAAAAGTCAAGTCTAAAGTCATTCCCAGATGAGGTTTCTCAAGGGACTCCCTGAATAGACCACTGGACTCAGAGTCTGCCCATTGCAGAAGATCCCAGGATGTGTGGTCCAACCCTGAGTGCAACTAAGCCTCCTCAGTTGCTGATGGCTACACAGTGAACAGCATGTCCAGATGCACATGGGGACATGATGGCCAGCTCACCTAGGTCAGCAGGGGATGCTGACTACCTCATCAGAGAATAGAAAACAGAACAGGTTGGACAATTGTCCTGCCAAGCTTTGTAGCATGTTTCTGGGTCTGTGGATGCACTAAGGTGGACTCTGTCAACCAACAGACCTTGGAAAAAATGTTTTCAACTCTAGAGCAGCAAAACCATAGTTTTCTCAGAACTATCAAAACTACTCAAGTAACACCCTCAAGACACTCTCCCCACATCAGGGTCTCTAAGGTATCAAAAGACCATCTCCCATATCCAGGTGCTAACGTAATCTGACAGCAAGAAGTGGCCCCCTCAGAAAAAAAAAAAAAACTGAAATATTTGCTCCAGCCACCTGACTCTATATCTGACTCTCCCCATCCTAATCAGATGTCCACTTGGCCGTGCGTCTCTCTCAACTATGTAAACAATACTAAAAAAATTTTTTTTAATGTAGGCCACAGTTGTACAGTGGTGGGGCCAGGCCACCACAACAGTCCCATGACAGGTCCCCTGGGACTGTCACACAGCAGACACACTGCATGGGCTGAAGCCGTCAGTTAGTAGTGCATGCTGAAGCCCAGGTCCCCTGGGGCTTGTCCACCTGTGGCTCTTCCTTCCAGCTGTCAGCCTTACCATACCAACTTTACCTCACTCACACTCCTCTACTTGAGCCTATCAACATTAGTTGTGCATCTACCATACATGAAGCACCAGTCATACCACGTTCCAGAAGAACCTGTTTTCTCTCGCTGAAACACACAATTGGCAACACTCATCAAGTTAAATATGTATTATATTGCATATGAAAAAAGTCTGAACCAAAACGCAGGCTATTCAAGGAAAGACAATAAAAATTAACAGATAAATATTTACTGCTCTTTACAGCTGTTATAATTTTAAAGTTGTAGGGGCCTGACACAATGGCTCAACTGGTTAATGCTCCTCCTTCAGGTGCAGTATCCCATATGTGCACCAGTTCGTGTTCTGGCTGCTCTACTTCCCATCCAGCTCCCTGCTTGTGGCTTGGGATGGCTCAAGTCCTTGGGACCCTGCTCAGTGTGGGAGACGGTTGTGAGCTAAGGAGTTGATAGCACTCATTGGCCTAGGCAGGAACAGGATCTGGGCTTGTGGCTAAAAACACCTAGACTAATTGGACTCATCTGTATCCAACATCCTGGCTAAATTAGGACATAGGGGTGGGGAAGTATATAAGGAGAGGTGAAGGAGCAATAAAGTGAGACTTCCCAAAGACTTCTACTATCACTGGTCTCCTGTTGGTGCTTCATCCCCAGACCCTCTCCCTGTCCATGTTACTGGCTCTGCTGGTCAGAGCAAATGGTGCCCCCCATGAGGCACGGCACAAGGGACAATCTAAGGAACCCCTGGACCTACGAAGGTAAGTTTAGAATTAAAATTTTGCAGGGGCGTAAGTGATTTCATCCCCAGACCCTCTCCCTGTCCTAGGGCATGAGAGACAATCTGAAGGACCCCTGGAACACTGGAGGGGAATAAATGATTTCATCCCCAGACCTCCCCATCCTGGGGCATGAGGGATAATCTGAGGAACCCTGGAAATCTGGAGGCAAGTTTAGGATTAAATATTTTGCAGGGGCATAAGTAAAATTTACCATGGTGCAAGAACTCGCTAAAGTGCAGATGATTAAGGCAATCCAAGATCTGATCCAGTCACAAGGCACCAACATTAAGCTTAAGGCCTTGCAGAAGTTCATGGAAACTGTCTGCGATGTTTTCCCGTGGTTTGCTCTTCTTATAGCCATTTTTCCCCTCTGGCACTTCGTAAAAAATACTTTGTCATCCCCTCAAGCGGTGGTGCAAACCTTCCCTGAAAAATCATCTGTAAGAAGGGGGAGAGAACTCCAAGCCAGAGTAGGAAGACAGAGAGGACCCCAAACAAGATAATAAAGAAGGAACCCCAGACCAAACAAAGTCTGGAGAAACTGCACGAAGAAGATTTGGGGTCCTCTTCTGAAGAGGAGCAAGGGGAAGTGGGTGGAAGTGAGTCTTCCAAGGATCCTCCACCCATAGAGCATGTGCCCATAGAGCGTGTGCTGAGCAAAAACCTCTTTTGGCCAGGCACGGAGCCCTCTGTGCCACCTGTGCTGTTGGCACCATTAAATCTGGGTGCAGCCGTGCTAGATTTATAGGAGCGACTTCAGCATCTCTCCCTTCAGTTGAGTCAAGATTAGCTATAGCCCCTTGACTGGTCAGTGGCAAGACCCAGATCCTGTCCTCATATGGGGGCAAAGATCGGTATGTGTTTTCCCAGAAAACGAAAATGGCCCACGATGGATTCCTGAGAGGCTTGTCCGGCGAGCTCCTGCTGCTGAGTCTTGTGAAATCTCGGGTACTGGCCACGGTGATGGCATTTGAGTTGAAAGATCGACAGGACAAAAAAAATGGTCTCTGAAGTGAATTGCACCGAGGTCAGCTGCACCCTAACAACATGTTGGAATAGTAATGGCAATACTGCTGTTGTGTCATTTGGCTGCCTGGAATCCTGCCTGTGCCTGTCGCGGCTAACGGAGAGGCCTCTGTTGGCATGATAAAGCGTAAAAGAGACTTTGGCATAACATTGACCATCATAGCCAGCGTTGCTCTGGGGTTGGCAGCCACCACCACAGCAGTGGTGACCCTAGGACACCCTACAGCTACCGCGGAGACCATGAACAAGCTTGTGGAACTGACTGCCTGAGCTATGGAACGACAGAACTTTATTAATGAACACATGCGGGTGGGCATGTTTACGTTGTAACAGCACGTTGATTTGTTGGCAGAAGAGTGGCACATGCTGTAGGATATGGTTAGAGCCTCTTGTTCCCCATCATCATGCCTTTATGTATGTTAACACCTATGCAAGTACAAAATGTTTCCCAAGCCCGGGAACTGCTGTCTGCTCACTGCTACCTAGCTAATAAAGATACTCTTAGCCATGGAACAGGGTTACCAACCTCCCCAAGTATGGTTTGTGTAGCTGCAGCAGGCAATGTGTTGAATGGCAGCCAGTGACAGGTAAGATGGACCGGGCACTGACCAACATAAAACAGGGGCTCTGTCATGCTACAGAGATTCCCGGTGACGGGTAAGGTTGTTGACCTGAGAGTCCACAACCTAAGACAGGTGCTTTCAAGTCTGCTTGAAAACAAAAAAGGGCGAAGGGGTGAATCCCAATACCTACAGAACAATGTCTCACAATACAATGTAATCAATAAAGAAAAAAAAATAAAATAGTGGGAAACAAAAAAAAAAAAAAAGAAAAAGAAAACAAAAAAGGGGGACCTGTTGTGGGCTAAAGAGTTGATCAGCGCTCATTGGCCTTGGCCAATGGATCTGGGCTTGTGGCTAAAAACACCTAGACTAATTGGACTCATCTGTATCCAACATCCTGGCTAAATTAGGACATAGGGGTGGGGAAGTATATAAGGAGAGGTGAAGGGGCAATAAAGCGAAACTTCCCAAAGACTTCTACCATCACTGGTCTTCTGCTAGTGTTTCATCCCCAGACCCTCTCCCTGTCCATGTTACTGGCTCTGCTGGTCGGAGCAAGAAACCCAAAAGAGGCTCCTGATCGGCTCAACTCCAGCCATTAAACTTAAAAACAAGTTTATGATGAGAAGTAGATTAGTACAGATGCTATTGGGCATTTTGGGAAAAGTATAATGACCCTGGTCTCTATACAAAAAGTTAACATTTTATATTTTTGTAATTGTCTATTAAACCATTTGGGCAGTTGTATGAATTATTTTTAAATACAGTACATATCAATAATATCACAATCTTTTTTAGTTGATCTGGGTTCAAGTCCAAGTTCTCTTCTGTGATTTGGAGAAAATGAGCCGAGTCTTTCATCTGCACAATGGAGATAATGCCCACTTGTCCAGGCTGTGGTGGCAACTAAACAAGCAAAATACCATGTTACGGTGAACACTCCATTACCCAGGTCGCTTCTCTCAACACTCTGATGTCAAGTTGTTGGCCAGGATGGCACTGACCAATGATGACAAGGAGAAAAATACTGAGCTCTTGCAAAGACTCACATTGTTTCCAGCTCATGAACCATTTCACTTATGACAAGCCTTTCCACAACTCACTCATCCTTACTGAACACCTATCATGTGCCAGGACTGAACTCAACTCTAAAAACACAGCTGTAAAAACATGTTTTGCAATTATGGAGTTTATATTCTACAGGAATGTATGTCAGCAAAAATATTTTGAAGGAAAGGTGAGGATGAGAAAGACAAGGAGTGGGAGGCAAGCCGGGGTCATGGTTTGCTATTTTACATTTAACATAAATAGCAGAGAAGCCCTCTTTAACAAGCTGAATTTGGGCAGAAGAATACAGAGAGGAATGTATTTAGGAGAAGACAGGCAAACAAGGTAAAAACATGCCTGGCCTTTTTGTGGGGCAGGTGAGACTAGAACAGTGACCAAGTGACCATCTCAGTGCAAGTGATGAGTGTAGGGTGAAAAAGGCACCTGAGGCCAGATTACTTAGGCTCTTGTAGGTCATGAAGAGAAAGAACAGGGGATTTCACATCTTGGGAAGATGGGAAGTCACTGGAAAATTCTGCCCAGATGAGGAGTGCTCTTTTAGAAGGATCACTCTGAAGAGTGCTGTAAGTCACAGAGAGGCAGCAGGGTCACCGCAAGTCTGGGCTGGTGGTTCTCAAACCAGAGTTGCCCAGAGCCACCAGGAATTGGTTGAAAAAACACATGCTGGTACCACAAAAAGCACACAAAAGTGTCCACAGCAGCTTTATTTCTAAGAGCCAAAATCTCAGAATACCCCAGGTGTCTCACACATTCACTTATGGCATGAACTCAGCAATAAAAAAGGAACGAGCTACTGACACACACTACAGAAAACTCTGCTGAGTGAGTAAAGCCAGATTACTGCCAAGGGTTCGGGACGGGAATAGAGGTGGAGTGAAGAGTGTTGGCTGGAAAATGACAACAGGAGAAACCCTTGTGGCGATCCAATGCCCACCCCCCTACCTTTTTTTAACCAGCATCCATAATCTGGTATTGTTCCAGTTTTGCAAGACACTGCCACTGGGGGCAACAGGGCAAAAGGCACACGTGGATCATTCTGTATCATTTCTTACCTCACACACAGTTCCACCATATTCTCCAAGGAGTAAGCTTAATTTAAAACAAAGGGTGAATAAATGAAACACACACACATGAGCCTCACCACCTTACTGTTTCAGGTCTTCTGGGGACCTGAAAATATGCATTTCTAGTAAGTTTCCAGGTACTGCTGGTCGGAGACCAGCTGCCACAGAGGCAAATGCTCCTATTTGGTGTTAAAAAAAAAAAAAAAAAAAAAAAAAAAAAAAACAGAACTAATAGATTCCTCAAGGAATTAAGTTGGCAGAGCCAGTTCTCAGAACAGGTCCTATCGGCTTGGTGGTTTTCCTTGAGCAAAACACTAATACATAATAAAATCCAAGAGATGGGTTTTAAACATTGCACATACATTAACATACACAATACACACATACTGAAGCGAAGACTGTCTCCGCTCTCATCCTGTACCTTTGGAACAAGCGTTTAAATTCCATTCCTTAGCTTCCTCAGATGTGAGATCAGGAAAGGTGTTTGGATCTCTCTAAAACTTTGTTTTCCATCTGTAGACAGCTACAAGGTAATTCCTAAAAGAACACAAAATTGATTTATGTTCACTGTTTACATTATTACTATAGCAAAATGGACACATTCAATATTATCATCTCAATTTCTAGAAGCTCTGAGTGACAGTGGAGGGAAAATGTATCATCAAAATCTTAAGGGGCTGCAATTGTGGCAAACACGTTCTGCCTCCATCTGCATCACCAGTATTCAATGTGGGTGCTGACTCAAGGCTGGCTTTTCCACCTACAGTTCAGCTCCCTGTTAATGTGCCTTGGAAGGCAGCAGATGGCTCAAGTGCTTGGGCCCCTGAACCTCTGTGGGACACCCAAAAGCAGCTCCAGGCTCCTGGCTTCCAAATGGCCCAGCTCTGGCTGTTGGCAGCATTTTTCTGAGTGAACTAGTGGATGGAAGATCTCTACCTCTGTGTCTCCTCCTCTGTTAACTGCCCTTCAAATAAATAAACAATTTAAAATTTTGCATATATTAACTATGGCCTGTATTGGTTAAGCTACTGCCTGCAACACCAAAATCCAATGTAAGCACTGGTTTTTGAGTCCTGCTCGCTCCACTTGCAATCCAGCTCCCAAAACGGCCCAAGTCACCCATATGGGAGACCTGATTGACGTACTTGGCTGAAGCACTTTTGGCTTCAGTCTGGCTTAGGCCTGGCCACTGCAGCTATCAGCGAGTGCACCCAAGAATTAAATTTCTCTATCCCTTCTCTTTCAAATAAAAATTGGACAAAAATAAAAATCCACTTGTAACATATTCAGTAGAAGGCAGAGGGCCAGCATTGTGGAATAAGAGGTTAAACTGCTGCCTACAAGGCTAGCATTCCATCAAGGTGCCTGTTGAGTCCTGGTTGCTCCACTTCCAATCCAGCTCCATGCTAATGCACCTGGAAAAGCAGCAGAGGATGGTCCGAGTGCTTGGGCCTCTGCGCCTACGTGAGACCAGGATGAAGCTCTTGGCTTCAGTCTGGCCCGGCAATACCAGTTGCTGGATGGAAGATCTTTTATCTCCCTCTCTTTCCGTAACCTTACCTTTCAAGTAAGTAAATAAACCCTAAAAAAAATAGAGGATTAAAAGCTTAAGCAATACTATGGGATTTATAAACCATGCTGCTTTTAACAAATTCGTACGTGCCAAGATTCACAAGCTACATTATGTGCTTGTCAAAAATGCTTTTCCTACAATTAGTACTTAAGAATTCCACTTTAAAATCCCTTTACGCAACAAGCCTTCACAATTCTCCGTCTCTATGGCAACAGAGGTGTAAATACCCAAGAAGCTTTTACCTCAGCAATAATGAAGAATGTTCCAGTAAGTACAACTCCAGACACCTGAGGGAGATTATAAGATTCTTTACTTAACCAATTAAATCCCAAGTTTTCAGATCTGCATATATTTCACTGTTATTTTTTTTATTTTATTTTAATTGAAAAGCCAGATATACAGAGGAAAGTCAGAAAGATCTTCCGTCCGATGATTCACTCCCCAAGTGAGTGCAACGGCTGGTGTTATGCTGATCCAAAGTCAGGAGCCAGGAGCTCTTCCAGGTCTTCCATGTTGGTGCAGGGTCCCAAGGTTTTGGGTTGTCCTCTACTGCTTTCCCAGGCCACAGGAAGGAGCTGGACAGGAAGAGGAGCTGCCGGGATTAGAACTGGCTCCCCTATGGGATCCCAGCACAATCAAGGCGAGGATTTTAGCTGCTAGGCCACGCTGCTGGGCCCATTTCAGTTATTTCAAAGTTATCTTAGGTGACCTATGTAGTGCTAAGCCTTTACAGGTGTCCTGTATACAGATAATAGCACATACTAGTCCAAACAGATGTTTCAGACTTTCAACCATGTCCCAAAGTGGGTCATGTCTTTTCTGGTTCTGCACTGACATACTAATTACATTTCCCAAAACTGATACTACAATCTGCTTGGTTAGGATGGGAAAAGCTAAACAACAAAATAGGTTTTAGACACAGGTGGAGGGGATCAGGAAATCTCCATCTAGAACTGCACACTAGTTCCCAGTAATTGACTGCCTTGTCTTCTACCAGAAAACAGTGCTACCGTGCGACGTAGGTTTCCATGGGCTCCTGCCCGGCTACCTCTGATGCCCCAATACCACCCATGAAGACATTACATTCACATTCAGACACATGCTTGCCATGCCCAACCTGCAATCCCACTTCCATCCCCAGCAAGAGCCACCAACATCCCTTTGATGCGGTCAGAACTCTACTTCATGCCTCCTGAGGACACAATCGCCTTGTCTCAATCACTTGGGAGGTATAATCACTTGCGCCCAGAACGCCCGAGAGAGTTGCTCCAGGTGAAGGGGCAGCAAGCTCCATGTGGTGAAATGTGTGGTCAGGTACTCATCTGGAAATGCTTTTATTTTGGAAGGTCACATTTGGGTACATATGTAGACTGCCCATGCCGTGAGAGTTAACAGCTTAATTTTTACCAGACATCTCTATTATGTTTAATCAAAAAAAAAAAAAAAAAAAAAACACCTCAAGACATAATGTTTGTTAAAATATTTATTGTCACCAATCTATCATAAATAAGTCAGTAGAAGTTCCAGTCTGCTACAGATGCATCCACATAGAGCCCTGTGCCATCGGTCTGATGACTGAATGGCATCCCAGGTCTTGCGCCAGCCAGAGCACACATGTTCCACGTTGCCCTCATCCGACGATTGCTTCCGAGTCCAGATGAAGAAACAGTCCTTTATCCCCAAAGTAGGCTAAAATATTTGTGAACAGGAGAAATAATTAAAGCCCAAAATAAAAACTTTCTACACAGAGCTAAGGACTTCAGGCATGTTTGTGCTCATCAGCAAACGCAGAAACTGGAAGATAAGGATCAATCACATTAAAAAAAAAACCAAACTCAGAGAACTATATTTTTTTATTACTTTGTGAGTGTGTTACCTATTATTAACAAAGAGGGAAATGTTCAGGTGACAGGTACAATAACATGGCAATGGAAAGAAAGACAAATGATGATTTCCACTGACTGGGACTGATGAACCCAGAAAACACAGCTGTGCCGCGTCTGAATACAGCGACAACAGTCGAACCACATTTACTGTGTTCTGCAGGTCAGCCTCTTGGGAAGGAACTCCAAGAGGATCCCTTTGTAGGATCCCTCTACAAAGATGAGGAAGCTGTGGCTCTAAGATGGCTACTGCTGGAGAGCCAGAGTGAGGTGTGACCTCAGGGCTTGTGGCCATGAGTCCACGCCTGGCCAAAGAGCAACCAGCCTCATTTGCATTCCTAATCAATTCTGACCCTCAACACTCTTGGCCACAAAGGAGTCAAAACTCCCAAGATGTTTGGAGATGCTAAGCAACAGGATCCAAAAGTAGCCAAGAGGAGTCTGTACTTGCAAAATCATCTCAATTAAAAGTGTGATTTCTAGCCTACGCGAACACAACTGTTAAAACATGACCGTGAGGGTTCTACAAAGTTTGCTTTTACGAAGTATGTTTTCTGTGCCTAGGAAAAACTCAAGATGCATCTCTTTGCAATTTTCAGGAGCTTGTTAAAATTGCCTACTAGATCCCAAGTGGTTTGCAAACATGATGAAAATAAACTCTTCTCTGAAGTACCATGTGCTAAAGAAAGCTTTTCTACCAGTGTACAACAACCATCCTGAGTGGCAGAGGACATTCAGATGAATGGGGTCCTAATTCCAAAACATTTGAAGAAAACAAACTCTAAACTCCAGCATTATGTAAATAATAAATCTACAGAAACAATCAGCTTTGTAATGATACATAATAAAAAAAAAATCACAGCAGACACAATTCTCCTTTCAGGGTACAAACCAGGCCGACTCTCCAGGCACTGCCCCCGACACATGCTGTGTTTGAGATCGTCTAGTGACCAGTAGCCCATCAGCTGTCTCCTAGGACATGAATAGCCCTGGAAGGAAACCAGGGGGACCCCTAGTGACACAAGACTAAGTGGCAGAAGGGAGAGGAGCAGCGAGGGGACAGAGTGAAGCAATGGCCAGGGGTAGGGAATGCCTCACCAGCCTGCAGCTGCCAAGGATCCAACTGCAGCCAAGCAGCAGCCCGAGCCCAGACTCCACCTCGTCTCTGGAGCCACGCTCCCAGGAAAGCCACTAAAACGCTGTTTCCTGGCACACAGGTGCAGCCTAAAACACCACAGTCTGCCCAGAAAACCAGCTCCTGTCCCAAGGACCCCAGCACATTAAGGTTAGGGTCACTTCCTTAATATAGCGCCTGTTGAACCTCTATTTTAGGTGCTTCCAAGATGAAACACAATGTAGGTAACATTAGACAAGGCATCAAATGACAGGCACAAAAAACTGTTCTGGGAACACAGAAAGGGAGTGAGTTTGGTGGAAGAGAGAACAGGCTGTTCAGAAGCAGGTTTCCATCAGCAAGAAACGGAGGGGAAAGAGCAATCCAGGCTGAGGAGGGAAAGAGCCTAAGTGTGCAGGAAAAGCAGAACAAAGCAGCTCCCAGGCCGGCGTGCAGCCTCAGAGCTAGAGCACTGCTCTCGGGGGAGGCAGGAAGGACTTGAATTCCTAAGAATGCTCTTACTTGGTCCTCACATGAACTCACTTAACCAGGAGACGGTAGCTCAGAAAGAGGCGAAGTTTCTCAGGGCAAGGTTTTTGCTGATCATTTGCAATGCCTGCAAGCCATGAACAGTCTGACCTACCACATCGTCCCTGAACATGAGTGCTCAGGTCCTGCTGCCCCAGTCTAGAGCCTCTAGCTGGTCAGGAGCAGGGAGGTCGCCCCGATCCTCACTTTACAGCAAAGGATGAAGGGCTAGAAAAAAAGAACTTGGTGGGGAGCTCTGAATGCAGTTTGAAGGAGCCACTCCACAGAGGGTTAGAAGGCAAGGGACCGGGAAGACAAGAGGCAAGGTTTTCAGCAAAGAAAACAGAGTAACTGTGAAGCTGGGTAAGGTGAGGCACACACAGCGGTGTCCTTTCTCTGAGAAAGGGGAGGGTGGTGACACAGAGGAGGGGCAGATGCCACAGTTAAAGGGAAGGTGACCCGACGGGAGCCACATGACCCAAGGCAAAGCATGAGCTCTGGGCAAAGGCCCCACTCCCTACCAATCAGGGGCCCCCTCAAGGAGTGAATCAACCAGACATCAAGTAGAAAGATCCTAAAGCTGACTGACACTCAATGACTAAGTATTGGTCTTCGCTCAGTCTAAGGGTCATGTTGGGGCCACGAGTATCAGTGCTCCCCACGCAGCATACAGGCCTGCCTGACATCTTGTGTTCACACACATAGGGGCGTGCATGCGTGCAGTTTTCAAAGCATACACATATGTGTGTAGTTACACATGCACAGAACTTCACAAGTGCTTGTCTAACACTGGCAAGCTCGCTTCTGAAAAAGAAACCTGACAAATAAATGCATACTCTGATTAATCCCGTGAAAATTTACCATAAGGAAATACATCAAATTTCATTTATAGAAAAATGTTAATTATATATGATTATACAAAATATTAGCAAATTGGGGGGGAAAAAAAGCTAGTGGTCCGCAACTAGAGAATATATGCAATGTTAATTCTACCTTTGGGTGGTGAAAACAATATCCCATGCAAGACTGTCACCAATTTGATAATCATACAATGGGATTACATGAAATTAAAAAATAATTCACCTTGGAAAGCGGTAGGATGATTCATCACTGCTCTGTTTCAGTTATGATATCGTAAAGACAAGCTAGGAGCGGGAGGAAAACCGAGCTCCAGGCAGCGCTGCTCAGCCGAGTCCCACCACTGTCCGGCAGCCCCAACCCCTCCCGACCAAAGGAGCTCCACCTCAGCTCCCCTTGGTCCCTGAGACTCTGACCGACACACACACATCTGCCCCGAAACACTTCTAAGAGACGTACCTCAAAACAGTTGGTTCAGGCATTCCAGGATCTGCACCCCTCTTAAAACCTAAGACAGAAGGGAGGAGAAAAGAAAAAGGGGGGGAAAAAAACACCAATTAAAACTAGCACACCAAGAATGTAGAGTCAAGACTTTTTCCCGCAACCCAGGGAAGCTGGAGGGCTCCCCTGACACACCAGCACTGTCTGGATTTACCTAGACTACAGAAGAGCCTGTGACACTAGGTCCCAGATCCTTGTAATTCTGTCCTGATAAATGCCAAGTTGTCACCACTGTGTCTCCCTGCCTGCTGTGTTTTACAGCACTCTATTCCCCAGAGCCCTCATAGCTAGGGCTGAAGTCCCGGGGGGCCATCTGCAATTGCAGGCTATAGTGACAGCTAGGGAGAAAAAGTGAATGACCTAGGAGCTGAGTAAGACCTGGAATCCAACAGTATACGGGGCACAGAATCTAATATTAATCTCAAACAATCTGTGTTCAATGCTAAGGTGAAAGTCACCATAACAGCCGCCCAGGGCAGGGAACACAGCCAAGTGTTTACAGAAAGGAAAACAAACGCAAATGCTCAAAGCACCTCAGACCAAAGCAAAGAGCCATGGCTTTCCGGCAGTGGGAAAGAAACCTCAGAAAAGGGAGGCAGAAGGACTAAGACTGACAGAGCAGCAAGGAAATCCCAGGGACACAGAAACAGCAGCCAGCTAAGAGAGGACCCTCAACCACACAATCACACAACAGGTAGAACAAAATGGGGGGTGAAGCCATCCCCACAGTTTTCTTAGCCAACAGGAGGGGTAAGCCCAGTGTCTAAACCAACTGGACCTTTCCACAGTTGAAGCCAAACCAGAGGTGTGCAAACAAGGCACAAGGAGGCAAGAGGGCCTGGCAAGGCAGTCATTGTGATCCGAGCTGTGGGGCAGAAGGTCAGGGGGCCATCAGTGATGCTGGCATCCCACATGGGTACTGGTTCAAGTCCTAGCTACTCCAGTTCGTACCCAGGTCCCTGCTAATGCACCCAGGAGAGCAGAGGAAGACTACCCAAGAATTCAGCCTCTGCCACCCACGTCAGAGACCCAGGATGGAGTTTCAGACTTCTGGCCCTGGCCTGGCCCGACCAGTGGAATTCTTGCCTTTCAAATAAACAAAGGCACACTGCTTAAAACAAACAAACAAACAAAACCAGCTTCGCGGGTTTATAAGGAGGCTGAGATCCCAGCGTGAGCACTTAGGCAATGCCGTGCCTCTAGCTCAGGGGTTGGGGATCTGAGCCCGCCGCTCCCTCACTAGGCGTAGCCGCATAAACTCACGGAACTTTCTCAGCTCTCGGTCTGTAACACAAGGCCAACCAACACCCAAACCCCTCACTACCCTTAGAGGCGACTGCATTGTTGGACAGTTACTACTGAGGGTCGCCTAGAAGGGCGAGGAGCCACGCTCTAAAGCCCACCTAAGCGCCAGACAGGGAGAGAGCAGCTTCGACAAGCACCGGGCCATCGAATCCCAAAACTATCCTGAAAAGCGGGCGGGTACAGCGGTGCCCGCGACCCCCGGCACCCCACCCCACAAGGACACCTGCTCCTGACCCGGCTGCTTCGCCCGGGATGTGCCTCAGAGGACTGCTAAGCCGGGGTTCCTTCTCAAGCCTCCACCCCCACCCCCCCCCAAAAAAACACAAAACCGTAGTCGCGGCCTCGGCCTCCCCGCGACCCCTCAGCCTCCTCGCTCACTAACCCAGGTAAATCACGAGAGGAATGAAGCCCCAGCGGATGGCGAACTGGCCGCCCTTGAAGAGCTGCTGCAGCCGCTGCTTGGCCTCTTTGCTCAGCTTCACCATGACGACGGCCGGGCGGGAGAAGACGGACTGGGATCCTCTCAGCGGCGGCCGCTCGGGGAGGAGGGGAGCAGGAGAGCAGGAGGTGCGCAAGCGCCACACGCGGCCTTTACGACAGGAGCCGTAAGTGCCGCCGGCAGAGGTCGTAATTCGTCGTACCTCGGCGGCTCGCCTCCGCCTCCAGAGGGAGGCGCATGCGCAGTTGGTGCAGCCGGGTGCGTGAGTGGCTGTAATTCTGCCTGCTCGTTCGCATTTTATGAAAATCTGAGTCGCCTGGTCTGTGGCGGGGTTGCGAGCGCATCCTCTCTTACCACAGTCAGACAAATTTTATAAGGCGCGCCCCCGCTTGTAGCTCACGGAGGATATGTTAATTGAGTTTTAGTCTCCTGTTACTTTGGATTAGCTGTGTAAGGTTGAACAAGTTGTTCAACTTCTGCGTGAAGATCACCCAGCGACGCCCGGCAGGACCCCTGTCCGTGGTTTTCTTTGATCCCCGTAGTGTTTCCTAGACACTTTTTAAGTTAACTTGCCAACATTTTTAAATGTGGAAAACTTCACCTGAGATTCTGGCCTTCTGGCAGGAAGCCAAGTGGTCCGTCCACCTCTGGCCTGCACCTGCACGCGCTGGCCCTGTCAGCCTGGTAAATCTCAGCTCCGTGGGATCACTCTCCCAACACCCCCAGTGAGTTACCACGGACTACCTCCCTACACCTCAGCTTTGGTCTCTTATGAAAAGTATAGATTTCCAGTCACCAGCACCACGGCATAGGAGAATAAGCTTCCGCCTATGGTGCCAAAATGCCATATGGGTGCCGGTTCGTGTCCCCATTGCTCCATTTCAGATCCAGCTCCCTGCTTATGGCCTGGGAAAGCAGTGGAGGATGGCCCAAGTGCATGGGCCCCTGTTCCCGTGTGGGATACCCAGAAGAAGCTCCTTTCTCCTGGCTTCAGATCATCTTAGCTCTGGCCATTGAGGTCATTTGGGGAGTGAATTAGCAGATAGGAGATCTCACGCTGTCTCTTCTTCATCTTTGAAATAGATATCCTTTTAAAAAAAGACCTCTGTCTTTCACTGTCAGTCTTTCAAATAGTTAAGTAAATAAAGTTCCTTCCAGCAGGAGGCAGTAGACTAGAATCACATTCTGTTTCCTTCTCTGAATAACCGTAGTCACGGCCTCGACTGTCTTTCTGATAGAATAAATGTTTGTTTACTAAATGAAGACTGAGCCCAAAGAACTGAATACACAGAGCCAGTCATAAGGAAAGAGCAACTTCCCTTGAGCTATTTCTTGTGAATGCCTGTAATCAAGGAAAATCAAAATTTGAGCTCAGTTCAACAAAATGGCCTGCCCAGGGACTTCCTAAAAGCAGAGGCCAAATAAAATGACTGTGTTTCTGCAGCCAGTAGAACATCTGCTCTGCTGTGTTCCTCCTTTGAAGATCTCCCCTTGCATTCCCGCAGTGAAGCTCCCATACTGCTTCTGGTTTGAAGCTGCTCAAATGATAAGTCACAATTTTCTTAAATAAAAAGTGTCACTGCTTTAGTTTATCTTTTTTAACTTGTTTCTCATTCCAAAGGCATGAGGCTCCTGGGTTACAGCCCAAGCTCAGTGTGGCAGAGGATTATCATGGAAGTAGCCCAGAACCATGAGGATTTGCAGCGGCTCCCAAGTTCCAAGATGGTGATGGGAAGAACCCATCCAGGACAACTGCACGTGAGAGATTTGGGTTGTGGGAGAGGGATCTGAAAAAGAGGGGCCCCCTGCTGTTCCCATTAGCAGAAGCAAGCCTAGCAGACAGTCCACTGGTATCCGCCCTACCCCCCTCCCCTCTGCCGGTCTGTTTCGCCCGCCCCCCCCCCCCCCGCCCCGCCCGGACCCCGCCCCACTTGTGCAGGGAGCATATGCAGAAGAGCAGGTGAATCCAGGACTGGTGCAGGTAACAGGAAGGGACTGAAGTCAGGGAGATGGGACTTATACCAGGTAGGAGCAATTAGAGAGGACAAACCCTCGAAGAAGAGTATGCAGAGAGGTGACCATGGCCAAAGGGGTTGCGCACAAGGTGTCCAGTGGAAAGGGCAGGATGGGCACAGCCAGGTGGAGCAGAAACAACTGGCAAGAGGAAAGCCAGAGCTATGCAAGTTCAAAGTCAGTCCTCCATTGGCACCCCCAACAAGTACCGAGTACTGTGCACCCTTTCAGCACCCTACACTTGCTCAGCAACCCTGCACCTGGCTGCCATGGGACTGTAGTTCACCCTGGCAATGGGGCTGAGTGCACTCACCTCTCTGCTACCAGTCTACAGCAACTCTCACAGCTGGCCCTCGATGCCTACAACTTCAGGTTAGCTACTGAGGTAGTTTCTAGAAGCACCAAGCAGCCCGGGGTGCTAGAACCTTAAGATATTTGAGAGGGGCCCTGGCGCAGCGTAGTGGTTAAGGTCCTCGCCTTGAACATGCTGGGATCCCATATGGGTGCCGCTTCTATTCCTGGCAGCCCTGCTTCCCATCTAGCTCCCTACCTGTGGCCTGGGAAAGCAGTCGAGGACAGCCCAAAGCCTTGGGACCCTGCACCTGTGTGGGAGACCTGGAGGAAGTTCCTGGCTCCTGGCTTCATATTGGCTCAGCTCCAGCCTTTTCTGATGCTTGGGGAGTGAGCCATCAGATGGAAGATCTTCCTCTCTGTCTCTCTTCCTCTCTGTATATCTGCCTTTTCAATTAAAAAAAATGAACAAAATCTTAAAAAAAAAAATAAAAGCAACAGATGAATAAGGCACAGGTGTGCTGAGGGCAGACAGGGACAGGTCACATCTCTCTTGCAGGAAGGACCTGAACGCCAAGCCAACATCTACAGCCTAGCCTCAAACCCTTGGAAGCGTTTGGGCGGGAGGGGAAAGGCAGATGTAATTGACCCTGAATGAAAACAAAGTCCTCTTGGCAAAGAATGTCCCTTGCCAACAGGCCATGCCTATGAAAACACACTCAAGTCCCGAAACTCTGCTGAACCCCTGTAGGGGACCAGGTATGTCCTAATCAAAGCAGGGGAAAGATGTTAGAGCTAGAGATAGCAAAGATAGTACCCCCTCCCCATTTCCTCAGCAGTAGGAGGGTCATTACAGAAGGCAATCAACTAGGACATAAGGTTGAACCAGAAGCAGCTAGTTGAGAGGGAGGGATGGAGGGAGGAAGAGATGGACAGATGAATGGATGGCGAGATTTACAAGTGAAGGGAAGGGAGATAAAAACAAAAGATGGTAAGGAATCAGAGGGAAGAAACAGGGAGCCATGAAGGGAGGGAGTGTTTATAGATAGGTGGCCAGGGAAAGACGGCTTTGTACTGGTCCAAACAAGGAGCAAGCATGATACAGTGACCTGGCACTGGCAGCCTCCTCATCTCAGAGGTTCCAGTTCCGTGGACAGTCCCGCAGGGGCCAGTGTGGAGGGACAGGATTCGTGTCCACCCGTGTCACCTCCCCAGCACACTTGCAGCAGCAGATGCCATCTGGAGTCGAGAAAGGAAAAAGGAGCAAGAACCGGGAAGACTGAGCCTGTTACAAAAACAGACTGACCGACTGACTGTTTACCTCCGGTTCTGTTTACATGACTGAAACTCCATGACTTCCTTTGAACAGAAAAGATGCCCAAAGCACCTGGCATACTGCTACAAATCAGCAACAGGACAGATACAAAGTAACTGCTCTCCATTTAGCATCTGTGATGCTGCTGCTCCCAACTTTCAGGCTTCAGTTGGCAAGGAGAGGAGAGAGGACAAGGATGACAGCAAAAGAAGGCTAAGGAGAACTGGCCTTCTTAAAGGCAGCAAATCCGGGTCCCAGGGATCCTTAAGAATTTCAAGGGTTGGGAAGTATACCCATGTTACATGCCTCTCTGGAGAGAGAAGGATCATTCATTTTAGCATGATATTTTTTCCTTTTTTCCCCTAAAGCTAAAGCAAGAGCTGGGAGAAACCATTTGTGGCCTGGCTGCACTCACTGACCCAGCACAGACTGGGGTGGGCTGGGCTTCCAAGTGTGGGTTCCAGGTGTGGGTCATAAGTCTTTGTTCATCAGAAAGCACAATGCAATCAAGTAAAACTTCACCCACTGTCATTTGCCATTCACCTGCCTCCTCTGAGAGCCAGCCACAGGGATGCTGTTCCTTCTGGACACTCATTCTCACTACCTGGGGCTCCACTCCATCCAGATTAAAATAGAAACATGCAGGAGGAAATGCTTTTCTTGGACAACAGGAAGCAGTCCATATTGCTGGACACCTCGCCAGCATCCATCACTGCTTTTCTACAAGACTGTCCGTCTTCTATTCATGGTGGTAATGTGTCTGGCGTCTCTTAGTAACACCTGCAGCTAGAAAGAATGCAGCACAGTTCTGGCCAATGAGGTGTAAGTGGAATCATCAAATAGAGCTTACGAGAAAGTGATGTTTAAAGGGCTACCTCAGTTGACAGTTATCACTGCCGTTTTGCCAGTCCTCTTGCCCCGACTGCAGATAAGATGCTCGGTGCACAGCAGCATATAGTGGCTGTGAGACATCAGCTAGATGGCTAACAGTACGCTTTAAGAGCAGCTGAGGCAGGGGGCAGTTTTGTGCCTTGATGATAAAGCTGCTATCTGCAATGCCAGGAATCCCCCATCAGGTCGGAATCCCAGCTGCTCTGCTTCTGATCCAGGTCCCTGGGAGAGATGGCCTGAATACTCGGGCCCTTGTTACCCCTGTGGCAGACTTGGATGGAGTTCCAGGCTTCTGTCTTCAGCCTGGCCCACACCTGACTCCTGAGGCCATTTAGGGGGTGAGCCACCAGATAGAAGATAGATCTCTCTCTCTCTCTCCCTCTCCCTCTCTCTCCCCTTCCCATCTCCGCCCCTCCCCTACTGCTATCACTCTGCCTTTCATATAAAGCAATAATTCTTTAAAGATTAAAATAATGTAAAATAAATCCATTTGCCATTGGCTGATGCTGTGTGACACTGAACACCACTTCTAGTACTATCCATCATTTTTTACTGTCCATTCCACACTCTGGGGGCAGGACTGCACATGGACACAGGTGACAGGCAGTGAGGATTCTTGGGGACCACCTTGGGGGCTGCCCACCACAACTGGGTTCAGAAGAGAAGGGACACAAAGACAGGCAACCCTCGGGAGGAGTTTTGTGATTGAAGCAAAGAAATGAGGGTGGATTGCGGAAGAATACAGAGTTTAAACTCTGTTGTCAACTTATTCTACAACCAAGTAGATTGTCCTTATCAAACAGGTCATACTTAATCTGAACATGTAGCCTGTGTGTCTTACACATTAGTCATCTACTTCTTACAAATATAGTGAGTAACAGTGTGCAGTCTTTAAATGACAAACCCACAAACCTGCAAGGGTTTTGTTTGTTTAAACACCTATTGTTGCTTCCTGATGGCACATTGGCATTGTAGTGTTTCCAGGATACCTGAACAAACACTCATCAGAAAACCAGTAAGCATCAGGGTAGGCAGATGCTGTCTTCCGACTTGAAAACAGGCCAGCTGCTGCTCGGAGGAGACAACTGTTGGGCAAGCTGCCCGCTGTCCTCAGGATACACCCTTACCCAGCTGCAGCCATCCCTCAAATCTGTCTGCAGCTGCCTTGAATTCTGATCTTGTCCAGGGCAACACAGGAGAGGTGTCCTCAGCCAGCGCCAGGAGCAAACAGCAGGGGCAGAGTCCCTAATGGCAGCCAACCCTCTCCATCCGACTGTGATTTTCTGAGAACACTGGTGTCCTGGGATCTCCTGGGAGCAAGAAGCGGCAGGCAAGTGTGGGATGGGAGGAGGGTGACAGGGCATGGGCTTTCTCCACCTTTCCTGCTCACAGCGAACCCAGAGATGAGCCGAGGAGCAGAGAGCTTTAGGCCTGCCTGTTCAGGTTAGGTTTCCGCCTTTAGACCACAAGCCATTCCACCACCACCACCCACACAGTCTAAACCTGGGATTGCCATGGGTTTAGAGTCCTTGGGTGCTGGGCAGCAAGCTTAGGTGTTCACTGCCTCTGCAGGATTAAGGAGCAGCAGTGTTTCGGTTCTGCTGGCACCATCCGAGAAGTACAACAGAAGTACGTTGTACCTGCTTGATTGTCCGACGAATAGAGCAGACCCCCGAATGACTTTTGGCGCATGTGGGGAGCCGGGTTAGGGGGCGTCACTAAGGGAGTGTCCCCAAGCCCCATCAGAAACGAATCCTAGCCACTTCCCATGGATATCAGGGAATGGACAGAGAATGGGATCCGACACAGCCACCATTTTCAGCTTATGTAAGCACAGGGCTTTCCATTGCAATTCCTTGCTCCTGGAAGTGAAGGGATCCTGAGGGTGTAGAAGACCATCCGTGGGAGAAGTTCCTTCGCAGAGAAGCGCGGGGCTCGGAGGGGAAACGGCTGGCTTCCTTCTAAATAGCCGCAAAACCAGCCCAGAGTCCTGCCCAGCCCTTCCAGGGCCCTGCAAATCCAGATCGGCAAGTAGCTCACTACCTGTGTCAAGGGCCTGTGCTAAGGACGGACGGAGGGTCGGATAGAGCGTTTACAATCTGCCAAGCCCCAGGCCAGACACTGGGTATTTAGGGGACCCAGCACAGCCTTCTTCTAGGCCCTCAGTCCTCGGTGACATCCCCTGCGGGGGCGGGATGCCGAGGTCGCCAGAGGGCGCGCGCGGGGCCTCTGGACAAGGCGCGGGCCGGGCCGGGCGGGGCGCACGGGCGGCTCCGTGGTTGGCTGCCGCTTGGGCGTTGGCGGCCTGGGTGGGGGCCGCTTTTAAACTTGGCCGCTCCCCTGCCAGGGCCCTTTCGCCCGCGGTGCGCGACCTGGTAAGTGGGGGTCGACCAGCTGCTGCTCCGGCCCACCACGTGGCTCTGGGCTCTTGGGCTCTTCTGGACGCGTGCCCTTGCTCTCTGGCCGCGTCCGGGTGAACGTCCAAGGAGTTAAGGGGTTGTAGCTTTCAGGGTGTGGCATCCCCACAGTCCCTTCCGGCGCTCCAGCACAAAGCTGCCGCTTCTTGCGCGCCTGCGGCCGAGTCTACACCTGCCTCCAGCTTCTTTTGCGCGCGCGCGGAACGTTTCAAGCTCTTTTCAAGCTCGAGAGTCGAACCCGGATCCCGGGAGGAAGCGCAGAGCCCGAGGGCAACCCCCCGGGTCTTGGCGCGCCCCGGAGCACCCTTCTTGCTCAGTACCTGGGTGGCCGGGAGGCGACTTCTAAGGGGTGCAGATGAGGCTCCTACGGTTTCCGAGCCCAGCAGGCCGGGTGATTCCGGGGTTGTCGACCCCGCGGCTCCGGGAGCCTGGGTGACTTGGCCAGCAGGTGAGGCACGGGAAGGCTTTCAGCTTTGAAGATAGGAGTTCCCGAAGCTGGTTTTCTTTTACTGGGGGAAGAAAAAAAAAAGTTTTGTATCGTGTTTGAGCGGCAGAGGGTTAGCTGTTCCAGCCGCTCCTTTCCCTGAGCCTGGGCCGGGTCAAAGCCTGGAGCTCTGAGGTGCCTCTGTGTCTCCCACGTGGCTGCCAGGGCACTGGCTTCCTCCAAGGGTATGGGTTAACTAGAATGGAGGCAGTCAGGCCATCTTAGTCACATGGCCGGCATTTGCGCTCAAGTTCAGGTTTAAGTGAATGAAGTTTTTGTAGTTCTTACTGTTGATATGTAAGGCTTCTGTGGTTCACATGTTTTTCTGGTGAGAAGTTTTTATGACTCTTTTGGAGGTTAGGAAATTGAAAGGGGAAATGTTCTCCCATGCATGTAAGGAGAGGAACATGTGTGGGGAACCACAGCTCTGGGGAATGGCCCTACAACACGGAGACAGGGTGGTGGGCGGGCTTACTGTAAGAAGAGTGAAATGGGCACGCAAGAGCATGCCTGAGCTGGTGTGTTAGGCATCGTAAGAACTATGTGAATTCCCGAGACTAGAAACTTGTAAACTCCCTGGGCTTGGGCTGGAGCTGGCTCTCAGCCTCAGAGCAAACAAGTTTCAGGCTGCCTTTGATTTCTTTTCAATCTGAAAGGGTTTGTTTTCCCACTTTCCTTAGATACTAAACACGGTTGGCCATGCTGTTGATAAAACAGATGAAGTTGGAAAATGGCAACTGGTGACATTAAATGGAATATAGGAATTTCATTCCTAGCTGGAAGTGACAGAAGATGCTCAGGTGTCAGGAAACTCTGAAAATAGAGTGCTATGCAGTTTATTCATCCAAGGCAACTAGGAAGCATCTCCAATAAACTATTCACGGGGTGGGTGGCACGTTAAGTCTCCGCCTATGTACGGGATCATGGGTGTTCACTTCTCTAGCTTCCCGTTAATGTACCTGGGAATGCGAGAGAGGTTGGCCCAAGTGCTTGGGTCCCTGCACTCGCGTGGGAATCTGGAGGGCCAGGCTCGTGACTTGGGATCAGTCCAGCTCTGGCCATTGTGGGAGATGAGAGAGATCTCTGTCTCCTTACTCTGCAACTACATCTTGACAGTGAAAAAGACTTCACACAACAAAGCCATCCCAAGATGCTCATAACGTGGTGCCTGTCACTTTCTTGCTAGGTTCAGTGGAGTTCGTGATGCTGATGGGCCCAAGGTAAGGACCAAATGGGAGGGATGTGGCTAGAGTTCATAGTGAGGTAGACTTTTTGGCCAAGGATGAGAACCCTTTGCTGATTCAGTTTGCTCCTGCGCTGATGGGTTAAAGGATTTACCTGAGGCCAAGGTGATGGGGCGCAAATGTTCTAACAGCCATGCTGTCCAGTTTTGGATAAGCTTTAGATTAAAAGGGGTTGGGACTGGGCACCACATTAAGCTGAGAGAAAGATGGGGTTTTGAGTAGCAGTCTGCCTTGGTATTAGAAGTGGACGGGATGTTGGGATTCTGTGCACCTGAAGTTTTTGTGAATATGTAGACACCACATTTTTAAAAAGTTTGGTGATTACTGATCTGGTTGTCTGATGGAATCTCTTACAGGTCTGGTGCTTGGCTGACCCAATGGAGCATGGTATCTGTGTGAGGAGTGATGTATTCTTGGTCGCTTTCGTGCTGATAGTGGGGGTGGATTTGGACATGGTGTCGGTTACTTGTAGGACCACGTGTTAGGATTTTCATTGGATTCAATTCTACTGCTTAGTTTTTGTCAGTTCTAGTCTGATAGTTGACCAGTCTTAGAGTAAATCTTTTAAAGTCAGCTATGACTAGTGATGGTGGGCTTGATCTGTATTCTGTGAGGCCTTGATTTTGTGTATTTTGTATGCCGCCCAATGATCCCATCATCATTTTCATGATTAGATTGTATGCCCTTGACAGACGGCAGATCGGTAGGCTTGGAAGATGAAGGCAAGGTTGATTGCAGTGGGGCCTAAGAGTTCCTTGAGTGATTCTGTGCTTTGGTGTGCAATTCTATGATTATGATAATTATGTGACTGCATTTGTCAAGTCTGACACTTGAGGTGAACCCCAGAGTGTATGTTCATCCTTCAATAAACTTTTGAACACAACTTTCTGGCATTTCCTTTGAATTATATGGGAAGGCAGTTTGTGGTCCCCATTGACAAGTAAAAGCAGGAGAAGCATGAAGATCACCTCTGAGCTCTAATTCTCTGAGCATGCTTGATGACTATACACAAGCACCGAGATGGGGGAGTAAACGGTGATTAGGAGAGATTTTTGTCAAATGGAAGTGTTGAGTGCAACGTTTAACATGCTGCTTGGGGAGCGTGTGCCCCATGACCTGGGTTCAAGCGCTGACTCGGCCTCACATTTTAGCATCCTGTTGATAACACCTCCTGGGAGGCAGCACATGTTGGCCACTTGGATCTTGGCTGCTCATGTGGGAGCCCCAGGTGGAATTCCTGGCTCCCAGGTTTCAATTCAGCAGTCATGACTAACTTGATCTTTGAGGTATAAGTCAATGAATAGAAGATAAGAGATTGTCCAGCACTGTGGTAGAGGATTATCTAAATGCTTGCATCCCTACACCTGTTGGAGACCCAGAAGAAGCTCCTGGCTTCTGGATTTGGATGAGTTCAGTTCTGGCTATTGTGGCCACTTGGGGAGTGAACTACAACTCTGCCTTTTAAATCAAAATGAATTTTGGGAAAAAAAGGAAAAATTTACCTGCATCGACAGGCCATGTGAATCCTGAACAGCTATGGTGTGGGATTTCTGTCCTCCGTTTCTTGACAGTTTTCTGCCATAGGTGCAGAAGTGCAGGCTTTAACTCCAGGTGCCTAGCAGCCCTAGGTTTAAGATGGCTTTGGCAGGAAACTGGGAAACCTTTCTAGGTGAGGGGGTTGGGATGGGGTGGGTTGATCTCTGCCTGAGGCTGTTGTCAGTCTTGGGTTAAGGAGGTTTCTGGAAGGTGGGATGGGGTCATCCAAGGGGGTGAGAGTCATCCTTTGTAAGCAGGGGACCTATGGCTGCTGAGCTGAGCTGTGCATTTAGATGCCTGCAAGGGCCCCTTTGTGGTTCCAGGCTTGATAGCTTCCTGGCTGTGGTTTGCCCCCAGACCCCATAGCCCCCATAGGTGGGGAAAGTTCATCAGAGGAAATGGAGTGAATGTTTGCATTCAGTACCCGCATTCTGCAAAATTAGTCACCGGCCCTGTGTGTTTACCAAAGATGAAGTGGGATTGGGAAGATGACAACTGGTCAACCCCTTGTGCTCATGTGGGGCAAAGCTGGAGGAAGATCGTCCACGGGTGGTTCACTCCCCAAGTGGCCGCAATAACCAGAGCTGTGCCAATCCGAATCCAGGAGCCTTTTCCAGGTCTCCCACTTGGGTACAGGGTCCCAAGGCTTTGGGCAGTCCTGGATTGCTTTCCCAGGCCACAAGCAGGGAGCTGGATGGGAAGCAGGGCTGCTATGATTAGAACCGGCACCTGTATAGGATCCAGACGTGTACAAGGCGAGGCTTTAGCCGCTAGGCTACTGCATCGGGTCCCCAAGAGAACTTTCCAAAGTTCATGGGACATGGAATTAACAGATGAGTTTATTTTGGTGCAAAAATTGTGAAATCTGTACAGCATTGTCTTTCCATAATACGCATTTTTCCATTAATTTGTCAAAGATACCCTCCCCATCAATGCTCACACCATCACGTAGCCATTGTGGTTTATTATCACCAACATCCCACAATGCAAGAAATATGAGGGTGAGGGCTCATCCAGGCGACAGCAGGGATGTGAAACCAAACCAGTGGACCACGTGCTCCAGGCCCCAGTCAGAAAGCCAGCCCGCAAGTTAGAGCTGCCGGGATTAAAACCAGCACCCATATGGGATTCTGGCGCGTTCAAGGCAAGGACTTTAGCTGGGCCCCTAAAGACTGTCTTTTCAAAAACAACCAACCAAACAAAAAACCAATCCCTTTGTATTTATGTATTAGAAAGTTCGGATTCCAATATTCTGTTATAAAATTGTGATTTATCACCATCTGGGGATTATGCAACCCTAACCAGAAGGCCCCCTGGTGGGGTTTATCAGAACTGCAAGGAGCCGGTCCTTGGAAGGCTCCCTCCACAGTCTTGTTCCTTGAGGAATTGTTCCATATCAACCTGTTAAAGAAACAAGGAGGTAAAATCGAGTCAGCTGGATGGATGTCACCTTGATTGGCTTCTAGGGAATGGAGCAGACTGTTGTGCTTCTAGGGGATGGAGCCAGGTGCCACTGACACTAGCATGCTGCCCCAACTCTAAGGATAGAGCCTGTTGTGTCTCAATTCTATATGGATTACAGGTTAAATGAGAACTTTTTGAATATGCTGGATTAACTGAATTGCATTTTTATTTTCAAAAATTATTTTTTAAGATTTGTTTATTTTTATTGGAAAGGCAGATACACAGAGAGGAGGAGAGACAGAGGAAGATCCTCTGTCCAATGGTTCACTCCCCAAGTGGCTGCAATGGCTGGAGCTGAGCCAACCTGAAGCCAGGAGTCAGGAGCCTCTTCTGGGTCTCCCACACGGGTACAGGGCCCCAAGGCTTTGGTCTTTTCTCGACTGCTTTCCCAGGTCACAAGCAGGGGCTAGATGGGAAGCGAGGCCACCGGGATCAGAACTGGTGCCCATATGAGATCCCGGTGTGTTCAAGGCGAGGATTTTAGCCACTAGGCTATTGCGCCGGGTCCTAAAGATTTATTTGAAAGCAGAATTATAGAGAGGGAGAGGTCCTCCATTTGTTGGTTCATTTCCCTGACAACCAGAACTGGTCCAAGCTGAAGCCAGGAGCCAGGCACTCCATCCAGGTCTCCCACATGGGTCTCAAGCACCTGGGCATCTTGCACTGCTTTCCCAGGCACACCAGCAAGCTTGGAGTGGAGCAACCAGGATTTACACTGATACTCGGGTAACAAGCTGGCAAATAGAGCCCCTCTCCAGTACAGAGAAAGATTCTGTTTTATAGGGCCTTGAGGAAAACGAAGAGCAAAACTCACACTGGAAAAGCAGGGTTTACAGACAAGCAGTTATTTTTTTCCCCAAAGGCAGAAGATGCAGAGGCAGAGAGCCAGGACTCCTTTGCAGACTTCACATAAATAAACCTACACGCAGGCTGCTGGCACTTCTGCAAGTTTTAGGTTAAAGACTTCAGAATGTTTCTATCCAAAGCTCCTGTTCTCACCCTGCTCCACAAACATTTGGCTGTGTGTCAGCATCCTCTGGGACTGATGGGTGCTGTGCAGGCCATCTCATCAGAGCAGTGAGGAAGCTTAGCAAAGAGCCGTGTGAAATGGCTCTGGTTTCCTGCTTCAGTTGTTTTGGGGATGTGGTTTATGCCTGTGTGTGTATGTGTGGCGTATGTGTGTTGTGTGTGTGCTCTGTATGTTTGTGTGTGGTATGTATATCGTGGGTATAGGTGGGTAGTGTTAGGTATGTGGTGTATATGTTGTTTATATGTATGTGGGAGGGTGATATGTGGTGTGTGTGTGCTGTAGGCGTGTGTGTGGTGTGTGTGTAGTAATGTAGTTTTAAAGTGTCTCCATGGGAGGTGAGATTGGAGGAGGTAGCACCAGAAATAGCCCAGAATTTGTAGGAAGTGCTCTATTTAAAAACTCCAGTATGTGAAGCAGAATGTTCTACAAGATTCTCCCCGCCCCTCATTATCTCTTGAGCAGATCTGTGTGAAATCTTTTGTGGTTTTCTTTCTTCTGATAATGACATTTTGTTCTTTAACACTTAATGCATTCTTGCCATTGTCTTCACATTTCTCCCCTGCAGCAACTCTTAATGGATGAACCTCAGAGACACTGGAATGTGTGGAATATCATCACAGGGCGGTGGGGGGTGGGGAAGGGGGGGGACAGCGCAGGGGAGAAGGGAAAGGGAGCCCCGCCCTTAGTGAGAGGAGGCCATAGATGTTGCAAACCATCCCCCCACAGCACAGGACACAGACACCCCACAACCAGGTGTGGTCCAGGAGGGCAGAGGGAGTTAAGAAGCACTCAGCAGAAGTCACTCTCACCATTGCCCACCTTCTCAGGGGCTTCCTGCAGGGTTGCTCCCAAAACGCAATTCCCCCACACATAGAAAAAAACTCCCCAAGCTGTGAGGCCCAAGCAGACCCCAGTGGTAGCATCGCGGTCCTCGATTCTCAGTGGAACTGATAGAGTGTGGCATTTCGAAGACAGTAATTCATTACCAGTTTAAAGCATTTTCTCCCAACCTCCTATGAAAACGGATCTCAGGATTGATAGTCTGTAAGTGACCAGCAACCGCTGACCAACTGATTGCAAACTAGTGGCACCCTGGGAGCTGGCCACTGGGGCAAGGCTTGTCCATGTCGGGGAAGGGATTTCCCTGTCCCAGCCTCTGAGTCCCTAAATCACACCACGATGCCTTTTGTCTCTTTTCTCCCACAAAGAACTCCAACCCTCATTGGAAGTACTTAGCTCTTGAAACAAGCATTCCCAAGCTAGCAGGATCCCCCAAAGATCTGAGACCAAACTTGAACAATGGTGTCCTACCTCTATCATTTTAAAACTGACCCCAAAGTGTTGTCAATTCTAGAGCCTGAAGAATAGGTTCAAAAACAAAAAACAAAACCTACCACAACTCCTTCAAGAGCAACAGCTGGAGTAGAAGCATGGCTGCCAAGGTGGGAGGTCACGGGGATGCTCAGCAGGAGCTGGGAGGGGCTTTACCAGCGGGAGTGGTTGGAAGCCAGGAACAACCCCTTCCTCTGGGACTAAAGGCCTCACTGCGCCCATGTTTACACGGGGCTCTCAAACCTCACACCTTTTTGCATAGGACAAGTTTAGGGCATGGTCTGTAACTGCAAACAGTATAGAGACCAAGACCAGCCAGCCCACCAAACTGCTGGCGCCACTGGCCTAGCCCGGCAAGAGGAAGAGGGTAAGGTCCGTGAGATAGCCCATGAAGTCACTGCATGCATGCACAGCCCCTCACTCTGCTTCTGGAAGGTTCTCCAGGAGGAGCTGGGTCAAAGGGCAACAGGGTGGGAGAAGGATGGGATTCAGAATCAGGAGGGAACTAAGGGGGATTTGTGGCTCAGGCAAGCAATGTTGGAAAGAGAAAGCAAAGTTAAGCTCTCACCATGGTGCAGTGGGTGAAGCTTCTCCTTGTAATGCCAGCATCCCACATCAGAAGGCCTGTTGGAGTCCTGAATGCCTGGCTTCTGCTCCAGCTGCCTGCTTGTGACCTAGGAAAGAAGTCAAGGATGACTCAAAGCCTCACCCTTTGAGGTGACCCTGCACCCTTGTGGGAGACTTAGAAGAAGCTCCTGACTCCTGGCTTCGGATCGGCTCAGCTCCGACTATTGCGGCCACTTGGGGAGTGAATCATTGCATGGAAGATCTTTCTCTGTCTCTCCTCGCTCAATATACCTGACCTTCCAATAAAAATAAATAAATCTTTAAAAGAGAGAGAGGTCTTCTATTTGCTGGTTCATTCCCCAAATGGCCACCATGGCTGAAACTTAGCCTGTCTGAAGCCAGGAGCCTCCTCTAGGTCCCCTATTTGGGTGCAGGGTCCCACTGACTTGGGCCACCCTCTGCTGCTTTACCAGGCCATGAGCAACAAGCTGAATCTGAAGTGGAGAAGCTGGAATATGAACCGGTTCTCGTTCATTGCAGGTAGCATTGCAGGTGGAGGTTTAAACTGCTCAACCCCTGTGTTGGCCCCTAAATGCTTTTTTTTTAAATGACAGAAAGCAAAATTTCAGGCTTCAAATTTACTTCCAGTATCAATGTTTCTCCTTCATTCCTGGCTGAGTGGAGCAGTAGAGGAGGGAGCGTCTTCCCTTTGACTTCGCCACATCCCACCTTGCTTTCAACCACAGAGAAAGGCCACATTCGACCCTGCTTTAGAAGCAGCCTTGAGGCCTGCTGTGGAGGCAGCGAGCAGGGTGAAGCCAGAGCTGCAGGGATGACTGCTGTCTCCAGGTGACAATGTCTGCCTCAGGAAGAGATTCAGATGTCTGCTGCCAACTGGGACCTGCCGTCAACTGGGACCTGCCGCCAACTGGGACCTGCTGCCAACTGGGACCTGCCGCCAACTGGGACCTGCCCCCAGCTCCCGCCTCGCTGCTCGGTTTCAGACCCAGCTCTGACATAGCAGAGACCTCCTGGTTGCCTCTGAGCCAATCCCTGGACCCAGTGCTGAACTCCAGAAGTTATCCAGAGGGGCAGGAGTTTGGTGCAGCAGTTAAGACCCTGGCCGAGGCGGTGGCCTCTCCTAGCCGGGTGCCTCGTTGGAATTCTAGTTCCACACTCCATTCCAGCTTCCTACTGCTGCATACCATGGAGGGCAGCTTAAGTGGTTCAGGTTCCTGACACCCACATGGGGAGCCTCGGATTGAGGTCCTGGCTCAACCTTGGCTGTTCTGGGCATTTTCAGAGAATGGGGGCAGGGTAGGGGCTGTAGCGAACCAGCAGAAGGAATGGCTCTGTCTCTGCTTTTCAGATAAAAGTTATACTGAAAGCAGAAACTATCTTATGTACTCTATCATGTCTTTGTTAGAGGGTCACCCACTGCCTCCTGGGCTGCCCTAGCCATCCTGCTAGGACCCCCACCTGTGAGCTCTGACAGGTGACCTGTGCCACAGGTCTCTAGAGTGTGGTCTGCCAGGGACCTTGTCCTGCACCATACTCTGATGACCCAGGCTGTCCTGCAAGATCCCTACCCGCTGTGCTTGGCATGTGGCGATTGTAAAGGCAGTTGGTAAATGCTCTGCTGATACCATGTGGTGCTTAAAGTAGCCAGGGCGAAGGAGGCACTGAGGATGAGTTCTTCATGGAGGGTGCCAAGAGCTACAGTCCTTGAATCTTAAAAAACCCAAGTGACTTTTATTACACCTGGTGTCAAGTCTTGTTGCAACAAAGGTTCTGTTACTTTGCTTTTGTCGGAAAGTGTTTACCTCTGTGCCATAAATCGGCAATCTGTGACAGTGGCAGAAGACAGGCTAAGGCAGCCCTCAGAGTTGGGCCCCTTGTGCTCGGGAAAGGGTCACGCTGCCCTCCAGGCAGTCGAGGAAGGCCCTGGCTGCAGCAAGCAGATCACTTCCTTCTTTCCCCATCCCAGCCCGTAGGAAAAGGATCCGGATCAGAACACACAGATGCCACCCATGGCCTTTGTCTGTTGGCATCCGGGAGATGACCGCACTGCACTCACTTTGCAGACTTGGCACTACCATCCTGAGCACCCTGCCCTATCCCTTCACAGTAACTCCCTTTAGGAGGGCTCTCCAACACTCCCACTCCACCCCTCAAGACCAGATTTAGGGGTCCTTCCAGTGTGTGTGTGTTCTCAAGTCTCCTGTTCTCTGTCATGTCTGTTGCTTGGACCATGAGCTGCGTGAAGATAAAGCTTCGTGTGGTCCAATCACTCGGTATCCCCAGTGGCTAGGACAGTCCTCGTCACATAACAACACATCCTCAGACATGTTGTGGCATGGTGCTGGGACCATCAAATGCTTCTATGGTGACTCAGCAGTGTCGCTGGCTATGGGCCATGCCCTGTGTGCCCTCTGACACACCCATTCTGGGGAGGAGCTAATATAACAGATGTAAGACTTAGTCTTCCTCCACTCCCACTGGCCATCAAACAGGACTGTGCTGTTAGTGCCCTGCATGGAAGAGCAGTCCGCAAGGATGGGTTGGTCCAAGTCCCTCCCTTTTCAAAGCAGGTACTGAGCCTTCCTCCAGCAGCTTGTGGTTTGAAGACGAGTTTTTGCTCAGCATGAGTGAGAAAACAGCCACATCAAAAGGACTTATGGGGTCGGGCACAATAGCATAGCAGCTAAAGTCCTCGCCTTGAACACTCTGGGATCCCATTTGGGCACCAGTTCTAATCCCGGCAGCCTTGCTTCCCATCCAGCTCGCTGCTTGTGGCCTAGGAAAGCAGTTGAAGACGGCCCAAAGCCTTAGGACCCTGCCCCCGCGTGGAAGACCTGGGATTGCTCCTGGCTCCTGGCTTCAGATAGGCACAGCTCCAGCCATTATGGTCATTTGAGGAGTGAATCATCAGATGGAAGATCTTTCTCTCTGTCTCTCCTCTTCTTTGTATATCTGCCTTCCAATAAAAATACATCTTTTATAAGTAAATAAATAAATAAATCTTAAAAAAAAAAATGGACTTCAGACTGCAAAGATGGAGAACATGCAGAGTGTTAGATAGCGCCCTGCCACCGGCTGGATGTGTTTCCCGCCATGACCAGGTAGGGGCGCTGCGCGCGTCGGGTGAAGAGGACTGTGCCCTGCAGGTGCTGATTACCTTGGAGTCTGACTGGAGCTCATGGGGGGTCACTCAGTGCATAACCTGGGTAACTGTGCACCTGCCCGCTCCAGTAAGATCAGCCATATCATCAGGAGCCTTCTCATTTGATCCCGATGTCTAGGTACATCTGCAGGCAGAATAGGATCAGACATGAGCTCTGGAAAAGGATAAATAAACACTTGACTTAAGGGGGGGGGGGGGGGAAGAGCGCGGGCTCTTCTGGAGGTTGTGTTACCCTGAACTTTGCAGCTTCCTGTTGCCTTTCTAGGAAGTGCTTGCCTGCGTGTTGCTGGAGTTTTACAGCCACTTGGGGGAACCAGTCGATAAATGCTGGACAGACATAGAAATTTCACTGCTAGAAGTGAAACCAAGTTCCAGCTGAGGAGGAAACCACGACGGATCACACGAGACACGCACGTCCTCGCCTGTGCCTGAGGGGAGCAGAGCAGGTGCAGCCTCCGTGCTGCCACGTTCATCCCTGTGAGAGGGAGGGGATGTGGCAGCTCAGAAGACGCTCCCTTCCTGCGGATGAGTTTAACAGGACGCATGTGCCGGTGAATCCTGGTGGAAACAGCCAGAGTTTCTCTTGATTTACCTGTGAATTCATCGTAAGATTTTTCCATTTGGGAAAGACCCATGAGGTTAGCTCTGTTGGAACTTAAACGGTGAACTGGAGGAGTCGGTGGAGGGATTGAGAAACCATGCAGCTTGTGCTACAGCCTGATAGCTCCCACTTCAGCCCTCTTGCATGGCACTCCGCTAGCTTAACCATCATGACCTGGCAGCTGAAATTAAAACTGCCACTCCAGAGCACAGAGGGCAAGGATAGGAGGAGCTGAACACACGTCCTGGGTGCGGCTTTCTTCATCTCCCTTAAACGACTCAAGAGGTTGACTGTGTTCGCCTTTGACAGGCTCCAAATGGAGGCGCACAGAGGTGAACTGATTTGCTCAAGGTCACAAGGAAGGTGAGCACTGATGCTGAGGTTTAAACCCAAGCAGCCTGACTGCTGGGGGCATTCTTGTAACTCTCTTCTACCATTTCTTGAAGCCTGTGTTTATGGGATCAATCTAGAGTCTGCTGGTCATTCTAGAGTTGATTCATCGTGGCTTTCTCTACGATCAGTTAACAGAGATTATTGTGGAGATTTTTCTTTACCCTTTAACCCAGCTCTGATTCACGTGTCTGCGTTATTTTGGCTGGTGTTCTCTAAGCCACAGAACATCTGAGGAGATGCAATTGAAAAGAAGCATGATTATAAGGAGCTCCTACCCTCTGGAAGGCATGTATTTTAATCGACTCCTCCTTAATAGCTTTCTTTATCTTGGCCCTCAACGCTCCAGAACATTTTCCAGCAGGGGAGCGCCAATGGCACAGATCAGGGCAGGACAAGAGCTGCAGCTTGAACTTGGCAATTTGCATGTATTACAGTGTGAATGATCCAAGTTTCTATAAATGGAAGGGGAAAATAAACAAGGTACCAGATTCTCCTATGTAACTCCACTTATTTGAAAAACAAAAAAGCTACCTCTACCACCAGAGGTTTCCAGCCATCAGATTCGAGCGTGAATTTGGGGTGTGGGGGGGGGGGGAGTGGGAGCTTATCCCCAGCCAGAGTGGGCACCTCTGTGAGCTCACTCATCCTCAGCTCCAAATTCACCAGGGAACTTCTGTTATGCGTGTTGAGAATTCCCTTCCTGAAGGAAGGATCTGTTTATCCTTTCAATAATAATAGTATCCACCGTTGTTTAGCTGCTTCCTATGCAAAGAGGGGATGGCAAATGCATTACAAATCCTATGTCTCGTAGATTTCATCCCCAAACTCAGCTGTGTGTGTGTGTGTGTGTGTGTGTGTGTGTGTGTGTGTGTGTGTGTGCGTGCACGCTCAGTATTTCTCCCACTCTGCAGATGAAGAAGTAAGAAGTGAAGGAGCTTACCTTTGGGAAGGCCGCTCATAGACCCCCAACTACAGTCCATCCTCTCTCCTCATGCCAGACGATTCCACCAGGCACAGGAACACTTGGAGGCTGGAGGGAAGGAAATCACATTGCTATACTGATCATGTATAGGCTTTTTTCTTATCATTCTCCCCTATCTACTTACGTAGCATTTGGGTTCCACTTTAAACCTAGAGATGATGTGAAGCGCTGGAGAAGACAGCCCAGGTTCCATGCAAATATATTTTACATCAGGGACTTGGATATCCGATGGTTTGGGGATCCAAGGCATCCTAACCCCACAGGAGACAACTGTACCATCCTCTTAAATGCCTCCCTTGGGACCCTAATTAGTTCACCAACTTTCCACTTCTCAGCTCACCATAGGCCCCTGGTGGCGCTGCTGACCAGCCAATGGGCCTGTGTTGTCACGGTGAGGCTCATGACCCAGTCCCTCCTGAACAACGGAGCTCAGTGTTGTTGTGCCATGGCTGCCAAGGTGACCGCTGCTGCGTATCTGGCCACCTACCCGAGGGTGACGGGAGGAGAGTTTGGAACCTAAGCATAACCCTTCCTGGCCCACTGTGCATTTATCTGACAGCTCAGAGTCACCTAGGGAACACAAAGACCTTGGAGAGAATGTCCCTGTGCTAATGCCAAGCTTCCGCACTGGGAGGCTTGCCCCACTGGCTGTTCCATACCGGATGTTAATTTGCACCAGGCAGACACATCCCCTGCTGTCCCTTGTCTTCCTGTCTGTGAGATTTGGGCTCAGATCCACCCTGTGAAGACTGAAGAGGGATCAATGAAAGTGCAGCCACGTCCATACCAGGGAGTGTGGCTGGGTGGGAAGCCACGACCCAGTGGCACATGGGTCTGTCTGGGACATTCACTCTGAAGGCGCAGGTGGAAGGGAAGACACTCCTGGTGGCCCACATATATATGTATATATGGATAAATCTATCTATGTAGCAGCAAAATATTTGAAAAGGAAAGCATGTTTTAGGGGCCAGCACAATTCCTCAACTAGCTAATTCTCAACATGCAAATGCTAGCATCCAGTATGGGTGCCAATTCATATCCCGGAGGAGAAACAGAGGAAGATCTTATGTTCAATGGTTCACTTCCTAAGCGGCTGCAACAGACAGAGCTGTGCCAATCTGAAACCAGGACCCTGGAGCCTCTTCTGGGTGTCCCACATGGGTGCAGGGTCCCAAGGGTTTGGGCCATCCTTAACTGCTTTCTTAGGCCACAGGCAGGGAACCAGATGGGAAGCGGGGCTGTCGGGATTAGAACTGGTGCCCATATGGGATCCTGGCACACTCAAGGTGAGTATGTTAGCTGCTAGGCTACTGCACCAGGCCCATCTCTCTGCACCTTTCAAATAAGCAAATAAAATCTCAAAATTTCAACACCCAGAGAATACGATGTAAAACTGTATAAAGTTTTTCCTAGAGTTTTCAAGTTACACTCTGCTGTTTTTTATGTTCGTGTCTATAACTCCTCATGCCCCTAAAAAGCTCTCCCTGGGGGGGGGGGGGGAAACTAGTGAGACAATGATACACTTCATGATAAGTAAGCGTGTTACCTTTATTTCTTGGCTTCCTGTTGATCTATTTGCCAATTAAGACTGCAAACATTAGCAGAGGTCCAGCCACCAGGAAGCCAAACACTGTGGTAGAAGATTGGGTCTATATCATTCCACCAGGAACACAGATGGAGATGGCAAGGGCCACGGTTGATCTCCTCGCCAGATAGCAGAGGCAAAGCAAGCTCTAATCACGGACCAGTGACGATACAGAAACACGCTCCTCTCCCAAAGGTCCTGTAATACTCAGGGATTTCAAACAATGTCAAAAAGGTGCTCTTACGTGGTACAGCTATAACCTTATCTTCACGCAATGAAGACAGAACAATCACATTTAAAGCTGGACACGTGGGAGGGAGGGTGCCAGTGGGTGATGACTATGAGACACCACCAGCCCTTCCCAGACAGGCTCCCATCCTCACCAGCAAGGGGTGTCCAGCAGTCTCACTTCCATAGCATTCTTTCTTCATGGTACCCCCAAATAATGTAGTTGAGCCTATGAACATTATTTAAATGAGACCATGTTTAAACCAGCGTATCTGGTTCCATTGGCTCATGCTGCTGCAGGGAGCCCTGATTTTGTGCTTTTCATTGCTGTATAGCTTTCATAATGTTGTCTGTGATCGCTGGTTTGACCTATGGATTATTTACCATTACAATCTTCAATTTATAGGTGTATGAGGAGTATCTGCGTTTCCTATCAATGCTTACCCTTTCTTGAGATCTGAGGAACATCCTTCATATGATTTCAATTCTTTGAAAATAAGATTTGCGCTTGATTTATCTTATGGGCTATTTCTGCAGATCTTTCATGTGCTCAGAAAGCAGATATTTCAAAATTATTGGGTGCAGTATGGTCTTTGGTTGAGTGAATACACACACACTAATATATGTTGATTTTAAAAAATATTTGAGTGGTTTCTTATTTGAGAGAGTTACAGAGGCAGAAGAGTGAGAGAGTGTGAGAGTGAGAGAGAATGCTTCCATCTGCTGATTCACCTCCAGATGGCTGCAAAGGCTAGGGCTAGGTCAGGAGCCAAGAACTTCATCCAGGTCTCCCATAGGGATGACAGGGTTCTAAGTACCCCAGCCATCTTCCTCTGCTTCCCCAGGTAAGTTAGCAGGAAGCTGGATCAGAAATGGAGCAGCCTGCCCTCAAAGCAGTGCCCAAAGGGATGCTGGCATCGCAGGCAGCTCAACCCACTGCATCATGGTGCACTCCTGTTAGTATGCTTATATTTTTTGCTTGTTTTATTAATTACCAAGAAAAATATGATAAGTTAAATATCTGCCACAGTGATTTTCTATTTCTTTTCTTACATTCTACACATTTAAAAATATTTATCTGTTTTTATTGGCAAAGCAAATTTACAGAGAGGAGATACAGAAAGATCTATCTGCTGGCTCAAATGGCCAAATGGCCTCAACGGCCAGAGCTGAGCTGATCTGAAGCCAGGACCCAGAGGTTTTTTCAGTTCTTCCATGCAGTGCAGGGTCCCAAGACTTTGGGCCATCCTTTGGGCCTGCTTTCTCAGGCCACAAGCAGGGAGCTGGATGGGAAGCAGGGCAGCCAGGACATGAACTAGTTCCCATATGGGATGCTAGCATGTGCAAAGCAAGGTTTTAGTCACTGAGCCATAGCATCCAGACCCTCTATACATTGTTTTATGTCATATATTTTAAGCCTTTATGCTGGCACTGTGGGATAGTGAGCTAAGCTTCTGCCTGCAGTGCCAGAATCCTATAGCACATTGGTTCAAGTCCCAGTAACTCCCAGTTCCAATCCAGCTCCTTGCTAATGGCCTGGGAAGGCAGCAGAGGAGGTCCAAATCCCGGGACCTCTGTTTTATGTTGGCTCAGCTCGGGCATAGGTAGTCACTTGGGAAGTGAACCAGTGAATGGCAAATCTCTCTCTCTCTCTCCTTCTGTCTCTGTAACTCTGCGTTTCAAATAAAAATCAACAAATGTTTTTTAGAAGTTTGAGTCTTTGTACCTTATGAGCTGAACTGTTATCATAAAGGATCTTCTTTATATCAAATAATTTTGTTCGAGCCTATACTATCAATTCTAAGTTAATACAGCTTCTCTGGTTCATGTTCACATGTATATCATTATTATTCCTTTTACTTCTGATCTTCCTTATTCTGTTGTTTGTATTACTGTAAACAGTTTAGAACGTCATACTCAAATCCACTTCTGCCAGACTTTATCCTTGACCTGGAGTATTTCATCTGCTTATGCTTGGTGATAGCCCACAACATATTTAAGCTACATCAACCATCTTATTTTGTGTTTTCTGTTTGGTCTCTTAAGTATTTCTTTCCCTTTGTATCCTTCTAACATCCTTCCACTTATTTCATCTTTCAGTTGTTTTATGGTAAGTTTTTACTTTGTACATGCTTACAAATAGCTGGTTTTCCTTTAATTCTATCTAATCTGCTGTGGAACCTGTCAATTGAATCTTTTAAAACAAGACTTATTTATTTATTTGAACATCAGAGTAGCTAACAGGGGAGGAGAGAGAAAAATAATCTTCCATACATTGGCTCTTTCCCCCTCTGACCAGGACAAAACTGAGCTAGACCAAAACCAGTGGCTTCTCCCCATGGCTGAGGGGGTGCAAAAGCACTTGAGCCATCTTCTACTGCTTGCCCTAGGCCATTAGGCAGGGAGCTGGATCAGCAGTGGAGCACCCGGGGTACAAACTGACACTGCACAGGATGCCAGTGGTGTAAGCAGTGGCTTTGCCCCAACACCAAAATGCCATCCCACTGCATTGCTTAGTTTTAGCTTCTAATATTAAGTTTTTCAGTCATACAAATTACATTTTGCTTTCTCAAACTAGCCATGCCACTCTTTAAAAAAAAAGAAAGATGTTCCTGGAAAGACACATTTTCAGAGAGAAGGAGAGACAGAAAAGTCTTCCATCTGCTGGTTCACTCTCCAAATGATTACAGTGGCTGGAGCTGGGCTGATTTGAAGCCAGGGGCCAGAAGCTTCTTCTAGGTCTCCCACATGGCTGCAGAACCCAAGGACTTAGGGCATCCTCTACTGTTTTCCCAGGCCATAAGCAGGTAGCAGGAATGAGAAGTGAAGCAACCAGGAAACAAACCAGTGCCCAAATGGGATACCAGCACTTGCAAGTGGATGATTAACTTACTAAGTTACCATGCCAGCCCCAAGATTTTCTTTTATTTTTAAAACTTTTGGGCTAATGCCATGACACAGCAGGCTAAGACTCTTCCTGTGGTGCCAGCATCCCATATGGTGCTGATTCCAGTCTCTGTGGCTCCACTTCCCATTCAGCTCTCTGCTTGTCACCTGGGAAAGCAATAGAGGATGGACCAAAGCCTTGGAACCCTGCACCTGTATAGGAAACCTGGAAGAAACCCCTAGGCTGAAAGTTTTGGGCTATCCAGCTCTTCCCATTGCAGCCATTTGGAGAGTGATTCAACAGATGGAAGATCTCTCTCTTTCTCTCTCTCTCTCTCTCTCCCTCCCTCTCTTTGTAAATATGCTTTTCAAGTAAAAATAAAAATTTTAGTCTTTTATTTATTTTTAAGGGAGAGAGAGAGAGATTTTATATCTGCCTATTTACTTGCCACATGACTGCAATAGCTAGGACTGGGCCAGGCCAGGGCTGAGGCTAGGAACTTGGTCCAGGTCTTCCAAGTGGGTTGCAGGGACTGAAGTACTGGTTATGACCTGATGCCAGGCAGGGTGTGCAATAGTAGGAAGTAGGGATCCAGAGCAGAGGTGGAACTGAAACCCTGGTAATCCAACATGGGATGCAAGCTTGCCGGGTAGCATCTTAACTGCTGTGCTGAGTGCTCTCCTTCCACCTGCTATGCTTGGTACCAGATGCTTGGTGGCTACCAGCCAGCTGTCTCCTCACTCCAGCTGTAATTGCTGATGCAAATGATAGCTCTGGGTAGTACTGGGATTTTTAAGGACTGGTTACTTAATTTGAGAAAGTGGAAGACGGGATGAGAAAGAAACAGAAATCTCCTATCCAAAAGCCCATGCCCCGTAGACCCACCACAGCAGGTACTTGGGCAAGGCTGAAGCCAGGAGCCTCTAGCCAGGTCTTCTCTGTGAGTGGCAAGGATCCACCCGTCTGAACTGGCACCTCTGCCTCCCAGGGTGTATGTCCGCAGGAAACTGGGATTGGAATATCTCAAGTTGTTTTTTTAGACAATGTGTTTTAAAATTTTAATTTCTTTATTTTAGATTTATTGGAAAGTCAGACATACAGTAAGGAGGAGAGGCAGAGAGGAAGATCTTACATCTGATGATTTACTCTCCAAGTGGCTGCAATGGCCTGAGCTGAGCCCAACCAAAGCCAGGAGCCAGGAGCCTCTTCCGGATCTCCCACATGGGTGCAGGGTCCTAAGGCTTTGGGCCATCCTCTGCTTTCCCAGGCCACAAGCAGGTAGCTGGATGGGAAATGGAGCTGCCAGGACATGAACCAGAATCCATATGGGATCTCAGCACGGCAAGGCAAGGACTTTAGCCAGTAGGTTACTATGTTGGGCCCTTAAATTTATTTTTGATGAGTTTACATAGTTGATTAGGGTGAAAAGGATCGAGGTTTAGGGGAAAGTGGGTAAGACCATTGGTTTCCAAATTTTCTTTTTCTTCTTCTGGGTGAAGACAGAGATAATGGGAGAAGCCACAACCAGCCTCCCAACTGCCTCAGTACCCAGGAATGGGGAATGGCCACCCAATGTTATCCCAGGGTCCCTGGAGTGGAGCATGCTCTGAGGGTTCTGCTTAAGTGGTTTCAATAGTTCTGAAATGCTATTTGATCTCACCAATCCAAGGATGAGGAAATCCTTCCAAGTTCCTTTAGTTGACAGAGTCTGCTTTGAGTCTTCATCCACCCATAAATTTGCTGTCAAGCTTGGCTGGGGTAGTTGACCAACTTGTTCTGTCCTCCTTCCCATTATGGTACCAGATGTCCTCTGCAGGCTCCAATGGACTGCCAAATCCTCCATGTGCATCTGGGAATGTCGCCTATTGCTCCATCTAAGCCACTGAGGAAACCCAGTTCTGACACATGCACCAGAGAGCCTACAAGCTATTGATGAAACATCAAACACTGAGACAAACATGAGAACCTTGGGAAGTACACCCTCCCATATGTGTTTTATGTACTTTCCCCTATTTGTGCATGGCTCACCTGACCGCATCATTAGCCAGTGGGTGCTGCAGCCTGGCCCAGCCCAGCCAGCACCCAGTCCCAGCCCCAATGTGAACTAGCTGATGTGGCCCAACCCAGCCTGTCCTGCACTCTGTCCTTGGTTATCACTTCTTATCCAGTGGGTGTTATGATCTGACCAAGTCTGGTCTCCCCCTGAGACCCTAACCACATATGTGTTGGTGAGTCCTGTAACCTGGCCTGGTCTGGGCTGCTCCCAGCCTTGGTTCTTATGCTCACCTGCAGGAACTGTATACTGACAAACGAGTTCTCTAAGCTCTATCAGGCTCCTCCCAGTGGCAGATCTCACACACACCGGTGGGTTCTTGGCCCAGACTGACTTAGTCCACCTCCTGTCCTGGCAGGAACAGTGGCCTTGCCCAACTGGCCTACACCTGTTCCATTTGTTACTATTGTATGTTACAGCCTAGCCACACCTGGTCCACACCCAGACACAGCTCTCACATGGTTCAATGGGTACCAAGACCCAGCCAAGCCTGTTCTAACCTGTCCCAGCCCACCCGCAGTCCCAACTTTTGCTGGTGGGTGCTGCAACCTGGTCCTGCCCAGTTTGCTCCCATCCCTGGCTCATGCAAATTGGTAGGTGTAATAACATGACCTACACTCCAGCCTGGCTCCTGCACATGTCAGAGAGTTAAGGTTTGTCTGTCCCTGCCTGGACCACCCGCTACCGAACCAACCCCCACATTTTCCATAAGTGGAACTACTTTGCCCAGCCTGATCAACCTCTCAGCCTGAACCACATGCTCACTAGTAGGAGCTACAGCTCACCAGGAGAGTTTTCCAAGTTCCCCCACCAGGCACACTCCCAGACCCAGATCTCACATGTGACAGCAGATACTAGGCCCTTACTTGGCACTGTCTGCCCCCTATATCCGAGTCTTTGTGTGAGCTTGTGGATGCTTGCAACCCAGTCTGTCCCACACCTATGGGTGCTGCAGCCTGGATTTGCCTGGACTGTTCCCAACCCCAACACTCATGAATATCAGAGGGTTCCATGGCCTGACACCACCCCTGGCTCTTAAGCTAACCAGTGTAAATTGCAGTACCCATGGGTGAGTCCATATATCCCCCACAGAATCTGCCTCTGGACCTGGTTCTCTCATGTGCTTATTAGTGTTGTGGCCCAACCTAACATCACCCATCCTGTATTCTGACTCTCATCGGCAGGTAATGGTGGTCAGCTGTGGCCCGTGCTAACTAGCCCAGTTGAGATTTCCCACTTGAGCTGGTTCATCTGTCTGACCTACAGGAGTCCTGCTGCTTCCACCCTCCAAACCGCTTGGTCTCAGCCCCCTCGCTTACATGCAAATGCAGTAACTTGTCAATGGGAGTCCCTCAGAAGTCATTCCTTGCCTGCCACATATTCCCTCAGTAGTCTTCCCTCCCACACATCTTCTTCCTCCCTTCCAGATCAATCCACTGACCATGCTTATGGGGAAATCTCCAGACTCACTCTGCCTACCTGGATGAGAGGCCCCCAACCCCTAGGAGATCTCCCAGATCCCACACAAGCAACCTGTCGCATGGTAGCTGCTTCCACCGCAGAGCAGCAGCATGTCTATATGACACAGCTTATGTAAATCACAAATCTTGGGACTGTTGAAGGAATCCAAGGCTACTACTAGAACACATTCAAATCACAACTGTTATTAAGCAGCAAAACAGCATATTGCATAGTGCGTATTTTTCCAGTGACTCAGAGAAAGTTAAAAACTGTTTAGTATGAACTTGCTTCTAGAAAGCAGTCCAGTACTAAATAAAAACACAGATCACAGAGAATCATTTGTTTTTTCTCCAAACAGGTAGGGAATTCCCAAAACTTTTGTTTTCCTTTGACTCAAAACAGTCATTATTATCTCCACTGGGAAAAAATACTCAACCATACCCCTTGGTTGATAAGCTTAGAGATACAGATAATGAAAATTAGATGTGGCGGGTGTAGGGAATGGACATAGCTTCCTAGTTTAGGGAAACCACCCATGCAAAGTTTGGGGGAAGAGAGAAAGCCTAACCACAAACAACAAAACCCAGGAGCTGGGGGAGCAAGTGCAAAAGTCAGAAAGGACTAGATGGGATGAGAGAGCCTGTCCACAGCAAGTCCCCTGTATCCAGAAGGGGCAATGGAGAGAGAGAGCCTCAAAGCCATTGCCCATGGTTACCCAAAGGCTTCCGGCTGCTAGGTGGCTCCTCCCCATGCCTCCCATTGCTTAGACCAGGGCGCTGAGTCTTCTTCTCTTTTATACCCACATCCCCAGTGAGTCATCATTTATCTTAATTTTCAAAAGCACCACCCTGAATCTGACCACTTCCCCCCCACCTCCAGGACTGCACCAGCTCCCATGTGGATTGCTGCAGTAGCCACTGGCTTGTCTCCCATTTCCACCTCAGCCCACTACCAATCTGTCCACACCACAGCAGCCAGCAGGCTCTCATCAAAGTCTATGCCAGACCTCATCACTGCTCTGCTCCAAAGCTCCAGTGGTTCCCATGTCACTCAGAGCAAAATCCAGAAGTCTCTCTTCTGCTATGCCACCCCCGTTGATCACACTTCAGACACATGGGTCTCACACCAACCCCTGAACCTTTGCCCTTGTCATTGTCTGGAATATTCTTTCCATGCTTGCCTGTGGCTCACTCTCCTCAACTCCCTCCACTCCATCAGGTATTCACCTAAAATGTATCTTCTCTCTGTGTCCTCCCCAGAGCAGTGCTGACTGGCAGAACTTTCTGCCTCACTGTCCAACAAGCCCCTTTGTGGTTATTTAATACTGGAGATGTGCCTGCTGTGGCTCTGGGTTCTGCATTTTTCATTCTGATTCAAATTAAAATAGCCACACAGGACTATCATATCCTGAGCACAGCCTTACATATTCTGTTACCTCCATGGCTCATTTCCCCTTACTATATGTCATTAAAATGATGTATCATTTATGTATAATTAACTTCTATATTTTGTTTTCAATCCACTGTCTGCTAGAAGTTTAGCTCTGGAAATGAGGGTGAGGAAATGAGGGGTGTTCGATTTGTTCACAAATTCCCAGCACCTGGAACAGTGCCTGGCACATGGTCCATACTCAAAATCAGATGGATAGATATGGCCCGGCACAACAGCTCAACAGCGAAATCCTCACCTTGCAAGTGCCAGGATCCCATACAGGTGTTGGTTTGTGTCCTGGCTGCTCCACTTTCCATCCAGTTTCCCTGCTTGTGGTCTGGGAAATAAACAGAGGATGGCCAAAGGCCTTGGGACCCTGCACCTGTGTGGGAGACCCGGAAGAAGCTCCTGGCTGGCTCCTGGCTTCCACTTGGCTCAGCTCTGGCTGTTGCAACCACTTGGAGAATGAAAAAAATTGATGGAAGATCTTTGTCTCTCCTTTATTCTGTAAATCTGCCTTTCCAATAAAAATAAAACAAATCTTTAAAAATAAGCAAATAAATAGTTCTTTAAAATGAGTAGAAGTACAGAGGATGTTACACATTCACCACAGGTTGTTGGTGTAGCTCTGCTCTCTGTTGGTCTGCTAACCTTGGTCTACAGCTTATGTCCTTACCTGGATGCTCCTGTGTTCTTCAAGGCCTTTCCTTCACTTGTCTGACCATTCACACACCCTCACCTGGTTTTCCAGTTGTGGTCTCACTATGTTCCTCTCAACCCATTCCTCTGTCACCTCTGATGTTGGTTCATGCAAAAACTTTAGCAATCAGACTTGACTCTGTCAGCTGATGCTTCTCCGTGTTGGAAACTCCAGAGAGGAGCACAAGACTTGAGGGCAGCTTTCAGAGGTCAAGCAGAGCTGTAGGGTAGATGTGAACCATTAAGGTCACATGCTAAGTTATCAGACAAATGGGCCGAAGATGGGGGAATTCTGCACGTGCAAGTGTTGACCATGCCCTCCTGAGCCTCCTAGGATGTATGACTAGGTCTTGCAATGGTTGCTAGGTGCCTGTTACTGGTCTGATACTTCATTTAAATGCATCTAACAATGCATATGCTGCACTCTTTCTTAAAGGAAGTCTTGGACCAAGCAATAGGAAAAGATATAAGGAAGGAATTCCGATTATGACTGATGCTGTTGTTACTGACAGCTGAATTTTCATCCGGGCAGCCCAGATGTCAGGAGTATCCTATTATAGTAGCTTCACACACAGGCTGGGAAGGAAGCGGAAACTGACACACTTGTTGAAACCTTCCTGCTTTCTGTCTTTATTAGGTCTGATGACTCAGACTTAATTGGAGGCTTTGTATAACCATCAAGTGCATCCTACTTACATAAATGCAAGAACAAGGAACCTACCCCTCTGAATGCCTTGCGTGTAAAGGACATTTAATAAATTGGCTAACCATACGAATAATAAGTCTATATTTTGGACTACTGCATAATGTCTTTCCCCTTGAAAACAATCTTTAATATGTATGCTGAAATGTATTACCAAAATTGAAAATGACACATAAGAGACCAAGACCAACAACCTGGAGTCTTCCTTAGCATGCTGTGCGTTTTTCTGTTAGGCCTCAACAAGATGTACAGTAGGAAGAGTCCTCGTCTTGGTTTAGTTCCATTTGAAGTCATTAAGGGACTTTAAATGTAATGACTTCAATCTGTTGTCTCATGCACAGAACAATTTCCCTTACACACACACACACACACACACACACACACACACACACACGACATCTGTTTAGCAAATGATGAATAACTGCCACTTTCCCATTTTTATTTTTAATTTTTTCTTATTAATAGAATGCCTATTTTGTTCTGGGTGACAATATGCTCATAGCCTATGCAGTGGGGCAGGGGACTGAATCACAATTCAGACTCCCCTATAGCCAGATGGCCCCTGGAAGGTAAGGCCTGCCTCCTGATGTGAGAACTTGTTTTTGCTAGTCTCCATCCACGAGGGGCTAGAGCTGCAGCTGCTGCCTTGTGATCATTAGCGACCATGTCAGAAGCCACTCTGCTGAGGACGACAGGGCAAGGGGAGAGAACTAGCTGGCATCTTAACAGCACCACCGAGTTGCCAAAATGGAGGACTTGCTGAAATCCTCACTTGGTGCAGCACACAAGTTCTTAAGGTCTAAACCCTTGGCAAGGGAATTTTCTTTCTTTGGCAGCCAGAAACTCTCAGGGAATGTGCATTCTGACAGGCAGCAGGGGCATGGCTCAAGTATTTGGGATTCCTGCCATCCACATGGGAGACCTGGATGGAGTTCCTGGTTCCTGACTTCAACCTGGTCCAACTCTGGCTTTTGGAGGCACCTGGGGAGTAAATGAGCAGCTGGAAAAGCTTGGCCTCTGTGTGTGTCTGAGTGTGCATAGAACTATACATAAATAAATGGGATATATAGGATTTGGGATTTTGCACTCTCCATTCCCACCTTTTTACTTCCTCTAATCAGGAAAGGAAGATTTCCTACTCCTTCCTCCTGTGGCAACTAACTCTCTTTTCCAGTCCAGGGTGGCTTCTGGATGCAGAAGAGTCCCTGGGAAGATCTGAAGAAAACTCTGGACTCAAAATGCTTACAGGTCTCTTGCATATGCCTTCCAGAAGCATGGTGAATAACTCTCATGTGGAAATTCCTTCTAAAGCAGCCTGAGGACTGCACATGCTCAAGGGAGAGCAAGATGAGCTTCCCCATTTGGGATCTTCCATTTAGGTCTCCTCCCTCAAAGGGCCCCCACCGTGGGAGTTCACAAGTGTTAGTAAGTAAACAAGTGTGAGAAAATGAACTGGAGGTGAGTGTGCTCCCCCAGGTTTCAGGAATTAGGACCCTAATTGTGTATATGAATGAGTCAACATTTCCTTTTTTTGGTTAATATAATTAAGAGAAAGTAGGATGCAGAAGAGAGGAATGGAAAAGCAAAGCTAACTGCCTAATGACTTGAGAATTAGTCAAATCAGTTGAGGGTTCCCTAGAGCATTGCGACATAAGAGAACAAATGTTGTTTGTGTCTTTGTTTTTTTGGTTTTTTTTTTTTTGACCTCCTATTTTTTCTGATGTTTAGAGGAGCTGTGTTTAGAGGAGCTGTGTGCTGTGATGTAGCAGTGTGCCCTTGCCCAAGTAGAACTTAACCAGAGCTGTGGGTCATCAGAAACTTACTTACCTGTAGGATTCTTCTCCCTTGTCATTTTGCTGGGGCCAGCAGGTTTTGGTTGTTTCTACTCATTTTTAGAATTTTCTATATCAATCAATTCTCCCACCATTACTAGAGGCTAGAGACAGGGGAGCAGAAAAAGACTTCAATTAATAAGGAACAGTCTCCAACTCTTCCTGTATGGTCATAACCTAGAAGAAGCCTCCACTGATCCAATTCCAACTGGATTTCTCTACAATTGTCTCTGTTCGTTTATTTCAACTATGGAATCATCTATGCCAGTTTTATTGCATATGAAATAAAGCCATAGCAATCATTGTCAACAAATGGAGACCTATGACTCACCTTCAAAAAGCCAATCATCTTTTTTTTTTTTTTTTTTTTAAAAAGGTTTATTTCTTTTCATTGCAAAGTCAGATATATATAGAGAGAGGAGGATAGACAGAGAGGAAGATCTTCCATCCGCTGATTCACTCCCTAAGGGACTGTAATGGCTGGCGCTGAAGCAATCCAAAGCCAGGATCCAGGAGCCTCCTCCAGGTCTCCCATGTGGGTGCAGGGTCCCAAGGCTTTGGGCTGTCCTCAACTGCTTTTGCAAGCCACAAGCAGAGAGCTGGATGGGAAGCGGGGCCTGTCCTTCTCCAACACATTACTTTCCAACAGGGGGAAAAAAACAAATGTAAGTTTAGTGGCTTCCTGCCTACACAAGTCAGAGCACTACATAATGTTGTCATGTATGCACACGAGCAAGAAAAAGACATTTCCGGAACTGGAGAGGCTTACTTACCAGGAGACTCCAGTTCTTGTCCGAAACTCACAGAAGCCATAGGCAGATGGACCACAGACAGCACAGCCAACAGTTCCTAGACACACGCGGGTGATGCCCTGCCTTGAAACACTTTGTGCAGAGAATACTGAAGGTGCAAATGTGTCCTGTGGGCTGCACAAAGAGAGGCCAGCAACGCTGCCACCTGAGATCCATCAGCACAGTGTGCCCCGATTGGGGCCTTCTGCACTGGGAGACCAGGTCCCAGAGCACAGCCAGTCTTGGGGGTTGAAATAATTTATTTGTTTGAAACAGAAAGTTATGGGATGAAAGAGAACACAGAGAGTAAGGGTGTGTGTGTGAGAGAGAGGTAGAGAATCTTTCATCCATTGATTCACTTTCCAAATGGTCACTCTTACCAGGCCTCTGCTCCAGGAGCTTGGGACTGCATCCTCGTCTCTTATGTGGGTACTTTTCTGCTGCCTTCCAAAATGCCTTATTAGGGAGCTACATGGGAAGTGGAGCAGCCAGGACTTGACTCAGAGCTCACATGGGGTACTGGTGTTGTAGACAACAGCTTAACCTGCTGGCCACATCTGCTCCACAGGCAGGAAGTTTTGTTAGGATTCTTAAAGAAGAAAGTTTTCTTCTCTATTTTGAAATGTGTCAGAAATCTCTTAGAAGCACATAATACCTCACAAGATGACTCCTGCAAGTGCAGGGAGCATCCAGTCAAAGCAAAACCACTATGTCTGGCCCAGCCAAGCAACCAAAGGCTAGACCTGAAGTTTAATACCGCCACAGCCGGTTAATGTTTAAGTTGATAATATTAATGTATGGCCCACGTGCAAGTAATGTTGTAAGTGACCCTGGCTGGAATAAGGTTTCCCACCCCAGTGGTGAGTGGCCACCATGTCCACAGTGAGTGTCCATGCTCGTGGACTGCCCTCCCTTTGGCTGTGGCCTTTCAGACCTTCCTGAAACAAGGCTTCTCCACCCTCTCTTTTTTTCCACTCTCTGTTTTGAAGTTTTGGCTCTCAAATGTTGTGTCCTAGGTCCCAGGTCAACTACTCTGGTCAACAGCTAAATCCTGCTAAGGATTAGCACTAGGCATGAGTGTGAGGCTGGTCCTCCTAGGCTGATAGACCTTCCTTCTATGGTCAATGCCAACCTAATCTACATGATTCTGTTTTAAGGGGGATTTCAGGATCCAATATTTTCCCTTGTGTAGAGGAGGGTGAAATCGTAGAAGTCTCCAGTTCTTTGGCCTTCCCTCTCTCTTTCTTTTCAGTACCTGCAAGCATTGAGCAACGAAGTTCTCAATATGTGATTCACTTCCTTAATGATCTATTTTTCCCTTACATGGACTTTTATTCCCCAAAGGAGATACATACTGCCTGATGACTCATCAGTGCACTTGACTTAGTGACCCCAGGGCTGTCAAAGCTTGAGGAAAAAAGGCTCAGAAGAGTTTAACGGGAAAGTAATGGGGAAACCAGTAGGACAGGAGCTATCTCCTAAGGTGATACACTCTGCTTCTCCCCATACAACGCAGACCTGGGCAGTCAGCACTTCTCTGAACGGGGAAATGTCCACTCCTGTGCCCAAGCCCAGACTCTGCTCAGAGTCAGGCTCGCCCACCTGCCAACCACGGGGCCACAGTCAACTTCACACTGTGTCTCCTTAGGTCCCAGTCTCTCATCTCTAACAATGGGTATTAAAAAAGTCTTTATACCTTGCTGAGTGGCTATGTAGATTATTAGATAAGAACAACAATGCACAAAGGTGTTGGGAGGGGAATTGAAATACAGAGTTAGTGCTCACAAGAATGTGGTTGCCATGGTTACCAGGAGTGGTACTAGTGTTAACATGTTCCATTACTATTAATTTTTAATATTCTATTAATTATTAATTATTTTATTATTGTTATTACCCTGAAGGTTAACAGGTCACACTCCTTGTGAAGATATGGATAGGGCAGACTTTTGGGGATTGGATAAATTCACATTCTCTTTCCTTCCTTATGTGTCAGAACAAAACTCCCCTTCTCCGCTGCTGGATCCTTCCCCCTGAGCTCTGGGATTAAGCTAGATTTCCCACTGGGATTAGAATCTCAGGCGGAGTCCCTTAGAGCATGACTGGTGGTGTTAGAAAAAAAGCCATCTGAGTGATGGAAAGCACAAGGGAAAACATAGTTTCCTCATTTTCATGAAATTTTGATGAATGCCTGCGTTCCCCTTTTAAACATGGAAGCAATGTGGAGAAGGATCAGCTTTCCTTTGTCCACTGTACCTGACAGTGGAGCTGTCCTTGGTTGAGCACTGCCACTGTGGTGGGATCCATCTGTCTGTAGGAAAATAGCCACTGCTCACTTTGGCTCACAGAAGTGGCCCCACGACCCAACCCTATGCACTGTTTTGGAACTGTTTCTCACTCAGCACTGCCTAGGGATGCTCCCATGTGGTCTTGCGTAGATGGTTCTTTTTTTTTCTTTTTCATTTGTGCCTATTCCTAATGACCATGATAGGACTGCTTTAAGAGATCTGATGAGCCCCAACCCTTGGCTCCCTTCAATCTGTTCCGGAAGTCACTGATTTGGGAGACAAGTATCACTGGCCTGAGACACTGGATGTTTGTTCTTTGGTTCTAACATTCTAACTGGAAGGGAGACCATGAGATACTCATGATGCCACAAAACTCTTGAATTCACTTACCTATTAGCTGGGATTGTTGAGTTGTGTGGTTTCTAAGGCCACATATAGCTATAGTAACCAGTGTCTGAATATTAGCACACACAGAGGAAGCAGCTCTCCCAAACATCAGGATGGGGCACATTGTGTGAGTAGGAGGAGCTGGTGACCCTGGAGGAGATCCTTTCTATCAATACATGTGGATTTACATAAAGTTAGATCCTCTCATCAACCAAAGCCCAGCTTCACAGCTTTCACCAGTGGGTAGGCTTTGATTGACATCACAAGTGTCAAGATATATTTGCGAGTAGTCACAGATGCACAAATTCCTCTGAAAGAACTTAGTGAGAAGTCATTGTAGCTGGATAGGAAGCGGATGTCAGAAGGCAGGTCTGGGCAAGTAGATGCTAAAAGGAGGGATTTGAGGGTCTTAAACACATAATTGAAGGTCTATTATGCCCAGTGCCAAGGATATTAAAAGAAAGAACCAAGGCCATGAGCCTTTGTGCCTGTGAACTCTTTGCCACTTCTGTTCTCCATCCCTGGGGTGTGCACGTTCCAGAGCAGCTCTCCTGCTTGCCAGTCGGCCTCCAAGACACTTGACCTTTGAAGAATTCACACAAAGTGCTGGAGAGCCGTTGGTCACTGTGGCTTTTACGTGGGGCTTCTTCAACCCCACTGTCAATGTTTAATGAGGAGAGGAGGCAGCAATGATACTTACTACATGGCTTCTAGAACCTGAAAAAAAAAATCACCATGAAAGAAATGGTCCTCACAGACAGAAGCAACAACTTCTGGCGTTTCCCCATAGCAGAGTGAGGCAGCTGGAGCTCATAAGAACAAGGTGTTATATATGGAGCAGGAGACAGGAGCTGGTAGGCTCCAGACACACAGGCATGATAATAAGGAAATGCAAAAGCTGGTGGCCTGGCTTAATTGGTTTACACTTTGTACCATGTGTTGAAATATTACACAGTATCCCATAAAAAGCATTTCAGGTACATCAAAAAGTTTTTAAAAATTATTTAAGGAGAAACATGCTTTCTGTGTTTTTGGTATCAGAAAACAGAAAACTGTACCTGTTGTGGCAAGGATGAACCATGATACCACTGAGTGTGGTGGCTTCGAGGAATTTGAACATGAGGGCTGAGGTATTGGGGGAAAAACAAGGGGACTCGGCAGTCTTGTCACTTTTCCTCTTTGCCCTCTGGACTGCACTGGGTTGTAAGGACTGGGAGTTCATGGCCGCCCACACCTAGGGTTGACTCCTTCCGGAAAGCTAAGTTCCACTCCTTTGTCCTGCACTCGTGGGCTTTATTCACTACCTCAACTGAGAACCCTTGGATTCTTCTGAGTCTCCCATGCAGGTGCAGGATCCCAAGGCTCTGGGCCGTCCTCTACTGCTTTCCCAGGCCACAGGCAGGGAGCTGGATGGGAAGTGGAATAGCTGGGATACAAACCTGCGCCCAAACGGCATCTTGGCACATGCAAGGTGAGGATTTTAGCCCATGAGGCTACTGCACCGGGTCCTGAGGAGGTTTAATTAACTGCCAATTTAAGTCAGGTTGTAAGGACACTTGGTCCAAAAAAAAAAAAAAAAAAAAGTACTCTGCACTGTTAAATAGTGATTGAAGCTACTATATCAGTATTAGATAAAGTTCTAAAAAATATGTGTAAAAAGGCAGAGTGACACATACCAGAGAGAAAAATAATCGCCCAGCTGCTGGTTTATTCCCCGAAACAGCCACAGTGGCTAGGGCTAGAGTGGGCCAAAGCTAAGAACATCACCCTGGTCTCCCATGGCAGTGGCTGAGGTCCAAGCAGCTGGACCACCTTCTCGCTGCCCTCCCAGGCACACTAGCAGGGAGCTGCAGAAGAAACAGAGCTTCTGGGACTTGAACCAGCATTCATATAGTATTTAATTTTGAAATCTATTTTAGTTCAGTTTGAATTTTCCTCTGAATATCTTGGGAAAAATTGAGAAAATATGTGGGGGTGGACAATCAGGGGCTGCAGGTGAAACTTGCATAGGGAACACCCCAATCTCATCTTACAGTGCTTGGGACCACATCCCAGCTAATCTGCTTCCAAGTCAGCTTCCTGCTAATGCACTCGCTGGGACAGTGGTGAGGAACACCCAGCTCCCAGGGCATGTGAGGCCACAAAAGCTTTTGGTCAGGCCCTGCCTAGGCAACAAGCAGGGGAAACTTGAAGTTCTAACAAACCTCTAGCAGGCTGATCTTTTCGTTGATCATTCTGCATGGCTTGTGAGTGATGTTGTAAAGATTCCAAAGGCCCCTGGCAGGTAGATTCTTCTCCTGTGTAAGGCAGCAGGTGATACCACCCACGTGGCAGACCTGTGGAGGCCTAGCTGTTGCAGTCACCTGGGGAGTGAACCAAAAGAAGATCTCTCTGTGTGTCTCTCCCTCCCACTTTGCCTTTCAAACGTATAAATATTTTTTAAAAATGCAAAAACATGAAAGCTATGCTAGCAGTCAAGGGAAGACCCACAAAGTATGTGAAAACTGCTGGGTCACTCTTGAGGGTTCAGGTCTTTGCCTTCTATGACCTTATGGTCATTTCAAGTTGAAAGCCATCCTTATGCCTTTATCCCTGTTGAATTTCTTCATCACCAGTGACCTTTAGGCATTCTCACAGTTTTGTGGCCTTCATGTAGACCTTACTTTCCCAATAATCCTATATTTCCATACTACAAGTAACACTGCGCTTGCTCAAGTTCTTTGCTGTTGTTTAACTGGTTGTCACAAGTTAGTAGAACTCTTGCAGGCTCTGTTTCTTCCCAACTAAAACCATACCCCTTATCCCCCCAAAAATGGTGTTTTAGGGCGAAGAAAGCACTGAACCCCAGCAAGGCAGGGACACTGTCTTTATTATGATGATTTTCTTACATTTGTATGGATCTTGATACTCCAATAAGACAGGCTCTATGGTTAATAATACATTTGAAGCAACAAGGACCTCAAGTGTGTCAACCAGGTGTTCTTAACAGCTGCTCTCCTCAAAGTCTCTGTTTTTAGTACAAGACGTTCTTCTAACAGTTAAGATCATATTTAAATCGGCTTTGCAAATTCCAGCAAGAAACTGTGTCCGTATCACTTGAGGATCTAGTCTGTCGACTTCCCTTACTTCCACCTAGCCAAAGAGATAAGCCAGATTTTAAAAAGCTGTAATTAAGTTGTGAGTGTGTGTGTGTTTATGTATTAGTATTTAACACACAACCTAGGACTCACTGGCAGTTACCAGTGAGGAGAAAGGGACCAAAGTACAAGTGGCAAACACTGTCGGAGGGAACCTGAGGCTGAAAAGTGATGGAACAAAGTTCATTTTATTGGGTGGATTACAACGCTGGTTACTCGAGAGGCTTCCGGGATTTCTGAACTCACCCAGAATTAATGGGCTCAAAATGAGCCCTACAGGGCTGTTTTTGCAGTGGCACAACTTAGTTTCATGCTACTCAGGCAGCCTAGTGTGTTACTGAGGGCACACTGCTCCCCAGGATATCTGATGAGGGGGAGAGGGTGGGAGGGTGAGCCACGTCTAGGGCACAGGACTGGTGCTGAGTAGGCTAGGTGTGGGGATGCTAGGTGACACAGCTTTGCACAGTAAGTGATGTGCCTGCCTAAATATCTCTCTGGGAAACACACGGGTGGCAGGCAAGTCTTCACACAGGCAGCACATGGCTCAGCTCCAGGGTGGTAAGTTGTATAGCTTGGGGGAGCTGGGAACACTGGGATGGGGAAAGAGCAGGGCCGAGGTCAGAGTCCAGCTTCACTCAATTACAAAGCAGGGACTTCAGGAACTTGTTTGCTGCTCTGCTTACCCATCAAGTGGGAGGGTTTTTGCTCTCTATTTTTCTTGGGAGGTCAATAACATGGGTGTGTACGTTTATTAAATCACCACCCACCCTAAGGCTGGGTAACCTGTCCCTTTGCACACATGGGCTGATAATGAGATGGAAAACAGATTATCTGCCTTGCAGAATTTATAATCCAATTATCAGAAACATAGAGCTGCAGGCTTTTGTTAGACAAGAAAGGAGAAAACAAACAGCCTTTCGGAACCACAGGCTTGGTTTTGACAAACCAAACATCTTATGTGGATGTAAACCTTACAAATACCAATTCTTGTTCTTCTTTTTCACTACAGTTAAGGAAATTTTTCCAAGTATATCTATGTTGTATTAAAACTCATTAATCAGAGATATTCAAATTACAGCTTGGATTTTTAAAAACAAAATTGCATTGAGAAGTATTTGGACTTAAAAGAGTCTATTCTGTGCTCTGGCCTAGAATTTACACTTAGAGGCTTCACGTCACACTGAATTTATACTCTCTAAACCTGTTTCCGAAGATATGGCTCAGGAATCAAAGCAATTAAATAAATCAAAATAATGAAAAAAAATTGCAAGCAACACTGTTTATACCATTACCTTCTCTTAAAAATGAGAAAAGAAATGATACAGAAATTCACATTTTTTTCTGTTTCGCTTTCTTTTAAATTGTGCTTGTCTCTCTTTTTAAAAAAGATTTTTTAATTATTATTATTATTAATTTTAAAGTCAGATATACAGAGATGAGGAGACACAGAGAGGAAAAGCCTCCATCCTCTGGTTCATTGCCCAAGTGGCTGCAATGGCCAGACTTGATCTGATTCGAAGCCAGAAGCCAGGGGCCAGGAGCTTCCTCCAGGTCTCCCACGTGGGTGCAGGATCCTAAGGCTTTGGGCCATCCTCGACTGCTTTCCCAGGCCACAAGCAGGGAGCTGTATGGGAAATGGGGCCCCGGGATATGAACTGGCGTCCATACGGGATCCTGGTGCATGAAGGGCAAGGGCTTTAGCCACCAGGCTACTGCACCAGTTCCATGCTTGTCTCTTTTATAGCAAAATAATCTCATTGAGACAATTTTTGATCTGATAGAATAAGGCTGAAATGAGTCCATGGAATTTCATTTTTTGCAGTCAGAAAATAGCTACTTCTATGCATTAATGTGTCATTCACTTACAATAATTAGCATCTACCACAGGTCAGTTTTGTCCAAACTTTCCAAATTTATTTACAACACATCCCTGGCCACATAAGAAAATAAGAATTGGAGGCATAAGGACCACAGATAGCAGCACTTCATATTGCTCTCTGATAAGTGTAGTTTTACTAAATTATTCAATATATGATTCGACTGATAGAACAACAAAAATAAAGAATTATGCTGAAATGTGCTGAGTTTCACACTTTGGCAAACTAAGCCTATTGGAAAAGGCCTCATCTTTGTGGCCTCATTCACCCTGCTCGCTGTCAGATCTGTCTATCCAAGTGGCAAAGGCACACCGCTTTGTGTCAGGGTAGGTGGAGTCGGCCTCCACTTCCAGAACAGCAATCTGAATTTTCCTGACCCAGTTCCTACCTGTGTGTAATGACTGCTCTAAAGGTGGTGAAACATCTAGTTTTAGTCATAGCGATGTAAATGGCATCCACTAACTGGGCTCACAGGGTGGCATTCACCGCACAGGATGAAACAGGGAAGCCCTGATTGGAGATTACAGTAATTCCTAGACAACAGCTGAAATGCTAGTATAAACAGGACTTGCAAGCCAGCACGTAAACTAAAATGCTACATGCAAGACTGGTTTAAAGAGCAGTTACGTGGGAACAGAAGAAGGAAGAGTAAAAGAAACAGAGATCATGAAAAGATCAATGGCAGACCTAAATGCAACCATATCAATAATTTCATAAAATGCTGATGATCTAAAAATACACAATTTGAAAGGCAAAGATTGTTAGAGTGGACAAAAAGGAAGACAAACAAAGCTCAATTATATGTTTTTTCTAAAAGAGATATGACTCAATTAAGAAAACACAGGCTTGAAAGTATATGAAATAAAAGCGGAAAGATTACAACTTCTAAAAAGAAATGTTAAATAACAACCAGGAAGTCAGAAGGGGAAAAAAATGAACCAAGTGGACAAAAAGGGAAACTGACAGAAAACAAAACATGAAATAACTTATTCCCCAAACTGTGAGTAATTACACTATAGACTGTCCACAAGTAACTCATTTCAAGTGTGAAGCATGCTGTTATGGAATCAAAGTTTTTAGTCACCACTGAACTCCAGTGTAGCCCGAGGACTCACTGAGATGGTATGTGGAGAAATCAGTAAGGCTAAGAAGGCTAGTGAGACTGTACTAATGTCAGCTGAAACATTGTGCGAAGAACATTATAAGTGAGGAAACAGAGCCTATATTAAGGATTAAAGAGGCAATTCAGCAGGAAGACTTGGCAGTTACCTCTGTGTGTGTGCACATGTGTGCGTGCACTTAGTAACAGCATCTCAAAACACAGGAGGAAAACATGGACAAAATTTAAAAAGATAATTGTTTAATCAGACCAAGAGATTTTAACACACTTATTTCAGCAATTAGTCAATCAGGACTTGAATACTATAAACTATCTTGATATGATCAGCACTTACGTGATAGGATGTCCAACAGAAAAGACAAGCTCTTCAAGTTCATTCACCAACAGACCATGTGCTGAACCATGAAAGAAACCTGAATCACCCTTAAGCCATTGAAAGCAGGCAGAGTGTATTTTCTGACCAAAGTAGAACTAAGTTAGAAGAAAATTATGTATCAAAAAAACATCAAATATTTACAATCTAAACAATAGTTTCTAAACAAATATTATGTCAAAGGAGAAAACAGAAGTAAATGTAGAAATGCTTTTGAATACAATGATAAAAGTAAAACACATCAAATATATGAAATTCAGGTAAAGCAATGCTTAGAGCCATTTCTGCATGGCTTTAAATGCTAGAAATGAATGTTACAAAAGAATGTTGCTAAAGAATTTTTAAAGCTATGCATCAATGACCTTTCCATTTTAAAAAGCTAAAAAAAAAATAGTAAGTAAACTCAAAGTAAATAGAATGAAGAAAATTAAATTGATTAGAAGTCAAAAAGATTTTATAAAAACAGATGAACAATACAGAAAACTAACCAAGCCGAAATCCCCTTTTTATAAACACCAACAACAAAGAATTACTGAGGCCAAAATGTAAGTAATGTTGAAGTCAGGAACCCATTATTCAATAGTAAAACCATCCAGAATTGGCAAAAGATAGATAAACAGACAGAAGTGAATTGGAAGTTCAGAAACTGCATTTTAAGGTCAACTATATATTTTTTTCTTTTTAACTGTCAAGACAGTTCAATGAGGAAAAGAAAATTGTTCTGATAAATGGTGCTGAAAGAGTTGGATATCTTATATGAGGAGAAAATAAATACTGACATTTTGTTCAAGTCACATACAAAAATTAAGCTGAATCAGGTAACAGATACGTGTAAGACCAAGAGTTCTAAAAGAACTATAAAACATCCAGAAGAAAATCTACCAGAGTTTCTCAACTTGAACTAAATGGAGTTTTGTTGATACAACTACTAATGCATAGACCAAAAAAGGAAAGAAAAAAAAAAGGATAAGTTGGATTTCAACAGTCAAAAAAGATAGGATGAATAGTCCATAAGTACATAAAACATAATTAATATCATCAGTTATTTGGGAAATAGAAATCAAAGCCACACTCAAATATCATCTTAGAGGCATTAGGGTAGCTAGGACAAACAAGACAGCATAAATGAGTGTTGGTAAGGAGGCACAAAGCTCATACATTAATGGAGAGAATGTTAACATGGACAGCCACTGTGCAGCCAATCCTGGCGCCCCTCAAAAGATTAAACTCAGAGATACATGTAACCCAGTAACCTCATTCCTAGGCATCTAGCCAAAAGAAATGAAAACACATGTCCATGTAGAAACTTACACTCAAAACATTCACAGTAACTAGGAAACAAACCAAAATAGGCAAACGCCTTATCAGATAATCAAGAAATAAGAGAACTCAAACAACCAATATTAGGAATGATAAAGGGATTATAGATACAGATACAACAGATTTTAAAAGTTGGTAAAAAGAATGGAAGTGGAAGACCTGAATGGAGTTTCAGGCTCCTGGTTTCAGGCTGACACACCCCTGGTAGTTGCAGCCACCTGGGGGAGGGAATCAACAGAAGAAAAACAGCTTCCTCTCTTTGAAATATATGAAAGGTAGAGTAACAGAAAAAGCTAGAGAGAAAGAGATCCTCTATGTTCTTGTTCATTCTGCAGATGGTCACAAAAACCAGGCCTGGGCCACACCACCACCAGGAGTCAGGAGCTCCATCTGGATTTTCCAAGTGGGTGGCAGAAGCATGGACAGTTGGGCCATCCTCTGCTTCTCTTCACAGGCAATTTGCAGGGAACTGGATCAGAAATGGAGCAGCTGGGAAATGAACTGGTATGCCTATGGGATGCTAGCATCACAGGCCACTGTGTCACAGTGCTGGCCCCTCAGATACATAATTATGAATAAAACTGTCTTATTTTTTTAGGGAAATCACAATTTTACTTAATTTAATAAGAATTTAATAATATCTTTAAAGATACTATTAAGTGTCCCAAAAGTGAAGAGCACTATAATTCTTAAGTCTGGGTTTTGTTAAACTATAATTATTTCCCATCTTTCCCTTAAATGCAGATAGTCTTATGCATTTTGGGTTTTCACATGGATTAGTAAATGTTTGGTATCTACATGAGCTGTTCAATAAAAATGAAGTTATTAGTTATTGAGGATTTCTTTACTAGGATCAACACTTTTAAAATAGAAAAAATATTTATTTACAGAAAAATTCAATCCTCTAACATAGGGGAAAGGTAAGTTTATGAAGACATGTGCCTGTCCTTCTGTGAGACACTTACACGTAAACTATTAAGATGCTTGCTAAGGTGGATCATGTTACCTTACCAGCTGCAATCGCTTGCCCATGCTCTTACCAAACTTCTAGCCAATTTATCTGAAAAGATGAGCAATGATGAATTCATCACCATCTCAGTGCTGGCAGTAAATTCAGATAAATTCACATTTCCCTACTTGCTGGCTCCCTAGCCAAGAGGAGAAGATGTCACATAATGATGCCTACAATAATATAAAAGGAATAATATAAAAGGAAGTGTGGGAGTTGTTTTAATATATTAGAAAAATCTATGTGCCAATTCAGAAAGCAATTTCCAAATAGGTGGCATTAAATATTAAAAGCTGCTCTAGAAAAAAAAATGCACTCATATGTTTATTTCAGCTATGGATAAAATGAAGAGCATTCTTAGACCCCATAAAATATAAAAGTTTTGTACTAGGGTAAAACATCAAGAGGAAAGCAATTAGAGAAAACTGTGACAAAGGACAATGTCAAACGTGTAAGGTTAGTAGCTGACTCCGCTTATTTATAATACACTCCAGGTACTCCTATAACCTGGAACAACTTGAACTGCTCCTGGGTTTGTTGCTCCATCTCTATTTTATGGATTGAGCTTGAGACAGTGGATTAGCCAGACACCTGGCCCCTAGGTTTCCAAGAACAGAACCATATTCTCCTTCTTGAGCTCAAGTAAAACACACATGGTTTTTTTTTTTCCTTTTTAAAATCAACGTTTATCTTAAGATACATCAATAAAACATTAACACCTGTAAATTGTGGTTACACAACAAGGTGGAGGTATCCACCAAGGTGGGAGGATTGGGGGAGGGGGAGGGGAATCCCACGAGAATCCCATTACCTACAGAACAATGTCTCATAAACACAATGTAATCAATAAAGAAAAAAAAAAAACATTAGCACCTGGAAACATCTATCAGTGTCCTCAGCAACAGAATATGCCTCGGGGCTTTGGCATCCGAGTGATCTGTCAACAGGAGTGTGGCCCATTTACTACAGTGACAGAGGGACTCATGGGTTTCTTCCACTTCACTTGCAGCACATGCCTTCCTGGGGGCTCCTTTCAACAAGGCAGCAGAAGGAAATGCAATGACAAGTGTGCACAATCTCAGAGAGGACTCACAGGATGTAGTTACTCAAAGCGCAGACCCATCTGTTCAACCTGAGTCTCTGCCAAGGGGTTTGAGAAATCTACAGTCATTCCGGGGGTGGCCCTTCAACAAAAATATGGATTGAAAGGAGTTCCAAGATCTCTTTACCCTGCCCCTAAGTTTTCTGAATCTATACTTATGTTTTTGTACCTAAAACTTTAAAGAGATGAGGAATAAGAAAGTATATATGGCCCAGTTCCAAGCAACAGAGTGCTAAGAAGGTCCAGCTGACAGATTTCTTTGGGAGAAGCCCTATTGCTCATGTACAGAGTCCTTGATTTCTTTTTTTGCTCCGATTTGCACTGTGCGCTCAGCCGAAGCACCTCTCCTTAGGTAGATTTTTCTGGCTTGGCACTGTTGCAAAATACGCATTCCACAAGTTCTGGCACTCAGACACAAATTGGCACTCTTTCACTTCTACTTTTGGTATTATTATCCCCATTCTGGTCTTCCTGACAGTATGTGGAGGGAGGGAACAATGAAATCCACACTGCCCAAGTATATCTGTTCATGCCACACTGTCTCTGTTAAAGGCATTGCACACTCCTCCTTCTGTCCACCACTCCATCAGTGATTCTCTATCTGACTCTGACCACCTTTAAGCCTCATTCAGTCTGCATTCCAGTCAAGCTGAACTCCTTAGAGCTTGTGCAGCAAAGCATTATTTAACTATCCAGAGAGATGACTGGCCTTCACCCTCAGCTCCTGAAAGTTGGTCCTGAAGCCCTCAGGGTGTCTTTGTTGACTTGGGAGCCTTGGGTCTTTCCAGAGAGTCTAGTGATGCAAGTTTGTCATGGGGAGAGAGCTCAAGGGCATGAGTTATCATCATGCCCTCGTTTGGGACTGAGGTTTTTAAGAGCGAGGCTGTGTGAAACTGAGCTACCTCTGGTGAGCTTTCCTGTGGCAACACTGTGCTCGCTGTGTCACATCATTGCTGGGAGTAGTCACAGCTGCTCAGGATGCCACTGGGAGTGGATGCCTGGAAACTTCACAAAACAGTTCTATCAACTCGGCCCCTGTGGCAATTCTCCCAAGACTCACTTTAATTTGCATCCTTTCACTAACAGGGAGTTAGTGAATTACTGACCATGCAGCTGGCCTGGCGACTATCTCACTCTGCATGCCTCTCACCTTCTGAACACACAAAGGTCTTGGTTTCTTCTAGGTTTTTCTGTCTGTGGTTTCTTTTCTCCATGACAATCCTCTCCCCTGCTCATCTGGCTTAACTGTTGTTCCTTCATTTAGGATGATTTTACAACTCCTCTTTTAAACAAAACCGCTATGCTTCCCTAATTCTCTCCCAACATCTGTAGCTGAAACATGGTGTCCTCCTCGTCTGTGTTCTCAGCACCCAGCAAAGGGCATTGCCTAGAGTAGGTTATCCATATACACATATGGACAGAATGAATTACAGACACACACGTTACACACACGTTCAGAACCAATGGAAAAAACAGATGAGAAAACATCCACATATGAAGTGCAAACCAGAACAAACAGGAAGGCCATTGACAAGCATTAGCAGTGAACAGTGCTATTCCCTAACATGAAAGTATCGTTCTTAATCTGAAAAAGTCAGCCTGTTTTAACATGAAAAATCAGAGTAGGATAGCTACAAGTTTTTGGTAGGATACAATTATTTTGTAGGATAAAATTTTTTGTAGGATAGCTATGTTGTTTTTTAACCAAATAAGTACATGTATAATTAAGAATACTAAATATGGGGCCTGGCATGGCAGCCTAGTGGCTGAAGTCTTCGCCTTGCCCGTGCCAGGATGCCATATTGGTGCCAGTTCGAGACCTGGCCATTCTATTTCCCATCCAGCTTCCTGCCTGTGGCCTAGGAAAGCAGTAGAGGATGGCCCAAAGACTTGGGATCCTATACCTGCATGGGAGACCCTGAAGAAGCTCCTGGCTTCTGGCTTCGGATCGGCTCAAATCTAGCCATTGCGGCCACTTGGAAATGAATCAGTGGATGGAAGATCTCTGTCTGTCTCTCCTTTTTTTTTCCCTATAAAATCTGACTTTCCAATAAAAATAAATAACTCTTTAAAAATATACTAAATATGATGTGTTAAATATGACACTAAATTGAATTTTTCTGTGTTACCTTATGAGTAGATTTACTTCAGGGGCCCAATTACTTTTGGCCATAAAATATAGTATTACATGTTTCTCTCTCTCTTTTTCTGGGGGTGGGGTGGGGTGGGGTGGAGACTTCTAGTGCATTGCTATAAGAAAGCATTGCAAAATTATTCTTTTTGCAATATATTAAGTAAAAAGAACAAAACTGTAACAATCCATAGCAATTATGTTGCTTTCATTATTTTAATTATTTTATGTTAATGTTTATATTATGTTAAAGTATCTGCTTAATTAGGGCTTATCTTTTTTTGGAATTCTATATGTTGACTACCGGCGTTTCAGTCTAACAAGAGTACCACTGATACACATTTCTCTGCAAGGCCTAAGTCATGCATGATTACGTAAAGAGTTCAGTTTTATGGATTTTGGCTTTACGATCAGAGAGAAAAGCTTTCATGATCTTTGACTTTTGATTGATGGTATTTGTATTGGTGGTAAAACTGATGAAATCCAATTGTAGAAGTGAGTGTCCTCACTTTATTTGGCTGCTCAGAGTCCTGTACCCTTAAGAGGTAGAAGAAAATGAAAACAACACTATGCAAATTGGGCTTGTCTTGTTTTGGCTTTGTTAGTCACAAGCAACTGTACAAAGTTTCTGTCTCATTGTTACACCAGGCACTCTTTGGTATCAGTCTTGACCTGTTAAAAGAAAACTTCAGCAAGAGAATTCACCTTTAAAATAGTCTGAGAGACCAATCATTTACTACCCTGATAATCACTAACTTTTTTGAAATGTTAATCCCAGGGCTACATTGGTGAAGTGCATTCTAAGTATAGTTTTTCATCATATAACCCAACTAAGCAAAGCTACACCTTCATTACTTTTGCAAAAAAAAAAAAAAAGAAGAACCAGTGAATACAAAGGGACAAACATATTTGAAGTCTGGATATTGATGGATTTCCTCATAAAGTATATTTATGGCTTCATTGAAGGAGACCCCAACTCAACCCATTTTCACCACCGTGCTGACGGCAGTTTGCCTCTTAAACATCGGTGAAAGTTCCACTTTGAGGGGAAGGACAGGTCATAGGAGAGCTCCCAGTGTTCCTCAAAGTAAACAAGTTTATGTGAAACAGTGTGGGAGAGTTCAAGCCCGATGTTACTCTAGAAAACAACTCCTCTTAATTACATACATACATACACACACACAAACACACACACACGAAAATGATTCATAAAGAAGTAAAGGAAGTTAGAATGATGACACTGTTTCTTAAAATAGAGAACAATAACAAAGTCAGAAATACAAAAAAGAACCAAATAAAAATTCTAAGGTTGAAAAGTCAAATAACTAAAACAGAAATTTACTAGAAAGGCACAATTAAGCAGAATTTCCAAACTTGAAGACAGGTTGACAAAGATGATGCATCTGAAGAACAAAGGAAACACAAAATGAAGAAAAATGAAAAGAGTATCAAAGAAAGATGGGACCCCTTTAAGGACAACAATATATACAACACAGGCAGTACCACAGAGGGGAAGAGAGAAAAGGGAGTATTTCCTGGGATTATTTAAAGAAGTAACAGCACTAACTGTCCCAAATACTTTGAGAAACCATTTACTATACATCCAGGGAGCTCAAGAAATTCAAATAGTATATGAAAGCAGAAATGCTAAAAGACACAGGTAGAAATTCTAGAATTTAGCAAAAGAAAAATAGCAATAGCTATCACAATAGGATTAGTAGTTGAATTCTCAGCAGAAACAATCAAGATCAGAGGTAATGGGATAACACATTCAAAGTGCTAAAACAAACAAAAAAATGGATCCTCCAACAACGTTATGTCAAAAATGATATCGGAATCAAGATGGCAGAATAGGGTAAAGACGCATTTAGACAGATGGAGAAAATATTAAGCAGTGTGAACCAGAGAGGGCACATTCCAAGAAATAGGAGAAGACAACCCCTCAGCAACAGCAGAGGGGTACCTAGAGACTGACAGGAAATCAGTGAAAACAACGATGTGGTATTGCAGTGATTGATACTCCAGCGGCATTCAGCAAGCCATAATCTAAACTCCACTGGCAGCAGGAACTACACCAGCAACCAGGTGGGAAGGGATGTCTACCAGGAGCTCAGGAGGTGAATCCAGACAAGGAACTGTTTGTCCTGCTGGTCTGTTTGATTTGACTGGGGGCAGAGACAGAGCAGCTGATACCAGATGAGCAGTGCAGGAACAGGGTGACACAGCTTAGAAACCTGCCCCAAGGAGAAGAATCTGATAACTAGAAATACAATGACCAAGAGCAAAAGAAGAGACAAAGGCTCAATGAATATTACTGAAGACTCCCCTGCAAAGGAGCAAAGCCCTTGACCGATCTCAAGAGTTAACTGAGGAAGAACTCAAGAAAATGGGGGATATAGAATTCAAAACACTTGTTATAAAACTTCTTATCAACAATGAGAAGCAATGTAAGGCAGGCATTTGGTGGGGGGTGCCCCAGCCAGGCCGGACCCAATGCTGGGAACTCAGGCCAAATCCACTGCTGAAAAGCAGTCCTAGGTTTTCTCCAGGCCCAAGAGAGCTCTTCCCTCAGGGTAAGTACATCATGAGGAAAAGTTGGAAACTGGATTAAAGTCCTAGCTCTGCCCTACAGCTAACATCCTGCAGGCGGGACGAGTTTGGGAGGGGTTCGGGCCTTGGGGTTGGGCCAAAAGCAACTCCCTGCAGTGCAGCAGCTATGGGGGTGTGCCCCAGCCATGCCAGATCCAATGCTGGGGACTTAGGCCAAAGCCACTGCCAAAAGGCAGTGACTGAGTCCTAGGCTTTGGACTCTGTGTGCTGGCTTCCTGGCGGCAGCGAACTCTGGGGTTTTTAGGATATGTAATTGCTGCCTAAGGATACACATGCATAAGGCCAGTGTGAGTGTAAGTGAGAGATGAGTTCTGGGTGATTCCTAGTAATGTGGTCACGAAACTTTCTGGCAAGCGTGGGGACTGAGACCTCATAGTTTGGAGGGGAGTGTCCATAAGATCTATTTGGGCCAGACTGATTCACCAGCCCAGTAAGGAATCCTGAGATGGGCTGTTAGCATAGAGCATCACTGTCACACACAAGTCCACACCAAACCTATGAATGAGGTCTGTCTGGCAGGGCTAGGTGCCATTACTTGACTGGGTGGTGGAATGGTGTACTGGTCACACTTGGCAGGGTCAAGATACTAACCAGCACGTGAGAGAACTAGGTCCTGGGGTAAACTCTGTGGGGGAAGTGTGGGCCCAATCCTGTGGAAATACAGGTCCTGCAGGTTAGCTCACGTGCTGGGGTGACGATGGGCTGAGCTAGGTATGACCATGGCACCTGCCATCACTTACGAGTAAACTGATAGCTGTCTTGCCGGTCAAGGCAGCAGCACCCGAAGGTGCATCCTAAAATAGGATGTGGAGTGGCCCGAGCTGCAACTAGAAGGGAGCAGAATGGGCAGGGCCAAGTAAACCTCAACTCACAAGAAAGAACAGAAATCAAGATGGAGCACAGGTCATGCCAAACTAGGCTCTTATACCGACTGGTCTGCATAAGCCAGGGATACTAGGCCACAGCATCGAAGGCAAAGACTGAGACAGGTGAGGGGCTAAGTCAGTTGGGTCAGAGTACCACTGGCACATGTTTAATCTAGGGCTGGGAATAGACTCGGTTGGGGAGCTGTGAGTACAACCTTGCTGGGTTGGGGTTCCTACGGGAGAGTGTGGGGCCCAGAGTGGAGGCTGCGTTCTGGTCTGGATATGGCTGCAATCTCCCTTGGCACAAGTGTGGACTTTGGCTAGGTGTACTGAGCCGGGCTAGATGCCAGCACCACAGGCATGAACAGGGCAACAAGCTAGGGTGTTTTGTTCTTAGACCTTGAAGCTTGGTAGAGCTACAAAACCTGCTGGGTTCTGGATGTTCCTAGTGCTGTGGTCTCCCCACCCTTTCTAACTCCTCCACTTGCTTTTTAGCAATGTCTATCTCCTGATCTGCTCATTACAGTATTTTTGGGGAGCAGAGGATTTCTTTTCTGGTTTCACAGCTCATATTGTGGGAGCCTGTCCCAGCATGGAACATGGGTTCTTGTCCAAGCACAATGTATATGATGGGTCTTAGTTCTGTGTGTTGATGATATTTAGATGAGATTTTGAACTCAGGATTGATGCAAAGACTTTTAAAGATGTTGAGGTGTGTTGTAAATACACTTTGCATGATGACATGATCTGAATGGGGAGGAGGGAGCACAGAGAGGACTGTAACAGCAGCCTTCCAAAACTCATGTCCACCTGGGTCTTTTTTTTTTTTTTTTAAGATTTATTTATTTTTACTGACAAGGCGGATATACAGAGAGGAGGAGAGACAGAGAGGAAGATCTTCCGTTCGACGGTTCACTCCCCAAGCGGCCGCGACAGCTGGAGCTGAGCAGATCCAAAGCCAGGAGCCAGGAGCTCTTCCAGGTCTCCCATGCGGGTGCAGGGTCCCAAGGCTTTGGGCCTACCTCGACTGCTTTCCCAAGCTGCAAGCAGGGAGCTGGATGGGAAGTGGGGCGCTGGGATTAGAACCAGCACCCACATGGGATCCCAGCGCGTGCAAGGCAAGGACTTTAACCACTACGCTATTGCGCCGGACCCACACCCGGGTCTTAGGAATATCACTTTAATTGTAAATAGGATCTTTGCGGACAAGGTCAACTTGGAGTAATCAGAGTAAACAGGTGTTCTTAGAAGATCACAGGAAGACATAGGAAGGAGCACATGTAGCCACAGGGTCAGGGATGGGAGGGATGCAGATGGAAGGCAGATCCACTGGGAGTTAACAGAAGTTAGAAGGGAAGCAGCAGGGGTTCCTCAGGGCGGAGGGGGCATGGCCTCACATGGCCTCCAGAACTGTGGGACAATGAATTCTCTCACACAAATGATCTCATGGTTTGTGCTAATTTGTTAGCAATAGTTCTAAGAAATAAGTTCACCATTCTTGAGTTGTGGGAATAATTTGTTTGCCTTGTTGTTGTGCTATTTTTTTTTTTCTTTCTTTTCACTTATATTTATCTGAAAGGCAGAGAGAGTTCCTTTTGCTGGTTCTTCCCCCAAAATGTCCAGCACAGTTAGGGCTTGGCCAGGCTGAGGCCAGGAGCCTGGAATCCAATGTGGGTTGCCCATGTGGGTGGCAAGGGTTCAAGCACTTAAGCATTGTCTGCTGACTTCCAGTGTGAACACAGGCAGGAGGTTAGACAGAAAGCAGAGCCAGAGCTTGAGCCCAGTTGCTCCAATACGGGATGTCGGTGTCCCAGGGAGCCATTGAACTGATGCACCACAATAGCTCCCTCTTACACCCATTGTTCAAAGTGGAACATTGAAGTCTCCAAATATAATGCCTTCCATTTTGCTTCATGTTGGGGCCTTTGTTGCTAGATTCGTAGAGTTTTATTCGTTACATTTCATGATGAATTGATCGTTGGGGCCAATGCTAAAAGTGGCTAAAAATCCTCCCCTTACATGTGCCAGGGTCCCATATAGGCACCAGTTCATGTCCCAGCTGCTCCACTCCCCTTCCAGCTCCCTGCTTGTGGCCAGGAAGTCTGTTGAGGATGGCCCAAAGCCTTGGGACCCTGTACCTGCATTGGAGACCCAGAAGTTGTTCCTGGCTCCTGGCTTTGGAGTGGCTCAGCTCTGGCCATTGCTGCCACTTCAGTAGTGAACCAGCGGACAAAAGATCTTTCTGTCTCTCCTTCTCTCTGGAAATTTGACTTTCCAATAAAAATAAATCAATCATCTCTTCATCTCTAGTAACCTAATTTGTTTCAAAGTGTAATATCTTGATATTAGTATAGCCATTCAGGCTTTCTTTTGGTTCCTCTTGTTTTCAACTTAACTTTGTGTCTTACAGCTCTTGCAGTCACCAGAGTTGGATCTTTCATTATCTTCATACTATCTATCTCTCCTTCTGTTGAATCTATCATTGCTTTCCAGTCTGCTTAAACACACAGAGTCATTAATTTGAGGTTTCACATCTTTAATTCATGAATTTCCCATTGATTTTGTTTTGTTTTGTTTTTAAAAGAAGCAGTATGGTTATCAAGAAATTATCCACCTTGACTCAATGGTCAAATCTGTTTTCCAATTTGTCAGTAATGATACTAGTAGCTGTTTCAATTGTTTCTTCTTCACTGTCCTGATCTTTAGCATTCTTTGTAATTCTTTTACTTAATGGCGGGTTGGTATCTGATAGGCTACACTGTACGTTCTCTAGATATATCTATCTACAGGAGAGATCACCGTGTCTTCAGGCAGGAGGAGAGACTGGTAGCAGGCAGTTCACTTCAATTATAGCTGAAATCTAGGTCTCAACTGTTGGAAGCCCGAGTTCACTCTGACTCCTCTCTACTCCTAGGCTCTGTGCCAGGACCTCTTCCTGTTGGCAGAACCTGCAACACAAGCTTGGCTCTGATCTTCCACAGGTTTCTGTTTCTTTTCTTCCCCCTGCTCTGAGTAATCAATCTAAGGATACAGGAAACAGTCAATGTGACAATCAGCAGAGCGCCCAGCTTACCACTCTGAATTTTTTAAAAAAATTATTTGAAAAACAGACAGGGAAGGAGAGACTCTCTCACACACACAGAGTCCTCCATCCTCTGGTTCACTCCCCAAATGGTCAAAGCAGTTGGGGCTGGGCCCGGCCGAAGCTAGGAGGCAGGAGCCAGGAGCCAGGAGCTCCAATTGGGTCTCCCACATGGGTCAGGGGTCTGAGTCCTTGGGTTACCTCCTGTTGCTCTGCCAGCTTTATCATCAGAGAGCTGGAGCAGAAAGAGAGCAGCTGGGACATGAACTGGTGCCCGTAGGGGTTGTTGGAGCCACAGGTGATGACTAAAGCTTCTGTGACACAATGCTGCTCCCTGAACATTCTTGCTTACTGGGATCTTTTTATTCTCCGCTGTGCTGGCTCGTTCAAGTGTCTTGAACTTTTCATCTCTTTCCTCCTGTGTGTTGTCATGATGCGTTTGCTTTTGCTTCTTGGCTTGAACTCTACCCCTGGGCCTTTCGCCCAGATTTATGTCAGAAAGTGGGAAATTCAACTGGAAAAAAAAAAGTAAGCTACAGAGTCTGCTCTTTCCTCTGGTTATCTGTTGTATGGGTGTCTCGGAGGCCACGTCATCCCCAGGTATAGTGATGGGCAGAAGGCCTCGCAAGATGCTGGGGTTTATCACAATTAGCTCTTCTTGGTGAGTGCTGCTCTGCTACAGAGGCAATTTGTTTTTTCTTTTCTGCTGGCATCTGTATTGGGAAAGTTGTAGGATCTGAAGCCTGCAGGTGTTGGGGCCTGTGCAGGGTGTGTTTATTCCCAGGCATCTTTGACCAAGTTCAGGAACCAACATGCCTGCATCTTTGTGAGTGGGAGGGTTGGGGTAGTTTTCTTTGTAAAATGTTTTGTTTTAAGAGCCCAGCGTGGTAGCCTAATGGATAAACCCTGACTTTTACACGTGCTGGTATACTACATGGGCACCAGTTAATGTCCTGGTTGCTCCACTTCCCTTCCAGCTCCCTGCTTGTGGCCCGGGAAGGCAATGGAGGACGGCCCAAAGTCTTGGGACCCTGCACCCGTGTGGGAGACCCAGAAGCAGCTCCTGGCTCTTGATTTTGCTCCATTGGCTCAGCTTTGGTCTTCGTGGCCACCTGGGAAGTGAACCAGCAGAGAGATCTGTTTTTCCTTCTCTCTGAAAATCTTTCAGAAAAAAAAAAAGCTTTCTTAAAAAAAGATACATTGTTTTAAATTTATTGTAAAGGTAGAGTTACAGAGACAGGAGGAGAAGAGGCAGAAAGAGAGATAATCTTTCATCTGCTGGTGCATTCCCCAAATGCTTGCAAGGGTTAGGGCTGGGCCAGGCTTCACAGGAGTCAGGAGTATCTTTCAGGTCTCCCACATGGACACAGGGACCCAAGCAGCTGATTCCTCTTCTGCTGCTTTCGCAAGCAGTGAGCTGAGTCAGAAGTGGAACAGCCAAGACTCAAACTGGAGCCCACAGTAGATGCTGCCATTGCACACAGAGGCTTAACCTGATACACCACCATGTCGGTCCCTGGGGTTCTTTCAATTCACATTTAACTTTTCTGGCAGTGTTTTTGGGGGCCCCACCCTCGCATACAGGAGCTTTCTAAGAAGCGCTATGACTTGGTAGCACTGGTCTCCTAACACCCAGGAGCAGTAAAAACACTGCTTACCTTCTCCAGACACCCATCTTTCATTTGTATGTATGTATGTGTGTATGTATGTATGTATGTATGCATGTATGTTTGTTCAGATCATCTGGGTGGCCAGTACAAACACTCCGGTGTTCATTACTTAGCCCGCCATTGCTGGAAGTGGAATTGTACCTCCCCGCTTGCTTCTTACATATTTTGCAGGAAATCATGATGGCAAATAGAAGGCTGAGAATTCCTATGCCACAGAAACATGGCACAGGGGAAAGGCAAATTCAAATCTCGGGTCAGAGTAGATCCGCTCCCCGAGGACTCACAGCTACCTCTCCAGGAGAGATTTCATGCATCCAGTCTTCTACAAAGCAACCGTGTGCATCACAGTGACACTGTTGCTGTTGGCAGAATGGATGAAGGCAACTGCGACAGTGTTCATCCAAGGAGGGTCACACTGTCCAAGTCCAGGATGGCTCAGATCCTTCTGGTACAGCCATGCTGTTCCTAAGCTGACTCAACAGAAATTGGGATTTCTTCTTCTTTTTAAGATTTATTTACTTTTATTGGAAAGTCATATATATCTATATACATATATAGATATAGATATAGATATATATATATATATATTGAGGAGAGACAGAGAGAAAGAGCTTTGGTCCACTGGTTCACTCCTCAAGTGGCTGCAATGGCTGGAACTGAGCTGATCCGAAGCCAGGAGCCAGGAGCTGCTTCTGGGTCTCCGATATAGGTGCAGGGTCCCAAGGCTTTGGGACCATCCTCTATGCTTTCCTAGGTGACAAGCAGGGAGCTGGAAGGGAGCAGGGCTGCTGAGATTAGAACTGGCACCCATATGGGATCTGGCATGTGCAAGGTGAAGTCTTTAGCCACTAGGCTACCGCACTGGATCTGGAACTGATATTTCAACGTGATTGATATGCACCACCAACTTGACTATCTGAATATGTAGTGCCTCCCTTATAATTTGATTTTCTTACCCAACAGGCACATAAGAAACAATTTTTATAAGCTGAGCCCATTTTTTTGGAAGGCTAGTCATACATTCAGTTCCCTGATCCTCCAATCTTTTTACTTATGTGTTATCAATCACCTGACCTGGCACCAATGGAATAGATCTATATGTTGGTGCAACTCAGCTGCTATGCAGAGCAGACAAAAGATATCACTCAAATCTTCCTCACTATTCTTCCAGAACCATCTTTTTGAGGGGTTGCAATACTGCAGTCTATCCCTAGCCAGCATCAGCTTGTACAAGTAGGTATAAATAGGTCCAAATTTTTCCTCTTCAGTGATCTGGGAAAAGCATTATTTCCTGTTGCTTGCTTGTTTCTTTTCTTCTGTCACATGCACTATACCTCAATAATTCCTTTACATCTGCAAACTGAGTTTAAAGGACTTACCCCATAAAGTCTCAAGTTTTCAATACTGTGATTGGTTCAGCAACATAATCTTTACTTGGAAATTATCACAAATGATATGCTTATTGCTCAATTTAAGTCTTTATAGGCCTCTTATATAGAGGAAGATAGGATATAATGAGTTAAGGAAAGAATAAATATTAAACCAAGCTTCTAAACTAGAGTGGAATTAGAAAAGTGGTGACATGTTCCAGAGGGAAAGAGAAGTAGAAACAGTGAGCTAAATGAAGAGAGTAAAAGTTTGATGTGCTTTCTTTTTTTAAAAAAAGAGATTTATTTATTTGAAACATAGATTTACATGAAGCTTGGGGGATGGAAGAGAGAGAAAAAAACAGAAAGAACTTCCACCTGCTGTTTAACTTCCCAAATGACCATCAATAGCCAGGGCTAGACCAGGTTAAAGCTAGGAACCAGAAATTCCATCTGGGTGTCCCACATGGATGCAAGGACCCAAGGCCTTGGGCTATTTTCTGCTTCTTTTCCAGGCATATTAGCAGGAAGCTTGATTGGAAGTGCAACAGCTGAAACTCAAACTGGTGCCCATGTGACATGCCAACATTACAGGCAGCATCTTAACTTGCTGTGCCACCACAACACTATTACCCTTCATTAGGTAGTAGTGACCTTAACATTGAAACGTTAAATATGCTTATAGTTTCTTTATAGAAATCAAACAAGGGAGGAAGTAAGAATTCATAGTGTCGAAACTAGGTTGTTCCTAGTTGGTTTCCTGGTAAGTCCAGATATCACTCCCATGCACCACAAGACAACAGAATATAGTAGGAAAAAAAAAAAAAGTAAACAGCAAACACGAGCCCAGAAACATCTCTAAATCATTCTAAATAGAAAGAAATAACAATGCAGCCTAAATTACTACTCACAAAACTTTCACTCAAGTACACTTAAAAGGCACAGTCAAGTATTTTAATCTTCACCTTCTCCAGGTGGTTGTCCATTAGAGAATTCACAGATTTCTCTAGATCCCAAGAACAATGGTGTCTCTCTTGGGCTGCCACCAGTTTCCCGTATTGGATTCATATTCTCTCGAGTTAGAACTCACTGCCATGCATTAGGTCTGATACTAATCTCCCACGGGAGATTAGTGAGGGAGACAACTGAGTAAAGAGATGTTAATTGTACAGTGCACTGAGTCACTGTAGAGCACCTAACGAGTGTGTGAACCAAGGGCTACTGGGGTCAAGAAGCTTTGGAAGAAATCTTAGATCTCTCTAGGAGAGCCTTGAGAAGCAACAGAAGACATACCAATATACTGCACAGCGTATGACCTAGACTAGCAGTTTCTGAATACACACACACACACACACACACACACACACACACACACACACACACGGCAGGATCCATCAGGGTCAACACAGCTGAGACAAAACTGTAGTCCACCCAGGTCAATGTGAGTCAGTCATTTACTGTGAGAAATCTGTCCAGAAAAGCTGATTATCTATAAAAAAAATCAGAACAATCTACTGCAGGTTACACACAATCTGCTTACCTGGGCAGACAGTTTCTAGTTATGCCAACAGTTGACTTAGTCAAGACTCTTCAAGATCCTTTCTTGCTGGGTCCACTAATCCTTAACTTCTCACTTGGCCACTCTCAACCATTGCCAGCCTTGCCAGACATGCCCTAGGCCATTTGAGTGCAGACCTCAGGGCCCTACAACTAAGTGGATTAAGGTGGCATCTTCTTATTGCAGTGAGTTCTATCATTTTGTTTTGATTTCTTAACAAGCCACCTGATGAGTCTGGGACAGTTCAACAAAAGCAGAGATTTGTTTGTAAAGGATTTGTCATTTGACAGATGTGTACTCCTGTCAATAAAATCATTTTCCAATGTCATCTTTTTACTATCAGGTCTATGTTGCTGACGTCAATTAGCATGTACTGCCTTCATCTTACTAAGGAACCATTGAAAATACAAGGTCTCTTCAATAACCAATGTACTGCCCATCAGCAGCTAGACCAAACTTTCTCACTAGCAACACTTGAGAAACTCATTAACAGGTATAAGTTTCCATATTTCACTAAGAGATTCTAATTCAGAGAAGTTCCATTTTAAAATCCATCATATTTTTTCCCTAATGCATGTTGCCTTAGACCACAACCTGAGAAACAATGCTTTCCTCCCCCACCAACACTAACAAGCATATGTGTGTATTACAATGTGTTTATTCCCATTACAGAGCATTCTACACAGGTCTAGTTTTTAAAGTGGGGTCATGCAATGTTTAATGGAAGGCATCTTAAAAATGTCTACGGGAAAATGGGGTTAAAAGGTCAGTTTATTTGGGTGCAAAAACATTTCAAAATCCATGCAAAAATTTTGCATAATATACACTTTCCAGGGTGTTGTGAACTATCCTCATATAGTTAGTTCCATGCCTTGCTTTTGTAGGAGGGAACATTTTATTGCATAACCAAAGTCTTTGCCTATAGATTCATATTCTTTTTTAATGGCTACATCATATTCTACTACGCATATGCACCATAAAGTATCATTCCTTCATTAAGGGACATTTAGATCATTGGGTTTCTTTCAATTTTTTGTTTTGTTTTGTTTTGTTTTGGGTTCCTTTCTGATTTTGGGTGGGGTTTTTTTTTTTTTTTTGCTATTAAAAGTAATGCTGCAACAAATGCCTTGCATGCTTACATTTATAAACATTGACATTAAGTTTTTCATAGAGCATGCAGAGTGGCAGAAACACAGAAGAGCAGGATTACTAGGTCACATTACAGCTGCTAGATCCTGCGGCATCGCCCACCCATTGAGCTGTGCCACTTCACAATCCTACTAGTTGTCTCAGAGGCTGCTTCCCCCTACATCTATGCCAAGTCTATAACAAAGCTTTTAAATATCTATCAACCTGATGGGGAAAAAAAAAAACCCTTAATCTGAATTTGCATCTTACCTTATTTTTAATTCAAGAATAACTAGGAATATACCACTGAATCACATTAATCTCAAATTCTACAAAACACATAATTTAATTTTAGCAAAGCTTGGTTTTATTTTAGCGTAAACCTTAACTCTATCACCTATAAGATCTATGAATGAATGAATTTCAAATAGACATGTCTTATGTGGTATTTAATATCTTCTTTTGCCAAGTGATAGAAAAGTAAGAACTGTGTCCAAGACCTGATTTTATCACACAACAGCAACATGACCTTTAGTAGGTCATGTGTTTTAACAGCTTCAATTTCCTCTTTAGTAAAATGGGGTTTTTTTATGACTGTTCTGAGGGGTCAATAAAACCACAATTTTAGTTATAAATATTTGCTGTGACAACCACCACAGAAATAAAATGCAAGGAAAATTACCAAGTGATTACAATTGTTTGTAAAGGCCTTTCTTTGTAACTATAAAACAATTATGCTGATATTAACAAAGATTCTAATTATTGGGACTAATTATTCTAGGCACCAAAAGAGCACATATTTCAACACATGTGAAAACACATACATTGCTTACAGAATTGCTGCTCTGGTCTCCTACATGTATTTTCTAAATGACTTCATTCCTTATATAGCCAACTGCATACCAGGAATTGTTACAAGCTTCCAGGTGGGTCTTGATTCTATGGACATATAGTCAAACAATTCAAGCAGTGCCATCTACAATCTCCTTGAGCCAATGAATGAAATTCTAAAATCTTACTCAGATAAGATACTGACTGGAGTGTAATCCTTGATTATCTCCCAAAGCTAACATCAGCCTAATTCCTTCATTCATACTGATCAATCAGAAAGTCTTATCCAAAGTGCTAGGGCCATCTGATTTCTACTGAAGAGATCAAGACTCTGATCAAAGTTAAAAAGGCAGAACAACATTCTTTAGATTTTCCCATGCTTTTGGAATCACAGTTGGCTTTGACTGATGGGACCAAGGGACTCATGCTCTCAGACAGACACTAACAGCACTGTCACACCACACATGCCTACACCAGGGAAGGCATAAAGTCAGAAATGGCATTGTCCTATGGTTTATCCCAAAAGCTCTCAATGGCCCAACTCACCTAATTCTTCTTCCTTTTTTCTCTTCCTCCACATCATGAGTTTTGCAAATTTTTAAAATTTTTTTAGGAGTAAAATGACCTGGAAAAAATACATTTGTTTTTTTTTAGTTTTTATTTCAAATAAAATAAGAAGCCAACACTTGCTGTATAAATTACTGCATACGAAGAACACTTACACAAATATATAAAACTTCAAACAAACAAACAAGCAAAACAAACAACAACAAAACCAGAAACTCCAGTTTGTTTCCATAGCCTTAAAAATGTAGGGGACAAATAAAATATCCAAAGTCATAGTTAATTATTTAGGAATGTAAACTCATAGGAACACAGTAAGAAATAAGTATACTTATTGTGAAAGTTTTAGTATCACTATACAATTGGGAGTAAGGATATGAGGTAAGCTTCATGTAACAGAAAACCACACTATGTGAAACCAGATCTCAGGTTTACCAGCAAAAACTTCATATTAAGATACAGGGACCCTAGATTTCAGCTATAAAAAACATAAAAGAGCTTTCAAAATGTCTACTGCAATTCTCTTTGTTTGTACACAAAGCACAAAGCACTGACGGTCTCTCATAAAGAATTCAACAATATTAAACACAAACCTGAATAACATGGGCTACTGAGTATCATTTTATTAAGCCACAAATCTGAAAGTACAAATTCATGCTCATTAATTGACAGTTTTAATAATTTCATCTGAAGATTGGGAAGACACAATTATACATTCATGTCTATTTACAAGACTTAGATACCCATCAAATTATTTCTGCTTCAATAGCTTTCCATAAATATTTTTCAGTTGCATGATCCAATGTCTATTATTTCCCTAATGTGCTTCTCTTTAATGCAGATTTAATGTGCCTACAGACTCAAACATTAAAGTGTCCATTTTAGATAGGTTTAAAATCACATGTCTGAGTACATTTTTCTCCACAATTTGTTTTAGCATTTTGTTCTTCCAAAAAAGACAAAATCTCTTTAAAAGTGGGATCATTTTGATCTATTTTGGCTTAAAAATAGATTTCCCTTTAACACTTTCTTTTACTTTTATTTTTTTTGAAGACTTGTGTTTGTTAGGTTGTTTCCTGTATGACAAGGGTAAGGAAATACTGCTTCATCAAAACAAAGTTCAGTCATCACTTAAGACTGAGTCACCAATTCAGTGGGCTGAGAATCTCCACTCTTCAAGTTTGCAATGCTTGGTTTTGGAAGCTATGGGGCGACAGACAAGGATCTCTTGGGGTGCTTCCCGGGAGACGCTGGTCTGGAGTGTTCTGATTTGCTGCTTTGAAGTTTGCCTTGTCTCCCCCCCCCCCCCCCCCCGCCGCCGTTAGGATTCCAGAAGGCGACTGCTGAGGCCAGCTTGCCTACAACATCCTGCAGGGTTAGGTTTTCAACAATGACAGGTTGGGCCATTTCTAGAACCCATCGAGGCTTATAATGTGGAAAAGAAGTGTGATTTCTGCCCAGATCCTCTGAGGTTTCAGGTGCAGGGCCCCGATTCTTCATGAAATCCTTCCCCTGGATCAGACGCATTGTTCAGAAAACATAGCAAATTGGTGACCATTTGCATCATTACAGCAAAGCGACATACAAAAGTCACCTCAATTTTTAGGCCTGAAAGGTGAAGAGGGAAGAGAGTGATAGGGATAATAACAACTACTGTCACAGTTGATTCAGCATTGCTATAAAACTGCTCTAAATATTTTAATGTGTAACCTTTATCTGAAATAGTATCAAAGGTAACATACAAGAATTTTATGGGTAATAGAACTAGTTCCACACACCGGAAGAATAATTGGTGCAAATCACTTGAAGCAAAAATTCAGAACCACTTCACTGAGCAAAGCAACTTCTGAGATTATCAAAAAGAAAACACACATGCAAATGCATCGTATAAAACAGTGGTACTTCTTTCAGTTTCACTTGATCTTAGCCAAAAGGCCGAGAAGCCATCTTCCCAACTTAAGACTGTGGGCAGATGCAGCTTTGATTTTGTTCATGGTTAACAAGAAAAATACAAAATGTTGCTTTTTTTCACCCTATCAACAATGTGAAAGTCATCCAAAAAAAAAAAAATAAAGATCGTCAGAAACTTGCAGGACTTCAGAAGTCATGTGTCAGTGTTATTAACAAATTAATGTGATGTCCGAAACAATGAAGATTATAACAGTCTGACATCTACCATATTTGACCTCGGGTTGTGAGACCACTGGAAAGCAAACATACAAGTCACCTGTTTTTGTACTCTGGTGCTCTCAAACATTAATCCATTTAAAATCACTTTGGGCTCGTGGTAGAACCCAGACTCTGATTCAATGAAACTGGGGTGACCGTGAAATTATGCTTTTTGTTTTTTAAAAAACAAAAAGATGCTGAGTGACCTCAATCGTACCTACCAGTCATTGCGCCATGTGAGTAGCAGAGATCTAGAATAATATCAAGTCAACTTCCACTCCTGTGGCGCAATGTTACAATCTGAGCTCTCATCTGTGTCACTTAGCCTTTCCTAAAACGTGTCCTACCACATTTCTGAATATCAATACTGTTAGAAACCATGCACAGGGGAAATACTCTTTCAAAGAATTACAAAAAGACAACAGGAAATTCACAGTGAATTTTACAAATACTTTAAATTGTGCACAGAATTCTTAGTATATTAATACAATACCAACTTTTACTGTCTGGTTGCCTGATAGTTTTGTTTATTTTTGGTTTTTTGTTTGTTTGTTTTACTATAATTTATTCTAATATATCTTATTTCATCCTGTTACTGAATTTTAAAAATCTATCAAATTCATTTATGCCAAAAACCACTTTGTATTTAGGGTTCTTAAAGGATTGGGTTTAAACTGGAAGGCACAGCAGTTGAAGTCAAAACAGCATGGAAACGCTTGGCCCCTCTGCAGGGCACAGGTAGTTCCTCACATATGTGAACTCTGTATAAGCAGCTACAGGAAGGAGCTGACTGGCGAGTTCTCTTGGGGACCACAGCCAGGGGTCACGAACAAGGATTCCACTGTGTACTCCAAGCCAAAGAGTCCACGATGGGGACAGCTCCCCATGCTCCGCCTGCCTGGAGTCACCAACATCCTCAGCCCTGCTTCTTCCTCTCATTCGGAATTCTGAAGGCACACACTTGCTTTTCGCAGGGGAACCTCCGCCTTGACAGCTGCCATGACTGCCAAACACCAAGTACCTACATTCATCTGGAGATTACGTCCACCCCTAGGGTTATGTCCAAGCTTGTTTAGCTTCTGCTGTCTCACTTTTTCTTGTTTTTATTTTCTGGTTTGGGGGTAACTAAATGGATCACTCTTCGTATGTCATCATAAGAACCTTTCAAACAGGCCTCTTCACAAGCAAGAAACACATTTCATAGCTTTCTTATTTGAAGAACACAGGCAACCCTCACTTGGCCAATACATGAATGCCATCCTGTCCAAATTTCACCATTTTTAATTGTTTCCGGGACATCCTTTAGATTAAAAAGCCCTTCTTCATTTGCAGACACATACTTTGATAACTGTCAGAAGTGGTATGTGGAGCACAAGTGTGTTGCAAGATTTCATGATTTCCGGGGAGTCTTTGATGATTCTCTAAATTAAAAGGATCCACACTGGGGAGGACTTCCAAAATTGAGGAGCAGCATACATCAGCTGTGTGCCCCCTTCTGCCTTCAGAATCCAGAGACTTCCACTTGCTACATCCAGATCAAACACTTCAAAAACAACACCTACCAGCAGTCTGTTTTTTGACATAAAAATATTCCAACGCTAACAAAGGAAAGGTCCCAGAATCACATCACATCCTAGGTACTGAACCACACCAGGCATCCTCTGGGGCTCTGAACAAGCCCTCCCAACCTTAGATATGATCTAGCCACCACATTTTTATCGGACACTTCTCAGAGACATCATATTTTCTTTTCACATGCCTGCTCTCCTGGCCCAGCTCACTGAACTGCCGCCAGCTGTAGAACACCTTGAGTCACACGTCTGCCTGATTCTGTGCTTAACAGTCTTATCTGACTCTGCAGGCCAAGCACAGAGATACCAAAACAGAAGCTGTTTAAAAAAAAAAAAAAAGACAAAAACCAACCAGCCAACCAACCAAAAAAACCCCACCAATTCACACCTTCACCTGACATCTAGTCATCTTGATCTTGACGCTTTAGTTTACTTGCTGAAATTTGTTGCCACAATGCCAACTCCCAGGGCAAGTCACGAGAAAGGAAATTTAAAAAGACTCAAACCCAAGGAGGGAGAAAATAAACACATAACTAGGAAATCACAAAACTGTGCTTCCACTTACTGCCATCTAGACATCATTCCCTTCGTAAAGTCAAGGGCGCCTCCAGCATTGAAGGAACTCGTGTCAGGAGCAGGCACGAGAGAACCAGGGCGCTTTCATCAAAAGCCACATTGCGGCGCCAGAATCCCTAGCATAAGAGAGAAAAACGTGACAGGCTAATCCGTGGACAAGGTGATGCTAATACTAGGTGGTCTTTGTGCTCCCGGCTGATGCTTCACCGGAAGTTCAGTTCTTTCTGAGACATAAGCCAGCTTCTCTTCTTGCAGGCTACAAGCGGAAAACCTATTGGCTTCCATCCCAGGCCCACAAGCGATGGCAGGTGGTGGATTCTGTGGGACGGTGACTTGTTCAAAGGACTTGCTAAACACAGTGGCCGCTGTTTTGGCCAAGCCGTGGCTGTTGGGCTTCGGTAGAGACTGGCTGGTGGTCAGCGTCAGCCTCTTCAAAGACAGAAGCTCGAGGTTCTCGCTCTGGGCCCTCTGGGTTTGCTTTCGCGCAAAATGATCTTTGCAGCTTTCTCCGGCCGCTTCTTTGTCTCTTCCTGCAGGCTTGCTCCCTCCCGACCGCCTCGGGTTCTTCCCCATGCTTGTCTTGTTACTACAATTGTGACTGCTGTTTGATAAACCTGACTGGCTGGCACTAGACGCAGCCCTGGAATAAAATCCCTCGTCAACTTCCGTTATCTCCATCAGTTCTTCTTGACCCGTTAGCTCTGTGTCTCCTAAACAAAGAAATAACAAAGATTCATTAATACATTAAGCATCGTGTGTGAGTCCTTCAAAAACAATTAATGAGTGAGTCCTTTAAAACAATTAATGACAAATCAATTGTTTTCAGTACATTATGCTTCAGCATCATTTCATAATGTGACAAATTACTGAAAAATCAAAGGATAGATCACATCTTCTCCACAAACATCAGGGATATTTCATTGTAATTAGATGACAGTGATTTAGAGTGTATTAAACAAAAAGCATGCCACAAATCACACCCCACAGTGTTTTTAGAAAGAGTTCTATTATTCATGCAAAAGATCAGAAACAATTAGAAAAATCACTACACAATAAAACTAGGGGAAAATAAATGCCCCCCCAGTAGCAAGAGTATAAAATCAAAACTCTCACCAAGGAACTTTTGTGTGTGTGTTTGGGGGGGGGGGTGAAATAAATAGCATTAGAATATTTAAGAGTTTTTTTTTTTAAGAAGATCGTATTCTAGATTCTAGATATTAAAATTTTTAAAAAATCTGGAATGTACATATCACAAGTTCAAGCTTAAAACAGAATTTCAAATATACTATCTTTCATATTGAAGATGGTAAAAACATAGACGTGAAAAAATAAGTTTAGATCATGAAACATAAGCAGAAAACTGTTTTGGGAAGCAGTGTTCTGCCTCTGTTTTTATAACAATTGACTTGGAGACAATGGAGGCATGACCATTCCAAGTTGCTTTGAGAGTCAAAGAGCAATTGTGCGCATAGTGCATGCAGCTTGATTATTAGAGGACATGCAACATTTTTGTGACTGTGCAACTGCGGCTTAGCATGCATTGGTGGCTCTGTGCCTTGAGATACCTTGGAGGGAAGCTATCAAGTGTTCTGCTAAAACTGCACTCTGGCTGGTGGGCTTATTCCATCCTCCATCATTTTTCTTACAGATTTCTGCCTCCTGACCTCTGGCAAGCCTCTGCTCTCAGTTCTAGGGTCTGTGGCTGTGTCCTGCACACCCTGCACAGGCTGAGCATCCATCTCTCCTAGGGCTCTGCCCTTGTCCCCATTCCCGGTTCTCTCTCCGGCCACATGTGTGACACTAATGTCAGGAATGACAAGGACGCCCACGTCAGTGGTATCATTATTGTTGTCAGGTTGCTCTAGAAGTGAAGATGATAAGACAAAAAATGATGGCTGAAAACAAAACAAAATAAAAATGCAAAACAACAAAAACCCAACATAAAAATTGGATGACCAAATGTTATGAATTAAGCTAGAGATTTCCACAATTTTACAATACTTGGACAACACTGGAGACAAAATCGTGTTCTTGGATTTCAAAATGACAAAGAAAACAAAAAGCAACGCTCATGTTCTGCAGTTTTTTCACACACATATTTTACATGGTACATGAAAACATACATTCTTAATTTCTAGTCTTATAGATAATATTGTCACCACCTGAACTTACGTCAAGTTTTAAGCAAATGCTCGGGGAAGTACAGCCAGAACCATCGCTCTGGCCAACAACAGGAATCACTTGTCACTCTATTCTCTTCTTACACTACATTGAAACTTCCTCTTTGGAGAGGAAATGTTCTTTCTTGTGATACCAGGGTTTAGTAATGCCACGGGTATAGTTTTTGTCTCACACATCCATCGCTTTGCATGACTATATCAGGACATATTAATTTGACTGTGATATAAATTTATCAGTGAACTCCTTCAGACTCCTAAGTTTAGGTCAGCTTGCAAACAGTTCATTACTACACTGGAGAAAAGAAAAAATGGATTTGGGAAAACAAATCAACTGTCAATGCTTTATTCTGAAAAGAAGTCATTATTGTTTTAACAAAGGAGGAAAATTCCCAACTAGTTAATGCCCAGAGATACATGGTTCTATCTTGTGTCATAAATCAGTGTCATGATTTTACTTAAACCTATAAAGGAATTTAATTGTACTAGGTGGGGAAAAAAGATTGGCACAAAATGGGCCAGTAGTCAAACAAAGTTGAAAACAAGTAAGATCTACATAAAATAGCATACAATCTACAAGATGTAGGGTTGGGCATCATGACACAGTGCAGTAAGCTGCTGCCTAGGACCCCAGCATCCCATATCAGGGTGCCGGTTCAAGTACTCACTGCTCCACATCCAGTCCAGCTTCCTGTTAATGTTCAAGTGTTTTAAGTTCCTACTACCCATTTGGGAGACCTGGACGGAGCTTCTGGCTCCTGAGTTCAGCCTGTTGTGGATATTTGTGGAGTCAACTAACTATTGGATGATCTGAAAGACCACCCTCACTCTCACCCTGCCTTTCTGATAACTGAAAACCAATAAAACATAAATTAAAATAAAATTACAAGCATTAAAAGACATAAAGCTCAAATCTGCTTGAGGAAGATATATTTAGTGAAAGGACTGTCAGGCTCCCACAAATGGTGCTGAAGTCTGAGGAATAAGGAAGCTGGGGGCCACAGATTCCGTAGCTCCCTAGATCTACTGTACATTGATCATCCCTGAAGTCTGCCTCCCTCACCGCCTAGCCCCAAGACATTCTGATTTATAATCAGGATAAGGTTATATGCTGCAGATGAGGAATTTTTTAAAGCATCCTGGTGACAAAGGAGTAACTGCTATATTTGGATTCTTTCCAATGCTGAGAACATTAACCAAAAATTGTGAAGGGTCCCCTGTATATGCCACACCTGCGCAGTATTCCGGTCTAGAAGTACCCCCTAAGGGCCTTAGGCTGCATTGGCAGCCAAAATTCTGGTGGTACCACTTCTCCTTAACTTAGCATGTCATCGCCTTTTGTCTAAAGCTTCTTTAAATAAAGATTTTATTTCTTAGGCCAAAGAACATGTGTGAGGCAGTGGTGCCCTGCCATTGCTGTGTGCCCTCACAAAGTTCAACTGAGCCCACTCCCAGTGACTAACAGCTGTCCACAAAGTAAGGGCTAAGAATTCTCACTGCTGGCACATGCTGGAGGGCACTGCAACAGAGAGTAAATTTGCCATGACACTGCTGTGTGGCAGCCAAGATTCATTCACTTACACTGTAGACACCATTTCACAAACAAGCTATGAAGAGAACATTAAAGCACGTGTGATATGTATAAATCCATATATATATATACACACACATATATTATATATATATGTTGGAAAGTACTCAGACATAAAAAAAGGAGTACTAAAATTTAACAAAATTGTGAAAGATGAGCACAGATAGCCTAGCAGATTCCTGTAAATGTGCAGCTTGGATGAGTCCTGGTCACCCACTTTGGAGACCTGGGTTAAGTTCCTGGCACCTGACTACAGCCTAACCATGTCCTTGCTGTTGCTGACCTTTGGTGAGGTCTCTTTCTCTCTTCTCCTTTCCAAAAAAAAAAGTTCATTCTAGCACAGGCCATAAATGCTAAAAGTTCGATTTTGTTAGTGCCAATTTGAGATAAATATCTTTTGACATCATTCAGTTTCCATTTATTTACAAGGATTCTTGCTCAGTAAAGCCAGAACTTTACTTTGGCTGAACAGAAAGCCATGGAAATAAGTGTGGACAGAAACCTAAGAAAGCAGAAACTGTCCAAGATAGGATATTTTGGATTGCTTTTCTTATAATTTAATTGTAAAAAGATGCCAATGAAATTTAATAATTTAAAGTGGTCCTTAAGTTATGACTATTTAAAATTTTCTAAGAAGAACTAAAAAAAAATATCAACAGTTATTTAAAAAGCAACATTCAACAACTGAATTATTAATAAATATCTTCAACCTAAGATTTAGTTGTATTAATTTTTAATCATGAAGTTGAATGGTAAGTAGAAAAATTATGTTTTCCCAGAAGTACAAATTGTTTACTAATTCACTGGTGTTATATTAACTCTTGGAATGGTAACAACAGCAGATTTTTAAAATTTGTTAAAATCATTTAAAGTAAACCATGTATCTGCATACAACTACAAGGAATAAACACATAACTCTAAGGAAAATCACAGAATAAAGAAAAATAGTAGTGGGCTTGTTCCACGTCACCCTCCAAGTTCTTCCCTGTGTAACCCTGCACCAGTCTGAGCCCACATATGGGCTGTTCTTTAGGTCTGCCACGCCCCTCCTCAGACAAGCCAAGGGCTCACTTCCTTACAGTTCCTTTAGATTTCTTCTCAAAAACTTTATTTTCAGTGAGGTCTTCCCTGGTCAATCCAACAAAACTTCAGTACTCTCTTCTTTCAAATACCTTCTGTTTTGTTCTGTTTCTTGTTCTGAGCATTCAATACTCTCTAGAACTGCTTATCTTGTTTACCAGATGTAAGACACAGTGATAAGGACAGAGAGAGGGAGAGAGAGGGGAGGGGAGGCAGAGAGAGTGGGGAGAGGGAGCAGAGAGAGCGAAAGTGAGAGCGAAAGCGAGAGCGAGAGCGAGAGCGAGAGCGAGAGAGAGAGCGAGAGAGAGAGCGAGAGAGAGAGAGAGAGAGAGAGAAAGAGAGCACTTCCATCCTCTGGTTCATCCTCTGTAAATTCCAACAACATCACAAACTTTAGTTGAGGCAACAGCTCAATCTGGTCTCCCATGTGGACGGCAGAAACCCCAATTAACTGAGCCACTGCTGCCACCTCTCAGGACCTCCACATCAACAGGAAGTTGCACACTTGAATGAGGAGCTGAAACCAAGGACTGAACCAACTGATTCCAAGGTGGTGCAGGACTATCTCAATTGCTGGGCCAAACATCCATGCAAAGGCAGGGATTGTGGTCACTGCTATGTACCTAGTACTTGGAAAAGCTCAGATATCCAGGAGGTAACAAGAAACATTTGTTTAACTTTATAACTTTCCTGTTTTGAGACAAGATTATTATCAGAATAAATCGAAGTGAGAATGGTGAGCTAGGAGTATGTCACTTGACCTGATAAAAGGAATATATAGCTTGTGAGCATTTTAACATGATAGAAAAGCTTTTTGTTGGTTAAAATGAAATAGTAATCATCTCTAAACGAAGGTTTAGTAAGATGCTTAGTAACATTAACACGATTTTTAAAAATCAACAGTTTTTTTTAAATCATGTTATTCAGAGAATAACACACTTAGTTATCTAAGAAGAGAAGGCTACTATTTAAGAAAAATTACATAGAAGATGTTTTAACGGAATATAATGTGTAAGGAAATATAATTTGCTTTCACCAGAAATTAAAAATCTCAGCAGAAGTTGTCATACATAATTCGTCCCTATATATAAAATAGAAACTTACATTTGACTTCAAATAACTTGAAAAGCTGAAAAGGATCCACAAAGAGACTTCTCAGAATATTTTACTTGTATACCCTTTATGGGTACAAACAGGTAACTTGTCTCCATATGCACAAATGAGGAAAATTAAAGGACACTTCTAATAGATACTTCCAAATTGATTTTAAGAGACTCAAGTCATTTTTCCCTGAAAAACTTCTTCCAGTTTTGAGGAAAAACAAAACAAAACATGAAACAAAGTACCACTAGAACTGATTGTGAAAAGTTTTGTTATCTCTCAAATGTAATTTTACAATCCCAATTATGTAATATCTATTTCATTAATGTCACTCATAAAGCTATCCTGGCTTTTGTTTTACAGCTGCCCTGTTACTAAAAGTAACAATTTCAACAAAGGAATGATTGATTTATTCATGGGCTTACGCATCTCTGAAAGATTAATTTGTTAGTCCAGAGGAGTCTGGTTACAGCAATGAAATATAAACTTACTGTGAAAATAACAAAATGACATTTTAAAAGAACCCTATACATTAAAAATAACTTTTGGATGCATTTATGAAAAGATTTGTGTAAACCTCAAAAGCAAAGTTGTATATATGTATTCATTCACAATAATTTATAATATTTACCCTTTAACCCAGGAATTTTATGTTTACAATTTATTCAAGTCAATGTAATGCTATCTATATTCAATAAGCTATTCCTTGCAGAATTATTTATAATAGCAAAAAAATAGAAACATATTACATAACATATTGGGGAAATGGTTAAGTAAATGATGGAATATCAACTCAATGCAGTAGTATTATGTAGCCATTAAAACAACCGAATTTACTAGAAGAACTTGGGAAAATATTTAACAATGTTAACAAAAGCAAGATATCAAGGAAACTTAAATAAAGGGTGACTATGAAAAATACGTATACAGAAAAAAAACATTAAAATGAACTAAAAATATTAAAATGATAGCTCTCTCAGTAGTAGAATAAATACATACTCCCTACCATGTAACATAACTTATTGTGCTGTTATGTTATTTTTCAGTCGACAGAACAGAAGGAACAAACTGTCCTTGTTATAAATGTCCTTGTTTATTCACTCATTCATTCATTCAATTATAACTCATTGAGCACTCACAATGGCTCAGGCATTGTTTTAGGTTCTGGGAATACAACAGCTGACGAAGTAAGAGAAAGACTTTGGAACTCACTGTAATAAAGCAACCAGATAAACAAGAGAATTTAAATTGCAAAAAATGCAATGAAGAAAAAAGAACATGAGATAAAGTAAGCAGGGTGGTGGGGAGAAAGCCACTTCAGATGGGTTGGTCTGAGGGTTGAGAAAGGGCTATGGCAGCCGAGAACTGAGTGATGTCAGAGTGCAGGCAGCACAATCATACGGAGTAAGAACTCACACTGGCTTCCTTTCGTCATTCAAATTTCTGCTCAAACATCCCAAAATGCCTGGACAAAGCCCCAGAGGCAGAATTGGCTTCGTAGGACAGAGTCTAGTGAATTAGGGTTAAATGTGGTCTTCAGCAAGCTCAGGAGCCCAGATTTTACTCTCATCACAGCAGAGAGCCACTGACAGGCATGCAGATGAACTATATTTATGGACAGAAGTCACATTTATAATAAACAAAACAATGAACATGAAGTGTGTCCTGAGTTAGTAGCAACGCCCCGTGTGGGCAGCTGATTTGCAAGGCTGATTCGAGGGACAAGGCAATAGAAGGGCAGAAACAGAGACTAAATACGTGTGAGTTCTGGGGCTACAAGTAGACTTTCCGGTAAGAAAAGCAGCAGCTCCTGGCACACTGGAAAACACAGTCCAGACCACAGTGGTTTATTCAGACACACTGGTGAGGCGCACATTATCAATTACCTTAAATAAGCACCATGAAATGGTTAGCAGGTGTCGTGCATACAGCAAATGACAGAATTCTCATCTATGGGAGTTCAGTTACAATAACTTTGTCATCTTAAGTCTCAAGTTAAAAAAAAATAAACAGAGCATATGCAAGCTGCTAAATCATGTAAATGCTTTATGCTTATTAGAGACGCTCATGACTAGACAACTGCAGGGAGACAACACCTGTTACAAATGATCTGCGAGGGAGCATTTCCTCCTTGGTGTGCAATGTGCAGCAAATGCTCATGAAGAGCTGGGAGGGAGGGTTAGTCACAAACAACAGTAACTTCTGGTCTACAACCAGAATTCTATTTTGCCCTGTAAGACCAATCATTTGGAAATACTCTGCATTTCTGAGTGAATAATATTTTCACTTAATTTTACCAGGAAACATGGTAAGTTTTTTGTTGTTGTTGCTTTGTTTTCTTAAAAAAACTGACAAATCTTTGTTCTCTTAAGTCTGGAGTACATATGTGTCACAAATATAACACGATGCTCAGTTCCCTAGTTAGTATGTCTGATTTCTATGCGTTAATCTAATACTTTCTAATGTTTTATTTTATCCCATAAGAATAGAGATTTCCATAACAAAAATGCCAGATAACATCAATACAATGCTCAGTAAGAAGGAAGCACTTCATCCTCGCTCCAAATGTTTTCCCATCTACCTTGAAGAAGGAAAATGTGTTCCTTGAAGAGCATTTTAGAATTTGAAAATAAGGAAGATAAGTGAAAGGAAATAAAACTAGTTTTAAGTGTTTTAATGCCAATTTTCAGATGATATTCTTGTTTCTTAAATTTTCTTAATGGATATAGACAACATTTTGAAATTAAAATGTAGGTATTACTAGCTGTAGATACAGAAACTGCTTCACTAATCAATCTTTAAACTTTACTACTTTGGGGTTTAAAAATATACCACTGGTTTATCAAAATACTTCTATAGTTATTTGAAACATTACTTTTCCTCAAAAAGATTTTCCTTCTAAAGTCGCAAAATCAGATTCACAAAATAAATATTGCATCCCAAAATTTATGACAGCTTAGCTTTTGCAGTTTATTTTTTGAAATATTTAAAATATTTCATTTTTAATGAAATTTAAATATTTCTTATTTAAATATTTGAAATACATAAAAACAATTGTCCATATTTGATCAACAGAAAGCTGCTACATTTATGTTTCACTAATGCTGTAATGTTATAAATGTAGTAACATTCTGGTGGCTGAGCAAATTATGCAGTTTGATTGTTTTTTGAGTTTCAAACACCCACTGACCTCCATTTCTGGACTGGGTACGTGTACAAGGGGCGTTTAGGGGGTTCGGTTGATCGTAGCTTTTTGCGGGTAGTTTGATGGTGTGGGGCGGTGGGGGTTTGTTTTGCGGCTCTGCAGGTGGAGTTGTATTTGCCGGAGAACTATTGGGGGTTAGGGTTGCGGTATGGGACCTCTCTAGAACACTGCCTAGAAAATGAGCTTATAAGGCGGGATTTGTCTATGCTTTATGCCTTGTATTTTCTGGAAACGGATGGTGCTGTGGATTTTCTTCTTTCTGTGTAACTTCATTTTCAGCTGGAATTGAGTCTTGGTGGCATTTCATATTAGGCTCCTATTGTATCCCTCTATGTCGCAGGGTTTTTTGGGTCACTTGTGGGGGTGCCTTGGAGGTCTGTTTTGAGTTCGGTGTCGGGTTTGTCTTGGGGGGGCATGTATGGCGCCTCGATGGACGTGTGGTATTAGCGTTGGATTTGTTCTGTTTGTTTTTTGGGTGTTTATAGGTTCTGAAAGGTTCATGTTTGCTGGGCCCCGTATGGGGGGGGATTTGGCGTGTGTCGATAGGTGGCCTTTTTTATTGAACTTTTTCCATTACAAACGTTGGTTTAGGGTGCATGGTTACGTGTGATTTATCTACATTATGGCTGGGGTTGGTGGTGGGTATATTGTTAGGTGGCCGTGGTTGTGATCTGGTCGTTTTAATATTGATGTCTTGGTTGTCGGTTTTTTTATAATATCTGTGGTTTAATCGTGGTCGTCTTTGGGGGTCTGTTGTTGGGCTGGATGTATTGGTAGTGTCGGGGCCTTGGGGATCTGTATTGGTTTTTTTTTTGTGGGGTGGAGTATATGGTATGTTTATTTCTGATTAGGGGGGGGGGGGTGCCGTCTTCTCTAGTTTGGCAGGCTTCGGGATTATTGAGGTTATGATTTGGTATAAAGTAGATATTTTAGGGCGGAGGTGTCTAATAAGTACGCTGATTGGTGTTATTAGGGGTGTTCTGCTATCCTTTTTAAAGTGTAGCAAAGGAATGATTTTTCTGGGTATTGCGTTACTATTTAAAAACAAGTAACACTATTTAATTGCTGAACAATTTACCTTCATGTAGTTGTGCTTTAAAGAGTAACAAATGCTTTCAAATGTTTTTTACTTGCTTGTCTCATTGTCTCACAAATACACAAGCAGACAGCAAAGCAGGAAGGAATAAAGGGTTAGAATTATTTTTATTAGTCATCAAGTTGGCAAAAAGTACAAGCATTCATTGCGACTACGACCTGGAGGGTTTTCTACAGAATGAAGGAATGGTACTGCAGTAACTATTTTAAAAGGAGAATTGTTGACACCATTTCAAGTATATGTTATTATTGTTATTTAAAATTTTGTTTTATTTTTATTGGAGAGTCAGATACACAGAGAGGAGGAGAGACAGAGGAAGAGCTTTGTCCACTGATTCACTCCCCAAGCGGCCACAATGGCCAGAGCTGAGCTGATCCGAAGGCAGGAGCCCGGAGCTTCTTCCAGGTCTCCCATGTAGTACAGGATCCCAAGGCTTTGGGTCATCCTTGACTGCTTTCCCAAGCCACAAGCAAGGAGTTGGATGGGAAGAGGGGCTGCCAGGATTCGAACCAGCGTGTGCAAGGTAAAGATTTTATATGCAATCCCGGTTGTGCAAGGTGAGGATTCAGCCACTAGGCTATTGTGCCAGTCCAAAGCTAAAGGAGTTTTCTGTTTCTTTCAGGACATTTTTCACTAAAATGCAAACTGCACAGAACTCCTCACTCTAAAAAGGAATTGGAGATCTTGGACGCTTCAAAGAATTCTGAAATACATTCCAGAATACCTTTTTTTTTTTTTTAATGTGAAACAACAAATTAGAGAAAAGAGGGAAGGACTCAAAAGAAAACAAAGGGGGGAAGGGAGGGGAAAAGAAGGGCCTAAGGCTGCTACCCCATCAGGGTCCAGTGGATGGTCAGGAATGCCCATCACAAGTCTGGCCTGGCTGCTGCACCTGCTGCATGTGTATGCCCTGCTCTTCAGTACCCTCACAGGTGACCTTGAGCAAATGGAAGCAGGAGTTGCCCAGGTGTTAAGAGACATGAAGGGTGGATAGAAGCAGAGAGGTGATAAGAAGGCTACTCTATGAGTTATCAGCTCTCAGACAAAGTACAAACCTCTTTGAGTGCTGACCAAAGCAGATCCTAGAAGGTAGGCAGTAATCTAATGGACACAATATAGAGTCAAGTGATTTCTTATTTTGTCTTGGAAATTTTCTCCTACAAAGTATTTCTGACTAACAGACTCCACTTGACTGCAGGTTTCTTCTATTAAACACATGCCTGTACACTCACACACACACACACATACCTCTCTTGCACAACACAGTTTTACTAGTTCACAGTTTTAACTGTAGGACCTACATTCACATCCCCCTGATTCTCAGCATGTCCACCCAATAGCAAGAAGGGAAAACAGAAAAGAAACTACTGCATTTCCTGTTTGGGAGCAATTACAGCCTGATGATTGTCCCTGTGATGACTCTGACACATGAATGCCAAGACTGATTTTTAGAGTTACCACAGTCTCTAACTAGACGAATTCATACCTGCAACCTAGCCCTGTTCAGCAGTATAATTCTCACTTAAGAACTTGAAGCTGATTGGGACTAGGCACATTTTAAATCACCAGCATGACTGGTCCTGCTAAGGGCAAACACTACCATTTCTTTCATGGCTTCCTGTAGGACTTCGGAGAACTGTCTCACTAACTTTAAAATAGTAGAAGATGAATCTGGATGATTTCTCCATTGTTCTTTTCCAAATACAATATTCTCCAGTCCCTGAGTGGACGCAGCAGCAATTGCTTTCATCATCACCTTTCTATTCACTGTCAGTGATCTCATTCTTCTTTTCTCCCCACCCTCCCTTTTTGTTCTCTACAGGAACAATAGACACAACTGGAACCAAATCTACCAAAAGCAGCTACTGTTTTCTTCTCAGGTTAGAGGATCAAGAAATAGAGAATGAGTTTTGCCTTCCCCTTAGTATCATATTTGCCTGTCCAGTGCCTTTTTGCTTCCATCCAATGGTTACCTCCTGAGGAAAGTGACAGTAATCCTCTTCTTATACTGATTCTTGCCTCTACAATAACTTCTGCACAGGAAGAAGTGACAAAATGAGTAAGCAGTTAAACCATGAATGCTAAATTAAGAGAGAAGCAAGGGAAATGGAAAAGCATTGGAAAGGCCATGGTGAACGACATTAACCTCCAATAAAATTTTAAGATAATGAAGACAAAATGCACAAGAAATAATGTTGTAGCAATACTATGATTTTTTTTTTAAACCAGGAAGCTAAGATGAAATGTGTATTCTCTGTAGTTTCTCTAATTCAATGTGAAAGTTTGTCTGCTAAAGAGTTAACTGAGAGAGGAAAAATACTAAAGAATATTTGCAAATATTCATGAACAAAAATTCAATTATAGAAATAATTTTAAATTAGTTTTCCCCCCTTATTCTCCTATTGTATAGAAACAACATTCAAAAAGTAGTATGGTATCAAGTGCATTTTCATTCATACAGACCCCCAGGGCTCCACCTTCCTTGCTGCCCTCTGGATAATGAGCAGCTGGGGGAGTCTCACCAGCTCTTCCTCCCAGGATAAAGACGGAAGTTATTGCACCATTCAGCACTGAGGAAAGAAACACTACTGCTCTGAGTTGAAGGATCGCATGTTTCTTACCGTGTCTTTTCCACCTGTGGCCTCTTATGGACATGCTAGTTACTGCATTTCTTGATATTCTAGAGGCAGTTGGTGTGATTTCGACCTGAATACACCTTGTACCTTCCTTACTTGATTTCATGGCACCTTGAGCTAACGAAGCTTTTATTGCATTTGCAACCTAGGAAGGAAAAGTATAGATTAAGATTGAGATGTTTCATTTTACCCTTAGATGAAACATGCTAGTATCAACAGGTTTCTAAAAAGAAACTCTGCGAGGCATTTCACATGATGATAGATATCTCCTCTACAATAAGGGGTTAATAGGTGAGCGGGAAACTTACGGTTAAAAATAATACAAGTACTTTAAAGAAGTTCATGGAAAAAACGGAATTAAAGGATAAATTCATTTGAGTACAAAAAGGTTTTTAAATCCATGCATAGTTTTTCATAATTCTCATAATTCCTACAAAGTTTTTGAAGATCCCTTTTTGTACGATATTAAAACTCTCTAAATACGAAACTGGATTTCAAAATGCCTAAAGTTAATTAATAAACAAAGCATAAGTATGTTAAGGAGATCATACTTATAAATAAAAAGGATTACTTATCATGTATCCAGCAAACTAGTAAAATGATTAAATTTTATATGAGCCATTTTTTTCAAGATTTATTTTTATAGTAAAGGCAGATTTATAGAGAAGGAGAGAGAAAGATCTTTCATTCCTTGTTCATTCCCCAAGTGGCTACAATAACTACAGCTGAGCCCATCCAAAGACAGAAGCCAGGAGCTTCTTTTGGGTCTCCCACAAGGGTACAGGTTCCTAAGGCTTTGGGCCATCTTCTGCCACATTCTTAAGCTACCAGCAGGGAGCTGGATGGGAAGTGGAGCAGCCAGGAGATGAACTGGTGCCCATATGGGATCCCACCATATGCAAGGCCAGGATTTAGCCACTTTGCCACTGCAGTGGGCCCTATAAACTTTGCTGAGTGTAGCGTTTTCCAAGTGTAATAAGAACTTGAATCACTAAGTATTAATGACATGCCTGAATGCACTTTGAATGGCTAATTGTTAATTTATAGTTGTAAAATTCACATACACATGAGACACCTACCAGCAATGGCTCTGGATATAATTCTAGCTGGGCTCTATATATAATATCATCCAATGCCTTCTGGGCCAGCTCCCATTCTCCATTATATCTACAGAATTAAATGAAGGAAATGATACATGTTTATAGTTCTGCATAATTACAAGTCTAATGAGAAATTGTCTTTACTAAGGAAAATAACAGATTACATTAACACACTGTAGCAAATTCTACTCCCATTAATATCATATTTTTAAATCTTGAATTCCTTTCAAATGAAAGCCTATTAATAGCAGAGAAAATTTTACAGATGTACAATTTTTCTCTAAAGAACAGAACAGAAATTTTTAGAACAGAAATCCAAACAGCTACGGTAATTTTAAAGCATTTTATGCTTTCAAAGCAAGTTAGAATGCAATAAATTACATACCTTAAAATAATGTTCAAAACACTTTATGGTCAAATTACTCTTTAACTCACACAGTTTTTAATGAGAATCTACAACTACTGTGACGTGCAATATCCTGAGTAGTTATTTCTTTCCATTCTGAAAGTTATTTAGAAGTGCACAGGCTGTACATTGCAAATATCAGAAAGATATGAGGGGAGAAATTGCATGTGAATGCATAATATTCAAAGACATGCCAAACCCTTTCTAAAAATTGGCTAAATTACAAAAATGAACAGATTTCATGGCTTGATCACCTGCCAACAGAATGAACACAGAGTGTGTCAAGAGTACAATGGAGGCCCGAAAGACAGGGAACAAAATTGTCCCAACCCTGAAAACAAAATAAATCCAGGCAATCTTAATCATAACTTCTCATGAATATATCAAAAAGCTGACGTCTTAGGGCAAACCCCAAGGTGTGCAGGAGCATCTGAAGAGGTGGGCAACAATGCAGGCAGACAGGAACTCAAACTTTGAAACCTAAATTGCTCATGGCTTGCACAGAAGGTCAGCTGGAGAGGACAGAAGCCCTGGGATCACGCACGGGGAAGCCACACTTGTTCACAGCGTGTACTGCCCTCCAAAGGCCTCCTTTGGGTGCTCAGGAGAAAAGCTGGAATCATGGAGGGAGACCAGAGAAACCGGCCCTTGGCAGTACAGGCTGGGAAAAGAACGATGGATCACTCACGCAGGAAAGGCACAAAGAAGAAACTGGAGCCTTTTCTCAGAAGAAAAGTTTGAAAGTCTTTTTTGGGAAGAAAAAATAAAAAGAAACAGAAGCCACACTGCACCCCTCAGAGCACAGGTGCAGGGGCAGTGACTTGGAAGAGAACAATCTTGGTCTCTGTTAAGGCCACCAAGGTCTTGTAGCATTGGAGGAAGGGCAGCAGCACTGAGAAAGACCCAGCCCTGGCATCTATCAAGACGAGGCTGTCCGAGGATGCCACTGTCCCCGTTCTCACATCACTCCCTCCACCACATACACCTGCAAAAGCCAGCAACACTCTGCTGCCACAGCACGCTCAGTTATAGCAGGAAGGCTGAAAGCAATGTCCAGGAAGACACTCTAGGCACCCAGCTCCAGCCCGCAGTGCCAGGCGGCACTGACTGAGGAAGTAGGTGGTTCTCTGCAGCCTACCACAGCAAACAACACAGATCCAACCCAACTCACTCCTGGCTATGACCCCACCAGCAATCTAGAAGAGGCAAGCCCATGAATAGTATTTACCTCCATCTCTACTATCCTGTCTCTAAACAAAATAACAAACAATCCAAAGCTGCAATGCACACACACACAAGAAAAAAAGCAAAAGGTGGAGGGCCTGGTGTGATAGCGTGGTGGCTAAAGTCCGTGCGTTGAACACTCTGGGATCCCATAGGTGTGCCAATTCTAATCTCAACAGCCCCGCTTTGCATCCAGCTCCCTGCTTGTGGCCTGGGAAAACAGTCAAGGACGGCCCAAAGCCTTGGGACCCTGCACCCCTGTGGGAAACCTGGAAGAAGCTCCTGGCTCCTGGCTTCAGATTGGCTCAGTTCTAGCCATTGAGGCCACTTAGGAAGTGAAGCATCGGACGGAAGTTCTTCCTCTCTGTCTTTCCTCCTCTCTGTATATCTGTCTTTCCAATAAAAATAAATAAAGCTTTTTTTAAAAAAAAGCAAAAGGTGGGGAAAAAAAAATCTAAAAGGGCAATGAGATCAGAGATGACTCCAAAGTTGAGGCATCAGGGAAACTGAAGTGAGGTGTGACAAAATATTAAAGACAAGTGGAAAAGATCTACAAACAGATGGAGTTTCCCCAGAAAGACGGGAACCACCCAAGTTTAATGAAAAGGCTAGGGGAAGGAGATGAAGAATGCCTTCTTCACTGGCCTCGTTGACAGGCTACAAACAGCCAAGGAAAGAATAGCACACATAAAAACAGAAAATAGGAAATTATTTCAAATGAAATAGAGAAAAAGAAAGACAATAAAACAGTTTAGAGCATCTCAGAACTACAGGACAGTTATTATGGTCTAAAACAACAGTCAGAAAATGTTTTCCTTAAAGAGCCAGCCAACAGACACTTCAGGTCTGTGTGTCAAGCAGACTCTATTTCAACTGCTGAATGCTGTGAGAGCAGCACAAAAGCAGTCACAGACAATGTGTAAACAAATGGGTGTGACTGTGTTTCAATAAAACTTTATTTACAACAGCAAGCAGCAGGCTGGATTTCACCTACAGACACAACTTGTGACTCCAAAAAGCTTGTAATATACTAAGAGATAATTAAAGTTATCAAGTGATCATAATGCAAAGACTGGTAAGATATGTAATGAGAGAATTACAAAGCATAAGGGTTCAAAGAAAAATGCTAGGACTTAAGTCACTAGGTAAGAATGAGTACCCAAATGAGAATGCAATAGTCAATCCATAATCAACTATTTCTGATCAAAAAGGTTTACAATGGTTTTGAAGTGGTGAAATTTCAAAAATGGAAGAAGATACACACTGGAGGAAAAAAATATGTTTGGAAATTAATGTTAAAAACTGATGAAGAAAAAGACCATGCGTATACTTAAGTGTTACTGATTATCATTCTAGCCTTGAATTAAATAAACACAATGAAGTATTGTAGTTGGTTATAACCTCTTAAGAACTTTAGAAAGGTATGTTTCAAATAATAAAGCCTTATCAAGAACTTTCACAAAAGATACGATTATTTATCTCTAAGTACTAAGTTTATAAAATATCAATAATAGACTAACAGACTGATTTTCCAAACAAAGAAAAAGTTTACTTTGTATATGAGATAAACTTACAAGGCAAAATAAATCCCTGTTAACATTTGCACCATGAATCCTGAAGAAACTGGTATCCTGCTACTTACACCTTTGTATTTTCTTACATGCTGTCGAGGATATCCACAAACACAGATTCTAGAGAGACAAAAATAAATAAAGCATATTGTAAAATTGGAAAAAAAATTCAATTTTTTCAACATCTGTAAACCAATAAGGTATATTCTCACAGCAAACCTAGTATCTATTTATCTGTAATATTTTTTTGGAGTAAATTAGGATGAAAAAAAATATATAAAGCCTGAGGAATGGTCATATATAGTAAGAGAACCAGATTCACTTTCTGATTGGCTCAGCAATTTTGGTCACTTCAGTTACTAGTAATTTTTGGCTACCACAAAACCCATTACATGGAGCTCAGCTGTACTGCCATTAATGCACCAATGATGTGAGCCTAATCCCTGAGAAAATCCTCAACACAAACTGCTCAGTCCGAAACAATACTGTAAGTTGAACTCATGTCTCAGTCAGTATACCATAATAAATTTCAGACACAATAAATGTTTTATTATTTAAAACTCTAAAACATATAAAACATAAGCAAATATTTATACATTCCCGAATGCTGCATACACATGGCACCAAAGACAGAATCCTAAAGAGAGATGAGTATGTCTTTACTGATTTTTTAAAACAACCTATTATACACCAAGTAAGAATGCAAAGAAACAGGGCTGACAGTGATAAATGATTAAGAAATGTTAAAGTTGGTTTCCTTGGTGGTCTAGTAATTAGGATTCAGGAATGTTAAAGCTAAGGGCTATTTACTGTAGTGAATAGGAAACCACCCAAAAGTTGTACACAGGGAATAGCTACATAAATCATTTAGAGCACATGATGAAAGCTATAAAATATAGTGCTCTGAAAGTCCCCTGATTTTTCAGCAGATTGCACAGTGTTAGTTTTGTCTACTGTGTGTCCCGCCGCCATTTTCCATGAACAGCACTGCCATTCCTCTCACCCTTAGGAAGGCTAAGTCAACTTTAGTCAACTTTAATTACATAATTTATGGTAAGGCTACCAAACTACCCATGGCAGAGATAATCACACTAATATTTATTTTTAATAATAACAATGATACGTAAGGTACATTTCCCTCCTCTCTCTAACAGGCATTCTAACTAGGAACAATGGCTATCCTGTTAGAAATTATATTTTCTAGCCTTCCTCACAGCAAAGGGACCATGTGACTAAGTTCTGCACAGTGGCAATGTTAACTGGCATGGCAAGCCCTCGAGAAGCAGCTTCAGGCCTTCTTTCGCCTCTTCCTCCCTGCCTGCCGATGCAGTAACAGTCATCCATTTCCCTACAGGCAGGGTAATACCATGGAGAATGGCTGAATCCCACAACAGAAACAAGTCAGAACACACTAGAAACACAGACAGCCTACCCTCCAGTCCATTTTCCTGCTCGGGCATTCATGTTAAGGAGAAGCAAATGCCCACTTTAAGTTACTGTTCTTTATCTCTGTTAAAACATCTATGTCAAATCTACCTGATTCATTACTCCTCCATGATGCCACAGGGCATACAAAAGCCTCAGACTGGCACAGAGTCCTTAGCTGGATTGATTTCTAAACCGAAGCTGGGAGGGAACACGTTCTTTCTGCTGAGGTCACTACAAGCAGACAACGTGGGCATCCGGCTCTCTGAGGTCACCGTGAATAGTGACCTCACTGAAGAAGCCTATGTTTAAAATGAAAGTTCAAATGCCAACAAATGAAGACGATGGGATGGGAGAAAATGTCCTAAAAACCTCTTAGCCTCTGGGTCCACCTGATCCTAGGCTATTTCCATTTCTATTCTTCCCAGATACAACAGGCCTGGAAATGTTCTTTTTGGAATAGTCTGTTTTAATTCAGCTGTTAGTTGCAAGAGAGACAGTCCTAACCCGGAGAAGGGATCAATGACACACTTGATGGTGATGGTAACTGGATTAGACACATACAGGTTTAGAAACTGGGAAAGAGGGGTAGGGTTCAGGAAAGATGCTTTAGCCAGCAGTAAGTCAGCACTGTTATTAATGACTTAAGAAAGAACAACTTTATCATGGCTCTAGGATAGTCAACCAACTTTCAAATTCATTTAGGTCAGAATGGCAGAGGCAATTTTCTCAAACAATAACACCCTTGAAAGATTTACATAGATATAAGATCCCATTTTCTCTCATTCTCCCTCACCAGCTAAACATAAAAGAAAAAGCAGTTGTCTATTAGGAGCTGAACTAAAGCCTTTTCTACAGAAATGCAAAGAGTTATTTTTTTCTCAGAGCTCCTAAAAACTAAAACTGTAGTGATTTTGCATTCATCAATAAAAGATCCTTTCAGAGTAAAACACACACACCTATTTCTTTAGTCCTAATTCTGCTTATAGAATCAAAATTTAAAGTAGAAAAGATCATCTATCTTTACTCATTTGTTCAACAAATAGACACTAAGGTTCTACCGAATACCAGCACTTCTCTAAGTTCCCAGGATACAAAACAGCCCCAGAGGCCTTGACTTCCTGAAGCCCATAGCAGCCAATTCGTTACCTCAAAGGGGTTCAAGTGCCATAAGGAAATAACCTGCAGTGGAAGGGCTCACTCTAGAACATCCAAGGAGGCAACCAGCTGAGCTCAGATCCTCCCCACTCCTGCCTGCCCCAGGTCTGGTCCTGTCCAGCTGTGCCATTAACTTATCTCCATTCATGTCTTCTAGTACTGAAGAATTCTCTGACCTACTTTCAGCTTTCTTTTTATTTCACTATTCAAAGACACTCTGTTCTCATAACACCCTTTACAGAATTTAAATAAAATGCAAAACAGAACAAAAGAAGTCAACCTCACCAGGCCACATGACTGACTCCCCTGTTTGTCATCTGATTCTCCCTTACAGATCCCAAGCCTGCAGATCCAACCTTCAGAAGAGCATTGGAGCAGCATGACCTCCTTCTCTGTATTACAGTTACTCTGGCCCTGTGTGAACATTTGCCAAATCCTTAAACCATGTTCAAATAAAATCTCTTTTGGAAAACACACTTTGTCAAATTTCTGGGAGAAGTTCTGAGTATTGATTTCTAAGTGTGGAAAACACTTTGCTGTAATTCTCACTTTCTGGGAATAGACATTTGTCTTGTTTTTTAGAGTAAAAGTGAACTCATGAGACAGTTAACATATTCTGAGTTAAAACCATAAAATAATTAGAAGGCCCATTTTGGCACTGGCATTGAAACCAGCATCCCATATAAGCAATGGTTTGAATCCTAGCCTTTGCTTCCAATCCAAGTCCTTATATGCTAATGCACCTGGGAAAACATCAGAACAAGGCCCAAGTGCATGGGCTCCTGCCACCCACACACCAGTGTTTGCTGTTGCGGCTCATTTGGGGAATAAACAAGTGGATGAAAGATTTTTGCTTTGGCCTTTCAGGTCAATGAAATAAAGCTTTTAAAAAAAAGAAGACCAGGTTCAGGGAGTCTATGCTCTGTCCTCTTTCCTGTCCTCATTCTTCTGCCTTGTGAATTTAGGAGCTGAACAAAGGTTTCCCCTTCTGCCACTTTCCTCAAGTGAAGACCTCCCACAAAAATCATGCTCAACTAGCTGGCGGCAAGATTACCTTTATTTGGGTTGTGAAAGATGGGCAAGACTTACATGAACACAAATGTCCCTTATTCCATGCCCCCCACCACACCACAAAAAAAGAGTAAGAAATGAAAAAGATCAGCTACAGGTTTTCTCAACAAGGAAGGAACACTAATTTCAGACACATGCTCTAGGATGAGAATAGCAAACAGGCGAGGAAGAAAAGAACAGTGATGCTGTGCATCCACTGTGAATGTGTGTGTTCCTCACCGGGGATAACTGCCACCTGTAACTGTTATTTCAGAGAGAGCGAGAGAGAGAGAGAGAGAGAGAGAGAGAGAGAGAGAGAGAGAGAGAGAGAGCGTGCGTAAGTATGTAAGGAAGTAACTGTATTTGGAGAATTCATCCTCGGAAAGGCTAACTCAGGCAAAGGTGCCCCCAGTGGACAGAAAACAAAAAGAGATCTGTTCAGGTGATCAGGAACGTTGGTCTACAAGTGAGGAGAGGGGCAGGTTGCATTACACTGATGAGGACTCACAGCAGTCCACGTCTCAAGTCAACCAGCCATGTGACTCAGCAGCTGAACAAAATCAGAGTGTCCTCAGGCAGTGGGAGAGAATTCAACTTAATAGCTGGTACAGCTTCATCTTTAGTACTTACATTCCGTGTCAAGAGACAAGATTAGGCATAGCCATCTGTTAAGCAGACTCATATTAGTAGAGATGGCCAACAGTAATTAAAAAAGAAAGAAATTAATTCCTCAAACTAAGAGGGCTCAGGAGTATACTAACAAGACCTATTGGTAGCATTGATGAGTACATCCCTTTAAGGAATGCCTTATGTAATAGTCAGTACCAGCAATGAATAAAAATTTGTGGACGGGCCGGCGGCATGACCTAGTGGCTAAAGTCCTTGCCTTGGACGCTCCGGGATCCCATAGGGCACCGGTTCTAATCCCAGCAGCTCCACTTCCCATCCAGCTCCCTGCTTGTGGCCTGGGAAAGCAGTGGAGGATGGCCCAAAGCCTTGGGACCATGCACCTGCGTGGGAGACCTGGAAGCAGATCCTGGATCCTGGCTTCGGATTGGCATAGCATCGGCCGTTGCACTAACTTGGGGAGTGAATCATCGGACTGAAGATCTTCCTCTCTGTCTCTCCTCCTCTCTGTATATCTGACTTTCCAATAAAAATAAATCTTAACAACAACAACAAAAAAAATTTGTGGACTGTGACTTGCTCAGTTCAGCCCTCACCTGTCTGAGATCTCTGCTTCAGATGGTCCATGCACACTATATGGGGAGGAAGCACAGGCCAGCAAACCTCACAGTAACTGACTTGGTTTTTCCTCAATAGAAAGGATTTGTGTGTGTAATGGCTAAAGGATGAAAAGTTCCCAAGACTGTCTTCATTATTACCCGCCCCGTCAATCCATTACAACCAGATTAAGAACAACATCTATTAGTCAATGGATGTATTTCAAATGTGCCACAGACTGGTTGTGTTTATGAATCTTTCTTCCAAAACGACCTAACTGATCATTTCAGTATAATCATCAAGCAAAATGAGCAGCAACCAAAGAGACCTGGTGCATGCCAAAATGTATGGGATTAGCCGCCAAATTATGCGATTACTTTTACCTTAAGGTAGGCACACCCATTTATGATGTGCTCATCACCACAGCTCTGGAACCATTTTCATTCCACAGACACGAACTGACTTAAGTGAGATTAAAGAAAAGTGCTGCACAACTCTTTTCTAATTATTAAAATTTACAACACTTTGTAATTAGAGTATTTGATAAATGATTAAGGAAAATAGAAATTAAGAGAAATAGCAAAGTGGATTTTATCACTGAGAATACAGCAGGGAATTTAATACAAAAATAAAGAACATAAACCACCAAAATGAATGGAGTTACTCTTCTACCATGTCCCGTAGCTTAGGAATCATGATTAGTTTAAATAGCTGAAGTCTTCTGAATTATTTAGGTCATACACACATACACATAAACCCTTGTTTTCTTATGTTGCACAACATTTACACAGAATCCTTTTCTCTTGTGGCACAGAATAATCTAATATAAGTCTAGGGAAATTTTCCTTAGCCAAAATCCTACAGCTAGTATTTATCTATTTATTTAACCTTTCTTTCTCTCTTTTCTGGTAAACATTTATTAATTGATTGGAAAGGCAGAGATAGGGAGAAAGAGATTGATTTACCAAATGACATCAACAGCCAGTACTGGGCACAGACTGGGTACAGACTGAAGCCAAGAGCTCCATCCTGGTCTCCCAGGTAAGTAGCCACAGCCCAAGCACTTGGGCCACTTGGACCATCTTCCACAGCTGCTTTCTCAAGCACACAACAGGGAGCAGGATGGGAAGCAGAGTAGCCAGGACCCAAATAGCATTCTGATCTGGGATGTCAGTATTGTGTCAGCTTAACCAGCTGAGCCACACAACATGGCATCCTCTTACATCTAGTTTCAGATAATTGTGTTTCTCTTTGTTTTTAAGACTAGCATCTATTTGCACTCTTTGTTGGAGAATTATTCAGTTACCTGCTTGGGTAAAAGTAATACCCTACAATTTATATATATATTTTTAACCTACATTGTAAAAGTGGGTATATGAGAAGGCAGCACCTAAGGGTTTCATAGGACAAAAACCAGGGATACACATTCTTGCTGGATTTTTCTTTTTTTCCCCCTGATTTTTCCATGCACATTTTCAGGGCAACATCAACAGTGACTATTATTACAGCCTGTCTAGGAGATTTCAAAAATATTTACATATACATATGTAAACTACATAAGCATTCAAACATATATGTATACACACATATGAGTCGAAAAGTTTATGGAAAATGTGCATTATGAAAAAAACATGCATGGGTTTCAGGGTGTTTTTTTTGGCATCAAAACAAATTTTTAAGTCCATTTCCTATGAACTTTTTGAAGCTCTTCATATATGCATTCCAGAGTTCTTCAATCCTTAGATGGAAGAACAACAGCTATAGAGCAGGGCCTGGTCTTTGGGCTGTAAATTCTGCCGGTGAAAGTCACTCCTTAAACTCAGATCTCTTTAGGGGTCCTTACACTCATTTCAGTTCCTACCAAAGTCTTCAGGGGTCCACAGTGAGATGTGAGAAACAAAAAAAGCCAAATTTTAGTTTACAAATGATTGTCCTTCTCACCCTTCCCCATTTGTCACATTACAATAGTCTCCTTTTTGGTAAACAATGTGGAGAGTAGATATTAATAACACAGTGACTTGGCAAAATACAAAGATGGCAATATTATGTAAATCATTCCATCAGTTTTGAAATTTTACTTGGGAACCTCTGCTTTTAGATGATTTCAAGCAAGAAATGCATCAGAATGATTCAGTGAGTGGCAGAGACCGCATGCACACAGGAACTCTCTCTCCAAGGAAGGAAATGTACTTATGCATGGCCTCAGGAATCATCTGAATGCACCTGTGAGCCCTGTCTTGCCAACTGCCACCTCCCACTGCTCCACGTGGCTTTCTACCCTGGCCAGCACATTCCCTTTTTCTGCTTGCTGTGTGTGGATCAGTTGGATCTCTGTGTGATTGCTCCATGGACCTCCCTCTGGCTTAGTTGTGCTTTCTAAATAAGCTCTCCCAATACAAATTATTCCATAAATTCCTTAATCCTATAATACCCCTTATTTACTTGAACTACCACAGGCAACCATTTTTTGTTTTTTGTTTTGTTTTGTTCAGGAGAAGGTAATGTGTTCCCACAGAAAATGTAAAGCATCACAGAAAATCAAAAAGAAATTTAAATCATAATTCTACCAACTAGATATAAATATCATTAATATTCCAGTTACATTAAAAAAATCAGGAACCATGGTATATATACTAACATTAAATGTTATTATTTTTTAATGTTCCAATAATATACTAAAGGCTATGATAATTTATTTAGCCACCTTCTTGTTTCCGATTTTTTTAAACAAGAAAAATTTTTAAATTAGTATTTTTTATTTATTTCGAGGCACAGTAATTCCTGGCACAGTAAAAATGAATAAAAGTAAACAAAAAGTCAAACACATGTCTAAACCTGAAAAATCATCACAGTTTCATCATTTTAGATATTTAATATAATAACTCTCTGGTTAAATATTCCACTTACATATCATCAAGCTCTACATCCTGCATCAAGTTTTTTGTGATTTTCCTTCAGAAGACAGGAAGCTCCCTATGAGTTGAGTAGGCTGAGCTCTACACTAACTGAACATTTTAAACACATGATCACATTAAAAACAAGAAACATTTAGGCATGCAGCAAACTAGCTTTCCTGAGTTCACGTATTAAAAACAATTGAGATTTTAACTTACCTTGAACAAATCTGACACAGTGATTGAAGAGAAACACCGGGCATATAGGTTAAGGCAGCATTGTAACACAACAAAAGGAATGTCAATACTTCAAACCTAGAGACAAACCAAAAGAATATAAACAAGTTTTCAGAATTCTAACAAATCAAGCAAAATAGGTAAGAGGGTGACCACAGGGGAGGGAGGCATGGGACTGCAGGGAACAGACCTGTACAATGTTAGGTACCAATGATGGTAAAAAGTCAACAGGGAAAAAGAAGACTTCCCAAGGAACAGCCACACATACTTATCTTAAAAACTTATTTGTGTTCCAGATGACATTGGAAATCCAGTAACAAATCTAGACGTGTATTTCTCTTGCATAAAATAACTCACTAGTCACAAGCTGCTATGCATGCCTGATTACACATTACTGTCTGTCCACATGAAACGATTTTTCAAAGTCAGTGTCAACAGTATACCTGTTCTGTGCTGTCAGCATCTCTCGTTGAGGATGAGGTCCACTGTACACGACCTTGGATAAACCGTGCTGGGAGAGGGCACTCTCTGTCAGAGCCATGGACCCAATGCTGGAAGGCTGAAGAAACGACATTCAAATGAAGGGGCAAAAGCAATTCCAGTGAAAATGTAATATTTAGAACATGTATACCATGAAGAATGAACACCAGGAACATCATATACAATAAAAATATTCAACCACCTAAAATTTAATAAGTAGTTTAAAATCAAACTACAAAGGATAAACAAGAAATGTTTTCAAAAAAAATTCTAGTATGGAAATGTACAATTGCTACAAATTTAAACATAAGATTAAACTTATCCATCAGGAGGTAAGAAAATAGCCTACTTTCAATAGAGCTCTTACTACTACAGTTTAGCTCAGAGTTTAAAGATTTTGATTTTTCATTTTACTTTGAAAATAATAAATACTTTGGTGTTTTATACTTTTTAAGATATTTACCTCAAAATTAAACCCTAACTTATAGCAATATCAAATCTTATGAATAATAAACTTACTTTGATAAAATGTCACTTACTTCATGATACACAGATGGTTTGGATAAAGATGGAATCGTAAAACTCAATACTTTGCTATGTCCCTGTTTATCAACTATTTCCTATAAAAGTAAAAAAAATACATTGAAATCTTTACTTCTTTACACATAAATTTATTTTGTTAATCTATTTTTTAAAGACCTGAGTAGAAATTAGTCAGTTATAATCTTAAACCATGATATTCTAGTATCAATTATTCATAAATAGAAATAGGTAAAATGTACATCCTCTTACTTTTAAAATAGCTTTTAGAATGACTGAGACAGAGATGTACAGTCTTAATAACCGATCTTTCTAATATAACCAATTACATTCTCTAAATCAATTGGGGATATAAATACAAAAGGACTTTAACTTTCTTCCCATTTTTGAAGAGGATAAATCATACGTATCTAGAGCATCATATTAACTTATATACAAGCTCTATTCATAATGAAAATTCTAAATCAATGATATAACCACATTTTATAAAACTATGGTAAATATTAGCTGAGCTTCTAAATTTTCTGTGAAGATCAGAAACATCATTTATAGATGGTATACTTTAAGTTTAAAAAATGTAAAACACAACAATATTTTCAGATACCTCCTTAAAAGAACTGAAATCATAACGATTTCTAGTCTTCCATCTATCCTGAAGGATAGTTACATACTTATATGTATCCCTGTAGGGTCCCTAACCACATAAAATCTTTCTTTTTTTTTTTTTTTTGGAGAGAGAGAATAAACTGAGTCATTTGATGTACTAAAAACAAACAGTTTTACTAAAAAGTAAAGTAGTCACAAAGGTTATGGATTGGATTTTGCTGAAAAACATTGTGTTAACTACACTAAATACAAACCAAATTGTAAACCCCTAAAAGAAGAGCTTCGATGCATCCACTGCTGTGTACATTTCTGCTGGCGGAGACCGCAAGGTAGCACCAAATGAGTTCTGGGAGAAACTGAAGTGTAAATCGAAGTAACTGCTCTTCCCCACTGCGATAGAATTCAAAGAGCTGGTGGCAGACAGGTTCTAGCAACTGCAAGAAAAACAAAATGCTAATTCTAAAACTGGACTGCATTTCAATGACCTTGTTACATGAGATGTACAAGTTATTCATAACTAAGCTTTCAACCCTGACGGAAGGGTAAACAGGAACATATGTTTATTAAATTTGCACTATGTAAATTTCAGAACAGTTCACAACTTTCAGATAGTATTGGTGTGAAAACAGTGCCTTTTGTTTTACTTCTTGAAATTGCTATGTGGCAGTAAGTTTCTTCCTTAGCATCCTTCATTCCTGACTAGATACATGACAATACATAAATGACTAGCCATGGGATGCGGGAAATGAAATGGGATCTCCCTCCCAAGTTTCATCCGGTAGCAGTGACTACCATACAACATCATTTGGAGTGATCTCTAACCTTTTTCTTTCCCACCACACACCCCTCCCCCGACCCCATCCAGTTAGTAGAGTGGGCTGTATCATGAAAATACTTTCTTTTTATGATTCAGAAAGCAAGATAAAAGACACTCATAGGTAATGTTATTATAAAGCATATAAAATGATACACATAGTCTGTATGTCAAGAAATTCACAGGGTACTGGTTTTTCAAGGAAAACATCTTATATTTTCAATGAGCTATCCTTCATTAATTTAGGCAACAGATTTAAGTCAATTTACTCAACAGATTTTTCACTGCCAATAATTGAAATGAACAGAAACTAATTTATAGTGGGTGTTTTTGATTTGAAATAAATTAAATATACAAACTGAGAATTAATGTCAATATTATTTAAACAAGATTTAACAAAAGTCACAGTTCAATAAACATTGATTAAAACTAATCTTTCCTACTGAAAAATTACCTAACTCTGACAATTAATCCTTCATAAGGGATATTTCTCCACTCTCCAAATGGTCTTTTTGAGGGTGACACATGTCCATCAAAGCCATGGGAAGGTAACAAAGAAACTGGAGGGCTACAAGGGATTCTATTCATAGATACCAAGAAAAGATTTTAGGGTAGGAATGTTAAATAATGAGATTAAAAGTGGCATAAAGGAAGACTTTTAGCTTTTGGGGTACAATTTTTCAAAATGTAGTTTGTGGGCCAGCCTCAGCATCCTTGTTTTGTAGCATGACTCAGCTTTTCAATAAATCCCTGGGAAAGCTTTGAATGGATCAATTGATAAGGACTGCTAAGCTTAGAAAGTATTAGTAAATTATAAAATATATTAGAAAATATATTTAAGATGGTCTGCATGAGCAGAGAATCAAATTTAATCAAAGTGCATTCAAAGGCTTTAGAAACAGTTTGACATTCAACATTAAAAGCCTGCTGCAGAGCCAAATGAAGACAGATCCAAAGGGGAAGCTGAAATCACACGCTGCCAATAGACTGGATGAAGGCATGTACTTGAAACCCATTCAGCCTGGCATCTGTGTAGTGTGTTACGGCTTGCAAAGTACTTTCCCATACAGGAACCTGATCAATCCCAAAGCACTGTAGGGTGGAATATCATTATCCACACTTTCCACATGAGGGAATAGAGACAAAGAGGCCAGGATCACAAGGGTCAGTACTAGAGTCAGCTCCTTTAACTACTTTATACACATTCTGGAAAGTGTTGGAAAAGAAAACAATAAAATACACAGTGGGAAATATGGCCAGTGTTTGACCTCCTACTACAGAAGCAATGTGGGTAAAGCATTAGAATGGGCAGTGTTCCCTAGTGTCTGCAGTGAAATGCTAAATGTTCTTTCTCACAGTACTGTTAAAAAGAACAACACGTCAAGCATACTCTGTGTGTGTGTGTGTGTGTGTGTCTGTGTGTGTGTGTGAAATGAGCTTTTTTTTTTTTAAAGATTTATTTTTATTATTTTTATTGGAAAGGCGGATATACAGAAAGGAGAGACAGAGAGGAAGATCTTCCATCCGATGATTCACTCGCCAAGTGAGCACAACGGCCCATGCTATGCCAATCTGAAGCCAGGAGCCTCTTCTGGGTCTCCCACGCGGGTGCAGGGTCCCAAAGCTTTGGGCCGTCCTCAACTGCTTTCCCAGGCCACAGGCAGGGAGCTGGAAGGGAAGCGGGGCTGCCGGGATTAGAACCGGCGCCCATATGGGATCCCGGGCGTGCAAGGTGAGGACCTTAACCACTTGCGCCACCACGCCAGGCCCGTGAAATGAGTTTTTTAGAAGTCTGATGGGAACCTTATCATGTATCTTCTCTACAGTCTAAAAAGCACCCTGGCCTCTAAAACATGCAACATTCAAATGATCATTTACAACAATTCATTCGTAAGTAGGAAGTCTGTAATCCAGACACATTTCTAGTAGTAGTAGAAACGAGGCACAAGAAAGCGTGGCACACTGGGTTAAGTCACTGCTTGAGACAACAGCATCCATCTCCCACAGCTCTCCCACAGAGGAGAGCTAGATGGACTTGCAGGCTCTTGGCTCTGGCCTGAGCCAGTTCAAACTGTTCCAGCACTGGGGAGGCAACAGAGGATAGAAAATCTCTTTATCTTTTCCCCTCCACTACACTGCCTTTCACATAAATAAATTCTACAGAAAAATAATTAAGTTGGGAAGGTATCAAACTTTTGAGCTTGGGTGAACCTACTAGGAAAACCTTGCAAAAGTTTTGTATTCAACAATTACTAAGGAACATAGATAGGACAGAATACAAAATGGTTGGAAAGACTCTGCTATTCAGGTGTGGCATCAGCTGGCACTGGACCTCTCTCATTCTGGAACCCCAAAGAGGATTCACATGACTCTCAGTGAACAGCTGATGTTGAAACAGACTTGAGTACTCTTAGCCTCTAATTGGATGTCTAGCTAAAATTGTACTCAGTTGAAAGCCACGCTCAAGCTAACAGCATCATACCCATATAGACTCTATACATTTCCTGAACTCATTGTACACATCTATCTAACAGCCTTTCAAATGACTGATTTCTCTCCTGGAAAGTTCTTGTTCCTGGTTTTTCTCTCTCTGGTTCTACTTCAATCATATCTCAATTCACCTCCTCAGACCAACACACACTTCCCACATTACATCACATTTTTACATCCATTAAGTTTATTCACTGACATAGTAGTGCACATGTGGTCATTAAACTGTTTCTCTCTCTCTCTCTGTCACACACACACACAGATAGCTTTGGGAATATGGGAATAATTCTATGGGAGGCAGAATGGTATAGTGAATTTCATTTCATATTGTTCTTTAAAACATTTTCTTTACCTTTTATATATGTTAGATTTCATAATAAAAAGTGAGCATAATCAACTGAAAATAATGGTATCATAAACTGTAAGAATACTTACCTCACTTTGTGGCTCTTGGATAACTTTATAGAGAGATGAAACTAAGGAACTCTTGTCTTTCAAATTTGTGGCATAATCTGGTAAAGATGTTTCTGGCAGTGTCTAAACAAAGTAAAAAAAAGAAAGCTTAATTTTTTTTTATAAAATTTCCAAAATTGGAGAGTCCATAGATTAGAAGGGAGACCAGTTGTTGGCAGAGGCTGAATGAAGAAGGGGAAAGACTGAAGGTGACTAACAGGTGCAGATGGCAGGGAGAGGGAGGAGAAAGATGGATGTGGTAGGAGTGCCCTGGAATTAGACATTGCTGCTGGCTGCACCACATTGCAAAACTACTAAACAAATAAAAACACCATATTTTTACCTTAAAATAGTCAATTTTATCTTAATTATAGTTCAACAAAAAAATCAAAATAAAGCAGAAATTTATCCTATCCTCGACCCATCATCAGGAACATAAATGAACACCAATACTTCATCTTTGATCACAGTGTGAGGTTAGAATGAGGATATAAGCCATATACAAAGCTGGCCACATTTCTGGAGTATTATATAAGTCACATTATCTGGGTCCTGATTCTGACTAATCATGTTATATAAGGCTCTGATAATGTTTCAGACCTAAAAGCCACAGGATACTGTCTTACATAAATATGTCCTGAGGTACATATTGTGACTGGTAAGCTCTGTTAAGCTGTTCTACCTCATGAACTGGTGGGAAAACTTCAGCTTCTCAGATGTTCTATCACAAACCAGTTTTCTAGTGTAGCCTCAAACAGGGGGCAACTAATCAACACCCACACAAAAGGACAAAATACACACACACACGACAGGGAATCATAAAAAAAAAAAAAAGAAACCCATGTCATTCTAAGAATGACAAAATTTGACAAAATTCGTCTCCTGAGTTAGGATTCTTCCTCACCTGAACTACTTCCTTCCTCCAATCAACCAGTGCTAATCCTGCAGTAGACACCATGTCTCAAGATGTCTTGACAGTCATTTCAAGACATACACTGCTTTTTCCATATTCTACATCCTAGTGCTTCATGTTTCAACATTTGGCACGACTATACAGATATACATAAACAGACATGTAAAGTGGAACAGCACATCTTTTTACAATAAGGATTTAATCTTGATCTGATCTTTACTGCGAGCCCCTCGAGGGTAAGAACTGTCTTACCATTTCTCCATTGGCATCACTCAGCACAAAGCCTCGTTCTCAAACCTTTGCCAGGGGAACTTATCATAGACAGGAGAAGACAGAAACATTGTCACTGTTGATTCCTTGGTAGATTCTTTAAAAATAGGTCATGTTTTACCTTAGGACATAAAAATGAATGGCTTTTTAAACAATTCTAATAAGTCAGTTCTGTGTAGTAGAATGGTTAATAAATGTGAACTATTTGAGAGCCTTCCAACATCCTCCAGAGAAAAAAACAAGTTTCACTGCACAGCATACATAAAGAAGAGATTAGCGCATGCTTCCTTATTTCAAAAGCAAGTAATAAAAGAGCACCAGGCAACATTCCATTTCCGTCATTTGATCAAGAGTAGCATAGTGCTAATGGAATTTATATAAAAAGAATTAGTAGTCAAATAAAAAAGGTTCCTAATCTTCTGAATAAAAAATGAACCTAAGTTACATATTTCATATATCTAGTTTTCTATCATTAAAATACATTACATAATTTAATATGACACAATACTTGCATGTTTCTAACATGTCTATAAAATTTAAGCAGAACTGTATTAAAATAAATATTTTAGAGTTTGTGAATATAAGATTATCTGTTGTAACATACTATCTGGGCTAAAACTAAAACACTATTTTTTTAAGTTTATATATCAATTAATTCTTATGAGGTAAAATATTTTTTTGTGAAACAGCCAATGGAAGAAAGACAGCTCTTTTCTGAAAAGATAAACTTTGGGAAACCAAGACTAATAGTAAGTGAGAGGAGAAATTATCCTAAAAATTAATGTAATAACTTTGATTTTTTTTCACAATTCTGTCATTATTTCACTGCAAGAATGTGGGTAAAGTTACTATTGCATACAAAAAAAGAAGATATGGCTGTTATGTTTATGAATGGCGTTTTGAAAAGCTTAAGATTTAAAAGGTCCGAACACATTTAAGATCCGTTATAATAAGCATCTACATTTTCTTGGCCTGTATTAATTTCAAAGTATTGGCCTTCTTAAATACCATTTGAATCTCATATTTCAGAAGGAAGAGATGAAAATGAAAGGTAATGTATTGGAACATTATGCTGGAAAATTCTTCTTGGCAAAATTTGAAGACAGATGCTTCACACTCAAGCATCATCTGGCAGATTTTTTTTTAATATAAGGAGATAATATGGGCTGAGTGGAAAAGATTTAATGGAGATGGACAGATGGGAGAAAAACCAATAACTAAAACAACCTTTTCAACAATATCACTCCTAAGACTGGATTTGAATCACTTATTAAGATCCTGTGACTATCAGAAAAAAAAAAAAAAATGAGGAGTCCAGAAATCCACTAGGTAAATCTACACATAGCATTCATAAATACACACTATAACCTGAAAAATGTTTTACAAATAAATATTTGAAAAGAAAAAGATTGAGCTATTCATGAAATCTGGAAATGAAATCCTATTCTTACCGTTTTAGTAGAACATAAAGAAAAAACAAATAACATATCTAAAACAGACACTTGGAAAAAAATGTTAATATTTAGATTTTAAATGCAAGATTTTCACAAATCAAACTGTGTTGTCTCTGTACCTGCAAGGTTCCTGAGCAAGATTGGAAATTCAGACTATGATGCTGAAAATGGGTTTTTTTACTGACCACCTGCTTCAATTTCCTGATGAGGACACTGATGACTGGAGAGCTTATATGATTCGCCCAACATAACAAATCCACCTAGTAAGAAAATCAGGATTTGATCAAAGGATTTCTGACTCTCAATTCACTTCATCAAGCATGGTGACCTTGACATTATTAGTAATATTGTCTTTATTTTGACTAATAAATGTTATTTAATATCACAGATCACTTCAAAGGCAGATAGAAATCATCCTCATTTTAAAAGTACTTAACCAGTGTTGCCAGTACAGTGCAGCAGGTGAAGCCATTATCTGTGATATTGATGCCAACATCCCCTAGCTGTGAGTCGAATCAAGCTAGTCCACTTCTCATCAAGTTACCCACCAATGAGCCTCAGAAGCAGTGGAAAGTGACCCAAACGCCTGGGCCTGCTGCCAAAATGGGAGACCTGGATGTAGCTCTCAGGTCCTGGTCAGCCAAACCCAGGCTTGGTTGTTGTGGCCATTGGGGAGCAATCTTGCAGTTTTTCTCTCTTTCCCTAATACTCTGCCTTTCCAACAACAACAACAACAACAGCAACAACAAATAATAATAATAATAATATTTGGAAGGAATGACAAAGACAGACCTTTCATCTGCTGGCTCATTTGCCAAATAGTGGCAATGGTTAAAGCTGGGCTAGTCTGAAGCCAGGAGTCGTGAGCTTTTTTTGGTCGTCCACGTAGGCGCAGGGACCCAAGGACTTGGGCCATCCTCCCCTCCTTCCCCAGGCCATTAGCAGGGAGCTGCATCAGAAGTGGAACAGCTGGAACTCCAACCCAGGTCCATAAAAGTGTGAAGGCTTAATCTGCTACACCACAGCACCAGCCCCAATAAATATATTCTTAAAGGTTTATAGCATATTTCTACCCAAACACATTTTTAGCCTTCTACAAGGAACTTCAAAACATCTGAAGATAAATGGAATTAGAAAATACATGGTTATCTTGGCACACACAAAAAATATAAATCCACATATGCTTTTCCTAAGGAACATTTGCCATGAACTTTTCCAAGTCCTTAGTATTCCCTCTGCTCTGCTGCTGATTTTGCCTGATAACTTTATTATCCTTATCAAACACAGAGCTGAGTTCAGTACATATTTATATAATTCAGAGTTATGCTCAACATGATTTTCAGGAATGGTGTCTTCCAAATAAATGACAACAAATACTCATTTTCAAAGTGATCGAAAACTAGTAAATCTTGGGGGAGGAGAGTAGAACAGAAATAAATTAAATTAAATTACCTTTTACTTCATAAGACCTGTGATTTTATTCCCTTCTCACAATGAAGAAGTTTCACTACCTTCATAAACCACTACCTTCATAAACCAATTTTTAGTAAAACACTGTGACCCAAGTAATTTATTCTCTTGGTTAACTATCATTTAAATAGTACTGTGCATTTATTTGTACTCTGGTTTCTTTCAGTGGAAAAAGAAATTCAGGAAATAAGATCTGTGCACCTTGTATGTGGGGTGGTGTTGTTTCTTAGGTTTTCTCTGTGAAAGGAGCTAAGAAGCACATACATGTGAGCCTATTTCAAAGCATTAAGGGAAAAAAACAACTTCCATGTTTCCACGAACATTCTGAGGTACCTTCATCTATGTATGGATACACACATACATATCATATACACATCTAGAACTCAGGATGGGGTCAGCACTGTGGCTTAGAAGGTTAACCTGCTGCCTATAGCACTGGCACCCAATATGGGAAGTGTTTAAGTCCCAGCTGCTCCACTTCTGATCAAGTACTCCGGTGATATGCCTGGGAAAGCAGTGAAAGATGGTCCCTGCACACACCAAGGACACCCAGGAGAAACTTCTGCCCTTAGCCTGGCCCAGCCCCAGCTGCTGTGGCCATCTGTAGAGCAAATCAGTGGATCAAAGTCTTCTACCTCTGTTTCTCTTTAATTATTTGAGACACAGAGTTCTGGGCACAGTGCAGTAGCCTAGTGGCTAAAGTCGTCGTCTTGCATGCGTCCACTTCCCATCGAGCTCCTTGCTTATGGCCTGGGAAAGCAGTAGAGGACAGCCAACCATGTGATAGACCAGGAAGAGGCTCCTGGCTCTTGGCTTCAGATCAGCTCAGGTCTGGCCATTGTGGCTACTTGGAGAGTGAACCAGCGGATGGAAGATCTTTCTTTCTTTTCTTTTTTTAAGATTTATTTATTTTTATTGAAAAGGCAGATACACAGAGAGGAGGAGAGACAGAGAGAAAGATCTTTCATCCAATGATTCACTCTCCAAGTGACCGCAATAGCCGGAGCTGTGCCAATCCAAAGCCAGGATCCAGGAACCTCTTCCGGGTCTCCCACACGGGTGCAGGGTCCCAAAGCTTTGGGCCGTCCTCGACTGCCTTCCCAGGCCACAAGCAGGGAGCTGGATGGGAAGTGGAGCAGCCAGGACTAGAACCAGCACCCATATGGGATTCTGGAGCCTTCAAGGCAAGGACTTTAGCTGCTAGGCCACCACGCTGGGCCCTGGAAGATCTTTCTGTCTCTCCTCTCTGTAAATCTTCCTTTCCAATTAAAATAAATAAGCCTTTTTAAAAAAAGAAAAACAGGGGGAATTTTGAGACACCTACCTGGCAGCAGCAGCAGGCAACCCCGTAGCAGGCTCTAGGGACTTGGGGTTATGGACTTACAGGGGACATGGGGGATGGCACAGTTGGGGCGAGTGGGGACCTGAGGGTTCATGCCCAGGTGAGGAACTTCCATAGACAAAGAAACTGTACTTGCACATAAGCCAGGAGGCTGAGACCTACTGGTTTGAGGGGGTAACGGGAGGACCTTTAAGGGTCAGACCAAAGTACCTGCACACGTGTGAGACCTGAGCTGGGGTAGTTAGCATCGGCCATCATTGAATACCACCCACTGACACACACTAAAGCTAGGGCTGGGCGCGTGCCTGACAGAACTAGGTCATAGTACCCACAAGTGAGAGTCACAACAGGGGATGAGTAATGTAAGCCTGGGCCATGATACTAACCAGCACACTGGAGAATCAGGACTAGAGGCAGAAATTTGTTGAGGGGGCGTATGTGGGCTCACTGTTGCAGAACTACACTCTCCATCGGTATGCACGAGATCTGTGGCTGGGAGCTAAAGGAACAACATGCCTGGGTTGGAGTTCCCACTGGTGAATGCCAAGAGCCAGAATGGGGGAAGCGGGCTGGGCTGGACATGGCTGGCAATCTCCCTCAGCATGGAAGTGGACTCGGTCTGGGGCGTGCCAGACCAGGCTAGACTCCAGCACCCATTGGTGCTCGTGAGTGCCAGGGTGAGTGTAGAATGGACTGGGCTAGGTCTCAACTCCCGCTGAACCATGTGAGAGCTGGATCTGGGCATGGACCAGGTGTGGCTGGATTGTAAGACACAGCAGTAAGAACCAGAATGGGTGTGGGCTGGTTGGACATGGACACTGTTCCTGTCAGGACAAGAGGTGGAGTGAGTCCAACCAGGACCAAGGACCCATTGCTGTGCACGAGATTTGCCACTGAGAGGAGACCTGAAAGAACAGCTTGGGAAACTCCTTTGTCAGGATGTGGTCCTTGTAAGTGAGCACAAGAACCAAGGCAAGGAGCAGCCCAGATCAGGCTAGGTTACCCACCAGCATACATATGGGTCAGATCTTGGGGTGGGCCAGGCTGGGCCAGTTCACAACATCCACTGGCACATCTAAGAACCAGGAACGGGTGCAGGAGGAGATGGGTTAGGCTACAACACCAGCCAGTTCACATTAGGGCCAGGACTGGAGTTGGCTGGGACAGGCTAAGCTGTAGCACTCACCAACATGAGCTGCAGCTGGAAGCAGGCTGGACCGATGCCAAAGTGAGGTAAGTCATGCCAATTTGTGTGCATCTGTGTGCAGCCATGCCAATCTGTGAGCCCTGGGGGGGGGGAAGGGGATCCGGCAGGGCCCGGGTTCCCTGGCCTGGGTTCTCAGGCCGGCCTGAATGATAGTTACTGGGTCCATGAGCTCCAGGACCGAAAGTGGCTTTTGTTGGGGCCCAGGTCACCTGGACTAGGTCCTTGGGTCCAGTTGTGAGAACTGGTGCCCCTTAGTATAAAATAAAAGATAGAGCAACAGACAACAGGCTCTAATGTGCTTGGAGGATATGGCAGCCCATTGGGACCTTTAGAGAACATCTGGTACCATACCAGAGGAAGGAGAACAGAACAAATTGGACAACTGCCTCAGCCAACCAATGACAGCAAAAATCTGGGTGAATGGAGACTCTAAGGGTGACTGTATTAGCCAATGAACATTGGAAGGAATTCCTCATCCTTGGAGCATTTCAGACCTATAGAAGCCACTTGGGCAGAACTCTCAGAGTGGAGTGTGTGCCACATCAGGACCCTGGGTTGAATACAAGTAGCTGTTATCCATCTCTGGGTACTTGGGTGGTTAGGAGGCTGGGTATGACCTCTCACCTTATTCTCCCCCTTCCTCCAGAAACAGAAAGAAGAAATAGAAAATTTGGAAAGATCACACCCACTTTTCCCTAACTTCAATCCTTCCCATCCTGATCAACTTTGTAATCATTATCAAAAATAAAAATTAAAACTTTACATTAAAAAAAAAAGGTCCATACAAATCTTAAAAAGAAGAAAATGTGAGTTCACATTGATTCTCTTTATCCAGTCTAGAAGAACTAGAAGAACTAGAGTTCTTCTTTGCCTTTCCCCATTCCACATTTATAATTCTGTTCTCAGGGAGAAATCTCACTCTCATTCTTTCCTCAATATACTGACACATTTGTTGCATTCACTTCTCTGCTCAGTGCAAATCCTCTAGCCAACTCTTTTACATGTCATCTCTGAACCCCTTGGCCCCAACTCCCACTTATGCTGAGAACACACCAATGCTGATCCTCCCTGCCAACAACTGTTCCTATCCAAGACAGTAAGGGGAGGGAATAAACAGATGGGAAAACAAGCTAACTCAGTCATGCTTTTTAATAGTTGTTCCTTCCCCTATTACCTACCCTTTAACATATCCCCTCCTCATGGTTATCCACCTTAAGGAATGGATAATATGTGCTTTTGCAAATCTGATTTCATCATTAAACAAAGCGTAACTGGAAAGAAACAGTATTCAACTGCTAAACTGACCATCAACTTGACCCTCAAAAAAATCATAGTAATAACAAACCACACCAAGCCTTTTTGAAGAAGGGAAAAAAAAGAAAAAACAACTTAAAACCATTTTGAATGAAGAGCACATGTAAGATTTGGCCAAACTATCAAAAAGCATGTTAGAAGGCCACCACAGGCGGCCACATTCTGCATCCCTTCAGTGCTTAGGGAGTCCACAGAAAGATGTTCAAGCCATGACTGCATAAAAGCTGAGAGAGTTAAGAATCCGCCTGCCTAGCCAATAGTGTTAGATAACAGGGTGGGAAGGCCAGCTGTTGGCAGGAAACACTGAATCTGCCAAGGACACAAAGCAACTGACATCTCCTAACAACTTCCGTTTTTGAGTGACTACTGTATTCTGACTGAGAAGCCTTGGGGTTTAAAGTCATAGGTTATTGAGAAGTTTTCAGTATGACTACATTTGGAAGAACGGAGTGTCCAACTCTTGCCTGAAGGATCTAAATTGCTTTGATGCAGGGAGGTAGCCTTGGTTCCCAGTCCAGGAGCACAGCTTCAGTGAAGGCCTTTCTGAAGACAACATGCCAAACATGTTACGTTGTTGTAGTTTCTAAGATTTCAGTAACCTGTGTCCACTCTGAAGTGTAGACCAGGAGTTAATTAAAACCCATTATGCAATCGTTCCTCAGCCTTTTGGCTAAGATCGAGTGAAAAACCCATTACACAAACCTAACAAAACGCTGTTTCATTTCAGTTTCACCCAAACTCTATCCTTCAGATGCTATCATTTTATTTTTTCTTCTTTTTGGTATGAGGTCCTCAGGATACCTATTGTACAGTCTTTTATTGAAACAAACCAATAACTCAACTCTAAGTTTGCCTTTAAAGTTTGGCTGGACAAAAGCAAAGTAACAACTGCAGGCTAAAATATTAAACTCCTATAGTTCACAGTAATTTATATAATGGCAGGGGGAGATAATTAGTTTATTTAAGGAACACAATTTTAGTTATCATAGAGGAGAGTTCAGGGAATATGAAAACATAAATGTTGTTTTCTTCATTAACTAATCAAAGGTTACACACTTTTCTTATAGCTAAGCAGAGAAAGATCTATTGTACAAAGGTGGGCTTCTTCTCACCCCTGAACTTCTTCTCACTGCTGATATTCCCAGTTCAAATGCCCCCTATACCACACTGCCCCCTATACCACACTGCCCCCCCAAAGTGAAACAAATATTTCGATAATTAATCATCAGCGATTCTTTGAGAAAAATGAAATTGATTTCCTACAAAAATAGTATTAGACATAAATAACTGCCTATTAAGAGTTTTGGTGTCCTACTTCTTCCATGGCTATTTAGCTTTATGGTCATACAGAGGAAATGTAAAAGCCACTGGAATTTAAACGGCAGACAAAACTTCTCTAAACTACAATGGCTTTGTTAGTTCAACAAATGTTACCTTAAACTCTGACAGCCACTCCTCCACGATGCCTTTCTCTGAAGTGAACATCTTTCCACATCTGCTCTAGACCTTCAACCTGAAAATTAACATAGGAAAAAAGTTAGAATTTTGAATATATTTCTTTGATCATCTGATTAAAATGAAAAGAGGTAATCTGGTACAATAAAGGAGCTCATAGCAAGCTTCAAATGACTAGATTTATTTCAAAACTAATGTGCACAAACCAGCCTTAAAACCCAAGAATTCTGACACAAGTATAAATACTGCAACATGATGAAGTGGGCTCTGTAGCTTTCAGAATGGCTTCTAGGAATGCCACCCTCAAACACACTGGATATTTTCCCCCAGCTGCAATCAAACAATTTCAAAAATATCCCCATCTTAAGAAGACTGTAAGAAACATTTAAAGACTGTGAAAAATGCAAAAAGATGTGTCCAAAATTGGCTCTATAGAAAGCAATTTGATTATATTATCAGTTTTTCCTTGCAACAGTAATTAAGAAAGCCATTTTGATTCTTGAAAAATACTTACTTAAAAAGTAAAAATGACAACATCTAAGATGATGGTCTGCCAGCCTAAGAAACAAACAAACAAATAAAATTATCTGAATAATGATGTTTGTTAGCAATAGCAGAACACTGCAGTGGAAATATGCACCGGCAGTAAACTGTGGGCATATTCAAGGAAGCCAAGGCAAGGCAAAGTTTTCCAAGGCAAACATGAGAAGGACTTCCTCTGGTATTTTGAAACATAATCTCTGGTCACGAGGAGTAAGGACAAGAGTGCTGCTAGTCTAAGGGTGGTGGAGCAGAGAGTAGATGTCTATCCCCAGAGCGTTGCTTGGGCAAGCGTGTGGCTCTGGTCGAGTCACCATCAGGCAGTCACGTACCAGTCTTGATAAGCTCCCAACTTTTTAAAATCAATTAATTAATTAATTTTCATGAAAGTTGACACAAGCAACTCCACTGTGATTCTGACAACTCCCATGTTCTGTTCAGAGACCCTATTTGACGGCAGTTACTCAGAGAATTAGCCTTTACTTAAACACAAAAGAGAAATGCACCAAGCTAAAGAACATGCAAAATAGTTTCACACTGGGCAAAATTTGTCCAAGTACTGTACTTTTCCTCACCTAGCCATCTGTACAGGAACAAACTTTAGAAACCCTTTCTTACAGGACTTTAGTTCCGCCTAAACTTCCTAACCTCCCAATTCAGGTACAAAATCTGCATTAAGTTTCTGAATTGTCAACAGTATAATAATGTAGTAAAAACTGAAGCAGAACTGCCGAAAACTGAATCCTGACTCAATTACTTACTTGTAGTATAAACTTGGGCAAGGTATTTGCCTTGCTTTTTTTCTACTGTGACACAGGGATAAGACTGCAAGTATTTCCAAGGGGTTAATGTGAGGATTAGACTTTAAAATGCAAACAAAAGCACTTATCACAGTATATAAATGATAAAGGACTATTATGCAGTATCATTAAACAATGTTGCTAACTCAGTTAACCTTTGCTCAACTGTCTATCAAAGCACACAGATGAATAACACAGGTTCTTGCTACCGAACATACCCTCAAAGTTCTGCTATAAATTCTCATGAAAACATATTTAACAGAAGTTCATATATAATATGCATATATATATTCATATAACATACTCATCTGTATGTAGATAAATATACATGTGGTACATACATATGAGGAATCTACAAAAAGTTCATAGGAAATATGTATTTTGAAGAAACTACAAATGGACTTATAAATAGATATATTTCTTAATTGTATTTTTCCACGCTCTTTTAAGCACCCTACAATATTTACTCATTCACAAAGAATCACGTGAATGACACACATTTATTAGAATAAATGATAAGCAAAATTATCCTTGAATCAAGTCAAGCTATCAGAAAATCACATAACTATATCCTATTATTGATTTGATAGAACTATCTACTGGCATAAACTTTGAATTTCTGTTCAAAATACCAATGTAAATATTGCTAGATCAATTATTATCCCTTAAAAGCAAATAAGGAAGAAAATTTACACCCTTAGTTTTCACCATTAGGAAAAACTCCTGACAAGTAACTGGTTTGCTGTTATATTCAAAGATTGTGAATCACCTAACTTTGCTTTGATTCTAACAAATCAAATGGGGGCCACAGGTTCTGCCCTGTCCACAAAAGGCCACGCTGAAATCCTACTGGCTGTTTTATTTTATATTCTTACCATTATTTTCTGTCTGCCTGTATCTACTCAGTATTTTCCTCTTGTTTTACATTTGTGAAGTAAATGTAAATGCACATAGATTTCTGTATACATTCTGCTATCTAATAAACTCAGGAGAGAACAGTCATCACAAGTAGAAACACCTTAACATATTACAAAGATATTGGCAGATAACATTTTTACAAAAATTTAAAATAACTCTGAAGTTAAAATTAAAGCTACTCTTAAAAGGATTAGAAAGAACCAATAGGAACATGCCAAAGACCAAGGATATCCAATGCAATCTTGAGAAGCCATGAGGCTGGAGCACTTGGATTTGAAGGTTTCAAGACTCATAACCAAACTCCCCAAACCACAGTAACTAAGGCAGTGTGGTACGGTCAGAAGAACAGAAAAATAAACATGAAGAACAGTTTGGACAGAAATAGATCTACACACATACAGTCAATCAAATTATGATGAAAGTGACACTAAATAAGAAATTACAACACCAGGGGTTGGGCCAACTGTATAGCTTCATGGGGACAAGGGAGGGAAAGAGCCACGACCTCTCCAGCTCACAGTGCAAGCAATGGCCAGTTCCAGGTGAATCATAGACCTAAATGTGTGTTTTATAAGAAAACACAACCGAATCCTTTCATAACCTTGGGGTAAGCGAAGATTTCTTTTTTAAATAGGCAGAAAAGCACTAATCGTAATGCAGGGAGGAGGAATAAAATGACCTTCATTAAAAGTGAGAACTTCCTATTTATCAAAAGGTATTGCCAAGAGATTGAAAAGGCAAAGTCATGAGGTGGCAGAAGATATTTGCAATTCATATATTTGAGACAAATGTCTGATAATCAGAACATACAAAGGACTCATAAATGATTCAGAAAAAAAGCAGACAATTCAATAGGGGAAAAAAAGCATCACCTGTCCAAGTAGATTAAAAAACAAGGTGCTCAATTTCATTAGTCAACAGGGAAAATACTAAAAGCCATAATGAAACACAACACCATCATCTTCAACAAGAATGGCTAGAATGAAAGACAGGTCTTACCAAATATTGAAAAACGATATTTTGCAATCAGGATACTCAACAAAACTAGTATAAACACAAATTGGCACAACATCTGAAGCATTTTTTGGTAAGAGCTATCCTGTCTAACTGAATACATGTATACTCCAGGCACACAGCAAGGCAACATAAAAATACTCCACAAAACTGTGGACATATGTTCTCTGAAGGATATATCCAGGAATCTTTATCAGAAAAGCAGCTCTTTTTATTTTTTTTTAATAGCCAAAAACTAAAAACAAACTAAATGTTCATCAAGAGTTGAGGCCCAGCACGGTAGTGTAACTAAAGTCCTTGTCTTGAACACACCAGGATCACACATGGGCGCTGGTTCTAATCCTGGCATCCCCGCTTCCCATCCAGCTCCCTGCTTGTGGCCTGGGAAAGCAGTCCAGGATAGCCCAAAGCCTTGGGACCCTGAAACCATGTGGGAGACCAGGAAGAGGCTCCTGGGCTCCTGGCTTCGGATTGGCACAGTTCCAGCCATTGCGGCCGCTTGGAGAGTGAATCGTTGGATGGAAGATCTTCCTCTCTCTCTCTCTCCTCTCTGTATATCTGTCTTTTCAATAAAAATAAAATAAATCTTAAAAAACAGTTGTATGCATATCTTACAGTATACTATACTCAACAAAAAATAAATGAATAAACCAGCCATGAGATACTTTAAAAAATTTGTGGAAATGGATTTTAAGAGAAGTCTATTTTCTTTCTTTTTTTTTTTTAAGATTTATTTATTTATTGGAAAGTCAGATATACAGGGAGGAGGAGAGACAGAGAGGAAGATCTTCTGTCCAATGCTTCACTCCCCAAGTGAGCACAACGGCTGATGCTATGCCGATCTGAAGCCAGGATCCAGGAACCTCTTCTGGGTATCCCACATGGGTGCAAGGTCCCAAAGCTTTGGGCTGTCCTCGACTGCTTTCCCAGGCCACAAGCAGGGAGTTGGATGGGAAGTGGAGCTGCTGGGATTAGAACTGGCGCCCATATGGGATCCTGAGGCGTTCAAGGCGAGGACCTCAGCCGCTAGGCCACGCTGCTGGGCCCAACAAGTCTATTTTCAAACAAAAATATTTTGGGGGCCTTTGCTGTGGTGCAAAGTTGCCACCTGCAACCCTGGCATCCCACATGGAACCACGCTGAGTCCCAGCTACTCCACTTCTGATCCAGCTCCCTGTTAATGGCTCAAGGGTTTGGGCCTCCACAATCCATGTGGGAGACCTGAATGAATGTCTTGGCTTCTAGCTTCATCCAGGCCCAGCCCAGGTCGTTGCATCCATCTGGCAAACTAACCAGTTCATGGAAGATCTCTCTATCTCTCCCTCCCTCCTTTTGAATTACCAAGTCAGGCAAGAATACCATGCTTGGTGGAATAGGCTGGGTACAGAGTGGCAGACAGAGCAGGTCTATGTGTAGAATTCTGAAAACCTCCAGGAGCAAAGAACAGAAAGAACTGTGGTTGTCAGGGAATAGAGGGGACTACAAGGAGTGGAGAGATGGGTTCAATGGCATGAATAATTTTTGAAAATCATAAGTACAGCTTGGTGACTATAGTTAATAATGTTTTGCATATTTTTAAATGCTGAGGCAGTAGATCCTGAATGTTAGCAACAACACATAAAAAGATTAAGTATTTGAGGCCATAGTTATGCTGACTGCTTGATATAATCATTTCACAATTATAAGAGCAAAACATTCTGTTATATCAAAAATACATGTGATTTTGCCAATTATACCTTATTAAAGCTAAAAAACCTACACATGGCAAAACTTACATAATTGTTGCAGGTGGCAAATTTCTTTTAACTCATAAAATGGAAAAGTATTTTAAGATGTTAGAAAAAATGTTTAAACACTAAAAACGGAATCTGAAATATTAATGCTTAAGGAAGGAAAGATGATAATATGGTGAGATGTGTACTTAAACAAATACAAGATGAAAAGCCAACAGTGTTTCCCAGTTGAAAGGAGCTTTTGTCCTTACCACATATCAATACAATTATAAGAACATTTTTCCATAATCTCCAAGTTCTATGATGAATAAGAGTCCCAACTAATACATCACTAAATCTTAGGTAGGGCAGTAGCCCACGTGATCATAAAATAGGAGCAGTGATTTAAAATCCGTTTCCCTCTACCAACATGCACCCAAGGGCCCTTCAAAGTTGCTAGCCCACCTCCACATTTCCAACTTCATATGTAACCTATTAACATTAATGGCAAAGTCTTGTTATATAACTACAATCTTTATAAATTTAATTAGAGATCTCAAGTAATCTTCAAAATATCTCTCATACTTAAAAAAATCTTTATTCCTCTCAAAGGTAAAAGAAACAAAATTAAAATAGAAGTTTCTTGCTGTGTAATTAAACCCTATTTTTATCAAGTTTTGAAGCAGAATACTTAAAAGCACATCACAGGGGCAATGGCTCAACTGGCTAAGCCTCTGCCTGACAGTGACAACATCCCATATGGGCACAGTGTGTGTCCCGGCTGCTCCACTTCCCATCCTGAGAATGCAGCAGATGGCCCAAGTGCATGGGCTCCTGTGCCCACCTGGGAGACCAGGAAGAAGCTCCTGGCTCCTGACTTTGGATTAAATAAGAGAGACAGAGAGGAAGATCTTCCATCCACTGGTTCACTCCCCAAGTGGCCGCAATGTCCAGAGCTGAGCCAATCTAAAGCCAGGAGCCAGGAGTTTCTTCCAGGTCTTCCACGCGGGTGCAGGGTCCCAAGGTTTTAGGCCATCCTCGACTGCTTTCCCACAAGCAGGCCACAAACAGGGAGCTGAGATGGGAAATGGGACAGCTGGGACAGGAATCGGTGCCCATATGGGATCCTGGCAGGTTCAAGGTGTGAGGATTTAGCCATTAGGCTATCATGCCAGGTCCTTCATATAAAAATGAAAATAAGTACGACCCAGTGTGGTAGCCTAGCAGCTAACGTCTTCACCTTGAAAGCTCCAGGATCCCATATGGGCATCAGTTTTAATCCTGGCAGACCCACTTCCCACTCAGCTCCCTGCTTGTGGCCTGGGAGGGCAGTGGAAGACAGCCCAAAACTTTGGAACCTTGCACCCATGTGGGAGACCTGGGAAAGGCTCCTGTCTCCTGGCTTTGGATTGGCTCAGCTCCAGCCATTGCAGGAGCTTGGGAAATGAATCAACGGATGGAAGATCTTCTCCACTGTCTCCACTCCTCTATTTCTACTTTGCAATAAGAAAATAAAAATAAGCAAATGCAAACTTTAAATGATTCTTTTTCATACCACGGTATGAAAGCAAATGCTCAGAAATAACCTTGAGCTTCAAAAAGAAGTGCTCATCTCACCACCTGGGCAGCGCTTACCTAAAAGCAATCTAACTTGTGGATAAATTGCCTACAGTTTTAGTCAGGGCGATTTGAAAGTTACCTTGTGAAAGAATCTTACAGAAATCCAAGGGAAAGACCAACACAAGAAGGCCTTAAGGGAAAAAAGGAAATAAAACTAAAACTTAAAGCCCACTTGCTGAAGGTAGTTTGTCCACTGTGACTGCTCTGCTCCGCTCAGTGCACCTGCTGCATTCTTTATTCCAACTGGCTTCCTAACCTACCCCTGTGCCCCATAATGGCTCTCCTAATCCTATTGGGTCCTTCTGTTCCCTACATACACTCTGCCAAATCTACACTTCTCTATGAACCACCCCCAAATTCTTTAAATAAATTTCTGAGTGTGCCAATTCCTTATCTGCAACTCACTAATCACTCCAGACATTGGCTCTCTGAGGCTCAACCATTGAGACCAAGGATATAGAATCATGGAGAAGCAGATTATTTAGAAGCAGCTTTCTACAGACAGAAATGATAAATATATGTAGTATCGGGCCCGGCGCGGTGGCGCAAGTGGTTAAAGGTCCTCACCTTGCACGCCCGGGATCCCATATGGGCGCCGGTTCTAATCCCGGCAGCCCCACTTCCCTTCCAGCTCCCTGCCTGTGGCCTGGGAAAGCAGTAGAGGACAGCCCAAAGCTTTGGGAACCTGCACCCGTGTGGGATACCCGGAAGAGTCTCCTGGCTTCGGATCGGCATAGTATCGGCCCGTTGTGCTCACTTGGGGAGTGAATCATCGGACGGAAGATCTTCCTCTCTGTCTCTCCTCTCTGTATATCCGCCTTTCCAATGAAAAAATAATAAAAATAAATCTTAAAAAAAATATATATATGTAGTATCTACCTTAAATACAATAACCCAAGAGGCATCAAATAAGCTGACAGGATATGATACTTACATCAGGAAAAGCTAATCAAGTCCCACAGAAAAAGATAGCAGGTTTAGAATCAGTTAATCCCCAAGACCCATTAAATAAACTGCTTCCAAACCAGGTTCCTTCTACCTTGTACTTACCCCATTAATTTTTTTAAGATCTAAGCTATATTACAGCCTTGATAAATCGGCTCACAAATAACATACAAAGTTGCCTAATAGATGAACAAATGTAGGAAATCAGTGGTTTTGACTATGAATTCTGAGTTTCAAATTGGAATTAACTTGTTAATTAACCCTCTGTGGTAGCTGGTAACAGCATGCAATCAAGTCATCCTGAGAGCATGGAACTCAGGACCAGAGGGAAGGCAAAGAATCAGGGCTAGTGTATGTTGAAGCTGTACATGTGAGTGACAGTGAGTGCAATCAGAAATGACTTCTCCCCAAGCGGACACCGGCCAAGTACAAGGGGCTCCAGGCTAAGAATATAAGATAATCTGTATTTTTAAAAGATTTATTTATTTATTTTTATTGAAAAGGTAGGTTTACAGAGAGAAGGACAGACAGGAAGATCTTCCATTTGCTGGTTCACTTCCCAAGTGGCCACAACAGCTGGACCCGAACTGATTCAAAGCCAGGAGCCAGGAGTTTCTTTTAGGTCACCCACACAAATACAGGGTCCTAAGGCTTTAGGCGACAAGTAGGGAGCTTGATGGGTAGTGGAGTAGCCAGGACATGAACCAGTGCCAATATGGGATTCCAGTGCTTGCTAGGTGAGGATTTAGCCACTGAGCCATCATGCTGGGCCCTAACTCTGTTTTTAACACATCTACCATGAGAACGGAATATTGATGTATGTTGAGGAAAGCTCCAATATGGAAAGTTCTAGAAGGCCCATCACAGTACCCTAGCGGCTAAAGTCCTCAACTTGCACATGCTGGGATCCCATATGGGTGCCAGTTCTAATCCCAGTGGCCCTGCTTCCCATACAGCTCCCTACTTGTGGCCTGGGAAAGCAGTCAAGGACAGCCCAAAGCCTTGGGACCCTACACCCACGTGGGAGACCTAGAGGAAATTCCTGGTTCCTGGCTTTGGATTGGCTCAGCTCCAGCTGTTGTAGCCGCTTGGGGAGTGAACCATCAGACAAAAGATCTTCCTCTTTGTCTTTCCTCTTCTATATATATCTGAATTTCCAATAAAATTAACTAAATTTTTAAAAAAATGTTCTAGAACAAATGATAAGAGAAACATCCAGGAAGAAAGCATTAACCTTGCATGAAGATTAATGACAACAACGAAGCTTAATGCCTGGGAAGACAATGCAAAGAAGAAAATGTTTCTATGGACTAGAATGATCAAGAGCCAGGGCTTTCTATGAGCTATAACATGCAGAAAAATGACAGCAATGATTTAGATGATATATTTACAATTATGAGGAAAAGGAAAAAAAAATCCTTCGCTGTAACTGAATATCACTAATGCTGATTTTTCAAGTTTCACTTTCCCAACAGTAAGCCCTAGTATTAAGTATGCATAATGTGGTGATCTGCACCTCCCTTACCTCCTTCTGCCTTATATTCTAAAAGGCAAGCTATCAAACATTATCAACATCGTGGTTGAGTGTATTCATGCACACTTTATGTCATTCACTTTAACCAGAGAAAAATGACCTTGAAGTTACAGTACTTTCCAAATTTTTAAATTTATTTAGCAACCTACTTTAAATAACATAAATATAATGTGGAAATCATGTTTAGAAAATGCTTCAGACAGTACAAAGTGATAGTTTGCAACACAAGATTACAAATAAATGACTTTTTTAAATACTATAAAACATTCAAGAATATAAATATAAAATTTCATTTTAAAAATAAAGCCCTCTGGTCAGTAAACCTGGATTTGCTTGCTGGAGAATTTCCTACACATGTGATTGAATAGCCAACTTCCAATTTGTTAACCAAATTAAGTATAAATACTTTGCAAAAGCAATGGTGGGGGTAATAACTTTGCTTTTCATTGCAGCAAGATCTGTGACATTAATTATTTCCAAAATTACAAATCTATCAAAAAGGGTATGTTAAGAACTTCACCATCAGTGTACATAACCTTAAAGTTTATGTTTTTTGAAGTAAAAAAAAAATATGTTTTACATAGAAATTGTATAACAATTTCAAAGCTTGAAATTGTGGTGGTAATTACAAAGGTCAATTTAGTTATTATAAGCATAAATGCATACGGTATCCAATAAGCATCTATTGAATAAAGAAATTAATTTTACCCTCACAAGCCTGTCAAAGCTACCACCTGCTCTCCGTCTCCATGGCAACATTGTCAGTCGGGCCTTTCCTGTCTTGGCGTGTACTGTCCAGCCAGCCTTCCAACTCGTGGTTCCTTCCCTTCTCCACTGTTCCACGTATGTTACTGTCACACTCATCTCCCTTTTCTCCTCAACATACTATGACCTCAGATCTTCCCCATCAAATTCCCTCTAAAATATGACCATGCCTTACCCCTCTAGAACATAACTTATTGCTCTTTTCCAAAATACTCCAACTTTCCTATTTTTGTCTATGCTCCTTGTCCTGGTTCCTTTTACTCCCCCGGCTGTTCACAATCTTACACTGAAAAATCCCAGTGTTTGAGGTGAGGAAGCGCATACACGGGCCAGCAAAGCGCCGGGAGGGAGTGAAGGCACCACCACTGTCAGCTGCGAAAGCACCTTCTAACGTCTTAGAGCTTGATTGATTGATACAGACAAACCTGACTTAGAAAATCTCCCATTTTACATGAGGCTTATACAGATGCTTAGAACTGTACAAGAATTCTAAAGAGTACATTAATATAAGTGATTATGCTTAATTAAGTATAAAATTATTACAAGTGAATAATTTCAAAGTTAATATTGGGTAGAAATTTACAAGAACAATTACTGGCTAATTAAGAGTGTCCAAAGTGTTTATATCACCCTTCCAAAATGTAATTATCATATGTGCCGAGCAATTCAGGTCTTTCCTCAGTAAATCAAAGTCCATTAAGCCCTGATAGTCAGTAAAAAGCATAAAGTTTATATTACAGACTTTGAGATTGGTATACATTTTAAACTATAAAAATTATCTCAATAACATCCATTGATTTAATTACTGTACAACTGAATGTTAAGTTTAAATCCCATTGACCCTAATAACTAAAACACAAACTGTATAGTGTGTTTATATTGACCTTAAAAATCACTGCAACATCACTGACTTGATTATGTACAACTAAATGGTCAGTTGTACAATGATTAAGAACATTTCTTTTACCTACCCTGAGCCACAACTTAAAACTGGCAATTTATCCAGACTGTAGGTTGAGAAGGGTCAGTGTGGAAACAAGAAAGCAAGGCTTGCAAAAACACTATACTATGTATTCAAATAACAACGTTATAACGTTAATAATTCATCAAGCCCTCAAGTGCCTGCTCTGAAAAAGGCAAAGTGTTTCTATTACTTTACACTACTGGCAAAAGAATTGGAACATATGTGGTTGGTCCTTAAGGATCCCATAATCTACTCGGCAAAGGAGGAACGGAAGAGAAAAATGAAAGGAAGCCCACCCTGCATTTTCCAGGGGAATAATTACTAGTGTTGGAAACGTGATAAAACTAGGAGAAATGCACAAAATCGGCAACAAAGTGTTTAAAAGAAAGGTTCTGCTTTACTATGTAACGACAAAATTTCCATCAAGGGAAAAAAAAAAAACAACCTTTAAAACAACAAAGAAAAAAAAATGATGAAGATTTTAAAAGAACACTAATCTCCCATCCCCGTTAATATTGCTCTTCATTGGAGACTTTTCAATTGCTGCATTTCATCTTTCCACATAATTAAAAGAAATGCTCACCCTTTCACTGCTGCTTTCCCACTCATCAAAACTAAACACTGTTAACTATGTTATTTCAAACTTCTTTCTACACACATAATGTGTAATCAATAGTTCTCAAAACAGTAAGTTGTGGAGTTTAGGATGGCTATATTTACTGTATTTATCATAGTTGAGTTTCAAAGACAAGGCCCAGTGTTATCGATAGTCTAGCGGCTAAAATCCTCGCCTTGCATGTGCCAGGATCCCATATGGGTGCAGGTTCTTATTCAGGCTGCTCTACCTCCCATCCAGCTCCCTGCTGTGGGTTGGGAAAGCAGTGGAGGATGGCCCAAAGCCTTGGGACCCTGCAAAAATAAAAATTGCTGATTCTATGACAGCATAACATTTTTACTTTTAAAAAAGTGAGAAAAGTGGCATTGTTTCACATTTTCTGCAGTTTGCACAACACAGCTAGGGCCATCTAACTGCTTCCTCATTTAGACAGACATGATATTTTCACTTCAGTTGGAAATACGCAATATATTTCTGCTGTCGGCAATCCAATTGAGAACTACAGGATTATGGAATGGACACTGCTGGGGCCTGAAGCTTAACTCTTCAATTCATAGTTAGTTTCAGGCTCTGAAACTTAATAGTATGTGATTTTGAAGAAATTCTTAGTTTTGACCTTTTCTAAAAAATTGTTTAGAATTTTGCTTGCTTTTATTTGAAAAGGCAGGTTTTACAGAGAGATGGGAAGGCAGAAGAGAGACCTTCCATCTGCTAATTCACTCCCCAAATGGCTGCCACAGCCTGAGGTGAGTCCACTCAAAGCCAGGAACCAGGAGTTTCCTCTGTTTCCCTTATGGGTGAAGGTACCAAGGCCTTGAGCCATCCTCAACTGCTTTCCCAGGCCATGAGCTGAGAGGTGGAGCAGAGGCGGAGCAGCCAGGATGAGTACCCGTAAGAGCTGCTGGTGTCACATGCTGAGGATTAGCTTGCTATGCCACTGTATCAACCCCTTGGTTTAGATTTTTTTTTTTTAACTGAAATGAATGAAAACCAGAGAATGAAAACATGATCACATAACAAGGTGTGGGTGTGTCTAATGTTTAAATGCCAAAATTAAAACTCAATCCTTACTTCCCTGCAAATTGGAGTTTATTTGTTGGTTCTGCACAGCTTTGTGAACTACACAATTAAGAAATTAATAAATAAAAGATGTCTTTACTGAGGCTACTGGGGTGGTGCAGTGGGTTAAGTCTTCACTTGGCATGCAAGCATCCCCTATCAGAATGCTGGTTCAAGTTCTGCTGCTCTGCCTCTGATCCACTCTTCTTTTAGTTAATGATTACAGCATATAGTGAAAAAATGCTGAGAACAGCTAGAGCAATTCAGTATTGATTGGTTGATAATCAGAGGATCTGGCAGCTATCAAAGCTATGGGCATGAGCTGAAAGACACTGATTTGTCCCTGTTGGCTGCAACACAGACAAAATAATGTAACTCATATTACACACAAGCAATTAGCTCAAATCAATGTCGTATTAAAAAGCATTTTATTCAGCCTTTCTCTTCCAGTTCCTACTTTGAAAAAGCAACTAGGTCTACTGCGGAGGCTCTTGGACACCTAAGCACACAAACACCCCATAAACACTTCCACCCTGCCAAACCAAACAAAATCAGTTGAAACAAAGAATTAGCCAGCTGCTCACCATCAGCTGCTATCGGGAGAGCATGGAGAGGAGGCGGTGGATCATTACCTTCTCCAGCAATCGATTGAAATACCTCTCCCCTGTGTCTGGTCTGAGGGAAACAGAAAAGATCTGCAGGTTTTGACACTAGGCTTGGAAGACTGTTCTCCAGAATAGGAAAATTAAGGGCATCTGGGATTCCCCCGTATCCAAGCACACAAGCCCTCTGTATTGCTTTGCTAGGGCTGCCGTAACCAAGCACCTGGCCAGCGTCAACAACCGAAATGTACTTTGTTGTAGTTCTCTAGGCTGGAGGTCTGGCATCAAGAGATTGGCAGGGTTGTTTCCTCGGGAGAGCAATGAGAGATAGCTCTGGTTCAGGCCCTTCTACATGGCTTACATATGACCACTGCCTCCCTGTCTTTACGATGTCTTCCCTTTCCCTGTGTCCTCTCCCAAAGTCCTGTTCTTACACAGCCATTGACCATGTTGGGCTAGGGCCCACCCTAATGACTTCATCTTAGTGACTTCTGAAAAAAATCCCATTTCCGATTATCGTTACATCCTGAGGCTGAGGGGTTAGGACTTCAACACACACACATTTTGCAGAGGTCACAGTCAGGCCTTTAATGTTCCCAGAGCTATAATCAACTAGGATCCAGCAATGGATCTTTTCCTTTTTAAAATATTTATTTATTTGAAAGGCAGAATTTTATATACACACATATAGAGAGAGAGAGAGAAAGAGAGAGAGAGAGAGATATCTTCCATCCACTGGTTTACTCCCCAAATGGCTACAGGGGCCAGAGCTGGGGCAGAGTCTGAAATTCCATTTGGATCTTGCCCAGGAGAGACAGGGACTTACAGGAACCCAAGCCTTTGTGCTATCCTCTACTGCTTTCTTAGATGTATCAGCAGGGAGCTGGAATCAGAAGTAGAGCAGCCTGGAATCGAACTAGAGCTTAAATGGAATACCAACACCACAAGCAGTGGCTCAACCAGCTGCACAACACTGACCCAAATTAATCTTTTCTTGTAATAAAGATGTTTAAATATCATCCACATATTCATAAACTGTTACTGTCCACTCTTTCCCAGATGCTAGATTTATAAAAATGAATAGAACCAAGTAACTGACTGAGCGATTCCGTCTACTATTAGAAACCAGTAAACTTAAAACACAAAGAGAGAATCACTTATTCTCTGTTGAAACAAATCAAGGTGAATAAAGGTATAAGCAAGAAAAATAAAAATAAATGTTATGGGTAAAAAAAATGAAAAGGGATGTAAAATAAAGCCCATTGTAAACAAGATCTCTGCTACAATTTGCCAGTTTTTGCTGTCTTTCCCAGATATAATGGCAATCACAAATACTTTCCAAAGTACAGCTCTACTTCAATTCCTTAAAGCTTTTTGTATTCTAAGTGGCAGGTTTCTCTGCTGCAATTCTGGGGACAAAGGAAGAGAGAAATGTCAAGAGAACCAAATTCCAATTAACTTGTGGGCTGACGTCTTAGCGTGAGTCACTGCCCTTTAATAAGCTGGAACAAGACTCTCAACCATTATTGAAGTCTGCCAACAGAGGCTCAGATGCCCAATAAAAAACTGTGGGCAAAGAGGGCGGCGCAAGGAGAAAATGCAAATAAGCACAGTTAATGGCAGGTATGTGTACTAACAGGGCCATCATTACAATAAAAGCAATAGATTTTAACTGTACAAAAATTTTCTTTCTTCGCAATCAGAAACTCAGTAGATTTTACTGGGTTGGTTTTCTTCGTTTAAATATAACTGTTCCGCTCCCTACTTATGGCCTGGGAAAGCAACGGATCAAGTCCTATACCCACATGGGAGACTCAAAGGAAGCTCTGGGCTCCTGGCTTTGGATTGACTCAGGTCCAGCAATTGAGGCCATTTAGTGAGTGAATCAGAGAATGGAGGATCTCTCTTTTCTTTCTCTCTGTGTAAAACCTGCCTTTTAAATAAAAATAACTAAACCTTAAAAAAATAATAATAATAATGTCAGTCCCGCAGCCGTGGCCTAGTGGCTGAAGTCCTAGCCTGGAGCACCGGGATCCCATATGGGCACCGGTTCTGGTCCCGGCAGCTCCGCTTCCCTTCCAGCTCCCTGCTTGTGGCCTGGGAAAGCAGTCAAGGATGGCCCAAAGCCTTGGGACCTTAAACCCGCGTGGGAGACCCAGAAGAGCTCCTGGTTCCTGGCTTCTGATCAGCAAGTACCGGCCGTTGCAGTCACTTGGGGAGTGAATCATCGGATGGAGGATCTTCCTCTCTGTCTCTCCTCCTCTCTGTATATCTGTCTTTGTAATGAAAATAAAATAAATCTTTAAAAAAAAACAATGTCAAAAAATTGTCTTTTATTGTTATAACAAAATACAACCTAGACTTGCTTTTGTAGCTGAATATGAGACTAAGATGAGCACAGGAATTTCCATCTTGATATCTTCCAAACCACTTCAAAATCCTATAAGAATGTTTAATTCCACAAAGCATCTCTTTGTCAATTATTTATTATTTCTGAAGAAAGAATATATTTAAGAAGCAAACCTCTGCTTAGGCTATTTTGCCAATAACTAATCCCCAATTGATGAAATTTAAATTCAATAAATCACATCACAAGTGTCTACTCTGATTACCACTTGTGACCAGCTCAATCTCCACTAAGGAGCCTGGCCTTTCTGAGGAGCTATCCAGAACTGCGTGCACAATTGAAGCTACGGCTTTTATTGCTTTTTTTTTAAAGATTTATTTTTATTATTTTTTTTTATTGGAAAGGCGGATATACAGAAAGGAGAGACAGAGAGGAAGATCTTCCATCCAATGATTCACTCCCCAAGTGACTGCAACGGCCAGTACTCGCCGATCAGAAGCCAAGAGCCAGGAGCTCTTCTGGGTCTCCCACGCGGGTGCAGGGTCCCAAAGCTTTGGGCCGTCCTCAACTGCTTTCCCGGGCCACAGGCAGGGAGCTGGAAGGGAAGTGGGGCTGCCGGGATAGAACCAGCGCCCATATGGGATCCTGGGCGTGCAAGGCGAGGACCTTAACCACTGCACCACCGCGCCGAGCCCTGCTTTTTTTTTTAAATTCATTTATTTTTATTGGAAAATCAGATATACAGAACATTTATAACCTAGGAATAGTGATTGCTAAAAATCAAACATTGTAAAAATGGAAGGGGAGCTTATTAATAGGAATCCTCTTGCAAAACATTTAAAATTTTTGTCTTATTCATTATTCATTTTCGTTGATTTGAAAGGCAGAGTGACAAATGCCTTGAATAGCTAAGGCTGAGTCAGGTTAAAGCCTAGAACTCCACCCAGTGCCTAAGCACTTGAACCATCATATGCTCTTTCCCAGGAAGCACTAGAAACAAGCTGAATGGGAAACAGACCAGCTGGGACTTGAACCTGCACTAATGTACCAGATGCAGGCTTTACAAGCAACCTAACCTGTTGTGCCACAATGCCTACCCATTTTAAAAATACATATTTAATGTGTATTTATTGTCATCTATTTGAAAGGCAGAATGGCACAGAAAGACAGAGGGTAAAACATTTTAAACTGATAATATGGATGACACAAACACAGCAGGAGAAAGTATAAGTTCTCACCCACTCCTTTCTGTAAGAAGGGAAATCAGAACATACTCCTCTGACCTTCCACAATGCTTTGACATAGCTCAGGACACAGAGGAAGCAACAGGACATAAAGAGAAACTGTCTACCTTTGGAGTCCAAAAAAAAATCTCATGACACCTTCCAGTTTTGGTCCAAAACTTAAACTTTCTAAATCTCAGTTTCCTTAACTGTGAAGGATAAGGTAATGTTTTAGGGGGAAAAAAACCCCCACAAATAAAGCAACAGCATACAGTAGGTGCTCAATAAAAGACAGCTCTATCACTTGAGACTGCGTTTCACGGTCTCACAGCTGGTGAAGGGGAGGAGAGGCAGAGGAAAGCTTCATCAGACTCTCCAATGAGCCATTCTTACCTGTTCTGGCATGGGTGTCCTGATTTGGCTGCCTAATCTGTTACCCCTGCCTCCACTTAACTCACCATCAGTTTACTCCTTAACCTCCTTCCCTGGGTAAATTTGGTTCTTTTGGTATACTCTCCATGACTTCATGAATGAAACAGCTATTGGCTCTTTCTCTTGAACCCTGCAGCACACATCCTCCCTTCTGAAACTACTTCTCTCTATCTCACTAATGCCAATATTCCACGTCTATCATCCTGTAATCTGGCTTCACGTCACTACCCTTCTCCAACAGCTTATTGCATCTACAGATTTCTGGCATTCCTACTGGTTGATGCTTCTTTTCCCAGGAGTCTCCAAAATACTTCTTCCTTCCTCTCCACTCCCTTTTACGGGAACCACTCAAAGTTCACAACTTCCCACCACAGTCTTCCTCTCTCATCTACTACCAACACGTGCCCTGCTGTGAGCAGTATATCACTACACACTACAGTAACATCTACTGATGAACAAATCAGCTGGAACCTCGAAAATGAGACCAAAACAGCAGATGTCTTAAGGGGACTTCAAAAAAAGTTTGCAAAAAAAAAAAAAAAGTATTAAAAGGTAAGTTTGCTTTGGTCCAAACTGCTTTTGAAATTCATGTTCAGTCTTTTCATAGTGTGCATTTTCCATGAATTTTTTAAGAATTCCCTCATATGCACTGATTTTAAAGAAATTTGTACAAAATAAACCTTTGTTTTCATTCCATTTTCCCTGGTCTTTCTGAGGGCCTTCAGATGTGTCTGGCAAGCTTATTCAAGAGGCCTCACTGGCAACTTTTCATGACCCCACAGGAGAGGAAGTGGGGAGGGCAGGCTGTGTGTGCTGATTAGAACCAATACCTTAAATGGATTAAGTACTGTCAGTTGACAAAGTGACAAAAAGCAAGAGTTCAAAAAAGATAACAGTAAGTCCATATGTGTTCGTCAAATTTCACCACTTTTAAGACTTACACTATTCTCTTGGATTTCCAAATCTACACAGCACTCCATAAAACAGTAAATGTAAAACTCACAAAAGCTGAAAACTAAAATAATTTTCATAGTACAGATTAAGAATTCAGAAACAATGGTTTTCTTAAGTCACATGCAAATTACTGAATGAATCCTTGTGCATTTTAATGAGAAAGCAACTTACGTTCATCAACTAATGAAAAGATGCTTTGTTCCACAAAATACACACCACACAGACACTGTTTAGCATTTACTATGAACAGGCTACCAGGATACAGGGCTCAATGATGACAAACATTTAAACTAAAATGGAAGAGAACCCAGGGATTCCAACACTCCTTGATCCTTGATATGTGGTGTGTACCATCACATTCTTTCTGATGTACAAAAAAAAGACTCAAGAACACAAATTCATCCTGAACATTCACCAAATTTAAACATGAATATATAAAATACATAGATAAAAATGTAAAGTCTTATCATCCCATGCACATCCCACCCCATTCACCTATCACAACTGTATTAGGCTGTATTTATTAAAACAGCAGAAGATACAACACCAACACAGAAAAGACCAGGAATTATTATGATGGGATTGCAAAACATTAAAGAGGAAAAGCAATCAGAGGCTCAAATAAAATGGAAAACATTAGGATACTGACTTTAAAACATAGGTTATAGCATCAGGCAAGACCTGAACTTAAACTCTTAGTACTCTACTGCTAACTGGATGTTGATCTTTAACCAGCATCTCAACCAGTGTGTCTCAATTTCTTTATTTGAGGAACACAAATAACAATTTGTATCTCAGAGTTGCACAGTATAAAACTAAATCTATTCAGAAACTACATCAGCACATACTAAGATTTCAATAAATGGCATTCAATCCATTAAGTCTTAGACTTTTTTACAACTAAGCTGTTCCAAACTTACCAAGGAAGGGATGAATTCCCAGACATAAAAAGACCGCAAATTTGTCCCTCTCCTTGTCACTCTTTCAAACAAAATAATTTTTTTTAAAAGAGGAAATACGATCATATTTACCATCTATCTCAGTATCAAAACAGAAAACAAAGAACTATATTTCCTTAACATGATAAAAATTGGGACTACAGGGTCTGGCGCGGTAGCCTAGTGGTTAAAGTCCTCCCCTTGCATACACTGGGATCCCATATGAGCACCAGTTCCTATCCCAGCTGCTCCACTTCCCTCCTAGTATAAAGCAGTAGAAGACGACCCAAAGCCTTGGGACCCTGCACCTTCGTGGACACACAAGAGAGGCTTTTGGCTCCTGGCTCCTAGCTGCCGATCAGCTCAGCTCCAGCCGTTGTGACCACTTGGGGAGCGGACCAATGGATGGAAGATCTTTCTCTGTCTCTCCTTCTTTCTGTAAATCTGACTTTCCAATAAAATAAGTAAATAAATAAATCTTTTAAAAAATTAAAATTATAAAAATTGTGACTACAAACCATGAAACCCTAACAGATTCTCATTCAATGGAGAAATGAGATAAGGATGTTTGCTCTCCACTACCCCCAAATTAACATTATTTTAGAAGCTCTGGATGATGTAACAGGAAAAAAGAAACAAGGATTAAATGTTGGCAAGATGACATTTCCAAAGGCTATGACTGAGCTATTATCAAATTTTGCAAACTATTAAAATTAAGAATTTCATTAAGAGGATAGTTAGGAAATCACCAACTTTACTGTTCCATCAGGAGAGATGTAAGCTTCTTTCTAATAAAATGAAAAAAAAAAAAATGATTCCCTTCACCACAGGATCAACAAGTTACCAAATATCACTTTATAAATGGCCAGAATCCACTTTACGAAAATTCAACACTCTCTTTTTGCACTACAGAGGATGACTGAAGAACGGGTGATAGTAATGCAGAGACAGCATAACTATCTTTAGAAAATTAATACAGGTGTTCCAATAAAACTCTTTCGATATTCATAAATTAAAGGTAATTTGAAACGTGAAAACGCTCTGAAAGATAATGCTGGGGACTCACACACCACATGCTAAGAGACATCCAAAAGTTACAAAGGTCAGTTACAAAGTTTGGAATTACTGGAACAAACATAAAAAGCCAATGAAATAGAACACCTCAAATAATCACAGTCTATATCAGCAGGTTGATCATGTACAAATGATTTGGTATTTAAAGCCTGTAGGAAAAGACAATTCTTCCAAAAATAGTATTAAAATAAGTGACTTATCACTCTAAATGAAAATATACTGCAAACAGCCTAAAGGGCATAAATGCTTCTTAACACTATGAAGTTAATATAAGGAAACAGAGGTAAACGGCTATGTAACTTGGATGCGCCAATGCTTCTCGAAGCTGGCAAGATGCCATAAAAGAAAAATGTGATTGATTTAAATACATTAAAAACATTAAGAGCTTGCTGAAAAAGAACAGCTCTCACCAAAAACAAATTACAATGCTAGTGCTGAACTGAGGAAATTACATGCATTATAATTTCACAAAGTCCTAATACTGTGTATACACAAAAAGAACCCATGACTTGGCTTTTAAAGTTTCACATCATAATTGACAAAGAACACTGATAGATAAAAGAAATGTGACTATTTAATATCGCTAATAAAAACATTTACGGAAAATAACAACTTTCCATGTCGAAGCAACAATCTTTCAGCAGTAACAATTAAATACGAACAGTGTACTGGCAATCTCAAGTACAACTCACCAAGAGTAAATAAACTTTTCAGGGAGACATCTTTTAATAAGCATTAAGTCACTAAAATATGCTTACTTTAAGACTTCAGGATAGGTGAAGAACACAAGATGTGAGCCGGGATTAAGCTGTCAAGAAGCTAACTGCTAGCTACTCACTCCGAATTACTGGAAAGTGATTAGATTTTCAACTACTGACATGATAGCTAAATAAATTAAGGTAAATCTATATACCAGAACAGGAGACACATATTTAAAATGACATGATGTTATAAAGAATAATATTTATTGACTCAGGTTAGCATTCATCACCTCGTAAGTGAAAATAAGCCAAAGAAAAAATGGTTGTTATCAAAATTTCAAAAATCAAATTATCGTTATGGCTTCTTTATGTTGACAGAAAGAAACAACTAAATACACATTTAAAAGGACTCATAAGGATATCCTTAAAGTATTGGCAATAATTTTTTTCTGTATGGAGACATTACTGGTATTATTTATTATTTTCGCTTTCTTGCATTTTCCAGATTTCCTACAATGGTTACATATTACACGAGTAACTAAGAAAATACAAGAGGCCAGCACTGTAGCCCAGTGGGCTAAATGGCTGCCTGCAGTGTCAAATCCCATATGGGCACCAGTTTAAGTCCTGACTGCTCCACTTCCAATCCAATTCCCTTTTAATGGAAAAGCACCAAAGAGATGGCAAAGCACTTGGAGCCCTGCACCATGCGGGAGCCCCTATGAAACCCTTGACTACTGGCTTCACCATGGTCTAGCCCCATCTGTTGTAGCCATGTGGGGAAAGAACAAACAGACAGATTTTTTTCTCTCTGTAACTCTACCTTTCGAATAAATAAATAATTTTTACAATATTGCTATTGCTTTAGAAACTTAGAGTATCCCAAATTATGCTTTCACAGTGACAGTCATGCCAAATTTGGGGAGGCCTTCTCTCTCAAGGTCAGATCATCCACTGATCCCTAAATCACAATAGAAGAACTCTACAGAGACAACCAGACAAAACTTTTCACTCTGCCTTTGCTGCAACACTCAGACTTTAGCCATTTGGGATCCCTGAGTCAGGGCTGAGGAATAATCCCTGGACTTAACTTTACCAAATATCCAAAAGGGGGGAAAAATGGTGGTGGGAACAAAGGTCTCACCTCTCTCGAGACGGAAGCTGTAGACCTTTGACAATGCCTGGTCACAACCCTTCTCTGTCTCACTCGGGAGTCTGCGCAATGATTTTCTGCTCCAGTGGTTGATCAGGCACGGGACCAAAGGGCAAGCCAGCAAGAGCTCTGGGGAGAGACGCTTTTAGCAAGGGTTCGAGTGTCGCAGCCCAAGTGCAAAAGGGCCACCAAGAGGCTGCAAACACTGACTTTCCAAAGAGAAGCCAGAGTCCAAATGCTGGGTCTCAACCGCTCCCCTTGAGATCAAAGACATCAGAGGGTGGTCCACGGACCCCGGGCTCACAATATTAAGACATTGCCTACTTTTTATTTTTTAATACGTTAGAGGTGCTTCCAGAACTCCTCTTGAACCTACACAGCAGCTAGGAGGGCAGCATGCTCTTTACCTCACATTCTTTTGTAGAGATCTTGCCTCTAGAATTGTCTTCCCCTTTTACTGATCCGGGCTCTGAATCCACTTCATCTTCACAGGGCCTTAATTACAATAATTATCTCATCTTCCCCAAATCTCCAACTTCCCTGTCTTACTTTTCTTGAATGTGTAAACAGACGTTCCTTCAACCTAGATTGTTCTGCAGTGTCTGCAACCATGGAAATTACCTAGGAAACTATTTCTTAAGTGCAATACACATGACCTATTATAGTGACAGAGATCAGTGGTGGGACAGGCACTGTGGCATAGCAGTTAAAGTTACCACCTGCAGAGCTGGCATCCTATGGGCCTTGATTTGAGTCCCAGCTGCTCTACTGACCCAGCTCTTTACTAACGTGCCTGGGAAGATAGCCATGTCCTTGGGTCCCTATACCCATATGGTAGATCCAGAGAAAACTCATTGCTCCAACCTAGCACAGCCCCAGCTGTTGCACTCACTTACAGATGAGCCAACAGATGAAAGATTCTGTCTCTCCTTTCTCTATAATTCTGCCTTTCAAATAGACAACTATTACCCCCTCCAAAAAAAAAAAAAAAAAAAAAAAAAAAAGCAGATTCTCATCCTGGAGATGAGAAAGAACGATTACAAGGGATACAAGGAAACTTTTGGGGGTGATGGATATGAAATCCTAGTTTTACAGGTATCAATATACCTCCAACATTAACTCTTCATACTTTAAAGAAGTGTAGGACCTGACTCAAGCACTAGAATCCCATATGGGCATGAATTTGTGTACTGGCTGCTCTACTTCCCATCCAGCTCCCTGCTTGTGGCCTGGGAAAGCAGTAGAGAATGGCCCAAAGCCTTGGGATCCTGAACCCACGCGGGAGACATCGAAGAGGCTCCTGGCTTCAGATCAGGTCAGATCAGCGCTGGCCATTGCAGCCACTTGGGGAGTAAACCAGCAGATTAAAGATTTTTCTCTCTTTCTCTATGTAAATCTGTTTTTCCATCAAAAACAAATAATTTTTTGAATGTAGTTTTTCATATGTTAAGTATAGTTCATTAAGAGTGCTGAAGCTTATGCTGATCTCTGGGTCCAATCCATCTTTCCCAAACTGGTATAGGGGTTCCCCTAGAAGTCAGAAGTCTTACTTACTCCCTCAGTAGCTACTGCTTTGTGACTATCACTCCCTCCCTTCTTCTTCTATTTGAAAGGCAGAGACAGAGGTTTGCTGTCCACTGATTCTCTCCCCAAATGCCTGCTACAGCTGAGGCTGGGCTGTGCCCACAGCAAGGAGTCCAAGCCTCAGTCTGGTTTTCTCACAGGGGAGGCAGGCACCCCCCTAACCAAGCCATCGCCCTCTGCCTCCCAGGCCGTGCTTCAGAAAGCAGTGGAGGACCAGGTCTCGGGCACTGTGACAAGGGATGCAGGTACCAAGGTGTCTGACTTGATCCTGAAGAGCAGTGGTCCTTCCTCCTGTCTTACCACTCCCAGCCTAGATTCTACCCCACACATATCATTTTCCTCCATCTCTAGTTTGGGGGCTTGTGCTTCCCTATCTGCCCTGGTAATTCTAGAGGGGAAATGGATGACCAACGGCTTTTTGGTTTTCAATTTTCCTGACAAGACTCAAGTCTTTCTACTTCATCACCACTCGGTCTTCCATAGGTTTCTGAAGCAGTCCTCGGTTACAACTGTACTTGCCCAAGTCCCCTAAGAACTCCCAACTACATTACTGGACCCTAATGTTCTCTCCTGGACACTTCTTTACAAGACCATGGCCTGGCAGACAAGGCGCCAATGGGGACACTTTCATCCCATGTCGCAGTGTCTATCTTCAAGTTCTTGCTCTGCTCCCAATTCTAGCATATTTGGATCCCTGCCAGTCAAGGGCCAGACCCAACTGCATTTCCAGCTCCTGGCTTCAGCCTGGCCTAGCTATGCTAAACACAGGAGAGGGGAACCAGTAAATAAGAGTGTATCTGTCTGTCTGTCTGTCTCTCTCTCAAATATACCCAAAGTATCTAGTTAAATCAAACTGAGGTGTTCTGATGTTCTATTGTACAGTAGGGTGACAATAACAAAAATGTACCATGTATTTCTCAAAAAAATAAAAACCTAAAAGAAAGGATATTGAGTATTTTGACTAGCAAGAAGTGCTAGCTGTTTGACAAGTTACATTTGCCCTGTTTTGAAGGTTATACAATGTGTACATGTATCAAAACATGACATGGTTACCATATACATATAATTGGGAAGTAATCAAAATGCTTTCAATTAAAAATAAAAGGAAATCCAACATTGAATGTATAATCCTCCCAGTGCTTCTGAGCCGAGTCCAAGCCCGGAGCCCAGATTGCCCGAGATGACCAGGACTATCAGGTTCTGCCTCACTCTGCCAGAAGGAGGGTTGAGAATGCAAAGCCATGGCTTCTCATTTGTCACCTCCGCTAAGGCGCCAATGCCCTGCTCTGGCTCTCCATCCACCTCGCCATCCTCATCTCCCACCCTTCCCCTGCTGGCACTCGCATCCAAGCCATGTCAAGGCCAACGTCACAGACTCCATCACCTGACACTGTCTGTGCCTGTCAATGATCCTGCCAAACCCCACTTCTACCTCTACCCAAAGTCACTTACTATCCAACCACCGACACCTAACTTCCCTTCCCAGGCACAGCTCTAGCCACACCTGCTTCACAGCATGACAACTCAAACTTTACCATCATGTTACCAACAACCTGAATATCAGACAAATTCCTTGAGGACAAAATCTATGACTGTCATTTCTATACTCCTAGTCCTTATTCATTGCCTGGAGTGCTGCCAAAGAAGTTTACACTTCATTTGGATTATTTATAAAGGGTGCACTAGATACACGAAAAAAAGGTTTTGAATACCAAGATCATTTTAAGATTTCTTTAGACTCATTCTAAGATATTAGACAAAAAGAATGCTAGAGAAAATTGTTGGATATAAGATATTTTCAAACCCAACAGATGCTGCATAGAACACTTGAATACAAGATATATCTAAACTCATTGTCTAAACTGAACCACTCTTAAACTGCGACACAGATTTCATGAATGGAACAACACAGAGAAGGCACTAGTGCAGGCACAGCGGACCAGCTAATGCCTTGTTGGGTGTTCACATCTAGGTGCAGTAAAGCAAACAGGATAAAAATGAGCCAAGGCCAGGATGCGTGTTCTAAACACATGATGGTTCTCCTCCTTGCCCCTCTGTGGAATGGGCTGATCATTTCAACAGCTAACTTTGAAGCAAGCATCAGCCAAGCGAATGTTAACGACCGTCCTCCCTCTCCTTTCTTGCCTCCACTTGAACTTCAAAAATCTGGTGCTTCCAACAAATATGCCTTTCGTAAACCTTAAAATGTTACTGACCTAAAGCTTCATGTGGACACACCAGCTGCAGAGTATTCTCACAGAAAAACAGCTTTCAGGTGCTCACCGCATCATGCCTCAAGGTTACACCATGCCAATAATAAGAAGTAAAAAGCTGCAAAAGCCCACGCTGTGAAGTGTGAGGTCCACCTGGTCCATAAAGGATTGTGTGGCTCGAAGGACACTGAATTTGCAAAATAAATTAATACTAATGACAGTAATATAACGAAGCCCTCTAGGTGCCTTGCTGCCCAGCCTCTGGGATTCACAGAAGCTGTGGCTTGGAGCAAACTCCTCCTACTTGAAGAGCAGAACTGCTGGGTCCCCCGTTTTTTGTTTTTTTGTTTTTTTTTTTTTTTTTTAATCAGGGAGCCAGAGGCTGTGTGCAGCAAGAAGCCACTAGGGCAAAATGCAAACCTTGCAGGCACGTCTAAACTCTGGAGGTACAAAGCACACAAGTGCACGCCGCCGGAGGGCGAACAGCCAGCTCTGTTGAGGCGTGCCAACTTGGGGGGGGGGTGTCTGAATGCGCCGATTTTCAGCCAAGCCCCCCACAATTCTCCAACCTTTCCAAGACCGATTAGAAAGAAGCGAGTCAGCCGAGTAAGGTGGGGGGGCTCGCCAGGGCGATGACCGGGTAAGGAAGAGGACTGGCCTTCCCACCCTCTCTGGGAGAGAAGGAAATGTGGGACCGTGGTGGTCCCCCAGTCTGGCCTCGCCTTGGTGGGCAAGGCGGGTGGTGGTGGGTGGGAAGAAAGCGCGGGCATCCGGGAAGGGTAGGTGGGCGAGGCCGCGGCGGGCTGGGGGCTCCGACCCCTAGGCCCACCCGGCCGAGGGGCAGCGGCGGCCGCCGGGTCACGCCCAGAGGCTGCACCGGGCTCCTCGAGGGGAAGCTGCTCCAAGTCCCCGCGCGCGCACACCACACACACTCACACACACTCACACACACACACACACACAAAGCTGCCGCCGCGCCGGGCTGGCTGCGCCCAACTTCGGGGTCAGCGGGGCCGGCCGCTGCCCACCCGCCTGCCCTCTGCTGCCCACCCCGAGCCTCGCGCGGGAGCCGTTACCGTCAACGGAGCCTCCTCCCCTGGGGACAGAGTCCCGGTTCCCTCCCGGCCCGCCACCTCTCCACCCAGACAAGAGAGGGAGAAAAAAAAAAAGTTCTCTGTGTCCGGACGCCCTGAGGGAAGGGAGGAGAGGGCCGGCGATGGGGTCGCCCCGGTCGGACTCACCAGGGCTGCTCCCGGAGCTCCGACCCGCGCGGCCGCTCGTAGCCACAGCTTCGGCTGCTGCTCGGCTCTCTCCCTCTCCGCCGACTGGCGGCACCACCTGCGCCCCCCCAACCTCCCTTCTTCCTCAGCACAGCGGGTCCCGGCGAGCCATCTTCCCCTCCTCTCACTGACTGACAATCCAGCCCCGGAGAGCCGCCACTGCCGCCAGCCACTCTGACAGGCACGGCCGAGGACCCGTCTCCAGGCAGCCAACCACCACCGCCCCACGCCAGTGGAGCCTATCGTTGTTCCCCGGGGCGGGACCAGAACAACTTCTTCACCAATGAGAACCGCCCGCTGCTGGGTGCGGGGAGGAGCGTTAAGGAGGAGGGGGGAGGTGGGCGGGAGGACAACCCGAGTGGGCGTGGTCGATCTGTGGGCGTGGCCGTTGGTGGGGATGATTGACGGCGGGGGGGGGGGTTTGTGGTCGCGGCCAGAAGATAGCATCCCCAGTCAAGGTTTCATGCCTTAAGCCTTTGGGGCTCACGCAGGCCCTGCTCAAGATGGTGTGAACTGTCATCAGAACAGGGAACAAATGATGTGTCCATTTATTGTCCGGGAGCATTTACTCCCTAGTCATTAAATTCAAAGAATATTTCAAAATCTTCCTCCACAATCTGAAAAGGAAAAAAAAAGTACGTCTTTTGCAAAACAGTAATTTTTTTTAAAAAAGCCCTATGGCTCCCTTGCCTGTTATTGCTTAAGGACTGGATTCTGAGCACGTCTAAAACAGCTCCTGCATACAATTATATTCCTACCATTTTCAACCTTTTAGACGCCACCTGCCATATCCCTTAGGAGTCCAGTTGGGACTTTGTTAGAAGAAAAAAAAAATGGACCTCCAATGGCGCTTTACTCCAGAAGCAGAAAGGATGTTTCAAAAGCACCAAGTCTTCTTTCCAACATGAGGCACACATTCATAGTAGCTATACAAGTTAAAGTATATTCTACTAAACTCCGAAGGGTGTAAAGCAAACAACTTGGGGAGTGACTGCTAGAACCAACACAATTCCCCAAGCACCCCCCACCCTACTCCCCACACTCGGGGAATAAATAAATTTATAAGAACATCATAGCAAAATGCACCGCTAAGGGCACCTGTCTTGGGTTAAACGAGCAAGGATAACCAAGACCAAGGAAGTACTACATTTCAGAAAGTCAGGGAACTTGCAAGCTCCAAGGGCCAGTGGAAGTTTGCAGGGAAGCAAGTCCAAGGACAGCTCAGACAGAGACACAGAGCTGTGAGAGGACTGGGAGTGGTTGGAGCACCTTGAGAAAATGAGCTGGCCTGCAGGGCGAGAAACTGCCAAGCGGTGGGGAAGAATGAACGTGCAAGAGACCTCAGGAGTTGGGATAAACTTCTGAGATCAGTGCTGTCCAGTCACGCTCTCGGCAGTGACAAGAAAGCTGCTTCTGTATTTGTGTTGCTCAAATTGTGACCTCATGTCGCTGCCTACAACAGGTGGCCCTTGGCAGTGATGTGGGGCCAGACTGAGTCATACAGTTTTGCTTTCTTTTAAGAATGTCCACATTGTACAGTTGTGTTTGGATTTGGTTCTTTAAGTCACCCAGGACCATCACAAGTTTTTTTTTTTCTTTTTGACAAAATATTTTTTAAGATGTGTTTGTTGGGCCTGGAGCGGTGGCCTAGCGGTTAAAGTCCTCACCTCCAACGTGCAGGGATCCCAAATGGGCACAGGTTCTAATCCTGGCAGCTCCACTTCCCATCCAGCTCCCTGCTTGTGACTTGAGAAAGTAGTTGAGGGCGGCCCAAAGCCTTGACACCCTGCACCTGTGTGGGAGACACTGAAGAGGCTCTTGACTCTCGGTTTCGCAGCTCCAGCCGTTGTGGTCACTTGGGGAGTGAATCGTCAGATGGAAGATCTTCCTCTCTGTCTCTCTTCCACTCTGTGTATCTGACTTTCCAATTGAAAAATAAATAAACCTTTTTTTTTTAAATGTATTTATTTTACTTAGAAATCAGAGTTACAGAAAGAGAGAGAGGGAGAGCAACAAAGAAAGAGACAAAGATATTTTGTCTGATGGTTCACACCCCCAAATGGCTGCAATGGCCAAAGCCGGGCTGGTCCAAAGCCAGGAGCTTCTTCAGAGTCTCCCATATGTGTGCAGGGGCCCAAAGACTTGTGCCATCCTCTGCTGCTTTCCCAGGTGCATTAGCCGGGGGTTGAATCACAAGTGGAGCAGCTGGAACTCAAGATGGCCTCAGAGGGTCTGTCATCATTGCAGGCGGCAACTTGCCGTCTAGTCCACAATGCCCCACTCCTAACAGGTGTAATTTCTAACAAGAACAATAAAAGCCAGAGTAGAATGCTGTTGAGGATAAGCTGGGAAGATCAGAGCAGATATTGGCAAATGATTGACATGACAGTTTAGGGTCCCCTGGGTCCAGCCTGGTGAAAGGCAATGTTTATCCACAGGAATAGGGACAGAAAGATCTAGAAAGTTTGTTTTACCCTGACATCTTAGCATACACATGCAGTCAAATCCCAAAGAAGCTGAATTCTGCCACGGAGTCCTGGGCTTGGGGGAAGCCAGTGAGTGAGAGAGCAAATCAAGGCCGTGATCAGTAGAAAAGCAAGAGGAAGCAAGGGAGTGGGGGGGGGGGTGTATGCACGCATACACACCCACACACAGCTTTGCTGGTCATTGGCTGTGTCTTGGCCTGATCTGAAGAGCACGGGTGTCTAGAGGCAGAACCGGTAAGTCCCTGAAGCCAGGTGGGCCACAAGCACACTTGAGGGTGGAAGGAAGGAACAAATATTGACCTTCTGCTACAGCACAAAGCAATCAATTCCATCAAGGACACAAATGACTGCTTAGAAGCTTACAGCAGAGATGGCTGGATAACGAGCAGGTGAAAAGGTAAGCACAGATGAGTCATCCACTGCGACACTGAAAGGGATGACTCCGAGGCAGTGAGAACCGATTCAATGGTTCAGTGATTTTTCTAGAGGAGGGACAGGTCTACGTTGCAGTGACCAAAGGGAGGGATTGTGAAGGAGGCAAAAACCAAGCGGGGGAGCCTGGGTCACGAACTGATTTAAGAGTGCAGCTTGATTCGAGTCCCATTGTATAGGAGGAAAACTTCCTCTGCCTCCGTCTGTTTATTGGGATCACTTCAGAAGCCCATTAAATACCAGTGCCCAGACCACACCCACACCCGGTGAATCGGAAAGTCTGGGTGTGGTGCAGAGAGAAGAGAGCCTGAACAGAGACTTTTTCTTTAAGAAGCCTCCCAAATGATTCTCATTTAGACCCGAGGTTGAGGACATAAGTGGGAAGGGGTGGTGACATTAATGTCATTTGACTAAGGGGAAATCAAGACTGAGCCCAGAATGGACTGAGATGAAAGCAGCGGAAGTGTGTGTGTGTGTGTGTGTGTGTGTGTGTGTGTGTGTGTGTGTGTGTGTGCATATACAGTTTGCTTCCTTCCTACAAGAAGACAGGAAGGGAGAGGTTTACTGCCTGATTTCACTTCCGGCTTTTTTTTTTGCAGTGGTAAAATGATATACAAAGTCGTAGGTTACATCTTTCCTCTAAGAGTAAAATCAAAACCAATATTTTTGTTTGTTTGCCGTGTGCTCTCCTTTCCATCACAACTCATGCATTCACCAATAATTTCCAAATGGTAGCACTGTTGCCATCGGCCACTTGTATGTCAGTAGGCAAAACCCTAGGAAAACACCCAGGAGAACATTTGTGTTTCAAGAAGGAAATGCTTTTAAACTACTTCATGAAAGTCAGCATATTCCTGACCTTTCCTACGTGTCTTGGTTTAGTCTCCCGTATCCTTAGGCGAAGTTTTACAGGAGCTCTCAACAGTCATTTAGGCCCTAACAAGCAGGTTTGTAAAAGCTTACCAAACGAATTTACAAGAGAAGTTGGAGAAGGAAGAAGCAAGAGCATTGTCTCTGTGAAACAAAATTTCAGAAGCTAAAAAAAAAAAAAGGAAAGTAATTTAGTAATCCATTTTAAGTGAAAAGGGAGTATTTTTGTTACGAGAGATGAGTCCAACTGCTTCTTTAGTGGTAAGTGAAATGTATTAAAACACACGTATACATATCAGAACAAAGAGTGTAGCTAAAAGGTCACTGTTCGGTCAGCTTCTCTTTTTCTAGGGGGAATTTCCCCCAACCAGTTTCCCCAGTGAGGCAGCCACACACCTGATCTATGCTATACGACCCAGTAGCTAGAACCAGAGAACCTGAGGCTAGCTAAGTTCATGGTCACACTGTGCCCACACAGATCTGGGCTGACCAGACACACTCATTCTCTTTCAAGAACGGGAAAGAGAAAGAAAAAGAGAAAGAGAAAAAAACGTGTGTGGCGAGTCACATCATTAGGATGGGCTGGTGAGATCCTCAGGGCCTAATGAGATAGATAACCTGGTTCCTGCAGCCGTACTGGATCCACCAGCTCCCGGCATCTGCATCCCAAGTGCAGCTATTCAAGAGTTCCATGAGATTCCAACTTCGCCACCTGATGCATCCGAAATGAACTGTGGCATTGTTCATTCTTGTGTAAACCAAGAATTAGAACCATGAGCTGTGTTGCTATGACACATGACTTTTGGTTTTTATTCATAGTTCCTGGTTTATATTCCCTCAGTAACCTCCACCGCTTCCTAACAACTAGAACAAGAAGCATGTAGTTTGTTAAAGTATTTGTCCTTTTGTCTCTGGTTCCTGAGGCAACTTTGGGACAGCTGCAGAAATGATAAACATGAAAGAGAAGGGCCAGTGCGGTGGTGCAGTATGCTAATCTTCTACCTGGCCTGTGGTGCCACTCTCCCATAGGGGCACCAGCTTGTGTCCTGGCGGTTTCACTTCTGATTCAGTTCCCTGCTGATACACGCAGAAAGCAGCAGAGGATGGCTTAAGCGCGTGGGCGGCTGAACGCACGTGGGAAACCAGAGGAAGCTCCAGGCTTCCAGCTTTGGACCAGTCTAGTTTTGGCCATTGTGGCTGACTAGGTAGCAAACCCGAGGCTAGAAGGTTTCTCTCTGTGTGTCACGCCTTCTCTCTCTGTAACTCTGCCTTTCAAATAAAAAAAGAAGCAAATCTTAAAAAAAAAAAAAGTAAAACATGTACGAAAGAGAACAGTTTCTTGTTAGAATGTTGGGCAGATTAGTCCTCAGCAAAATATCTCTCTTTTATATTTTCCTGCTCTCCTTTTCTCTGCTGATTTTCTTATCACGTCAGGCCATAGGCATCAGAATTACACTTTACGTGGTGGCTCTGTGGCACAGCAGGTTAAGCTGGAGCCTGTGACACTGGCAGCCCTGTGTCAGAATACCAGTTCAAGTCCAATCCAGCACTTTGCTCATATGCTTAGGAAAGCACTGGAAGATGGCTCCGGTAGTTGGATCCCTGTCAACCATGTGGGAGTCCAGGATGGAGGTCCAGACTCCTGGCTTTGGCCTGAATCAACTCCAGATGTTGTGGCCATTGAGGGAATGAACCATCTCTCTCTTTCTCCTTCCCCCTTCCCCCTTCTTTCTTTCATTTGACCAAGTACTTTAAAAGAAAGATAAACTTTTTAAAACTACACTTTAATCTTTCCCTGCATTTCTGTGTTGGAGCTGGCCTTTAAGAAATCCTCTGATCTACTTGGTCTGATAGGGGATCATGAGATCACATTAGAAGGGGTCCTGCCCCAACTCTTAGGGAAAGGAATGCTGTATGGCATGGCAAGGAAGAATCTGGACAAACAGGCCTGCTGAGTCTCTCCACTAAGTCTCTTGGCATTCCATCAGAACACTTCTTGTCCAATCCCATCACCACACGGTAGACCAAGCTCTGTCATGCTTACTCAGTGACATCTCCATTCACACCAACAAGATAGGTCTGGGGAGCTCTTGTACATTTGAATATGAGGGAGACCTGTGTAGGAAGGTGAACAAAACTCACGCAGATCCTAAGACTGGGGTGTACCCCAACTCTGCAGAAACAGAAATTCCTGCACAGGAGACTCACTCAGACTTTGCCCGGTGAGTCTCTACATCTGAATCCTTGTTTGTAAAAATCTTTTATTGAAAAAATATTAGGTGAATCCGATGCATTCCCTTCAGTTCTGGAAGCTGCAATAGCAAATAAATCAAGGTGTAAGGTATGGTCCTAGAAACCTCGGTATGCAGCCATTTAGAGGCTCAGGAGGTCTGGAGGAGTAACAGGTGTTTGAAAGGAGGAACGGTGTCGCGTGACCACACCTCAATCTCTGCAGACTAACGCCACCTCCAAGCAGTCAGAATAGGGGTGAATTCGGAGCCACTGAGCTGGCTTCTACTGCTGACTTGATGGTTTCCTCTCCGGAGAAATCCCCACACATTTGAGAAGCACGGAAGTAGTTTGTGCTGTGAATATTACAATAGAAAAGACCGAGTTTGTTTTTTCCTTTGGATCCCCAAACGAACCAGGCAGGGAAAAAAAGGTAGACCAAAATGAATGCTGCAAAAGGAATTTTACCTCCAGGGTTGGTGACTGGTTTTTCTTTTTAAGATTTATTTTGCTTTTATTGGGAAGGCAGATACACAGAAAGAAGGAGATACAGAAAAAGCTCTTCCATCCCCTGGTTCACTTCCCATGTGACCCTAGCAGCCAGATATGAGCCAATCCACAGCCAGGAGCCCGGGGCATCTTCTGAGTCTGTCACAGTTGCAGGATCCCAAGGCTTTGGGCCGTCATCAACTGCTTTCCCAGGCCACAAGCAGGAAGCTGGATAGGAAGCATGGCCGCCAGGATTAGAACTGATACCTATATGGGATCCCTGTGCATGCAAGGTGAATACTTTAGCCACTAGGCTACTACGCTAGGCCCATACATATATTTTTCTTGAACAAATGTATTTATACATGTGTGCTTCAGAGAGAAATTTCTGGGAGTCAGTGTGTGAAAATGTCCAACTTCAGTCCTTCCTTTAGCAGGGTATGGGAGTTGCAAATTTTTCTGCCTGTTTTTGCAAGACTCACTCCACACGGTCTTTTTCAGTGTAGTTATTACAGTGATAACCATATTGTCTCATTTTTCTTTTTCTTTTTTATTATTATAACTTTATGATACAGTTTAATAGGCTCTGATATTTCCCTGCCCCCCTCCATGAGTTCTCTCACCCCCTACTGACTTCCCCTATATTATTACTATAGTATAGTTCTTCATAAACAGTCATATGTCTATCATTGCAGGCATGGATAATAGTTTTTTAATCTATCAAGTAATCTACAAAAATAAATGTTGGTTTGTTAATAAGAGAAGTGTACTTTTAAAAAAAAAAGATTTGTTTTATTTTTATTTGAAAGGCAGAGTTACAAAGAAAAAGAGAGGGTGAGACATACAGAGTTAGATTGATCTTCCATCCACTGGTTCAGTCCAGGCTGAAACCAGAAGCCAGTGATTTCATTCTGGATCTCTCTGTGGGTGCAGGGCCCCAAGGACCTGGGCCAGGCATGTGAGCAGGGTGCTGGATCAGAGGTGGAGCAGCCTAGACTCAAACTGACACCCATAGGGGATGCTGGCATTTAGGTGGCAAATATACCAGTTACACCTTAATGCTGTGCCCATATTCTTTTTTTTTAAGATGGAAAAGATAGTGCCCATGTTTGGTTCATTAATTCAGAGTGAACCTCGATTCAACATGATTCTTCTCACTGTTTTCCAATATATTATTTGGAATTCTTTAAAATGTTCTCATAAATCCCACAGAGAAGCTGTTCTTGTTACTGGCAAGCAAAAGATTTCACCAGTGCGTATTCAGTAAAAAAGGATGAACTCATATGTAGTTTTTTTTTTCCTCCATGAAGTGGAAACCTAGAAGACAAAAATTACATTTTTAAAATGCTGGTAACCGTGATAAACAGGGACCATCCTGGGGAAGCTGAACTGAGTTTCACTGCACTTGAATCCCAGAGAGGAATTGCAGAAACACAGGTTAAAGGAGCACACACAGAGAAAGCAGTTTTCCTACCATCTGGTTTTGATTGGCGAGTCAGTCTGACTTATCTATACCCAAGCCCATCAGCCAAGTGTTGGGAGCCGTGACTTTCTAGTTCCAGGGATGTAGTGTATTTCAGTTGTGCTCGGCTTGACAGCTCACTGTGTATTCTCCTTGTTACATCTGGAATTATTTTCTCATGTGTCCAGGGAGCAGGGCTAGTAAATGATGACACACTCAACTGGGAGGTAAGGGAGCCCCCGCCCCATGGCAATTCCCCAAGCAGAGGCCCTGGACAAAGGATGGGACTTGGACCTCAAAGGCCTAGCTACAAGAGGAGGGGTGCCAGGAAAGCAGAAAGAGGCACATGCCAAACACTTGAGCTGACCCACTGTCTCTGGTTTGTCACACTCAGGTTGAAGGAGTCCAGCATATGAATAATACTTCCATGTCATTTTGTTCTCATCTGCTTAGTCATCACCACCACACCCTGATGTTTATGCCAAAAAAGAGAGTATTGGGAAGAGAGAACATCACCAGCATTCAGGAAGAATAAGTCCGACTTCTGCTTATTTCTCCACCATGTGGAAATGGTCCAGCTCATCATTAAGATGGCCTCTGGTTTCTTCTTATGCTAGCTGAATCAAAACATACGCCTTCTCTCATCCTCGCTGCGGATTTGAAGCCAGCCTCAGCACACACGGTGCCATTTAAAGACATTATTCCTAAAAATTGCTATTGTCTGTGTGCTGGACCAGGTGGTAACCCTTGAAGTCACTCAAAAAAAAAAAAGTTTTTTCAAAATTGAATTACAGCAGGAGGATAACAAGCACTAGTGAGCAAAAAAAAAAAAAAAAAAAAAAGAACTTAGAAAAGATGAGTTAGTCAAGTCCCTAAGAAACAGCTGAGCTTAAGAAAAGAGCAAACAAGGGGAAGGAGGTGGCAACAAGAAGGAAAAGCAATATCTGAGCCTGATACAGCCTCTAGGGAGGACCCAAGCTTGGGAATTATGGACAGTCAGACATACGGGGAGCTGAGAGGGAAAAAAAAAGTGAATGACATCACGCAGGAAAGAGCAGGCTGTGTTAACTTGCATTGGTTCTCACTGTTTTGCAATCATTGCAGCTTTTTCAACCTAAACATCAGTAATGCCTCTATAGTCTTATTCTTGGTGGCATACTTCCAAAACCCCAGTGAGCACCTGAAACTGCAGATAGTCTTGATTTCTATGTACACTACATTTCTTCTTACACACACATACAGGGTTGAACTTACGAATTAGGTGCAGTAAGAGAGTAAGAATAGAGCAAGTGTCAGATCATGTTGTACTAGAAGTACCTCAGTACTCCTGCACGTTGAAACCAATATGAAATAAAATAACAATTAAACACAAGCACCACACTGCTGTAACAGTCTGTGTGGTAACCAAGAACTAAGTGACCAACAGATGGACAGCATACGCAGCATGGACATGCCAGTCAAATGAGCAACACATGCTCCTAGGGGCATGCAGTTGGATCACATAAGATTTTATCACATTATTCAAGACAGTGTGCAATTTAAAAGTTAGGAACTGCTTGTTTCTGGAATTTTCCTTTTCATATGTCAGGCCACAGTTGATGATGAAGAGTAACTGAAAACCATGGAAAGTGAAACCACAGATAAGGACGGGTACTGTACAATATATGTAGGGGAAGAGAACAAAACAAAAATACAATTAGCACAAGATGGGCCAATTGGCACAATTAGCACAAGATGTACACAAGAGGGGTCAAGAGCAAGAATCGACACAGGACAGAAAGAAGCTGCTTGGGTCTGCTCCCAGTCACCAATCACTCTCTGCTCCCCAAAGTCAATGCGTCTGGACTCACGAGACTTTGGTTTACCTATGCTTCTAAGCTTTTTTTAGAAGTGCAATCATACCCTTGTCCCTAGCTTTTTTTCTTAATATTTGGGTTTGTTGAAGTCTGTCCAGGTTTCTTGTTGTAAATATAGCTTGTTTGTTTTCATTGCATGATATTCTACGGGATGGATGCACGTTGATTAACCTGACCACTCTACAGCTGATGGACAGCTGGGCTGTTTCCAGTGGGGGGTGGGAGCATTCTCCGACATGCCTCTTGTGCACATGCCCATGCCCTTTTGTGCTAACACCAGGAGTGGCATTGCTTGGAAGAGGCTCAGCACCTGCTCTTCTTTATATGATCTAGCCAAATCATTTTCCACACTAGTCACATCACTTCCACAGCCACTGATGGGACAGGAGAACTCCAGTTGCTCCACATCCATGCCAGTATTTGTATTATCTGTCTTTCAAACTCTAGTTTTTCAGGTGGGTGTGTCGTGCTATCTCATCCTGGTTTGAGTTCGCATTTCCCCGATGACTCTTCCAGCTCTGCCATGTTAAAACACTTGTACCCATCTGTCTTGTGGCAAATCCCTGCTTAGCCACTCTTAGGCTCAGAATCAGTCTTTGCTGATTTCCTGCTATGAGTCAGCATTGGTAGGTGTTACATGGCTCCATGTGGTGATGAGATGGGTTCTTCCTGGAAGAGATGGTTTGTGGTCAGCACTGCTTGATAGCTCCGGATTTTAATCTCGTTGACACTGTGGCACATCAGCACATCATGGTAAAGGATTCTCCAGCAAGGGTCAGGGCCCTAAGAATGGGAACGGGGTTGAGTGTACTGAGAGAAAACCACACTCTCCAAACTTCACAGCTTGCAAAGACTCGATGACAGTTAAACAGTACAATCTATCAGCCATAAAAAGATTCATGAAAGAAGCCAGTATTGTGATGCATTGGACTAAGCTGCCTCCTAGACAACAGACTCCTATGTCAGAACACCAGTTCAAGTCTCAATTGCTCTGTTCTCAGGTCAACTCTCTGCTAAATGTGCCTGGAAAATCAGCAGAGGATGCTGCAAGTACTTGGGCCGCTGCCACCCACATGCAGAATGTGGGCATTCTGGCCTCTTGTTTTAGCTTGGACCAGGCCTAGCCATTGTGGCCATTTGGGGAATGAATCAGCAGATGAAAGATCTCTGTCTCTCTTTCTCTCTTCCCTCATTCTCTGTCATTCTGCCTTTCAAATATATGAATAAATATTTTCTTGAAAGTTTATGGAAAATGTATATTGTGAAAAAATATTATGCATGAATTTCAAAATGTTTTGCAACAAAATATATTTATATCTTAATTGTGTTTTCCACCTTCTTACTGATAACACTAGTCCTTACAAGAAAGGGCGAAGTGAACTTTGATAAGTGATGGTGTTGTGAAATAAAAATCTCCCAGAAGTATCTTGATCCATATGACTCAAAGAACAGGCTCTCAGAAATGTGATTGAACCTCTGATGACTTGATATGTTTCTGAAAGTTGAAGACAGGTTTACTTTGCTGCAAATCTCACCTGGAAAATTTGCACAGGGGTGGCAACAGGAGCCAAAGAGTGTTTTCTGCTTCCCTCCCCCGTCCCCCCCCCACCACCTTGCCAAAAATGTCACTCTGAATTAGCTTTCTGTGCATCTCAGCCAAGAGGTGGCACTAGCTGGTTCTTCCTTTTCTGCCTTCTGCACAGTTTGACTGCTAAAATCAACATCCCATCACAAACTCAGCTTAGAAGATTGAAATACCATAAATACGGAGAGATTGGCTAGGAAGGAGAATATGGAAAGAGCACTTGGAAGGGATAACGCATTAACGTGACAGACAATGCTTAGGTTAGCAGACACCCTGTTGAGCTTTACTAAGTTTAGGATCAAGGCCCATCTGAAATGCTGGGCTCCTTTCAAAGAAGCCAAAACCAAGGAAATGGGAGAGTGGCTCCAGGATATACTGGGGCTAGCAAGAGGTGTGAGGTCACCTTCAACAGAAGTCAACCGTTCCACAATCTCAGCTCGGGCTGCCCTGAAGCGTTGGAAGCTGCAGTCCTGGGGTGGCCCCAGTTCCCAGTGAACCTAATACAGCCAGAGTTTGGACTTCTTTATCACCCATTCGGATTGCGACACAGCACACCTGGTGGTGCATCTAGATGAATCAAGTTGACCTCACTTAGGGAACCAGTTCTTCTCATCTTTCCAGCTTGGGCTCCCTGTAGGCACGCTTTTACTTTATGTATTCACAGGAACTTGCAAATGCCTTCCTTGTTCAGCTGAAGAGCCCAGCGTGCTGGCATACACCCACCTGGACAGGAAATCTTCCTCTCTCCTTTTCCTTCCCTATGAAACAGAGATCCAAGAGAATGAATTTTGAGTCATAATTAAGATAGTGAGTTGACTCACAGGGATTATGAAAGATGCACAGTGGGGGAATGAAATGAATTCAAAGTCAATATTGAGCTGAAACCTTACATTGATTTTCTGAGATTTGAAATATTGGACAAGTCACTTAGGCTGTAAATATCTTGGTTTTTCTCACCTAAAAAATTCTCTTTGCTCTTCCACTGTCTGCTGAGTAAGAATGAAGCACTGCTCTCTCCAAGGACAAGAACATTGAAGGAACCATCCAAGAATCAGAATAGTCAGGCCTCCCAACCCCTGGACATAGGACATCCCAGCCTCCAGAATCCAGAGCTGACTTGTTTCTGTCCATCATGGGTTACCCAGCCTATGGTATTCTATTCTAACAGCGTAAAGAAACCAAGAGAGCTGGGTCTGCTTGCTACATCCACAGCCCGGCTCCTACAAGACAGCCCCTCCTCCACTTGCCTTCCCCTTGTGATCTCTGCCTACAGGAATTCCCCACTGTTTCAAGAGCCTGGGTTTCTCAGCATCCTTCTGACGCCTTGCACCTCACCTCTGTAAACAGACCCATTGTGGAGTCAACCTTAGTGAGCCTCAACAGATGATTGAAGAACATGCAGCTGATGTGGACACTTCAAAAAGTGTCCTGCATGATCTCACTCACTATGTGGAATCTGAAACAGTTGCTCTCAGAGAAACAGGAAGTGAAATAGTAGTTGGGGAAGAATTGATGAATGGAGTCTAGGAAGAGGTAGGTCAACAGGAACCACATGATAGTTAGACAGAAGGCACACATTCTGATGCTCTTGAAAGGACTACAGAACTTTAGTGGAAAAACAACTAAAAAGGCAAGTTTATTTTTGAACAAGTATTTTTAAATCCTGAACACAATTATTTTATCATGATGTATATTTTTCATGAAATTTTTGAAGCTTGCTAATATTATGAAGTAGGATAACTATAGTTAATAATTTGTTATGGATACCTGTTTATGTCCCAGATGTTCCATTTCCAATCTAACTACCTACTTATGGCTTGGAAAAACTGTGGAGGATGGCCCAAAGCCTTTGGACCCTGCACCTACTTGGGAGACCCAGAAGAAGCTCCTGGCTCCTGGCTTCAGATTGGCTCATCTCTAGCTGTTGTTGCAGCCACTTGGGGAGTGAAGTAGGAGACAAAAGTCCTTTCTCTTTGTAAATCTCCCTTTCAATACAAATAAGTGAAACTTGAAAAAAAATTTATATTCCCAAATAACTAAAAAGAGACTTTGAAGATTCTATCCATGAAGGAATGATAAGCATCAGGGTTAATTACCCTGATTTGATCATTATGCTGTGTATATAAGTATCAAAACATCACATTAGACTCTCCAAATATGTACAGTTATCATGTCAATCAAAACAGAAATAAAACAAACAACAAGAAGAAAACCTTTAGTTGAATTCTTTTGAAGGGAGAATTTGGTTTCCTACCAGCGTTCTGGTTAACACATACACTTTCTCTTCATAAGAGGGCATTACACTCAGTAACTTCTCCTCCCCCCCATACTACTCCCTCAGTAACTCCTCACTCTGCTTGTTATTTCTCAGAGTGAGGTCTTATAGTTTGTATCACAGATAGGAGCAAGAAGCACAAAGAGCTAAAGGGTTTCCCTTTTTTTGTTTTGTTTTTTAGTTTTTTTTTTAAGACGGTATTTATTTTAGTTTAGAGAGACATGGAGAGACAGAGAGACAGATCTTGTATCTGCTAGCCCACTTACCAAATGAAAGCAACAGCTGAGGACAAGCCAGGCTGAAACCGGAAGCCAGGAACTCAACCCTAAGTCCGCCTCCCCAACCACCAGGCTCCTCTCAACATCTATGAGAGCCACTGTTTTAGATTCCACACATGAATGAGAACATGCAAGTATTTATTTGTCTCCCTGGGCCTGGCATAGTTCAACTAAATGTTAAGTTGCCAAGCAGGGACTTACCCTGTGCCAAAAACCCTCCTTACATTTTTATTGCACTTAACCATTTCCCAACTGGCCTTCTTCAGGGGAACCAATGACAATCAAATACAGCTATACACAGAATAAATCTGCTTTGCAAGTGGCTAAGACACCTGCCTAGATAAATAATCACACACTTGCATGATCCTGAATCCAAAGACCATTCTTTCTTTCTCTATACCTCATATGATCATTCTGATCAGACTTGACTTCAAAATGTGACCAGCTTAAGTAGACTGTTTCCAAGTTTTCTCTTCCATTCCACCTCCCAAGATAGCCATGAGCCATGACTTTCATTTGAATACATTTTGATTTCAGTCAGGAGTTGGCAAGTTTTCCAAAAGACTCTGCCAAGTTTTCCTTTATTTACTGAATTTTACATTTTCCGTTGCTAGTTAGAACTTTCTCTTATGCCCACTCCTTCTGCCTCCCCCAGTAATTATCATTTGAAACTACATCAGCCAGGATCCAAGGGCCTCAAGAGATTAATTGTCCACCAAAGAGATCCCAACTTTGAGTAGAAATGTTCTGTGAGGTCTAAAATGAGATAAGCTGAAGGTGAAAAAGATTGGTAGGGAGGTGGTGAATTTGCAGTTGTGCAGAATAAAACCCAGAGGGTTTAGGGCACCTGAGAGCTTACAGGTGGGGGAAGGAAGCAGAGGAGATATTAAAGTAAATTTAGGAAATAACACAAAATGTGGCTCCTTCTGAGACCGCCCCAGAGAATTTCTATAGTAAAGAGTCCTGTTGAATGGCTGATGGCTCCTGCTTCCCCACCTCTCACATCTTGTTGAAAGTCAAGGAGTACTGTGGAAAACTCAAGGAATAAAAAGTAAAGAAACAGATTTCTAGCTTCTCCATCTCCCACATCCTGGGAAACATGGCCCTTGCCCAAAATCAGATGGCTGCTCTAGAAGGCTATAGCAGCAGGATTGGCAAATGCCAGGGATTCTGCAAATGTTTCTTGAATGATTAATCAATAGAATGGTATGAAAAGCACCATGAAGCACAAAGCCTAGAACACAGTAGAGAAGCAACAAACATTCTTATTGCCTCACACATGTTGTGTTATAATAACACACATTGTTATTCATGACATGTTTTCAGGTTCTCAGGTCAGAGATAATAGGAAAACTCTAAGTTGTTATTGGCTCTTTCCATAAGACTTAGGTTGTGTCCTCTGGTACTATCCACTTCCTGAAAGAGAATCTAATGACGGTGTCCCAATAAGACGATCTTTCATGGAAAGGCACTACAGACCAGAAAAACAAAGTTTGCTTTAGCATTCTTAAACAACGAGGGGGCATATTTCTGCATGAAAGAAATAACTGAGGTAAAAATATCTTGTCCACACAAGTATTCCAGTTGTGTGGTGCTACAAAGAAAGCCTAGTGGGCTATTTGGGAGTTTTCCTTCTTACCATCCTCATTACATTTGCACTAGCTTGTAGCAACAATATAAAATCAAGCAGAAGTTGAAGTTTATTAATTTCACTTTCGCTTCTATCTGGACTTATAACACAGAACTGATGCTTTCACAAGCCAGCAATTGTTAACATTATGTGGCTCGACTTCCTTAGAAGGAATGTATCTTGTCTTAAGAATTTCAAGTGTTTCCTAATTTAGTAATGTACTGGAGTGTGTGTCTCACTGACAACTACTAACTAATCGCCTTGAATCTCTTGAAAGATAACTGTTTTTCCTGCCCACATTAAGAAAGCATTGAAAATAGGGCGGTGTTTTTATCAAACGCTTTCTGTAATTCAAAGCACAGAAATAGATTGGCATTTTATATACGCATTGTCACATTAATGAAAGGTAAGGCCACCAAGGATTTAAAAGAGAGAAAGCTGGCATAATAAGTGAAGATACATTTATTTTCATTGTAGTCTTTGGAATTTATCCGACTTAAGGTAGCTAAGTGTGGCTGAAATAGCAGAAAGTCTGACTTAGACTAGCTAAAGGACAAAGAAAGCTACACAGCATCACACAGCACATATCAGCAAGATCAGAAGATCAGACCCTAGCATGGCTGTGTCAGTGGCCCAGGGAGGTTGGCAAAGGTTTGCCCTCTGACTTTCTGCTCTGCCAGAGGTCTGTTTTCTCCCAGGGACAATGAGAGGGCCACCAGCAAAGGCTAGAGGAATAGGGCTCATCCTCAACAGGGTCAATCCTGCAACCAAGGAATCTGAAGCCTTGCCTTCAATCTGGCTGGATCGATAAGCTCCACTCCTACATCACACCTTGAGGCTCCCAGACAGCGATTCCCGAAGTGTGGTCCCCTAGATTGACAGCTCAAGCTGCTTCAGACTTGAAAACCTGCTTGACACGTGGGCTCCCAGGGCTCCCCCTAAATCTGCTCAGAGATGCTACAAGTGGATTTTGGCAAGTCCCCCAGGTATTTGGAAGGTGAGGAAAGACGGTCTTAAACAAAACAGGATGCAATCCTTGGGGATGGGGAAGGAGCAGACACGTGGACCAAACCAAGTTCCCGTGAAAAAGGAGGAGGAAGTGAGTGCCTGTTGAGCTCCTGACATTGCTCACGTCTTGGGTTTTTCAAGAAAGGCACTGGCTGCCGATGTGCCGCCCTACAACATTTGCCAAAACTCAATGATCACTAAGAAATCTCCCTGAGAAGGCCAACGTCTTAGACAGTGAGGAGATAGCAACACACTGAAGCGCTGAGTTCCAGGGCCGCTGTTGTCGCTGATTGGCCCTGTGACCAGGAGACTTTCACTTCTGGAAAAAGAGTCTTTACAATCATAAACATGAAAACAGTTGTAGCCAGCTTATATGTGCCATGCACTGCCAAGGAGGTTGTCACTCGCTATGTAAGATTTAAAATATTCCCCAACCCGAATAAAGTGTATGGCTGCACCCAGTGGGTGGCCGAGAAAAGAGTTTGAGATTCAGCTCTGTTGGACCCCATAACCAGCCCAGCCACATACCACTCTGCCCTGCTCTCCCTGACCTCTGTCTAAATCTTGCCTCTGTCATTCATTTGGTCTCCTGTGGTTTATCTCATTCAGGAAAAAAGACTGATTAGCATAAGGAAAAAAATGTGGACTTTGAATTTCAGCTACCATTGGAATCTTGGCTTCGCCACTCTCTTGATCAATGATTTTAGGAAAGGTACTTAAATTTTCTTGAACGTTAATTTTAAACCTGTAGAACATGCATTTATAAGAATTAGAAGACGCAATGTCTGCATAAAGATTAAAGGAGTTAGTGTGCATAAAGGTGCTTAGAAGATGTGCAGGTTCCACATAGGAGTGCAGAGACTGTCCCCGTGCCATGCTGATGTAGACTCTCGGAGACAGACGGTGGTGAAGGCTCAAGTCACCAGATTCCTGCTGCCCAAGCAGGAGCCATAGATTCAGTTCCTGGTTCCCACCTTCAGCCTGGTCCAAGCCCCAGCTATCGGAGGCATTTGGAAATGTAACCACTGTTGATCTCTCCTGCTCTCCTTTCTCTCTCTCTCTCAAACAAATAAATAAACACAATTTTGAAGTGCTTGGCAGAGCGCCTGCACTATAATAAGCATTCAATAAGCATTCATTTCCTCCCCTGCCTATTGCCTCATGGGAAATATTATTTGCTAGTCGAGGGAGAAATATTTTGGAACATTTATTTATTCCCCAAAATAAATATTTCCATTCATGAATGACCTCATCAAATGCCAACAGCAATGGAAAAATTCTGTCTGTGACTTCTTCGTTAGACTTTTCTCAACACAGGAATATAGATAGGGGGCCAGTGCCATGGCATTGTAGCCTAAGCTTCTGCCTATAGGACCAACATCTCATATGGGCGCTGGCTCCAGTCCTGGCTGCTTCACTTCCTATCCAGCTTTCAGCTTGTGGTCTGGGAAAGCAGCAGAGGATGGTCCAAGTCCTTTAACCCCTGCACCCACTGGGAGACCTGGAAGAAGCTTCTGGTTCCTAGCCCCTGGCTTTGGATTGGCTCAGTCCTAACCACTGAGGTCATTCCAGCAGATGGAAAATTTTACTGTCTGTACCTCCTCCTTTCTGTGTTTCAAACAAAAATAAAACACATATATATTTTTTAAATGCAGAGAAACTCATCTAGACAAGGACAATCCTAGCTCCTATCATTGATCTCCTCACATCTCTCCTAGCCATGTCTTCTTAAGTGTTCTTTCAAGTGGAATTGCAAGGTCTACATTTGAATCTGAGAGAGCATTTAAAAATCCCAGAAGTATTCCCTAATTTGTGTCAGTTTCTGAGTAACACAGCTTGTGTAGGGTGAGAAGCCTGCTCTTTGCTTTCCTGGACACCTCTGCAGTAGAACCTGCATTCAATGGAGTCTCAGGAAAGCTATTTGCTCCAGGGCAAGAGATTCCGGGTCTCCCAAGAAAGAATGATGTGTCTCTAGAGCACCTGCTTGAGAAATAAAATAATTTTTTTATTGTATGAACCTAGAAGGGTATGATTTGTAAGAATGTCTCAATTCAAGCCCAGGAATCTTGAAGGACTGTGTCTGTGTCATCACATTATTTCTGTTGGTGAAAAGTTGTAAACATTTGTGTCAAGGAAAGTAAGATGCTCCCATGTTTGCTTTAAATCTTAACATTCTAGTTGGCTGTGGACTATTTCATTTTGTCATTGTGAAGAATAATAGACACTTTGGAGTCCATTTACAATAAATGGTGTCTGGAGTGATTTAATGTTTATACTTCGTTGCAACATTATTCAAGCAGAGTCGACTTTATGGTCTTGAGCTTTCCTGGGTCTTGACTAATACTCCTTGTAGTCAGATTTTGAAGCAAGTGTCTGACATCAGATAATTCATTCTGGGCACAATCTTCTAAAAGCACTTTTCTTATAAGCAAGAGGCAGTAACAGGCCATGAAGATGAATATATGCTATTTTGCCGGTTGATACAGAAAATGCAAAACCATAAAAGTTTGTTTTATGGTTTCTCTTTGCCTACATAATGCCAGCAAGGACTATGGTCGTGTTTCTTCTATGCTGACAAAGGAGAACATAAAATTGAGGAAAATATCCAAAACTAATGCTATGTATAATCATTATCAATAATTCAACTCTATAACTGGGTCAAATCTGCCTATATATTTTTAAAATGCATTTACTATAAATGCATACTTACATAACATGCAATTATTCTAACGCTGCTGCATGGACATAAGTTTTTAGTGACTAGCACCCTGAGCTGCATTCACAATCAAAGATCCTCAGACCCTACAATGTGAAACTTAGGCACCAGTATTTGCTTAAAGCTCCCAAGTTCAGGCACTGTGCAGGTTGAATTGAGATTTACTCATCCAGAAGATTCTACCAGCCACATTCAAACACATAGATTTTCATCTTCATTGGAAATCATTACTACTAGTATTGAACTACACACAAGTTCAAGGGTTTGCCATTTGCTGCCTGCCTGCTCTCTCTCCCCGCGAGCTCTCTTTTTAACTTCCCCATGTGCAGAAAAGTCTAAAACAGGGTTGTGCGCGCACGTGTGTGTGTGTGTGTGTGTGTGTGTATGTTAGCAAAGCTCTTTGTTCTCCTTCCAAATGATGTTGCCTTTAGAGTAAACAAATGACTTGAACTGAGCAGAACTGACAGAGCTGAAGTAGAATGGGGACAGTCTCTTGCCCTCTCCTGACCTCTTGTCCCTTCTCCATCATTGCCAAAACCAAGTCTTCCCAGAACACCACTGTGAAATTTCCCAAACCTGGAGCAGCTCATCATTTCCCTGTCTGCCAAGAGGAGGCTGATTTTCCAAGCAACAAAAAGATCCCCCGGAACAATCCCCTGAACTCCTGCAACCAGTAATCCCTCCCAGGAGATCCTGGATCCACCTCCACTAGTCCATTGCTGCACTATGAAACATCACTCACTACAGACATCTACAAGATTGTCTTGCAGTTCTTGCAGTGAATAATCCTGAGCAGAACCTTTTCTTTCTTTCCAAAAATATTTATTTTTGTTTGAAAAACAGATTTACAAATAGAGAAGGAAAAAGAGAGGGAGAAATATAGAGATTTTCCATCTGCTGATTCATTCCCCAAATGGCCTCAAAGGAGCCAGGAACTCCCACATGGGTGCAAGGGTCATCTCCTGCTGCTTTCCCAGACACATCAGCAGGGAACTGAATCAGAAGTGGCGCAGTGGGGACTCAAACCAGTGCCAAAATGGGATGCTGGCACCAGTGAGAGAGATCCAACCTACTACACCATGGTATCACACCGAGCAGAGCACTTTCTAGGGGCCAGAAGAATGAAGCCAACTACCCAGTGTGCTGTCCTAACCTCAGGCTGTCTCCCTGTCTCCGCTGAAGGCTTGGGTCAAGAATTAATTTCATCACACAGATGGGAACTTGAGTGAGATGCTAGTTACCAGCATGGAGTGTGGTAGTTGCCTTGTATCCTATGCAAATAAATTTTTCTGCAAGTTTGAAAAGCAGTGGTTAGCCTTGTTGGTTTACAGGTCAGTGAACTGATGCTTTGAGAAACCAGCCAGTTTGAATAAGATCACAACAAATGGACATGAGATTCTTCCCTATATTTTACTGAGTTATGAAACCACAAGCCTTCCTTTTATGTTAGTTTGTCCTTGTGGAGAGGAATGGACGTGCAAGGCAAAGAATGAGCAGTTTGGGGGGAATACACTTGGGTGAGACTAGGCCTGCATTATTTGGGATTTGCAGGAAATAGAAGCCCTCACTTCCGGGGAGTCAGGAAAGCAGACAAAGGAGAGACAGTTTCCTGCCTTCAAACACTGAAACACCATTAGCTGGACTCTAATCACACAGGCTTTGAGTGTGATGTTGGCTAGGAACCAAATAAACATAGTTCTTCATATATATTTTTTCATTGTGTGACATTTCAATCTGCTAGATCCACATTCACATTCTTTGACTTGTCTTTGATGCAAGTAGCAAAGGAAGCCTAACAAATGCCATTTGTCAAGGCCAGAATTGTGGGTCAGTGAGGCAAAGCACCATCTGTGATGCCAGCATCTATTTCCTGCTAATACCTCTGGGAAAACAGTAGGTGGTAGCCCAGGTGCTTGAGTCTCTGCCACCCACACAGGAGATTCAGATGGTGTTCAGTGCTTCTGGTTTCAACCTATCCCAGCCCTGGTGGTTATGGCTGCTTGGAAAGTGAACCAGTGGACTGAAGACTGATCTGTCTCTCTCCACCTCTCTCTCTTGATTTCGCAGCATCCAGCTCTATGCCTGGCTATTACAGGCATTGGAGGAGTGAACAAGTGGATGGGAGCTATCTGTTTCTATTTCTCAGTGTTTAAATACACAAAAACCAATTTTTACAAATTTTCAAATAAAAAAGGATGTGAAGGAAATTACGAACACTGACTTGCTAATATGATGATGTTACAGATTTTATTGCCTACTTCTTTGGATGGTTAGCTTTTATTAGAATATTTATCTGTTTTAAAAAGATTTATTTTTATTTCAAAAGACAGAGTCATACACAGGGAGAGAGAGCTTCCATATACTGGTTCATTCCCCAAATGGCCACAACACTCGGAACTGGATCAGTCCAAAGCCAGGAGCCAGGAGCTTCTCCTGAGTCTCCCAAGTGGGTGTAGCAGCCCTAGCACTTGGACCACTCTCTGTTGCTTTCCCTTTCCCAGGCCATTAACAGGGAGCTGAACTGGAAGTAAAGTGGCTGTGATTTGAATCAATGCTTTAGGGGGAGGCTTAACTTAGTATGTGACAGTGCCATTCCCTGAATATTTTTCTTTTAAGGTTACTTACAAAAATATTTACAAATTAAATGACATATACCTGGCGCTATGGCTCAGTGGCTAAATCCTCACCTTGCACACATTAGGATCCCATAAAGCACTGGTTCAAGTCCTGGCTGCTCCACTTCTCATCCAGTTCCCTGCCTGTGGTCTGGGAAAGCAGTAGAGGATGGCCCAAAGCCTTAGAACCCTGTACCCATGTGGAAGATCCCAAGAACGCTCCTGGCTCCTGGCTTTGGATCATCTCAGCTCTGGGATGCACTGAAATTTCAAGTGCTTTGCAGCCAAATATAAATAGTTCTCTTTACTAACTAGTTAGGGGAACTAGGGCAAAATGATTAAGTTTATAGAACTCCTAACTGTTCATCTTTAAAATGATGAAGCTAACTTATTTCTGATGGAAATATTCAAGAATAAAATAAATACATATTTCAAAGCACTTAGCACAGTGTCTGATGTAAGGTAAATAGCATCTGTTTTACCATTGAAGAAGTATTGAAGATGTAGGCATTTTAAACAAACTTGGAACAAAGTGTCTGGAGATTTCGGTTTCCACTGAAATTCATTGTCAGAATGAATTAAATTAATAAAGAGGAAGAGTTGGTATCCTTTCAAAGAGAGTGTAAGGTTAGAACTCATCTTCCTAGGCAACACAACAATCATTTAAAACAAAAAAGCAAACCACTTGCTATTTTTCTCATTTCTAAGGTAACCATTCTATCACTTGTGAGATGGTTCAGCTTAAGCTGGACAAAGTGTACAAGGTCTCAGATTGCATTCCCTTTCAGTATTTGGATGAAAAGTAACAACGAAATATATCCATGGCTGGGTCAGAGAAGAATACAACCCAGAATGTTATTGGCATTTGTTTCTCTTTAGATGTGTACTACTTGTTAAGTCTGTTGTATGAAAAATGGATTTGGGGGGTTGACATTGTGGTACAGTGAATTAAGTTGCTGACTGAAAAATTGGCACCCCCGTGGGTGTTGATTCGAGTCCTGATTGCTCCACTTCCAATCCAGCTCCCTGCTAACACGTCTGGGAAAACAACAGAAGACAGCCCCTGGATTCACATGGAAGACCTAGATGAAGCTCCTAGCTCCTGGCTTTGCTTGGCCCAAGCCTGGCCTTTGCAGTCATTTTGGAAGTGAACCAAAAGATTAAAAAAACAAAACAAGACAAAACAAAACACCTCTCTCTTTCTATCTCACACACACACTCTCTCTCTTTTCCTCCCTCCCTTCATCTCCCCTCATCCTGTAACTCTGCCTTTCAGATAAATAAATATTTTTTAAATGGATCTTAATGGACAAATGTCTTTGGAATCTAATCTTTCTTCTGCAATGATGTACCTAGCTTAGTTCCATGGTGTCATCATTCAGTTCCCCAAACCAGAGCTCTTGTAGATATATTCAACTCCCTTATCTTGCTCAGTAGTCTTCTCACACACTTTCAATTGATGAGCAAAACTGAGTTTCACCACTCAAATGCCTCTTGAAAATGTCCCTTAATCTATACCTTCGTGATTACTCTCTCAGGTCAAACCACTGGTATTCCACACTTCACTATCTGCAACAGTCACCCCAACTGATGTCTCTATCTCTGCCTTCTTTGATACATATTCCAGAATGCCGGCAAGACGGCCATTTTAGCACACTAATCTGATCACATCATTACCCTGAGTAAAACGTAGCAAGCGGTAGCTCTTAACTGTCAACAGAGGAAGTTTCAGCGCCTTCACACTGCATGGAATGCTCACAAGTTCCCTTCTGCCCTTTTGTAACTGCGTTTCCTTTCCAACTCTGCGTTCTCAGGCACCTTGCCCCTTGCTGTCCGGCCAGAGCAGGCAATCTATCATTTTTCCCAGGTGCTGTGTTCTCTTCTGTCACTGTGTTTTTGCATATGTGATTCCCTCTGCCTTATAAGATGACCATGCAATGGTCATTCCCTGCTTGCTGGCAGACCTGGCTTACACAGCGAAGATCAGCTTCTGTGAAATTTACCTCTCATAAGAGTGACTCAAGACCAGCTGATGGAGTGAGACCCTCATCTTCTGAGCAGCTTGCATATTCATTCCTATACTTCTACTTAAAAAGCAGGGAGCAGGCCTTTAACCTAGCTGTTGAGAAATCAGCTGCCCTTCCACATTGGAGTGCTTACGTTCTCAGCTCTGCCTCCTGATTCCAAATTCCCACCAATGCAGAATCTGGGAGTCAGTAATGAGAACTCAAGTTATTGGGTTTCTGCCACCCACGTGGGAGGCTTGGATTGAGTTCCCCACTCCCCGCACTGGCTAGACTCAGCCTTGAGACAATGAAGGTATTTCAAAGTGAAGCAGCAAATAAGAGCATTCTCTCTCTCTCTCTCTCCCTCCTTCCCTCTCTCTCTCTCTCTCACATATAACTTTCAGAAAAGTCATATCACAGTTGACAGTAATTTCTGGATGTATAAACACATACTCCCCTACTAGACCATTAATTCTCATGAGGAACAAAACCTATGACTCATTTGTCTTACCTGCTATCTGGCACAAAGTAGGTGTGCAAGAATATGTGTAGAGGCTGGCATTGTGGCACGGGGAGTAAAATCACCTCCTGTGAAACTGGCATCCTATATGGGCACCTGTTCAAATCCCAGATATTCCACTTCCCATTCAGCTCCCTGTTAATGTGCCCAGGAAGTAGCAGAAGATGGCCTGAGTGCTTGGATCCCTATATCCATGTAGGAAACTTGGGTGAAACTCCTTTGTTTTAACCTGTCACAGCCTTGACCATTGTTTTTGTTTGTTTGTTTGTTTGTTTTAAAGATTTATTTTTATTGGAAATTCACATTTACAGAAAGGAGAGATAGAAAGAAGATCTTCCATTCACTGGTTCACTGCCCAAATGGCCCCAGGGCTGGAACTGAACCAATCCGAAGCCAGAAGCCTGGAGCTTCTTCTGGGTCTCCCACATGAGTGCAGGGTCCCAAGGCATTGGGCCATCCTCTACTGCTTTCCCAGGCCACAAGCAGGGAGCTGGAAGAAAAGTGGAGCAGCCAGGATACAAACCAGGGCCCATATGGGATTCCTGTGCTTGTTAAGGTGAAATTTTAGCCATAAGCCATCATGCCGGGCCCTCTCTAGAAGCTTTATACTTTTCATTACCACACTTTGGTCTATGGTCTATTTCTAATTATATTTTTAATGTAGTCTGGGATATGATTCAAGGATCATGTTTCTTGCACATGGGTATTCAGTTGTCCCAGTAGCTTTGTTTAAAGTTTCTGCTTTCTCTGTTGAATTATCTTAGCACGTTTGCTAAAAATCAGTTGACAAGATAGATGTTGTTTTGTCTTGCTGCTATCGTAGGGGTTAGCTACCTTTTCATGCAAAGGGACAGATAAAGATTTCAGGCTTTGCAAGCCATATGGCTTCTGTCACAGTTACTCAACTCTGCTATCAAAGCAGAGCAGCAATCATGGTTGATATGCAATCAAATGAGTGTGGCTGGATTGCAGCAAGACTTCATTTACAGAAGCAGACAGCAGGCCAGATTAGTCCTACGGAACATAGTTTGGCCACTTTTGCTCCATTCATCTGTGTTTATCTACTGGAGCTTGTAAGTTTTGAAGTCACGTAGTAATATGGTCTTCCAAGTTCTCTCACTTATTTTTCATGATTGTTTTGACTATTCCTGTATTTTAGCCTCCTTTTGTAGCATTGTGTTAATTATCCTTTGTTTTTCCATGTAAATTTGGAATATCCTTTGGGGGATTTCTATAATAGGAAAAGTCTGCTGAAATTTTTACTGGGAATGTACTGAATCCATAATCAATTAGAAAGAACTTGGCACTGTAACAGTACTGAGCCTTCCAAACCATGGACACGGTTAACTTCTTTCTCTGGAGAAATCTTGACTCTGTGATCAATGCCTTATAGTTCCCAGCATACAAAACTTACTCATTAATGTTTTCAGTGGCATTTTTATAACAGGATTTTGTTGTTTTCATTTTCAACCATTCATCGCTAACTCACTGAAACATAATTCAGTTTTGTGTAGTGAGCCGGTAACTTGTAAACTTGCTCAACTCTCATAATAATTTCTAAAGCTGTTTTGTAGATTCTTTGAGATTCCCTGATCAGAAAATCGCATCCTCTGTCAAAAGACACTTTGATTTCTCTTTTTACACCTATTTGTTGTTTTTGCTTCTCTACCCTTATTGCATTGTCTGTGGTCTCTGGTAAGGTGAGAACAGTAATTTAAAAAACAGACCAGTCTTCCTTGCTCCTGGCCTTAAGGGAAAGCAATCTTCTACTGACCTCCTGGCTAAGTGCAATAAGAAGACACCTGTTCCTCCTCAGCAAGACAGCCATTCCTCATCAAGAAGAGTACCTTCACTGCACACCCAATGCACTGCTATCTAGGATTGGGGCTTCCCAGACTCCAGAACTGAGGGAAATAAAGGCCTGTTGATTAAATCACTCTGTCTATAGTATTTGGCTAGCAAAGCACTAAATATGATGCTAGCCATACATTGTTCATTACCATCCTTTATTAAGTGGAGGAAATTTCTTTCTATTTCTATTCTGCTTAGAATTTTTTATCCTGAGCGTATACTGAATTTTGCTGAATGCTTTCTCCACATCTATTGAGGTGATCAGATGTTTTTCTTTAGCCTAATATAGAATATGACAATGATTCAGAGTCAAGTGATCCATCTTACCTTGAAATAAACCCCATTTGTTTGTGAGCCATGATCCTTTTTATTTATGTGAGTATCTCAAAAAGTCTGTGAGAAATGGAATTCTAAAAACACAAGTTTATTTGGGTGCAAAAAAATTTGAGTCCATGTTCAATTATTTTTTGGTGATATGTTTTTCCATAAGCCTTTTGAAGTCCTTTCAAATGCCTATATCTGATTTTCTGATACTTTGTTGAGAATTTTTGAGTTATATCTTTGCAGAATATTTGTCTATAGCTTTCTGTTCTTGAAGTGGTTTTGTTTGGTTTCAATATTAAACTAACCTTGGCATCATAAAATGAGTTTCCTTTGCCATTCTTCTTAGCCCAACTTAAACAGCTTTTCACCCCACACTTCTTGAGCATTCAAAACTAAAAGATTCCTTCACAGTGACTTTCAATCAAAAGAAGTTTGCACTGAAGAAGTTTCTTTGGAATATGGAGACCATACAGTGAGTTAGACATGTTTACTGAGCGAGTACCTGGATCCAGAGGACCAGCCCCTCAGGGTTAAAGAAGATGCTCTAAACGCCAATATGACATGGTGCCATTATCGGTGAGAAGCTTCCATTGGCTTCTCAGGCGCTCAGGACTAATCAGAGGAACATCTATTAACTGACTCTCACTAGAATAGGGCTGCATTATAGATGGGTATATATAATATATTCATCTCTGTATTCCCCATTTCAATACAACACTTAGAAAAATCTTAGGCATTCACATAATCTAAAGATTGAATGACAGATCACTTTAAAATATAAAGCAAGGCTTTTGATTTTAGTTATTCTTTTTCATGAGCCAAATTCTGCTTGTTTCAGAATAAAATACTCTCTGGAACAAACTGCCATATAGGCTAAAATTTAAGCCTTAGAAGTGTTCAACTAACCTATTGGTTTCACAAGATAAAAAGAAGATGTTATTAAGAATAAGTAATGGTTGTTAGCATTTCTTTTAAACATGAAGGTATCAATTAACCTCAAAATCACGTTAATGGTTTGAAGTCTCCAGTTGTCTATTACGTTATATATAGGATTAGAATATTGTTTGCTATGAATACTCTTTTTTCAGAGATATTTTTAATGAACTTTCAAATCTCCTTTAACTTTGAATATGTCTATCTATAATTTTGTACTCATAGCAGTTTTGTGAATGTCACTAGGGGAAAATCTGTATGATGCCTTTTTACATTTTTAAAAATTAATGTATTTATTTGAAAGGCAAAGTTTCAGAGAGAATGGAAGACCGATTTACTCACCAAATGCCTGTAATAGCTGGGGCTGGGCTGGGGTAGGACAAAACCAGAAACCAGGAACCCCAACTGTGTCTGCTAAGTAAGAGGTAAGGACCCACACCAACTTCTGTTGTTTTCCCAGGTGCTCTAGCATGGAGATGGATAAGAAGTGGAGCAGCCTGGACTTAAACCAGTACAAATATAGGATGCCAGCATTATAGGTGGCAACTTTACCTGCTACACCACAATGTTGGCCTCTCTGTTGTCTTTTTAATGTGTACATCACATACTGGAGAGAGAAGGAAAGCGATTTCTCAACTCTGTGTCTTCAGGTTAGCCGATCAGGTTAGTTGGCCTACATTACCATGACATCTAGTGGCACAGACAGGACTGAGCACTTGGGGATAATCTAGATGACAGGGCAGCTTTTGAGTGTCCTCTCTGGTTACCAGCTGATAACATGAGTGACATGCGCCCCAACTTCTTGGAAACTGAGCTCAGATCTTCTTGAGATCTGTATCTCTGGTGCCAGTGTTATGTTTCTCACATTGGAAATGCTCCAGAAAGGTGTTGACTGATAGTGATTCCCATGGCTCATTGCCTAATCTTTGAAAATAAATCTTGAAGTCTGAGCCGGCCAGATGGAATAGCAGGCTAATCCTTCACCTGAGGCTCTGGAATCCCATATGGACTCTGGTTCAAGTCCTAACTGTTATACTTCCCATCCAGCTTCCTGCTTGTGGCATAGAAAAACAGCTGAAGATGGTTCTAGTTCTTAAGACCCCATACCTGCATGGCAGATCCACAAGAAGCTCCTGGTTCTTTGGCTTCAAATCTGGCCACGTTGGTCATTTGGGGAATAAACTAGGACATGAAAGAGCTTTCTCTGTCTCATCTTAGCCCTGTAAATCTGCCCTGCAAATAAAAACTAAAAAAATAAATAAATAAGCTGAATCCAAATAGGAATAATATTGTTGGGACTGATTTAAATGTTTTAAGAATAATACAATTGGGCCAGGCATGGTGGTCTAGTGGCTAAAGTCCTTGCTTATATGTGCCAGGATCCCATATGGACGCCAATTCTAATCCCGGCAGCCCTGCTTCCCATCCAGCTCCGTGTTTGTGGCCTGGGAAAGCAGTAGAGGATGGCCCAAAGCCTTGGGACCCTGCATCCACGTGGGAGACCTGGAGGAAGTTCCTGGGTCCTGGCTTCAGATTGGTGCAGCAATGACCATTACAGTTACTTGGGGAATGAATCAGGGACCAAGCATGTGGGGAAATCCCCAGGCTGGTTCCTCCTGCCTATATGCGAGCCTCCAGGTCCTGCAGTCCCCTGCCGGTGTTACTGCACTGGACCCTGCAAGCATACACTCCCAGCCCCTCCGCCGCACCAGCACAGGAATGGCCATTTTAATAGTTGTTAAAGACAGAGTTATGAACAGAGAGGAAGAGACACAGAAAGCAGGATCTTCTCATTTCTGGTTCACTCTCTTGACAGCTACATTGGCCAGCACTGCGCTGAGCTGAAGCCTGGAGCCTGGAGCTCCTTCCAGATCTCCAGTGTGGGTGCAGCGGCCCAAGAACCTGAACCATCCTCTACTGCCTTCCCAAACACATCAGCAGGGAGCATGGATGAGCAGAGACTTGAATAAATACCTATATGGGGTGTGAGCATTGTAATCAGTGCCTTAACTCCCTCTGCTGGCTCCAAAAATAGATCTTATATTTTCAAAAGCATTTATTAACATAAGTCATATATTAGGCAAAGAGAACTTAGCTTTTTTTTTTTTAAAGTTTTATTGTCTATTTATTTGAAGAGTGATAGAAAGGAAATAGAGAGAGAGAGAGATCGTCATCTGTTTGCTTATTCCCTACACGCCTGCAAAGCCCAGGGCTGGGTATCGCTGAAGCCAGCAGCTGGGCACTCCACTTAGGTTTCCAACATGGTGGCAAGAACCCAAGTACTTGGGCCATCCCCCAGTGTTTTCCAGGGTGTGTTAGCAGAAAATTGAATCAAAAGCAGAGCCTGGCGCTCTATTCCAGGCACAGTAATATGGGATGCGGCCATCCCAAGTGCTAGTTTAATTTACTGCATCACAATGTCTACCCCGAGCCTAGCATTTTGGGCCAGGACACATGGTTCAGCTGGTCAGTAACAGAGTCAGGATTCAAACCAAGCCCATTGGACTTCAGGCTTGTGTTATTTCCACATCCTCATCATGACTCATGGTCAGACGAAGTCTGAGTGCCTTATACCCACAAACAGAGCTCTGTGAAGCAGGTACAGTTAGGGCAGGGGTAGCTGAGATCGCTTGGTTAAGGTCACACATCTAGGGCATGGTATCTGAGCTCTGAGCCCAGGGGGCCTTGACAAATACACTCACGCTTTTCCAAAGCTGCAGCTGGAGATTTGTCATCTCAGAAATAATTCTGCAAGCCTCTCTCATGGTGATCAGTTTCCACCATGAGAAAACATCTCTTCTCATGGCTCTTCCTCACCTGCAGCAGGAGCAAGGGACCACACACTGAGTCACCTAGCAAGGATCAAATTCCAGCTCCCAGCTGTGTGCAATTGGGCAAGTCCACAACACCTGTCTGTCAGTTCCCTCATCAGTGAGATGGGGCTATATAGCTCTATGTCATGTAACCCTTGGGAGGTTTAAAATTGTTTGAGTATAGATACTACAGCCCAGTGGCTATCATCATGTGGTGGGGGGAGGGCTCATTAAATATTATTATATACCTGTGTTACTGTTATACCCGAAACATTAAAAAAAGATGACGAGAGTGCTGGCCATCTTAGGTTGTTTACTTTTCCACAGTTTCCAAAGGGAAGAACTAACACTTTCAGTCATGTAAAAGATGACTTATTATTTCTTCAGGAACATCTGAGGAGTGGATATTTGGCACAGCAGATTAGACATTGCGTGGGGTGTCTATATCCCGTATCAGAGTTCGAATCCAGGGTCTGCTGCTTGTTCCAGTCTCCTGCCAATGAGCACCCTGGGAAACAGCAGCCACAGTGGCTCCATCACCTGGGGTCTCTGCCACCCACGTGGAAGACCCAGACTGAGTTCTGGACTCCCGGCTTTGATCTGGTCCAGCCCCCAACTGTTGAGAAAATTTGGGGAATGAACTGGCAGAGGGGAAGCCTCTCTCTCTCTCTCTCTCTCTCTCTCTCACACACACACACACACACACACACACACACACAAGGACAAGGGTATAAGAATCTGGAGCACTGGGCCCGGCGTGGTGGCGCAGTGGTTAAGGTCCTCGCCTTGCACGCCCGGGATCCCATATGGGTGCTGGTTCTAATCCCAGCAGCCCCGCTTCCCATCCAACTCCCTGGCTGTGGCCCGGGAAAGCAGTCGAGGACGGCCCAAAGCTTTGGGACCCTGCACCCACGTGGGAGACCCGGAAGAGGCTCCTGGCTTCAAATCAGCATAGCATCGACTGTTGGGGAGTGAATCATCGGACGGAAGATCTTCCTCTCTGCCTCTCCTCTCTGTATATCCGCCTTTCCAATAAAAAATAATAAATCTTAAAAAAAAAATAATCTGGAGCACTAATATGCTCTGCACGATGTACTAGAGAATGGCAGTTACTCTGCACAGGAGCAAAGTCAAACACCTGAGCCCAGCTGTGGGCAGTGAGCTCTGGGGCAGGGACGGCGGGGCAGCTGTCACCAAGGAGCACCCTCGCCCTGCCAGACGGGCACAATGACTCAGCACTGCCTGCAGTGCTGTTCCAAGGCTTTGTTCCAAGGCCGCTGTTCCAAGGCTTTGGCACAGATTCCTGTGGCCAACAAGGGCGGCAACTGCCACTGTACCCTTCTGCCTTCCTGTTAGAATGCCAAGTTCACTCATGCAGCCGGCAGCAATATGCCCAGGGAAGGCAGATTCTGCCCCCACGGGTGAATCATAGCTCATCTCAGCCAATCCTAGTAGCCTAATTTCTCTTTTCCCGTCACTGATTTAAGGATGAGAATGTGACTCAGGGAGGGTGAATTAATCCTCTAGCAAAATGTGCTGAGGGTTATGGAAAAGACTTTTCTTCCTTACTTAAAAAAAAAAAAAAAAAGATTTGTGTGAAAAAAAGTCTCTTTTCCTTTCATCAGAGTGTCAGTTCAGGGTGTGATGTTTGGAGCAGTGGTAGCTATTTTGTGACAAGGAGAGAAAAAGCCAAGAAAACTGAATCCTAATTTACTAAGGGATCAAACATAATTAAATTTGCTGAGACCTTCAATCTTTGTCCTTTAAAAAAAAAAGTAAGATAATGGACCCCTATTGTTTAAGCTGTATTTAGCTGGGAATCTTGTTACTTATCACCAACATTTTCCTAATTAATTTAATCCATTAGACATTTTCTTTGTTGAGATTTATGTACTTGTTGGAGAGTCAGAGTTACAGAGAAAGAGAGAGGAAGAGACAGAGATCAAAAGAGAATTTTCCATCTGCTGATTCACTCCCCAAAAGAACGAAATAGCCAGAGTGGGACCAGGCCGAAGTTAGGAACCAGGAGCTTCATCCAGGTCTCCTCCCAGGGTGGCAGGGCCCCCAACAGGGCTATCCTCTGTTGCATTAGCAGGGAGCTAGACTAGAAGTAGAACAGTCAGGCTGGGCTCTCCAGGAGTAGCCACCTGCTTTGCTGCAACTCTGGCCCCTCCATTAGGTTTGAAACTAAAATGATTGATGTTTGAAGTTAGGACAGTTCTTGAAACCTTACTAAGTTGTACATATGTAACAGGGTTCAGAGTAGCATGATATTGTCATCTATCCAAAATATTCACATTTTAGGATGGAAAGGGGGAGAGAGATGGACTTCAGTCTGGGTTCTGCCGCTGTCCAGTAGTTAAACTTTCAACACCAGCTCCAAGTCTTGCTTTGAAGTTTCTCAACCACGAAAGAATAATACTTCACTGTAGCCTCGTTGTAACAACAGCAGCTATTACAAGCATCTTCCAGCCTGATTGACCTTCTTTTTAAAAATATTTTGGGGCCCGGCACGGTGGTGCAGTGGTTAAGGTCCTCACCTTGCACGCCCGGGATCCCATAAGGGCACCGGTTCTATCCCGGCAGCCCCGCTTCCCTTCCAGCTCCCTGCCTGGGGCCCGGGAAAGCAGCCGAGGACGGCCCAAAGCTTTGGGACCCTGCACCCGCGTGGGAGACCTGGAAAAGGCTCCTGGCTTCGGATCAGCATAGCATGGGCCGTTGTGCTCACTTGGGGAGTGAATCATCGGATGGAAGATCTTCCTCTCTGTCTCTCCTCTCTGTATATCCGCCTTTCCAATAAAAAAATAATAAAAATAAATCTTTAAAAATATTTTGTTCCTTTCTTTCAAAGTCAGAGTGACAGAAAACTCCTGTCTGGGGGTTCATTCTCCAATGTCCACACCAACAAAGTCTGGCCCAAGGGTAAAATAAGGAATTTGATCTGGGGCCTTCTGTGTGGGTGACAGTGACCCAGCTGCTTGAACCATCACCTCGTAACCCCAGGTACTCTGGGATGCAACATCCTTCACACTCCGAGATCCTGGAAGCAGTTCATGAGTTCATGTAATCCGAGTAGGACCGCCTCAAGGGGTCTCACCCTTCGTTTGGGATGTGGAAGATCTTTAACAGGAGACATTCTATTACCATCCATTCCCAAAGTATGGTCTAGTAGGCAGGAAATGTTCTTTTTTAAAAAATTTATTTTTATTGGAAAGGCAGATATACAGAGAGGAGGAGAGACAGAGAGGAAGATCTCTGTCCGATGATTCACTCCCCAAGTGAGCACAACGACCGGTGCTATGCGATCCGAAGCCAGGAGCAACTCCAGGTCTCCCATGCAGGTGTAAGACCCCAAGGCTCTGGGCCATCCTCAACTGCTTTCCCAGGCCACAAGCAGGGAGCTGGATAGGAAGCAGGGCTGCTGGGATTAGAACGGGCGCCCATATGGAATCCCAGCGCATGTAAGGTGAGGACTTTAGCCATTAGGCTACAGCACCAGGGCCGGCAGGCAACCTCTAAAATGAGTATCTTTGCTCAGAGACTCTTCCATGGCTCCTTTACGGATGGCTCCCTCTTCTCACCCCCATATGGTTGAGAAAGATCATTGGGATTTTGTGGGGTTTTTTGTTTGTTTTCTTGAAGCTCTTCTTGGGTCCTCATGCATCTTCCAAACCATTCTAATTTGGTGCCTGGAATCAAAGACTAGTAAGGTTCCTCTGTCCAAGTGTAATAGGATTTTCAGCTCCGGTGAGCTGCAGATCATGGTTAAATCTGAGAAAACATGAAAATCCTGAGACTTTATGCACGAAGGGTCTCACAGCTTTGTAAGCATCTGCTGAGGGATAAGTAACCTCTGGGCTATGAGCTATTACTACAGATCCGTGTTCATTTTTCGTGTGTGACAAGGAACAACTTGCCAGGGTTGGGACACTCATATAAGGCCTTCAGGAGTCAACATGGCTGTACCCTGAGGTTCTGTTGCCACATAACATTCCAAACTGGTTGGAGGCATTGCTATAGAACCCCCAAACTGAGTCCACTCACCTGTCATGCACGAAGCCAATCTTCGATATTGGAGTGATGGAAGAAAGCAGTAGAGGATGGCCCACACCCTTGGGACCCTGCACCTGTGTGAGAGACCTGGAAGAGGCTCTGAATTCCTGGCTTTAGATTGGCACAGCTCTAGCCATTGCGTCTGCTTGTGGAGCAAATCAACGGGAGGAAGGTTTTTTTTTCCTGTGTCTCTTCTTCTCTGTATATCTGACTTTCCAATAAATAAATAAATCTTTTTAAAAATTCTACTCTGGGAAGATTTTTTTCCAGATGAACAGTATGTATGGAGTGGCTTCTATTCCTTGGAGGCCCTGAAGATGAAGGATAGCATGAATTCCATGCATTATGACTCCTGTGAGAATCACACTCTTAGCCCCTATCCTAAACTTTCCAGGTGGCTGTCAACAAAGAGAAGAGGCAATGCTTCCTTCCGAGGTGTTGAGTGCCACAGGGTAGCTGCTGACTGTTCTAAAGTCACATATGCCAGGGTCTGGTCAGAAAGGGCACACAAATCATGACTATGCAAATACACTGCCACAGTGACAGTAGCTTTCCTCCGTTGCTCTTCCTCATCAGGATCTTCGGTTGAAGGAGCTCAAAACATCCGTCTGGCTGTGTGGGGAGGGTAGTGCTCAGGAGTGAGAGGGGCAATAGTTAATTCTGACACATAAACCAGGACTTGGCAGTGAGACAGGACAGCTGTCAAGGAAAAGGAGACCGTTTTTCTTCTTCTCCTTGGCTCCCACTTACTGTGCTGAGAAGCAGATTTAGCAGGCAAAGCAACAGAACGCTTCTTCTTCTGCCTCTGACACTACGCCAAGACACTTCCTATTGTGTGGAGGAGATAGAATGTGTCACAGGAAGAGTAAGAAAAACACCGCCTCCTGCGTTCTGATGACGACGAGAAGGAAGAAGGGGAACAGGAGAGAAGGGTGCATGGTGAGATATCCTATGGGATTCCGAAGGGCTCCGTGGAATAGATTCACTTCCACAGGGGTTACACCTGTATGAGTAGGAATCTAGAGAGCTGAGGTCCCCGAGGGAGAGGAGGAGACAGAGAGAGAGAGAGAGAGACTAATTTGCCCTCCAGAGCCTAACAAGGTACCCATGTAACCCAAATGCAGACTTGAGAGCCAGAACTTCATTCCTAAGGATGTTCTTGGCAAAAACTATAGAACTTCTGTAGGATAGCTCTGACTTGCGATCAAATGTGCTCCACAGCAAAAACCTGACAGATCATGACCGAAGCTCATCTGGATGTCGAGACTACCAATGGTTGTTTCTTTTGTCTATCCTGTGTGGTCTTAGAAAAATTAAGACACAGGGCCCGGCGTGGTAGCGCAGTGGTTAAGGTCCTCGCCTTGCACGCCCGGGATCCCATATGGGCGCTGGTTCTAATCCCAGCAGCCCCACTTCCCTTCCAGCTCCCTGCCTGTGGCCCGGGAGAGCAGTCGAGGAGGGCCCAAAAGCTTTGGGACCCTGCACCCGCGTGGGAGACCCGGAAGAGTCTCCTGGCTTCGGATCGGCATAGCATCGGCCGTTGTGCTCACTTGGGGAGTGAATCATCGGACGGAAGATCTTTCTCTCTGTCTCTCCTCTCTGTATATCCGCCTTTCCAATAAAAAAAAAATAATAAAAATAAGTCTTTAAAAAAAAAGAAAGAAAAATTAAGACACACACGCAAACCCTCAACAATCAGAAACAGAAGACTCTATGCTCAGTGCCAACAAGTTGAAGCTGATGAAAGTCATGATCAAGTGGTACAAGCAACATGGTCAATGAATTGATTCCACACAGCATTGGAAAAGACAGAAAAGCCTCTCCAATCCACTTATCATCTCTGTGATGTCTTTACTAGAAAATGAAAATGCTGAAGAAGCCTGGGGTAGAGTTGGAAAACTTCCTTAAGCTTCATGGTGATGGCAGTAGTTCTGGAAAAGCCACTGGGAATGAGACAGGTACTGAAATCAAACAACCTGATGAATATGAACTAGTCCTTGGGATTCAAATTTAGACTTTGATAAAATAACTTTTTTACTTGTGAACAAGAAAGGAAATAAACAATTCTGACAACTTTAACAGTCCCTGTAGGCAAAACTTGGATGAACATCAAATAGGCACCAGTTAACTTATATTCAGGTCATAGGGACCTTCTCCCCCTGTTATACCATAGAATACAATGAGTCATACCTGGCATCCCAGCCTCACCAAATACTTTCAGACAAAAAAGTGGCGAGGGGGCAGACTACAATATAGGCATCCACCCAAAAGCTGGTTCAAGTCCCAGCTGCTCCACTTCCCATCCAGTCCTTACTAACATATCTGGGAAAGCGATGGAAGATGACCCAAGTACTTAGGCCCCCTGAACATATGTGGAAGACATAGATGGAATTCTAGGCATCTGGCCCAGCTTCAGCAATTGTGGCCATTTGGGGAGTAGAATCAGCAAATGGAAGCTCTATCTCTCCCTCTCTTTCATTCATTCTGCTTTCAAATGACTAAATAAATCTTTTTAAAAACAATAATAATAATAAAGGCAGTGAGGAGGGAAAATGTTAGAAGCCTGAGAAACTGGGAGAGATCCAGAGTAATGGTCTAAACGACTGGATCAGAATGCATTTAAGCCCAGATTAGATAGTGTTTGTTTGGTTTTGCTTGTCTTTCCCATGACCTACTAGCTAGATCACAAGACTAAGTCGGCTAAGAGTGAATACAGAAACTAAACCTCTTCTCGATTTCTGTAACCTGAGTAATTTTGCAACTCTACCACAAAAAGCACTCAAATGGTTACTTTGGTTCACATCATGTTGCTCTTGATCCCATAGAAACAAATCGAGTCTTTCATTACTGGGCAGTTTCGTGAACATAAAGTCTCATTTATGAGAGACTTGGGTTCATAAAGAAGGAGCACTAGCATTTGCATTTTAATCTTCAATATTTTCATACCATGGCTTTCTTAAGTCAGTAATTCTTCCTTCCCTCCCTGTTTGTGTGTTTCACTCTGGGCAGAGCACTCTTTCCTACCGCTTTGATCTTGGCCTTGACCATGTAACTTCCTTGAAGACAATAGAATACAGGCAAAAAAAAAAAAAAAAAAAAAAAAAAGATAGCCCTGGCCAGCTACTGGTTAGCAGAAAGCAACACAGGAAATATAACTGAACCCAACTCACATGCTTCAGGACAAACTTCTCAGCCCAACTGTAGGTCCAGAACACGAATTAAATGATTTGGGGTTTTCTTTTCACATCTTATAATTGCAGTAAATGTCTGATTTCTTAAGTAACTGATGTTTCTTTAACTATTCAGCAATCAACTACTATAAACATTAACATACCATTCATACACCTGATAAACCAAATCATATATCTAACAACTTAAATGTCCCAGATACTCTTTGATTATAAATATTTAAGCATAGTCTCTAAATAATTAAAGTCACAAATTTAATATGTCATATTCTAGTACAAACATTTTAAACATCTTCTAATATAGACAAAACACACATAGTATTCTATCGGTTATCAGCACTGCAGGACTTAGGTGGTTGAATGATTGCTTCTCTATAGGATTTCGAATAGGATCACACAATTCAAAATTATCCAAACTTTGGTGCGGGCCTTGAGTTGCGGCAGGCTCAGCCACTTTCTGGGCAGCTCATATGCCCTTATTCAAGTCTCAGCTGTTCCACTTCCCATGCAGCTCCCTGCTAAGGTGCCTAGCAAGGCAAGGTGTCATGGCCAGACTAGCTGGGTCCTGTCCCTCACGTGGGAAACCTGGATGAAGTTCCTGGTTCCTGGTTTTAGCCAGGTGCGGGCTTTGGGGAAGTAAATACACAATTGGAAAGTATCTGTATGTGTGTGTCTCCCCCCAACCCCTCTGTCACTCTGTATTTCAAATGCATAAATAAATCTTGAAAAAGATTCTACTTCAAACCACTATCTACTAAATTGGAACTCTATCATATTAAAACTCATTTTTACTTTAATTAGTTGCCATTCCTGTAGATTTCACATTTTGGAAATGTATTTTCTCTCTGCAAAATGACACAATCTGTCATGTTTTCTGGGTAACAGCACCTAACCAATAGTCTTCATTGCTGTGATCAACAGTCTGGCCTGACAGTATGCATACGGGAAGACTTCTGTCTCATGAGTAGCTCATTATAATTAGCGGAGCATCTAGATAAGTTTTTGCAAACTTTAAGATGCATGGAAATCACATGAGAATCAGATAAAAACAGACTGGCTGCGTAGAGCTGTTGCAAGGCCTGAGATTCTGCGTGCCTAATATGTTGCCAGGAACCCTTGGCTGTGTAGCCTCCGTGGCACGGCAAAGAACTAAGGACGTTTTCTCCCAGGCGGGGAAGGTTTGGATCTGTGCAGTTCATTCTCTTCCTTGAGACATCTGGTTCCTTTGGGAGTTTTTTGGAATGTGTCATTCTCCTGCAGAGTTTTTGTGTACACTATCTGTTTCATTTTGCCACTTCATGGGAATCAACTTTTCTACTTCTTGAAACAATATTTATTTGTTCCCTGTGTGTATTCTTTCCTATACACAAAGCAATAAAGACATTCCTATACTTTATCACCAAGCTATCAGGGAAAAAAAATGTGGAAAACATAGAGGAAAAGGATTGTGGGCACATCTTTAATCATCCATCTCCAGACTTTATTATATTGGAGTTATTTTACAACTGGGCAAGTTAGAGCGAACTGATTATGTTACAAAGGATTCTTATCCATAGAAATACATATTGAAATGCAACTGATTATTATAAATAGGGTAGACCTAATTTACATCCATTTGTAATCCATTTCAGCATTTCCTATTGCCCTTAGAGAAAGAGAGAGGTAATTTCTGCTAAGTGGAATTAAAGAGTAGTTTATTTTGGTGCAAAAATAATTTGAAATTCATTCAATGTTTTCATAACACGAATTTCTGAGGGCTCCTCTTGTTTGTTTCTTTGAGTTCTTCACTTACCAAGTGGAAACATAGTGCTAGTTAATTAATGAATGCTAACACGTTAATGAATGAGTTCAGCAATCTCCTTTATGTGGATTCATTTTATAGCTACGTAAAACACAGTGATACACATATAATACTGTCTTTTAGAGACTGTCCCCAGGGCCAGTGTTTTGGCACAGTGAACTAAGCTGCCACCTGCAACACCAGCATTCCATATGACTGATGTCTCAAATGACAGCTGCTTCATTTCCAATCTAGCTCCCTGCTGATGCATCTGGGAGAGCAGCAGAAGACGGTCCAAGTGCGTGGGGCTTCACCCATACAGGAGTTCTGCCTTCACCCCGACCCAGCCCTGGCTGTTGTGGCCATTTGAGGAATTGAACCAGTGGATGGAAGAGCCCTCTCCTCTCTTTCCCTCTCCCCCCATCCTTCCCCTCCTTTCTCAAGAGCTCTGCCTTTCAAATGAAAGTAAATAAAATTATCTTTTAAAAATAATAATGGTAATTTGAAGTTCATTCAGTTTTTTCATGATACACATTTCTGTGAACGTGTGTGTGTGTGTGGTTCTGTGAGAGAACTTCCATGACTAAACGATAACCTAATGCTAGTTCCCTCGTTTTTAATGACCTCAATAAAGTCTTTTGAGGCCAACACTGTGGCACAGTGAGTAAAACCACCACCTGCAACACCAGCATCCCACCTGGGTGCTGGTTCTAGTCCCAGCTGATCCAGCTCTCTGCCAATGCACCTGAGAAAGCCGTGGAGGATGGCACAAGTGCCTAGCGTCCTGCCACCCCCATGAGAAGCCAGGAAGAAGCTCCCAGATGCCAGCTTTGCCCTGTCCCAGTCCAAGCCACGGCAGCCCTCTGGGTAGTGTACCATTAGATGGAAGATCTATCTCATTTTCTGTAACCCTTGACTTTGAAAAAATTAAACCTTTTTTTAAAAAATTAGTCTTTCCTGTGGATTCATTTTATATCTACACAAGAGAGTAATATAGTCATAAAACTCTTTAAAATTATCCTTTAGTCAGGAATACGAGTATAATTAGGGAAAAAAATCTACCTACAGTCTTAATTACTACTTTCATTTGTAAGTTTAAAAAATGAACAAATTTATTCATTTTTCACCTCTTCTCTGTCTTAACACTACCTTTTCTTTTATACCTGAACTTTTTTCTCTTTAGTGGCATCATGAGCTTGAAAATACTGCAACTGATGTTTTGATTCTGGGAAACTCCTTTAATCTGACTCCTTTGCTTTTTTCAGCCCTTGCCCTAATGCATTTTTCTTTTAAAGCATCCTTGTTCTCTAGAAGGATGTTTCCCACCCCATCCCATTTACTTTGCTTCTCTATCTCAAGTTTTGGAAACTGCTTCAATTCAAGGAGTCAGGCTCCTTCTAGTGGAGAAAAACATCAAAGACTCAGATCTGAGCATGGTGAGAGCTGCTGCAGCTGCACCATTAGAAAAGTCACAGAGCTGGTGACCGCGTCTTCTTCAAAATCTGCTGACTGCCCCAAGCACACCAGCTTACTCTGTCCCCCTTTTCTGGTAGTCACCTTAGATGCTCAACCCATTAAAACAGATCAGTGAAAGCACGAATACAGGTTTACCATATACAAAGAGGAGTGCTTGGAGGAGGGCTATAAAATAAAATCTGTTTTTCAATTCAAAATTGTTCTCCTGCTTGAATCTTGCATGGATAATCACTTGTAAATAACTTAGAAAGAAGAGAGTAAACACACACACACAGGGCTGGTGCTATGACTCAGTGAGTTAAGCCACTACTTGTGATGCCAGCATTCCATGTGTCGGAGTACTGGTTCAAGTCCCAGCTACTCTGTGTCCTGTTCATGTGTTTGTCAAGGAGCAGATGATGGCCCAAGTAGTTACGAGGTACAGACAGAGGTCCTGGATCCTTGATTCAGCACAGCCCAACCCTGGCTGTCACAGGCATTTAGGAAGTGAATCAGCAGACAGATGGTTCTCTCTCTCAATCCTCTTATCTCTGCCTTTCTCTGCATCACTCTGCCTTACAAATAAATAAAATTTTTAAAAAGAGAGAAAGCCTCAACAGTTCGAGAAAATAGCTTTCTTTTAAAAGTATTTATTTATTTTCATTGGAAAGGCAGATTTCTACACAGAGAAAGAAGGAGATACAGAGAGAAAGATCTTCCATCCACTGATTCATTCCTCAAATGGCTGCAGTGGCTAGAGTTGAGTTGAACTGATCTGAGACCAGGAGCCAGGAGCTTCTTCTAGGTCTCCAGTGTAAGTACAAGGCCCAAGGCCTTAGGCAATCATCTGCTGCTTTCCCAGGTCACAAGCAAGGAGCTGGATGGGAAGTAGAGCAGCTGGGACATGAATTGGTGCCCATATTGGATCATGGCATCTGGAGGTGGAGGATTAGACAATTGAGCCATCACACTGGACCCCTAAATCAATAAAATTCAAACATATACATATACACACACACAGCAAACTTGTATAGGTTCAAGGAATAAGTACAATAAATCTCCAAACACTTAATATGCAAAGATATTTTGGATTTTCTCCAAGAAGAGTGGATCTTACGTATTTTCTGAAGTTGTTGCCTAGGATCTTTCTCACTAGCTTGAGTCTGGTGAGAAAATGCATTCACATGAGTCAGGCAAAGTTGATTTATGACTCCAGAGTAGACAGCCAGAATCGTGGCACAGCAAGTTAGGCCACTGTAACACCTGCAAACCATGCATGTGCCAGCTGGAATCCTGGCTGCTCTGCTTCCAATCCAGCTCCCTGCCGATGCACCTGGGAAAGCGATGAAACATGGCCTGTGTGCCTGAGCCCTTTCCACCTACAGTGGAGACCAGGATGAGTTCCCAGCTCATGGTTTTAGCCTGGCCTACCCCAACTACCATAGCCATTTGGGGACTGAACCAACACTTAGAAGATCTCTTTTTCTCTTTTTCTCCCTTTGTCACTCTGCCTTCAAAAAAAAAAAAACTTTAAAATTAAAATCATAAAAGAACCCAATCCAGGAACATTTCTCAATTATTATCTCTTTTAAAACATCTACAAGACACAGTCCAGCACATGGTAGCCTAGTGGCTAAAGTCATTGCCTTGTATGTACGGGGATCCAATATGGGCACTGGTTCCTTTACCAGCTGCTCCACTTCCCATCCAGTTCCCTGCTTGTGGCCTGGGAAAGCAGTAGAAGATGGCCCAAAGCCTTGGGACCCTACATCTGCATGGGAACTAAGAGGAAGCTCCTGTTCCTGGCTTCAGCTCATTTCTGCTCCAGCTATTGCAGCCACTTGGGGAATGAACCAGTGGATGGAAGGTCTTTCTCTCTGTCTGTCCTTCTCTCTGGAACTCCTCCTTTGCAATAATAATAAATAAATCTTTGAAAAATATATACAAGACAAAAAACAGTGGGAGTAACTTTGAAATTCTGGGAGATGAAATTTACAAAAGAGATTATGCAATAAACAGATCAAGGGGGAAAATTAACACAATATTCCAGCGTGTCCTGTTTTCCAAAAAATTTGAATGGCTGATTCATCAAATTCCAGGGCGGCTTCCAATCTAGCTCCCTGCTGATGCACCTGGGAAAGCTACACTGCCAATTGTCATTTACAGTCTAGTTGAGTTTGTAGATGACTCCTTTGTTTACTGAGGGTCTCTCGTGTTCCGGGTCCTGTGTTAGCAGTAGAGGCACGGAGCAAAAGAAGGGGGAACTCCTCAAGATTGCTCACAAAACTGGTTGAACAAATAGATCCTTGACTCCACTGGCATTTCTGGGAAACAGATCTGACCATGTGAGAAGCTGGAAAACCAATGGTCATTTCATTGAAACAGAATCTGCTAGGAATTAGCTGGTAAACAGATTTCTGAATAGGCAAAACAGATCCCACACATTCCAGATACCAAACGGCTGGTGCTGTGGTCCAGCACATTAAGCTATTATTTGCAACACCAACATCTCATATGAGAGCCGATTTGAGTCCCTGCTGCTCTGCTTCTGCTCCAGCTCCCTGCTGATACGCATGGGAGGGAAGCTGACGGTGGTCCAAGAATTTGGACCCCTGCCTCTCACTCAGGAGACCCAGATGGAGTTTCAAGTTCCTGGTTTCGGCCTCGAGACAACTCCAGTCATTGTGGCCATGTGGTGCCAGAATCAGCAGATGAAAGATCTCTCTCTCTCTCTCTGTGCAAGAACATATGTGTATACATAATAAATCTATATACATAATTTATTTGAAAAGCTGAATGCTCAGACCTAACCCCTGAAGCCTGTTTGTTCCCACTTTGCACACAACTCCAGCCATTGTGCTGTAAGAGACCTGGCTCTCTCCCACAGAGAAGTGCCGAGAACCTGCGAAGCTTCTGCTGGCAGGAGAGACCCTATGGTGGGAGCTGAGTCCAATGGTGCCGTGCTCCTCATCCTCAGGGGCATCTCCCGGGCCCTGCAAACTTGATTCCAAAGTATATTTGACTGCCAACCCACAACTGATAAAAGGGCACACAGTGCCAAGTGTCATATCATTAGAGGTTGCCTGAAGGATGTGATAAGGGATTCAGCCTTTTTTTTTTTTAAGATTTATTTTTATTGGAAAGTCAGATATAAAGAGAGGAGAGACAGAGAGGAAGATCTTCCATCCAATGATTTACTCCCCAGGCAGTCACACTGGCCAGAGCTGAGACAATCTGAAGCTAAGAGCCTGAAGTTTTTTCCGGGTCTTCCACACGGGCGCAGGGTCCCAAGGCTTTGGGCTGTCCTCAACTGCTTTCCCAGGCCACCAGCGGGGAGCTGGATGGGAAGCAGGGCCGCTGGGACACAAACCAGCACCTGTATTGGATCCTGGTGCTTTCAAGGAGAGGACTTTAACTACCACTAGACTATTAAGCCAGGCCCGATAAAGAGTTCAGCTTTTACTGTCTTTATGGAGCCTTACCTGCAAGATGTTATGGATTATTGTCCTGTAGTCAGTTTTGTATCTAAATTGACAGTGTTTTTCTTTCTTATATGTATGTTTGTGTAAAAACACTCAGGGAAACCAACTCTTTTGTCTGATTAATTCCTGGGTCTCTGATCAATGATTTAAAGAAAACCTGGAACATTCTGACATATCACTTTGGTCAAGAATTTTGTTCTTAGAATTCTGTTGTGCGGCCCAGCGGCGTGACCTAGCGGCTAAAGTCCTCGTCCTGAACACCCAGGATCCCATATGGGCGCTGGTTCTAATCCCTGCAGCCCCACTTCCCGTCCAGCTCCCTGCTTGTGGCCTGGGAAACAGTCAAGGACGGCCCAAAGCCTTGGGACCCTACACCCGTGTGGGAGACCTGGAGGAAGTTCTTGGCTCCTGGCTCCGGATTAGCACAGAACTGGCTGTTGTGCTCAGTTGGGGAGTGAAGCATTGGACAGAAGATCTTCCTCTCTGTCTCTCCTCCTCTCTGTATATATGGATTTGTAATAAAAATAAATAAATTTTTTTAAAAAATTCTGTTGTGGGGCAGTAGGTTAAGCCACCAACTGCGGTGCCTGTGTTCCATATTACAGTGCCAACTGTAGAGTCCTGTCTCTGTCTCCTCTGCTTCCAATCCAGCTTCTGGATGTTGTTTCTGGGAGGGCAGCACTTGATAACTCAAGTGTTTGGGTCCCTGTCACCCACATGGGGGACCTGCATGGAATTCCAGGCTCATGTCTTCAGCCTGGCCTAGCCCCAGCTGTTACAGTCTTACAGGCATGGGGAGAAATGAACTCTCTTAGCTCCCCCGCCCCCCCCTCCACCCCAGGGTTGCTTTCTGCTCGTGTCTTCATGGTTCAGACCAACAGAAACTTTTGTTCCTGGAAACTTCCCTAGCCTCTAATCAGCCAGTGGGCACCTTGGCACAAAATGTTAAGTGACTCGATTCAGACCTTTCAGACACGTCAGTTATAACCAATGCTATAACAACATACTACAACTCTGGGCCAAATGATTCTAACAGCCAGGGCTGGGCCGTGCAGGTCTCTCCTGTGCTACCACTTTCCACCTCTGTGTCCTCAGGCCTGTTCATAATCTCACAAGAAAGCCTCAGTTTGCTCACCTGTAAAATGGAGATGGTTGCAGTCTCCATTGTGGTGTTCTCTGGTTCCCATGACATGAGACGATGAATGCGGTTGGTTTAGCAGAGCGCCTAGCACATGACAGCTCTCAAAATCTTGTATATGCTTCGTTTCTCTGGCTCCAATTTCCAGTCTGCCTTAGGGAACAGTTCTGTGTCTGATCCACTGGAATGGGGTTTTGGCATCAACTTTGGAAAGTTCTGGAGGGCAGGGAGTCTGTTTTCTACATCTGGAACTCCCTTTTGCCTTTAGCTTTTAAGTATTGTCCACATTCAAGCACCTACTATCTCAGGTAGTTCAAGGCAATAGGATAATTATTTTTTATTAAATGAATTGTTAACAAGTGAATTTGATCATCAAAACTGATATCGAAGTGAAATAGTTTACTCATTTGTAGGATGAGACTTTTTTTTTCACTTGCAGTCAATGACACTGCTCAGCGTAGCTCGGTGGGCCGTATAAATATTCAGACACTTGAATCAATTCAGCCATGAGGTATTGTGTATTTAAGTGCTGAGAGGTGCAGAGCGAACACCAACATTCCGCCTATAAAACTGAGGCAGTACTTGTCAATCAAACGACCCCTGCCTCTAGTTATACTGCCCCTCACCCAGACTGGAGGGTGATGTCATGTAACGGCCCCCCTTCCCAGGCACCTGCGAGGGGTGCCCTCTCGCTTCCCATGGACTCAAGACGAAAGATCAAAGTGGAAACCTCCTCCCCACCGTGCCCCACCCCCCGCCCACTGTCGCTCTGCCCTCTCTGCCCACTATATCCCAGAAGGTGTTTTTGTCCTCAACTTTTTTTTTTTTTCATTGGAAAGGAGGATATACAGAGAGGAGAGACAGAGAGGAAGATCTTCCGTCCGATGATTCACTCCCCAAGTGAGCGCAACGGCCGATGTTATGCCGATCCGAAGCCAGGAGCCTCTTCCGGGTCTCCCACGCGGGTGCAGGTTCCCAAAGCCTTGGGCCGTCCTTGACTGCTTTCCCAGGCCACAGGCAGGGAGCTGGAAGGGAAGCAGGGCTGCCGGGATTAGAACCATTAGAACCGGCGCCCACATGGGATCCCGGGCGTGCAAAGCGAGGACCTTTAACCACTGCGCCACCGCGCCGGGCCCTGTCCTCAACTTTTAAATACACTTTACAAAAAAAAAAAAAAAAAAACGCAAACTTGAGGCAAAACCAAATGCCTTGGACTAAAATCTTTTCAGAGCAGCACTTTTCTAAAATTTAAACTAAAACAGAATTTCAATTACATGTTATGGTTATAGATAATTCGTGCATGACCCACAGGCAAAACGGCTAATTAAGCCGTTACAAGAACTGCATCAACCACCGAGAGTTTCGCTCATGTTTCTAATAGTTACTTGAGGATATCTGAGAGTTTGCCTGGCTCTGTCTTCTTCATTAGCACAACCTGTGCATATAATGCACCTCTTTTAAATTGAGGATATGACTACATAGATTTTTGTTTTTCTTTTTAAGGCAAAAAAAAATAATAATCAGGTGAAGAGGGTGAGGACCACAGTGCCATAGGTTAAGTCATCACTTGCAGTGTGTGCATCCTGTGTCAGAGTATGCAAGCTGAGATCCAGCCAATCTGCTTGTGGTTCAGTTCCCAGCTAAGCCACGCTGGGAGGCAGGCACAAAGCGCCTAGGGCTTGGGCTTGTGCCACCCATGTGGGGGAGACCCAGAGAGAGTTAACGACTCCCAGCTTCATCCTGGCCCAGCTCTGACTATTGTGGGCTCATGGGGAGTGAATCAGTAAATCAAAGATCTTTCTCACCCTCTTTGTCTCCTTTTATGAACTTCTGTGGTTTAGAACCAGATAATGTTAGAAGAATAAGTATGCTTGGCATTTTAATTGGAAAACAAAGAACCACGGCCCTCCCGGGCATGGCAGTGTGCCTTTACTTTATCAGCATGTGGGCTGAAGGTTATCAGTCTGTCCTTTTGTAATCACACTTGAAAAAAATGTTGACCCCTTGCATGATACTTTCAATGTCGAATTTTTCATTATAAGTTACATCACAGTTCCCTCGTTGTGAAAAATATTTTTAAGTCTTTTTTTCCTAATTGTAATAAAAAAAAAAATATATATATATATATATACACACATATATATATATAATGTTGGGAAAGGCAAAGCAATCTAATTACCCAGGGAAAACCCCAAAATTGCAATGTTCAGAGGAAAAAATTAGCTCTGGGTAGAACTGAACTGCTCAGTCTGGAATCTCCAGCCAGGTCCAATTCTCTCTAGGTTCTCACAACAACACCGCAAGACAAGCATTCTATCTGTTTTCCAGCTTGGGACATCTCAGATCCAGAGAGGTCTGGCAGCTAAGCTGTGGGTTACACAGCCAGCAAGAGGCGGCAGCCAGGATGGAACTGTTCTGGGTCTGTGTGTCTTAACTTTGATTCCAGGTTCTTGTCCCCACAGAGATATGAATACGAAGCAGGGGCGCGATCACTACAGTGCCCCCCAGTGGGAACAGGATGTATTTAAAAGACAGTAAATCTACATATATACACTCACACGTGAATGTGTGTGGGAGAGATGCTCAATCGTGAGTGGGCCAGGGAGTTGTCTTCAAGAACAGAGATCAGAAGGAGACCTGAAAAGAATCTGCAGGCACAATCAAGACCTAAAGAAGGGTTCTCCCATGTACTGGTCTCATTTATGAGATGGGAGTGGAGCCCTAATTGAATATACAAAGAGGGTGGAGTTTAGCATGCATGAAGGTCTTACTGGGATTTCACAGCACCTACAAGTGGAGTTTAGTTTCCACATGGCCATCATTGCATCTCCTCTTTGCTGGTCCTAGATGAGACACAGGAGCATCATGAGAAAGTGGGTTCTTTAAATTGACAGATAAAGGGATAGGATTACAACACAGGGCTAGCAAAAACCCCAACTCATGATCTCATATCTAACTCTCTACCCATTTCTTTTATATCAGAATCAGCTCATTTTCATCCTGGATTACACAACTTTGTGCCTTCACAAATAAAAATTTTTAAAAAGTTTAATCAAGTACTGCATAAGAATCAGGGATGGATTCAAATTTTATAGAGCCTCCAGGGTTACTTAGACTTTTCTAAGAAAACAAGATGATGATGATGATGATGATGATGATTTTATGAACTTCACAAAAGCAGATAAACCCAGAAGCATTCTGAGGGTATTCGCTGTGACTTGGAAGAAATGGCAAGGGACCCTCCAGCTTTATCAACATCACTGAGCCTGTTTCTGCTGGGGATTCGAGGTCTAAGTCACTTTTGCCAGCTAAGACAGCGAGAGAAGATGCTGTTGGGATGTTACAGGATACCTCCTCTGCTATGGGACTCTTAGCTGGGCTAACCAGGGCTTTCAATACATGAGGGTTCCCTTGCTGGGGAGTTGAACTGGCCTCTCTCCAGTTCAGATTCAATGAATTACAATTGTCTGATGGACTTGGGTGATGGTTTAACCACCAAGGAAGGCAACAAAAATGAAGTACTGAGACCCCCTAGATAAAATCATTTACCATGAAGATGGGGAAAGACAAAGGTAAGAGATCAGCCAGTGAAAGTGAACCTTGGGGCCCGGCGCGGTGGCGCAGTGGTTAAGGTCCTCGCCTTGCATGTCCGGGATCCCATATGGGCGCCGGTTCTATCCCGGCAGCCCCACTTCCCTTCCAGCTCCCTGCCTGTGGCCTGGGAAAGCAGTCAAGGATGGCCCAAGGCTTTGGGACCCTGCACCCGCGTGGGAGACCTGGAAGAGGCTCCTGGCTTTGGATCGGCATAGCATCGGCCATTGTGGCCACTTGGGGAGTGAATCATCGGACGGAAGATCTTCCTCTCTGCCTATCCTCTCTGTACATCCGCCTTTCCAATTAAAAAAAAAAAAAAAAAAAAAAAGAAAGTGAACCTTGAATCTGGATCCAATAATGAGTCTTCCCTAAATGCTAACACCCCAAATCAAAGGCAAGCTCAGGGCCCAGGGACTTGCCTACTCAATGTGGTAGGGCTGGGCCATTTGTGGTATTGATATCATTTGACTACAAATTACACATCCTGCAGCCTTGGCTGAGAGCAGTAATATACCTTAGTGGTGATAATTAGGGTAGGTGACTCAGCTTGAGCCCGGCTGTTTGCCCTCTTGGGCCATCCCAAATTTCAGTATCAGCTGTAAAGTGATGGACACTGAGCAACCAGGAGCCTGGCCTGGTCAGGGCACCTCTTCCAGATGCTCAGGTTTCCAAGGGCTGCGTCCCAGGTGACTTAGCGCTGAAATAAGAGCACATTCTGGAATTATGGACTCAGGCAGCCCATGGAGGTCTCTGGTCTCAAGGGAGCACACTGAGTCTGGGCTTTGCTAAGACACACACGACAGCTGGAAGGACAGACTCTTGGACAGCACTCAACAGCCCCGGGTTGGGGAGGGGCATCTCCAAAGGTGGAACTTGGTACAGTCACACCAGCCCTGATAACTCAGATGGTGAACAGAGGTGTGACTGGGGAGGGTCTTATGAGGACAAGTTTTCCGGGCCCCTGGATACATCTCTGTATCACCTGGTTCCCTCTCCTCCTTGAGCTGCAATTCAAGGACTGCTTTTTCTTGTCTGTTTCCCTTCCCCTGGGACCTCATCCTGTATTTTCAATGATGATGCACTGGATGGTTTTAAGTACATAATCTTGAACTCGGTATGTTCTAATTCTGCCTCAGCTATGTATGCTGACAAATCAACATGGAGAAAAAAAAAAAACCAAAAGAAAATTGGACAAAGACATGAGCAGGAAATTCACACAAGAATAAAAATAGAAATGGTCAATGAACATATATTAAAAACAAGATCTAATGAAGAATATATTTTTTAAAGATTTATTTATTTTTATTGGAAAGGCAGATATATAGGGAGGAGGAGAGACAGAGAGGAGGATAATCCGTTCAATGCTTCACTCCCCAAGTGACCGCAACAGCTGGAGCTGAGCAAATCTGAGGCCAGGAGCTTCTTCCAAATCTTCCACGCAGGTGCAGGGTCCCAAGGCTTTGGGCCATCCTCAACTGCTTTCCCAGGCCACAGGCAGGGAGCTGGATGGGAAGTGGGGCTGCAGGGATTAGAACCGGCGCCTATATGGGATCCTGGTGCATTCAAGGCAAGGACTTTAGCCGCTACACTATTGCGCCAGGCCCAAGAATATTTTAAACAACACTGAAAATGTGTGTGTGTGTTTAACTGTTGTGATTAAGATTTCCAAAACCCAGAGTTCCACTGCCAACATCCAGTTATGAAATTCCTTCTTAAAAGATGATTCTTTTGGTGTTTTCAAGCTTATTACCAGCTTAAATCTGTTATATCTGTTATATCTCTAGATGTCTTTTTAAAAAGTCCTGGGGGGCCCCGGCGCGGTGGCGCAAGTGATTAAAGGTCCTCGCCTTGCACGCCCGGGATCCCATGTGGGCGCCGGTTCTGGTCCCTGCAGCCCCGCTTCCCTTCCGGCTCCCTGCCTGTGGCCCAGGAAAGCAGTCAAGGACGGCCCAAAGCTTTGGGAACCTGCACCCGCGTGGGAGACCCAGAAGAGGCTCCTGGCTTCGGATCGGCATAGAATCAGCCCGTTGCGCTCACTTGGGGAGTGAATCATCGGACGGAGGATCTTCCTCTCTGTCTCTTCCTCTCTGTACATCTGCCTTTCCAATGAAAAAATAATAAAAATAAATCTTTAAAACAAAACAAAACAAAACAAAAAAGTCCTGGGGAGAGGAGCATAGTTGGCCTAGCATTTAAGAAGGAATGCCTAGGTTTTAAACAGGTCCCTAAAGGGCTTGGAGATGACAGGTGACAGGATCCCTGCCACCCATGTGGGAGACCCAGACTGACCCAGCACCCAGCTTCAGCCTGGCCCAGTCCTGGCTATTGTGGGCATTTGGGACCCAAAAGATTATACCAAAGCTGCAAAATTTTTATCACCTAATGATGCTGTAGCCCTTGTAGCACAACACATTACATTCTTGGGATGAAAACCCAAGCTTTGGGTCATCCTCCACAGCCCCCCAAGTCACAAGCAGGGAGCTGGATTGGAAGTGAAGCAGCCAGGATATGAACCAGCACCCATGTGGGATCCTGGCGCATGCAAGGTGAGGATTTGGCCACTGAGCCATCATGCTGGGCCCTAGCGTGTACTATTTTTACTTCTTAAAAAAGCAATTACTGTAAAACAGTATCCTGCATGATGGCAGCAGTGGTTGCAAACCTCTCATGTTTTCTGTGCCTGCTGACTCCCTCATAAGGCCACATGAAGCAGGGGACCTATAGCCTCGAAGGCTTGTATAATGTATACTCAGCAATGCTTGCACAATGTCAGGATCGCTGAGGAACATATTTCTCAAAGTGCGGCCTGCTGTTTAGCGACACGTAACTAAACATGATCATGAGCCATGTAGACAAAAATTGCAGATCAGGTCTTCTTTTAGTGCTTGAACACTCATAGACAATTTGTTAACAATGATTAAAAATTCGGCTTTGTTGAATTCAGCATGGCTGGGGAATTTCCAAGCATTTTATTTTGAGATAACCTAATAGAAACCTTGACACTACTTACTATTCATCTTAATGATACTGAGATAGAAAAAGCAGACCAGCCTTGTTTTCCACTAACAGATGCTACACTGAATGCAAATGAATTATTCTTGGAAGAGAAACCAGATTACATTTAGCAAGAATCATTAATTCTTATCCAAGGTATTCTTCTGAATCACATTAGCCTTCTTTTGTCTTTTCTCAGAGTCATTTTTGGAACGTTACATGTAACAGACGTGTGGAAGCAGGTGAAGTAGGCTAAATGGAAACATGGTCTCATGGATATGGTAGAAAACATTTTGCATTATCCTTGGGTTTCTGGAGAATAAAGAGAACATTCACTTTCTGTCATCCCGGCAGAAGAAGGAATAATGATCATTTGTTTTCACCCAGAAGGGAAACATTGTCAAATGGTATGTATTGATTTTGGTGTCACATAATGTTAAGGGATTCAGCACAAAGTTCTGGAAACCCTGTATGTGAACCACCTCACTGCCAAGGTCACCAGCTATCAGAGCTATACATACATGGGGAACAAGAGTCTAAGGGGGGAGAAAGTGTCATTGTGTGAGCAGCAGGGAGGGCACTCCCCATCCACTCACACAAGGCCCTGGTGCAGGCAGACAAGAGTGGAAAAACCCTTCCCCTGCCAGCCTTCCTGAAACCAGAAATGGCTGCAGTGAACATCAGAACGTCAGAACTTAGCCTGACTCACAGATCCTATTACAGGGCTGGAGGAGGCTCCAGGCCCTGTCAGGGCAACCAGCAATTCCACAGCACGGGAAATGAAACAGAGTGGCCCAGGCTCCACCCTCTGACAACAAATGTCTTATCAATAATGAAATAATGTAAGATATATATGTATGTACGTATGTATATACATACTATTCTTGATAAAGTAAGGAAACCTTGATTTTTTATCAGAGGGAAAAAAAAGAAGAGAAGGTTAGTAAGTACTAGATCACACGGGTGGGAATTGATGAAACTGTGACATAAATGCAAACCAAAAATAATGAGGAAACAAACCTTAGAAGAGAAATAGCTCCCACATGCTAGTTCACTTCCCAAATGCCTACAACAGCTGGGGCTGGGCTGAGCTGGGCCAAAATTAGGAGACCAGAACTCAATTCAAGTCTCCTCTGTGGGTTGCCTGGGCTTGACTGCCTAAACCACCATCCCTCGCCTCCCACTTTTTTGTTGGTGTTATTTATTTATTCTTTATTTAAAAGACAAAATCAGAGAAAGAGAAGGGGAGAGAGGGAGGGAGTGAGGAGGAGAGAGAGAGAGAGCGAGATCATCCAGGCATTGGTTCATTCCCCAATGACTACAACAGCCAAGGCTGGGTTAGGTTGAAGCCAGAAGCCAAGAACTCCTCCAGGTTTCCCACATGGGGAGCAGGGATGCAAGTATTTGAAGCATCCTCTGCTGACTTCGCAGGTATCTTAGCAGAAAGCTTGACTGGAAACAAAGCAAGGAGAACTTGAACCAGTGCTCTGATATGGGACACTAGCATCACTAGCAGCAGCTTAGTTTGCTGTACCAGCCCTAACACTGAGGGCTTTGTGCTGGAGCTACCATAAATTTTGTAAGCCTGAAGCCAGCTGCACGTCGAAAGTTCTGTTTTTATAGATGAGAGAATTATAGAATAAGAGAAATTAAGGAATTTTTGTTCAAGATTTTTTTTTGAAGATTTATTTTATTTTTATTGGGAAGGCAGATAAGCAGAGACAAGGAGACACAGAAAGATTCCTCCCCCCCACCCCCCACTGGTTCACTCCCCAAGTGGCCACAATGGCTGTAACTGAGCTGATCTGAAGCAAGGAGCTTCTTTCCGGTCTCCCACGTGGGTGCGGAGACCCAAGGCCTTGGACCATACTCTACTGCTTTCTCAAGCCACAAGCAGGGAGCTGGAAGGAAAGTAGAGCAGCCAGGACACAAACTGGTACCCATATGGGATCCTGGCAGATGCGAGCCGAGGATTTAGCCACTAGGCTATTACACTGGGCCTGAAATTAAGGGACTTGCTCAAAGTTGCACAACAGTAGTTAGGTCACTAGACTTTGCATCCAGGCAAAACCTTCTATTTTATCTGTGCTATATAATCTCTGTGATCTATCATTTTTAATTTTTTAAATTTGATTTATTTTAGGTACAGAGATAGAGGGAAGGAGGAGAGGGAGAGAGGAAAAGAGGGAGACAAAGATTCTCCATCTGCTGGTTTACTCCCCATATGCTTGCAACAACCAAGGCTGGAGACAGGCCCAAGCCAGGAGTCTGGAACTTAATCCAGCCGCCCACACAGATATCCGAGAGCCAAGTATCTGAACAACCATCTGCTGTCTCTCAGGAATTAGCAGAAAATTGGATCAAGATTAGAGCAGCTGGCACTAAGGTAGTCCATGCCTTCTCTTAACCACTACCCTGACCCCTCCACGGTCTCCTGAGCTTTGAACTCTGTGGCTCTTCCACGAACTTCAATGTTTCATATTCTCCAAGGACTTCAAGGGACATATTATGAAAGGACTGTTCCAATGCCAAGGCACTTCTGCAGGATTCTATGGTTTCTTTTTGTCTTGTTACAGACCAGCCCTCCATCCCATTATTTATATTTTTTGCCATTGAATCATGGATTCATTAGCAGGGGTAGAGGCTTAAATGCAGGTCCTTGTTTTCTGGAAGAGGAAGAATTTCAAACATGGGACAGAGTAGAAGGAACCTAGTTAACAGAGTTCAATTCAGGGATATGCCCATCAGAATTGAGGACCATCAGAACCATCAGGCCCTTGGGACTGAACCAGTGAAAGGAAGACATCTCTCTCTCCCTCTCTATGTGTGCCTCTTCAAAATAGATAGATCTTTCACATGATAGTCCAGTGGCAAAATCTTCACTTGCATGTGCTGAGATACCATATGGGCGCCGGTTCTAATCCTGGCTGCTCCACTTCCCAACCAGCTCCCTTTTGGTGGCCTGGGAAAGCAGTAGAGGATGGCCCAAGGCCTTGGGATCCTGCACCCACCTGAGAAACCTAGAGGAAGTTTCCTGGCTCCTGGCTTTGGATCAGCTTAGCTTCAGCCATTGCAGCCACTAGGGGGAGTGAAGATCCTCGTTCCTCTTTATCTCCCTGTAGTTGCCTTTCCAATAAAAATAAATACAATAAATAAATAAATCTTAAGTAAAAAGAAAATCCAATCCTTTAATAGTGTAAATTGCTTTGCATGAAATATGCCTCCATATAGTTCTAATAGATCTGGGTTAAAACAAAGGAGACACGTAGTAAGCTTTCAGAATGCAAAGTAACAGTTTCAAATAATCCTGTGTAAGTATACTGCAGCAGTGTTAGGAAGACAGAAACTGGCCTGTGTGTGCTAAAGGGGCCTCGGAGAACAACAGACCTGCAGAAAGGACTTCAGCAACCTGGGATACATGACTCAGAAACAACCTGAATGTTTTACACTACAAAGCCCTGCTCGTACCCAGTAACTTCCTAGGCAGTCCCTGTCTTACCCTCCCCAGCCCCAAATGCACCCCAAAAGAGCTATCTGGTCTGATAATACTGGGTAACAAAATCATGGGAGACAATTCACCAATTTCATACCCAAGGAAAACCCTTTGTCTGGGAGAAGTGGGGCAGGGAGGGGTGGAGAAATGGCAGGCAGGCAGGCATGGACTTCATCCCTTTACAAGCCACAGTCTAAGTGCTAACGGGGCCCTCAGCTCTCAGTTCTTTCCCAAGATGCCAGTCTGTCCTGTCAGGTGTTACTAAACCTTGCATCTTCCGGTCTGAATAACTGGGTATGCTCTCTCAGATCCACCTGTTCTCACAGAAGCCCTACACCATCAAGGCTGGCCACCCTCTTGGCACTCTACTCCTTGTGTCACAGCTGGAACTCTTCTGTTACCGGAAGAGGACACTCTATCCCAAGCCTGTCCATTAGAAATAGGGTCAAAGCGGCCTACTGTGCACCTGTTCTTTGTGCTCGCTGATGGCTGTTGGAAGAGTGCTCAGTGAGAACTGATATGAATGTGAAGTCGGCACATGTTAGACACCAGGGCTTTCGTCCCCAGAGAGCTGGCGGTCACACACTCATTGACCCACATGATGGTCCAGCCATCTTCCCTAACAAAGAATGTTACAGAATTCGTTTCCATGACTGAGTGCCATACTTCGCAGAAGCCTGAATGGAAAATTTCCGGACCTGACGAGGGTTACAGCTGGTTGACTGGTTGTCTGTGTTATTCAAAGGCAAAGTAACACAGACGTCTTCCATCACTGGTTCACTGCCCCAATTGCCACAACAACCAGGGATGGGGCAGGCCAAAGCCAGGAACTTCATTCAGGAAGTCCAAGCATGTGGGTCATCATCCTGTGCTTTCTCGGGTACATCAGAAGGGAACCGAATCGGAAGTAGAGCAGCCGGGACTCGAACAGGCACCCATATGGCAGCTTAACAAGCGCCACCACAATACTGGCCCCGGATCTCAGTTTTGGATGGAGGACGCAAGCCTGGTAGAACCTACTAGAACCTGTAGGCTCCTGCTTCATCAACACTAAGCGAGGTGCAGCAAGCCTTCAGCTTAACCGTTTAACCACCACTGACTGAGCCTTGCTCGGATACTGCAGTTCCCACACAGCTGGGAGACGCTGCCGTGTGACAACCACGTCTTCTACATCCGCAAGACCGCTCGGTCTCGGACAGATCGGAAAGCGATCTGACTCAGTTCCATCGAACCTTGCTCCAACCAGCGAGCCGGTCGGCCTTCCACCGCTGCCTTGAGACCCCAGGTTGCCCCTGCGCGCGTCGCGCGGCTGTGACGCACTAGGCCCCGCCCCGTCCCTAGCCCCGCCCCCCACGCCTACCCCGGTGCCCGAGCGCAGTGCGCAGGCTCCTCAGGCGGGTTAGTGGGGCTCCAGCTGGTGGGTTGCAGCGGGGAGGCCGGCGAGCGGGCCGGGGCTCCTCCTTCTCAGAGCGCTGGAGAAGCAGGGAGCTGAGCGGGCCTTGTCATTCTAACAGAGGCTGAGCCGGCGTCGCCTGCTCGCGAGCTGGGTGCAGCCGCGGCCGCAGGGCTGCCCTCCGGAGAAGAGTTGACCCTACTCGCCCGGCGAGGCCAGCCAGCCAGCCAGCCTGGGCCCTGACCGTCTCCACCCTCAGCGCTCTGAGGGACCATGGCAACCTCGGGAGTGGAGAAGAGCAGCAAGAAAAAGACGGAGAAAAAACTGGCCGCTCGGGAAGAAGCCAAATTGTTGGCGGGCTTCATGGGCGTCATGAACAACATGAGAAAACAGGTGCCGCCCCCGTGGGAGGAGGGGAGGGTCCTGGCGCGATGGGAGGCGGCCTGGGCGCAGGGCGGGTGGCGTCACGGCGCGCCCTCCGTTCTCCTGTGTGGGGGTCCGGCCGCGGTAGGTGTCTCGCATCCCCAAGCCCACCCCCGCATCCCCATCGCACGCGAGGTCTCCTGCAGGGCAGCGCCTGGGGAGGAGGACAGCACCCACACACACGCACACACACCGCATCCCTGCGACGTGGCCCAGGTGGGGCTCGTGGAAAGCCGGTGCTCCCGTGTTGATTTAGGGTAAGTTCACGGTCCTGGGTGAGCCCCGCGCGCTTCCCGTCCCCTTGACTCGGAGCGGCCCTTTGTTGTGTCTCTGGTATGTGGTGCACGCGTGGAGGTCGGCGGAAGGTGGTGAGCCCAAAAAGGGTGAGGTGGGCTTTGCTTAGTCCTAGGAGAGGCACCTGGCTCCTGTTGGGCCTTACAGACCGAAAGTGTGGCTTGGAAAGAAGGAGACGCATCCGAGGAGGTTGGACGGCACGTTTCGGGTCTTTTGTTTTTGTGTTTTGCTGGAAAGGACAAAGCACACGCGTGAGCGGCTAGGAAAACTAGGGAACCTTGCTTGGTTGAGCGAAGGAGTTCGGTTGACGGGAGGCATGCTGGGATTGGAATTAGAAGCTTTCAACTCGCTGACTGCCGCAGCGATCTGGTCTTTGTTCATGGGCTCCGGAACCAGGGCGGTAGACCCCAGTGAAAATATCTTCCTGGTCTTTGGTCAAGTTGTCCTGAAGGCTGATTGCATTGTTTTGTGCTCCTTAATTTGTGGTCTCAGCTGTGCTCTTTCGCGTTCCATCTAATTGCGTTTGCGATTCAGCTAGCTTCTAATTTTGCCCGTGTAGTTTGACAGCGTGGGCTTGTAATGGTATAGTCCGACGCAGCTGGCCCTGCTAGAACCTGTTTGAGGACTTCTGATGGTCCCCCCTCCTCCCACTAGGCCCAGGCATCTGTGTTTTCATTCCTGGATTAGGATTTTGTAAAGCCTTGTCTCATCCTTAATTGGAAAGTTGCAGAATCATATGTTTACCGAAGGAGGAGGAAACGGGCGCTGTGCGTTTAACTCTCTGCACGTGCACTTGTTTGACTGTCTTTTATGTTGACATCTGTGTGTGGAGTTAGTTACTGAGTAGCAAGGGGAACGTGGATACATGAAAAGTCGCCAGGGAGCTCCCCGACAGCGCTGGCTGACCTTAAGTGCTGCGTTCTTCTTTTGTGATTGGCTTTGCATGTGATTCCAACCGTTCTCCCCTAGCACCTTTACCCGCTTTGTAGAAACCTGCATCTTTTTTTTTTTAATCACAAGTGTAGTTTCACTTTGCTGTGGATTTACATTGTGCATATGCTATATGCTGTCTCTGTGCTGGGTCACATCTCAACACAAGGGAAGACTTCTCCCAGAACCACTGACAGGTACAGTTGGTGAGAACCTGGGGAAGCAAAAGCTGGACTGAGCTGCAGGAGGGAGGAGGAGTGAGGACCCATTTTATCAGTGTTCTTGTCCTTTAGTAAATCGTTTTGTGAGATGACCAGTCGGTTCCCTGTATGACTTCATTACTCTGGGGATCAGGAGGAGTGTTTAAATGAGAGACCCTGTCCATCCCTGCAAAAATTTGAGAACACTCTGAAATTAACACACCTCAGTTTCAGTCCCTCCCTGTTCTATCATGAATTTGTTTTGTGGTCTTAGGGAACGGAATTTAGGTCACTTTCTCTTTCTGGGTAGCTATATTTTCTGTTTACTGTTGCTGCAACAAAATCTCTGAGGTTTAGCAATTTCTAAAGAAATGATCTTTATTTAGCTGGCAGCTGTGGGGTTGGGTGTTTCAGAGGGAAGAATGGAAGGCAGGAAGCTCCCCCTCCCAAGGAGACTTGCTTCGGGCCCTTGCCTCCCAGGTGAAAGAATTCCTGAAGGAGATGGGGACAAAAGACTTATTTGAGAAAGGGAAAGTGCACCTTCAGGTGGGGATGTAGGCAGCCATCTGCTAGTTCGCTTCTGAAGAGGCTACAGCAGCCAGAGCTGAACCTGTACAATCCCAAGAACCCAGAGCGTCTTCCAGGTCTCCCACAAACTGGCACCATAGGATGGGTGATGCCCAAGGTAGCACCTGAGAGTATTTTAAATAAAGGAGGCAGAGCTTGGGGTGTATCTTCTTCCCTCCCCTCCTTGTGGGGTACTGCTGGACAAAGGGTTTTCTAGGTATGAAATTCCTCCTGAGACTATTACAGTGTCACACCAAATAGCCTTCCTGGCGTCAGGGCTGGGGTGGTCTCCAGCTTGGTATCAGCCCACCACCACCCTTCAAAGTTACCGAGGGTCAAACTTTTGGAGTGTAAATACCAGGCAACGTAATTCCATGTGCATAAGGCAGCTGCTTTCCTTCCTGCAGGAAAGCTTCCGTAAGGAAGCAGTAGTTGAGAAATGAATGAAGAGTAGGTGTTAACTAGGCAAAGAACAGAGAGGGAAGGGCCTGTCAGGTAGAGGGACCAGCACATACCAAGGCTCTGAGTAGAATGGTGGCTACAAGGGAGTGATTGAAGGCCAGTGTGAGGAAGAGCACAGAAGAGGGGGAGATGGTGAGAGATGACGTTGGTGAAGAGCCTAGGGACTTGCGCGTGCATTGAGTAATGAGTCAAGTTTGGCTGGGGTGAGTGAACAAACACATGCAAGATCTCTCCCTCTCTGACACTGTACCTTTTGAATGAATTCCCCCAAATGTTCACAATAGCCAGGTCTGGACCAGGTCAAAATCAGGATCTAGGACCTCCATTCCTATTTCCTATGTGGGTGGCAGGAGCCCAAGTAATTGGGCCATCTTTCTCTGTCTTCCCAGGCACATCAGCAGGAAGCTGGATTAGAAGCAGAGCAGCAGAAGAGGTGCTCCAATATGGGATGTCCCAAGCGGTGGTTTGGCTTGCAATACCACAACACAAGCCCTTGCCCCAAAATGTTTAGTGTTCTTGCACACATACATGTTGGGGTGGGGTCCAGATGGTGATTATTTTCTTTTTCTGTTTTTTGTTTGCTAATTTATTTTTTTCTTTTGAAAAGGATGCTTTTTTTTCTCTCTCTCTCTCTCTTTTAATGGAGTTAAGAACTCAGAGTGGTTGCTTGGTAGACCAATCAGAAAGTTATTATAGTGCAGCAAGATATGAAGGTCTTGCACTGAGATGGTGACTGTGATGAACAGTGATAACAGTGAAGAAAAGATGATAGATCTAGAACATTTAGGAGGCAAAAGCAACAGGACATGATTGTGACAATTACCTCCATGGCTGTGATGAGTAATCTGAATGGCCCAAGTACGGTAATTTAAAAGAGGACCTCAGCTAATGCTATCTGGTTTTGTTGCTGTGGCGATGCTGGCAGTTGATTGGGTGTTGAGGGACCCAATACAGCAGGTAGCTAATGGCCTCTAGGTTTATAGAACGCAAAACTAAATGGATTATGGCACTGTTCAAGTACAGAGGGAGTTCTGGAAAAGGAGCAAGGTGTCGAGGAGGAGTTTGTAATTGGGTTTTAGCTATGTGTACTTTGTGATGCCAGTGGGAAAATATGTGATTAATTAACAGATCAGCAAGAGTTGTGGGATGGAATAGAAATTTGTGAATTACCTGCCTAAAGAAGATAACTGTGCTGGAAACATGGAGAATCAGGCAGGCATTGTGGCATAGTGAATTAAGTTGCTGCCTACAGTGTTAGCATCTCATGTGTGCTGGTTCAACTGCTGGCTACTCCATTTATAATTCAGCTCCTTCCTAATGTGCCTGGGAAAGCAGTGGGGGATGGACTCAGTGCTTTGGCTCTGCATCCCTGTAGGAAACCAGAAGAAACGCCTGGCTTCCGCCTGGCCCAGCCCCCTGCGCTTGTGGCCATTTGGGGAGTAAACCAGCAGATGGAAGTTCTCTTTCAATCTGTTACTATGCCTTTCAAATTTGAAAGTAAATAATCAAGAAATGCACATATACACAGAGATTCAAGAGTCTAGAATAAAGGCCAGGAAAGGAATCTGCAAATGAGATGAAAAGAAATGACCAGAAGAAAAGGAGACATATTTTGAAAATCAGAGAAGAATTTATTTCAGTAGGAGGATGACAGATCTTGAAGATGATGAGAATTCGGTGAAGGATTAGGAAAAAAATCTAAAAAGATTTAGGCACACAAGGTTGTGTTGCTGTAGTGAGAGTTATTTTGATGGAGAAGCAGATGGGAGTCAGCAGGAGAGAATAAGAAAGACAAATGAAGGTTGCTTGGTTTTATTTGTTTAAGTGGGAGAGTTACATGTTTAACAACTAGTGGGATGAATTTCACTTACAGAGGTTAACTCTTTAAGAAACACAATGAATAATTCCTGAGTTGACATCCTAGTATCTTAGGAAGGGAGAAGACAAGATCGGTAATGAGTGTGGTTGGAATCAGTAAAGAAGTTTCTGCCCAGAATCCTCCATTTTCTCCGAAAGAGTAAGAGATGGCATCATTCAGTGAAATGGAAGAAGGTTAAACTGGAGGTTGAGCAGAGTGATCTTTGTAAAGAAGAGACATGGTATGATGGCTAACTGTGCTTCTGGAAACTGTTGAGATTGTCATGAATTTATAATGAATACTTCTCTTTCTCCTGGCCTTCAAACCCCTGCCTGATCTGACCCCAACCTACTTCTCCAAACAGATTCCATACTACTCTTCTCTCAACCATTTCACTCCAGACATCGGTCTTTCTTTCAGAACCTAAAATATCATAGCAATGCTGGAAGTATTCTGTCGCTTCCTCCATGAGTGTCTTGAAGTATAGAAGGCCCTCCATTTAATGCTCTTGCTCATTCTGTTCATTTCCCTCATGCACTTACCTCTCTGTAAATGTTGAGATCACTTTTTAGTTTAATGATTTAATGATTGTCTAAGTTCCATGGTAGCAAGGACTGTGCATTAGTGCTGTGTTGCCAACATCTACTAGTAGGTATTCAGTTATTTGTTGTTGTTGTTTTTAAGCTTTATTTTTATTGGAAAAGCATATCAGATTTTTGAAGGAGAGGAGAAACAGAAAAAGATCTTCTGTTCGCTGATTCACTCCCCAAATGGTCACCATGGCCAGAGCTGAGCTGACCCAAAGCAAAGAGCCAGGAGCTGCCTCCAAATCTCCTATGCGGGTGCAGGGTCCCAAGGCTTTGGGTCATCCTTCACTGCTTTCCCAGGCTACAAGCAGGGAACTGGATAGGAAGTGGAACAGTTGGGACATGAACTAGCACCTGAATAGGATGCTGGTGTTTGCAGGGTGAGGATTTAGCCACTGAGCCATCGCACCAGGCCTTCAATTATTTGTTAAATAGATAGTTGTGGAATCAGTACTCAGTGCTGAAGATGCCAGTTAAGACACCATGTCCCATATCAGAGGTCCTGGGTTTGAGACCCGGCTGCCACTCCCAACCCCAACTTCCTCCTAATGTGTACTGTGGTGGCTGCAGTAACTGGGTTCCTGCCATCCCCATGGCAGTCCTGAATTAACTCCTGCCTTTGTACCAGCTTAGAGGAGCCCCAACTATTTGCATCTGGAGACTGAATTGGTGGTTAGGAACTTGATTGCTCTTTCTCTTTTTCCCAGTCTCTCAAATAAATAAAACTTTAAGTAAATAATTAGATAGGTGAATATGTAGGTATAACAAAGAAAGAAGTGCACTGTGGGTGCAGCTCCAAGCAACAACAAACATTTTGAAGCACTGGAGAGTAAGGAGTAGAAAGACAGCCAGAAATATCATCATTGAGACCAAGATGTCAGTTATCAAGAGGAGGGGCCAGTAGGAGTATCAAATATAGGGAGGCCAAAAAAAGGTAATGTACTAGCTAGATTTGAAAACTTAACGATCTTCACAAGTAAAATTTGAATGTAATGTCGGGATGAGGAGGGAGACAGATTTTAGAGGATGAAGGAAGGATCAAGTGCCAAGTGCAAAGAGAGGGACCTACCTCCTGTGCTCCTGCTGCTTTGCAGACAGGGTTAATGTTCTTCCTCTTAAAATACAGCAATGTCCAGGGTGTGAAGCCGTGGTGACACTCACCACTTGTTGACTGAGCAAGTACAGTGGCACTTAAGCATTTGCAGAGGAGACATGATTACATCATAACTGCCTCTAAGAAGAAGAGAGACAGTCAAGATGTGGGAATTGCAAGAATCAGGGCAGTTCCAAAGGCATCACTGGCCTGTTTCTAGGACACTACCTTCATTGCAGCTCAGTTGTGACCACTCCAAGTGTGCTTCTCTGTCCGAGTTTCAAATGCTGGGGAGAAAGGATCTGATACACCTAGTAATGATGAAGTATCACTCCTTGGGATTCACAGCATGTCAGGATCATGAAGGATTCGTGTGTGGAGGCCATTTGTTGAACAAGGAGAAAAAAAATTTTTTTTAAGGAGAAATTGTTAAGCAGCTGCTCCAATTAGTGTGTGCTGTGGAGATTCTTATCATTGAAATAACTGGGACATTGGCTATTTTAATATAATTTAGTTACATCCTCATTGAATGGCAGTTGATTTAGCTGATTTTTAAGAGAGATACTCCTAAGAATATTCCATTTATACTAAGTACCACAAATTCTGCACATCAGGATTATGTCCCAAAAAGTGGTCAGAATTAAATTAGTTCTTCCTCACATCTTTGTAAAGTTACAATTAAATGTAATCACATTTTAGTGTTTATCGGGGTCTCCCGTCCCGCGGAAGAAATCACCCGGCACTGGAGAACATCTCAGAGGCACTTTAGTCAAACCTTCCGTTAAAACCGTTATGTCCGTTAATTCCGTTACGCAGAAGCCCCTCCCCTTCCCAAAGCCCCTGGCTTATATATTAATCCTATCCAATCAGCTTAAAGATCACCAAGGCACGCCAATCAGGGCAAAGGGCCAGTCACAGGGCAGGACATTGTCAGTGCCCCCAACAAGTGTTATACTGTATTAACATGAAGAATTGCTCAAATGATTCTGTGTCTTCTCTGCAGTTTCTTTCAGTGTTGTTGTCTTGGGGCACTCACTCAATTACCTTGAAAGTCAGCATGCTAGAGTGGACGTAACATGGACCTTGAAATCAAATAGACCTGGGTTTGAATCCTAGGTTTGTCTTTTCATTGAGTGACAATGGACCATGTCACACCTTCCTCAGTCTTATGTGTTCTTGGCAGCCCAACAGTAATCCTAACACGATACCTGCCTTCCTTACTGAGTTAGAATAAGCAAGATAAAGGATGTGCAAAATCCTGATAAACTGTTCAGCCCATACAGCTGTGGACTGGGTTTCTGGTTACAAGCAGCAGAAACCTACTCTGTCTTAAATAAAAATGATTTGATAATAAGGTATCTAGAGCTTATAGCGTTGGCCACAGGCTGAGGGATGAGCAGTCATGGCAAGATGAGGGGTCCTTCAAAAGCTGGACAGCAAGAACCATGGGATGACGGTTCAATGCAGGAGTAGTCTTCACCACCTTCTGTCAGTCAGGATTCCAACTTGTGGAAGTAGGTTTCTGACTGACTGGCACATAGATCTCTTTATGGATCTTGCTTTTAGCAGGAATGAATAGAAGAAATAAATAGAAGAAGTAACCAAATCTTTGTTTCCATACTGTGAATCGGGCTTTCCACTGCATGAGGCAGTGTTTGCAGAAACAGGAGCTGTTGATGCTCGTTAGTCGTATACCATATAGCATATATCATGCTGTCCAGTACAAATGTGTGTGCTCTTACTCCTGTGTGTCTTTTCAAGTCATCATCATCAAGTGGCCCTGTCCCCCCCCCTTTTCACTCACTGTATCTAATTACAAGTTCAGGACCATTTGCTGATATCCAGTCCTCCTTTCTTTAGTCACTTCCAGATCCTTGGGGACTAAATAAAAGTAGATTCTTGATATGAGTGTGGATGGGAAATAAAAGGAGGGAAAACTACTTAAAATTTAGCAAAGTAAAACTACATTGATTTTTCAAATCTGTTCCTTGGTGTTATTTATCATGTGTTATTTATGATTTCTCCCTTCACTGCCTATTCCCATTTTTTGTCTTTATTGAAGTGATCCAGGCCTGTAAGTCTTAGCCTTTTTGGTCTTACCTGTACAGGGTTGTTTTAGTCTTTCATTGAGATTCATCAGTAGAGAGGCGTTTAATTAAGATGCTGTGGTCCCACAGTGGTGGATGTGGGTAGTTCTCCTGGCTCTAGCTCCTGACTCCTGCTTCCTTATTATTTAGACCTTTCCTACGTAGCAATGGCTCAAGCTGTTGGTTCCCTGCCACCTGTGTGGGAGACCTGAACTATATTCTTGGCTCCCAGCTTCAGACCTGGTCCACACAGTCAGAAACATCTGGGAAGTGAACCAACAGGTGGATATCTGTCTCCCTCCTCTCACTATTCTCCAATAAATTATATATATTTTTTTCAAGAGATTTACCAGGACTGACATTGTGCCACAGTGGATTAAGTCACCATTTTGACTCCCAAATCTCAAATTTAAATCCCAGCTACTCCACTTCCATCCAGCCCTGTGCTCCTGTGAGTGGAAAATGGCAGATGATGGCTGAAGGAATTAAGTCCCTGACACTTGGGAGACCCAAGACCCAGATAGACTCCCTGTGTTTAAACTGGCCCAGCTGCAGTGTTTGCTTGTTCACTGGGCCTGTTCCCTTCCCCCCCTTCTCTTTCTCTTTAAAAAAGAAGTCTTGCCACTAGATTTCACAGTTCCAGTGTTGGGTATGGGATTTTACTTCATACTACTTATAAACTAATTAGTGAGATGTTGCTGTTTTTATGTGTGCTGTCAGAACATACAAGATTCTTGGATCAGCAACAACAGTTAATTACTTGCAGCATAGCATCATGAAATTTGCTTTGCCCCAAGTGCCATGAGGGCAACAGATGGGAGCCCATATGGATGTTACACTCAGTGGACTCATGCTGTGGCTAAGGAATAAACACTGAAGTTAAAGGCTCTACTGTGTTTGTGGCAAGTAAATAACAGTGCTTTCACCTCTTCAGAGCACTGATTATGGGCCCGGTGGCGGTATCTTAGTGGCTAAAGTCCTCACCTTGCATGTACCGGGATCCCATATGGGCGCCAGTTCTAATCCCAGCAGCCCCTCTTCCCATCTAGCTCCCTGCCTGTGGTCTGGGAAAGCAGTCGAGGACAGCCCAAACCCTTGGGACCCTGCACCCACATGGGAGACCCAAAGAGGCTCTTGGCTCCTGACTTCGGGTCAGTTCAGCTCCAGCCTTTGCACTCGGGAAGTAAATCAACAGACAGAAGATCTTCCGCTCTGTCTCTTCCTCTCTGTATATCTGACTTTCCAATAAAAATAAATTTAAAAAAATCACTTTCTGCCAACACAACTCAGAAAACAGTGACTTGGGCCTTCCTGACATGCCTGTAAGGTACGTAGGGATGTGAAGACTCACAGGGGACTGCCGTTCCAAGCACACAGAAGGTAGAGGGCATCTCCTGCCCCATGGAATGGAGAAACAATTTTGCTCCTGATGGCCAGAGCCAGGCAGATAGGCAAAGGAACCATTTGGTTCCTTCTACCTGACAAGGTGGTAAAAATGATGAGACCTGGGGCCCGGCATGATGGTCCAGTGACTAAATCCTTACCTTGCATGTGTTGGGACCCCATATGGGTGCCAGTTCGTGTCCCGGCTGCTCCACTTCCCATCCAGGTGCTTGTAGTCTGGGAAATCAGTAGAGGATGGCCCAAAACCTTGGGAGCCTGCACCCATGTGGGAGACCCGGAAAGAAGTTCCTGGCTCCTGGCTTCAGTTCAGCTCAGCTCCAACCTTTGCAACCACCTAGGGAGTGAACCAGCGGATGCAAGATGTTTGTCTCTCCTCTCTGTATATCTGCCTTTCAAAGAAAAATGAAATAAATAAAATCTTAAAAAAGACTAAATTGTCTGGTCACACAACCTTCTTTTTCAGTTCTGTGGAAATGTATTTTGTACCATTTGGTCAAATGGTTCATCTTTCTGGTCCCTGAAACTAAGCTGGCAGAACCACTTGCAGAAAGACTACTTGCTGAGATCAGACACAATATTTTTAAGTGAGTTTGTGGGTGGAGTGGTGGAGATTTATTTCTTGAAAGGCAGAGAGAGGGAGGGAAGTCCATCTTCCATGTACTGGTTCATTCCCCAAATGGCTGCTAGGCCAGGCCAAAACCAGAAGCCTAGAATTCCGTCTGTGTCTTGCATGTGGATGGCAGGCCAGTAGCAGGGAGAAGGTGTGACCTGAATGGGTGCTCACATAGGATAACAGTGTTGCAAGCTGCGGCTTAAACCACCATGCCACAATGCTGGCTCCTGTAAGTGAATTATTAGACGTAATTAGTGAAGGGAGCCTCTTCCTCTTCTTGGTTGATAAGGTAATTAATCCTACTTACAGAGAAATTATTCTATGTTTATGAGTTAAATGAGATTACATTATTAAGAACAGATCTTACTGCTTAAGGAAGTTTGAAAAAATGTAATATCAGTGGCCTTTCCTGAGAAAAATAACAAATATGTGAGCAGGGAGGGGGTGCTTTGTGTTTCTACGTGACTTTAAGTCTGAGGGAATTAGACAAGGAAGAATTTCTGACCATCATTCAAAAGGAACATGAAATATTTTGAACTGGTCTCCGCTCCCTAATGCAGGTGTTATTCTGCCACTGGTGAAGTTACTCTTTTGAAAAGCTAAAACAGGATGGGCAAGGTGTGCCGAGTGGTAAACTCCATAAGCTAGATTCAGGCTCAGGGCCCCCTCCCGACTCCTGAGGACATATGCATGTGCAGATTCTGAGATTTAGGTGACCAGAATGTGCAGGGGTGTTGAAAAGACCCGCCTAAATTCTCAAACCGAGTTTCATTTTCCACCTTGGTTTTGCTAGAGAAGGGCTGCACGTGGGTCGATCAGCAGGGAGCATCCTTCGGTCATGGTGTGTGTTATGGTCCTCTGTCTGTTGATCCCTGCAGAAACTCCCCAGGATGAGAATTGCAGAGCTCTAGATGGTTGCATCCCAAGCCCCCAGCTGGAGCTAGCTGGACTAAGCAGCTTTGCGATTTCCAAGTGAGCCTTGTCTTGGGTTTTCTGTTTGCTTAGCAGCACAGGGAATGCCTTGTTCTCTCTTCACTGCTGATGTGGCTGCGCTCCTGTATCAATAACTACTCTGTCTCCTGCACCAAGCCGCCACTCAGGAGGTTATTTAGATTTTTATGCCACAAGGCTTTGAAATAAGTAGATACTGCATTAATGCCAGCCTTGATATATGATGGGCTAGAAGTTCACTTCCATTTCCTGCCTTGAATTTTCCTAAGCCACATTGTTGTTTATAGCTCTCCAGATGTCTGCTTATAACACCCATCTAATTCTATACTGCTGATGTGACATCCCCCAAATGTGACTCTTATGAACTCTTTTATTACTAACTTTCCACATCTGTGTTCTCTCTGAATTAAGATGAAAAGCAATTGAATTCCAAAATCTGCTCTGCCTGGTGTGTTAGGCTGTGCAGCATCACCCAGAAAACATCTGCTAACATTTTGGGTACAGTCAGGTTGGCATAGATGCTGTCTGGGCTGTCTTCTCTCAAATCTTCTTCCAAAATGGAGTCAGTAAATTTAGCACCTCCAAAGCGGAATTTCTCCCGTTTCTGGTTGCACATTTTTTCAGTACGCTAGTGTTCTGAAGACTCTTGAAAATAGCGCAGCTTCATCTCCAATCCCAAGAACCTTAAAAAGATAAGAGCAACTCTCCCATGTCTATGCCATTAGTACAGACGTAGCCACATTACTGTTCCCAGTCAAGAACAGAACAGAAAGTTTTCAAAGAAAAGAAAACCTTGGCTTTTGGGCCTGCTGAGTTACTGGGTTGACTGGATTTTTGTTGGCTGCCAGAAAGCTGCAGATGGCTAAGGGTAAACTCAGCTGGGAGGAATCTTCTTGCAGGAAGTTGACAGGTGCGCTATTTAACATCTGTAGATAATTATTTCACCTGTGCTTCTCTGGCACAGGGTGCATTTTTTTGTTCTTGGACAGAATGTTAGAAATCTGCCAGAGGGAGTATATGCACAAGCCACCAGGTCTGCTGGAGTTTCTGTTCTTGCCCCATTGTCCATCGTGCACATTTAAAGCTTTATTGTAATTTCTTTGAATTCCAAGCTCCTGGCAACTCAGGGTTAAAACAGTTTGAGTTCTGTATGGTGGCAGAAAACTGATCCGCATTCACAGCTCCTGGCTCTGTAGAGCACGCGGCTCGGCAGTCTCTAGCATGCTGATCCTCCTGGTGCTTCTGCACCCTGTGTCCCTGTAAAGCTCCTGTCCTGGCTGTAAGTTCCTCAGATCCGTGGAGCACTGTCTCTTGGAGTAGTCCCTCCTCTTTTCCCCTCTGCTGTCTCAGCTGGAAGATGGTGTTCAGCAAATTCCCCTAGTGCCTTTACACCATACCCCTCAAAACCCTACCTTTCCTCCATGTTTGAATTTCCTAGGCCTCGCAAATTCAGTGGCAGCAAACATGTGCATTGCAGTTGTCTCTTTGTGTTAGAAATGGCCCATGTCTCTGTGCCTTTTCCTCTGTTGGATTTCTGTCTTTCTACTTCATGTAGAGATGGTTTGCTTAGAGTATCTGGTTTTTTTTTTTTTTTTTTTTCCTTCTTCCCTTTTGATTTCAGGCCCAGATGCTTGTTTTGCTAACACACATCCTCCTCTTACGCCTTTCTTCCAGGATTTCCCATGGTGGGAGATAAGAGGCTCCTGTGTTCAGGACTGATGCAGTTATTGCCAGTTTTCACCAGGGAATTTCAGTTAAAGGGCAGTGCATCATCTCACTCAGGCCGAGGACTGTGAGTGGATCATTTGGCTTCCCTCTAGTGTGATCTTTAGAACTTATGTCCCCCTTAGTATTGTGTTCCATCATAGCATGTACCACTCTTGTCTTACCATCACCTAAAACTGCAAACAATGCTAGTCTTATTACTTTTCCCTTCTCCATTTTATCTGAACATACTGTAATCATCTATTATTTTTGCTTCTGCTTTTAAACTTTGACATTTTTTTTAAAGTTTTCTTTAGCTTTAAGAGTAATCCTACAAAATTCTTACTGGAATAGGTTCTTTCTTAGAAAATTGCCTCAGTCTATTCCTGAATTCTTACTACCCTTCCCTCACTCCTTTGATGCTTATAAGGCTTTTGGTGAATAAATAAAGGGGAGGAATCCCTCTTATTTTCTTAAAGGGAAGTTGTACCAGAGGGGGTTCACTTGTCATGTTCCTTTTAAGAAAAGAAATGCCCCTTTTTCTGTAGCTTAATTTTAATTTCTTCCTTTGTTTCTCTTTGACTCTTCCGGTTACCTTATTGTATATGTTTGTCTGTTTCTGTTTTCTTTTGCTTTTCTAAACAAATACAGTTCCTAGAGAGACATTTTTAATTTTTCTTAAGAGTTTGGATTTATTATTGACTTTTTGAAAGTATTATTTGAAAGGCAAAGTTAAAACGAGGGAATGACAGATCTTTCATCCACTGATTTACCCGTCAGATGTCCTCAATGACCAGAGCTGGGACAGCCAAAGCCAGGAGGCAAGAGTTTCATCCGGGTCTCCCATGTGGGTGCTGGGCCATCTGCTGCAGCACTCCCAGGATTATCAGCAGAGAGCTGGATTGGAAATTGAACAACCAGGACTCAAATCAGTGCCCACGTAGGATGCCGGCATTGCCGACAGCAGCTGAATATGCTGCCCCACAATGCCAGCTCCTTATTGACTGTGATCGAGGCCTTTCTAGAAACACGACCCAGGATTATTAGTCCCTGTATGATAAGGGCTCCATGTCTGTGTATCTTTTCAGTGATTTATATCCACCACCCAAATAGAGGTAAACTGTGGGATTTACAGCCAGGGCCACCTTGAAATCTCAGAGTGACTGAAAAACATATTGCACAAGCCACATAAGTCCAAAGATTAATCATTCCTTAGTCCCCTCATTGGATGAAACAGATTTTGGGCAGTTAAACACATGCATCCTACTACTGGAAGCACATGTTGTTAAAAGGCAAAACCTCAGGGCTGTAGTAGGCTAAGCTTCCCGTATGGGTGCCAGTTCATGTCCAGCCATTTCATTTCTGGCATAGCTCCCTGCTAATGCACCTGGGAAAGTAGCACAGGATAGCCCAGTTCCGGATCACCCTGCAGCCACATGGGAATGCTGGAAGAGGCTCCTAGCTTTGGATTGACCCAGTTCTGGCCATTGTGGCCATTTGGGAAGTGAATCAGCAGATGGTAGAGGTGTGTGTGTGTGTGTGTGTCTGTCTGTCTGTCTGTGTTCCTCTGAATCAGCAGATGGAAGTGGTGTGTGTGTGTGTGTCTTCCTATTCTTGAGATAACAAATAAACCGTTCTTAGAAAAAAAAAAAAAAGGTAAAAGCTCCTTGCAGAGCAGATTCCTGAAATGCCTGCCTGTTTTGAGATGAGCCTTTCCTGGGCTTGCAAGTACCACAGCTGCCTTTGTCTGTCTTCCTGTGTAATGGCTAGCAGTGGCTGCACGTATAGATTTGAGGGTTTTTTCTTCACTACTAATTCTGAAGAGTTGAGAAGTAAACACTCAAGCAGATGAGTTAGTGGTGAAGACAAACTAGACAAAGCTTTTGCTTTGACCTGCGTGTAAAGCTTGGCTTCCTGTCTCTCTCCATTAAACTGAGTTTAGCAGCACTCCCTCTCCGCCTTTCTTCTCCACCTTTTTGTAGGTTGGGGCTGAGCAGATGAGGGGCAGGAACTGTTCTACCCTGCCAGGGGGCAATGGTGGGATGGGGCGAGCGAGGTTCTGCCTGGGCCTGACTTAGGGAAGAAGGCTCTGTATGGCTGGTGACCCCTGCTGCGCTGTTGTCAGAGGGACACAGTACGGAAACTTCCTCCCCAGAGGGAGAGGAATCTAATGCTTTCCCTAAATGATGAGCTTATTCCAATAACATTTTTTTCAATTATACCATCTTGCCACATTTTTGAAGTTAGTTTGATATCTATCTCTCTCTCTCTCTCTCTCTCTCTCTCTTGATCTCTCGCACTCTCTTTGGAGTGCTTTTGGGTTTAGAGAACAGAATTTCCATTTATCTCCTCACCCCTTGTCTGTTTACCATCTTGCAGTAGTATGGTCCATTTGTTACACTTGATGAGAGTGCTGTTACGTTGTTACTGCCTGAAGGCCATCATTTATCTTACAGTTCTTCCATTGCCACTTGCGTTCTGTGAGTTTTGACAAATGTGTGAAATGTAGCCTTAGTTTCAAGGTCATACAGAATGTCCTCACAGCCCTAATAGGGTTTACCCTGTCACCTCATTTTTGTCTTAATGCTTATTATTTAATGTATTAATATAAATGTCTTAATGCTTAATTATTTTACTACTATGACTTGAGATGTTTTTTCCTCATGTTTCTTTCTGAATTATTATTCACACTCAACCAAGCTATTTGATTTGTTCATGCTTGTGTCTGGCCACCGTACTGATTTTTCTTGTTAGTTTTACAAGTGTTAAATTGATTTCTCTTGTATTTTCTTACTGGTTTGACCACAATTTCTGAAACAGTGTTGAAGAACAGTAGTGTGAGGACATGTATGCCTCATTTCAGACTTGCAGCGCGCCTCCCCTGTGTCTCCATCACCTGCGTTTGCGGTTGACTTCTGACAAATGACCTTCAGTATATGCAGACATATCCTCTGGATTTATTGGAGTTTTGGGAATTTCTGTGAAAGTTTTCTTTTTTAGCCTATCAGTAAGATGAGTTAACACTAGTAAAATCGTTGTTCTTAAATCCTCCTTGCATCCCTAGAGTACTATTTAATTAATACCCTTCTGGATTCAAATAGAAAATATTTGACAAATGTTTTGTTAACATCATTTAAAATGACACAAGAAGTGACCAAAATAGCAGTCAGCATTTAAACTAGTGGTTAAAAAGAGAGGGGAAAAAAAATAGAAGCATAGTAATATAATAGAAGATAGTATATATCAAATAAAACATGTTTTCCTAATAAATATTGTTAGGGTCCAAAATCATCCCACCGTAGGAGAGCAGAGGACCAGATGTGGATGCAGTCAGCAAGCAGAGTTTATTGAGCTGGCTAGCCAGGGTCAAGCTCCTCACACGGACACACAGGACTGGTGGATGAAGCAAGACCCCGAGCCAGGGACAAGCCAGATTCTTATGGGCCAGTTTGGCCGTTACAGCAAAGCCCACGCCCACAAAAAACACTCCAATCATTTTAAAGCAAATGCAAAATACTCCTAACATGTCTGTGAAATACAGGGCATGGGGCTAGTCACTCTTACTCTTATCAGGGCCACTGACCCTTACAGCCTGAGCCTGGGTGTGGGGGACAAGTTATTTGTAAAAACTTATCCTTTTCACTTTAAATTCAATCTGCTTCTGGCTTATTCAAACTTTGATTACCTCTAACAATATGAAGGATTTTACTAACCCCTACTAAAAACAGTCTTAGGTATGGAGCGCCTCAGAATAAATCATGCAAAATAGTGCCGTTTATAAGAGACTAAAGTTAGCTGTCAGTTGTTGTTACTTTTTTAGCTTTCTCCCTCTTCATCTCAGGACACACTAGCTCTTAAGTTGTCTCATTTGACCCGAGTCTCTGTTTTCCCTTTCCCGTCTCTGGATGTACCTCTTCCTCAGCTGGCTGGTAGCAGACGAGATCTCTATCAGCTTGTTGCAGTATGATCAAATAAATGTGTTTGCATATAAAGAACTCTTCCCATCATTCCCAACAGTAATATCCAGCTGCTCCAAAAACTCAGTTGTCACGCAAAGATCTTTCTTTCTCTAACTTCTTTCAGTGCCTGGAAATCCACTCTGCATGTAAACTCCCTGTTCCTAGAACCATTTTTTTTTTTTTTTTTTGGCCACATTTCAGTTTAGCCGTACATTTTCTGGAAGGTCCCATTTGTAGCCAAAAATTGTTCCCCTGTGAGAACTTGGCAATCAAATGTAACCTGGTTTGCTTGCTACTCTGTTTTTTCTCAATCTTTGCTGTTTCTCTCATTCCCTTCCTCCCTTACCTAAATGACATGTTTTTTTTTTAAAAAAAAGATTTATTTATTTATTGGAAAGTCAGATATACAGAGAGGAGGACAGACAGAAAGATCGTCCATCCGATGATCCACTCCCCAAGTGAGCGCAACGGCCGATGCTATGCTGATCCAAAGCCAGGATCCAGGAACTTCTTCTAGGTCTCCCACACGGGTGCAGGGTCCCAAGGCTTTGGGCCGTCTTTGACTGCTTTCCCAGGCCACAAGCAGGGAGCTGGATGGGGAGAGGAGCTGCCGGGATTAGAACCGGCGCCCATATGGGATCCTGGCACGTTCAAGGCAAGGACTTTAGCCGCTAGGCCACGCCGCCAGGCCCCCTAAATGACACTTTAAAAAGTTTTATTTGGTAAAGAGATCATTTTTTTCCTTTGAACTTCATCTATTAGGGATTGCAGTAAAACTTAGGCTATTTCTTTAATATTCCATTCACCCCCAAATGCATGTGGGCCTTCCATTCTGGCCTTGGTCAGAAATCACACTGTGAAGCTGGCTGCCCTTCAGCTCCTGTCAGAAGTGCATTTAGGAAGCGTTGTGCTTGAGGGATCTTTGCTGAAGGGAGTACATTCAGTTCATCTGCTCTGTTTATTCTGCATTGCTTCTGTGTCAAGTTAGATCCCAGGCTACTTTCTTGGGCAATGGGGTATGTGCACTGGATTTTGTCAAGGATGGGTGACTAGGGGACCTTAATGTAAAATGGATTGCTGAGTTTGAAAACACTGCCAAGGACATTGGCATAATGTCATTTAATTTCCCCAGGAAAGCACACTGTGGCAAATATCTTTATGTCAGGAAAAAAAAAAAAAGAAGAAGAAAGAAAAGAAGAAATGATTTCCAAAAGATTTGTAGATCTCTTCATTTCTGATTATCAGAAACTTTATCTTTTGACTTTGGGAGATTCAGTGCCAAACTTTGGTATTGTGTGGAAGCATCTGTCAAAGTCCCTCCTAATTACTCGGGGTCTCTAAAAATGTTGACAGGAAGTGGCGATTATGAAACAACAGTGCATTAATTTTTTTCAAAATAACTCTTTTAATTGCCCTTTTCCACAGACATTTCAAAATACCTTCCTGTGTTGTATTAACTGTGCTAAATTTTTTTTTAAAGGAGCAGGGGATGGGTTTAAATGGAAAATGGAAAGAAAGCTTATTTGACGCATTGGTCTGGTTAAGCTGGTCCTAGTAAGCCTCTTATAACTGTTTCTCTTCCGATAGAAAACTCTGTGTGATGTGATCCTCATGGTCCAGGAGAGGAAGATTCCTGCACATCGCGTCGTCCTGGCCGCAGCCAGCCACTTCTTTAACTTAATGTTCACAAGTGAGTGTCTCAAGGCAAAACGGGCCTTTATTTTTTTTCTGTCAGAATGAGGTGCAGTTAGATTTAAAGCCCTTCAGGACTGAAGGCCAGTAGGACAGCAAAGAGCTTGAAAAGTGGTCCCATGGTGATTGACCGAAGGAAAAGAGCTCAGGGAGGAGACCCAGCTTGTGCTGAACACCACAGTGTTCTTGCTTGTTCCTCTTCCTCCTCCCTCCCACTCCTCCTTTTCCCCCTCTCCTTCCTCCCTTTCCTTTTTCTTTTTTCTTTTCTTTGAGATTGATTTATTTGAAAGGCAGAGTTACAGAGCAAGGAGAGGCAGAGAGAAATCTTCTGTCTACTGGTTCACTGCCCAAATGACTGCAACAGCCAGTACTGGGCAAGCCAGGAGCCTCATCTAGGTCTCCCACTTGGGGCCCAGGTACTTGCTTGGGGTGTCTCCTGCTGCTTTGCTAGACTCATAACAGGAAGCTGGATGGGAAGTGGAACAGCCAGGACTTGAACCTGCACCTGGATGGGGTGTTGATGCAGCAGGCAGAACCCTAACTTGCTGCATCAATATCCTCCAAAGTTTTCATCTTGAACTCAGATAGAAATACAAGAAGCAGGGGGCCCAGTGTGGTAGGCTAATGGCTAAAGTCCTCGCCTTGCATGGGCCAGGATCCCATATGGGCCCCGGTTCGTGTCCCAGCTGTTCCATTTCCCATCCAGTTCCCTGCTTGTGGCCTGGGACAACAGTAGAGGATGGCCCAAAGCCTTGGGACCCTGCACTCGCATGGGAGACCTGGAGGAAGCTCCTGGCTTCGGATTGGCTCAGCTCTGGCCACTGTGCCCACCTGGGCAGTGAACCAGCAGATAGAGGATCTTTCATATCTATCTCTCCTTCTCCGTATAAATCTGACTTTCCAATAAAAATAAATTAAACCTTAAAAAAAATACAGGAAGCAGATAAAAAATACATTTTGCCTAGCAAGTCAAATTTTAGAAAAATTAGATACAGAATATTGGATTCAAAGTCCATGTTTGAAATCCAGGGTTTTGTAGTTGATGCTGCTTTGTGAGCTTAACATGGTCGTGTGATGTTCCTGCCTCAAGTGTTCTCTCTGGTAATCCAGCCTCCTGCAAGGGCTTTTAGGAAGAACTATATGGGGTTTACAAGTTAAACATGAGATGTATATAAATGGGAATGTCCTTAAGTTCCTGTTACACTGGAGGCATTTGCTTGTGGCAGTATGAAAAGAGTGCTGGTAAAATATTTTAGGAATTGGGCAAAACTGAGTGCAATTTTGCGTCTTTGCTTACTTGGACTTTTCTAAAGAACTGCACTAATTCATTAATTTCTTGAATTTAATGTGCACCTCTAGTTTAGAGAGTTAGTTTGCATTGATTACAGAAATGGCGGGCTGGTTGGCATACTGTCATATCGCGAGAGCTGGGGCACTGTCACAGCCTGTCGTCCTCGGTTGAGGTATTGTCAGCGATAGCACTGACACTGTTCGTGTCCCTTGTCTTCGTTTTAGCAAACATGCTTGAGTCTAAGTCCTTTGAAGTGGAGCTCAAAGACGCTGAACCAGACATTATTGAACAACTCGTGGAGTTTGCTTATACTGCTAGGTGAGTGAAGAAGGGTCCTCCATGTTTCTGAGGAGCATGCTGGGATCTACCACAGCGAAGCCTTGCAAATTGGCGCAGTCCAAATTCCTCAAAATGGAAAGCTGAAAGGATAGAGGAGTTGAGAATCATCTGCCAGACAAATTCAAGTACTACAACACTTTTTTTTGCTTAACTTCAGTAGTAGGATACGTTCTACATACCATTATTTAGATGATAAGAAATTGTGGGCAGTAACACCTGCTTTGTTTGCAGAATTTCTGTGAATAGCAACAATGTTCAGTCCTTGCTGGATGCGGCAAACCAGTACCAGATTGAACCTGTGAAGAAAATGTGTGTTGATTTTTTGAAGGAGCAAGTTGATGCTTCAAATTGTCTTGGTAAGAAAAATCCACAATTTGTATTTTAATAAAAGAAAAAAAATTATTAATAATATCTGTTCATTTTAAAGATACTACCTAGTAGAATGTTTCCTAGTCATAGAATTTAAGAGAAAATTGGGGAAATACATATTTATCTGACAACCACAAGCTCATGAAATATTATAGCAACATTTTCCAATGCACAAAATGTCTTTTATAATGAGCTTTTCATGTATCTAGGATGAGGAGTGAGAATTACATCTAAGATAAATGTGAATAAGTTTACTTAAGCGTATATGATATGCTAAATCTCTGTTTGCCTGAGGTCACCCAGCTAGTAAGTGAAGAATCTGAGACTTCAATGCAATTATTCTTTTTTTTTTTAAAAAGATTTATTTATTTTTATTGGAAAGTCAGATTTACACAGAGAAGGAGAGACACAATGATCTTTGTGTGCTGGTTCACTCTCCCAGGTGACCACAGCAGCCATAGCAGAGCCGATCTGAAGCTAGGAGCCTCCTCTGGGTCTTCCATGTGGGTGCATGGTCCCAAGGCTTTGAGGTGTGCTCTGCTGCTTTCCCAGGCCACAAGCATGGAGCTGGAAGGGAAGTAGAGCAGCTGGAATATGAAGCAGCACCCATATAAGCATGCAAGGTGAGGACTTTAGCTACTAGGCTACTGTGCCTGGCCCAAATTCAAGTATTGCAATCCTTAACTGCTGTACCAGGTTGCCTTGCCACACTGATAAATTTGCTAACTTTATATACTAGAAAATGTGAACAGCATAGATCATAAAATGTTAATTGAGCAACTCTGCCACATTATTTTAAGGCTGTAAAGTATTTGGAGGAGGGCATTGTGGTACAGCAGGTTAAACTGTCACTTGATACTTCCTATTTCAGCATGCTGAGTCGAGTCCCAGATGTTCTGTGCCCAACTGTAGGGTACTGGATCAGAAGCAGAGAAGTTAGGGACGCAACCTTGCACCCATATGGGTTGCTGACATTGTAGAAAGAGGCCTTTAACTCACTGTGCCCAATGCTGGACCCATAAATAAATCTGTTTTAAGATAAATATTTTGTGGGGCCCAGTGCAGTAGCCTAGTGAACCAGCAGACAGAAGATCTTTCTGTCTCTCCTTATCTTTGTAAATCTGACTTTCCAATAAAAATAAATAATCTTTAAAATCTTTTTTTTTAAAAAAAGATATTTTGTATTTGACAGAGAAGCAGAGAAAATCAGAAATTTTCAAAATCTGGAGTGCTTTATCACTCCAGATTGAGAATCCTGAGTGATACATGAATGCACAGTCAAATCTTTGTGTAAAAAAAAAAAAAGGCAGAGTGACAGAGAGAAATAAGAAGCAGAGTGGTTCAGTCAGCTGGTTCACTCCCCAGATGCCTTCAATAGCCAGGGATGGGCCAGACCAAAGCCAGGAGCTTGGAGCTTCATCTAGGTCTCCCTTGTGCTCCCAGGGCCCTGAGTACTTGAGCTATCACCTGCCCCCAGTGTATCAACAGAGAGCTGGCGTGGATGCAGAGAGGCAAGAGTTCCATTCTAGGCACCCCAGTATGCGATGCACATTTCCCAGGCTACAGCTAAACTTGCTGTGCTACAACGCCCAGCCCCAGGTCTTAGCACTTTCACCTACCCTTGGCATGAGTCCCCCGAGAGAAGGTAAACAAGGTGTGATTATTAGGAAAGCAGGGAGGAAAGAGAAGTGGAATTGCCCAGGGTAGAGGCCTTGTATCCCTGTGTATGCTAAGATTTCACCTGGCAGACGGGGAAAGGAACAGTGCAGATAGCAAGAAAGGAGATGCTGAGCAGAAAGGCGCCCAGAGGTGGTTGGGACCTTTCCTAAGACCCACTGTCTCTTCTAGGCCACCCTTTTTCTGGATCTTTGAATATTCCTTCCAGCCCATCCCCCTCCCCCCCCCCATGTACTGACAGACAGATCTTGGAAGGCGAAGGGAAAGAAAGCAGAATAGATCTCAAGGGAGGATCAAGTCCAGGTGAAGGGGCTAAAAATAAGGCTTGGCCTACTACCCAGAAAAGGAAGAGGGAGACTGGTATGCCAGTGAACACACTGATGGAAGTTTTAAGCCATAACTCAAGAGAAGGAGATCTCTATATTAGGAAGTGAACAACCAGCCTTTAGCCCCATTGATGTAATAGAGACACTCTAGCATTAATCCTTCTTAACTCTCTAGGCCATAGTTTGAGACTCCATTTATCCATACAATTCATATTAATAAAACTTCAGTTTATTTCCCTGTAATATAAGTATTAACTCATACAATGTGTTTTTAAAAGGGAATGGTACAAAGTTCACAATTGGTAATGTGAAGGAAAAAAGAATTGTATTCCAAGGCATGTTACTCATTTAGGGTGTTGCAAGGAAATAATGTATCATCACCTGTGTCCCTTCTGAGAAAAACCTCAGAAGGAAGTGTTGCAGCCAGGAAGAGGTGAAGAGCTCAAGCTATACCTGCACTGGCTAGATTTCTTAGCTATAATCAAACTAAGATGGCTTCTGTTAATTTCAACAAAATGAGATTTTTTTTTTTTTTTTTTTATTGATTTGAGAAGCAGAGAGAAAGATAATCAGAGCCTTTCCTTCTTCCGGTTCCTCCCCAAATGTCCACAACAGTTAAGGCTGGGCTGGCCCACGGCAAGGAGCTGGGAATGCAGTCCTAGTCGGCCTCGTGCATGTCGGGGACCAGCTTGAGCTAGGACCTACCAGCTCCCAGTGCCGCATGAACAGAAAGCTGCAGACAGGTGCCAAAGCTAGGAGTCAAATTCAGGTGCCTTAGAAATAAGGTTGAAGATGGATGAGCCCAGGTTTATTAAAAAAAAAAAATCAGACCTAAAAAAAAAGTTTCAGGGTTTAAATCACACCAATTTCTTTAGATAAGTTATCACGGAATGCTTTGCCCAGTGAACAGAGAACACAGTTATTTGCAGACACCTGTGCAGCATTCGCAAACGCTGCTTGTCAGTTGGGAGCTTCTGCAAGAGACACAGGCTCACCCCCCAATCCCTCACCATGCAGCAACTCCAGATCAACCTCTGAGGGAGGGACACGCCTCCTGCTGCAGCACTGTGGACACTTGGAAATCCAACCAAAGAATTGTTTGGGAAGACACTTTTAAAGAGATAGTAAAAGGAACCCACAGTTCAGATTCCCACATCCCATGCTGGAGTGCTTAGGTTTGGTGTCCAGCTCTTGACTTTGACTTGCTGCTAGTGTGGACCCCAGGGTGGCAGCAAGTGCAGGCTCAGACAGTGGACTTCTGCCAGCCACATGGGACTTGTAGGTTGCATTGCCAACTCCCAAGCTTTGGCTTAGCACCATCTTGACTGTTACAGGAATTTAGGGGCTGAACTGGTGGATGAGCAGACTCTCTCTAATAAATAAATTGTTTTTAAAGTAACTAATAGGTTATAACAAAAGTACATGTCAAATTGAGGAGTTTTTAGGAAATCATGGAAAATGCTTGTTTTTGAAAAAAATAAGTTCAGGTATCATTTCTCTTGCAGAAAATTAAGCCTATAATTTCATTTTTCTCCAGATTTGTTTGAAGTGCCCTTGGAAGCATGCACTAAGTCAAAACCTTTGAAATGTAGCCAAAGTATTTCTTAGGAGAAAATTGGTAGTCTTTAAAATGCTTTCAAGTTAACTGAATTCATTTTACCTTTTCTTGGCTTAAGTATTCTACTCGGAGAAGCAAGGGAAAGGTTTCAATACCTAATCAGAGTAGAAGAAAATCTTTTCTTGACAAATTAATTAATGAAGTAGGAAGAGAGCTAATAACTTGGCCAATAAAACAAAACTAACTATTTCAAAGTGTAGTATAACGTAGCAAAAAAACTGACCAAAAAGTCGAAAAAGCATCAAGAATTAAAATTGTCATGATAAAAACAAAGTTGTCTTAAAAGCGGAAACATCTGAAACCAAGAACCTCGAGCAACTAAAAAGGGGGAGATCTGTTTCCTGTTAATCCTCTGTCGGATGGCTTGACGGGCTAAGACTGTTAGGCTTTCAGTGCCCAGGGTCGTGCCTCTGTGCCTTACGTTGTTGTAAGTCAACAGAGTGGTGTCAACATAACGTAGACACTGGACGAGGGGCCTGTATGTTCATGGACTGTGCAAAGCTTTAGTTTTACGTAGAAACGTTGAGATCCTTTTTGAAAGCTAAGGGTAGCCAGGGGTTAAAGGACACTGTATTGTCAGTGAAAGCATTTGCTGCCCTGTTGCAGGGGTGACAGTGTAGGAGCTTGGCTTAAGGTGTACAGGGAGGCTGTGCTCCCTAAAAGTGTTCTCCGAAATAAAGTTCATGGGCCCAACACGGGAGCCTAGTGGCTAAAGTCCTCGCCTTGCACACACCAAGATCTGCTGTGGGCACCAGTTCTTGTCCCACTTTCCATCCAACTCCCTGCTTGTGGCCTGGGAGGGCATTAGAGGATGGCTCAAGGCCTTGGGACCCTGCACCCACGTGGGAAACCTGGAAGAAACTCTTAGCTACTGGATTCAAAAGGTTCAGCTTGGGCCATTAAAGCCACTTGGTGAGTGAGTCATCAGATGAAAGATTTTCCTCTCTGTCTCCCTTCTGTGTATATTTGACTTTCCAATAAAAAAATCTTTTTAAAAAAGAAAATTAATTAGTTAAGCAATAATAGCAGTAATACTTTGTGACCATGTGGGATTTAATTCAGAAATGCCACAATGTTTCAGTGATTTCAGTGTCAAAAAATCCAGAAAGCATAATTTGCTGTCAGGCTGTAGGAGAAAAATATAATTAAAACCATGGCAACAGATAGCACTGTTTGTGATCTGTGGCTGATATATATATTTTAAAATTTATTGGAAAGACAAATTTACAGAGAAAAGGAAATAGATCTTATATTTGCTGGTTCACTCCACAGTGGCCTCAACAGCCAATCTGAAGCCAGGAGTCAGGAGTTTTTTCTGGATCTTCCACATGGGTGTAGGAACCCAAGATTTTGGGCCATCCTTGACTGCTCCCCCAGGCCACAAGCAGGAAGCTGGTTGTGGAGTGGGGTCTCCAGGGCATGAACCTGCGTCTTTATGGGAGCCTGGCACGTTCAAGGTGAGGATTTAGACACTGAGTCATCATGCTGAGCCCTATGGCTTATATTTTTTAAAAGTTAAGCAAAGTAGAGGGCCCAGCACAGTAGCATAGCAGTTAAAGTCCTAACCTTGAACACGCCAGGATCCTATATGGTCACTGGTTCTAATCCTAGCTGCCCTACTTCCCATCCAGCTCCCTGCTTGTGGCCTGGGAAAGCAGTAGAGGATGGCCCAAAGCCTTGGGATCCTGCACCCATGTGGGAGACCCAGAAGAAGCTCCTGGCCTCGGACTGACTAAGCTTTGACCATTGCAGCCTCTTGGATAGTGAACTATTGGACGGAAGATCTTCCTCTCTGTCTCTCCTCTGTATATCTTGTTTTGCAACAAAAATACATTTTTAAAAGAAAAAAAAATTTTAAGCAAAGTAGAAATAGTTTTTGATGAAGATCTGATGTCTGTAGCAGTAGCACAAGTGCCCAAATGTGACAAGCTCTTCACTCAGAGCACCCAGCATTCTGGAGTGTTGGCAGCACGTGTTGTAAAGGCAGAAGCTACACAGGCTGGCCAGTTGGATAGCAGGCACCAGTCAGGAGAAACCGAGAGCATCAAATCCTACTACCGGAAGACAGGTGAACTTGAAACATGAGAAGTCAAGCAGGATTCAGTGGAGGAAGTTCAGCTTAGGACTGAGAAAGGCCTGCTGCCGCACGCATGGTCACACGCAGAAACAGTCAGTAGTTAGATGTAGCAAGGGTTGCAGACTTTTCCTGTACCAGGACAAACAGTAATGTTTCACATGTAGTACAAGTATCTCCTTAGCCTCCCCTGTTATTTCTCTACTTCCATTCCCCTTTTTCCCGCCTCCCTCCTTTATTCCTTTCCCCCCCTACAAACCTGTAAAAATGTAAAACTGTTGCTAACTGCTGACCTACAAAACTGGCCAGGGTTAGCCCATGAATGCAGGCTTATGATAAAGAGTAGAAATGACCAATAGAGTCAGACTTCCTCCATAGCAAAATAAAATAAATCTGGGAAATGCATGGGACTTACGTGAGAGAATTGTTCAAATTGAAGATCATAGAAAATCCAAAAACTATCATAAATAAACATTTCTGCATAAGTGCTGCAAGGATCAACCGTCCCCTGGGTTCAGTACAGTCCTAATTAAAATTCACATCAGAATTGTTTAAGTAAAAAAGCTTAAACTTATCTTTAAATGTATTTGCAAGAGAAAAACATCTAATAGTGGACATCAGAGCAAAACATTGAAGAGGGCCTGTTCAACAAAAATCAAAATCCACCAAATGTAAAACATGCATACAAAGATGGCTTGGAGGAACTGCACAGGACCCAGATTTATGGAACTCAGTCAGTCTTACCTTGCTCAAGTCATGCTGCTTTGTCTTCAGTGCGTGTGTGGTTTTGCTACAAGTGATTCTGCCTGCTGTTCTCTTCTTGTGTAGGTATAAGCGTGCTAGCAGAGTGTCTGGACTGTCCTGAGTTGAAAGCCACTGCAGATGACTTTATCCATCAGCACTTTACTGAAGTTTACAAAACTGATGAATTTCTCCAACTTGACGTCAAGCGTGTAACCCATCTTCTGAACCAGGACACTCTGACTGTGAGGGCAGAGGATCAGGTGACCAGCTATCTCCTCACGTTTTTCTCAGTAAAACACACCTTTGGTTTCTTATACCTCTTCTTGAGATACATGTCCAGGAAAAGAATCAAGTCAGGAGAGGGTGTGTTCTTTTCATTAGACCTCGTCAATAAGATCTGCTTTCTAAGAAAAGTCAGTCTTGGCTGCTTGTAAAGGCTGGATTGTCGAGACACAGGCCTGGTGGAGAGAACAGTATCATGTATCACAGTGGGCAAGAATCCCACTCCCTCTCCTTCCAAAGATGTCCACATCCCAACCCCTGGAACCTGAAAATAGGGCACCATAAGTGACTGGTGGGGCTTGATAGGTGTGGTTTAAGCTAAGGATCTTGAGATGAGACAGCTTTCTACATGGGTACCACGTGGTGATGAAGTTCCTTGAATGTGGAGGAGTGGTGCTGTGTAAGAAGAACCTGAAGACATACAGTGTAGTGCTCAGCCTCAGAAAGGGCAAGGAAACAGCTTCTTCTAGGCCGCCCCGCCAATGCCTTGGTTTAGCCCAGTGTGACCCATTATGTACTCAACCCCAAAAGCTGTCAGATAAGCCACTAGAGGTTGGAAGCGTTAGCAGAGAAAGTCTTTGGGGCTGATGACAGTGGGGACTGTTGACAGGGGGGCTTGTCCTGTGCTTTTAGTTTCACATCCATCTCTGTTAAGTCACTAGCTTTTCTTGTTTTCGTTTTATATGTGTGTGTGTGTGTGTGTGTGTGTGTTTAAAGATTTACTTTATTTTTTTCAATTGGAAAGTTAGATATACAGAGAGTAAGATCTTCCGTCCACTGATTCATTCCCCAAGTGGCTGCACTGGCTAGAACTGAGCTAATCAGAAGCCAGCAGTCAGGAACTTCTTCTGGGTCTCCCACACGGGTGCAGGATCCCAAGGCTTTGGGCCGTCCTCCACTGCTTTCCCAGGCCACAAGCAGGGAGCTGGATGGGAAGTGGTGCAGCCAGGACATGAACTGGCTGGCACCCATATGGGATGCTGGCACTTGCAGGTGGAGGATTGGCCATTTGAGCCATGCACTGTTCCCAAGCCACTGTTTTTGTGTAATTTGTTAGAGCAGGAATAGGACAAGTAAATAGGCAATATATGGTCATATGCTTTCAGTAATTTTTGTTGTAAAGATGAAAGGTTTGCACTAAATCATACTCTTTTACCATTTAAAATGACCCACACGCTGGAGAATCTTACTGGGCAAAAAACCCAGAACAAAAACAGTCAAAACCCAGCTCAATAATGAAAATTAGCTGACTTGGCATATAGTATGCCTGGATCATCAAGGTTAACCTCTTCAGTGCTGAGTGATGCTGATGGCAGGTACACTTGACATAATGAAAATGATGTCTCTGGGGTTGTCTTTTTTTAAATATATACTTTATTTTCAGTTTGAAAAGATGTACAGAGAGGAGGAGAAACAGAGAGGAAGATTTTCCATCCGATGGATCTTGTGCCCGATGAACACTCCCCAAGTAGCTACAATAACTGGAGCTGAGCTGATCAAAAGCCAGGAGCTTCTTCTGGGTCTCCCACACGAGTGCAGGTTTCCAAACTTTGGGACATCCTCGACTGCTTTCCCAGGCCATAGGCAGGGAGCTGGATGGAAGTGGGGAGGCCAGGACATGAACTGGCGCCCTTATGGGATCCTGGGAATATACAAGGTAAAGACTTTAACCACTAGGCCACCATGCTGGGCCCTGTGGTTGTCCTTTTAAAGAACCATAATTCTAGCCTAATGAGTAAAGTGTCAGACCAACTCAACTACTGTAAAATTTCTGGCCAGAACTCAGAACTTGTTAGGTCATCAAAAATGAAGAGAAGGCAAGCCAGGCATGATGATTAGGTGGCTAAAACCTTGTCTTGAACACACCTGGTTCCATATGGAAACTAATTCGTGTCTTGGCTGCTCTACTTCCCATCCAGCTCCCTGCTTGTGGCCTTGGAAAGCAGTCAAGGATGACCCAAAGCCTTGGTACCTTGCACCCACGTGGGAGACCCAGAAACAGCTCCTGCCTTTAGGCTCCTGGCTCCTGGCTTCAGATCGGCTTAGCTTTGACCGTTGCATCCACTTAAGCTATAAACCACTTAAGCCAGCGGAAAGAAGATCTTTCTATCTCCTTTTCTCCATAACTTTGCCTTTCCAGTAAAACTGAATTAATCTTTAAAAAAAAAAAAAAAAGGAAAGGTTAAGAAACTGTCACCGTCTAACAAAACCTGATGTGATTCAATGTCTACATGTAAGGTGGTATATACTTTATGAGGTCATGAGTCAGAAAAATAACTAAAGGTTGTAAACTAAAAAAATATTAACTTCACTGCCTGGTGCCATGGCTTAGGGTCTGAAGTCCTTGCCTTGCATGTGCCAGGATCCCATATGGGCCCCAGTTCGTGTTCCAGCTGCTCCACTTCCCATCCAGCTCCCTGCTTGTGGCCTGGAAAAGCGGAAGAGGAAGGCCCAAAGACTTGGGATCCTGCATCCACGTGGGAGACCTGGAGGGAGTCCCTGGCGCCTCGCTCGGATAGGCTCAGCTCCAGCCATTGTGGCCACTTGGGGTGTAGACCATTAGATAGATCTCTCTCTCCTTCTCTCTGTAAATCTGACTTTCCAATAAAAAGAACAAATTGAAGAAAAATACAGATAAAAAAGAAGTACTAACTTTAGTTAATGTGTTTTATTGGTTTAACATTTGTGGGAAACAGTTTGTGCTAATGTAACTTCCTCACAGCTGATTGCAAAGTATGTTAGAATTTGGGGTGCCACCTTTGCTACTTTCCTGTGTATTTAAAACTACAATTTGAACTTTATATTTTTGAGAAAAGAACAACTTCCACAAAAACTCATAGGGAAATCATAATTGGACCTCGTTAGCACCACCACAGAATTAGCCGTATGTGTATGTGACAGAGAAATAGTACTTATTCTCACTATTATTTGTAAATTAATTATGCTAAAGAATTTCAGCTTGTTCAATGCAGTTAAGTTAAAACTGGTATTCTGGGGAGAAAAACTGAGGTAATGTGACTATGCTATCGTTTAAGTTTAGAATTTTTACGTTAAAGTTATCTAGAAAGCAGGTAAGTCTGTTAGTTCACAATCATCCATATAATATTGAAATAAAATCAGATGAATCTTCCCCACTCGATATGGAAGACCCTTTGGGAAACTAGCCTGTTTCCGGATCTAAGCAAGCATCTGCTGAAACTAATTGACCAAGAGATTTTTTTTTTCCCCTACTACTATGTATGTCATGTCTCCTTCTAGAAAAACAGGTATATTTTGTTTTAAATAATCTTGAATTCAGTATCCTCCCTGCTATTACATTATGCAGTTAGTAGTAGTACCAGTTAGTTCCTAAAAATTTACCACCTAGAGCTCTCACTAGCGCAGTGTATAAATTGCTGTGAAGTATAAGGATATAAAAGCAGAGTATAAGGGATAAAAGCAAACATCTGAATATAATACTGAACCTGCGTGGCTGTCTCCTGCAGCTCTTCCTCCTCTGAGTGCAGAGAGAGGTCACTGGAAATGTTGCTTCCATCTGAAACCCCCTTGTGCTGTTTCTCCCCCTTAGGTGTATGATGCTGCAGTCAGGTGGCTGAAATACGACGAACCCAACCGCCAGCCTTTCATGGTGGATATCCTTGCTAAAGTCAGGTTCCCTCTTATATCCAAGAACTTCTTAAGTAAAACAGTACAAGCTGAACCACTGATTCAAGACAATCCTGAATGCCTTAAGATGGTGATAAGTAAGTTGCCTTCATACCTGTTTATGACCTGATTACATAACCAGTTTTTCATCATTACAGTGGATGAGACTGAGTAGCTGGAGCAAAATATTGGAGACTTGGCTCTTGCAGATAATTAATCCCCTGGAGTTCTCAGCTGTGCCCATGGAGGAGCCTTAGCCTCAGAGCTTATTTTATGTTGTCCTAAGAGAAAGCAACAATTCCATAAGCTTTTCCCCTTTTGTATGCAGAAGCTTTCATACATTTTATTCCCATTGTGTCCTTTCCATGTATACTTGGCCACATGTCAGCTGTTTTTGTTTGTGTGTTTTTAATTTCATGCTTTATGTTTCAGTATCATCACTTTAGAGCAGTCATGATACTGTCTTGGAGTTTTGGAAGTTGTCTTAAGTTGTCTGTATTTTCTGTATTTGGATTTTCATCTTTTTTTTCCTTCAGAGTGTCATTTCCTCTTTTAATCATGTGAGAGAGAGTTATGTCCAGACTCAAATTATGTTCCATGTGTGACTGGACTGGATTTTGGGCTGATCTATAGGTAATCAGAGTAGCTGTTTTTTTTCATTGAGGGCTCCCTAATGCCAGTATCTGCAGATGTTTCGTAGTGAAGAATAAGCTAGGTACAGGTGTTTGGAAGTGGGGTAAGGGATATTTTGCAGCTCAATGCCAGTTATTCTGTCCCATGCCCTTCTCTGTGGTTGTCTAACTCTGGGTCGGTTTCTGGGTCAGTCCTCCAGTATCCTGCAGTGCTGAATGGGCCATGGGTATCTAACTGTGCAGCCGGTGGAGGCCGCCTAGGATTTCACCTGTTGTTGACTCAGAATTTAGAGTTCTCTTATTTTCCTCCCCAACTTCACCTCCTGGGACACTTGCCGTCTCCAGCCATGAGCCTCTCCAAGGTCTGTAGGGTAATCTTACTTTTGATTGTTTACATAATAAACACATTAAACAGAACTTCCATCTGCTACCTGTTTTTGGTAATTGGACTTTGGGGTTATACTTCTTTATGATTTTCAAAGCTACACTTAGTGTTCATTTCTTCTTTGTTTGGGGTGATTTTCAAGAGAAAAGAAAAAAGTTCTTTCAATGCTTTGTCCAACTTCGTGTTATTTTTATATCACAAATAGGAACCAGTCTTTCCATTTATGTCTAGCTGGAAACATCTTCCTTAGGTCAAGATTATTTTAATTACCTAAAGTTCCTCGTGTACATTTTGGATCTTTTTCTTTTCTTCTTGACCATTGAATTTCCTCCTGAAATGTATTTTGTGTGAAACTAAATTTCCATTATGTTTATGTACACACAATTAGTCTTCCATTTCATTCTTATATCTTTTAGCCATTGTAATACTCCATATGATTGCTGTCTCTGACAATGTGTAACTACATCTTACAAATTCTTTGTTTTTTTTTTTTTTTTACTTCTGCTTGCTTTACTTGATCTTCAATTTAGATGCATGTTGATACATTGAAATATGCTTTGCATTTTTATAGAAAGCTGGGTGAAGTTAAATTTGTTTTTAAATATTGAATTACACACTGTAAATTATACCTTAAAGTGTTAGAATTCAGTATTTTGAGTCTAGAAAAACTTCCACCAAGCAGTAACACTTTTGCAAAATATTACTGTATGTTTCTTATTATTCTGATATAAAAACATTTAAATCAGATATGTCCTCTTAAAATTTTAAATGTACAAACATTATTGCTGACTACAGAAATAATATTGTGCAGTACATTTGTACAGTTTGTTAATCTTGCTTAACTGAACCATCTTACCAACCAACTAGCAATTCTTTTTTTCTTTTACATTTTATTATTATTGCTATCTTTATGATACAGTTCCATATTCCCTTATCCCCTCCCCAATTCCCTCCCGCCCTCACCTAGATCCTCTATATCATTACTGACATATAGTTCTTCATACTCAGTCATATGTCCATCATTGCGGGCATGGACAATGGCAGAGAGTCCAGAATCCTATTGTCAAGATATAGTAAGCAGTTTCACTGTAAGTCCATCTTTGTCTGGAACCAGAAATGCATATCACACTGCATCCTCACATCTGGATGTTAGTTTCCATTTCACAGCTACTGTACATCCCCTTCAATGAAAAGTCATGATACAAAATCAACAATAGAAAGAAAAATAGAAATTTACAATGCTATGAGGTTAAATGACATGTTTCTAGATAAGACAGTCTCCATTACACAACTACTGTTATTCCCTTAAATGAAAAGTCATAATACAAAATCAACAATAGAAAGAAAAATAGAAATTTACAATGCCCTGAAGTTAAATGACAGGTTACTAGATATGACAGTCTCCATTACACAGCTACTATACATCCCCTTCAATGAAGAGCCACAAAACAAAATTATCAGGTAGAAAAAAGAAATTAACATAACCAAGAAATTAAATAACATGCCATTAAATGACTAACATGTAGCTGAAGAAATGAAAATCAAGAACCTTCTTGAAGAAAATGATGCCACTGCATGATCTACAAGTCATTGAATGATTTAATCAGAACAAAGTGTTTTGAAGAGATGAAACTAACAGAAAACAACAAAACCCATGCAATATAGTTTCCGCTGATCTTTGTTGAAGTGTGTCTCCTCCAGACAATAAACAGATGGGTTTTGTTTTTTAATCCAGTCTACTAATCTATGATGTTTGATTGAGCTTAAGCCATTTACATTCAGAGTTTAATACTTGTGGGTGGTACTTTGATTCTGTCATTTTAGGGATGGGTTGTTCATTGGTTTAGTCTTGTGTTGTCATTTTACTGGGATGTTCTTCCCATTTGCCTTTGGTTTTGGTAGGTGCTATTCCTCTTCTCTGTCAAGAGAACATCTTGAAGTATCCTTTGTAGGGCAGGTTTGAAAGCGGCAAATTCTTTTAACTTTTCTTTACTGTGGAAGAATTTTATTTCATTTTCAAAGACAAAAGAAAGCTCTGCTGGGTATGTTATCCTAGGCTGACACTTTTTTTCTTTTAGAATCTGGAATATGCCACTCCTTTCTCTTCTTGCCTATATAGTTTCCTGTGAGAGATCTCCTGTGAGCTTAATTGGCATTCCTTTATATGTCAATTGATTTTTTTTCACGTGCATGTTTCAGGATCTTTTCCTTATGTTCAATTGAAGAGAGCTTGATGATCATGTGTTGTGGTGAAGATTGTTTTTGATCAAGCCTGTTGGGAGTTCTGTGCCCCTCCTGGATCTTGTTTCCCAATTCTTTCTCCAGATTAGGGAAATTTTCCTTGATTATTTCATTAAATACATTTGCAAGCTCAGCTTCTCTTTCTGCACCTTCTGGGATTCCCATAATTCTTATATTTGGCCTCTTAAGAGTGTCTTTCAATTCTTGAATACTTTTGTTGGCCTGATCCAGCTCTGCTTGCAGCTTTTTGTTTACTTCCCCTGGTGACAGGAGATATCTTCTAATCCTGAAATTCTTTCTTCTGCTTGCTTCATTCTATTCTGGAGACGCTCCACTGTGCTTTTAATTTGCTCTACTGTGTTCTTAATTTCTGATATACCAGCCCTGATTTGCTGACATTAGTAAATTTTAGTTGCTTTTATTGCTGCTTGACCATAGCAGTACCAGAAGTCTCTGGTGGCCGAATGTTTGCTGTTTGTTTGTCCTGTTGTCTTATTCTTGGTGACTTAATCCCTTTTGCATACTGTAATTTTGAATTATGTGCTTTTGTTTGCTTGGTGTTAATCCAGAGGAATATTGGGAGCTTTGGCTGTGTTTCTATGGATCTTCTCTGTTCTAGTTAAGAGAATAATGTTTTCTTTTGCCGTGTTCTCTAGAGCACAACAATGTTCTTGCCTTGTGGTTTTCTAGAGTTACCAGAAGTCTGAAATCAGTTCTGAGACCTGCATGAGGGCAGAACCCTCAGTGTTCGAAGACTTTACCTTTACCTGAAGTTGAAACAGAGATGTCACTGTTTTTCCATTTACTAAGCAGTTGCTGCTGCTGCTACTATTGTTGTTCTTAGCCTGTCCTTTAACTAAGAATCTAGCCACCAGTCTAAGCTGTCCGGTTTCTGGCAGAGATCTTGGCTCCCATGCTTTCTTGAACAGGCCCAAGACCTCATCTTCTCTGCCTCTCCCAGCAGTTGTCACAAGGTCTAAAAGGCCTTGAGAACAGCCCTAGGGTCTCTTGGTGGACACTTCCTGTTCATTGTTGCACCTCTGATCTCTTCGAGTCTTAGCTATGCATTGAAAGTGGTATTCGTTTTATTCTTTCCAGCATTTATAGGAATTTTGTAGCAGCAAGATGATAGCAACAGCAGTAATCCAATATTTTCTGTAAGTTTAGATTGCTATTTGTGTGCACTATATTATAATGACTTCGGTATCCTGAGCTAAGTGTGTTCCAGCTAGCCCTTACAGGCTCATAAACACCCATTTATCTTAACCAAAAAGCACTGGACGGTTATCCCTAAGTGAGGTAGCATTACAGACTTCAGTTTATATATGATGAGCAGGCAGGTCCCAGAGAACATGGAACCTGCTTTGAATCCTTCAGTTGTTTCTGACAGCATTTCAATGATTTATTTAATAGGGGCCTAGTTTCAGGTAAAGTTAAGGAAATAAAAAAGTGAATATCTGAGCTCACACCTAGAACATCCATCTCAAGAGCAATGAGTGTTCTCATTGTTAGACCACTTACTTGCTCCTTGACTTGGAAGTCACATGGCTGCTGCTGCCTAGTAACAGTGTGTGGCTCTAGGTAAGCTGACCCAGTGTTGTCCCCATTCTGGAACAATAATTATGACACAGGGATACTTCAAAAAGGTAGCTTAAGAAAACAACTGAATTCAGAGAAAATTTGTTTTGGCGAAAAAATAAATTGAAGTAATACACAATTTCTATAGAGTGTTTTGAAGTCTTCTCAGATTGCTTTACAATGAAATGCTCTATGGTTACCTAAAATTATTTTACATGCATATGTAATGATATAGAAATTATTTTTCATAAGTTTCAAAAGCATAGAAGAGAATATCTTGTATCTTTTGTTAAATGAAAATGAAATTATAGAGCAGAAAAGACTTCTTAGATGCGTTTGAACCCAGTTGAGGTTGTGAAGGGAAAAAGAAATCAAGAGCCTGTGGGAGAAGCAGGCAGATAGCAAAGTAATTATACTAGAAAGGGTGTCAGTCAGTAGACACATCATTATACACACTTGATTTAAAGGATGAAAGAGGAAAACAGGACAACTCTCTTGAAACAAAGGCCTGTGTCCTGAAAACCACTGTGTGGTGAGTGCTAAGGTGTACAGCACCGGGGCAGGCATTTATCCTGTTGATAAAGATGCCAGTTAGAACACCAGCATCCCTTATCGAAGTACCCCTGTTAACTCTGTTCCTGATGCCAGCTTCCTGCTAGGGCAGCTCCTGGGGGTGCAGTGGTAATGGCTCATGGAATCAGGTCCCTACCGCCTACCCATGTCAGATGCTTCAATTTTGCTCATGGCTCCCAAGGCTGGCCCTGACCAGTCCCAGTCAGTAGTGGACATTTGAATAGATACTTGCTCTCTTTCTCTCTCAAAAAGAAAAAAATTAAAATTTTAAAGAACTAGAAAGAAGTAGACATGTAGCACAGCAGGTTGAGCCACCCCCAGATTACAGTGCCTAGAATCAGATCATGCCTCTGCTTCCCATCCAGCTTCCTGGATAGTGCATTTGGGAGCCTGTCCAAGTCCTCGGGCCCCTGCCTCCCGTATGGGAGATCCCGTTGGAGTCCCTGGCTGTTAGTTTCAGCCTGGCCCAATCCTAGCTATTGCAGGCATTTAGGGAATGAACCTCTCTGTCACTCTGCCTTTCAAATAAACGGCACTGTTTAAACTAAGAAGTTTTTGAGAAATCTAAAAAGAAGGACTGGAGCATATATGGTCAATAGAGTATCTTTAAAACCAGAGATGGAAGGGAAAAACTCAGGACCCATACAGAAAGTGTTGTGTTAGATTCAGGACTATTATTATTTCCATCCATATTAACGTCAGGTTTTTGTACACCTCCATTCCCACCCTGTGTGTTATTTGCCTTAGAGTTTCAGTAGGGAGAGAACTCCATTTCTTCACATGGGGTGCCAAGCTCTGGAGGCAATTAGCCAGTCTCAGAGACTGGTGTTTAGTTTTCATGTGGATTCTGAATTTCAGAAATGGGAAGCAGGATTATTGCAGATTCTCAACCAAGTGTAGGATTTAGGCTCTTGAACTTTTGTCATTTCAAGTTTAATTTATAAGGCTTATTTCATCTCCCCCCCCCCCCTTTTTTTTTTCCCTTCTTCACATAAAGAACAGTGAATGGCTGTAACTCCCTGACTAAGCCCAAGCAGCTGAGACTTGCAAGAGTTGAGGCCCTGGCAATACTAAATTGGGGAAAGAAGGTCACCAGTACCCCTGCTTCAGATCTTCAGCTGTCTTCTGTCATCTGCCTTACATTTGCCTTTTCAGAGCAGAAGAAAAACGGAAAAGATGATTGAAAAAATAGAATAAAACTAAACTAAAAGAATTGACATCTCAAGAACAAGTCACAAAAGTGAAAATCAAATACACACCATCAAAGCCACCACAAGGGGCCAGACCAAATTCTTACTCAGAATCTACCAGTGAAAACATCCAACTCTGCCATGACTAGCTAGCTGCCAATGGAATAAACCTGGGGAATGATGAGCTCCTCAGGAAAAGTGGCAAATTGTCCCCAGTCTACTCCTTGGAGAGAAAGAAAAAACCCATCAGCAAAGGGAGCCATACACTGCTGTTGCTTCCTGCAAAGGCAACTCTGGTGGCTCCGGTCAGGCTGTCCCTTCAGTTCCCTCCCAGCTCTCCTGCCTCTTCTCCTGCTAGGAGCCTACACAGCCTGCCTTCTGCCTGTGGGGTCCCCTTCTGGAGCAGGGACTGTCCAACCTTACAGCTTCTGATTCAGGAGGTCTGGGGCTCCTGTCCAACAATATCCATCCCTTCCCCCCACACACATATCCAAGGCAGTTTGATGCTGCTGAGAGTGGGATCTAAATCCAACCTTGAGCTAAACTGTAAAGGATTGCAAAAGATGATGTAAAAACCACAGGCATCCCTGAAAACCTGAAGTACTTCCTGTCAACCCTTTGCAGAGGTTGGCCAACCCCTGACCTAGAGAGTGTGCCACAGCCTGGAACCCAATACTGATAGGGAAGGGATGCTTAACATTGCCAGTGATTCCTGCAAGCTAGTCTCTAAACATGGTTTCTCTCTGTATCCCTTTTATTAAGGTCCAATGTAGGCCCATGTTCAAAAGTGCTTTCTTTAGCTGTGCTAATGGTCTTTTGGAGGTCAGTCATACTGTGCATCATGCACAGGTCAAAAAAGTAGAATGCATAGTGAAAAGTGTGTCTGTGGCCCAGTGTCCTTATGCCACAGGCACTGTCATTGTTCTATATGTGCTTTTGCAGGTGTGCTTCAGACTTCATGCAGTCATGTGCTCCCATACACATGTATGAATTGTATATGGAAAATGTACGCATGCACAGAAATACACATTTTAACACAACGATATTACACTCTGTGTGTGTGTGTTATAGCTCGCCTTTTTTCATGCCACAGTATTCTTGGAGACCATTACACGTGTATGGATATATTATTCTTTTCATTCTTCTTAACAGCCACATGTCCTGCTCCATTTTGTACATACACCGCAGTTTTCAAGCCACTTCCCTAACAGTAAATGTAGGTTGGTAACCTCTAGAAAAAGGGAATTCCTGCATGCAAGAATGTGTACATTTGAGATTTTTGTGGCTCGCTCTGTGTTGCCCTCCAGGTAAGCTCATCCACATCTCCTCTACACACAGCCTTGGTACACCATGTGTTTCAGTCAGTTTGATTTTGACCATTCTGAGAAGAGAGAGAGAGAAAAAAAAAGATGGTTTTAATTGATGTTTCTAACCAGAGCATTTTAGCATCTCTTTATGTTTCAAGTGGTTTGCAGTTCTGCAAACTTGGACACCTCGACTAATTTTCTAATAAGTTGCTGTTTTTAATCTTGTTTGATTGAGCACATTTTTACAGTCTCATTTATAAATGTTTCCCAAGTTTGTCATTGACTTTTTTTTCTTTGCCATACAACAATTAGATTGAAACTGATTTTTATACAGTTAGGCCTGAGTATTATTTTAAGGTTATTTATTTGAAAGACTTACAGAGAGAGAAGGAGAAAGAGATGTTTCAGCCATTGGTTCACTTCCCATATGCCTGCAATGACTGGAGTTAGGTTAAGCCGAAGCCAGGAGCCTGGAACTATTCAAGTTTCCCACGTGGTACAAGGCCCCAACCGCTTGGGCCATGTTCCACTGTTTTCCCAGGTTCATCAGCAGGGAGCTGAGCAGAAAAAGATGAGCCTGGATGTGAACCCTCCCCACTAGGGGGTGCTGGCATTGTAAGCAGCATTCTGTGCCATAACAGACGCCCTTTCCTGAACATTTTTTATGATAGTATTTTAAGCCATTTATGAGTTTTTTTGTATATTAAATTTTTACTGATTTAGAACTGATGTGTTGGTTCAATCCTCCATCTTCGAGATCTGGGATCCCACATGGGCGCCAGTTTGTGTTTTAAAGATCCACTTCCCATCCAGCTCCCTGCTTGTAGCCTAAGAAAGCAGCAGAGGATGGCCCAGGTCCTTGGGACCCTACACCTGCCTGGGAGACCCAGAGAAAGCTCCTGGCTCCTGGATTTGGCTTGACTCCGCTCATTGCAACCATTTGTGGGGTGAACCAGGAACTCTCTGGTCTCGCCTCTCTGTAAATCTGCTTTTCTAATAAAAAGAAAGTGGTCTTGTTTGTTTTTTTACTGATTTAAAATTTAGAGTAAAATGAGATGGGATACAGAGCTTTTCCCTCCAGACCTGGCATGGTAGCCTAAAGACTAAAGTCCTCACCTTGCATGCCCAGCTTCCTATATGGGTGTCAGTTTATATCCCAGCTGCTCCACTCCCATCCAACTCCGTGCTTGTGGACTGGAAAGACAGTCGAGGGCGGCCCAAAACCCCCAAAGCCTTAGAACCCTGTACCCACTTGGAACACCTAGAACAAGTTCCTGGCTCCTGGCTTCAGATCAGCTCGGCTCAGGCCATTGCCGCCACTTGGGGAGTGAGCCAGTGGACGGAAGATCTTTCTTTCTCTCTCCTCTCTAATTCTGACTTTCTGATAAAAAAATAATTTTTTTTTTTTTTAAAAAAGCTTTTCCCTCCATCTTGTCTTAAATCATTAGAAGATCTTTGCATTGATTTGAAATAACATATTTAAACAGTTTTCAATTAAGTAAGCTGTGACAAAATTAAGGAATTCCTGAAAGAAGAGGGTCATGCTGAATCACAGCTCTCAACCCTTACAGTACCAGCGCAGGGCAACCTGTAGCAGCGAGTCTCTGATTCTGATGTAATGGATCTGTGGCAGGGCCCCAGATAGGAGGAAGCAGTTCCAGAGTTTCCCTGGGAATTCCTAATGTTAAGATTGAGATCTGGGGCTCGGGGTTCCTCTTGTTTCAGCTGCTGCTGTGAGAGCTGGGTGATGGTCTGGTTCTTAGCCAGGGGAAGGGGCCGTCTTGGTGATTACTGAGGATAATGAATTGGTTGTGATTCGGCCTTCCACATCTCTCCTGCATTGCCCCCTCATCTTCCTTGTGTGTTGTAGAAGGAGCAGCATCACTATTGCTGTGTCTGGGTATTTCCTTTTCAGAGCCTGCCTTAAAGTGCCTGCCGTTCTTGAAGAGTTACCCTGTATCTTTTCCAGGTGGAATGAGGTACCACCTCCTGTCTCCGGAGGATCGAGAGGAACTGGTGGACGGAACAAGGCCAAGGAGAAAGAAACACGACTACCGCATAGCCCTGTTTGGAGGTTCCCAACCACAGTCTTGTAGATATTTTAATCCAAAGGTAACTCCTCTTTCTCCTCCTTCGTATTTGAAAGCACTGAGACACACACCTACCCTAAGTAGCAACAACTCATATCTTTACAGTTGCTGGCTTATTATGTTCTTTCACATACCTGTGGTTATCATCTTCATTTACAGAAAAGGAAATTGAGGTTCAGATTTCAGATGTTTCCATCATTTCCCTGGAGCGTAACCATAGTTACACAGTAGCCATATCAAACACAATAGAAAGCTAGTTCTTACCTCTCTGTTACCAACTTCTTGCATTCATTACAAACCCTTTATCATGAGCCATTTTCAGCGAAAAAAAAAAATCTGCTTCCAGTGCTGATGTGTTTTCTTTAGTTAGTAATCATATTTTAATGTAAAATAATATTTAGGCATTGTAGAAAATTTAGAAAACCTAGGACATTTTCCACAAAGGAAAAATAGTTACTTCTGATCCAACCATCTAGCAACAGTGGCCAGCACTGGTGTGCTTTCCTACAGTATGTGTGTTGCCAGTTGGACCTGCAGAAGCTGCATAAAGTCCCACTCACATTCCCACTCCCTGTTTCTTAGACCTGTGTGGTTTGACAGTGGAAGAAATAGTCTGTTGTTGTTACTGTCCTACATGTATTGCTGGGACAGAGCAAATACCACAGTGCTGAAAGATGACCCCCTCCCGGACTCAGCTGTCCATAACTGATGCCCAATCCAAACACATAAAATGAGCCCTTTCCTCATTTTGTAAATGAGCACATGTCTGGTTGCTGCCCATGAGACCAGAGGAGCCTGTTGACGTCAGAGTCCTTCTCTGATACGCTCTCTCTCTGAAGTGGGTCCTTGGATGCATTCCAGCTAATGCGGTGTCAACGAGACAGTGGTGTCAAAGATGGCAGAAGTCAGAAAGTGCTAAGTATCAATTCCTGTGAGGGCAGAGCAGTGTCAACAGTAGACAGCTACAATTGTAATTATTTGAGGTAGCTGTTTCCCTCAAAGCATGATTACAAACCAAGGGCTTAGGGTGGGTCAGTATTGCTTTCAAAGTGGTCAGTGCTCAGTAGTCAGCAGCCACTTGGCCAAAAGGAGGAAAGATTCACTAGTTTCTGTAGCTGCCAGAGCAGGTGGCCTCTGGCAGGACCACTGTGGTCACTCATAAGCCCTTTGAGCCAGAATCACGCTTGCTAGCAAGGGAAGATACAGACCCAGGCCTGTACGTAGACACTATTGAAGTGATGAGCATTCTGAGAATTCCTGCAGGAGGTGGATGCTGTAACTCAGTGGATGAAGCTGCCATTTTGGATGCCTACATTCCAAATCACAGTACCAACTGGAGTACCAGCTACTCTGCTTCTGATGATGCGTCCTGGGAGCAGCAAACTGTGGCTCAAGTCCCTGGAACTGTACCACCCACATGAGAGACATGGATGGACTCCTCGGCTCCTGGCTCAGCTCAACCCAGCCTTAGCTGCCTTGGGCAAATGGGGAGTGACCCAGCAGATGGAGGTTCTCTTGCTCTCTCACTCTGCCTTTCATATAGAAGAAAAGAAATAAGCAAACTTTTTTTTTAAAGAGAGTTCATATGAGACACAAATTTGTCCTTTCTGGAGCTTCACCTAATTGTCTTTTCTCAAAGCCTGTCAGCAGTCTTCCAGTCTTGCTCATTTCAGATCAGCATCCATCAGGGAAGTCCTTAGTGACACCCAGGAAGTGATCAAATCTGATCTAAGACTTTCCCTCCTGAGGATACGAAAGGCAGGAGAATGAACTGCTTGAAATTCTGCCAAATCAGAACCTGTTGCTTCATACTATTTTTGAGTACAGTTCCCGAAGGGGTTGTAATGCTTTAGCAGGTCATCGTGGTGTGTATGATCAAAAATAAAGCAAGCTCAGGTCTCTCAGGTCCACCAGCTGATGAGCAGCAGCCCCATGAAAGCACATCCCTGGCTGATGGAGAAGGACTGCTGGCTAAGAGGGATCAGCTTCTCTGGGCATTCTGTGCCTTCAAAACTTCCACAAGTGCAGTCTTAAAAGTTGAAGGCAGGCTCTGTTTGTAATCAGGTTAGCCTAAGCTGTTCCAGAGAGGTTAGTGACATCATTACCTGGTTCCTCTTGGTGTCAGACATTGGCTGTACATAGAATTTAGCAGCCAGCCACAAGCCATCTACCCAACAAAAGGAGATCAGCCTTGCTCTGGAATCCCAGGGGGTGTGCCCTGTGATCATCGTAGGGAACCCCAGGATCATAAGATAGCCTGAACATCCAAGCAGTACTCTTAGAGCCTGTCCTTCTCCTAGCCTAGATTTTACTTGCAATTAATGGCATTTTGGTTTACCCAGTAAAGGTACAGGATATATGCCCTGCCTAATATGTAGGCAATGACTCCCAGGGGTTAAGTAACATGTTGTAGATTAGGACTTGGCTAACTGCCTTTATGAAGGCCGGATTAAGTGTTTTCAGCTTTACTGGCCATGTGTTTTTGCTATGACGATTGAGCTTGAAACAGCCATCCAAAACCAAATGCCTGAGCCTCTGTTCCATAAAACTTTATATACAAAACAGGTGACCTTTAGACTATAGGCTCTGAATCTCTGTGAGCTTTGCAGTGATCAGCACTGTATTCTGGTCTCACAAATCTGCCATTGTAACTAGCACATGCCTAACATATAGCTCCTTCCCATTTCCTGGTCTCCAGAACTGGTCAGCCCTGTAGGCATCCACCAGGGATTTAGATGATTGGGAAGGACACATAGTCCAGGACACCTGCACCTTACAAAATGGAAAAGAGTCGAGAAGTCATTATATTCAGACCAGCTGACAAGAATTCCATCTGATGGTCTGAATAGACAGTAATAGAGTAGGCATTAGCCCAAGGGTTAGCCATCCACCAAGTTAGTGATTGTATTGATCTGGTCCAGTGAGAAGACCTTACCTGGCTCTGCTGGATAGAGACCATCGGAATCACCTGTCTCGGCAATTGTCAAAGAAGCATTTCCTCCTCTTGTTTTAATGGAGGAGACCCAGTTGCCCACATGCAAAACACTTCCCCAAGATGAAGGATCAGTTCTCTTCATTAACTGCCATCGTATCTGGATAGTCCTTACTACACTGCTCTCGGCTCTGACATCCGCTTCTAAGCCATTCTTCCATCTCTGTAATACATGATGATTTTTTTCTTTTTAGACTAACAATACATGGCTTCATTTCTCAGTAGAAAGCTTGGTCACAGATACTACAAGAAAGCATCTATGGGCATATTGCCCTCAGGATGCTTGAATGGTTGGTATACATGTTTCACATCAAGTGAGGGTAAACATCTTGAAATTTAGTGGCTATTTGTGTTTTCTAATCTTTCAGGATCCTTTCATATCAAAAATTGGAAAATTAGAAACTTCTAAGCAGCAATAAATCATGGCATTTTAAATTGTAATTCTACAAACAGCAACTTTCAGATTTTTTTGATATTGTTGTTACATTTATTTGTTTGACTTGAAAATCAGAGGTATAGGACAGGGGTAGAGACAGGGGTGACAGAGCGAGAGAGATCTTCTGTCTACTAGTTCACTTCTCAAATGGCCAAATGATCAGAGCTGGGCCGATCTGAAGCCAGGAGCCAGGAATATCTCAGTCTCCCACATGGGTGCAGGGGCCCAAGGACTTGAGCCATTTTTTGTTGCTTTCCCAGTGCACAAGCAGGGAACTGGATGAGGAAGTGGAGTAAACCAGCACCATTATGGGATGCTGACACTACAAGTAGAGGATTAACATGTATGCCATCACACCAGCCCCTGCTTTTCAGATTTTAATAATAGTTATATCCTGTTTCCCATAGCCTAACTGTGTTGATTTTGACAGTTAAGCAATTTCTACTAAGTTTTTGTAGAAAAGATTTTATTTACTTGTTGATAGATAAAGGAAATTGCTATTTTGGAGTACAGTTGGGCAAAAAGAATTCTGATTTCATTTAAGAAGCAGAGTATTTTTAGAACGTGGGATGGCTCCTAGCACTTTATTTTTAGCCTATAATTGTAACACTTCCATTGATTTTTTTTTTTATTGGACAGTTTAAAAGAACTGAATATTCTACACAAGCCTGGAAGTGAGACTGTAACTTCAGAATTACTATATGACGCTTTGCTTTGCTCATATGAATGCCCCATTTTTAACTGCTGTAAACCACATGTTTTCAGATATCCCAAATAATTGAGGAATTAATTTCTGGCAAAAACATCCTCATTCTATCAATGTCTCTTACTCCCTGAAGTTAATGCTGCTACAATCCAATTATAGTATGTGCATAGTGAGTGTTTATACCAGTTCCTGCCCTCCTATTTACTATAAAAATTTACTATTCTTTGTACATTATACTTAATTGTAAGTTGGGCAGTTCTTATATCTGTTAAAATCACTGGGAAGCTGATTTTATCCTGAATATCTTAGATCTCCCATCATGAGTGTTTTATAACTCAAGTTCATTTAATGAGTACCCTATTGAAGTTGTTTTATTTTATACTTCTTGAATTTAATATGTTTGGGAATGTTAAAATGGGTTTCATTATCATCAAATAGTAGGTTCTACACTAGGCAAAACTGTTGAGCATTTTCAGTGAAAGGATCCCCTTCAAAGAGCATTTAATCATTACTATGAAACTGAATTAAGTCAATATACCTATAAGCTATTTATTATCCTTAGATATTCTTTGGATATCATTTTTGGCAGTAGGCAAATATTTTTATTAATTGGTAACTAAAAAACTCTAGTAAAGAAAAATCTTAACCCTTATGAATATTAATAGCAAATGAAGGGCTGAGGGCTATATTAAGTTGAAATGTATTTATATATATATGTGTCTGTGTGTGTATATATATATATATATATAAAGCCTGCAGAGCCTCCCTTGCCCCATTCTGAACCTATTTTTAAACCTTCAAGTGCCTAATGATTACTGAGAGTTCTGTATATTCATTGATGTGCTTCTCACAGCATTGGTATTCTCATATTGTAGCATGGTAATGTCTTATGTTGATGCCTAATAAAAGTTGACTCAGTTGACCAGTGCTATTTCGAGTTCTCTGGCTGTCAAAATGAAAGGGCTGAGAGTTTACAGCTTTGTCAGGCTCCTGACCCATTCTTTCCTGGAGAAACCAGAGACTGCAGAAAAGAGGAGGCCCTGCCAAAGGCAAGCAAGGACTCCAGCTGCCAAGATGGAGGCCCGAGTCTACAAATGACCAGGGCGGAAGGCGATGTCCTGCTGTCTGTCATAGGCCATCGGGATGAGGAGGGCTAGCTGGAGAGCATGTTCACACGTGGCACTCTGAAGTACTGCCTGGCCCGTGAGACTGCTCAACTTTGGAGTTGATAAATGAGCCAGTGTAACTTTATAAAGCATTTCTCAGGATGTTTAGCTGGTTTTACGGGACCAGGTCTAAATATATAAGGGTCCTAGAAGTTATCTTTAATTTGGAACACATTTGCCTTTTGGAAATATTTGTCTGTTGAAAGAATCACAAAACTTTAATCTCAAAGTAGCATAGCCATCTTCCCTTTCTTTAAAAGATTATTTACTTGAAAGGAAGAGAGAAAAGGTGTCAAGGTCTTCCATCTGCTGATTCCTTCCCCAAATGGCCACAATAGCCAAGGCTGGTCCAGAACAAAGTCAGGACATAAGAACTTCATCTGGATCTCCCAAGTGGATGGCAGGGACCCAAGTTCTTGAGCTTTCCTCTGCTGCTTTCCCACACACGTTAACAGGGCACTGAGTCAGAAGCTGAGGCCCTGAGAGTCCAAAATAGAATGCTGGCATTGGAAGTGGCCTAGCCCATTGTGCGACAGCACCAGCCCCTACCACCTCCCTCGTCAGTAGGTGCTTGTTAAGCAGATTATTCCTTAAAAATTGGAAAATTTTTAGAAAAGATTTATTTTTATTGCAAAGTCAGAGAGAAAGAGGGATAGAGAGGAAGAGGGATAGAGAGGAAGAGGGACAGAGAGGAAAATCTTCCATCCATTGATTCACTCCCCAAGTGACTGCAACGGCCAGTGCTGCACCAATCCAAAGCCAGGAGCCAGGAGCTTCTTCCAGGTCTCCCACACAGGTGCAGGATCCCAAGGCTTTCTGCTGTCCTCTACTGCTTTCCCAGACCACAAGCAGGGACCTGAATGGGAAGCAGGGCCACAGGGATTAGAACTGGTGACCATATGGGATCCCAGCGCATTCAAGGCGAGGAATTTAGCCACTAGGTCACCGCACCAGGCCTGGAAAGTTTTTTAATTGGTGTATTTGGTTAATTTTTAGATTTTGCCAGTTGATAAACTTTTAAATTTTTAGAGTAAAAGTTGGTAGTAATTCATTGTGTGTGTGTGTGTGTGTATTTGAAAGCAGAGCAGCAGAGGAAAGAGAGCTCTTCTGTGTGCTGTTTTCTATGCCTGCAGAAGCAAGATCAGGCTGAGGCCAGAATCCAGGAACTCCCTCTGGATTTGCCACATGAGAGGCAGAAGCCTACACAGTGTCCTCACCAACTGTGCCACAACACCCCCCCCCATGATGATTTCAAGGGACTATACAAGGGAAAATGATGTTTAAAGTGTGGGACTTCTAAGAGTATGTCAGGTGCTGTTTACCATCAGCACAGGATGTTCAGTGCCTTCATGTAAAAGCATGGGGTCTGTCACAATGATCAGAAGCGCCCATACCACAGGAATAAAATACCTGAAATGAGCAGCAGCAGCGTGTGTGTGTGTGTGTGTGTGTGTGTGTGTGTGTGTGTGTGTGTGTGTGTTGGTGGGGTAGGGGTGCCCGAGGGGCTCAGACCTCACCCCTGGCTGGAGCCCCAGTGACTGACAAAGCTTGTTCCAAAATTAACCTTACTGCCTCTTCAGCCTCTCCCTGGTACAGCACCCCAAAATTCTCTCAACCTCAGAGATGGTTTTTCTTTGTACTGTCACTGCATCTGAAGCAAACTCCCAGTGAAAACCTGACCACCCCTGCAGGGATGATACCCCTTGGGCCACAGCCAACTGTAATTATTGCGGATCAGTTCCCTGTGCTAGGTTTGGAGAGCGTGCAAACAGCTGCAGGTGTTTGATTAAGGGCGGTAACTGGGAGATGAGGAAACAGGAATGGAAACCAGTGTTGGTGTTTACAAGGCCTCCAGCTCCTGGGCATTGCCAGGGGTGGGTGGGTGAGGGCACTGTGTCCTGTCACCTCACACATGCAGGCTGCCTTTGGTGTAGGTTCTTAGCCAGCGTCTCAGAAGGCTCTATGGTCTCAGAAGTCCTGAGTCAGACTCACTGCATTTCTGATTGCCAGGAAGCTGGAAATGGGAGTGCAGCCAGGACTTGAACTCGGACACTCTGGACATGCCAGGTGGCACCGAGGCCACTTAGACCACCCTTCTCCAGAAGGGCCGTTTAATTGAATGCAAACCTAATTCAGCTTTATACTGCTTAAATCAGATGTATGCAGAAGAACCAAAGGTGTAGGACTTGGTCGAGGGAGGGTTTTTTGTTTGTTTTTTTTTTCTTTAAAGGAAAGCAGCTCTTTGTAGAAAAAGCATTTCAAGTATTGGTGTTTGACATGAGGCAAGTTAGTTAGCCTCTCTAACACTTACCACCGGAATGGAACTAGTTCTGTTCTCAGGGTTAGGTCCAATTCTCATACTCCCTGGAGCTGACAGCCATGATTTGTGGTCCTGTCCATTTTTCCCAGCTCTCCTTGCTTCCTCATTTACACACACTGTCTCCTCGGTAGTGTAACCAGTTAGCAGAGAACAGGCATCCAGTCATCTCCATTTGGTTTTGGACTGGGGAAGTGAGGCTTATCAGGAGAGGAGAGAGAGAGAGAGAGAGAGAGACCCTTATCCTAGAATTAATTTAAAATTAAATGGGAAAATAATGTCCTTGAGAATATCTGCAAATATTATGAGAAAATACCCATATGACTTTCCTTCCCCTCCAGTTGCTATTAACAAAGAAAAAAGAAAACAAAAACTACAGTTTCTTTTAATTTTTTGAAAAGCTCCTGATGTTACAGAACTGCGATTATTAATTACTCTTAACTTTTCTGTGACAAGCAAAATAGTTCATAAGCCAAGAAAAAAAAAAAAACATGGGGAGAAATTTATAAAACTAAATATGGATCTCAGAATCAATAGCTGAGCTGGAAAGGAATTATAATTTAAAAAGTCAAGAGTAGATGACAGAGTATTGTAGAAACTAAAAATTTATGAACTGATTAAATTCTGGAAGTGCTGCATGTTAGAAACTACACAGATGGATCATGGGTGGTGAGCAGTAGAGGGTTCTGGGTGAACGTAGCTGTCCCCCAGGCTGCCCATCTCTGAAGAAAGCCCGATGTTGACTAGGTATTGAGCCAGGCCAGTGCTGACTGCACATCCAATGATGATGGCCTGCCTATCAGCAGTGCTTCTACCAGGTTTGTGGTTTTGATCTGCTGTCCAGACATCCTACAGATCTCATAGATCTCATCCTTATTCTCGATCATGCAGCCGATCAAACTGTTTGGAATGGTGAGTTCATGAGAAGTAGTCTGAGCAGATGGCATCCAGTCCTGCCCAGTAGTACTTCATCTCCAGACAGCTGGGTTCCACACCACTGAATCCGGTGTTGCCATATGACATGGGGAAATGATCCCGTTGCATTGTCAGCTGTTACAACATGGTCAAGTCTGGCTGCTTAATATAGCGCGCCATCTGGGAGTGGCATGGGCCTGACCACCTACAAAGGTGACCAGAGAAATGCATCGTTGGGATCTGCTTGGATCCATTCGCACTGTTTTGGGGAAGACTCCCACATGACCACATGGATCTGTGTGATGCACTCCATGATGGACTGTGGGGTGCCAGCAGTAGTGATGGCCTGAGTTCTTCCTGAACTTCTGGCTGGTAGCAAACAGCTGGCTGTTCTTGACCTCGGGGTCCTTGCTACTCACCAGGGCCTTAGGAGAGGTCTTGGAGGTCTTGGAATGATATCTTCTCCTCCTTGCACCTGAGCCCCTGCCTATTCTCACATTTCCTTGATCTTGCAACCACCTTTTCCACTGAGGGAACCACACTGGCTGTAGGAACCACCAATCTCAGGGTCACCTGAGGCCTGTTGGACGCTGCTTTTGGTCCTAGAGCTGCTAATATCCTCTTTTCGTTTGCTGGTGATCATAGAAAAGGCTTTGAAGATGAGATCGGTGGGTCCAGCTCAAGTGATCACTTACTCAGAACAGTTCCCTCTGAGATGTTGGCTAGTAGCACCGTGACTAACAGATTACCCTTCCTTTCTGATGCTTCTGTCCACTTCCTTGCCGAAAGGTGAGAGTGACATTTAATCTGCCTTTGATCACACCAGTGCCCATGTCGAGCAGTGTTCTTGGAAGCTGGACTTTGGTCAGTCTGTGGTCACTGGTGTGCATGAAAGGCAAAATTTACTGCCACAAGGCCACTGAGGGGTGAAGCAACAGGCAGCAAAGGAAAGGGCAGGAAGCCAGGGGCCTGAGGAGTGGCGAAACACCAGGGGCAGTTAAGGGAGGGGGAGGATGGTGGACAGAGACCTCCGTGGCAGGTAGGTGGGATGGAGCTCTGGCTGCTGGCTCTGCTGGTATGGCCCAACTGATTTTCTAATCATGGATATCAAAAAATTGGGGTGTGCACATGGTAAGATTTGAATTTGCAAGCTTAACATTGTTTACTAACAAAATGGCATTTCTTTGCCTAATAATCCTGGTCAGATAGGAATTGTTAAGCAAATTGACAGTATGTAAGCAAACCATGTGACTACCTCTGATATGGTCCTCATTTCCTGGCGGAGACCAGCTCCGGTTGACTTGAGAGCTTGCAAAGGATGCGTGGATCAGTGAAAAAGACAAGGAGATGTGGACCACTATGGCATGATACAATGGACAACTCAGAAAAGCTGCCTTCTTTATCTATACAGAAATCATCACAAGCTTTTGCACAACATCCGCTTGTTTCATTTTTACTTCAGTATTAAATGATTACAAAAACAATCCTAAAAAAATTATTGTTATTTTACCTTAGAGAAAATATTTTCAGCAAGCTATCGCTCATTCAAACCTGCAGTGACCTGACTGAAGCCAGAACTCCATGGTTGGCAGCACATGCAGTTACATAGTAACAAGTGGTTTACTTATATACAAAATCAGTTTTCACTAAATCTAAACTAATATTACTTCAAATACCAAGAATACGAGATTAAAAGGAAAGCCTATGAATGAGAGAAATCTATAAAGGTATATATCATATTCTTTACTAAATCTTATAATCAGTCATGCTAATTACCATCACCTTCACCTAGTATTGATTCAATTGTTTTTTTGTTCTTTTGTTAAAGGGCAGTGAAAAGGATCAAGGCAACTCAGCCTCTCTACAGAGAGCCTTTACAAGAAACTTCTTTATCTTTTAAAAACTGTTTTCTTTCCCTAAATATAAGTGCCAATATAAGGTAGAAGTTTTAAGTCACTTTTCTTTGGTGGGGGGAGAGGGGTTCAGATTTGTCTCCCTTTAGCAGATGCTGCGTTTACTCTCTGCATTCCGTGGTGAAAAACCAAAATGCATCATTTCGTGTGTTGTAACAGTTCAAGGCTGCTTGGTAAACAAACTCTTTGTACCTCCATGATTGCCATTTGTTCCAAGATATTATCAAGGCATTTCTTAAGGAAAACATTACTTATATTAGAACAAGCTCCAGGTCAAAGGTGGGCAACTTAACAGGATGTTTGGGGACAATGTGGGCTCAGTTGTACTATTGAATGCTTTAGCTGTGTGTCATTTCCTTACGTTGCTGAAGATGCTTTTACCATAACATGATTGATTAGTTTGAGGTGTTATACCAGATACAGGAATCATTTCACATTTGAGAAAAACAACGCTCTTAGGAGAATTCTATGAAACATCAGAGGTATTCGAGTGTCCATACATTGGGGTGAGGCAGCAATGAGATGATTAGAGACATTCTGCCGGGCCTTGCCACGCAGCCAGAAAACTCACAGCCTTGCTAACCGAGGAGCTGTGCTCTTCACACCCTCGCTCCATCTGTCCCAACTGCATGGCTTCCTGCAATTTCCTGTCTTTCATTTTGAGGCACACAGTTTCTCTTACATTCTGTGACATGCTCACCTAGTCTAGCAAACATGGGAAACACAGGTACCAGCCCGGTTTCCCATATGGAACTCAACATTAGAATCACATCCTGCTTGTTCTTTGCTTGGTGACATTGGGATTTCCTGAATCCCTGTGTCAGCCTGTTTTCAAAGAGCAGCAGAAATGCTACAGCTTCCTTTGTCAAAAAAAAAAAAAAAGGCAGGAGTTCAGCATGCCATGTGATGGGAGCCTTCCCCTACACACACCCATGCTGGCAAGCCTTGTGTGTAAGCAATGGTGCTGGGAACAGCCCTTGGCACGAGCTACACAACAGGTGCTTCTTGCTGATTATTGAGAAAAGTGAGCATCCAGACCACACAGAACATACTCGGTGAGTGTTTCATAATATCAAGCACAGGGTTTAAGAGTCTGACTTACTACTTTTGGCTCAACTGAATGGTCATAAGAAAGTAATCTGTCACAGAGGCAGACAAAATACCTTCTGCCTTCAGATGGCAACAGGATGCTGGCAGCTTGAGATAGTTATCTATTCGTTTAAAAAAATACATAAATATATCTGGCAGAGAAAGCCTAGCAATATATTTGAAAAAAGAGGCTTTTATAAAGGGACAAAATGATTTGCTATAGAATTTTCTTGTATAATTTTCTTATTTTTCAATAGCAAAAGAAAGATAGCAATGGTGATCTGTTGAAATGAATTTGAGGGAAAAAGCCCAAAGCAGTCAGCTTTCTCTTGCCCTCAGCCCCAACTGGCATACCATTTAGGGGGATGAACTTGGATCTTAATCTCAAGCTAAACATGTAACCACGTCAAGCCAAGATCATTGTATCTTCTGTTGGCTTGACTATTTCTTTGTTCCTTTTGTTTATGTTTTTCCCTTACCAAAAGCTTCCCAACCTTTCCTGTTACAGGACTATAGCTGGACGGACATCCGCTGCCCCTTTGAAAAACGGAGAGACGCAGCGTGCGTGTTTTGGGACAATGTGGTGTACATTCTGGGAGGCTCTCAGCTTTTCCCCATAAAGCGAATGGACTGCTACAACGTGGTCAAGGACAGCTGGTATTCCAAACTTGGACCTCCAACCCCGCGAGACAGCCTGGCTGCCTGTGCCGCAGAAGGCAAGATTTACACGTCAGGAGGTTCCGAAGTAGGTAAGGACTTGCCATGTTCGTTCAGTTCAGGCAAAACATTTAAAAGAGAAACATTGTAGATGATGTATTTAAATAGGCATCCGTGTTGTTTGTAAGGATACTTTCATGTCTGTCACATTTCAGAGCCTAAATATTTACCTTATTCCTTTATAAATTGTTAATTAACAAAGATTTCAGCTCCCTAGATTACACTCTCTGTTAGTTTTGTTCAGCACGATGAAGTTGACACCATCTAAATTTTATCTCTTGGTTATTTTTTGGGATATGTGACATCCATAAGAATGATCTTGAGTTGCTTTGTAGTTTTTGAAAACCTGAATATTTCTAATAGATTACCTCAACATTTCTATTTATTTGTTTGAGAGGCCAAGGGACTGGTAAAAAAAATATTCCCTTCCACTGATGCAATCCCCAAACACCCACAGGGGCTGCCACCTGAGGCAGAGGCGGGAAACTGGAGCCAGGAAATCTTTCCTGGTCTCCCCTGTGGATGACAGGGACCCAGTCCCTTGTGCCATCACCCCTGCCTCCAACATTGCATTAGAAGGAAGCCAAGTCAAGAGCCAGAGCCTCAAAGTATCCCAGACCCTTCAGGGTAATGGGTGTCCAAACCACCAGGCCACATGCCCCACACCTAGGGGTTTCATCTAATGACTGACCAGGTCAGAGTGTGGGTATAAAAACTTTTCTCACTGGTTAATAGTTTGTTAGTGTCTACTACTGATTTTTTTCCTGAATAAAATAATTTTCTAAATGAATATCCTTATACATATTGTGTGTATGTGTGTGTCATAGTCTTATAAGAGGATCCAAGCTATGCAGTTCTCTGGTCATTTTTGTAGGTGGCCATTGTCATAAAAATTTTTTTTAATTTATTTTACTTGAAAGTCACAATGACAGAAAGAGGAAGAGAGAGATCTTCCATCTGCTGGCTCACTACCCAAATGGCCACCATTGCCAGATCTGAGCTGGACTAAAGCCAGGAGCTAAGAGCTTCTTTGGGGTCTCCCACATGGGTGCAGGGTCCCAAGGCCTTTGGCAATGGTCTGCGGCTTTCCCAGGCCACCAGCAGGTAGCTGAATATAAATTTGGCACATGTATGGGATGCTGACACCATAGTTTGAGGATTAGCTCACTGTGCCACCATACTGGTCCCTGATGCCATTGTTTTAATTATTTTAAATTAGACTAGAAAGGAGAGAAACAGTAAAGTTCTAACGTCTTTTTGCTCAGGAAGGAGGAAACACTCTCAATCTTTAGTAATATAATTTCTAAAAATTCTGCTACAATGTGAAGAAGTTGAAAAACATAAAGAACATAAAAGTTACATCCTTACTCTCAAAATATATAATCAGAATACAACAGAAGGACCGGGCGCGGTGGCCTAGCGGCTGAAGTCCTCACCTTGAACGCCCCGGGATCCCATATGGGAGCCAGTTCTAATCCCGGCAGCTCCTCTTCCCATCCAGCTCCCTGCTTGTGGCCTGGGAAAGCAGTCAAGGATGGCCCAAAGCCTTGGGACCCTGCACCATGTGGGATACCCAGAAGAAGTTCCTGGATCTTGGCTTTAGATCAGCATAGCATTGGCCGTTGCGCTCACTTAGGGAGTGAATCATCGGACAGAAGATCTTCCTCTCTGTCTCTCCTCCTCTCTGAATATCTGACTTTGCAATAAAAATAAAATAAATTTTTTAAAAAAAGAATACAACAGAAACCTTGGCCAGTATTGCAGCACATCACTGCCTGTGACGCCTGTGGCCTAAGGACTTGGGCTCCTGCCACCCACATGGGAGATGAGGATAGAGGTCCTCACTCCTGGCTTTAGCCTGGCCTAGAACCTGGCTACTATGGCCTTTTGGGGAGTGGACCAGCTGATAAGAGATCCATTCTCATCCTCCCTCTTCACCAGCTCTGTGTCATTCTGTCTTTACTCCTTTTAGATAAATGCACACACACTTCATTGATGTCTTTTCAATGTAGACAGAATGGACCAAGAAGCAGGCATTGTGGTGTGGTAGTTTAAGCTTCCCCTTGCAATGCCCACATCCTGTATTGGGCTGCTTGGGACCAGCTCCTGCCTCTGCTTCCATTCCAGCTTTCTGCTATTGTAGACCCTGCAGTTCAGCCAGTCACAGCTCGAGAACAAGATTCCTTTCCACACAAGGCAGAGACACAGATGGAGTCTCTGGTGCCTGGAGAGTAAACTAGTGGATGGAAAATCTATCTGTCCTTCTGTCTGTCTCCCTCACTTTCCCTGTCCTTCTCTTCCTCCTTCCCTCCCTCCCTCTACTTTCAACTAAACCCTAGATAAATAAATAAGCTTTGAAAAATAGGCTTCCAGGCTTATTGTCACAATCACTAAGAGTAGTCATAGAGTCAAGTCTTGGCAGTGGTGCCATGGTATTATGAAATAAGAAGTAAAGCTTAGAATACTATCAGATTGTGGTTTTCCTATTTTAAGGTAGAAATTTAACATCTGTGTTTATCCACTCTATTCATATTTGTAGTGTTGGGCTTGACAAATCATGTGATGCTTCTTAATGTTTCTGTTTGAAATCACGGCAATTTCTTTTTTTTTAACATTTAATGACCCATAAATAAGTTTTTTCAACAGAACCTTTTTTTTATGTTTTCCAAGATGTAAACAAAGCTTATTAGTTTTGTCTGTTCCTCCCTATATGTGGATAGTGGTGTTGGTAGAGTAGAAACACGACCCCAACTTTCTCCTTCTCCTAAAAGGATTTGAGGGGCTGGCATGTGGTACAGAAGATAACTCCTTCACCGCAGTGCTGGCATCCTCTCAGGGCACCGGTTCAAGTCTGGGATACTCCACTTCTGACCCAGCTTCCTGCTAGTGCGCTGGGAAAAGCAGCAGAGGATGGCCCAAGTCCTTGGCCCCTGCACTCACTTGGAAGACCAGGAGGAAACTCCTGGCTCCTGGCTTTGGCCAGGCTGTTAACACCATTTGGGGAGTAAACCAGTGGGTGTTAGATATCTCTTTTTCACTCTCTGTAGCTCTTTAAATAAACATAATTTTTATAATAGCACTCAAGTATACAATCAGTTCGCTCCAAACCTGCACATACCCAACACTAAGTGTGATGAGACTTCTTTCCTTTATAGGAAACTCAGCTCTGTACCTGTTTGAGTGCTATGATACACGAACAGAAAGCTGGCATACCAAGCCCAGCATGCTGACCCAACGCTGCAGCCATGGGATGGTGGAAGCCAACGGCCTCATCTATGTGTGTGGGGGCAGCTTAGGGAACAACGTCTCTGGGCGAGTTCTGAATTCCTGCGAAGTCTATGACCCTGCCACCGAAACGTGCGTGTTCATTCAGATCTCTTATTTCAGTTATTCTGTATGACATATTATAGAAAGATCTCAACAGAATGAGATGGCATCAACTGGGAAGCAAATAACTTATTAAAAAGGCGAGGCCTGGCATGATAGCCTTGTAGCTAAATCCTTGCCTTGCATGTGCCATTATCCTATAAGGGTGCCAGTTCGTGTCCTGGCTACTCCATTTATTATCCAGCTCCCTGCTTGTGACCTGGGAAAACAGTCAAGAATGGCCTAACCATGTGGGAGACCCAGAAGAAGCTCCTGGCTCCTGCCTGCTGGCTTTAGATTAACCCAGCTCTGGCCATTGTGGGCATTTGAAGGATGAACCAACAGAAGATCTTTCTCTCTTCTGTAGATCTGCCTTTCCAATAAAAATAAATAGTAAAAAAAGAAAGGAAGGAAGGAAGAAATAAAAGAAAAAAAAGAAAGAAATAGGCAAATGCTGGATGAGCATTTGTCATGGCACTAGGATGCAGCTTGGAATCCGTGGAATCCGTGTATGGGAATTCCACATGCCTTTGCAGTGCCTGGTGTGCCCTGCCTCCTCTGCTTTTGACTCGCTGCCCTGCTAATGCACACCACACCACATTGACTTCCCCTGTAGCACACCGCTTGAGGCAGCAGATGGTGGGTTCCTATGGGAGACCCTGATGGATGTCCAGGCTCCGGGCTTCAGCCTAACCCAGGCTTGGCTGCTGCAGACATTTAAAGACTGAATAGAAGATGGAAGATACCTTTTACTGGCCTTTCCCAGTGAAAGATGTAAAAAGGCAAAACGCTGGAAGAAAGATAGGACTAGCCAGTTTTCAGATCTTGTATTTAATGATGGAACCTATCCACTGTATCCGAAGGAAGTGAGCTAACCATTGAATAACAGGGATGGTAGTAAGCAGTTACATTCAAGCTGTTTAGTAAATACAACGGGTACTGCCCTAATGTTTCCTTTTGCTGATAAGAAAAGTCACATGCTCCTATGTCTGTATTGTTCATTGTCCCAAAACAAGTCATTAGATAAATATGTTCAACTTGAGTGTTATGCCAGAGTTGCTGTAAGACTCTTCAAGGTTTATATTATTTAAGAAATATGATGCCATCTGTTGCTTTTTTAATTAAGAGACAGAAGTTTATGAACTCTGACTACTTATGTACATTTTCCTGTTTGAACTTCCTCTTTCTCTTTAAAGGACATAGAATTCCCTTCTTAAATAACAGTGTACTTTACGCCATGGGGGAGGCTGGAGTTGAGAAAGGATTCCCGCCTGGCTTTGGCCTGGCATAGGCAGCCCTGACAGTTGCGGGCATTTGGGGAATGAACTAACAGAAGATCTCCGTTTTTCTGCCTTTCAAATAAAATGGGGAGGAAATTCTTTTTTCATGTTTTTAGTGAATTAGTCTGCTTCTCAGAAGTAAAATTTTAAAAAATACTTGGTGTCTGGGCCTGGCGCAGTGGCCTAGTGGCTAAAGTATTCACCTTGCCCGTGCCGGGAACCCATATGAGCACTGGTTCTAATCCCAGCAGCCCCGCTTCCCACCTGGCTCCCTGCTTGTGGCCTGGGAAGGCAGTAGAGGACGGCCCAAAGCTTTGGGACCCTGCACCCACATGGAAGACCTGGAAGAGGCTCCAGGCTCCTGGCTTCGGATCAGTGCAACTCTGGTTGTTGCAGCCACTTAGGGAGTGAATCAGCAGATGGAGGATCCTCCTCTCTTTCTTTCCTCCTCTCTGTACATCTCACTTTCCAATTAGAAAAAAAAATCATGTCCATTTTTAATGGACATGTGAATGTCAAATGCTACTAATTTACTATAGCCTGAGCTCCATTCTGTTTGTGTTTTCCTTACACTTAAACATAAATACTGCATGTGACAAATTCATATTCTCTGTCTTCCCCTTCTTTTATGTTGCCATCTTAAAGCTTATTTTAAGCAAAAACAAATTATTTTCTCCCAAACACAGGTTAATAGTAGTTACTATTTCTTTTCTCCCATTGATGTTGAAAATAATAAAATCCCTACTAACTGACCCCACGAATAAATCACCCATATAATCTCTGTTAGTGTTCTAGCCTTGAAGACATTTTGTGTGGCCAGATGGATATGCACCTGTGGCAGCCACACTTAGGTGCAGTTGGGAGCGGAGACCTTGTCTGCAGGTGCACAAGTCCTTTCCCTGCCTGGGAACGCTACACTAATAACGGCATGTTTTTTTCAGATGGACAGAGCTGTGTCCAATGATTGAGGCCAGGAAGAACCACGGGCTGGTTTTTGTCAAAGACAAGATATTTGCTGTGGGCGGTCAGAACGGCTTAGGTACGTACGCTAATTCACTGTTCCACTCTCTGGTGCATTCACGGGCCCCTCCTAAAATGACTGAAATAGCTATTAAAAGCTGGATGCAGGCACATGCCATTGGTCACATATGTATCCTCTCATCTCCAAGAACTAGCATGTCAGCATTTCATGAAACATAGCAGGGTGTTAAACTTGCCCCGTCTCTGAGTACCACCAGATGCCCTGGGGATGGCTTCACACCAGCCTCCCAACTATCGAGCAATACACATCTGGACTATAAGAACTTTTTTTTTAAACATATTTTATTTTGTTTTATGGTATAGTTCCATAGGCTCTGGGGTTGCCTGTGCCCTTCCCCAAGGTCCCTCCCCTCCTTCTTCATTAATTTCCTCTCTAGCTTTACAATGGATGGCCTTCATGAAGCCGTGTTGTTCTAGTGTTTCCCAACAATGTAGGCATGGACACTGTCAAGGAGTCCATCATCTTACTGTTAGGATGTGTTCAATTCTTTCACTGGGAGTCCATCTCTGGTCTGCACGCATAGAGATATACAGCACTTTGTCTCCATATCTGAACGTCTCAGTCCCCACTACACTTCCGTCCTATATCCTCTAACTTACAGAACCAGTGAGCACAGTCCACAACAGGGTGAAAATAAGTTTTCATCAACATGAAGTTAACAACCATGCTACAAAAATAAAAATGCATCACAAGAGTGGTGAAACTGGGAATCAGAAACCTTCTTGTAGGAATAGATGCCAGTGCATGACCCTTGTGGGGCTGCAGGAATTACACTTTAAAACTAGAGTGTCGTTACTCACGCGATGTGGCAAAACAGTGTTGAAATGGACATTTACAATCTCAAGTGTTTACAAGAATCCATCTCTTACGGATGATCAATTAATGAATCACAAGAACTTATTGGGAGAGATACAGATAACTATGAAGTGTTAAAAGATAAGATTAACAGCAAAAATAATTAGATTTAACTCTACAAAACTGCACATTGAAGCAAGCAAGAGCCATTGCAAAGAATGAACCAACAACCCTAGCCATATTAAAAAAAACTTCTTAAGCTTGTTATCAGCACCACGCTCTAACCAACTGAGCTAACCAGCCACAATTAAACTTGTTAAGTAGAAACTTTAAAGATTCACATCCAAGTTGCAAATGACAAAGCATTTAATTATTTTTTGAGTAGAGAATGAAAATTTAAAAATATTGATTTTTAATGACAAAATTGGACCTTTTTTATTTTTTGAATAATGATGAGCTACAGAACCTGCTTGTTTTAAATTCTTGGGGATCTGAAATGAATCTAGAGATATTCTCAAACTGCATTTTAATCAGTAGGTTTAAGCTCTTCTGAAGTGTTAAAAACTCTACCTTCCTTCTATATCCCTATTTTTCCATGAACTGCTAAAATATAGAAAGGAAAAGGATCTTTATATAATAAGCACTGAATGCTTTGCGTTTTTATTTTTTTCCAGGATAGGACATCTTTGTCAGAGGAAAAGGGCAATTTATAATACTAAAAAACTACATTTCTGTTATCGAAAATGACGGGATTGGTTGGTGCAGCAAGGTGGTATAGTAAGCAAAGCCTCAGCCTGTAGTGCTAACATCCCATATGAGCACCAGAGGGTGTCCTGGCTGCTCCACTTCTCATACAGCTCCCTGCTTGTGGCCTGGGAAAGAAGTCAAGAATGGCCCAAAGCCTTGGGACCCTGCACCCATGTGGGAGACCGAGAAAAATTTCCTGGCTCCTGCCTTAAGATCAGCCTAGCTCTGGCTATTGCAAGCATTTGGAGAGTAAACCAGCAGATGGAAGATCTCTCTTTCCCTCTCTAACTCTGACTTTCAAATAAAAACAAAATCTTGGGCCTGGCGGCGTGGACTAGCGGCTAAAGTCCTCATCTTGAACACGCCAGGATCCCATATGGGCGCCGGTTCTAATCCCAGCAGCTCCACTTCCCATCCAGCTCCGTTTGTGGCCTGGGAAAGCAGTTGAGGACGGCCCAAGGCTTTGGGACTCTGCACCCGTGTGGGAGACCTGGAGGAAGTTCCTGGCCCCTGGCTGTGGATTGGTGTAGCACTGGCCATTGTGGTCACTTGGGGTGTGAATCATTGGACAGAAGATCTTTCTCTCTTTCTCTCTGTCTCTCCTCTCTGTATATCTGACTTTCCAATAAAATAAATAAATCTTTTTAAAAAATTAAAATAAAAAAAATAAAATCTTAAAAAGAATTGAAATGGTGTATATGTATGCATATATTGTAAAATTATTCAAAAATATTCATGTTAAAGAAGTCACAGCTCTTAAGAGCTCTCCAAGACTTGCATAGATTTTCATGCTGATCTTGTTTTTTGCTGTCTTATTCTTTTCAAGGTGGTCTCGACAACGTCGAATACTACGATATTAAATTGAATGAGTGGAAGATGGTCTCCCCCATGCCCTGGAAGGGCGTGACGGTGAAGTGTGCAGCCGTCGGCTCTGTAGTTTATGTCTTGGCCGGTTTTCAAGGCGTCGGCCGGTTAGGACACATCCTCGAATACAACACCGAAACAGACAAATGGGTCGCCAACTCCAAAGTGCGTGCTTTCCCAGTCACGAGTTGCTTAATTTGTGTCGTTGATACCTGTGGCGCGAATGAAGAGACCCTTGAAACATGAGAACTGAGTGGGCCCCAAGAGTCTGCAGACACTGAGAACATGCGGTTACCCCGTGCTGTGTCCTTAGGGTTTGGTTGCAAAGTTGTGACTTGATGTTTAGTTTAAGTGAAATCCCTATAAAATTGATAGTTCTTTTATATGGATCTCCTCACCGAATTCAAAGACCATGTTTTAGCTGACCAAATAGATAAGAAGATATCTAGCAAGAAAATTGAAAAAGCTACATGTATTTGGTGGAAATACCAAATTTCTGGAATGAATTTCACATTTGTGACTATGATGACGCCAGAGTGAGGACGTGGCACACTGGCAGAGCGGTCTCGGCTTGACTGCGATTCTATTTTCATACATGATGCAAGTGCTCTGTAATTAGATCTGTCTCTTTCTGTTTTGTCAAGATCTGAGAGTATGAAATTTCATCCGAGTTGGCAACCCTGATGGAGTCCCTTAGTCTCATGTATCTTCACTTGCTTGTCTTCATTTGTTTCCTTTAGTGCCAAATGTATTCCATCTTGCAAGGAAGTCTTACAAGAATAAGTCCTACATTTGCACAGAAGTTCATGAACTATGTTTTTGGGAGGTTAACTGTGTGCCCAACCCCTTGTCAAATATATTTAATCTAATTAAATAGATACCATCATTTTAACTTGATGGTTAGCCTAGCGCCCATCATTATTTATGTCGCTGTGTTCATGCAGTGGTTCACGAAAATCTCTGCCTCTTGAGTCCTCACTGTTAAATGCCATCATAGTATGATCAACTAAGATAAGACTATTTATAGCAATTGTGTAGATCATTAGGAAAGCCTTGTACCACATCGTTTACTTTGAACTATGAATTACAAAGATACATGATCTTTCTTTTTTCCTTAGCCAGACACATCTGCTGATTGACCCAGTTGTCTGGAAAAGCTTCATAATAATTTAAAATCTGCGTATTCAATTCATTGCTTCTTTACGGTCAGTAGAGCCTTTACCACCTCAGTTAAGCATTTCTTTGTTTGCAGTGTTTTGCCCTTCTCACTATGGAATGAGCCATGTAAAGCTGTCACCCTCTATGTTTTTATCTGATAATATTAAATATTTTTTAACTTAAAATAGGTGGCTCAGTGTTACTCATTTTAACCTTTAAATACGTTAAGTGATGGTTGTTTTTTTTTTTTAATTGTAAAACAGCATTTCTATTTTACTTAGCATGATTTTCTTTGTCTTTTTTATGATACTGTTCCATAGGTTCTGGGATTTCTATCCCCCTCTCTTAGTCTACTCCCCCCTGCATTGATTTACCTTCTAGTATTTCAATGGGTATCCCACATGAACAGTCATAAGTCCATCATTCTGCTATTGAAGTGTTTCCCGACATTGTAGGCATGGACAGTGGCAGAGTCCAGCATCCTGCTGTCAGAATATATTTAGTAGTTCCACTGAGAGTGCATCTTTGGATGCAGAGACTTACTGCACTATGTCTCCACATCTGGACAAGTCAGTCTCCACTACACTTCTGTTACACATCTCCTTAAATACAGAGCCAGAAAACACAGTCCATAACAGGGAGAAAAACTGGAAATTTATATCAACCTGAAGTTAAACAACATGCTGCAGAATGACCAGTGCATCGCCAAAGTGATGAAAATCAAAAGCCTTGTACAAACTGATGCTACTGCATGACTAGGTGGGAGTTTAATAGAGTATTCAACCCACTATCCCCCCCAAACACTTCGACAGCCACCCATCAACTTTCTGCCTCTAGATTTGCTGTTCTGAACAGCTTACTTTTAACACTTTTAATCATTGCATTCTACTGAAAAATTGTCAATATTTTTGGTGGGTAGAGTATCAATTCATTATAATATGATCACTGCATAATATGATAATCTCATGTGGAATCTACAACAACACTTTATATTTTCTACACTAACCTGTCTTTTTAGGCTGTATCAACTGAGTAGAAAACACAGTAGTAAATACAGGGTTTATATGGGCTATAATTAAGGGTTTATCTTCTTTTTCTTTAGTAATTAGTATCATAATTCCTAACTAGTGGGGTTCTTCTGCTGGGAAATACTCCACAGAATTGTGCATGTCAAGATAATGAGCACACCAAATTGACAGGCACACATTTTCTATTATGTTTTCTCCAAAAACTTCCTATCCTGTAAAATGACCCTTTTTATCAGATGTTTGAATGATATGTTAATATCATTTGAGTGATACTAGTTTGATGATACAGAGATTCAGTTTATATTTTTTGAAAACTACACTTCCAATAAGAGTTTAGCATCTTTAAAAAAAATTGTTGCTATAACAAACCAATCAGATTGTGACATGGTGGGAGTTGAGACCAACACGTGGTGTAGCACGTGGTGTAGACCAAGTGGTGTAGCAAGGTAAGGCAAATTGGCTTCAAAAGCGAATTTATTCAAGCATCTAAGGTGTTCTCCTGACTGTATCTTCCCATTCCTCTGTTTAGTTTATTCCCACCAACCATACTGAATTGCCATGAGCACCTGCTGACTATTGTTTTGCATAGCCTGCTGTCTGTTTCCCATGATATCTTCTCCAAACACATTCTAGTCTCCATCATGCACTATACTCTGTGTCTTTCCTCTAGTTTTTTGGTTCACTTTGCTCTTTCCCGTTTGAGGCATCTATCCTCAAATACCCAGTCCCTAGCCATGTATTTAAATTCAAAATGGACATTAAAAATTGGCAACAAGAGTGAACTGAGCAGCACAGTAGCCTAGTCATCACCTTGCACATGCCGGGATCCCATATGGGCGTCGGTTCTAATCCCAGCCACCCCGCTTCCCATCCAGCTCCCTGATGGTGGCCTGGGAAAGTAGTCAAAGACAGCCCAGAGCCTTGGGACTCTGCACCCAAATGGGAGACCCAGAAGAGGCTCCTGGCTCCTGGCTTTGGATCGGCGCAGCTCTGGCCATTGCGACCACTTAGGGAGTGAATCATCAGATGGAAGATCTTCCTCTCTGTCTCTACTGCTCTCTGTATATCTGTCTTTCCAATTAAAAAACAATGATAAATCTTTAAAAATAAAAGAATGAACTGAGTAATCATCACAGGATGACAGCTATTTTTCTTGGAGATCCTTAGGTGTTTTTTCTGGACTGTTTCATAATCCCCTTCACCCCCCCCCCACCACCACCAAATCTTCAACCTCCCACCCCTTGGGGGTGTAAGGTGGGCAAGTTGGGAAGATGGTGGCTGTAAGCACAGCTGCAGGGTCTCTGGGGCTCAGGCTGACAGATACAATTCACAATCCTTGAGCCTGGGGTTGTGGCACAGTTAAGCTGTCTCTTGTGATGCTGGCATCCCATGTCAGAGTGTCAGAGTCCAGGATGCTGTGCTTCTGCCCCAGCTCCCTGCTAATGCCCCTGGGAAGACACTAGAAGATGACTCAAGTACTTGGCCCCTGCCACCCATGTAGGAGACCGAAATGGGCTTCCTGGCTCCTGATTTCAACCTGACCCAGACCAAGCTTTTTGCAGCTATTTGGGGACTGGACCAGCTGATAGATTTATTTTCTGTTTTGATAGAATATTTCTGTCTCTCCCTCTCTGTCACTCTGCCTTTTGAGTAATATAAATAAATCCTTAAACATATAACCAGAGAGCTGGATGGGGAGTGAAAAGCTGGAACATGAACCGGCATCCAAATGGGATCCCAACGCTTGGAGGGGGAGGATTAGTCGATTGAGCCATTGTACCGCCTCCCCTTCATCTGTTTTTTTTTTTTTTTTTTTTAACTTTCATAGCCAGTTACAACGGAAGAGAACAACCTGGTCCCTCCAGCTGCCACTAACCTTCCTCCCGAGAATTTGCTGGAGCTATGCACTCGGCTGCCTTGCTCCCGTCTGGTTTGGGGCCTACACGTCCGCGGGAGTCGGGGATCCTGCCCGCAGCACCAAATGCAACATGTGCTCTCCCTCGTAAAGATGTTCAATCAAGCTTCTCGCCTCCGCAGGCCACGCCCAGCACGGCGGTCCCCGCTCCGTTCTTTCACCTGATTGGCTAGTCTCCACGCCTCTCATCGCGTGACACCCCCCCGCCGGGCGCGATCCGATGACGACACAGTGGCGGGGCGCCTTAGGCTGCTCGTGGGCCGCGGTAGTGAGCGGCTCACCTTTGTGGACCCCGCTCGGCCATGCCGTCGCGATGACCGTCTGTCAGTTCTTCCTTCAGGGCCGGTGCCGCTTCGGAGAACGGTGCTGGAATGAACACCCCGGGGCCCGTGGGACGGGGGGCGGAGGACGGCAGCAGCTCCAGCAGCCGCCTTCGGGTAAGGCACTTCGTCCTCCTCCTCCTCCTCCCTCTCCTCCCTTCAGGCTGCACCCGAGGGCCTCCGGGGAACGCGGGCGTCCACCCTGGGGATGGGAGGGAACAGTCCGAGGGGCCCCTGACCCGCGCGGGTCGGGATCGGGGCCTGTCCACGCCATGGTATCCGCTGGGAGACTTTGGCCCTGGAAATCCGGTGTTTAGTGTCAGGACTGCCCTGGTGGGTGTGCGTGGATGGGGTGGGGGTCGACTCCGTCGCTACCCTGGCTTAGTTAACCCTTAAGTGTAGCCCCCCTTGACATATATGTGTGTGCGTGTGTATGTATATATGTATTTTTTTTTAAACTGATTTTCTCGTTTGTAAGCAGAGCCTAGGAAAAGTCGCCTTTGCATATCTAATTAGTCATAGACGTGTTAGCTGCAGGAAAAGGCGCTTGATTATAAAATTTGGCGCTCAGTTGGGAAGCTGAGAAGGGAAGGTTACTCCGGAGGACAGGATGGGGCGGGGAGCGCACTGACCTGCGCCTGCCTGGGGAAAGCTTTAGTCGATGGCCGTGTGTGTGTGTGTGTGTGTGTGTGTTGGCACACACACTTACGGGATGACCTCCTGCCTGGTCTCCCAGAAACCAGTCCCCATACATCCTCCACAGAGGGGGTCTGGTTGAACTATTGCGCGCCAGATACTTAGGGAGTGTTGCTGGCAGGGACAGCCGAACAGGGTACCTGATGTTGAGATGACCCTTGTCCTGCCCCCACCCCCACCCCACCGTGGAGGGATGAGGAAAGTGTCAAGGCGTCTGTCAGGTCAGTGTATCTATCGCCAGGCACAGACCAGTGTGTGTTTGGGATTTACACTGTGAATGGTGCAAGTGAGCGTGTGGGTACCCTGAGGGGTATCATCCCACAAGGGGTTTGGAAACTGTTAACCACTATTGGAGGGCTTTGGTCCTGCAGGCACCAATCTCTGTCTCCTTACATCATTATTAGCTAGTTTGGAGTTGGGTGGTGAGCTTGTGCAACTGGTCAAACCTCCCGTCTTCCTGCTATGTTTGATGGTGTGTTTCCTAACTGTCAGATATGAGGGAAATGACATCTCTTGTGAGGAAACAGGATTGAAGGCATAGGATCTGCGACAGTGTCAGCACAGAAAGTCCTGTTGGCTAATTTTGAAGTTTTTAAAAAAGACTTATTTGAGATCACAGCACAATTGCAAAAAAAAAAAAAGTTATTTGAAAGACAGAGTTTTATAGAGGGAAGGAGAGGCACAGAGAGATCCTCTGTCCACTGGTTCGCTCCCCAAACGGCCACAATGGCCAGAATTGAACTGATCAGAAGCCAGGAGCTGCTTCTGTGTCTACCATATGGGTACAAGGACCCAAACACTTGGACCATCCTTCCCTCCCTTCGCAGGCCATAAGCAGAGAGCTAGATGGGAAGTAGAGTAGCTGGGACTCGAACCAGTGCCCCAGGTGGAGGATCAGCATACTTACACCATGGTGTCAGCACCATATTTTGAAATTTGTAAGCATTAGTATTGATTCAGAGAACCTCTGTGCATTGGACTCATGTATAAATTACCTCTATAATCTCTCTGAAATTGATTTGTGGTGCTTTTCCAAGAAGCAAGACCAAGGCATATGTTTTTTTAAATATGATGATATAATCTTTTTTCTTTTTTTTAAAGATTTATTTTTATTGGAAAGGCAAACTACGGAGAGAAGGAGAGACAGAGAGAAAGATCTTGCATCTGCTGATTCACTCCCCAAGTGACTGCAGCAGCTAGAGCTGAAGGCAGGAGCCAGGAGCCAGGAGCTTCTTCTGGGTCTCCCACGCAGGTGCAGGGCCATCCTGCACTGCTTATCCAGGCCACAAGCAAGGAGCTGGATTCAGGAAGCAGCTGGGATACGAATTGGTAGACTTATGGGATCCTAGTGCAGGCAAGGCGAGGACTTTAGCCACTAGGCTATCACGTGCCAGGCCCAATGGTAGAATCTTAATTGTTTTCTTTCTCTTTTTTTTTTCCTTAATTTTTTGGTCATTTTCCAGCATTTTATCAGGCCTTATAGGAGCACACGCTGATAAAAACAGTTTTTTAGCCGCAAAAAGTTTGCATTGTAGATTGTAAACCCTGTGTGTACTCTACCATCAAGCATTTGCTTATTTAATAGATTTATGTCAGCTAAATCTTGTAACTGCTTTTCTGTGGATTTTCAGTCTTCTTATCAAACAAAACTTACAAAAGATACTTTATGATTTGTTGGTACTGTGCCTTGCCTTATAAATTGACCATGAAGTAATTGTCACTTACAGTGAGTGAAACCAAATCTTTGCCATAGTGCAAATTGTAGAGGTTTGAAAAGAGCAGTAGCCGGTAGGTTGTTAATCGCATTGTCTCCCATAGGCGGCAACAGACGCGGGTGGAATCCGCCAAGCCAGAGGTATTCCAGTGTCATCCAGCCATCCAGCTTTTCCAGGTCGGCGCCTTGGGGAGACAGCAGAGACCAGGAGCGTTCCTTCGATTCTGGCACTGCCACGGTCAGGAACAGGGGCTTCGGGCTGTCCGAGAACTCCTTTGCTTCGCTTGATACCCACGGGCAGGAAGATGAAAAGAAACTTCTGTAAGTGAGACCCCTCGGCAAAGTTAGTGCTCACTGGCTCATTGATTTCCAACATACCTACAGTGCTTTCTTGAAAAAGGAAATAACACACTGTTTAACAGTGAACAGGATGGGAGGCTCTGGGTCACATTGCAGCACAGTGCCCTTGTGGGGCTGCATGTGCTTCTCCCACTTCCTGCTGATCACGCTAGATTGTGAATATTTCCTCACCATTAGTCCTGTTGAAGTTCATGGTGAAGGGTGAGTTCTGTGTAAAATTGTGGTAGTTTAGAACAACTTGTAGACTTGGGCGCTCTCTGAGTTGTTGAAATACGTATCATGAACAGGTTGTACATGAGTTTCAAAATGTTTTGTGTTAGAATAAGTATCTTCCCAGTGTATTTTTTTAAAGATTTATTTATTGTTATTGAAAAGTCAGATATATAGAAAGAGAAGGAGAGACAGAAAGAAATATCTTCCGTCCGATGATTCACTCCCCAAGTGACCACAATGGCCAGTGGTGAGCTGATTCGAAGCCAGGAGCCATGAACTCTTCTGGGTCTCCCATGCAGGTACAGGTTACCAAGGCTTTGGGCCATCCTTGACTGCTTTCCCAGGCCACCATCAGGGAGCTGGATCATAAACTCTGATATGTCTTTTCAATAAAAATAAATAAGTCTTTGTAGAAAAAATTTATGATTCCATATTTCTTTTGTTTCTAGTTAGATACTAATCAATGTTGATGATAATTAACAAAGAAAAATTAGTGTTATGTATTTTATTATTTTTAGCTCTTTAAAAAGTGTTGTCTGTGGTAGTTAAGTATATTTCTTTTCTTTTTTTAAGATTTGTTTATTTATTTTTTTTTATTACAAAGTCAGATATACAGAGAGGAGGAGAGACAGAGATGAAGATCTTCTGTCCGATGATTCGCTCCCAAGTGACCGCAACGGCCAGTGCTGCGCTGATCCGAAGCTGGGAACCCGGAACCTCTTCCAGGTCTCCCATGCAGGTGCAGGGTCCCAAAGCTCTGGGCCATCCTCGAGTGCTTTCCCAGGCCACCATCAGGGAGCTGGATGGGAAGCGGAGCTGCTGGGATTAGAACAGGTGCCCATATGGGATCCCGGGGCGTTCAAGGTGAGGACTTTAGCCACTAGGCCACGCCGCCGGGCCAGTTGAATATATTTTTTAATAGTTCAGTGTTTTGAAAAAACCAAAAGTGCTAACATCTTGGGCAGTGTTGCGGCACTGCATGTTAAGCCTCTACTTATGACACCAGCATCCCATATGGGCACTGGCTTATGTTTGAGCTGCTTCACTTCTAATTCAGCTCCCTGCCAATGTGCCTGGGAAAGCAACAGGAGATGGCCAAAGTGCTTGGGTTCCGGCACCTCATGGGAGACCTGGCAGAAGCTTTGGGCTCCTGTTTTCAGTCTAGCCCCTGCAGTTGCACCCATTTGGGCAATGAACAAGCAAATGGAAGATCTTTCTGTTTCTCTCTCTGCAATTCTGCCTTCATACAAATAAAAATAAATCTTTAAAAAAAAAGTACAAGCTACTGACATTATAAACAACTTAGCCACAAAATATGGTGATTATTTTTTTTTAATTTGTATATGTTTTTATTTTATTTGAAAGGCAGAGAGAGACAGAGGTTTCTGTCTGCCTGTCCACTCCCCAGATGCAGCAGTCGGGGCTAGACTAGACCAAACCTAGGAGCTCGGAATCCACTCAGAATCTCAGTGGATTAGGTGGGCGGGACCTAAGGACGGGAGTCACCATGTGCTACCTCCCAGTGTGCGTATCAGCAGGAAGCTGGATTGGAAGTAGCTGCAACTCAGGCCAGGCCCTTCTCTGTGGGGTGTGGCCAGGCCACCAGGACAGGCCTTTAACTTCTGTGCCACATGCTCCGCCCCTGGAGATCCTGGATCTATATAAACTGCCTGAAAGAACATTCTTCAGAAAACACAGTGCAAGAAATCTAAAATTGCATGCTTAGTAGGACTTAACATTTCAGTCACTGGAAATTGTGCATATTGGAATGTTGGCAAGCTGTGAAAAAGATCTTGTACTCTTTTTTTATTTTTTTCTTTTTTCCAGGGAAGGAATTATAAAAGATATGATGGTTTGGAAGTCGTCAGGACAGTGGATGTTTTCTGTTTATTCACCAATAAAAAGGAAATCCAATATTTCAGGTAACTGAGAAATTAGATATTATAAAAATATGTTCTAAAACTGTTACTTTCCAAAATTAAGACTATGCCAAAAAAAGAAATCAATCACAAACTTAGCTGCCATTAGAGACTTTGGATATATAGTCTTCCTCTCAAATGTGCCCTTCCTCTTTTGTCCATGGTCCCTAAGCCCCTATGCCCTTCAGGCTTTTCCAGGCCCACTCAGTCCACTGAAGAAGCAACAGGTGCACAGCTGATGACAACTCATAATCAGCACCCAGTGGACCGGACTTCCACTGGGTCTCAGCCCTGCGCGTCTACTCACTGTGGATTCGTATCACAACACTCCTTCACCTAACAAATATGTACTGAATTTCTTTTTTGTGAGGGCATAAAGATGTGCAAGCTCCCTCTCTTGCCAAGCTTCTGTTCTTGAGGGAGAAAATCAAGAGGTAATTTCACATAGTGCTATTTCTATAAGGAAAGTAACATGTTAAGACTGTAACCCATTGAAGTGTTAGTACTTAATTAGTACTAAAACATTCGGTCTTGATCAGTTTAGCATTAAGCATAGCTAACAGCCCAAAGTAGTGATTCTCAAATATGGCATCTGGGTTGTCAGGGAAAATATAGGACATCCTGTTACATTTAAACTTCTCCTACACAGAGAATAATATGTATATGTTCACTCCAGAATGTAAAAAAGTATTTGCTGTATGTGTAAAACTCAAATTTAATTGGGTATCCTTTTTGGGGATAGGTTGTGGGGAGTGTTGGTTTCTGAATGTGGCAACCCTAACCCTGAGAACCCTTAAGGGGCTAGATGAGTTCAGAACGGTTTTCCCTATTGTTTTCAGTATTGTTGACCAAAGCACTGGTAGATACCTGTCAGATTTCATCAGACTGCATGCGGTGTGTAGCGGTCAGAGCAAAACATGTTAAGTGTTTTTTGAACTCCATAACGTCCTTGAGGAAGGCTGATAAGTGATTGATGTTAAATCTGGACCCAGGACTGTGGAACTTTAAAACAGTTCTCTGTGTCACCAGTGGGAGGCACACAGGCGCCTGTGTCCAGTGTGCGAGTGTCGAGGCAGTTCTCAGGTAGACACCCGTGACTGTTAGCCGAGCTAGCAGCTTTCCTGATGCTTCTTTGTAATGCTGACAGCTGTGGTAATTCAGACATGGGTAGTTGGCAGGCATGTTCTTAGAAAATGAGGTGAGCCAGTGCCTTCAGAGAAACAACTGACAGTGGCAGATGCCAGGAACATAATGCAAGCTTTTCGAGCAAAACTGGACCCATCCCATCAAGAACTCTCCTGTCACTCTGAGCATGGGAATTCCTCAATTCTTGTAGTCTCTTCTGTTGAGGTGAATGAGATGAGCAGATGTGAATCTTTGGGTACTAACGACATGCGCCAACATTCGTAAGTTCTGCTTAGCTCAATGCATTTCCCCAGGGACCCCTGCGAGATGTTTCAGACTTCGGCCAGGCTGAAAATCCATTCTATTTACAAGATAAGCAGTGAATTTTATTTTTATTTCAAAAGCAGAATTACAGAGAGATGTAATGGATGTGGGGGCCCAAGGGATCATGAGCAGGGAGCTGGATCAGAAGTGGAGCAGCCAAGACACAAACCAGTGTCCATATAGGATAGGACTGGCACTGCAGATGGAAGCTTAAGATGCTACACCACAGCACCAGCCCCAAACCATTGGATTTTAATATAAGAATATTAAGAGTCTTAGTATGGTTTGAGTCCATTTTATAGCTAACCTTTAAAAAAACTACCATTTGTCGAGTTTTGCTGTAGTGTCGGAGAATACCCATAGTGTGCTACGTCTTCCTTCTCCTTCTCCAGCTGCATGTCTGAGTCCAGATTTTCTTCATACACTCCAGCCAGAACAGCACCTGGCAACAGTGAAAGCAGGGGTGTGTCTAGGATTCCAGCCGTCCTCTGTTAGCCGAACAGTGCCATTCATCTCACCAAATATTTTTGTTTTGGAAAATGGATTTTTCGTTTAAGTAGATGTGAACTGATTTCTTTTAAATGAATTAGCAAATATTTTCCAGATTCCTCAGTTTATATAATGAAAACCTAGAGCTTTGGGGTCTTTGTGGGTTTTCTTCTTGGTGGTTTTTAAGAACGTGATGGATCTTGAAGCCAAAGTTTTTAGTGCTGTTGTCCTTAGGCATCTGTTGTTTAGAGTAAGCTGGTTTGCTGTGCACGTGGAGTGATGCCATGTTTGTATTACCCTTGCAAGTTGGGGAAATAGATTGTTTCTCAGCCTTTTGACTAAGACTGAGTGAAGAATCGAGAAAGTAGAACCAAACTACTAATCGTGTTCTGTGGTTCAGAGGCAGAACCCTGGTCAAGCATGGCTGGGAGCTATGGAAAGTGCCACGGGAGGCAGTGTGCGTTTAGACGGAGTGGTCAGCCATTCCTGCAAGGTGGCCTTGGGGCTGAGTCCTGCGATGGGACGGTAGTGGCCGTGGGAAGATTTGGAGAGGACATCCCAGTGCAGCTGGGCAGAGGCCCTGGGAAGAAACCAAAGTGGCCATGTTTGAGGACTGCTGAGGCCTGGGTCACTGAAGGAGGAGTCAGCAAGGCTGGTGGGAACAGGGCCTGGGGTACCAGAGGAAGCCAGGGACCAGACCTCAATGGGCCTCGTGGTACTGGCAGGCAGCCATGCAGTGCCTTAGGCAGCAGAGAGGTAAACATTAGAAAAACCCTGTCCAGACTTTGTGAAAACAAAAATGATATTCTGGCAGCATACATACACAAATATGTGAATATAAATTCAGGACCACAATCTAGCTTTTTATCTCTGAAATGAACATCCTTATACATAACACACTATATTTATGTATATATTTATTTTCAGAGGCTAAGTCCTAGAAATGAAGTGACAAGTCAGAGAACGTGAACAGTTTAAAAAGGGTTACCTTTTTTCCTCCTTGGAAATCAAAGTTACAAAGAGAGAGTGGGGAGTGAGAGGTTTTCCATGTGCTGGTTCACTCCCCACATGGCCACAACTGCCAATGCTAAGCCAGTGTGAAGCCAGGAGCTTCTTCCAGGTCTTACATGTGGATGTAGGCTTTCAAGAACTTGAGCCATCCTCCGCTGCTTTCCCAGGCCGTTCGCAGGGAGCTGCATCAAAAGTGGAACAGCCTGGACTTGAACTTCTGTCACCACAGGTGGAAGATGTACCTGCTAGACTACCATGCTAGCCCCTAGAGAGTATGAGCTTATTAAGACTGGTGAAGTTCATTGACAGCTTTCCCCCAGAAAAACTGTTCTATTCCCTCAACAGCAATTTAAGGAACTATGTATTCCCCATATTTCTGAATAACAATAAATATGTCTTTTTTCATTTTTGCTAGTCTGAAAAAGAGTGCATTTTATTTTTCTTTTAAGTTGCATTTTAAATTTGACTATTTCGCTTATTTACTCTGTTTATTTTGGCAAATTGGCTGTTCATTCTTGTCCACCATCATTTGCTTTTCTTACTGATTGGTAAGAGCTGTTTACACATTGACCCTGGCTCTTAGGTTGCAAGTATGGTTTTCTGAGTTTACTATTTGTCATTTCATTTTGCTAATTGTGGTTTCTGACACTGTTTCTAGCCAGAAGTGTGAATGTATATGTTTCCAAATATTTTTCCTTATTATTTCTGCTTCATTTATCTTGAGAAAATTCTCCCTCACTCAAAAGATCAAATAACCCAGTCTGTTTTGTTCTAATTCTATAATTGACTAATCCTTAGATGGATGATAGGTTTTGAGATTTTTCTTATGCTTAATGAAAATTTTCTAACAAATCAGCATTAGCATATTTTTCTTGTCTAATGGCTCTAGCTTTACTATCCAAATTATTAAAATTGATCTTAAGGATTCCAATTGATTCCTCACTTCAGGTTTTACAGACATATCACCAGAGGAGTTGAGGCTTGAATACCATAACTTCTTAACCAGCAATAACTTACAGAGTTATGTAAGTCTGTTTCCTCTTCATCATCCCCCTCAATGGCAGATGAGCTGTGAGTTCCTTTGTCTGTAGTGGCTTGCTTGTGTTTTGGCAGAGTTGCTGAGATCTAGATTTTTGTTTTTGTTTTTTTTAGAACAAGGCTAAGTACTTCCTTTGAAAACTGTTGATTATGTAAAATGATGTTATATTTTGACAGTAGTGACTAGGAATATCATTTTTGTTAAAATTGAATTAGCCACAGCCTAAAAATCAAATTCTTTCAACATTTGACAGACATGCATTAAGGAATCTTTTACGAGCAACTCCCCTGATGAATCAAAAAAAAATGCTAAATAGGATGCAGTCCATCATGTACAGATAAACATCATCACATCAGATTGAAAAATAAATAAAAATATAGGCTTGAGCAAGTTGGATTTCCTAAAGGACACAGTATGAGTTTGTGCTTTTTTATTGTCTGGCCATGGTCATGCATTCAGCTAGTACTCATGTTGGACTCCCGTCCGAGGATAGCCCACTCCGCTCCCGAGAACTTGTGCGCGTTGCCAGGTGCTGTGAGGGGTGGACGGACAGGGGCAGGGGAGTGGCCTTAGGCAGGTGCTGTGAGGGGTGGATGGACAGGGGCAGGGGAGCAGCTGCAGCAGGGCAGGGCAGGCCAGTGCAGGTTGTGCAAGTTACCCACCTGAGAACTGTTAAAGAAACTTGCCCAGATTTTGATGTTATTGAAGAAATTAACTGATACACTAAGTACTGAGTCATTATTTTTCTGTCTTCTCTCTTCAGCTAAATTCTGTGCAGCAATTAGTTAATCAGTGGAGCAACAGGGTAGATGAGCTGAAAACTATCAATGCCTCGACCAAAGCAGCCCTGGTGAGTAGTGGGCGTTTCTGCAGGGAGGGAGCTTGCCTGTTGGCTTTGGGGCAGAGGACACTTCTCCTTGGGTTTGGGGAGCAAATCAGACGTTGTGTGTCAAGAGGTTTTTTGTTTGTTTGTTTGTTTGTTTGTTTTTTGCAATCTTTCATAGTTAATTAGGGTAAAAAGTTTCCATGGCTATAGGAAAGTGGGTAAGACTATTATTTCCATATTGTTTCCTTCATGTTTAAAGGGGGGTGTTAAGGGAGAAGGTCGACCTGATTTCCCACCCTCTCCAAGTCCTGGATGTAGGGTATGCTCCGAGGTTCTTGCTCAAGTGGTTTTGATAGTTCACCAGTTAGGAATTGCTGCCAATCCTGCTACTCCAAGCACTATGAGGTCTTTGAAGAATCCACTGATTGACATAGTCCAGCATAGAGTCTCTGTTTGCCCCATATTTCGCTGCCAACATATAGCTGAGATGGTTGATTGACCTGTTCTGTCTTCTCTCTTTTCTTGGTTTGGGTTCTGAGTCCAGCATTCCAATTGGGGAGAACTCCAAAGAAACTTTGTAGGAGGTGTTCTCAGACCAGATTCTTGTATGTACTAGCAAGTACAGGGCCCGGCACAGTCCATCACCCTGATCAGCTGATGGTTGCAATCACTGGTTTGGTGCTGTTTTCAGTCCAGACTTCCACTGGTACCAATGGGTGTTGCAGTCCAGCCTGGTTCTGCCCAGCACATACTCGGCCCTCACATAAACAAGTGGGAGCTGCAGCCTAGTTGGAGCGACCCACAAGAACCCCCAGCAGGCCCACCCCCTACCCTGGTTTGCCAGTATGTGTAGCAGTAGTCCAGTCTGTCCCACACTCCATTCCACCCCAGCCCCTGTCCTGGTTTTCATGCCCTCTTGTGGGAGTGGTAACCCAAGAGGGAGGAGCCGACTATTTCCCTCCCAGGCCTCTCCCACTCCCAGATTATGCTCTCTCCAGGCAGTTCTGTGGTTTGACTTGACAAAACTAGCCCCCAGTGCCAGCTTCTGCCAGCTCATGCTGTGGTTAAGCCCAAACAACCCTCACCCACTCTAATTTTGTGTGCACCAGTAGGAATAATCAGCCCAGCCTGGCTTTTCCCTGATCTAGTCCACATGAGGCGCACAGGTCTTGTAGCCCTGCTTAGTCTGGTCTGCCCCCACCCCAGCTCATGCTCTCCAGTGGGAATAGCTGTCCAGCAAAGGAACCCTCCCTTATTCCCCTGCTGGCTCAATCCCCTCCCTTCCTGGTCCTCACACATGCTGGTTGGGCGCTGTGGTCACATCTGGTATAGGCAACCTCACCTTGGCATTCCATATTGTGCACTAGTTTGTGTGGCGACCAAACCCGGCTCGACCCACACTGTTCTGGTGCTTGGCTTTGCCAGTGGATGATGTGAACTGATTCAGCCTGGTCTTCCCCCGACCCATGCCAAATGTATGCCAGTGGGTAACTTGCCATGGCCTGTTCTGGGCTGTTTCCTATCATGTTTCTTGCGCTTACCTGTTGGATCTGTGTCCTGCCAGAGGAGTTGCCCAGGCTCCTCCATCAGAATATCTCCCCATGCCAGATTTTGCGCATAACAGTGGGTCCATGAGCCAGCCCTATTCAGTTCACCTCCTGTCCTAGCAAGAACAGTGGCTTTTCCTGACTGGCCTTCAACCCAAACTGGTCCTTGCTGTTGGATGTTTCAGCCCAGCCATGGCTCATCCATACCCACATATGGTTTGCACCTGGCTCAGTAGGGGTTGAGACCTTGCCTAGTCCATCGCACATCTACCCTTGTCCTCCAGGACACCAGAGGGTATTGGAGTCTGGCCCGGTTCAGTGTACCAAATCCCAGTCCACACTTGTGCCAAGGGAGACTACAACCATTTCCCGTTCAGAAGGCAGCCCCGATTCCAGCCTACACGCCCCTCGGTGGGAACCTCAACCCAGCTAGCATTGTCCCCTTAGCTCACCAACCAGGCCTGTTCCCAGCCATAGATCACGCGTATGCCAGTGGTTGCTCTGACTTAGCTTGGCTCAGCCCCTCACCTGTCCAGACATCTGTCTTAGACACTGTGGCTTAGAGTTCCTGGCTCATGTAGACCAGTAGGTCCAAGAGCCTAGCTCGGCATGAACTGTGCTCCCTCCTGGTCTCTAGTTTCGCTTGTGAGCTAAGGTTTGCTCAGTCCTGCCCGGTCCACCCTGTTCCATTACCAATTGACACATTACCCAGCTGTTGGAGCTACTTTTCCCAGCTTGTCTGACCCCCAGGTCTGGACCACGTGTGTCAAGAATTATAACACACACGTCCCCAAGATCGTGCCCTTGAGCATCAGGTCCTGGAATTTGCTTCCAGATAGGAAGCAGAGATGATTGTCACAGAGCCATGGCCCGGACTGGAACATGTTGCCTCTTCTGTTTCTGTCGATCAAACTGCAGTCTTTCTACCGCTGTAAAAATCCCTTGAGAACTTTATTCTAAAACAACTTTATATTTCTAATTTTAGTCATTCCAATTCCTCTGGCATGATTCTGCTCTAAAAGACCCAGGAGTAGCGTCTGCCTCCCATAGCAGCTGGCGGATGGGCCCAGCATCCTGCAGCTTCCAGAAACGAGTGCTTCTGGCCAGCTCTGATGCTCCTTTCTGTCACCTTCAGTTGTAGCTGTGCCATGGAGCTCTAGTGAGGTGTCTGGAAGTAGTCTGTCCCAGATGAGAGGTGGCCGTGGCCAGCACGGATGGGGCTGCTACACAGACTCCCCAGGGCCTCTGCTCCTAGCTCATGTCCTGGGGTCCCTCCATAGGTGAGGACCTGGGACAGGGCACCCACAGTGGGCATGACACATACACTGGCCCATGCCTTCCTCACCTAAGTGGTGGCTGCTCTGTGGCTAGCTTGTCTGTGTGGTCCTGAGGGTCAACAAGGAGAAGAACCAAACCAAAAAGAAAGTGTACAATGGCTTGTTTCCATTTCTGTGGAACTCCAGAAAAGGCAAATGTCAGCTGTGGTGACAACAGGAGAGTGCTGGCTGGAGCTAAGGTAGTTGGCTGGGAGGGGACAGTTTTAGGACTTTTTAGGGGTGACAGAAATATCCTCATGTTGATTGTGGTAGTTTGTTAAAACTCACTGAAATAGATCCATAAAAAGGGTGCATTGTGCTGTGTTTAAACTATACCTCATAAGTAGAGTTAATTTTACTATTGCTCTTGGGGCTTCCAAATAAGAGGTGCAGTGTCTGCTTAGTGTGACCAGGGCAGGCTTCCTGGAGTAAGAAGTCAGGAAAGAAGCTCCTAGAGAGGGGACTGGGGTTTCAGCGATGCAAGACATCCTTAAAGCAGGGATGGTGAGACCAGGAAGTTTTCCAAGGAAAAAGAAATATGCCATGAACTTTTCTGGTGACTTTTTGATAATATTGTTGTAGTCAAGCATTAAATTTCATCCCTTAGAGGTCTCTCTCTCTCTCTCTCTCTTGTCTAGATTTCTTAGTAAATGTAATTCTTCCCTTATAACATAGATACCAACATAGACTATTAATAATCTTTTCCTGAGGGCTGGTGGTATAGTGCAGCAGGTTAAGCCATCACATGCAAACCAGAGTGCCAGTTTGAGGCCCAGCTGCTCTGCCTCCCACACATCTGCTGCCGTTGCACCTGGGAAGGCGGCACAGTGCAGTTCCTTGGGCTGTCAGTGGGTACAAGGCGCCAGGCTGGCCCAGCCCTTGCTCTTGCCACCATTTGCTTGGGGAGTGTGAGTATTCAACAATGGAAGATCTCTCTGTCCTGGCCTCCCATCTTTGTTTCAAATAAGTAGATAGAGTGTGTGTGTGTGTGTGTGTGTGTGTGTGCGCCCATCCTTTAGGGGAGCAGGAGGCTAATCTAGCAGCTAAAATGCCTGACTGGGCCCCGCCTCCCAGGCCCTGCCTTTGATTCCCAGCTCTGGCTCTGGACTCCAGCTTCCTGCCTGTGCAAACCCTGGGAGGCAACAATCATAGCTCAGGTAATCATTCTGCCTCCTGTCACCCAAAGAGATACCTGGGTTGCATTTTCTGCACCTAGTCTCAGCTCTAGACCAACCCAGGCATTGCAGGCTTTTGAGAACTGAACCAATGAATGTGAGCTCTTGCTGTCTCCCAGATAAACTTAAAATAAATCAGTACGTAACTAAGAATAAGATAATTTCATGATTTTATGTGCTCATTGTAAAAAATTAGAAAAAAAAAAAATTAAGTGTAGCTAAGAGCCTGGTGCAGTAATGTAGTGGCTAAAGTCCTTGCCTTGCACGTGCCAGAATCCCATATGGGCGCTGGTTTGTTTCCTGGATGTTCCACTTCCCATCCAGCTTCCTGCTTGTGGCCTGGGAAAGAGGATGGCCCAAAGCCTTGGGACCCTGCACCCGTGTGGGCGATCCAGAGGAAGCTCCAAGCTCCTGGCCTCAGATCGGCTCAGCTCCAGCTGTTGCGGCCACTTGGAGAGTGAATCAGCAGACAAAAGATCTTCTTTTCTGTCCCTCATCTTTGTATATCTGACTTTCCAGTTAGGATAAGTAAATCTTAAAAAAAGGCATGCCAAAAATCACTCAGGGATTGGCTCTGTGGTATAGTGTGTTAAGCTGCCAGCTGCTGCGCCTTCCATTCAGCTTCCTGTTAATGTTTAGCCTGGGAAAGCAGGGGAAGGTGACTCTAGTCACTGAGCCCCTACCACCACATAGAAGGCCTGGATTCAGTTCCAGATTCCTGGTTTCAGCCTTGCCAACCCTGGCATTCTAGGAGTGAACCGGCCGATGGAAGGTAGATCTCTTTCTGTCTCACTCCCCCTCCCTGTCCCTCTCCCTTTGTTTCTCTCCGTGTGTGTGTGTGTCTCCCTCTCTGTCTTTCAAATATATATTTCTTAGACATTAATCATTTATCAGCTAGAAAAGCACCATTAACTTACTGATATGCATCTTTCTAAGCAAAGATTACTGATATAATCTTTCTAAGCAAAATTATATCATTAGTAGCTAAAATTACACTGTTTATTCAGTTGTAGCTGCCCTTTTCAACATCACATTATGGGCATTTAACTTCACACTAAGCCATCTGGTCATCTCCATGCCTTTCTTGAGAGAGCTGGAGACAGATCAGCAGGCTGACTGACTCCCCACACCTCTGCAGTGGGCCAGGCTGAGCCAGACTGCAGCTGGGAGCTGGGAACTCCATCCAGGTCTCCCGCGTGGCTGGCACCTGTCGCCTCCCAGGGTTCAGGAAGCTGAAATCTCCTAGCAGAATGGGTGTCAGACCCAGGCATTTCCACATGGGATTAAAGCACCCGAGCCAACAAGCTAACCACTAGGCTAAACATCCAGCCCATAACTTCAAGTTTTCTTTATTAAAGGTTTATTTGTAAACTGAAACGCAGAGGTGCAGAGGGGAGGAGAGACACTTTTATGTACCGAGTCACTGAGCTGAGCTGCTCAGTGTGGAGGAAAGGTGCTGGAGTTCCTCCGCAGGCCCTTTATTCCTTGTGTGCTTTTTCACAGCTCTCTGATACAAAGGATGGAATGAGTGAAGCAGCACCTGCATTGGGCTTTGGCAGTAGCCAGACGACTTTCGGGTCACCTGGTAAGTGGCAAGATTCACAGCTTCACTGATTTAGAAAAGCAACCTCAAGGGCTTCCAGTTCCAAAGCCTGGATGACGTCTGGGAAGCCAGCATGTTGAAGAGCTGGCTGCTTCATCCAGCAGTTATGAGGGATGCCCACAATGGACAGGGGTCTGAGAGAGTCCGCAGCCCACGCTTTAGACATAGTGCAGGAATGACCTCAGAGTTTCACGGGAATCCATAGCTAAGGTCGTGGCACTTCCGGGAGCTTTCTCATTGCTGGGTACACTGGCACAGCACTGTCATATGACAGCTCCTGTGAGATGGGGTGGCATCTTCCTCTTTGGGGTGACAAGCTGCAAATGGAAGCCCCACCCCCAGTCCCTGAGCTTTTCCCTGGGGTTGGGGTCAGTCTCGGTGGACATGAGACAATGTAGCAAAAGAGACAGGGCTGAGGAGTGTGGTGGGTTCACTTTCCAGTCAGCTGCTCCACCTGCAAGCACCAAGCATGGCAGAAGTGAAGCCTGAAAGAAGTGGTGTCTCCGTGTTTTCCAACTGTAATGAGTGTTTCCCCTGTATTTTGTAGGTTTTCCCGTGAAAAGCAGCAGTGATAATGCTCAGGCCTTTAACTTTAAGCTCAGTTCTGGATTTGGCACCACCCCCTCGGGAGGCCCTGCAGTGTTTGGGGGTCCTCCAGCCTTTGGGGTGGGCCCTGCTGCTGGCGCTGCCTCCACACCCTCCTTTGGGTTTGGGAAGCCCGAAGTCACATCCGCTGCTGCCTTCTCTTTTAAAAGCCCCACAGCTTCCAACTTGCAGTCACCAGGTTTTTCGGGATTTGCAGCGTCCTCAGCGGCAGGCGCTGGCGGAGCGCCCGGAGCCCCTGCCTTCGGTAGCAGCGCGTCTGCAGCTGGTTTCGGTCAGGTGGGCTCGCAGTCGCACGCTGCCTTTTCCAAGCCATCCAGCAACATCTTTGGCAGCAGCAGCTCCTCCTTCTCCCTCCCAGCCTCAAATGCCACTGTCGCGACAGACAACACGCTGTTCACACCCAAGGACCAGCTCACCACAGAAGAACTGGAGCAGTTCCAGTCTAGGAAGTTTACTTTGGGAAAAATCCCGCTGAAGCCGCCACCCCTGGAGCTTCTAAATATTTAAAAGATGCAATTGCATACAGACAAGAATGTCTTCAGTTATTTTGAGTGGTTCACATAAACACATACATGTATGTTAGACATACACATATGAACAGGGAATAAATAAACTTACAAATAACTTCGGGGGGTTTGAATTTTAACTTGTCTAAAAGTATTTAAGTAAAGCAACAAACATACTTGGCAAGGAAGGGAAATTTTGTACTATAATTATGAATACAGCTGAAAAACTATGAAATGAATAAAGTACTTGTCTGCTGTCTACCATATGGCAGACTCACCCTTTCAAATGTGCTTTTGTTTCTCGGGGAAGGTGATGATCGTTAGGGAAACACTCAGATGTTTAGCTTACTTGTGGAATGTGCATCAGTAGCAGGACTTCGTGTAAGGAATCAGACAGCAATAGCCATTTTTGTTTTTTTTTAAAGATTTATTTTTATTATTTTTTCATTGGAAAGGCGGATATACAGAGAGGAGAGACAGAGGAAGATCTTCCGTCCGATGATTCACTCCCCAAGTGAGCGCAACGGGCCGATACTATGCCGATCCGAAGCCAGGAGCCTCTTCCGGGTCTCCCGCGCGGGTGCAGGTTCCCAAAGCTTTGGGCCGTCCTCGACTGTTCTCCCAGGCCACAGGCAGGGAGCTGGAAGGGAAGCGGGGCTGCCGGGATTAGAACCGGCGCCCATATGGGATCCCGGGCGTGCAAGGCAAGGACCTTTAACCACTTGCGCCACCGCGCCGGGCCCAGCAATAGCCATTTTTAATCTCAGGAGTGATGACAGCATGCATTTTTCAGACCCAGGGAGAATTCACCCTTCATTATTTCATTCCCCTCTCGAGGACTGCCATTCACATGAGGTTTCTTCCGTAGCTTTGGGCTGATTTTGAACTTGGCTTCGTTCTCACTTGGCTATTGCTCACAGTAGTCATCAGGTGGCAGGCTTGTGAAAGGAACAGAGTGAATGAGCAGTATGTGTGTGGTGGGGTCAGCTCTCTGGCTGCTGTGCCCCGGGCTGCTGCTAAGATTCCAAGACAGGTTTAGGCCTCCCTGCGTGCTCAAGCAAGGCCTGGATGCTGAGTCAACGCTCGGGTGCCACAATTCCTGTGCTTGCGAGGGCAGTTTCCTGCCATGGGTCTGGTATTGTGCTGGTAGGTTGAAGCAAAACATCATACCCAGTAGGGGATATCCCATCCAACCTCAGCAGATCCAAGTCCCCTGGCACACCTCTTGAAGAACTGTCCTGAAATTCCCGTGTGTAGGATAGGACCTACAGCTGGGATATGTTTGCTTTTTGTTGCTGTGGTTTCTTTTTAATAAATGTTCAGGGTAGCTTAATAATGGCGAACAACCCATTGTCTATCAGTGTGAACAGATATATTGTGGTGTGTCCCTTAAACAAAAGAGGGGTTAGTGATAAAGCAATGTGGATCAGTATTAATCATGTTGAGCAGAAGGAGTCAGACCCCATGAAAAAGAAATGTAACATATAATCTGTAGAATGTGACTTGGTGATTGCCTGGAAGACTGGGGTGGGGAGGGCCGGGCTTCTTAAAGAAACCAGAGGCAGCTTTGGGGATGATGGTCAGGTTCACCGTCTTCATTGCAGTTGGCTTCATGAATGGATACGTATGTCAAAACTCATTAAATTGTATGCTTTAAATATATTGTGCCTAAAGTATACCTCAATAAAACTATATAACAATGAACTAAATTTAAATAACATGTGGAAAAGGGGGAAGAGTACCTTAACACGTAGTCTAGCAATTCCACTTCTGGGTTAAACCAAAGGAACGGAAAGCAAGGAAAGATCTGCACACCTGTGTCTTCACAGCAGCCAAGTAGAGTCAGGTGAACTGAGCCGGGAAATGGCGAGCATTCGCTGACTTCATCCTGGGCTAGCATCACAGATCTAGAGGAGGGTGTGAAATTGAGAGAAGCTGTAGCTGGTAAGCAGCCAAGAAACCTTGGCCATGGCCTTGACAGGGTTTTAAGACCTCCTTAAGCCCTAGATTTTTGGAACTGTTGCCAGGCTGTTGGGTTTTGAAACAAAAAATGCACTCCTGATGATTTAGGGTTGGCTTCCAAAGCAAGTTTTCATTGGGCGTTGTGACCTGGGGAGGGTTTTGGAAGATGTGGGTGTTGAGACTTTCCCACTGTTCTAGTGTGAAGCTGGTTCTACTGCAGCTTACAGTTGGTGCATTTGTGTGTGAAGAGTTCACTGGGGCTTTGGTCCTTTAACGTGAGAACAGCCCTAAGGCAGCAGACTGCAGGAGGACTCACCACCAGTATCCTAGAGCACAGGGGCAGTCAAACTCGAGCCTTTTAGAGGCCTGATGGAATCCACCTGTGACTCCTTAGGAGTCAAGCCTACCTGCCTCCATTAAAAAAAAAAAAAAAAAAGGCAGGGTGTGTGTGTATAAGAAGGCATTACTTGAATTATCAGCTGTTTCAGAAACCACTTCTTAGTTGTTTCTGTAAATCAGTGGCTCCTAGACATGGTCCCGTGTCAGAAAAGGGTGGCCCGGTTTGGATGGTCACTCGTCAGTATTACAGGCCCATCCAGTGCAAATGCTACCCCAGTGCATCTATCCTAGCAACACCTGTGCAGTGGCTCGAGCTCAGGCCCTGAGGGATTGCAAGAAGTCGCAGACAGCGGGGTGAGATCTCTCACGGAGCTCATCGCCAAAGAGGAAGGGGAGCAAGGACAGGAACCTACGCACAGATTCAGACGGTAACAGGTAAGGAAAGTCACTGCAAGATGTCAGCATGCTGTGAGGGATTTACCTGCGGGTTAACTTGCAGGGGCAAAGCACACTAGCAGTTCTGACGGGGAAGTGGAGTCCCGATGAGAAGGGGCAGCAGCTGACGCAGCAAAGAGGCGCCTGGGAAGGTGAAAAGCTCTTGCTCTCCTAGGGAAACTTTAGTAGGTGGACAAAATTGGACAGCTTGCCTAGTCTAAGCCTTTTCTCTATCACCTAGCAATTGTGTGAAGACTAAATGAAAAGAATCTAAAGTGCCTAGCAAAGAGACTTGCTTGATACTGTCATTCAGTTAGAATATTTAATATAATTGAAGTTACATAGAGGGGTGGGCACCATGGTGTAGTACGCTAAGCCTGAGGTACTGGCCTCCCATATGGGTGCTGGTTCAAGTCCCAGCTGCTCCACTTCTGATTCAGCTCCCTAATAATGTACCTGGAAAAGCAACACAAGATGGCCCAAGTCCTCGGGTCCCTGCACTCACACAGGAGACCTAGAAGAAGCCCCTGGCTGTCAGCATCAGACCGGCCCAGTTCTGGTCTTTGTGGTCATTTGGGGAGTGACCCAGCAGATGGAAGATTCTCTGTGTCCCCTTCTCTCTGTAAATCTGCCTTTCAAACAAAAGTATATTTAAAAGTCACATAGAAAGACTAAAAACAGTGTTATACCTTTCCAGTAGCGTTCTATTTAAAATTTATTTGTAATTTGAGAGGGACTGAATACTTCTATCTGCTGGTTCACCCTCCCCCTCAACAGCCATCACTGCTCCCTTCTGGGGTCCAAATTAGCAGGAAATGAGTCAGGAGTGAGAACTGAGAATTAAACTTAGGTACTCCAATCTGAGCATCCTTTTTTTTCTTTGTAAAGAGAGGCCTTTTGTTCCATCTTCTGTTCCTTGGGCGGGTTCTCCAGCAGGACCGGGAGGCTCTGAGATGACAAGTGAAATCAGTTCAGTGGTTCTACAGTTATTCTCACATGATCAGGACAAGTGGCAACTCAGCTTTTTAGTTCTTTAGAATACAGTTGTGAAGGAGTAGCCAATGCTGCAGGATAGTAGATAAAGCTGCCACCTGCAGCATCAGCATTCCATATGGGTGCCAGTTCGTGTCCCAACTGCCCCATTCCTGATAAAGCTCCTTGCTAATACACCTGCAAAAGCAACAGAACAACCCCAAAGGCTTGAGTCTCCATGCCCACGTAGGAGACACAAGAGAAGCTCCTGGCTTCAGACCAGCCCAGGCATGACCATTGTATCCATTTGGAGACTGAGCCAGCAGGTGGAGAATCTCTGTCTTTCCTTCTCTCTGTAATTCTGCCTCTCACATGAGGTAAATCTTTTCTGGGGATGCAAACACTTGGACCATCCTCTGCTGCTTTTGCAAATGTATCAGCACATGAATTGGTTCCCATATGGGATGCTGGCACCAGAGACGGAGGCTTAGCGTACTATGCTACAGTGTCGGCCTTATGTAAATTTTTTTAAGAATATGGTCATGAGCTGCAGAACCTCAGGCTTCCTATACAACAGCAGTTCCATAAATGAACATGAAACTTAAAATTCCTATCACCTCGTGGTGCATCAACTAATGCTGTATGTAGCAGAACATGTGCCTAGGGTGTTTGTGGCAATGTCAGTGTATCAAGCATGTTACACACATTTATATATACTACAGAGCACTTGTCAACAGACAACTATGTTTCTGGCTCCTGAATTTGCTGCCCAATACTTTCCATTGTTCGAGTGCATTCCTGTTCTTGCAAATCCCAGTTTATCCTGAGACTGCGCTGTGATAGGCACTAGCTCATCTCATGTTGATGGTGTTCTTGATGACAAGAGACCATGCTGAGTGAGTGACCTCTGCCACCCTGGAACGTGAGTGAACTCTGGTGTTCTCAGTGGCTACTCAGAAATGCACCTCTCAGAAGGTATTATGTCATGAGGCGACTGGTAGCCAGCACAGTGTCTTTCCGCATCCCTGCACCTCCAGCGTTCATTTATAGTTGATTTCCTTTCCTGCGTTCTGTTCCTTAGGTAAACTTGTTACGACTTACACATTGGTCTAAGTTGTAATGTGTGCATCCTAAGGGTTGACAGATGCCCACACCTGTGAGAGATCACCACCATCCTCCAGCCCCTCAAGTTTTCTTGGATCCCTTACCGACCAAGGCTCCCTCCTGCCAGTCCCAGGAAATCCGCTGATTTATGTCTTTAGAGAAGAGATTCCACTTTCTAGAATGTTCCCTCATTTGTATAAGGAACCACAAAGCACGGGTCTTCACTGCTATCACCAGCGTATGTTGGGACAGTTACTCTACGGTTGTGCATGTCTGTTGTCTCCCTCTTGTTTAAGTGGCTGGCCGGGAGCCGTTGAGTGGGTTGACCACACCGGGTTTATCCATCCACCTGGGCTGGATGCAGCTACCAACATCTGTGTCCACTCTGTGTGTGGACACAATCTCCTTACAGAGCTTTCCCCCAGGGAGAGGGACGCCAGCTGGATACAATAACTCCTGTCCTCTTCCTCTCTGGACTCCTTGGGAGCCTTCCTGGCTCTTCCCTCTCCTCTCATTCTTGCCCTGGCCACCCTCTGACTGCCCTCCCCATTCCCCATCCCCACCCCCAAGCAGGATATGACCTTGCAAAACGCCCCAGGACACTGGTGAAAGCTGTGCTGGACCCTGGATGTGGCCAGTGCATGCTGGGGGTGTGATCTCCACCAACAGGGGCTCTGGGCATTGTGGAATCTTGCCCCATTTCATTTGTCTCCAGTGGTTTTTGTTTTGGGGGGATTTTGTTGTTGTTGTTGTTTTGCTTAAAGATTTATTTATTTTTAGTGGAAAGTCAGATATACATAGAGGAGGAGTCCACTGATTTGATCCCCAAGTGGCTGCAATGGCCAGAACTGAGCCAGTCTGAAGTCAGGAGCCAGGGGTTTCCTCCAGATCTCCCATGCGAGTGCAGGGTCCCGAGGCTTTGGGCCTTGGGTCATCCTCTACCACTTTCCTAGGCCATAAGCAGGGAGCTAGGTGGGAAGCTGGGCCACTGGGATTGAACTGGTTCCCATATGGGATCTGGGCCACATACAAGGCAAGGACTTTAGCCACTAGGCTACTGTTAGAGGCCCTATTAATTAATTAATTAGTTTGAAAGGCAAGAAAAAGAGGGAAAGGACAAAGATCATCTACTTGCTGGTTCACTTCCCAAGGGGCCACAGTAGCCACAACTGGGCTAAACTGAATCCAGGAGCTAGAAGCTTCTTGTAAATCTCCCACATCGGTTGGCAAAGGCACAAACACTTGCGCCATCCTCCACTGCTTTCCCCAAGCCATTAGCAGGAAACTGGATCAGAAGCAGAGCAGCTGGGACATGATTTGGAGCCCAGATGGGACCCCTGCATTGTGGGCAGCAGCTTTCCTCACTATGCCACAATGCCAGCCTTGTGTTTCAAGCACTTCTTACATTCTAAAGCTGTTCCCCTACCTGCTGTTCAGTTCCTGCCAAGACTTCTACCCAGCTAGTTGGGCCCGGCGCTGTGGGCTAGTGGCTAAAATCCTCACCTTGAATGTGCCAGAATCCCATCTGGGTGCCAGTTCTAATCCTGGTAGCTCCACTTCCCATCCAGCTCCCTGCTTGTGGCCTGGGAAAGCAGTGGAGGACGGCCCAAAGCCTTGGGACCCTGCACCAATGCGGGAGACCTGGAAGTAGTTCCTGTATCCTGGCTCCGGATTGGCAATAGCACCGGCCGTTGTGCTCACTTGGGGAGTGAATCATCGGACAGAAGATCTTTCTGTCTCTCCTCCTCTCTGTATATCTGACTTTGCAATAAAAATTAAAGAAATCTTAAAAAAAAAAAAAAAAAGACTTCTACCCAGCTAGGCCTGTTCCTCCCTTCTTGGACAGCAATTTTGTTCCAGTGTGCACCTCATCTTCTGGCTTCTCCCACATCACCTCTTGCCTGCCATCAAGAACCTCATCCCCCACTAGATGACAGAGCAACCGGGTAGGCAGAGCTAGGCCTATCCGACCAGAATAGGAAACCCAACATCATACAAGGTCAATCCCCCAGAGCTTTTCTACTTTTACATTTTTTTTTTTTAAGTTGGAGAGTCTCTTGCGGGCTAAGGATTAGTGCTGGTTGGAATGGTCAGGAACAGGAACTGGACTTATGGCTAAAAACACCTAGACTAATTGGACTCAGCTGTATTCATTATCCTGCTAAATGAGAATATGGGAGGACGAGTATATAAGGAAAGGTGAAGGAGCAATAAAGAGAGACTTCGCAGAGACTTCTACCATCACTGGTCTCCTACGGATGCTTCATCCCCAGACCCTCTCTGTGTCCACGTTATTGTCTCTGCTGGCCAGAGTGGTGACCCAAAATGGTGGCAGAAGTTCCAAACCCTTTTCCATATTCACCTTCCGGCCAAATGGAAAGAGAACATCTCTGAGCGGCCTGGCGAAGGCCACTTGGCTACCTTCTCTGCTAGTCCCACTGACAGTGCTACAGCCACTGCAGAGCAGGCAGAAGGGAGCCAGGGAAAGGCAATCCCTAAGCGCTGGGCGTGGCTGCTGAGGGTTTTTGTAGGACCTCAGGGTTGAATGGCAGCAAGTCACAGACTGACCCATCCCCAAAGAAGGTAAGGACTGAAAAAGTAGGGTCTGTTCTGAAAGGAGCAGAGCTGAGTGACCAGAGAGAGACTGCTCCGTAGCACAGAAAGACAAGGAGGCATTCTAGAGTCTTCTGATACGACACTGTGTCGGAGTCCCTGTTCTTTTGTTTGTTTACTTGGGTAATCACTGTTGAACGTTTCACCCCCTCCCCGCTAGTCAGCATTTAGTCCCATGAGTTTCCTGTAAATCTGACCACAGTTTGGCCCAAAGCCCAGCTCAGACCTCAGACATGATTCATTACCTCTTGAATGCAGGGGGATTCCTCAAGGACCAAGGGGGGCCTCCCTTTGTTGATAGGGTCAGCTAGCTTCGGTGGGGTTCAGGCTACAAAACTATCAACTCTGACTCCACGAGAGTCCATGACAATTAACGCAGTTAATTGTCAAATTCATTACCCACCAAATGTTCTAAACTCACGCTATTTGTGCACTAGATTTCCATGTAAAACGTATGCTTGTGGTATTCACGAGGGAGGGGACAGGGAGGTTGGATGTGTTTGAATCCCTGTTAAGGTATGATTTACATACAAGACAATACACCTGTTCCCGGTGGTGTTTGGGAAGCTTTGACAACCATATATACCTGCACAGATGTCACCGCTCTCAAAATGGGGAGCTCCTCCATCACCCCCCAGAAAGTCTTCCCTTTATAAGCAGTCTCCCATCCCAGGCCCCCCAGCCCTACCCCCGGACCATGTCAATGGCTGATCTGTTTTCTGACACTCTGGGTCAATGTGCCCTGTTGAAGCTCATGTTGTGTCTGCCACCAGCATACTGCTTTTGCAATTCATGTGTGTCATTATAAGATGAAGAGTTTGTGCTGAGTTTGATCAAGAGTTTAGCTCCCAGAGTTGGTTGATCTGTTCACTTGTCAACAGGCTCTTCTGATTATTATCAGTAGCATTGCTGTGAAGATCCATGAGCATGTTTGGAGTGGGCCTAGCTTTCCATCTCTCTCCTGTAGACTCACAGAAGTGGGACAGATCATATAACCAGTGCATGCCTTTTAAAAACAGGTTTATTTTATTTATTTGAAAGGTTAAGTTGGCAGAGAGAGACACAGGTTTTCCATCTGCTGATTCACTCCCCAGATAGCTGCAACAGGCAAGGATGGGCCATGCTGGGGCTGGGATCAGGAACGCCAGCAGATCTCACATGTGGGTGGCAGGGGTCCAAGCATTTGGGCTAACTCCTGCTGCCTCCGCCTTAGCAAGGAGCTGGATCAGGAATAGCCAGGGCTCCGTCCAAGTCAATCCAGTCAATTATGCCCTTGACCCCAAGGTTTAAATGCTTGCTTCTGGTTAGCGTGTGCTCAACAATGAAGTGTCCAGATGCAGCAAAAAACAAAAACCTGAGACATTCAGTTAAGTGTGAATTTCAGATAAGCAGTGGAAAACGTTCAAGTAGCATTTTGGATATACAAATACTAGAAAATTATTTGTGGTTTATCTGAAATTCACATTTAGCTGGATGTCTTGTGTTTTTTTTTTTTTAAATCTAACAACCATGTTGTATTTTCTTGAGAAAAAAGTTTAAATCTCCAAATTTGATGATACCTGGTCCCATCAAATTTTACTTAATAATCACTCTAGCTTGTGATAATAAGTTCCAGCAAATAGAGAAACTGCATCTTTGAAGGTGAATGCCAAATATCCCAAGAGCCACAAAAAGCTGATCCCCACCCCCGGCCCCCCAGCGGCGCAGGTGAGCAGCTAGAACTCCACTTTCTGGCATGCCACCCACCGTGAGGAGCAACTGCGGACGCGGGCGGGGGGGGGGGGGGAAGCCCCCGGGCTGTGAGCAGGTGGGAGAGCAGCCCCCCACAAGCTTGCAGGAACCCCTCACGCTGCACCCCGGCTCATCCCCTGGCCGCACGCATGTCGTCTGGGTGGTTTTCCCACGCCGACTGAGCAGACGCCTTCCTACCAGCCCTCCGTGTCTGTGCTCCCGCAGCTCTTTCTTCATCAGCTTTGTCGGGCGCGTGACTGCTGAGTTGTGCTTTTTCTGATTTTAAGGAAATTTTGGTCCCACCACCATGGGGTCACGTGGTGTTGTCAGGCTGGAGAGACAACCCTGGAGGCTTCCTGGCTCAGCCGCATCTGGAGCCCCCTCTCAAACACAAAACCCTTCCATTTTATTATTACAATTATTATTTTAAAGCTAAGTCAGCCCCTTGAGGATTAGTCTTAAAAAAAAAAAAAAGATTTAGGGTCCTTGCACAATAGCCTAGTGGCTAAATTCTCACCTTGCATGCACTAGAATACCCATTGGTATCCTGGCTGCTCCACTTAACCTTCCACCTCTCTGCTTGTGGCCTGGGAAGGCAACAGAAGAAGGCCCAAAGCCTTGGGACCCTGAACCCTATGGAAGACCCAGAGGAGGCACCTTTAAAAATACAAAAAAAAAAAAAAAACCTGTAATTTATTTGTTGGAAAGACAGGGCTACAGAGAGGAGAGAGAGAAAAAAGAGAAAGATCTTCCATCTGCTAGTTCCCTTCCCAAGTGGCCCACAATAGTTGGAGCTGAGCTGATTTTTTTTTTTTTTTTTTTTTTTTTTTTTTTTTTTTTTTTTATTATTGTTGCTTACATTGTATTGTGTAGTACAGTTTCATAGGCGCTAGGGATTCCCCCCACCCCTCCCATACCCCTCCCCCCATGGTGGATTCCTCCACCTTGTTGCATAACCATAGTTCAAGTTCGGTTGAGATTCATTGCTTGCAGACACATGCCTAGCATAAAGTTCAGCGTTTTATTGTCCAGATAAGTTCAGTAGCCTCTTGGGGAGACCTTCTATGGTCTGAAAATAGGTCTAACAGAGTAAAGATCCAGTCAGTTAAAAGCCCCAACGAGGCCACAGTATCAATATACAACATTATGGAATTAATTGACATAGTATTGGGTAAACAATATGTTAAAAATAATGCAAGTTCCCTTCTTCGAAACATCTGGGTTGAGACAGTATCAATGACAGGTTCAAAAAAAAAAAAAAAAAATAACAAACAACCAAACAAAAAATTACAGGTTAAATCAAGGCAAACATGTGGTATCTAATCTTTTGGGATTCGCTCATTTCCCTTAGCATTATAGTTTCCAGTTGTACCCATTTAGCCACAAAGAACTGCATTTTGTTTTTTTTAATAGCTGAGTAGTATTCCATGGAGTAGATGAACCAAAGCTTTCTTATCCAATCTTCTGCTGATGGGCATTTCGGTTGCTTCCATGTTTTTGCAATTACTGATTGTGCTGCAATGAACATAGGGATGCATGTTGGTTTGTCGTAAAACAGGTGTTTTGGATATATTCCTAGGAGTGCTATTGCTGGGTCATATGGTATGCAGATTTTGAGTTGTTTGAGTGTTCTCCAGACTGATTTCCATAAAGGCTGTACCAATTTGCAGCTCCACCAGCAGTGGAGTAGGGTTCCCTTTTCCCCGCATCCTCGCCAGCAAGCGTCGTTGGTGTTCTTGTTTATGTGGGCCAATCTTACTGGTGTTAGGTGGTACCTCATCGATGTTTTAATTTGGATTTCCCTTATTGCTAGGGAGCTGGAACATTTTTTCATATCATACTGAATGGAGAAAAGCTAGAACCCTTCCCACTGAGATCTGGAACAAGACAAGGGTGCCCGCTATCACCACTGCTATTCAACATAGTCCTAGAGGTACTTGCAGAGGCCATAAGACAAGAAAAAGAAATCAAAGGCATACGTATAGGAAACGAAGAAGTCAAGCTTTCACTATATGCAGATGACATAATCCTATACATAGAAAAACCAGGAGACTCAATACAGAAACTGCTAGAACTTATACGAGAGTTTGGCAGAGTGGCGGGGTACAAAATTAACGAACGAAAATCAACAGCCATAGTGTACGCAAATAACACCAAGATGGAAGAAGATCTAACCAACAGGATACCATTCAAAATAGCAGAGAGAAGTATGAAGTATTTGGGAATAAATCTAACCAAAAGCGTAGGAGACCTATTCGAAGAAAACTACAAACTATTTAAAAAGGAAATTGAACAAAACCTCAAAAGATGGAATAACATCCCGTGCTCCTGGATAGGCAAAATCAATATCATTAAAATGTCTATACTACCACAAGCAATATACATTTTCAATGCAATTCCAATCAAATTGCCCAAAACATTCTTCACGGAACTGGATACAATGATTCAAAAGTTCATCTGGAAGCACAAAAAACCACGAATAGCTAGAACCATCCTGAAAAATAAGAAGTCAGCAGGGGGAATCACAATCCCGGACCTCTGGACATACTATAGAGCAGTGGTTATCAAAACAGCCTGGTACTGGCACAAAGACAGAAAGGAAGATCAATGGAATAGAATAGAAGCACCAAAAGGGAACCCACACAAATACAGCCAATTAATCTTTGACAAAAAGACCAATGACAACTCAAGCAAGTGGGAAGGCCTCTTTGGTAAATGTTGTTGGGACAACTGGCTGATAGCCTGTAGAAACAAAAAAATAGACCCACATCTATCACCATACACTAAGATCCAATCTACATGGATAAAAGACCTAAACCTACATCCAGAAACCTTCAAACTCTTGCAAGAAAATGTAGGAAATACCCTGCAAGACCTAGGAGTAGGCCCCGACTTTCTAAGAAGGACACCAAAAGCAATAGCAGTTGAGAACAGAATAAACAAATGGGACCTCATCAAACTAAGAAGCTTCTGTACAGCAAGGGAAACAATCAACAAAGTAAAAAAGCAACCCACAGAGTGGGAGAAGATCTTTGCACACGATATAGGCGATAGGGGGCTAATTTCCAGGATATATAAAGAACTTCAAAACAACCAAAAAACCAAAACAAACAAGCCACTCAAGAAATGGGCACGGGAAATGGGCAAACATTTCACAAAGGAACAAGTCCAAATGGCAAACAAACATATGAGCTGATTTTTAAACCAGCAGCCTCCTCCAGGTCTCCCACGTGGGCACAGGGTCCCAAGGCTTTGGGTTGCCCTCTACTGCTTTGCCAAGGCCACAGACAGGAGCTGCATGGGAAGTGGAGCAGCCGGGAATCCAACAGGTCTCAGATGAGACACCTACATCCCAGTTAGCAGCTTAACCCACTGGGCCCACAGTGCTGCCAGAAGCTTCAGTTAATACAGCCCTTGTGTGGGCAGTGCCCCGATCCTGCCACATGTGGCACCTCCCGGAAGGCTGTTCTCTCTGCTCATGCCATCTGATGAAGCCATTGTCATTGTGGTCATGGACATCATGCCCTTTGGGTCAAGCCTCAGTTTTGAAGCCCTAGAACGTAGCTGTGCTACACCCACGTGTCCAGCTAGTCCTGCTCTCCATTCCCTGCCTCATTTTGTTGCTGATAAAACTTTTTCTTGACCTTGCAGAACATTTATTTCTTCATCTTTTGTTTTTCTCTTGATTTCTCTCCCTGGTTATGCCACGCCCCCCAAAATGCCAGCAACCCACTTTCCAGCTGCCAAACACACATCCTCCGCATCCACATCAAGCAGGGTGTAAAAACCACTCGGAAATCTCCCTGTCCCTTTCTGATAAATCCCCTCTTCATCCCATCGGGATGCTCAGATGCATGGGGGTCCCGAGCGTAAACCTGCAGCCCACTTAGGGATCCCGCTTTCCTCTGGCCTCAGCATTTGTTGATGTTGTTACTGGGGAAGCACAGCGGCCAGGTACTATTCCTGAGATACAGAACACAAAACCATGTGCCGACATTGTTTCCAGAGGACTGCATGAGCTCCGCCCCGTCCACGCACGGATGTATGTGTTGTAAAGGATTCATTTCATTAGAAGAAACCTAGAAACCCAGGGGTAGTTTGAAGGGTATAGGCTCTACCTTGTGATTATTGGGTTTTTCAAAACCTCATATTTTTTTTTCCAGGTTTGTCTACATTAGCTAAGTATAGTCACCCATGTATACATCACATTTAAGAAGCAGGGCCTAATGTTGTGGCATGGGTGGAGCTGCCGCTAAAGGTACTGCTCCACTTCCAACCTAGCTCCCTAATCCAGCTCCCTGCTGATGTTCCTGGGAAAGCAACAGCAGATATCCCCAGTGCTTGGGCTCTGGCACCCACATGGGATATCCAGAGGAAGCTCCAAACTTGTGGCTTTTGTCTGACCTAGCCTCAGCCATCGAGACCATGTGGGGGTGAACCAGTAGATGAAAGACTTTTCTCTCTCTCTCTCTCTCTCTCTCTCTGTGTACTCTGACTTTCAAATAAATAAATGAATTTTTTTAAAAAAAGGAAATGAAAGGGAAAGTTATTCAACACAGAATAAAATTTCAAAGTAAGTTACTCATGTTTAAAACAGGAGAAAATCCAGCTGGTCTGCTTTGATTAATTAAGGTGGATTCCATGCACAAAGGCAAGCTGGATTGACATGCTGGTTTTGGTCACTTCCGGTTTTTATTATTATTATTTATTTTTGACAATCTTTACATGTTTAATTAGGGCACAAAGGATCAAGTGCTACAGGAAAGTGGGTAAGACTATTATTTCCACATTCTCTTTGTTTCTGTATCTGCGGTCAAGGGGGAGATAAAGGGAAAAGCCCCACCCAGCCTCCCCCCCATCCCAGGCACCTGATGTGGGGCATGCTCCTAGGGTCTTGCTCAAGTGATTTTGATAGTTCAACAGTTATGAATTGCTGCCAGTCTCACCAGGTCACTTCCGTTGATGGTATTCACTGATGTCCCAGTCTGTAGTGATGTGTGGATATCCCAAGGCTCACCACAGCCAACAACCTGATCCAGGGTCAGGGTTCCCTTTCAGTGTGTCCCAGAAGGTGGTACACCTGCTACCAGGGTGATACATGGTAAGGCCAGCCACTGTTCTCTCAATTTAGTAGGTAAATATTTCTCTCTCTCTGTCTCTCATTTCTTCCTTCCTTCTCTCCCTGCTCTATCTTTCCCAAAAGCATCATGGTACCTCTGAGTTGAGGAATGCAATACCTGTGCCTCATCCCTCCTCCTTCCACCTGTATATCAGAGCCAGCTCACTTTCAGGCTGGCTTCCTGGGGAGCTGGGGCAGCAAAGCCAAGCAGTTGCAGTTAGACATTGGGAAGGACACTGGGCACTTATCCAGAGACCAGCAGCTGGCCTGGCATTGTCTTACTTTTGAGAAAGAGGAAGAGGGGTGCCATGATCGCCTGTCCAGGACCCGAGCAGCTGACTTGATGTCACAGGGCTCCTCAGCCTGGCGGCGTTTCAACACTAGGCTCAGGCCCCTGTGGCGCATATCCCGTGACTCCTCGGGACTTGCCCCAGTGCCTCTCCTGCCAGAATTCTCTTGTGAGCAATACTGTGTGTGTGTGTGTGTGTCTGAGCAGGCCCTGAAATCTGTTTAATTTTTAATTGAGATTTTACAGGAAGAACATACTTAATTTTACAGGTTTTGATTGATTTTTACTAATTGATGATATTGTACACTAGTGAATAATAAAAAAAAAAAAAGCAGGAGCAAGAAGACGGGGAGGGGAGCTGAAGCTGAGGGCCATAACCCAAATGTGTACTGCGTGGGCTCCAGGCTGGCTGCTGGTGGCACAGTCAGCCCTCGGCTGTTTAACAGCGAGATAAGGAAGGCAACAGGGAACTGTAAGGCTCACAGGCTCCTTGGCATCTTATCTTTTTCTTTTAATTTGAAAGGAAAAGCCAACGCAGTGCCAGGGCTAATCAATGAATTCCACCTGCTGAGGGCAGAGGGAAGCTTCTGGCATCGTATAAGGTATTCATCAGAGTCCTTGGCAGTGACTCTGGGGCAGACAGCAGTGGCTTCCCAGGGCTGTTGCCTATGGTGTCTGCCCTCCCTTGAGGGCTTTAGGCCACCACGGGCATTGCAAGTTTGTTCTATGGGGAACCCTTTAGGTGATGCATCTCAGCCCGTCGCATAAACCCCAGATGGGTTCTGCAGGGTGTCGGGGAGGGAGTGCAGAGCCATCTCGAAGCATATCCTTGTCTGTCAGTGAGTTGAGGAAACACAGCTGTTTTAGGCTGCCCCTTCCAGAAGCAGGATTGCAGCTGGCCTAACACACAATGCACAATCCAGGGGAGGGCCCAATGTACAATAAAAATGCAGGATCTATTTTTCAGAACAAAAGAATTTCAACATGGTGGCACATCTCAGGTCCTCTGCAAGGCTGGGATCCTGTGGGACTGCACACAGCATCCCTGTTGCCTGGACAGGACTGTTATCCTCATGGGAAATGAATACCTTGGAGAGGACTGGGCTGGAAGGTCAACTACAACTGCACATGCTGCAGGAATATGGAAATATAGTTCCCCCAAGATCTGAAAAAGATACATCCCAAAAAACAAGCTCTTGTGTGGAAGAACTATTAATTTCTTTTTTTAATTTTTCATGACAAGTTGCTTTTTGAATCCATGCCTCGTGTGTCATGACTAACAGCTGGGCACAGTTCATCAAATCACTGCTTGTGATACGGATATTCTGTAGCAGACTTCTGGTTTGAACCCCAGCTGCTCCACTTCTGACCTAACCCCCTGCTAATGCAACTGGGAAGGTGGCAGGTGCCCCTGCCACCTGTGTGGGCGATCAGGATGGAGTTCCTCGCTCAGCTTTGGCCTGCCCGAGACCTGACTGCTGTAGTCATTTTGGGGAGTAAGGCAGCAGGTAGAGGAGGGGTCTCTCTCCTTTTCTCATCTGTCTCTGATATTCTGCCTTTTAAATAATCTTTTTTTTTTTTAAGAAAGACCTAAAGAAATCTATAAACAAATGCCCACCATAAAGAATAACCTTAAAGTCCAGTCTTGCCTGTAACGTTTTGGAAACAAAAACTTTATTATTTGAGTTTTTCAGGTGATTTCTATAGGAAAGGTTGGAGGCAGGGGACACGGCATCGTTTCCACATGCTCTGGAGTGTGCTCATTGTTTGTAAAAAGCAGGAGAAGAAGGTGGGATTCTGAGTGGCGAGAGGGCTGTGATGGGAGGCTCCTATGCCATCCGATGCTGCCCTGTGCCCTCAGACCTGGTAGACCCCCTGGGCCAGGCCACAGGTCAAGCTGTACAGCCTGAGACCCAAGTCACCAGGCCCACAGCTCAGAAAGCTTATGTTTGGGAGCACCAAAGAAGAAATTGACATGTTTATTAAATACAAATAATATATATATAATATATATTATATTAAGATTTATTTATTTTTATTGCAAAATCAGATATACAGAGAGGAGGAAAGGCAGGGAAGATGATCTTCGGTTCATTGATTCACACCCCAAGTGACTGCAATGGCCAGTGCTACACCAATCCACAGCCAGGAGCCAGGAAATTCTCACACAGGTGCAGGGTACCAAGGCTTTGGGCTGTCCTCGACTGCATTCCCAGGCCACAAGAAGGGAGCTGGATGGGAAGCTGGGCTGCTGGGATTAGAACCAGCACCCAGATGGGATCCTGGCATGTGCAAGGCGAGGACTTTAGCCGCTAGGCCACAGTGCCAGGCCCTAAATACAAATATTTTTAAAAACACATTCACCAATTCTCATTTTATTTGGTTCAGTAGAGTGACAGAACTCTTCCATCAGCTGGTTGACTCCCTGAATGCTTCAGCAGTCAAGGCTAAGCCATGCTGAAGCAGGGAGCCCAAACTCAATTCAAGGCACCCATGTTGGTGACAGGGGCCCAACTACTTGAGCCATCCTCTGCTACCTTCCAGGGTATGCAGTAACAGGAAGTTGAAGTGGAAGCAGAAAAGCTTCAATTGGTTTTCAAACTGAGCTCTCTAAAATGGAATATCGGCATCTCAAGTGGTGTCTTACCTGCTGTCCCAAACAGCCATCCTATTAAAAAGTTATTTTTTGGGCATGGTAGCATGGCCTAGTGGCTAAAGTCCTTCCCTTGAACGCCTGGGATCCCATAGGGTGCCAGTTCTAATCCCGGTGGCCCCACTTCCCATCCAGCTCCCTGCTTGTGGCCTGGGAAAACAGTTGAGGACGACCCAAGGCTTTGGGACCCTGCACTACTCAGTCATATGTCCATCATTGCAGGCATGGACAATGGCAGAGAGTCCAGAATCCTATTGTCGAGATATAGTAAACAGTTTCATTGTAAGTCCATCTTTGTCTGGAACCAGAAACGCATGCTACACTGCATCCTCACATCTGGATATTAGTCTCCATTTCACAGCCACTGTACATCCCCTTCAATGAAAAGTCATGATACAAAATCAACAATAGAAAGAAAAATAGAAATTTACAATGCCCTCAAGTTAAATGACAGGTTACTAGATATGACAGCTATTAAACATTACACAGCTACTAAACATCCCCTTCAATGAAGAGCCACAAAACAAAATTAACGTCAGGGAAAAAAGAGAAATTAACATCACCAAGAAATTAAATGACATGCTATTAAATGACTAACATGTAGCTGAAGAAATGAAAATCAAGAACCTTCTTAAAGAAAAAGATGCCACTGCATGATCTACAAGTCATTGAATGATTTAATCAGAACAAAGTGTTTTGAAGAGATGAAACTAACAGAAAACAACAAAACCCATGCAATATAGTTTCCGCTGATCTTTGTTGAAGTGTGTCTCCTCCAGACAATAAACAGATGGGTTTTGTTTTTTTAATCCAGTCTACTAATCTATGATGTTTGATTGAGCTTAAGCCATTTACATTCAGAGTTTAATACTTGTGGGTGGTACTTTGATTCTGTCATTTTAGGGATGGGTTGTTCATTGGTTTAGTCTTGTGTTGTCATTTTACTGGGATGTTCTTCCCATTTGCCTTTGGTTTTGGTAGGTGCTATTCCTCTTCTCTGTCAAGAGAACATCTTGAAGTATCCTTTGTAGGGCAGGTTTGGAAGCGGCAAATTCTTTTAACTTTTCTTTACTGTGCAAGAATTTTATTTCATTTTCAAAGACAAAAGAAAGCTCTGCTGGGTATGTTATCCTAGGCTGACACTTTTTTTCTTTTAGAATCTGGAATATGCCACTCCTTTCTCTTCTTGCCTATATAGTTTCCTGTGAGAGATCTCCTGTGAGCTTAATTGGCATTCCTTTATATGTCAATTGATTTTTTTTCACGTGCATGTTTCAGGATCTTTTCCTTATGTTCAATTGAAGAGAGCTTGATGATCATGTGTTGTGGTGAAGATTGTTTTTGATCAAGCCTGTTGGGAGTTCTGTGCCCCTCCTGGATCTTGTTTCCCAATTCTTTCTCCAGATTAGGGAAATTTTCCTTGATTATTTCATTAAATACATTTGCAAACTCAGCTTCTCTTTCTGCACCTTCTGGGATTCCCATAATTCTTATATTTGGCCTCTTAAGAGTGTCTTTCAATTCTTGAATACTTTTGTTGGCCTGATCCAGCTCTGCTTGCAGCTTTTTGTTTGCTTCCCCTGGTGACAGGAAATATCTTCCAATTCTGAAATTCTTTCTTCTGCTTGCTTCATTCTATTCTGGAGACTCTCCACTGTGCTTTTAATTTGCTCTACTGTGTTCTTAATTTCTGATATACCAGCCTTGATTTATACCAGCTTTATTGCTTCCTTAAGTTCTTTGAACTCTTGCATTAGTTTTTTGATCAAAATCTTTTTTTTATTAAAGATTTATTTTTATTATTTTTTTATTTGAAAGGCAGATATACAGAGAGGAGAGACAGAGAGGAAGATCTTCCATCCGATGACTCACTCCCCAAGTGAGCGCAAAGGCCGATACTGTGCCGGTCCGAAGCCAGGAGCCTCTTCTGGGTCTCCCACGCAGGTGCAGGGTCATCCTCGACTGCTTTCCCGGGCCACAGGCAGGGAGCTGGAAGGGAAGCGGGGCTGCCGGGATTAGAACCATATGGGATCCCGGGCGTGCAAGGCGAGGACCTTAACCACTGCGCCACCGCGCCGGGCCCGATCAAAATCTTTAAAATCAGTCTTATGGATTCTGTGTCCCCCATTTTCTCGATGTCTTCCTCAGTTAACTCTGAGGTTGGCAAAGGGTTTTGCTCCTTTGCAGGGGAGTTTTTGGTAATATTCATTGTGCCTTTGTCTCTTCCTTTGCTCTTGATCATTGTATTTCTGGTTAGCAGAGTCTTCTCCTTGGGGCAGGTTTCTAAGCTGTGTCACCCACAGGTCTACAATGCAATTTTACTTATTGTGGTTGGTACACAACTTTTTGCTTGCAGCCACTTGTGCCACAACCTCCAGCAAGTTCCAGGTCTGGGTTCTAATGTCAGATTTCCACGGTGGTCTCCACAGCCCCAGCTCTTGGCTCAGCACTCTCCACCTCCTGTGATACCATGATGAGGCTGCACCGTTGTCTGTACAAAACTTTCTCCCACTTCTGGTTGGAGCAGGTCCCAGGATTAGAGAGACACCAGGTGTCCTATATAGTTAGGTTGATGGTGGTGCTGATCTTGTCAGAACCTGTTGGACGTTAGGTCTGGGTGCCACACAGACCTATTTTGACCTGTGCGATGCCCCAGTCGGTATTATTTTCCTGTGGGACCTCAGCGAGTTCTTGCAAGCTCAGCACATGCACAGTTCACTGTTGTCCCCTGCAGTTCCAAAGCTATTGCCACAGTGTGCAAAATGGCACCTGATATACCACCACTACAGTTCTTGATCTGCTGGCCCTCAGATCCGAGGGCTACCCAGACCTGCCCCAGGTGGAACCCGTAGAGTGCCACGTTGTTGCAATTCACCAAGTCAGAAATGAGCTTACTCCCAGCTCAGCACATGCTCTGTCCTTTCCTCCTTATGCAAAATGGCGCCTAAGTGGCTCTAGGGGGCTGACTGGGCTATGAAATCCACTCTTTTCTCGCACTGCCCAACTGAAATTTGCTGCTCTGTCTCTGCTCCTGGTCAAATCACATGGACCAGCAGGACAGACAGTTCTTTGTCTGGGTTCACCTCCCAAGCTCCCAGTGAAAGTCCCTTCTCACCTGGTTGCTGCTGGAGTTCCTGCTGCTTGTGGAGTTCAGATTGTCGTTAGTTGAATGCTGCTGGAGTTATCAGTCACTGCAACACCACACCACTGTGCCCACTGCTTTTCCGTGTCTGTCAGTCTCCAGGTACCCCTCTGCTGTTGTTCTGTCCTTTCCTATTTCCTGAAACATGTCCTCTGCTTCATCCTGATTAAATGTTTCTCCATCTGTTTAAACATGTCCTTACCCTATTCTGCCATCTTGATTCTCCCAATAATTTTTATTTTTAATATAAAGACATATTTAACAAAAGAAGGAGAGACAAAGATGTTCCATCTGCTGGTTCACTCCCCAAGTGGCTACAATGGACGGAGCTGAGTTGATCCTATCCAAGAGCCTCTTCCAGGTCTCCTGCCTGGATGCAGAGTCCCAAGGTTTTGGGCCATCCTTGACTGCTTTCTCAGGCCACAAGCAAGGAGCTGGATGGGAAGTGGAGCAACCAGATCACAAACCAATGCCTAGATGGGATGCTGGCACTTGGGAGGTGAAGGATTAGCCAGTTGAACCATTGTGCCAGTCCCCAAAAATATAGCTACATGTTAAGCCAAGGGCTGTTCTTGGAGTTTGGGATAAAACCAACAGAAAAGCAGGTACTAATCCCTGATCTTGTACAATTTAGATACTGCTTGTGAAAGAGTTTTCAAAATATTTTTTGAAAGGTAGAGTTAGAGAGAGAGAGAGAGAGAGAGATCTTCCATCCACTGGTTTACTCTCCAAATGACTGTAACAACCAAAGCAGGATTGGTCTGAAGCCAGAAGCCTGGAGCTTTATTCAGGTCTCCCATTACGGGCAGAGGTCCTAGAACTTGAGCTTTCTCTACTGCCTTTCCAGGCCATTAGCAAGCTGGATTGAAAGTGGAGCAGCCATGATTCTAATTGGCATCCACGTGGGACACAGGCACCACGGGTGGAGGATTAATACATTACACCATGGCACTGGCCCCCAGAATTATTTTTAAATTGTCTAATATTTTTATTGGAAAGACATGGAGTGAGAAAGATCTTCAATCTGCTGGTCACTCCACAAATGACTTCAATAACCAGAGTTGAGCCAATCCAAAGCCAGGAGCTTTTCTGGGTCTCCCACTTGAGTACAGGTCCCCAAGAACCATCCTCTGCTGCTTTCCCAGACCACAGCAGAGAGCTGGATTGAAGATGGAGCAGCTGGGACTTGAACCAGCACTGATAGGATGCCAGTAACACAACCATAGGATTTTTGTGCTATACCACTGCACCAGTGCCTCCTAGAACTTTTTTTAACAAGCAAATTATAAACAGGGAAATTGTAAGTACTATATGACAAATTTAAAAAGATGAAATAACTTGTACTGATGGAAACATTTCTGTCATATAGTGATTCAGGAAAGTGACATTTGGACAAATAGAGTTAAGGGAGTGGGGTAAGCCAGTACATGGGTAAGCAGCTGGTGCTGGGGCTCAGCAGGATATTGCCCTGTGCCACGTGAATGTGGAGAGTAGAGTGGATGCAGTTGGGAGGGCAGCAGGAGCTGCAGCAGGCAGCCTCCTTGGTCTGGGGGAAGTCTTTCATGTTTATTTCAAGACCAAAAGAAACTCTGTAAAAGAGTAGAGAACAGTATGATCTTATTATTCAAGAGCTTTTTGTTTTGTAGTGGTTGTTTTAGCTTTAACACTATTATACTGGCTGCCCTGTTTTGTTTTGTTTTTATTTCTTTATTTTTGACAATCTTTACATGGTTAATTAAGACACAAAGGATCAAGGGCTACAGGAAAGTGGGTAAGACTATTGTTTCTACATTCTCCCACCCCGCCCCCTTTCTGTGTCTCTCTCTCTTTTTCTATATCTGGGAAAAAGGGGGAAATAAAGAGAAAAGCCCCACCTAGCCTCCCACCCATCCCAAGTCCCGGATGTGGGGCATGCTCCTAGGGTCTTGCTCAAGTGATTTTGATAGTTCAACAGTTATTAATTGCTGCCAGTCTTGCCATTCAAAACATGAAGTTGTTGCAGAATCCACTGATCGACATAGTCCATCTTAGAGTTTCCGTTTGCCCAGTTTTTCACTGTCAACATATGGCTAGGGGGCCCGGGCGCAGTGGCCTAGTGGCTAAAGTCCTCACGTTGAACGCTTCGGCAGGATCCCATATGGGCACCAGTTCTAATCCAAGTAGCTCCACTTCCCATCCAGCTCCCTGCTTGTGGCCTGGAAAAGCAGTTGAGGATGGCCCAAAGCCTTGGGACCCTGCACCCATGTGGGAAACCTGGAGGAAGTTCCTGGCTTCTGGCTTCAGATCAGCATAGCATCAGCCGTTGCGGTAACTTGAGGAGCGAGTCATCAGATGGAAGATCTTCCTCTCTATTTCTCCTCCTCTCTGTATATCCGACTTTGTAATAAAAATAAATAAATCTTAAAAAAATATATGGCTGGGGTAGTTGATTGATTTGTTTTGTCCTTGTTGTGGTGCCAGGTGTCCTCTGCAGGTTCTGATAGACTGCCATATCCTCCATGTGCACCTGATTATGCTCTCCACTGCTCCGTCTGAGCCTCTGAGGAGGCTCGGCTCTGGCATTTACACTCCATGGCAGACCATGGAACCTGCACTTCTCTTCATGGTTGGGGTTCTCAGTCCAGCAGTTCGACTGGGGAGATCCCCAAAGAAACTGTTTGAGGTAATTCCAGACCTGATTCCTGTGTGTACTTGTATGTACTTGTCCAGGGCCCAGCACAGTCCACTGCCCCAATCAGCTGGTGGTTGCAATCCCTGGGTCACTTCTATTTCCAGCCCTGTCTTCCACTGGAACCAATGGGTGTTGCAGTCGAGTCTGATTCTGGCCAGCACACACCTGACCCTCACATAAACCAGTGAGAGCTGCAGCCTAGTTGGAGCAACCCACAATAACCCCCAGCAGGTCCGCCCCTGTCCTAGTTCTCGTGCTTGCAAGTATGTATAGCAGACTAGTCCAGTCTGTCTCACATCCCATTCAGCTCTCATATGTGTCAATGGGCATTGAAGCCTAGTTCAACCCAACCAGCACCGCTGTCCAGCCCACACACATGCTGGTGGGTGCCATTCTGTCTAGCCACCCCTGCCCCAGTCCTGGTTTTCCTGCTCTCCAGTGGGAGTGGTGACCCAAGAGGGAGGCACCCACTATTTCCCTCCTACGCCTCTCCCACTCCCAGATCATGCACTTTCCAGATGGTTCTGTAGTTTAACTTGACAAATTAGCCACTGGTACCAGCATCTGCTATCTGATGCTGCAGCAAAGCCCAACCAACCCTCACCCATTCTGCTTTATGTTTGTACCAGTAGGAACATTCAGCCAAGCCTGGCTCTTCCCTGATCTGGCTTGCATGAGGCCCACAGGTGTTTCTCTCTCTCTCTTTTTTTTTATTAATTACATTGCATTATGTGACACAGTTTCATAGGCTTTGGGATTTCTCCCAACCCCTCCCTGTTTCCTCCCCCCATGGTGGATTTCTCCACCTTATTGCAGTATTAAGTTCAAATCCAGTCAAGATTCTTTAATTGCAAGTATATACCAAGCATAGAGTCCAGCATCTTATTGTCCAGATAAATTCAACAGTTTCTTGGGGAGACCATCTCTGGTCTGAAGGCAGAGCTGGCAGAATATCATCCTGATCAATTAAAAGCTACAACATAACATCAACAACAATTTACAACATTATGGAATTATTTGACATGGTATTGAGTAACCAATACGTTAAAAAAAATGCAAGTTCTTAACCACATCCTGTGACTACTTCATTGACATTTCAATTTTAGTTTATATACTACCAGTTGCTATACACCTTAAAATGGCTATGGGGTACTATTCAGCTGTCTCGTGTCTATTTTCATTTTAGTATTTAGCAGTTTATAGTGTTGAAGCATAACTTTGCTGAACTTGGCAGATTTTAGGATAGTCTAAACTGGCTTATAACTCCAACAAGACATATGTCAACAATTGAGGTGCAGAACAGTTTTAGGAGGGGTGTGCAGAAAAATCTTCAATACCCTAGTGAGGAGTAACTAATCTTTGCGTCCTACCCTCCATGCTGGCCGTTTCCTGTCTGGCTCTAAGCTTTCCTTGTTGTTCTCTATCTATTCTAATTTGTTGTTGTTGTTGTTTTGGGAGGCTTCCAGAGCAACCCTGATGGTTATTGCAAGAGAGGGTGGAGAGCCAATGTTGGAACTAAGTAAGGACCAGAGAAAGCTCCTCTCCCTAGTCCCAAAGGAAGTTTACTGTTCTTCTGTTTCTGTGGACCGCTCAGGGCTCCTGGCTGTTGTTTTGATGACCTTGGATCTTGTAAGGAAGGGTTTGGGCTTCTTTAATTCCATGTGATAGATCCAAATGGGGGTGAATGACCTCAGAGTTCTCAGCCTCCGAAGGCACCCTAATTCCCCATGGTCTCCTTGGTAGTTGGATATTGTCCTTGGTGCCCATACTGATAGTCCTTGGTGAGGATCCGGGAGTCTCCAGGGTTAGGATACAAGCCTCCTCCTGTCCACCTGCTCCACTCTGGGATCTCCCCCGCCCACAGGTGTTCTAACTCTGCCCGGTCTGTTCTGCCCCCATCCCAACTCATGCTCTCCAGTGGGCAAGGTGTTCCAGTAGGGGGGCCCTCCACATTGCCCCTACCAGCTTTACGCCCTCCATCCCTGGTCCCTACTAGTGCTGCGTCCCAGTCTGGTATGGCCCGCCTCACCTCGGCATTTGCTACTGGGTGCTGTAGCCTGGCCCAGCCCGGCCCACCCCCAATAACAGCCAACGTTGGCTGTACTGTTTTACATGGTGCTTTTGATAGTTCAGTTGTCTTAAAGTCCTCTGATGTAAGAATACGAGTCAGTGGTTTACGTTTCACTCACAAACCAAATAACCTTCATCACTGGCAGTTTTAGAATGTTCTTATTTACCATCCAAAATAACCCCATCCATTAACAATTTCTGCAATTCTCCCACCCAAGGCACTCACTGATTTTTTTTTTATCTATAAGGGTTTATCTATTCTGAACTTTTCATATAAATTGAGTCATAAAATTGTGGTCATTTATGTCTTTCACTCAGCACGATATTTTTTATGATTATTTATTTATTTGAAACAGTTACAGAAAGAGGGAAATACACAGAGAGATCTTTCACCCACTGGATCACTTCCCCAGATGTCCACAATGGCCAGGATTGGGCCAGGCCAAAGGCAAGAGTCAGGAGATTCATTCAGGTGTCACGCGTGGGTGGCAAGGGCCCAAACACTTGGGCCATCTTTTGCTGCTTTTCCAGGTCATTAGCAGGAAGGTGGACTGGAAGAGGAGCAGCCAGGATGCTCTTTATTTCACTTTGCAACAACACCAGTCCCAGCATCATATTTTCCAAGCTCAAGTAAATTGTGGTATAACTCAATTGAGATGCATTTTGAAGGAAAATATAACAGGACCTGTTAAAAAATTATATGGATTATTAGAGTCAGAAAAAAATAAAAACTGGTGTTTAATTTCAAAATGCATATCATACCTAAGTAATATAGTAATCGGTTATCTAAATGGGGGAAAAACAGGCATCAAACATGACTTTACACAGAAGTTAACTTTACATGAGCCAAAGACCTTCATGAGACCAAATATGAAAGCTAAAATTGTTATGAAAATTCTTGGATGGAATTCTTAATGTATTAAGTGTGCAATATGTAGGTCCTGGCAAAATATAGAATAGGGGTGCCAGTGTAGCTTTGTTGCCTGTGGGAGTGAAAAGAAGGAAGATTGGATATTCTATCATCACAACATTGAAAGAAAAAGATAAAATGCCAAGGCCATTGCATGTGGACAATAAAAACAGCTAAGCCTGTAAATTACTGAAACAAACACAGCAGTTTATTACAGGGGTTTAGTAACTCACATTTCTGAACCCATATTTCCTCCACTTTCAACTGAAATATTTTAAGAAAACTCTTGCAGGTCCTAAGATCAGATAGAGCTTAAAAATTGATCCAGAATTTTGACTTTCTGTATCTCAAGAATAATTACTTTTGAAATAAGGGTGCTATGAGTCAGAGGAATTTTCAATTAACTTAAATTACTATATTTGTCTGCTTATCATACAACTCTGTTGGCTAAGTGAATCACATAATATTCTCTGAAATCAACCAGAGAAAAATCTCATCTTTGTTATATACTTAGAACCAAAACTTACTCTTTCCAAGGAGTAGTTTAACCTACTAAATGTTTATTACACGATCTTCTTTCTTAGAAAGTAGTATTTCTTCTCTTTCATTCCTGAAATGATATTTCATATACTTAAGTAAATTTGGGACAACAGGTGAATATCAGGACAAATTAAATCTCCTCTTAAGGTGCATGTAAGACATTCCTAAATCCTTTAAAATGGGCTTTTCTTTGATAAAATTAAAAAAAATTTTTTAAAGATTTATTTTATTTTTATTGGAAAAGTCAGATATACAGAGAGGAGGAAAGACAGAGAGGAAGATCTTCCATCTGATGATTCACTCCCCAAGTGAACACAACGGCCAGTGCTGTGCCAATCTGAAGTCAGGATCCAGGAACTTCCTCCAGGTCTCCCACATGGGTGCAGGGTCCCAAGGCTTTGGGCTGTCCTCCACTGCTTTCCCAGACCACAAGTAGGGAGCTGGATGGGAAGTGGAGTTGCCAGGATTGGAACCGGCGCCCATATAGGATCCTGGCACATTCAAGGTGAGGACTTTAGCCACTAGGCCACTGCGCTGGGCCCAATAAAATTAAAATTAATTGGGGAAATAGACAATAAGCTGAAGTCTCATGGTTGATAAGCTATTTAACTTTTGACACCAAACAGGAAGATAAACTTTAGGAAGAGGCCTTACACTTCTAGAACTATGGCAGAAATATGTCTGTTTTCCATGGGGAGAATTCTGTGGATTCCCGCTCCTGGGGAATATTCAGGTTTATCAAAGTGCGTCCAGGAAGCAATGTGGAAAGATCCTGATACGCTCAGCACTCGGGGAAACTGCCTCCTTGCAGGTCACAGGTCAGTCCTTACTCCTCACCTGGGTTCTGGATGAGGTCATGGCCATAACTGCATTTGTCGGTTGCTCTCAGCCTGCGTACCGAACATGTTGTAGACAAAGGGTTCAGCGGTTCACGGGGGCATAGGCAGGTCCTGGCAATCGGGGGTCACTGTTGGTCGCTGAGAGCGATGTACTTCTCTGACGCGTCGTCTTTCCTCGGGTTCAAAAACGATTCTCGAGTTATTTGAAGGATCTCTCTTAGGTCTTTGTTTTCTTGTTCCAAGTTGAAGTATTCGTTCCTGTTCTTTGCAGTCTCCGTAGCTTTCCTTGTCGCCGCAGCTGTTTCAGTTATCTGGTCCACACGTGCTTGTAACTCCTTGGAGAGCCTGTCTTTTAACTTCGTTATTAATCCCGGATCATCTTTTTCGCTAGCCTTTAGGAACCTAAACATTTGTTCTCGATACTGGCTCGCGTGAAGAAGTTCCAAGGAGGCTGTTCTTCCAGAGATGTGCGCGATTCTTTGTTCTCTTGTTGCAGTTCTCTGACTGGTCTGTTTTTCTGCTGGCTTCCCATTACTAATGTGGAGCGGGGCCGAGGCCTTGCAACTTCATTAAGTTCATGAACTTCTTCCTGATACTGCTGAATTGCTTGCACTCGCTTGTTGAGGGCCGTGGTCTGCTCGATGAACGACTCTGCTGCGTCATCGTGATCTCTCAACCTTTCAACAAGACCTTTAGCATCACCAAGCACCTTCTCAACTGTGCAACTCATCTCCACAGGAAGACTCGGCTCTCAATTCCTCGCAGCCGTCCGCGGTAGAGACTGGGACTCAAAGTCACGGCCAACCCTATCACACACCCTCGTGTAGGGCCGAGACTCCTCGCCTCAGGTCGGTCTCTTTGCCGAGGGAACCCAGAACCGGGCAGGACCACCCACGGAGATGCCGTCGGCAGCCACAGTGACTCGGGCCCCATCACGGGCCAGAGCAAACCTTCGCCTACGGCCAGATCATAACATTCTTGATCACAGTCATCTAACTCAAAATTGAGAATTCACAATGAGTGCTACAACATTTGGGCACTTTACTCCTCAAATCATGAGTGACAATCAGACCTTTGATTTTTTTTTATTATATAAAACCAGGTTCATGTCAAAAAATTCATTTGTATTGGATATCATGTCACTCAACAACAACCCCATTTTTTTCCCCTTGAGTAAAAAATGCATGTCGCAGATCCCCGCACTCCTACACGGCCTTGCCATTTTCCAGCCCCCGCCCCGCCCCACCCCCACGCGCGTGCTCAGCACATTCCCGGCACTTACCTCCCCGGGCCTGGAGGGGACGCCCAGCTCTGAGGAGAAAGCTCAGAGAACCTCCCGCCTTCCACACGCTCCGTGGCCGGAAGGGGCGGCGGCTCCCGGCGTCGTCTTGCCCACGCTCATGGCAGTCATGTGATCCGACGGCCAACGGCAAAGCGCGCCGGGGTCTTCTCGCTCCGGCTTCCCGCCTTGCCGCCTTGGTCGGCCGGGAGATGCCGCCACCACGCACGTACAGGCGACGACGACGCTGACTCCCGTGGGTTCCGCCTCCCTGGAGAACGGGCAGGGGTGGCCCGCGAGGACCTGCGCCTCCCGCCAGAGAATCCCATCCGGGCAGCCCCCTCTGTCCACGGCTGAGTTCTCATTTGTCCAGTGGACGCAGCCAGACGAGGGAACAGCACGGGCAGTAGCTGCCGCCTTGCTGCTCTTTGCCGTGGTGGTCGCAGGTCCAGACCACAAGCTGGTGTTTGGTTTTCTGGATGGGCAGTGACACCATGCCGTTGGCACGTTGCTGGCATGGGCCCGATGAGGAGGAAGATGATGATCGTCGCTGTTCATCTCCACGAAGATCCGGACGATCCGATGGTTGGAAAAGTTGGTCAGAGCCAATCCCCGCAGCAGGCAGTCCAGGACCATTTTGGTCAGGTTCAGTACCTGGAGGGTGATGCCCAGCACCGACCTGAGTTGGTTCCTGGCCTTGTTGGTCGAGTTGAAGCTGAGGTAACATTTTCCGTTCTCCCGTGGACATTCTTTTTTGGACGAGTTACTGTTTTCCAAGGGCGAATTCACTGCATCCATATAAATCTCTGGCTGGTGTGGGGTGGCCGGTCACAGGACCCGGCAGGTCCGCGGAGAAGAAACCGTCCGGTGGAATTTCCTCGGCCACTCTGATTCTCTCAGCGTTCTGTGAGATTCCCGCGTCTTCTCCCCACCCATTTATGTACTCTTCCACCTGAGTCCACGCCCACTGCAGTTCTGGTTGGCTCTTTCCCAGAAGATAGACAGGCCCCCTAGACTGCCTCTTGCACCCGATTGGCTCCTTGTTGACTTGAAATTTTAATATTGGCCGCCCCACCTGGAGTTCTGGGCTCCGCGCGTTCTGGACACGTGAAAACAGTGTCCGTACAAGCGTGTGAAGCTGAAAAAAATTCTGTTCTTTTTTTCAAATCATTTATAAAACATTTCAGATTGGACTTTGTTAATCCATCTCAATTCCTTCCTTCAAGAAATTCCCTTTGAAGATGATTGGTGATGGTCAGCTTGGGGCTGTTCAATTCGACCCTCAATTCCAGTCACTGTTCTCAGACGGATTCTGTGGTTTGTGGGCAGTAAGGTTAACAGGTGTTTAATTCCAGGATGATGCTGAGAATGCGAGACAGCTCCCAGAAGCGGGCTGTGGCAACACCTTCTCCGGCAAAAATGGCACCGTTCTAGCCCACTGAGTCTTTTATATGCATTTTGCTCCCCAATGGTGATGTTCCATTTGCCGGTTGGCGGGGGGGAGGCAAATTTGCTTTCACTCTGACTTGGTCTTTTTCTTGCTTTAATTTCCTGATGATGGAATATCCAACCTTCCTCCTCCTCCCATAATAATATGCTTATTCAAGTCCTGGTTCCACTTCCAGTTCCAGCTTCCTGCTCATGTACACCTGGGAAGGTGTGGCTCAGGGATTGGACCCCTATTACCATGTGGGAGGATTAGATGGAGTTCCTGACTCTGCTGCCTTCAGCCTGCTCCAGCCCTGGCTATTGTGCACATTTGGGGAGTGAGTCAACTGAAGATAATGCTCGCTCTCTCTCTCTCTCTCTCTCTCTCTCTCTCTTTCTTCTGTGTCCCAACCCTTTTAAATAAAATGCACATTTTTAAAGGCCCTTTAAATGTACCATTGACTCTACAAGAACGTGAAGAAACACTTTAAAAGCTCAAAACAAGACAGGCAGAAATATACTCATACCCGTGAGTCTGAACATGGTGGCTGTCCCGGGAATATTGGCCTATCAAAGGAGACCTCACCAAATTCAAATATCCTGTAACTTCAGTTTTCATTAGCAAGTCCCAGGTTCTTCATCTAAAGCTTAGCCCCAGCACAAGGGGACAATTTCGAGGAATAAGTCCTACATAAAGCTGGAACCACTGAAAATAAGCATATACATAGAAAGGTAAACCAACCGGAAACAAAAACTCAAGTCCACTCCCTTGCCATCTCTCTTCTGTCCCCATGGAAACTGAATCATTTGGCCTTTTTCATCCTTGACTTGGGGTTGCTAAAGACAGCCATGTCCCATTATCGGTACCCAGGCTCAATTCCTGACTTGGACTGCAGCTTCCTGCCAGTGCAGATCCTGGGATACAGGGTGGATCAAGAAATTGGGTTCCTGCCAACCATGTAGGAGACCTAGATTATGATCCTGGTTCCCAGCTCTGGCCCTGACTGGAGTGATTGGGGAGTGAATAAGCATATGGAATAAATGAATCTTTCTCTAGCTTTCAAAACCAAACTTAGCTTTTAAAAATCTGTTCTTAAGTAAGAATTGATATGTGAGATGAGGGGTGAGCAAAAAATATAGTATAGGAAAATCTAGGGGAATGCATAGGGAAAAAAATCTGTGTTTTTTTTAAGATTTATTTTATTAGTTTAAAGAACTAAGTTACAGAGACAGAAAGAGGTCTTCCATCCACAAATGACCACAACAGGCAGAGCTGAGCTGTCCCCAAGCCACAAGCCAGGAGCTTTTACCAGGTGTCCAGTGTGGTACAGGTGCCCAAGCACTTGGGCCATCTTCTGCTGCCTTCCCAGGCACATTAGCTGGGAGCTGGATCAAAAGTGCAACATCTAGGAATTGAACCAGCACTCGTAGGGGGTGCTGGTGCAGTGGTTGAATCTGGTATGCCATAACACAAGCTCCAAAATGATTTTTTTTTTTTAAGAAAGAGGAGGAAAAGGAAGAGAAGAAGGTGGAAGAAAACAGTAGAAAAAGAGATGAAGAGAGAAAGGGAGGGAAGAAGGAAGGGAGGAAGGAAATCTTTGCTACTGGGCGTGATGCAAGAATGTCCCAGATGGAAGAATAACATCCAAAAACGCAAAACATTTTTTAAATGAATAAATTAGTAAATTGGACTTTCTCAATATTTCAAACATTTTGCTTTTGAGATACTCAATTAAGAAAACAAAAAGGAGAAAAGTATTTAGAACACATTTGAAATAAAAACTTTACAACAAGATAAACAAGCAGTTTCATGAAAGGATTTTTTAAATGACCAGGGGTGGGTGTTGGGCACATTCCCTTATCAGTGTACCCAGGTTTGAGTTCTAGCTCAGCTCTCCGTTCCACCTTCCTGCAGATGCTCACTCCGGGAGATAACGTGGTTAGAATCTGTCACCCTGAGAGACTTCTGCCTGGCCCGGGCCTGGCTGCTGCAGACATTTGGGAAGTGAGCCACTGATTGGGAGACTTCTCTCTACTTACATGCCTGTGTGCCTTTGTCTCTCTGCCTTTCAAATAAATTTTAAAAATAATAGAGGTAACCAATAAATATATGAGAAGATGCCAGTACCATTTGTCATCAGGGAAATTAACTTTTTAAAATTTATTTTTGATATTGCTTATGTAATTGAGAGGGATGCATGCCTATGTGGGCCTCTGATTATTGTGGGGAGGGTCAGGCATGGAGCAACAAGCGGGAACATATTTCAGTCTTTTTTTTCTGAAAAAAAAAAAAAAAGAAGAGGGGGAGAGGGCCATTCCTTGCCATCAAATATCAGCACCCAGTGATGGAGATGGTCCTTTGATGATGCCCTAGAGGCCCCAATGTGGGCAGGAGTGTTCCAAGGATGTTGCTTAAGTAGTTTTGATAACCCTGAAACATCAGTTTCATTGCTGCAGGACTGAGAAAGTCTTTCAAAGGTCTACTGATGGACAAAGTTCACCTTAGTGCATCCACAGACTTAGGAACATGCTGCAAAGCTTGGCCAGGAGAATTGTCCAAACTGTTCTGCTTTCCAACCTCTGATGAGGAACTTAACATCCTGGATGAACTGGCTGCCATGTCCCCCGTGTGCATTGGGACATAATGTCCATTGCACAGGCATCAGCAACGGAGATGGCTCAGTACCAATACATGTACTCCCCTACATGGCCACAGTAGCCAGAACTGAGCTGATCTGAAGCCAGGAGCCAGGAGCTTCTTCCAAGTCTCCCATGTGGGAGCAGGGGCCCAAGTAGTTGAGTCATCTGCTGCTGTTTTCCCAGGCACATTAGCAGGGAGCTTTGGTTGGAAGTGGAGCACCAGGACCTATTGGTGCTTCAGGTAGTGGCTTAATGTACCTCCTGGCTTCCAGGGAAGAGTTGTCTGTCCTTTATAGAAATCAAGTGACTCTCTCTGATTGGCACCTTTCTGAGAAATCAAACCTAGATTTAACCAATCAAGGCAGGAGCAGAATAACAGCCAATCAAAAGGCAGGGATTACAATTCTGTCTTACTTTAAGAAAATCTAAGTGCAGTTAACCGGCCCAGCTGACCTTTAGCCTGTCTCACGTTCCCGTTTCCCATCTCTTTCCCTGTGAGCGTGTAAAACACAGTGATTGCCACGCAGCGTGTACACAGTTCCTTTCCTTGTCACAGTCTTGATGACAATTCACACTTTCTGGCTGGCCTTTATAGCCTTGCCAAAAGTGTGTCTGTCCACGTGCTGCCTCTGGAGTGGGCATTTAGCCCCGGGAGTGGGAATGTTAAGCTGCCGCCTTAGACAGCCACCATCCATTTTGGGGTGCCTGGGTTCAATTTCTGGTTCTGTACCTGCTTGGCTGCACTCTGAGGGGCAATAGTGATGGCTCCAGGGGTTGATTCCCTCCCTGCCACCCACCAATTGAGTTCTCAGTTCCTGGCATCAGGGACCAACCCAGTGCTGGTCATTGCAGGCATTTGGGTATGTGTGTGGAGGGGGTGAGCCAACAGATGAAAGCCTTCTCTCTGCTTCTCAAATCCTCTTGCGCTCATGCTCCCTGACTCCTGCCCTCACGTGGCAGAGAACTGGAGCATTTTTCACTAACCTAGTGATCTGCTACTCCTGGCTCGTATCTCTTCTTTCCACCCTCCTGATTTCAACGTGGACAAAGCAACCCTTGGGTGATTTCCTAAGAGGAAGTGACCTTGCTGGGGTGATCAGGCTGGGTGAAGACTGTTCTTTGGCCATTGTTCACTTTCCGAAGCCTTCCAACTCTTCATTCTGTTTCCCCACAGCTGCTAAAGGGGGTGCTGTGGTTGGGGGAGCTGAGTCTGACAGCCCTCAGCGCCTGCCGCTCTGAGCACAAGCACTCTGCTCTCCTATCTGCTGCTCAGGGTTCCAGGATATGCGTGTTTGCATTCAGATACCTAGGTTGCCTCCAATCGTCCTCTGCAACAGAGACAAGGTTTCTCCAATAAAAAGGGGGGGACAGGGAGGTTATAGAGGCATGGTTTAGCATTTAGGACATCCTATCAGAGTGTCTGAGTTCAATTTTCCCCTCTAGCTCTTGACTTGCTGCTTATTCAGATCATGGGAGGCAGCAGTGATGGTTCAAGCGATTGGCTCTTTGCCAGACATGCGAGAGCTGGACTGAGTTCCCATTGGCCTCCTTGAGCCTGGCCCGGTCTCAGCTGTTTTGGGCAGGAGTAACTAGAGGTTGGGGGTTCTCCCTCTCTCCCCGCCCCGCAATCCTATGGGTGTGTGTGTGTGTGTGTGTGTGTGTGTGTGTGTGTGTGTGATAGATTTTACGAAAAGAAAAAGGTAAAGTTTGGAATATCTTGCTACTACCTAGATCAACATCAAACTTCATTGCCACAAAATGTGACATACATAAAGAATTCTAGGCTGACTAAATATCAAATCATGAAAAATAAAACAAGGATTTTTGAGAGTGTCCTATATTCATAGCTTATAATGGAAGCCTTCCTTTTCAGGCTCCTCCCGTGCCTGGAAGAGGAAATTGGCAAAAACTATACCCACAAGCCACACCCAGCCTGCTAAGAAAAGTCTTCATATTTTTAGTTGATTGAGAAACAAGCGAAAGAAGAACAGTTTTGTAACACGTGAATATCACAGGAAATACAGCTTTCAGTGTTCATTGGTGAAATCTTATGAGAACACAGCCACATTCATTCATTTATAAATGACTGCATTGCTAATGATTGTGGCAGAGTTCGATGTGGGGACAGGCAAGCAGTTAAGTTAGGGTCATGAGCTGGAAGCTACACCTGCCCCCTCCATGTGACACCCTGTCAGGGAATGACCCCTTCCCAGGAGGTACTTCCCTATACCTGGGACCTGGGGGAAAGGTGGTGGTGGCAGGGCAGTATCAGGTAGCCACACCGCTTTCTAAGCTCATAAGAAACCTGGCAACTGGGAGATCTATCTCTCCCCTGCTTCGTCTTCCTCATGCTTCACTCCAGGCCCACTCTACACTTGATCTTAGCCAAAAGGCCGAGAAGCGATTCCAGGCCCACTCTAACCCTACTCATGACCCACTGTGTCTGTGATATCCTCATGTTTTATAGAAACCTCATCACCATGTCAGCCCTATGAACGTGTACTTAGAATGCTCTTGAAGTCAGAGTCAAGAACCTAGAAAAGAGATATGAGACCATACTGTGTCCACAAGAAGTTCACATGGCTGAAAATATTTATTTATTCTTTGGCTTCTTCCAGAAAAAAAGAGAGAGAGAAAGAGAAAACGAAAGGAAGGAAGGAAGGGAAGGAGGGGAGGGAAGGAAAGGAAGGGGAGGGAGGGAGGGAGAGAAAGAAAAGAAAAGAAAAAAAGGAAGGAAGGAAGGAGGGAAGGAAGGAGAGAAAGAAAAAGAAGAAAAAAGGAAGGAAAGGAGGGAGGAAGGAAAGAAGGAGGGAGGGAAGAAAGAAGAGAAAGAAAGAAAGAAAGAAAGAAAGAAAGAAAGAAAGAAAGAAAGAAAGAAAGAAAGAAAGAAAGAAAGAAAGAAAGAAAGAAAGAAAGAAAGAAAGAAAAAGGATGAGATGAGATGAGATGAGAAGAGAAAAGATAAGAAACCTGCTGAGCTGGGCTGTGTGCCCCTTGGGGACAGACATCACATCCGTTGGGTGTTTTATTTCTAGGACTTCTTAGTACAGGGCTCTGAGCTGTCAAGCTCAGCCATGTCAGATAAGGGTCCTGGCCCACATCTCTTCTCTCTACCCCTCTGGTTTCAAGGTGGAAAAATCAACCCTTGGGTGGTTTCCTCGGGTGACTCTGTCCAACGTCGGAGGGTCTGCAAGGACCCCTTGACCTCCCTCTGGCTGTCACAATGAGGGGGCATCCGCCAGGAGGCTCCTTGGGGGCTGTCTTGCTTGGAAGAAGAGGCTGTATCCACTCAAGTTCTTTGCACACTCTGATGTTGGACTTGAGGAAACCACCCAAGGTTGCTTTGTTCTTCTTGTCCAGCCATCCCTGAAGTGGGTAGTACTCTTTTTTTTTTTTTTAAGATTTATTTTTATTATTTTTTTATTGGAAAGGCGGATATACAGAGAGGAGGATCTTCCATCCCATGATTCACTCCCCAAGTGAGCACAACAGGCCGATACTATGCCAATCCGAAGCCAGGAGCCTCTTCTGGGTCTCCCACATGGGTGCAGGTTCCCAAAGCTTTGGGCCGTCCTCGACTGCTTTCCCGGGCCACAGGCAGGGAGCTGGAAGGGAAGCAGGGCTGCCGGGATTGGAACCGGCGCCCATATGGGATCCCGGGCGTGCAAGGCGAGGACCTTAACCATTTGCGCCACCACGCCGGGCCCGGTAGTACTCTTAAAAGACTATTTTCTTTAAGACTGATGCAATGGCTCTAGTGGTTGATCCTGCGAGCGGTGGCATCATATATGGCACCAGACACTGTTGACTTCTCCACCTCCTATCTGGCTCCCTGCTTGTGCTCTGGCAAAGCAGCAGAGGATGGCTTAAGTCCCACATGAGATACCCAGAGGAAACTCCCAGCTTTGGAGCAGCTCAGCTCTGGCTGTTACAGCCATTTCGGGGAGTGAACCAGTGGACAGAAGATCTTTCTGTCTGTATCTTTCCTTCTTTTTGTAAATCTGTTTTTCCAATAAAAATGAATAACTCTTTTTTAAAAATAGACAATAATTTGGGCCCGGCGTGGTGGCACAGTGGTTAAGGTCCTCGCCTTGCACGCCCGGGATCCCATATGGGCGCCGGTTCCAATCCCGGCAGCCCCGCTTCCCTTCCAGCTCCCTGCCTTTGTCCTGGGAAAGCAGTCGAGGACGGCCCAAAGCTTTGGGAACCTGCACCCGCGTGGGAGACCCAGAAGAAGCTCCTGGCTTCGGATTGGCATAGTATCGGCCCGTTGCGCTCATTTGGGGAGTGAATCATCGGACGGAAGATCTTCTTCTCTGTCTCTCCTCTCTGTATATCCGCCTTTCCAATGAAAAAATAATAAAAATAAATCTTTAAAAAAAATAAAATAAAAATAGACAATAATTTTCCAGATAGCTTTGACGGTTTTCAAACTGTAGAAAACATATAACTTAATGGAGTACCTTTTTCCAGTTCTGCTTGACCTTTCTAAATTATTTCCTTAGGTATTTTTTTTTTTGAAAGTCAAAGAGCGAGCAAGCAAGAGAGAAAGAAAATCTCCCATCGGCTGGTTCGATCCCCAAGTGCCCACTGAAACCAGCAGCTGGGAACTCAATCCAAGACTTATAGGTGGATGGCAGTTTCCAGAGTCTGTGTTATTAGCAGGGGGCTGGAATGGGGGCATGGGGTGAGGGGCAGGGCTAGAACTCCAATCCAGGAGCTCCATTTTGAGGTGCAGGCATCCCAAGCAACACCTTACCCCCTGCGTCATAGGCCTTCCTCACTTGGCCTTTGTTGATGAAACTGAATATCCTGCAGTCAGGGTCCTTCTGCTGCTGGGCAGAGTTCAGGAGGCACCACAGGCAGGAAATTGAACAGTGTCCGTGAGGCCTTGGGAAGTCAGAGGTCTTTGATTTATAATTTCCAATTCATTAGGATCTGCCAAAGCAATGTGTGGCAATGGGGAAATGAAGCCTCAAACAGTACTATCATATGGTTTAATAGCCCAAGTGAGCACTGAGTACAGAACAGAAGATGGGAGACATGAACACACAGGCCCAGGGTCTTGGGAGCGGGTGCAGCATGTAACACCGCCAGCGGGGAGTGAGGCTGGGGCTGGCATGCCCAGACACCTGGCCCCTGTCACTCCCATGCTCACTCGTCACATGCACGCTCGGGAACCTGGCAGGCTGCCCAGAGCAGCTGAGCACAGGAAAGTACAAGCAAGAACGTGAATATGAGCTCTGAAAGTAAAAATTCATAATGCCTGCTGGGGACCAAGCACCTCGTTGGTTGCTGTTTTACATTTTTTTTTTTTCACCATGTTAGCTGCTCTCCTCACGTGGTACCTGAGTTCCTTAGCCATGGTGGGCTGCAAAGGGGAAACAAAGGCAACCTCAGTTCTTTTTTTTTTTTTAAGATTTATTTATTTTTATTGGAAAGTCAGATATACAGAGAGGAGGAGAGACAGAGAGGAAGCTCTTCCGTCGAATGATTCATTCCCCAAGTGACCACACAACAGCTGTTGCTGTGTCGATCTGAAACCGGGATCCAGGAACCTCTTCCAGGTCTCCCACATGGGTGCAGGGTCCCAAAGCTTTGGGCTGTCCTCGACTGCTTTCCCAGGCCACAGACAGGGAGCTGGATGGGAAGCAGGGCTGCCGGGATTGGAACCGGCACCCATATGGGATCCCGGCGTGTTGAAGACTAGGACTTTATCCTTTAGGCTATGCCACTGGACCCTACCTCAGTTCTTGTCTCACACAACAGAAGGCTCATGCAGACAAATCGGGGGGACAAGGCAAGATTTATTAAAGACAGAGACTTCCTGCTGCAGGCATCATGGGGGGGGGTCTAAGAGAATTAAGTCCTATTCCAGTTCTTACCAGACTTAGATGCTGCGCTTACAGTTTATATAATTGGATTCCCTAAAACTGGTATTTGTCATCTCTACAGAAAGTGAGTGTTTTTTAAAAGTGTATTTGCAAACAAAGGTACAAAATTTTGTTTGTTTGTTTCTTAAGTTCCGTTTGTTGGGTTAGGCATTGTGGCATAGCAACTAAACTATGGCCTGCAATACCAGCATCACGCATGATGTAGGTTCAAGTCCCAGCTGCTCCACTCCTAATCCAGCTCCCTGCTAATGCACCTGGGAAGACAGTGGAGGATGGTCCCAGGTCTTGGGCTCCTGCACCCCTGTGAAGGACCTAGATGAAGCTCCTGGTTCTGGTTCCTGGCCCAGCACCTCTTCTCCTCCTTGTGCCCCTCTGAGAAGTAAACCAGCTAATGGAACATCTGTATCTCTCCCTCTTTGCATAATTCTGACTTTCAAACAAATAATTTTTTAAAGCTACTACCTTGAACCACAATCCAAACACACTCCTCCCAGAAATTCAGATGTAGCCAAAGGGGCTTCAGACATGGCACTGTTACCTTTGCAACATCTCTCTCTCTCTCTCTCTCTCTCTCTCTCTCTCTCTCTCTGAAAAGCCTTAATAGAATTTCCATTGCGGGGGAGCCAAGAGAGCTTGTGTCAGCTCCTAGTGTATCCTCTTTCCCACTGCTATGTAGCCCTTAGGAAGAGCAGGGTCAGGATGGTGATGCTGAGCTTGACCCTGCTCAGGGTCATGGCCCTGGAACACCACCCTCTCTTCTTGCGTGCAGCCAGGCACGACCTCTATCCCGCTCTACCTCTTTTCCTTCTTTTCCCTCTTACATAGCCTTTAGTTGGCAGAAATGAGCAAAACTCCAATTTCATTCTGATTCATGCCAGAAGAATTCACAAAACTATATCCTTAGCTTTATACCTACCAACTTTAGAATGTACAAGATTAATCAGAGTTACTCTTCAGACTCAGGGAACAAATCCTGGAGGTAGAGGGGCAAGGTGGGACAGCTTCTGCAGTGCAGCCCCTCGGGAAAGCCAACCTGTTGCAACAACAAAGAGCATGTTGTTCCGGATGTGAGCTGGGGTCACCCTCGTTAGAGCCGTGTACAGTTTCTGCGTAGGCACATGGCACACAGCTCAGCATTTTTCCCAGTTATACCTGTCATCAGAGAGAAGCCTGCCTCTCCTTCTGTGCAAGGAACTACCATGGGTTTCACCTAAGAATGGGAATGGTTCTTTGTTCCAAACCAAGGCCCACAATCCAATCCAAGGCCCCTTGGATTGTTCCAGAGCCTTCTCCATGCCTCTCCCTTGCTGTGTGTACATGCTTCTATCTAGATGCTTATTTTTCATTTTATTTTCCTCTACATGAAATACAGAGACAAAGAAAGAGAGAGAATGTGACAGAGAGAAAGATCTTCCATCTGCTGGTTCGCTCTCCAAATACCCACAATACCTGGGGCTGGGCCAGGTCGAAGCTGAGAGCCAGAACTCCAGCAGAGTCTGCCATGGGAGTGGCGGGGGCCCAAGCGCTTGGGTCAGCATGTGCTGCCCCCTAGGATGCATTAGTTGATCCAAAGGTGAGTAACCCAGACTGACATTGGCACTCCGAAATGGGACGTAGGTATCCTACACGGCAGCTCAACCCACAGCAATACAACACTGCCTCTATAGTTCTGTTTAAGCAGGGACCATCACTTGTGAGGTCATCCTGCCCAAAGGGTATAGCCTGAATCTAGACATGACAGTTGTAGTACTGAATGCCTTCTCTACCTACACCCTTCAGCAATATTACTGCTGTGAGAGATCAAGTGAACTGATGGGATATTCCAGATTAAAGGGTGGTGCTGTGGCATATCAGATACAGGTACCACTTGAAAGCATCCCCTCAGGCCTCCAGTTCAAGTCCTGGCTGCTCCACCTCCAATCCAGCTCCCTGCTAATGTACCTGCACCGATGTGGGAGGCCTGAAATGATTCCCCAGGCTTTGGCCTGGCCCAGATCTACCTCTTGGGGCCATTTTGGGAGTGAACCAGCAAGTACACCATATCTCTCTCTCTGTCTCTCCCCTTCTGTAACTACCTTTCAAATACATTTTTTTAAAGATTTTTTTTTAATTTTCAGAGACTTCTTAAAAAGATTTTTTTTTATTAGAAACTCACATTTACAAAAATGAGAGGCAGAAAGAGAGATCTATCCACCTGGTTCATTCCCCAAATAGTTGCAATGGCTGGAGCTGAGCTGATCTGAAGCTAGGAGCCAGGAGCCAGGAACTTCTTCTAGATTTCCCACACAGGCACAGAGTCCCAGGGCTTTGGGCCGTATTCTACTGTTTTCCCAGGCCACAAGCAGGGAGCTTGAAGGGAAGTGGAGCAGCTGGGACGCAAACTGACACCTATATGGGATGCTGGCACATGCAAAGCAAGGACTTTAGCTACTAAGCTACTGTATCAGGCCCAAGATTCATTTATTTTTTTATTGGAAAGACAGATTTACAGAGAAGAAGAGACATAGAAAAGTATTCCATCTGCTGGTTCACTCCCCAAGTGGCCGCAACAGCCAGAGCTGAGCCAACCCAAAGCTAAGGTGTCCCACACAAGTGCGGGGCCATCTTCCATTGCTATCTCAGGCTGTAAGCAGGGAGCTGGATGGGAAGTGGAGCAGCCGGGACATGAACTGGCGCCCATATGGGATGCCAGTGCATGCAAGGGGAGGATTTAGCCGTGAGTCCTTGTACCAGACCCCTTTCAAATTATTTTTATGTCTAATTTTTTTTTTCAAAAGACAAAATAGAGAATGTGATCTGGACTGAATCCTGAAATAGAGGGGAAATTATTACAAAGGATGTTATTAGGATAATTGGCAAAATTTGAGTATAAGCCAGGAATTAGACGTTTGAGAATTACACTGTATAGATGGTCTGCAATTCACAATGCTTTGCTTTAGAGTAGTTTGATTTTGTGTGTGTGTGTGTGTGTGTGTATGTGTGTGTGTGTGTGTGTGTGCTGAAGGAGCATGACCTTGAACTCCACATCCTGCTGTCTTCTCAGTCAGGTGCTGTACAGTCTGATCCTCTCCAGCAGCACCATGTGCTGCCCAGCTCAGGAGTCAGTGCATCCTCCAACTAGAATGCTTTCCATTTTCAATGGATTTACCAAGATACTATTCCATTGCAGTTAGAGGAATATCTGTATTTATGTGAAGCGAATGTCCTTGAAAATACCATCCAAGGCTAGCCAGGAAGAGTGTCCTCCTGTGATGCCAGCACCCTGTATAAGCCATTGTTCCAGTCCAGGCTGCTCCACTTTTGATGCAACTCGCTGCTAATATACCTTGAAAAGCAGCAAATTCCTTGGGTCCCTGTATCCACATGACAGACTCAGAAGAAGCTTGGGACCAGCTTTCTTTAACTCTCTGCCTTTCAATAAATAACTAAGTTTAAAAAAAAGAAAATAGCAGGGCCCAGTGCAGTAGCCTAGAGGTTAAAGTCCTTGCCTTGCACATGCTGGGATCCCATAGGGGTGCCAGTTACTATCCCGGTTGCTCCACTTGCCATCCAGCTTCCTGCTTGTGGCCTGGGAAAGCAGTCAAAAACAGACCAAGGCATTAGGATCCTGAACCCGAATGGGAGACCTAGAAGAAGCTCCTGGTTCCTGGCTCCTGGCTTCTAATCGGTGCAGCTTTGGCCATTGCGGTTGCTTAGCGAGTGAATCATCGGATGGAAGATCCTCCTCCATGTCTCCTTCTCTCTGTATATCTGACTTTCTGATAAAAGTAAAATAAGAAATCTTTTTTAAAGATAGCAGCTGGAGAAATAAGAATAAAGAAGCATGATGTCTAACATAAACAGATCCTTAAAAAGCACCGAAAAGGGGCTGATATTGCATCAGTTACAACGCTGGCATCCCACATGGCAGCACCAGTTTGAGTCCCAGGTGTTTTGTGTCTGATCTAGCTCCCTGCTAATACACGTGCCAAGGCCGTAGAAGATGGCCCAGATACATGGGTCCCTGTCACTCGCATGGGAAAACAGAATAGGGTTCCTAGTTCCTGGCTTCAACCTATCCCAGACCTGGCTATAGTGGCCATTTAGGGGGTGAACCAGTGGATAGAAGGTCTCTACTTCTGTCTCCCTGCCACTCTATTCTACTACTGTTTGTTTCAAATAGACAACAATTTTAGGGATTTGTTTATCTAACAAAGTTACAGAGAGAGAAGAGAGAGAAAGAGGGGGAGAGAGAGAGACAGAGAGAGACAGAGAGACAGAGAGAGGGGCAGCTTTCTTTTGCTAATGGCCACAAGAGCCAGGTCTGGGCCATGCCAAAGTCAAGAATTTCTTCCAGGTCTCCCACATGGGTGCAGGGGCCTAAGTACTCGGGCTGCCCTCCACTGACTTCCTAGGTATGTTAGCATGTAGCTGCACAGGAAGTGGAGCAGCCAGGACTCAAGTCAGTGCCCACAGAGAATGCTACAACATTATTCCTCTTAGACAAATTTAAAAAGAAGAAGAAAAAAAAAACCACTAAGGAATGGCATATGAGTGTACCTATACACACCACACCTGTGTGTTCGTTATATATTGTGCAAAATGTCCTAATTTTAAAATCTGAGTCAGAGTCTGTGAGAGTGCTGAGAGCTCTGTACTAGTTTTCTTGTGAATGTTCGGTAGGATTTCAAAACCAAATGTTGGTTTTTAAAAAGTTCCAAGTCTGTCTTGTCCACTTCTGAAACCAGCAGCCTTGAGAAATGTCCGTCTTGGCAAACCCTTGAAGCTCTTTCTTCAGCAAGGCTCTGATGAGTCAGCGGAGATCAAAACGTTTTACAGCCAAGTTTTACACGAACTGTTCGTCCTTTGAAAACCGTGCTGGAGACAAACAGGCGGTGTGGGGAGCAATCATTAACTGAATTATGGCTCCGCGTTTCTTCCCCTCTCTCTTCGCACCTGGGAAACTGGCCAGAGGGGAGCTACTGGATGTGTCTGAAAAGGTCCTCCACCTTCTACTCTCTTTCTGTAAAAACCAGGCAGGGCCATCCTGCCCTGTGCATAGCTCTCACACCTGCTCTTCCCACCCCATCCATCCTCTGTGTTCTCTGGGCTGTGGCTTCCAGAACTTGCTTTGCTTCAGGTAGCCTAAGCTGCAACCCCTCGGAATGGTCTCCATGTCCCTTGGGGGGAAGTGCACTGTCCAGCAGGGTAGCCACTGCTGCCTGTGACCAGAGAACACTTGGAATGTGCTGGTGTAAACCAGTAGGCACTGGATGTGCAAAACTCACACAGCATTTCAGACTGCGAGCAAAACGGAGTGTGAAGCGTCTCGGAGATACCGATTGCCCAGTGAACCAGTACCAAGCACAGTGTTAAAGCCATCTCAGCTGTATCTTGTTGATATTTAACATGTGGCCATCAGGAAGTTTTGTATGACACGTGGGACTTCAAGCACCATCTACCTGCACCTGAACAGCCGCTCCCTTTGGGTCCTGGATGTGCACTTGACTGGGTTCTGTCTGGGTGTCTGTGCTTCCTCACCTGCCCCAGAACTCCTGCTAGCCTGTGGTTCCATCGAGTTTGGGCCGTGTTCTCTTCTGCATCCTCTCCTCCTAGGCTGGTACCCAGTGAAGGATGTTTCAAGCTTGTCATTGGCTACAATGAATGAGACTGGGGCGAGAAGAAGCCAGGAGCTTTACCTAGGTCTCCCATGCGGGTTGCAGGGGTATATGTACTTGGCTATGCTCTGCTGCTTTCTTGGTCATATTATTTGGGAGCTGCATTGGAAGTGGAGCAGCCCCGAACCATCACTCACATGGGATGCCAGTTTAACCTGCTGTACCACAAGGCCAGACCTCCCAAGCGGCAACTTAACTACTGTGCCAAACCCCTGCTTCTCATCCCTTTCTCCACCATTCCTTCTTTGTTTATTTCATTCCAAAGGGCTCTTTTTGGCTTCCCCAGGGTTACTCACGGTTTAAGACCTAAATCAAGCCATGCTTCTACAGACCCCTCTCCCCAGCACTCCAACCTACTTATTGCTGCACACTGACAATGTTCAGAGCTAGGTGGCCTTGAAACATCCATTATGTGTCTATTTGACAGGGTGAGAAGACCGGTTTTAAACAATTCAGCAGGTAATAGAGTGAGGAGGAAGACCAGCCCTCTCGTGTGTAACGGGATCAGCCATTCCGGATGCACGTGGAGGCAGGTGATGGGCACACAGGACTTCACCCTGTTATCCTTGGGGTTTGATGCTTGGAAGTTCCCATGGCAACAGAAACTGAATGTGTCTCACACTGTTCCTGCCCAGCCCTCCTAAGGGTAGCCTCATCCTCTTGCAGGACTTCTGCCATTCAAGTTTTGGTGGGTAGTGGTCACCATAGCAACACCCACCTCCACAAGGACATGCTGACTTAAATTCTACCCAGGAAGGTCGTTGTTGTTTTACATTCAATTGGCATAACAAACCTGATTTAGATATGAGGATCCACGGTACAGTTTTTAGTCTCCCAGTCTTTCTTCCACAGGTCTCATTCCTCTCTCTCCTGGGCTTATCCCTGAAGGCCGGTGAATGAGCATGATGAATGGCTTGTTCCAGTGTTCTGGATAATCCATAGCTACAAACTTGATAGCCAGGGCTGGAGCTGTAATACAGCACAATAAGCCACCACCTGCAATACTAGCATCCTATACGGGGTTACAGTTTGAGTCCCAGCTGCTCCAATTCCAATCCAGTGCCCTGGGAAAGCATCTGAAGATGGTATATGTCCTTGGGCTCCTGTACCCTTTCAAATAAAAGTTTTAAAAATAAAGGAAAATGAACCTGGCAACTAAGTGTGCACGGGATGCCTCCTGAGGTGCCCCACTCCCCTCCCCACGCGAGAGACAGATGCTGCCTGCTTCTGGCTCTGCGGGCACCAAAGGCAGCGAGCAAGCAAACACCTTCCCGTTGCTTCTGCACCTGCACAGTTGTCACAACTTGCCCTCGGACTACCCTAAGTCACAGAAAATGTCCTAAAAACAAAACTAGGAAATTGAGACGGGCTTCTGGAAAAGCAGGCAAGGCACTACTTGGGAAACGTGTAACCCAGGAGTGCTTCTGGTCCCAGCTTCCCGCTAAGGTGCACCTGGAGGCGGAGAATGACGGCGGAAGTCCTGGGGTCCCTGCCACTCATGTGGGGGACCCAGATGGAGCAGCTCTGGAGTTCAGCCTGGCTTAGCCCAGCAGTTGTGGGCAGTTGGGGAGCGAACAGAGGATGCAAGAGGTCTCTCCTTTCTGTCTCAGACTCCATCTCGACTATTTCTCTACCTTTCAAATAAGTGCACAAATTTATTTAAATACCAACTAAGGATTAAAGATTATGAAACACCCACATTTTTCTAGACCCAATGACCTTTCTTTAAAAAAAAAAATTGTTTATTTAAGGGCCGACACAATAGCCTAGTGGCTAAATCCTCGCCTTATACACCTGGGATCTCACATCGGCACTGGTTTGTGTCCTGGCTGCTCCACTTCCCATCCAGCTCCCTGCTTGTGGCCTGAGAAAGCACTCGAGGACGGCCCAAAGCCTTGGGACCCTGCACCCATGTGGGAGACCTGGAGGAAGCTCCCGACTCCTGACTTCAGATCAGTTAAACTCTGGTTGTTGTGGCCGCTTGTGGAGTGAACCAGCAGATAGATCATTGTCTCTCCTTCTTTCTGTATATCTGCTTTTCCAATAAAAAATAATAAAGCTTTTTTTAATATTTATTTGAGGGCCCAGCACAATGGCCTAGTGGCCACCAAAGTACTTGCCTTGAACATGCTGGGATCCCATGTGGGCACCAGTTCTAATCCTGGCAGCCCCACTTCCCATCCAGCTCCCTGCTTGTGGCCTGGAAAAGTAGTCGAGGATGGCTCAAAACCTTAGGACCTTGCAGCCACGTGGGAGACCTGGAAGAATTCCTGGCTCCTGGCTTTAGAACGGTGCAGCATCAGCTATTGCGCCTACTTAGGGAGTAAATCATCGGACGGAAGATCTTCTGTCTCTCCTCCTCTCTGGATATCTGACGTTGTAATAAAAATTAAATAAATCTTTTTAAAAAATTATTTGAAAGAGTTATGGTGAGTAGTAGAGAGAGATAATCTTCCATCTGCTGGTTCACTCCCCGGATGGCTGCAAAAGCCAAGGCTGCCAGGCCAAATCCAGGAGCTCAGACCTCCACCAGAACCTTCTACATGGGTTAAGGGAGCCAAGAAAGTTGCCCATCTTCCAATCCCTTCCCAAACACATAAATAGGGAGCTGATCAGAAGTGGAGCAGCCAGAGTGGGAACTGGTTCTCAGATAGGATGCTAGCTTTGCACGCGGTGGCTTAACCCACAGCATCACGCTGGTTCCTGGCAGGGACCTTTGAGTGCTGACTGCATGGCACACCTTTCTTCTTGTTCTCTTCCTCCTCCTCTTTTTTTAGTCTTATTTATTTTTATTGGAAAGAGATTTATTTAGTTTTAATTACAAAGAGGAGACAGATCTTCCATCTGCTGTTTTACTCCCCAAATGGTCACAATGACCAGAGCTGACTTCATCTGAAGCCAGGAACCAGGAACTTCCTCCGGGTTCTCCCACACGATTGCAGGGTCCCAAGGCTTTGGGCTGTCCTCAACTGCTTTCCCAGGCCACAAGCAGAGAGCTGGATGGGAAGTGGAGCAGGCAAGACATGAACCAGCACCTGCATGGGACGCTGGCATTTGGAGGTAAAGGATTAGCCAGTTGAGCCAACTTGCCAGCCCCATGGCACACTTTTCTTCACGAATAGAATTCTCTGCCAAGTTACCTGCTGCCTAACTGAGCCAAGCAGAATTATACTGCCCTCCTCACCCAGCCCCCAGCAGGATGCCCACATCTTAGCCTTCAGGTTCTCTAAATATGCTGTGTGGCAAGGTAGGAGAGAGGGTTGAAGGCTGCACATGGATCCGGTTGCCAGTCAGCTATCAGGAAGACAGGGAGAGCCCCTGGAGGCCCCAGTGGGTGCTTGTAGGTAAGTAAGGGAGCAAGACAGCCGGTGTCACAGTCGAGAGAGGCAAGGCAGCTGCCATCCCCACATCCTTTCCCTGCCCAATCTGGCCCCAGGGGCTTCTCACGTGGAAAGAGGCCACTTGCAAGAACACATGGGAAACCTGGGCAAAAAAGACAGGATTCTGCCTCTGCACAGTGAGATGAGAAGTCTGTGTGATTTTCCATGCAGGTGCCAAGAGCAGTTAAGGGGATGGATCTAACAGCTGCTTCTAAAAGCAGTAGGGGAAGGGACCTTACCCAGTCCCGAGGACCCCACTGGCAAAAGCCACCAGCACAGGGCCTGGCATGAAGGTGGCTAAATTCTCACCTTGCACGTGCTGGGATCCCACATGGGAGTTGGTTCATATCCTGGCTATTCTACTTCCCTTCCAGCTTCTTGCTTGTGGCTTGGGAAAGTAGTAGAGGATGGCCCAAAGCCTTGGGACCTTGAATCCACATGGGAGACCTGGAGGATACTTCTGGTTTCTGGCTTTGGATCAGCTCAGTTCAGGCTATTGCGGGTGCTTGGAGAGTGAATCAACAGATGGAGGATCTTTCTCTGTGTCTCTCCTTCTCTCTGTAAATCTGCCTTTCCAATAAAACTAAATAAGTTTAAAAAAAAAAAAAAGTCAGGCCCAGCACGATAGCATAGTGGTTAAAAGTCCTCACCTTGAACACGCTGGGATCCCATATGGATGCCAGTTCTAATCCCAGTGGCTCTGCTTCCCATCCAGCTGCCTGATTGTGGTCTGAGAAAGCAGTCAAGAATGGCCCAAAGCTTTGGGATCCTGCACCCACATGGGAGACAGATCAGACAGATCAGCCATTACAGTTACTAGGGGAGTGAATCATTGGACAGAAGATCTTCCTCTCTGTCTCTCCTTCTCTCTGTATATCTGACTTTCCAATAAAAATAAATAAATCTTAATAATAAAAAAAAAGCCACCAGTACAAACAGGAAACCCTACAAGGCCAGTTGTTGACTCCGCCCCCTCCAGGGCCCCCTGGAGGGGTCAGTGCAGAGGCTACATCCCAGGTGCTGCCCCAAGGTCAGCATTGGAGCTCTCCCTCCCCAGCCCAGGGGAAGGCTCAGCCCCAGGGTTGCTTCCAGGCCTCTGGGTCATTGCTCTGCAGCTTTCCTTTGCTTCCCTCTGTATCCCTTCCCCTCGGGAGGACTGTGATGCTCACCCATCAGGTTCTTTGCACAGTGATTTTTCACCTTTAAATAAAATGATGCCTTTGGAGCAGGTGTTCAGGCAGGTAGTTTGGATACCTCGTCCCATATTGCAGTGCCAGCATTGGAGTCCCAGCTCCTGCTTTCTGAGTGTGCAGACCCTGCGAGGCAGCAGATGACAATTCAAGAACTTGGGTTTCTGCTACCCGAGGTGGAGACCTGCAGTGAGTTCCCAGGACCGGTCTTTGGCCTGGGTTAATCCCACCCTTGCAGGCATCTGGGCAGTGAAATAGCAGGTGGGAGCTCTCTTTTCTCATATAGCTTTCAGAACATGTTAGAAGTTTCTCTTAAGAAGCATTTTTTTTAAAAAGTAAAAGTTATACACATTTGTTGCAAAGCAAGCAGAACTTTACCAAATATTTATTTTACATTAGATGAATACAAGTATACATCAAGAAGTTTGGGGAAAATGACAAGATAAGTATTTTGGTGCCAAAAGCATTGAAATCCTTGCATACAAAGACCCTTCAAAAATGCATGGAAAATGCATGTTGTGAGAAAACTGCATGAATTTAATGCTTTCCCATCACAATAAACTTAGTGATCTTGATGTCATTTTCCCAGACATGCTCTACTGTGCCCTTGTATTTCCATTGTCTATTTCTTCATCTGCACTGGCATACCGCCTCATCTCAATTGTGGATCATGTGTTCCATTTCCTGTTTTTCATTATTTGTTTGCAAGGCTGTGAAAGGGAACCCCCAAGAGCTGTGAGAAGCCAGGGGGTGGGAAGTGGGTCACTTCTGCTCTGGGGTTGCAGTGTCACAGGCGACTGAGCCCTCCGTAGAATCAACACTCCAGCTAGGAAGCCCGATGCCCTGACAACAGCCAGTGGCTCTGCCATGGAGAAGACTGCCTCGCATTGTCCCATTCCCTGCATATCCCATAACCAGAAGTGGTTTGACTGCATGAAGCCTGTGTTCTGTGCAAGCCTGTTTTCACATGTCCCATTTGCTTGTCATAACAAGAAATCAACCCGCAGCATGTTGTCAGCAATGGGTGTGATGTGCCACGGCACAAAAATAGTTGGCCATCAGTGACCAAAAGATTATGCAGATCGTTCTGCAAGTTAAGCATCATGACATAAATATCCATCCAGCCCCTCCCCTCAAAAAAGTGCTTTTGAGTAAACATCTCCCCTAGCAGAGATCCATAGGGCTGTTTCTAGCACAGACTGACCCGGGTGTGTGTGTGTATGTCACCTTTGAAGGTAGCCCATGATTCCAGCTTATTAGAGACACCTTTGTCTCCTCTTGGGCTTAGGGCTGGGAGGAAACAAGGCATTGCCAACTGATAGAAAAAGAGACACCACTGTGGCAACTCTACATCTGTAAGTCACACACCAATGTGCCTTGGGGGCTAGAAATGTGATTAGCTGCTGAATGTCCCCCGGAAAAGGAGTTCCCTGAATAGGAGCAAAGGCAGGCTCACCCCCTTGGAAGAGCGAGTATCAGTCAGTGGATCCAGAGGCCAAGAGCTAGTGAGTCATAAGCACATGAGTCGTAAGAGGTTGAACTCCAGAGAACAGATCAGGCAGCCCAGCTTAATCCCATCACATGATCCGCCCCCAGGCCCTGGGCTCACCCAGAATAAAAAGTGGGGTGCAGCGGGGCTGAGGAAGATACTGCTGCTGCCTGCATGCACACACAGGTGCAAGAGCGGGGCTGCAGCAGTTGAGGGTGGAGACTGTCTTGCCCCGGAGTCCAGCATGGAATCACTCTGCTGCTTCCTGGGCTTTCTGCTGCTGGCTGCCGGATCACCACTCACCACAGCCACCCGTGAGTAACACCCGCTTCTCTGCCTTTAACCCATTCCCTCTGGCCATTGGCCCAACGAAGAGCTGCAGCCCCCATGGCCTGGCTCCTGTCCTCTTCAGCCAGCCCCAGGGAATCCTGAAACTGCTGCAGAGTGCACTCCCTGCCCCTCCACCTCCTATCCTTTCTTTGCAAAGTAAAACTATTCAGCTTTGCTAGTGGAGTTCATTTTCCATCACAGTTACCACCCACTCAGTTGGCTTATGGCATTCAAGTCGTAGAGCACTTTTTGGCCTGTTTGTTCCCCGAATGCCAACCAAAGTCAGGAGCCAGGAGCCCATGGCAGCATCCTAACCTCTTAAATGGCCACCTGTTGCCTTCCAGGCTGTGCACTAGCAGCAAGCTGGAGTGAGGAGTTGGAGCCAAGACTAGAACCCAAACACTCCATGGTAGGATGAGGGAACCCCAACCGCCACCTTAACCATTCAGGCCAAATCTCAGCCAGCCTAAACCAGCCTCTTTCCTGCACTCCCCCTTGAGAAGCCCTAGTTGTCAGGGAAGGAGACAGCCAGCCTCTGGCCAGAGAACAGAGCACCTCTGCCAATTCATCTTTGGCGGCTATCCAACAGGTTTGGCGTTGCATGAAACAGACTCCCAGCTGGTGGGTGGGCTAGCTCCTAACCCCAACTCCGAAGCTCCACCAGTCCTGAGAGGAGGAGGGGGTGGATGCTGCCTCCGGGCCATCTGAGTGCCCAACCTGGGTTGTACACCAGGGGGTTGGGGGAGGCTTCTTGTCCCCTACCAGAGGGTGGACAACGACCCCCTGCAGGTGGGATGCGAGTGCAGGTGGAGAAGGAGCAAGCCGACAGCAGGCACCCCTCCCCTGGATCAGATGTTCTGGGGGGTCTCGACTTGCAGACAGCTCCAGGGACGGAGCCTGATTCTCCCGTCACACCAAGTGGGGGCTGAGAATTAAGGACTGAGTACCCACCCTAGCTACCATGGGTGCTGAGGGCCACAACCTCACTCTCACCAGCTCACACATCCCCACCCTGCAGGAGCAGCGATCCGTGCAGGTTTGTTGGGGCATGTGGAGGAGACAAGCCTGCAGACCCAGGCCCCTCTGGGCGGTTAGACCTCACCTCAAGCTGACAAATCCTTTGCCTGCCTGCTGGCCCAAACACACGCGTTCCGCCACCTGGCAGAGGCTAAGCGAGGCTGAATCTGTCCCAGGTTCCACATTCACACAGAGAGAGCAAGGAGCCCTGCCCTGCCACACAGCCCTTAGAGAAGAGGAGACTGCCTAGGGCACCAGTGTCCTTCCTGGTCTGTGGTGGGACTATCACCCCCACTCCGCTGGGTTGCCTTGGGTCACTAGGTTTTCATTTCCCCATTTACAAAACCGGGTAAAAGGGTTCTTAGAAAGTCAGCTTAGAAGAAGGTCCCGGGCCTGGGAGTGTTTCTGTAAATGGGGGGGCCTGCACCCCTTCCCCCAGGGTCACAACCCACCCACCCCTGCCTGGCTGCTCCCTAGGAAATTAGAATGGGCAGGATGGGATGAGCTTCTCTCACCAGGTCATCCTGATAGGAGGGGTGTCCAGCACCCCAGGACAGGCATTGACATCAGCACCCTACTGGAAGTTCAGACAGAAGTCAGACCAAAGTCTCCAGCTTCCTCAAACTTAGCATGTCATGACAGCAAGCGGCTCCACTGTGCCCCTTCAAGGCCACCAAGCCGTGCTCCTTTGTCACAGTCCCGTCACTCCCAGAATGCTGTAAAAATACCATCAGACAGTGTGTCACCTTCTAGGGTTGGCATAAGTCACTGGGAGAGTCCGGGAAGCTGTTTTGTCTACAGTTTATCACTGGGTAGGGTTGCCCGGGATGGGTGTAGCTAACCATGGCTTGGCTAACCATTCACCTGCTGAAGGATGTGGGGTTTATGCCCATTTAAGCTGTTGTGGATAAAGTTGCCAGGAATACTCCCATTAACATTTGTGTGTGTGCACAAGTTCCCAGGATACATGGGAAAGGATATCATGGCTTAGGTGAAGGACCAATGTGTGTGTATTCCTTTTTATGAGAACTAGCCAAGAGTGGTTGCACTGTATCGTTCCCTCCAGCCAGGGACGACTGATTCCAGTTCCTCTGAACCTTTGCCTGTGTTCTGAATGGTCGCCACTTTTTATTGTAATCGTACAGTCAGGTGTATGCTGGTACTTCATCGGCTTTTAATGTGCATCCCTCTGCTGTCTACTGATGTTCCACATCTTCCCATGGGTTGATTTCTGTCATCCGTACATCTCTCTGTGGACATGCTTGCTCCTGCCTAAAACCCAGTTTCTGAGTTGCCTTATTTAACAATAAATTTTGAAAATGCTTTATTGATTTTACATATTGACCCTTTGTTGGAAATGTGGCTTGCGAATCATTCCTGCCAGTCTGAGCTGGACTTCTCAGCCCCTCCACATGGAGTTTCTCAGAGTGAAGGTGTTTTTATGTTTCGGGGGCTGGGTATGCAGCACAGTGGTTAGGATGCCGTTTGGGAGGTCTGTGTTCCACATTGGAGTACCTGGGTTTCAGTCCCAACTCTACTACTGATTCCAGTTTTTCTTAGGCATTGTGGGAGGTGGCAGCCCAAGCACCTGGGTCTCTGCTAACCATATGGGAGGCCAGGACGGAGTTCCAGGCTGCTGGCTTCAGCCTGGCCCAGCCCCAGCTGTTATGGGTATTTGGAGTGTGACCCACTGCATGGGAGATGTTCTCTCTTTCTCTCTCTTCCTCTGTGTGTGTGTGTTTGCCTTCCAAAATAAACACATTGTTAAGAACCTGTTCATTTGCATAAAGTACAACTTTCATTTTTTTATTGGATGAGTGTTTTTGGTGTCAAGCCTAAAGATTGCTGCCCAACCCTCCAACTGAAGATTTCACCCCTGCTTTTTCTTTCTCTGTCTCTCCTCCTGCGCTTGCCATTTCCCCTGCTCTGTCCTGCCTGCATTGGATTGGGTTTGCAATGTTGTAACAAGCCAGGAGGGTGGACTTGGCCAGTTTATTTTTAGCTTCCTCCTTGTCTTGCCCCATGGCCACTTTGGCTTTTGCATTTCCCAATGACTTGTGATGTTGAAAATCTGAGGAGACATCTGTGTTTTGGTCACAGTTCTGGAAACACTTACTTTCAGGATCTGAGACAGAGAATGCTGCGCAACAGCAGAAATAATTAGTCTGGGAAGTCCAAGCATTTGGCTCTTCTCTTTCCACTCAGTAAGAGATGAGCCTAGCGGGGAGGAGTTGGAACTAAGCATGCAGTTTTTTGCATGCAACTCAAGTGCATTCCCGGTTACATGCATATTGATAAACTCAAGCTTCCTGGCCTCAGTCTTTGGCCCCAAGCAGGAACAATCCCACAGGACAGTCGGTTCTTGTCTGATGTGAGGGCCTGAGCCCAGCCAGCCAGCTCGGTGGCAGAGCCACAGCTGGGAAGCAGGTCTTCTGAGTCCTGGTGCAATGCTGTGTCCCAGCTCAGCTGCTTTCCAGTAGGAAGGAAACTCAGGCAGCATCTTCCTCCTCATGCAATTAAGAGGAATAGAAAGTTTTCAATTAGCGATAATCGCGCCTCAGATAAACCTCATGGGCTACGATACTGCCACTGCGCAAAGCTAATTAAGAGGAATAGAAGAGGGACTGGTGCGGTAGCTAAATAAGCTAATCCTCCACCTGCAAGTGTCAGTAATTCATGGGAGCACCGGCTTGTGTCAAAGCTGCTCTACTTCACACCCAGCTTGCTGCCTGTGGCTTGGTAAAACAGCAGAGGATGACCCAAGTATATCCATGTGGGTGATCCAGAAGAAGCTCCTGGCTCTTGGCTTCAGATCGGCTCAGCTCCACTGTTGCAGCCATCTGGGACCAGCAGATGAAGATCTTTCTCTATATGGCTCTCCTTCTTTCTGTATATCTGCCTTTCCAATAAAAATAAAATAAATCGGGCCTGGCACGGTGGCCTAGCAGCTAAAGTCCTCACCTTGAATGCACCAGGATCCCATATGGCCTCTGGTTCTAATCCTGGTGGCCCTGCTTCCCATCCAGCTCCCTGCTTGTGGCCTGGGAAAGCAGTTGAGGATGGCCCAAAGCTTTGGGAACATGCACCCATGTGGGAGACCTGGAAGAAGTTCCTGGTTCCCTGCTTTGGATCGGCGCAGCTCCAGCCATTACTTGGGGAATGATTCATAGGACGGAAGATCTTCCTCTGTCTCTCCTCCTCTCTGTATATCCGCCTTTCCAATTAAAAATAAGTAAATCTTTAAAAAATAAAATACATCATAAAATAAAAGGAATACCTGAAGCAAAGCATTCATATGGCTTCTCTGAGCACTCCTCAAAACCATCCAGGAATGAAGAGCAGAAGATGGGATGTTCTGTCCTCTAAGAATTAATGGTTGAACCAAGACACAAGACCGTATAAACTGATTAGAGTACTAGTTAGCAGAGTGGGAGATTAAAGGCTGGCACCGGGCTCTAGGCCCATTGAGCTTTCAATGATTAATGCAATAGGTTGAGTAAGACACTAATTATCTCACACCCTCAGTCCGGAGGTGGGTAGTGCCAACAGTGACAGCTTGGCAATGTCACCCAGAACCCGTTTCTTTTCATCTGTTCCCCCTGATGCCCTTGGTGTGTTGGCATGGTTAACTAGGGCTGCCAAGGCTCCAGGTATAGCATCATGATATCACCCTCTCCAATGCCCTGAGGTGGGTTTGAAAAAAAAAAAAGGCGGGAGAGGGTTGTTCTCAGGTGCCTCTTTTTAAAGGAGATGTCTGCATCCTATCCCTTAATACCAGATCCTCCACTTCAGGTGCAGCTTCCTGCTAAGGCACCCAGGAGAGCAGTAGATGATGATCCCGGGGCTTGGGTCCCTGCCACCCACATAGGAGATTCAACTGGACTTCCTGGTCCTGACGTCACTCAGCTGGGCCCAGTCCTAATTATTGTGAACCAGCACATACAAGATTTCTGTCTCTCCTCTCCCTGTCACCTCTGCTTCCGCCTCTAGCTCTCCCTCTGTCACTCTACCTTTCATATAATTAAATAAAACTAATTTTTTAAAAAAGTTTTAAACCCCTCTATATCAAATATTGGCATATTGATACATTATGTATGTACTTTCCAACCATGAAATTTTCTTTATGGTTGAACAAGTACTAAATGAGAAATGAAATCAACAAAATGATGTGTTTGTCAAATATTGATGTAGGATTTCGTGATGTGCTGAGCAGTGACAAATCCCGTGGCTATCTGAGCAAGCGCAGCCCGTTACATGGCTGGTCGTCTGACGAAAACAGCTGGAACGAAAAACTCTACCCAGTGTGGAAGAGAGGGGACACGAGGTGGAGGAACTCCTGGAAGGGTAAGTTCAAAGACTGCACTGCCATGACCCTCTTTTCCTGTCTCGGTGAACCCTGTGGACTCTAGAACCTTCCAGATCAAGGGCTCAGGTTGTGATCATGAGGGTCAAGGCTGTCGCAAGAAAGTTGCTTAGCCCCTGTGGCTGGCTGTGTGTGCTTCATCCCAATTGGTACATATCTAAACTGCAAAAAGCACTGTGTATTCCTTTAGAAATTTCCAAGTTGGTAGCTCTTGGGGAAATTTTGAAGGGAAAGAAGGTGTAGCCTTCAATGTAGTTCAGCACAGCAAGTGGAAGTGGTCACTGTCGGAAGACCCGTGACCCCCAAAGACACGAGCATCTCCAAGGTGTGGTAAGTCAGGAGAAAATAAAATGCCAGTCTTCCCGTTGTGACACATGGATGAGTTCCCCAGCAAGTCCAACGTAGAAGACATTTTTTTAGTGATCTTAAGTAAATGTTCTTTCTGCTAATACGGAATTCATCCTCTGATTTAAGAATTTTTTTTTTAAATTCATCTTCTCTGAAAGCTGAAGTTAGGAATCCAGAAAAATCAGAGACATTAATCAGGTTCTCATAGATTTCCCTGGCCTCTCTGTGTGTGAGCGAGTGGGTAAAGGCGAGCAAAGATGTTGGTCACCGAGTGTCCCCTTTTCCTCTGCCCTAGGCGGCCACCTGCAGGCGGTCCTGACCAGTGACTCCCCGGCTCTGGTGGGCTCCACAATGACGTTTGTGGTGAACCTGGTTTTCCCCAGATGCCAAAAGGAAGATGCCAACGGTGACATCGTCTATGAGAAGAACTGCAGGAATGGTGAGAGGGCAGCCGTGTAACCCTCGGGCCACCCAGCCACCCCCAGCTTTCCCAGAACATCTGTTGATGGGGCAGGCCACGTTTCTGTGGTTCTCAACTGGGGGTTCCATGACCTGGATGCTCTTTTGGCTACTCGAAGAACAGCCAGCTGGGGAGATGTCTGCTGGTCAATTCAATATCTGCTGACAACCATTTTTTTTCTAAGTAAATGCTACCTGACTAGCGCCAATGCAAAGATGACGTGAAACACCCAAATATGTTCCATCTGGATTCAGCCACTTCAGCATTTCATCATAGTTTCATACTGATAGATAGCAGATAGATGCTGTTTAGGGGAACATGTTTAGGGCCACATGGAGTACATCAACCTGGACTAGCCTGTGGGAGCACTGCAAGGGGGTGTGTAGGGAAATACCTTCATCCTACCAAACTGGCTACCATGTCTATGGGAATGGAGCCTTGAGGTTAGATAAGTGTAGGGGGAAAAAAGTAATGATCTACAGATACAGTGCATTGAAATGGAAAGATAAAGCCTGCTGTCTGGTCTGAACAGGGTGATGATTCAGAAGGCCTGTGGGAAAGCATGGGTGTTCGGGCACTGCAGGTGAAGCATCCCTCAGGACCCGCGTACCCCATTTCTGAGTACCAAGGGTGGAAGTCTCAGCTCCACCTCCTGCTCACACACACACCATCTCTTGAGCTTGGGTACAGGTGGAACCCCGTCACCCATCTGCATGCTGACTTGTTGGAGTTCTGCTCACCCAGCAACTCTGCAGCAGCAGAAGGAGCAAACGTGACATCCCAAGCCCAGGTGACAACACCGGTTTGTTTCTCTCCCTCTCTTTAGACACCGGCTCATCCACTGACCAGTATGTCTACAACTGGACGGCCTGGTCAGAGGACAGTGACACGGGCAACAGCAGCGGCCAGAGCCACCACAATGTGTTCCCCGATGGGAAGCCCTTCCCTCACCCCCACGGCCGGAAGAGGGGGAACTTCATCTACGTCTTCCACACGCTAGGTGGGCCATCTTCCCCCCCCCCCACTGTCAATCTCTCTCCTTCTCTTTCCTTCTCATAGAGCTGAGCATCATCAACATGGAGCGCTCAACGTGGACGGAAGGAGAGAGAGAAAAGTAAAACCCTGGGTCTGGGTGTGTGGTCCAGCTGTGAGATGTTGTTTGGGATACCCACATGTTATATCAGAGTACTCAGGGCTCAAATCTGGGCTCCATTGCCCATCCCAGCTTCCTGCTTCCCTGGGAGGAAGCAGTGATGGTGACCCCTGCCATCCATGGAAGAAACCTGGACTGAACATTTGACTCCTGGCTTTAGCCTGGCCCAGCCCTGGCTATTGTAGTATTTGGGGTGTGAACCAGTAGATGGAAGATCTTTGTCTCTCTTAAGTAAATAAACACAAATGAAGTGTGATTGACACTTCAGAGGCGCGCGTTCAGCTTTAGGTGTTTTCTGTACTGACATCTCTCAGGCTCTTTGTGCAGTTCATTTGTGGTTCCTATCAGGAGTGTCTACCTGACCACAGCATAGAGAGATTAAAATGTGCTCCCACATATTATTTCAGTGGTTGCACTGTATTTCACTGTGTGGACATATAATGATCTAACCACCATTTTTCCCTGACATAGTCTTCCTTCTTTTTTGAAAAGCATTTATTTATTTTTATTGGAAAGGCAGATTTACAGAGAAGGAGACACAGAGAGAGAAGATCTTCCATGCACAGGTTCAATCACCAAATGTCTGTAATGGCTGAAGCTGAGCCAGGAACTTCCTCCGAGTCTCCAACATGGGTCCAGGGTCCCAAGGCTTTGGGCCATCCTTACCTGCTTTCCCCGGCCATAATCAGGGAGCTGAGTGGGAAGCAACCAAGACATGAACTGGTGCCCATTTGGGATGCCAGTGCTTGCAGGTGGAGGATTAGCTGATTGAGCCACCACACCACCCTCCTTTCCCCCGCTTTTACTTTGTTAACCATGATATTCAGGTCACTTTATGATTGGTCAAAAGGTTATTTTGAGGAGGAGCAGTTTGAGGATATTATTAGCCAGGCTGCTGAATACTTCTTGTAAGCATTACCAGATGCTGCTTGGAATTGAGGCTCTAAGAAACTGCTACCAGTCAAACCACCTCCAGACTGTGAGACCACAGAAAACTCTGGCTGCTTCTGGTGGCTTCCTCACACCTCTGAGCAAGGGGGTAATGATGTGCCTGTGGCACAAAGTACAACACATAGCAGGTGTTCTGCCATCGCCTTTAGTCCTTGGAAGCTGCTGTTGCGCTGTCACCATCCAGTCCCTTGGATCCTTTCCTGGAATTGCTCGTGTCCGCCAACACTCCAGACTCACTTAGTCCAGTTCAGTCTGCACTAGCTTCACCAGGTCAAGCCCCCAGCCTGGGGCTCTGCTGGCTTCACCCACAAGACTGCCACCTCCCGCTGAGCCCTCACAGATGCTCCAGCACAGTCTGGTGTATTCTTGTCTCTCTTCCTTAGACTACTGAGTTCTTCAGAGCATCACTTGGGCCCTGCAAGATCCCTGCTCTGCCTCACCTATGCCCCTTGGGGAAGCAGAGCCATGGTCACACCTCCCCAACTCCAGGCAGCCCTCATGGGTGTGGCCGTGTACAGACGTGACCTGCATGCCACCCCACCTTATCAGCACCCTGTTACGTTGCTCAGTTTTTCCCAGGTCATGCCAGCCTCCACCATTAGATTAAGCAAGGCTGTGAGCCCTGCAGAGGCGCTTACATGGGTGAGCCCCAGGCAGCTAGAGCCAGGGAGGGCTGGAACAAGCAAACTGGTGACTCCAAGGTATCCTACAAATGCGTTTGTGGAGTCTGCTGTTCCCTTTTGCTTCTAGCTTATTCTGTGTGCCTTTTATCATCAATCATATTTTCACAGGCAAGGTTTCTAGAAAGTGGAGAATTCTAGTCTCTTTTTAAAAACTGCTTCATGGTATAGTTTGAAATCATAGTATTATAAAAATGAAGTTGATTTTTGGATAAATAATTGTTCCCTCACTCTTGTATTAAATGTGTCTTCTGTGGAGCTGGTGTTGTAGTGTAGTGCGTTAGGCCAACTCCTGCAAAGCCAGCACCCTAACTACTCCAGTTCTGTTCCATCTCCTTGCCAGTGTACCTGGAAAGTCAGCAGAAGATGGCCTAGGTGCGTGGGCCCCTCACCAACATGGGAGAAGCTCCTGGCTCCAAGCTTTGGGCTAGCCCAACCTCAGCCATTGCAACCAGTGTTGCAGGCATCCGGAAAATGAATGAGCAGATGGAAGATCTCTCTTTCTCTCTCTGCCACTCTGCTTTTCAAATATATTAGTAAATTTTTAAAAATGTGTCCCACCCTAATTGGAGGTCCACACGAGCATGCTTCCCTGTCAACTATATAAATAATATTAAAAATAAAATTTTTTTAAATTTAAAAAATTAATTATCTAGGGGCCATGAATGTGTACTTCAGTGTCAAATCACTCAACGTACAGAAGGCGCTTTATGTGTGGTAGATGAAAGGCCAGCCGTGTGACCTCGCTGGATCTCTCCCTTGTCACACCTGCCTTGTCCTTAGTGTCGCTTTTTATGCTTTCAGTCACTAACAGTCAACTGTAGCCCCAAAATGTTAACGTTTATCTGGACCCTTGAGTGAGAGAGAGAGAGAGATTGCATTCCCATTACTTTGTTCTGCAGCAACAAGGACATTTCCTCAATAGTTAAAAAAACAGATGTAAAAGACCAGCTTGTTTTGGTGCTAGAACTTAGGCGATCCAGGCATGATTTTTGCATCATGTGCATTTTTTCACGAATTTTCTATTATTGTAATTTGACGTTAATGTCTTGCTGTACCTCATTTGTAAGTTAAATCGTGTCCTGGGTGTGTCTGAACTAGGAAAAACCCACAGCACACCCACTACGGAGTCTAACTCCAGGCATCGGCCAGGGCTCTTGGCCGGGAAGGCCTCCTGTGCTCAACCGGAATCCTGGTTTGGCTTTATGTGCAACTGGCCCCGTCTCCCCGCCGAAGCAGCACTTTCTGCCCAGTTCCACCCCAACCTCCCCCAGTCCTATACAGACCAGACTGTTGGATGGAGCCAACCACCGGATGTTCCCTTTCTCTCCAAGGTCAGTATTTCCAGAAGCTGGGCCGCTGTTCTGTGAAACTCTCGCTGAACACAACCAATGTGACCCTCGGCCCTCAGCTCATGGCAGTGACCGTTTACCGGAGACACGGCCGGGCGTTCTTCCCTGTCGCCCAGGTTAAAGACATGTACGTGGTGACAGGTGAGTGTTCTGGCTCCCAGGTCCCCAAGGATGAGCCACTTGGTCCTGATGACATCAGAGGGTTCAGGAAGTGTTGGCTCCCAGCGTCCTGCACCCGTGCTAGAGCCTCAGTTTGAACCATGTTCCCCTGCATCTGTGCTTTCTGGAGTAGCTTGAGAAAAACATGCCAGTGGGAAGGGAGAATAAGAATAATAAAAACTATGAGTTATCCCCTAACTTTAGATTATTCTTTTTTAACTCTAAGAGCACCATTGAAATTTTCCACTTCAGATCAAGCAATCACGGACCCTTTCTTTCCTCCCTTGGGTTGGTGGTTCAATTTAGATCAGATTCCAGTCCTTGTGACCATGTCCCAGAAAAACGACCGAAATGCGTCCGACCACACCTTCCTCAAAGACGTGCCCATCACATTCAACGTCTTCCTTCACGACCCCAGCCACTTCCTCAACGAGTCCAGCGTCAGCTACAAGTGGAGTTTCGGGGATAACACCGGCTTGGTCCTCTCCAGCAACCAAAGCTTGAACCACACCTACATGCTCAACGGCACGTTCAGCCTCAACCTCACTGTGGAGGCCACAGCGCCTGGCCCTTGCCCTTCGTTCGTGCCCTCACCTCCACCCACGTCCCCAGTGCCCAGCCCTTCTCCAGGTAGGTCCTTCTGCAGGGGGATCCTCTGGGGATGCTTTAACTGCTGCCCAAACACCCGTGCAAGTGGTGCAGCTAACTTCCATCTTCAAAGGAGTGTGCCAAGTCTCTGTAAGAAGACTTTTTTTAAAAAAAAGACTGAATTAGAGACAAAGAGAGACCTTCCATCAACTAGTTCATTCCCCAAATGACCACAATGGCTGCAGCTGGGCTGGTCTGAAGCTAGAAACCTTTTCTGGGTTTCCCACATGGGTGCAGGGCCCCAAGAAGTTAACTTGGGACCATCCTCTACTGCTTTCACAGGCTGCATGCAGGGAGCTAGATGGGAAGTGGAGCAGCCAGGACATGAACCAGTGCCCAAATGGCATCTCAGCACTACAGACAGAGGTTTAGCATGCTATGCCATGGCACTGGTCCCACTGAGTAGATTTCAAAAGCCATTGGAAGCTTTTAGAACAAGGAAGAAAGGAGAATATATTTACAGTAACTTTGCAAACAGAGTTTGAGGGATGATTCATAGAAAGTTTTTTTTCTTTTTAGAAATTTTTATTTTCATTGTCTCTGCAAGGCAGAGGAACAGACAGGCAGAGGCAGATCTTCCATCTGCTGGGTCACTGCCCCAAAGGCCCACAGCAGGCAGGACTGGGCCAAACCAAAGCCCCAAGCTTGTCAGTCCAGGTTGGCCACACCTGCTGCCTGCCAGTGTGTGCAATTGAAACCTAGGGTCCAAAGCAGAGCCAGGGTTGAAGCAGGCATTGCAAAAGTGGGAAGCAGGCATCCCCAGCACTGAATGTCGCCCTGTGGGGAGCTCTGTGAGCCTGCTGACTGGCACCAGCTCTCATCATGCCCACAGACACTGCCTCCCCACACCCACCCCCATCTCTTCTGTGTATTTTCCATTCTTCAGAGCTGCGATAAGGCCCACTACCCCCCTGGAACTGGCCAGGACCCCTTCCTCATCCTTCCTCCACCCCTTCTCATACCACACCCTTATTAGTCCGCACCATGCTCACACCCACCGCACCCCATCCCAGTGCCCCACATGACCCTATTCAATTCCTGAGCCACAACCCTGAGAGAATCTCAGAGCTGGACTGTCTGCCTTTTTAAATTGCTCTGGATGCCAAACCTGATTAATGAAATACCATCCTCGCAGCAGGGGTACCTGCCACCCCATCCTTCCCCACCAGGCCAGGTGGCCCTGTCTTGGCATCCCCAGGATGCACCTGTGCAGCTGTGGGCTGACATTCTCTCCTTGGTCACAAGAGGGAGCCACACTCCAGCCCTAGGGAGGACACCCTCGGGCTCCTAGGAATTCTTGCAGTAATTTTTCAGTAATTACTGAAACCTGTTAGCTGTAAATAACACTGTTCCCATAAAGTATGTGTTAGTGATAAAGTAGTTAAAGACGATCTCTCCTTGAATCCAGAAATGTCTAAATTAAGACAATGTGTATCATTACGGCTGATTTTGATAAACTCTTTTCTGAAATGTCTTGGATGAAAAATAATGCATGATCCAAGCGATAGAAATGTCTGGAGTGAGTTTCCTGTTCAGAACAAAGCTGTATCAGTAACTGGGAGTTGTCTTGGTCTGTGCTTCCACAAACATTAAGTACCTTGGCCCTGTTGTTTTGGGGGTTTTGGTACGTGGGTTCATACTGTACTTGTTATTCTACAGCTTGCCTCCCCCACCACACTCACACTTAGCAAACATCATATGTAGCTCCCATCCTGTATCGTGGCCCTAGAGTGTCCCACAAACGGATATACTTCCGTGTGTTTCCCCATTCTCTGATCGATGGATGAATAGATTCCTCCTAATCCCAACCCCAGGTCCAAGAGTATGAGACCATTTTGATTTTTCTTTCCCCTCGGGTTGTTCCATCATAGAGCTTTATTTCAGTATTTCTTTATGTACAAGTGTAAATGATCTTGCTACGCATACAATAAACTACAGCTGTCTTCAGCATTGAGACATTTTCCAACGGGGGGCAGCAGGCCTCAGGCCTCATGGCTAGGATATCCAAGTCCTGTATCTGGAGCCCCGGCTTCAATTCCTGACTCTGACTTGGGACCCTAGGAGAGGCTGTGGATGGTCGGAGTAGCTGGGTTCCTACCACCCACAGGGAAGGCCGGGACTCCCACCTTGTGGCCTTGACCTGGCCCAACCCTGGCTGCTACAAATCTTTCTCTCTTCATTTATTCCCTCTGTTTTCTCTGCCTTTCAAATAAATTAAAATAAGTATGTGTTTTTTTTTTTTAAAGAGTTCTCTTCTAGAGAGACTTCCTGGCTACCCAGACCAGATTACCAGACTTGAGTTAGTGAGCATGACATTACTTATTTTTTTATTTATTTATTTTTTTACCAAAATCCTCTTCTCTCTGCTTTGGTCAGTGGCTTCACAATGAAGCACAGATGAAAACAGAGACCAAATGCAGCTGCAAGGGTGAGACCGAAGTAGGCTGCAGGGGCGGCTGGGGCGGCCAGATGCTATTTATAAGTCACAGAAGTCTCCTTCTGAGCTGGCGGTGCTGTTGGAAGTCCAGTATCCAGTTACTGGTGGTATACATGACACACGCTTGAGGAGACCACAAATGGTTCATGGAAGGAAGGGCCAGTGTCATGGTGTAAAAGTCCAACTGCCATGTGGAGGGCTGGTAGCTCCTGTCCCAGCACTGGTTGGAGTCCTGGCTGTTGCACACTTCTGATCTAGCTTCTTGCTCATGTGGACCTGGGATGCGCTGTCAGATGGCCCAAGTACCTGAGGCCCTGTCACCCTCAGGGGAGACCTGGATGGAGTGCCAGGCTCCTGGCTTCAGCTAAGCCCAGCCCTGAGTGTTGTGGCCACTGGGGAGATAATTAGCGGGTGGAAGATCTCTCTCTCTCTCTTTGTTTCTCTGCCACTGTGCCTTTCAAATGAATACATAAATCTCTTTTTTAAAGTTCATGGAAAACTCTCTCTTAAACCATGGACCAAATGGAAATAAAAGGGTTTTTTTTTTTTTTTTTTGCTGCAATGAATAAAGAAACATGCGATTTGTAGGCATTCTACCGAAGGCAGAATCAGTGACTTTGATTATCTGATAAATCTTTTTCTTTGTTGTTTGTTTGTTTGTTTAAAGATTTACTTGATTCATTTGAAAGAGTTCCAGGGAGTGAAAGGGATAAAGAGAGAGAGAGAGAGGGATCTGGGCCAGGCAGAAGCCAGGAGCCAGGAGCTTCCTCTGGGTCTCCCTCTGGGGCTCTATGTACTTCGGTCATCCTCCACTGCTTTTCCCGGGCCATTAGCAAGGAATTGGGTCAGAAGTGGAGTAGCCAAGACTTGAACTGGTGCCCATGTGGAATGCCAGTGTTACAGCCAGCAGCTTTACCCACTATGCCACGATGCTAGCCCCAACATTTTTTTTTCCCCAGAAAAGGATTATGAGTTGCTGCTCTAAATGGACTGCTCAGATCTGTCAGCCAAGAATTTCACAAGAATGAACTTGGTCATTTTCCGGAGAGGAAACAGTGACCTTAAGTGCCTCCCTCTGCCCACCCCCCCACACACACACACACTTGCGCTGTGGAGCACATCAGTTAATCTTGGAGCAGCCTGAGCCAGTGTCCTTCCATCACAGCCAAAGATTCCCAGCAACTCAGGGACATTGCCAAGAGCCTGCCCAGCCACATTTCCCACGTGTGTTGTGCGGTGTGCTCACTCCAGGAAAGGCTCCGAGAAACCCCCCTCCGGGCACTGCAGAGTCACGCGGCAGGTTCAGCCTGGCTGCCTGCTACTAATTTGGTGCAGAAGTCTGACCCAAGCATGTAGAGGTTCGTACAGACGGACCCACTTGAAAAGCTGAAACTCTATCAACATGACACAGGCAGCATTGCAGCACAATAGAGTAAGCCACCACCTTCAATGCAGGCTTCCCAGGCAAGCACGGGCTCAAGTCCCAACTGCTCCACTTTTTTTTTTTAAAGATTTATTTATTTTTATTGCAAAGTCAGATATTCAAAGAAGAGAAGCAGAGAGAAAGATCTTCTGTCTGATGATTCACTCCCCAAGTGGCCGCAATGGCTGGAGCTGCGCCAATCCAAAGCCAGGAGCCAGGGACCTCCTTCAGGTCTCCCACACGGGTGCAGGGTCCTAAGGCTTTGGGCTATTTTTCGACTGCTTTCCCAGTCCACAAGCAGGGAGTTGGATGGGAGTGGAGCTGTCAGGATTAGAACTGGCGCCCATATGAGATCCTGGTGCGTGCAAGGTGAGGACTTTAACCACTACGCTATCGCGCTGGGCCCTAGCTGCTCCACTTCTAATGCAACTTGCTGTTAATGCATCTAGGAAAGCAGCAAAAGATGGGCGCAGGACTTGGGACCCTGCCACCCGCAGGGAGGCCGGATGGAGTTTCAGGTCTTTAGCCTTCCACAACCCAGCTGTTACAACCATTTGGGGAGTGAACCAACTAATAAAAGATTCTCTCTCCTTTTGTCTCTAGCTTTCAAATAAACAAAGCAAATCCCTTTTTTTAAAAATGCATGGTACAACAATCATGATGAAATGAAGCAGGCCAGAGGAGATGAAACCATATGAGGGTAGTTCAAGAAATTCATGAAAATGTGTACCATGCAAAAATGATGCATAGATTTCATAGATTTTTTTGGCACCAAGATAACTTTATCTTTTGATTCGATTTCCATAAAGTTTTAAAAAGTCTATTCATACTTTCATTTGCACAGCAAGCACTCAGGGCTCACATTCTCATGTGTAGAGTTTGGATCACATCCTGTGCACCTGTTGCAAGCTCACCAACTACTCTCAGATCTAATTATTCATTCTCTCCAGGACCTGCTACTGCCAACTCCTTGGAGCTGAGTGAGAATCCTGTTGAAAACTGCCAGATTAACAGATATGGCTACTTTAGAGCTACCCTCACCATTGTGGGTAAGGCTGGGGTAGTGGGGGGTGGATGTTCACTCAGGTCCAGCTGTGCATGAGTCAGGACCCTCGTAGCTTACCAGCTGCCCACCCTGGACTTCTTTAGACAGCTTGATGGAAAGGAGCGCCTCTGGGAAGCCTGCGCTGGACTGCCACTGTCCCAGCAAGCTGCATGAATAGGAGGTGAAGGACAGCTGGCCCTGAGTTCTCCCAAGTTCACACTCCTCCACCATGTCACACCTCTAGTGTGCAAAAGGCAGTGAGCATATGCCCACACATGCACAGCTGGGCATTCTGGGCAGGGCCAGCTGAGAAGGCAGCTGGATGCCTGGGCTGAGGCCCCTCGCTCTGGAGAAGCCCTCAGGAGCACAGGTTGATGGGGGTGGCCACACCTGCCCTTGGGGTAAGGGGTGTGGGGAAGGTTCCTCTTTTCCTAAAACACCTGCCAGAGAGGGTGTAGCTTTCTAACAGACACACAGACTCTGCAGATGGAAATCCAGGTTGGACTTGACAGCAGCCCAGTCTGACCTTGAGAATGCCGCATGGGTATGTGGGTGTGTATCCCAGCTGCTGGAACGGATTCCTGGGTCCCATGCCTTCTGCACAGCCAGAAGGCGCTGGGCTCTGACTGGGTTAGGGGGGCGTCTGAGTCCCCTGCAGCCTTGGTGAAGGAGCACTCCAGCTTGGGAGACATCTAAACAGCTCATGCGTGCTTCTCACAGCTCTGCAGGCCAAGTTCAAAACCAAGGTTCTGGTAGACATGGTGTAGGGCAACAGCCTGCCTCCGTGGGGTGGGAGAGGCAAGGATAATGATCCCAGCACGTAGCACGGGCCGCGTTCCCTCCCTCCTCGTAACACCGTCTCCTGGGAATGAGGGCGGGGTGTTCAGATTTCAGCTTACAGATTTCTGGTGTGGGGGGACACAAACATTGTTCCCATGTCGTCGCTGTGGTCACATCCTCTGTTTTTCTCTGCTGCTTGTTCTGTTAAGAGGGAATCCTGGAGGTGAACATTGTCCGGATTGAGGAGGTCCCTGCGCCCCAGCCCGGCAGCTCGCTGGTGGATTTGGTTGTGAGCTGCCAGGGAACGTGAGTACAGCCACCCTGCAAGTTGATGGCTAGAATCCCGGACTGTGGAGGGAGGGACCCAGCACCCTAGGAGGCACCACCCAACACACACTTGTCTCACTAGAGCTGGAAACTGGTCAGGACTTAGGCTGTGGGTTAAGGAGGATGTGTTGTGTGACAGCCATTTATGGGTCAGGAGACTGGCTCAGGCTGTCTGGAGCTCAGGCCAGGACACTGACTCAGGGCTGACTTGGTCTCCCTGGCACTCCTGGTGAACAGTAAGCCTGTGTGGGACTATCACGCACGTGTGAATAGCAATGCCTTATAAGCTTCTCTTTCTATGACTTGCAAAGCTGTTTCTAACAAATTATATAATTTCTTATAATTTGGTCACAACTCTTTATAACAAACTGAACAAGAATAAATATATGGATATGTATCAAATAGCTGCTTAAATAGACATTAACTAATAGTTCCAATTAACTAGACACTAAAAATCAGTTATACATAGATGCAAATTCATAAAATATATGTCTACCTGTGGACTTTAAAAATTCCTGGAAAACAGAAATAAAACAGCACTTTTTAGATTATAAAGATTTTGAAATTTACAGTCACATTATTATTATTATACACATTTTCCACGAACTGTTTGACTACTGCTTGATGTACACAGATTTCCAAATCTTTCCCAAAATAAATTCACCTTTCAATTACATTTTAGTTTTTTTTTAAGATTTGTTTTTATAATTTTTTTTAAAAAGGCAGAGTTAGAGAGACAGGGAGAGAAAGAGAACTTTTATCCACTGGTTCACTTCCCAAATGATCATAATGGCCAGAGCTGAGCTGACGTGAAACCAGGAGCCAAGAGCCTCTTCCTGGTGTACATGTGTATGCGGGTGCCCAAGGACTTGGGCCATCCTCTACTGCTTTCCCAGCTCATAAGCAGGGAGCTGGACGGGATGTGGAGTAGCCCATAGGGGTGCCAGTACTGTGGGCAGTGGATTAGCTTGCCACCTTGCAGCCCTCAATTCCATTCTTCCCATGAACCCTCTGAAGCAAGCAGCTGTGAATAAGCAGATGAATCAAGAGACGGGGTGCTTGTGGAACCATGACCTAACTAGGTAAGAGGAAAAACTAAGCCGCTCTCCAGCCTATGTGGTGGGATGCAGTGCCACCAAGACTCAGTGCCAGACTGAGTTGATGGAGCCGATCCCACAGAAACAGCCGTCTCTGCTGCTGCCACAGTTATGGGCCATGTCAGGCATTTATATGATATTTATGCGCCTGCAAGTTTGACATGGTGTTTCTAGCATCTTAACTGTGTGTGTCTCTTCACAGGATAGAGAGCTGGGGCGGGAGGAGGAATGGCAGCCCGGAGGCTGGGCAGGACCCTTCCTCCTCCTCCTGCGTGTAGATGGAGCTCAGTACCCAACCTGCTGAAGAGCCAATATCATGTGGCAGGTCAGGGCCAGGTGGTCTGAAGAAGGAGAGGACTGTAGTCAGTTTTGTAAAGAAATGTCATGATTTCTCATGTTTAAATTTTTTGTTAAATATGAGCATCCTGGGCTGGCATAATGGTTCAATTGGCTAATCCTCTGCCTGCAAGCACCAGAATCCCACATGGGCTCCAATTTGTGTCCCAGTTGCTCCATTTCCCATCCAGCTCCCTGCTTGTGGCTTGTGAAAGCAGTTGAGGATGGCCCAGAGCCTTGGGACCCTGAATCCATGTGGGAGATCTGGAAGAAGCTTCTGACTTCAGATTGGCTCAGCTCCAACCCTATGGCCCTTTAGGAAGTAAACCAGTGGATGGAAGAACTTTCTCTCTGCTTCTCCTTCCCTCTGTAAATCTGCGTTTTAAAAATGAGTGTCAATGCTGCAGGCTGGATTCCCAGCTCCAGCACTTGACTCCAGCTTCCTGCCAGTGCAGACTTGGGAGGCAGCAGATGATGGCTCAGGCAGCTGGGCTCCTCCACCCTCACGGGAAATGTGGATTGAGTTACGGCTGGTTGTGTGTATTTGCAGGGGAGTGAATCAGTGGATAGAAGCTAACCTTACCTTTCTTTCCCACCCTTGATTGTGTCTTCTTGCCCACCGTCTCCCCTCCACAGCTTCCCCACCGAGGTCTGCACCATCATTTCTGACCCTACCTGCCAGAGTGCTGGGAGCTCTTGGTGTGACACCGTGGACATCAGCGAGGACGAGGGGTGCCTGCTGACCGTGAGAAGGAACTTCAGTGGTTCAGGGAGGTACTGCGTGAACCTCACCCTGGGCGATGACGCCAGCTTGGCCCTCGCCAGCACCTTGGTCTCTGTCTCCAGGAGAGGTGAGGCTTCTCTCGCGGTTCTACAAGCATTGCCTGTCCCAGGTGCATGTCCCGTGCTTAAAGCTATGGAAGACTTCACAGTCAGTGTCTGACTTTACTTCTGTGCAGAATACACTAAACTCTTCTCCATGAGGATTTGAGAACTGCTGCTAAAATCCGGCAGGAAATCTCCTGAGGGGGATGCTGATCAAAGAGGGACTCGGGAAAATAGTGGCCAGAGAAAAGGCTTTGGGTGGAAAAAGTCAGCCTTGACCATGGGCTGGCAGTGAAGGGATCTGACCATTGCCTGCTCCAATGGGCTTGTACTTCAGGGGAAAAGCGTAAAACCCAATACAAAAAACAGCAGAGAGGAGAGACTCCTGTGGGATCCTGGACACGGACATGAAGCCAGGATGAGATGCTGCTAGCGAGGGCCCTCTTTTCCTCCAGAATTTGATCCAGCACCTCTCCTCCCTGATATATATATATATATATATTAAAGATTTATTTGTAAGCAGAATGACAGAGACATACAGTGAGAGAGAGATTACCCCTTGGCAGGTTCACTCCCCACTGGCCATAACAGCCAGGACTGAGGCAGGCTGCAGCCAGGAACTCCGTGGGGGTCTCTCCGGCAGATGGCAGGGGTCCAGGACACAAGTCAGCACTCCGACATGGTATGGGGTGTCCCAAGCAGGGGGTTAGCCCGTTGCACTCACCCCCACTCCCCTCCTCAGCATCCTTATTTAGATCTTCACTTAAAAAAAAAATCCAGCTGTTTGCCCTCCTACTGCTTGCAGCGGTGAAATCTGAACAAAGTGGCTAAAAGATTTCATTTAGAAATTTGCATATACTGGTGGCATTGGACTTCCCTGAATCCAAAATTAGGACTCTTCCTAATTACTCCAACTGGATTTTTGTCCTGACTGATCCTATAGTAAGATCCTCCACATCTTTCTTCCAAGATGGGCTACACGGTTGGGATGGAGGAGCCAGATTCCATGGTGTGCACCCCACAGGGGGCGTCCTGCTCCTGACATGGCATGCTGCCAGATACAACCCCATAACTAACTCATCACAATCATTTGGACTCGGAGCCTCTCTTGTGCAGAAAAATATACTGAAACGTTTGCTGATCCATGAATCATAGTCAAGAGAATCCTGCTTCTTGCAGGGTTAGGGGTCGGGGAGCTGGGGACAGCAAGGGAAAGGAGGAAGGCAGCCAGGAAGTACCTCTGCATCCTGCGCACTGCTGGGGTCACTTCCCTATGTGGCCACCCCCCACCCAAGGTTTTCAAAAATCACTCACAGAATCGTAACTCCTGCCATCAACTCCAGCGCAGAGCGGCTGGGCTTTCCCTGGCTGAACAGCAAAGCAGGGGCACCTGACTGGCTGAACAGCAAAGCAGGGGCACCTGACTGGCTGAACAGCAAAGCAGGGGCACCTGACTGGCTGAACAGCAAACCAACGGGCTGCAGCTGAGCAGCTGGCCCAGTCTGGGCGCTGCCTGTTAAACGTGGCTCCTCTGTTGGCTTTCAGTTTGCTTGTGCGCTAAGGTTGTTTTAGCACGAGCAATAATGGAGAACATAAACTGGGGTAGAGATGGGCTCTGTAGTGCGGAGGGTGCTTGGGAAGGCGCCTGGCCTGAGCCACAACTTGAATTACAAGCAAGAGCACCGCATTTAGACAGACCGCTGCGGGAGGCCGTGGAGACCCGGGCTTGCAGCCCACCGGGCAGGGCGCTGTGCCATTGGCGCAGACGGCGCGTGATTGGAAAGTGAGGATGGATGGACGCCAGCAGGCCACTGAGGGGTCCTGGCAGGGGACATAGGGCTGCCGGCTGGGCCTGAGAGGTGGTGGAGGAGAGAGTTTCGGTATTGGCCCAGTTGCAGGCGTTAGGGCCAAGCTGGGGTGTGGTGCGGAGTCCACTGCGCGCCCGGTGCACTCACAGGGCCTGAGGATGGAAGCCGCAGCTGAGCGGCACTGCCCTCTGTGCTTGTGCAGACTCGGCGTGGCCCCTGCAAGCATTGAACGGCATCCTGATCGCCGCTGGCTGCCTGGTCCTGTGCCTCGCCGCGTTCTCCATGCACCTGTACAGGTAAGGCCCTGCCTCTGACTCCGTGTCCTCAGTTAAGTAGTTTGTCCAGGCACCTGATAGTGGTGGTGATGTTGAGCTTGCCTTTAAACCTTGCGCTCTCTCTCTCTCTCTCTCTCTCTCTCTCTCTCTGTGTGTGTGTGTGTGTGTGTGTGTGTGTGTTTTGGCTGGGGGTGGGGAGGGTCGTCTTTGAATGATGATTTCCAAACGGTCCTGTTATTTTTGCTGCAGTTTTTTTTTTTTTTAATCTCCCAAATGCTACCTGCTGTCAGTCACGGAGTTGTGCCTACCTAATGTCACAATGAAAGTACGCATGAAGAAGGGAAACATTGTGGGGGTTTTGTTGTTGTATATTTGGTTTTTTGCTAACAGAGCTGTCTTGCAAGCCACAGCTTAGGTTATATGGAATTTAACCATTTGCACCTGGCTTGAAACATTATGGAAAGTAATGTATTTCAGCTGAATCTTTCTCTCTTTTTTAAATAACTGTCTCACACACTGTTTTCAGAAAACACAGGGAATACAAACCAATAGGAAGTAACGCCGGGGGCACGGAGGAGGGCAAGGGCCTGAGTGCCTTCCTCGGCCACGCCAAGGCCGTGTCACTCCCGGGAAACCAGGAGAAGGATCCGCTGCTCCAAAATCTTCCAGAAGCTCTCTAAATCGCCCCACCACTTGTACAAGAGTGTAGCTCCACTTTTTTTTTTTTACTAAATATTCTTGTAAAACACAGAGGGTGTTGTGTGCGGGGGGGGGTGGGGTTTGTTGTATGGGGGGGACACCATGCTGTGTGAACTGGGACCTGCCTCTTCGTAGTGAAACAGCTTAGCAGCCCTTTCTGTCTTGAGCTGTGTCTTCCTTGCAAGATCTTGAGCAGTGATTAGGGTGGCTCTACTGGAGGGTTACTCCTTGCAGTCTGACCCGGAGAGCAGCAAAGGGCAGGCTGGACACTGCTAGCCTTCCGCGGAACAAGGCCTACCCTGGAGTCCTATTTGGGGGACCCTGCTCCGTCCACACTGAGCGCTGTTGGGCGTGGAACGTGCTGGGGTTCCTGACAGCCACATCAGGGTCAGTCCTCAATGCCATGCACATGCTTACTGTCCTCAGCGGAAGGGAGGGACCACTAATGGGATAAAGAGATGTCAGCCCTGTGTTTGGGTACCGACTGGCACCGCCCAGCTGAGCGAAGGGAGAGTTTTCATGCCTTCGTTTTCCCCCAGGGACTTCTGGTTAGCACAGCCTGGGCCTCAGAGCCGACTCGCCTGTGTGTACCTATCAGGATGTCTGCACATTGAAATCACATATTAGGATTTCCTAAGAGGGAAGACCCTGAGTTTCCTACCTGTTTCTCTTAAATGATGTAAGGATTGCACCTTCGTTTGTCACTAAAACCACTTGCCCTGTGTCACACTTGACATTCTTTTCCTCTCCTTTCTGAAAAATAAAGTGTGATAAGAGGAAAGACGTTGGTACTGTGTTAATTTTTCCAACTTACAATTTACAATTTGTGGTAAACACCTGTTTAAGGCCACCCTATGGAGCCTTGATCATCTCAGAGATTTTCTACTTGAAAATACATTTAAGACTTTGATGTATGTAGTGAAGCCATTCCAAACAGGAGATTCTCTGTAAGCAATTTACCCTGGCCCCTCTGAGTAGCGATCAAGACATGGGGAAGGAATGAGGAGAGAGTCCTGGCTTAGGTTAGGAGACTGTGTCAAGCCTGGTGGTAAATGTTAGGCTTTGTGAACCACACCGTCTGTCACAGATGCTCAGCCCTGCCGTTGCAGTCAGAAAACAACCAAACATGTTACATACATCAGAGCCAGGTCACATTCCAGTCAAAACGTTTGTGTAAAAACACATGTGTTGGGGGAGGTGTGGCACAGCAAGCTGATTCTCTGCCCCATGGCGCCAACATCCGAAATGAGTGCCAGTTCATGTCCTGGCTGCTCTACTTCCAATTCAGCTCCCTGCTTATGAACTGGGAAGCAGACGAGGATGGCTCAAGTCCATGGAACCAAGCACGCATATGCAAGACCTGCAAGAGGCTCCTGGCTTTGAATCAGTTCAGTTCTGTATTCTGTGACCACTTGGGGAGTGAACCAGTGATGGAAGACCTCAACACCCCCTTTCTCTCTGTAAACATCAACCTTTCAAATAAAAAATAAATTTAAAAATGGGGGATAGATGTTTGGCTTACAGTTAATACCCTGGATTAGATGCCTGCACCCTGAAATGGAGTTCAAGTCCCACCTTCCACTCCTGCCTCCAGCACTGATTGTTCAAGGAATTGGTTTCCTGCCTTCCACATGCCACGCCTGCTCGAGCCTGTGGCTTCTGCCTTCAACTTTGAGTCAACCCTGGCAGGTCACAGGCAAATGGGGGTGTGAACCAGCTGAATGGAACTCGGTCTCTGCTTTTCAATAAAATAGAGAAAAACTCAAAAGAGTTGCTTGGTTCAGATTACAGAGTTTGCATGTTCTACAAGAATAGAGACTAAATAGACGTGGAAACCAAGTACAGATTCGAGGATGCATATCAGATCCTGGCTCGGAAAGGGGCTACGAAAAATATTTTTTGGAATGACAGAGGGAATGTGAACACAAGTGTAATCCCACGTGGTTTTGCAGAATTTGTCAAGGGCTGGTGAAGGTTTCCGGGAGACCAGCGTATCGTCTAGCTCGTCCACATCCTAGGGAAAAAAGCCAAGATGAAGGTGTTGGCTTTGAGGTTGCTTCCAAACAACACACAGTTTGCAGGGTGGGAATTGGGAGCCTCCTTTCCATGGATGTGATGGCAGGAGCAGTGGCTTGGAGGGCACACCTGGCCGTAAGTGGAGATGTTTGTGGTTGTCACCACCAGGGTAGGATGCTATTAGTGGCTGGTGGGTGGGGGCCATGGGTGCTGTTGAACGTTCTACAAACTACAGGACAGGCCCCAGCAACAAAACATTATCTTGGCCCACATGTCAAACCCTCCTCTACGGTAACTGCTGAAGCCCTGAGCTTGATCCTATAGATGAATGACTTGTGTGTTTGACTCTAGCCTTTGCTCAAGAAGGTCTGCTCTGTAAAGTGGGTGTGTAGTCTCTGCCTGACCTACTGCTACAAGTCCATATGAAAGACGGGAATGCACAGGTACCAGTTCGATGGCTCATCACATTCAGCCCTAGCCTGCAGTCTGGCCTCCCACACTGGCACTGCTTTGAGTCTCAGCTGCTCTACTTTTTTTTAAAGATCATTTACTTTTATTAAAAAGGAAGCCATAAAGAGAGAAAGAGAGGCAGAGAAAAACCTTCCATCTGCTGGTTCACTCCCTCAAGTGGCCGCAATAGCCAGAGCTGAGCAAATCTGAAGCCAAGAGCCTCCTCTGGACCTTCCACATGGGTGCAGGATCCCAAAGCTTTGGACCGTCTTCAACTGCTTGCCCAGACCACAAGCAGAGAGCTGGATGGGAAGTGGAACAGTTGGGACACAGACTGGCACCCATATGAGATGCAAGGCAATGACTATAGTCACGAGACTATTGTGTGGAGCCCAGCTGCTCCACTTCTCCACTTTTATCCTGCTCCTTGCTAATACACCTGAGAAAGCAACAGGATGACCCACGTGCATGGGCCCCTGGCACCCACCTAGGAGACTTGGAAGAAGCTCCTGGCTTCAGGTGGCGTAACCCTAGTCATTGGAGGAATGAACCAGCAAATGAAAGAGCCTCTCTTTTTCTATATCTCAGCCTTTCAAAAAATAAGTGTTTTTTAAAAATAAAGTATGGGGCCAGGCACTATAGCGTAGTGGTTAAGGTCCTCGCCTTGCACGCCCAGAATCCCATATAGGCGCCGGTTCTAATCCCAGCAGCTCCACTTCCCATCCAGCTCCCTGCTTGTGGCCTGGGAAAGCAGTCGAGGACGGCCCAAAGCCTTGGGACTCTGCACTTGCGTGGGAGACCCAGAAGAAGCTCCTGGCTCCTGGCTTCGGATTGGCTCAGCTCCAGCCGTTGTGGTCACTTAGGGAGTGAATCATCAGATGGAAGCTCTTTCTCTCTGTCTTTCCTCCTCTCTGTATATCTGACTTTCCAATAAAAATAAATAAATCTTAAAAAAAATAAAGTATGAAGCACAGGAAGGCCTTTTGCACACAGCCTCATGATGCATACTTATGTGAGTCCCAAGATCAGAAGCAGTAGGAAGAGCTGTGTCATGGGTGTTACTACCAGGAGGCCAGAAGAGCAGTACCTAAAGCAGGGTGTCGCTGTCCTGGACTTGGTGCACTGGAGCCGATAATAACATGCATGGACTACTGAGTGATGATCAATAGCCGAAATTTATTAGGGGCAACAGACTTTATACACTGAGGGTCTATAGGATTAGGGTGGAGGTATTGAGCTCATCAACAAACCCATCAACTGTTTCTGTGCTTTTGTTTGGAAGTCCTTTTGTCTTGTATATTCCACCAAGTGTTCTCATACACATACTGTCCACTCAACTGTTCTTACACAAATAATATCCCATCAGGTGTACAAAAGGCAGTCATTCCTTGTTCTCATGAAAGGATATACAATCAGTCACACAAAAGGCACCCATTCAGTTGTTTAGCATACAAATATTGTCCAATCAACTGTAATCCTGTGCTCGCTGACCTTTTAGGGTCACAATGTCCTCCTACAGCAGAGAAGCAGTTGGGAGGTTGGTTAAAACACAGTGGCTGAGCCTCACGCCAGGGTTTTAATGTACGCAGTGTTCTGGGGTCAAGTTCTGTGTTGGTGATCCTGTTACTGCTGGCTGTTGAACCCAGCTTAGAGGATTGGGCTGGAGAGCAGCTCTTCCCATCTGCTAGCAGCAGAGGGCAGCAGAGAGCAGTAACCACGGAGATCGGTCCAAATCCTCAGTTTCAGTGGAACAGAAGAACTGAGAGCTAAAGTGGTGAATTAATTCGATTTATGTTCTGCACATGTTCCTGGCAACAAGATGTCCCACTTCTGTTGAGCCACAGACTATGATGGGGGGGGAAATAACCTAAAATATGGAGGGTTGTCGTGGTGAAGGTTTGCTGAGAAGCAGTTTACCCCAAAAGCCTATGCTGTAGGTGATAAATCACTCTGGGAATTTCTTTCTAGAACTTGCTGTAAATGAATTTCAAACACTCGTGACTCGTTCGTAAATGTGGGGGCCTTTGCTGAACCTTCCGTTTCACAGCTAAGAGGATGGAGCTTTCAGTCCACTACGTACATCCAGAACACACGGTGAGAAATTAGTCTCTGAAACTGACCCCTTTCTAATGGGGTCCCTGGCAGAGAACCATCCCATAAGGGTTTTTCTTTTAAAGCATGTTCCCAGTGTATCTGAAATAGATACCGTGTCGATGCCAGGACCATCCCGGACTCTTGGTCAACTGCTTTTGATCACTCAACCATTTACCAAGCACCAAGAAGTCCTCTGCTCTGGTCTAAAGGGACGTAGTGACAAAACAGATGGGGACCGTGCTTTTGTGGAGCTTGAATTCCAACACACTGCCACATGTTACTGCCCCAGTGTTCACTGTCGTGATGGTGCCAACCCCTGACCCAGCGACCAGCACTGTAAGCCTCCATGGAGTCCACAAGGGTGACTCCTCATCTATTTAAACATGAACAGCCATTCCTTTTAAAATGGTTTGTGTATTTGAGAGACAGAAACCTCTGATCCACTGGTTCATTCCCCAAAGGCCTGCAGCCGCTGGGCCAGGCAGAAGTTAAGGACCAGTAACTCCGTCTCAGCTTCCTGTGTGGGTGACAGGGATTCAGGCCTTTGGCTGCCACCTGCTGTGTCTCAGGTGTGCATCAGTGGTGTTGGAGTCCGGGCCAGAGCTCCCCCCCGGACATTAGGGTGCAAGCTAGTCAACCCCCAGAAAACAACAAAGCGTCTCGCTGGTAATGCAAAAAGCAGAGTTTATTGTGCCAGCATGCTGGGGTCAGATCGTACTTGGGGCACACAGGCCAGCCAAGTGGATTGGACCCCAACTTAACATAAGGCTGGAGATTATATACCCTGTTTTGGCTGTAACATATATAAAAGTCAACTCAAAAGTAACAAATTTAGGTGCAAGCAGTCTGTTCCGTTCTCACACTCATTATTCATGTTCCCACACTTATTATTTATGCTCGCACACTTATTATTTACGGCTCATCCCATCCAGGCACCCTTATCTTTATGGCTCCTCCAGTCCCTGGGGCCGGGGAACTGTGCCCCTGCCTTCCTGCACCCGGGTTAGATGGTAGATAAGTTCACAGAGAAACAAGGGAACAGATTTATCACTAAAGTGGAGCTTTCCCACAGTGCAGGCGCCTTCTGACCTAGCGGAAGTAGTGGCTTCTCACCCCAAAGGGCCTAATATCACCTAACACTAATATTCTTAACATTTTAACATACTAACATTATACCAATACTCTAACAGTGGGAAGCTGGGATGGAGAGCTGGCCGAGTCCAGGCCCCTGGGGCAGAATGTCATCTTCTAGGTGGCACCTCAACCACCAGACCCAACACCTGCCCCCTGCTGTTCCTTTTGTCCTCAACATTCTGAAATGCAGGGCCCAGTGTGGTAGCCTAGTGGGTAAGTGCGGGGAGAGGAGTGAATCCCAGGTCTTCAGTGACCACTACATGCAGGCTGTAACAGAACCTGCTACCCCAGACTCAGGAGGATGAGACGCCCCTGGGTCTGCGGCTATGGAGGAAACCAACGCCTGTTGGGGTCAGAGCTACTGCTTGTGATGCTGATTTGAGTCCTGGCTGCTCTGCTTCTAACCCAGCTCTCTGCTAACCTGTCTGGGAAAAGCAGCAGAAAGCAATCTAAACCCGTTAGCTCCTGAACCCACATGGGAGACCTGAAAGAAGCTCCTGGCTCCCAGCCTTAGACAGCCCAACTCTGGCAGTTGTAGCCACTTGGGGAGTGAGCCAGAGGGTGAAAGATCCCTCTCTCTGTGTAACTAATTGAAATTAATTAACTTAAATATTTTAAAGATTTATTTTTGCCTGAAAGGCAGGCTTTACAGAAAGAGGAGTAAAGACACAGAGAAGTGATCTTCCACATTCTGGTTCACTCCCCCAAATGGCCTCAATGACCAAAGCTGAGCTAATGTGAAAGCCAGGAGCCGAGAGCTTCTTCCTGGTCTCCCATGTGGGTGCAGGGTCCCAAGGCTTTGAGCCATCCTCCACTGCTTTTCCAGATCATAAACAGAGTTGGATTAGAAGTGAAGTAGCCAGCTGTGAACTGACAGCCACAGGGAATCCAGCACCAATAGGTGGAGGATTAGTTTGCACCACGCCAGCCCCTAAATGAATACATTTTTAAAAGAGCCGGCCTGAATGATAGACCTAAGCAATCCCATGGGACATCGTGAGTATTCAGAGACCCAGCTTCCGAGTAGCATGGCTGGAGGCTGCCCCATCCTGCAGATATGACCTGCGCGCCAGTTCCATAGGCCCGCTGCAGAAACAGGGGAGACACCTGGACCAGCAGCTCTTGGACGCCCTCCAGTGGGCGCTTCCCGAAGAAACTCACCTGCAGCCATCCCACCAAAGGAGCTTGTTGGCAGCAGGTAAGGAGACCACAGGGAGTCCTTTCCAAAGTGAGCAGCAACTAGCAGTGAGTTGTTTCATTTTGCCAGAATTGCTAGAGTTGCTGCCATCAGGTGTGTGGGGTGGGGGTGGGGGTGGGGACAGTTCATGCAGGAACATGTTTTGCTAAGCGCATTCCTGTCACAGGTCTAGTCGAGGAGCCTTAAGCTTCGCCGGGGGCAGAGAATTTAGCGCTAAGGAAGCAGAGTAGGTGGTGGTTAGAATGCTGCTTGGGAGGCAGCGTGGTGGTACAGCGCATTAAGCTGCCACCTGCAACGCAAGCGCTTTCATATGGACACTGGTTCAAGTCCCGGCTGTTCCACTTCCAGCTCCCTGCTAATGGCTTGCGACTCCAGCTCCCTGCTAGCGCACATCCTGGAGTTGGGTCCTGATACCCATGCGGGACCCTGGAATTGAGGTCCTGACTCCCAGCTTTGCTCTGCCACAGCCTCAGCCTATGTGGGCACTTGGAGAGAACCAGCAGTTAGGGGGTGTCTGGCTTTCTGCCTTTCAGAATTTTTTTCCTTCCAGAAGCGGTCTCTCACTTCTCAAATTCCCACCCAGTTATCTACATTCTGTCGTTCCGGGTTGAGCCAGTGCGTGCTCACTATGCAATGCTAAACGGACGTTTCTCGTCAAGCCGTATAAACCAGCCTTACGCTGCACCTGATTGCTTCTGTCAGGCAATCCCTCAGTTGCAAAGTGTGGGTTCAGGATGGTGGGGATGTGGTGGGGGACAGGGCTGAGAACATGGCACCCACGGTAGAAGCAACCAGAAGGATCTGGAAGGCAGAGGAAGCCTATCTTGTGTTTAAAAGGACCTTGAAGCAGCAGCGACCAGTGTGCGGGGTGGTTCACACAGGCGCGTCCTGACGCCAAGGTCATTAACAGCAGCACCTTCTGTTGTAGGTGCTGAAAACAAACGTTCACGACTGCCCTCGCGAAGGTGACATTTAGGGCACGGATCGCGCCGAGCGGTCCAGGACACTGCCAGGTCACCGTGCGCTCCTGAGCCCCAAGCAACCAGAGCAGGACCAGCAGGTGCGCCTCCCGGGCCCCGCCCACACGGTGACGTGAAATCTCCCGGCCGCGCCGTGAAGCCCCGCCCCGTGACGTCGGCGCGGACGCGCGGCGGCCATGGGCCCGGGCTGCCGAGCGGTGCGGCTGCTCGGGCGGCTCGTGGGGCGCGGGACGCTGAGACCCCGGGCCGGACCCCGGCTGGGGCTGCCGACGGCGGCGCGGCTGCCCTCGGCACCGGCTCTCGGCCGGGTCTGGCCGCCCGTGGGCCTGGGGCGCGGCCTGCACGGTGGTCCCCGGCTGGAGGAGGGCACGGCCGACGAGGGCCGCCCGACAGGTACGGGCTGTGAAGGAGAACCGGGGAGGTGGGCGCCTGGGGTCTCAGGCGGCTGGGAGGTCCCCACCCCTCGCCCTTGCCCGGGTCCCGGGGTCTCGGGGGTTCCCTCTTGGGGGATGGAGCCCAGGTAGCTCCTCTGGGGAGCGCACACCCCTGGGAAGCGGTCTTGGGGCGCGTACTCAGGGGGAGAGGGGGTTCAAGGTGAGAATCACTTAGCAAAGCTGGGCTGGGCTGGTGCCAGGTTCCACTGAAGTCGCAGGTGAGGGGCCGGCCGCCACCAGTGGAGCCCTCGAAGCTTATGACTGACTGAGATGCAGTTGGATACGGCCCCCACTGGGTGCCACCGTGTCCTTTCATTTATTCTTGTTGGGGAATGTGGCCAATGTCACTGGCCATGTCCAGCGCCAGTGAGTCCCCGCAGGTGTTGGGGAACGCACGCATTCCCCCTGGGGCAGGTGCAGCTGTGCTGGTTGATGGTGGGCGGGCACGGTTCTCCCTGCTCTGTGCCTGCCGCCCTGACAGTACTATTTGTGCATTTCAGACCATGCTACTCCCAGGTTTGACATCGACACGCTGGTTTCACTTCTGAGGGAGGAAAACGCCAGAGACATCTGTGTGATCAGGATCCCTCCGGAAATGAAATACGCAGACTATTTTGTGATTAGCAGCGGCACCTCCACGCGGCATCTGCACGCCATGGCCCACTACCTCGTGAAGATGGTAAGACTTGCGCGTTTCCCCTTGCACCACGAGCGGGGTGGCACAGTGGCAGTGAGCCCCACAGGAGCCTGTGGGTTGCAGAAGAAAGCCGGCAGTTCAACACTTGCATGAATGTTGTATGTTCTTATGAAAAGCATGAGGTTCAATGGCCAGCCCTTGAAAGGCAGTTAGGGAGAGACAGATCTTCCCTTTGCTGGTTCACTCCCCAAGTGGCCAGAGCTGGGCTAGCCTGGAGCTTGGAACTTCCTCTGGAAGTAGTGCAGGAGCCCAGGTGCTTGGGCCATCCTCTGCTGCCCTTCCAGGCACAGCCACAGGGATCAGAAGTGGAGCAGTGGGGACGCCAACTGGCTCTATATGAGACTTCAGCTTTGCAGTCGGCCGTCTAACCCGCAGTGCCGGCCCCCATTGATTTGTGTCTGTTGTGGCCACAAAAGATGTCTAGAGTAACTGGCAGGCGAGCAGACAGTCTATGCAGCGCAGCACCGTCTGATGTGGTAGCCACCCACCACGTGTGGCTTTTTAATTACAGTCACAGTGGGGCATGAACAGGCAGACTGTCATCTAATTCAGTCTGATCGAGTACACAGACGTTGTTGGGGGCTGACAGTCCCTTGCGTGGAGCCTGCTCTGGAGTTTGGACACACCAATACTTCGGTGTGATGAATATAGGATATCTGGACTGGTCTCCGTTGCAGCAGTTTTAGTGTCTATTTTGTAAGTATTTGACCTCTGTGGTTAAACATTCCAATTTTTTAAATGTTACTATAAATGGAATTGTTTTCCTAATTCTGTTTCTAGGTTTTTCATGTTCTAAATGTATAGAAATGCAACTGGTTTTGGTTTCCGAATTTGGATCCTACAACTTGACTGAATTTATTAGTCCTGCTGGGAATGGCATCTTGAGGACTTTATCCTGTTGTGTTTTCTGAAACATTTTTTAAAAAACATTTACATTCTTGTATTGAAAAGATAAATTTGCAGAGAGAAGGAGTAACTGGAAGAAAGATCTTTGTTTTACTAGTTCATTCCCCCAAGTGGTCGCAACAGCTGGAGCTGAGCTGGTTCAAACCAAGAGCTTCTTCTGGGCTTCTCACATGGGTGCAGGGTTCCAGGTCTGTTTCTTTTTTAAAGATTTTTAAATTTATTTTTATTGCAAAATCAGATATACAGAGAGGAGAGACAGAGGAAGATCTGTCTGATGATTCACTCCCCAAGTGGCCGCAATGGCCGGGGCTGCACCAATCCTAAGCCAGGAGCTTCCTCCAGGTCTCCCACACAAGTGCAGGGTCTCAAGGCTTTGGGCTGTCCTCGAGTGCTTTCCCAGGCCACAAGCAGGGAGCTGGATGGGAAGTAGGGCTGCAGGAACTAGAACCGGCGCCCATATGGGATCTTGGTGTGTGCGAGGTAAGGACTTTAGCTGCTAGGCCACCGCGCCGGGCCCCGCTGGTTGCTTCTAATGTGAACAGGTGCACTGATTGATGTCCTAAGGAAGCGCTTGCTGTCTTCTGCTGGTGTGGTGTGAGATGGTGACTGGTGCTCCCTGTGACAGGTACCACTCCCCCTAGGTAATGGCGCATAACTGAGTAACGAGCTGCAGCTGAACCCGCTCAGCCGGGATGTGGCTGAGGACTTGTGTGTCAGGTAACTCTACAGGGCCATAGTGGTCGTTTTTTTTAAGATTTTATTTTATTTTTATTGGAAAGGCGAATATACAGAGAGGAGAGACAGAGAGGAAGATCTTCCATCTGATGATTCACTCCCGAAGTGAGTGCAACGGGCCAATGCTATGCTGATCCGAAGCCAGGAGCCTCTTCCAGGTCTCCCACGCGGGTGCAGGGTCCCACAGCTTTGGGCTGTCCTCAACTGCTTTCCCGGGCCACAGGTAGGGAGCTGGATGGGAAGCGGGGCTGCTGGGATTAGAACCGGCGCCTATATGGAATTCTGGGTGGGCAAGGCGAGGACCTTAACCACTGCGCCATCACGCCGGGCCCCATAGTGGTCTTTTACTGGAGGCTTTGCTTTTCCTGTCAGGCTAAGGTTAGTCTCACAGAATAACTTAGAAGTATTGCCTCCCTTTTGTTTTTGAAAATTGACAAGCAGTGGTAGTGTTTAAATATTTGGTGGAATTGACCCACAAAGCCACCTAATGATGCAGGACTTTTTGTTGTGAAGTTGAACAGATTAATGCAGTCACTTCTAGCTCTAGGCCTGTTTGGACTTTATCATCTGTATAGTGTTTTTAACATTTGCCTATTTCCTCTCAACTATCCAGTTTATTGACATCTTCCATAGTATGTTTATGGATTTTTATTTTACGAAAGTCAATAATGTCTTCCCCTTTTAAGATTTATCATTTGGGTCCGGCAGCGTAGCCTAGCAGCTTAAGTCCTCGCCTTGAATGCCCCAGAATCCCATATGGGCGCCGGTTCTAATCCCGGTAGCTCCACTTCCCATCCAGCTCCCTGCCTGTGGCCTGGGAAAGCAGTCGAGGACAGCCCCAAGGCTTAGGACCCTGCACCTGTGTGGGAGGCCTGGAAGAAGCTCCTGGCTGGCTTGGCACCAGCTGTTGCGCTTATTTGGGGAGTGAATCATCGGACGAAAGACCATTTTTCTATCTCTCCTCCTCTCTGTATGCCTTTGTAATAAAAATAAATAAATCTTTTTAAAAATTTATCATTTATTACTGAAAAGGCAAATCAGTTTTATGAAGAGGACAGATCTTACATGCACTGGCACACTCCCCAAATGGCCACAACGGCTGCAGCTGAGCTGATCCAAGGCCAGGAGCTTCCTCAAGGCCCCCCCCGCAGTGCAGGGCCCGAAGACTTGAACCATCCTCTGCTTTCCTAGGCAGGGAATTTGTCTCTAGATATTTTGTTTCCTTGTGTGATCTGAGTGTGCTTATCTAATCTCCAAAATATTTTTACATAATTTCCAGGATTACTTGTGTTGATTTCTAGTTTTATTTTAATGTCATCAGAAAATATGCATTTCATTAAGACTTGCTGTATATTGTCCTGGAGAAGGTTCCACATGCACTTGAGCAAAATGTGTATTTTCTTTTCTCTTTTAAAGATTTATTTTTATTATTTTTTTTATTGGAAAGGCGGATATACAGAGAGGAGAGACAGAGAGGAAGATCTTCCGTCCGATGATTCACTCCCCAAGTGAGCGCAATGGCTGATGCTATGCCGGTCTGAAGCCAGGAGACTCTTTCGGGTCTCCTGCACGGGTGCAGGGTCCCAAAGCCTTGGCCCGTCCTCGACTGCCTTCCCGGGCCACAGGTAGGGAGCTGGATGGGAAGCGGGGCTGCTGGGATTAGAACCGGCGCCCATATGGGATCCTGGGCGTGCAAGGCAAGGACCTTAACCACTGTGCCACCGCGCCGGGCCCAAAATGTGTATTTTCTTGTTGACTACAATGTTCTATCAAGGTCTACTGAATGTGTGGCCTAAGGGTCTTTGTTCTTAGAGCACTAGTTGCACTTATCTAGCAAGCTGTTCCTTTGATCCTAATGTCTTGGCCTCACAGCAGTTTCTCAGTATTCAGATGTTCAAAACAGACATGTGATTATGATGAAGGCCTTTCTACTTGCTGTGAAGCTAGGTAAGACTAAAAACACTAGTACTGAGAAGACCTGGCTTAAAGCAGGAAGGAGATGGTTGGAGTCTATGAGAGCAAGGCAAGCCCAAGTGTATCTTCTGAGAAGTATTTGAGTAAAGGCCCAGCACAGTAGCGTAGTGGCTAAAGTCCTCACTGGGATCCCGTATAGGTACTTGTTCTAACCCTGGCTGCTCCACTTACCTGCCAGCTCCCTGCTTGTGGCCTGGGAGAGCAGCAGATGGCCTAAAGCCTTGGGACCCTGCACCCAACATAGGAGACCTGGAAGAACTCCTGGCTTTGGATCGGCTCAGCTGCTGCCGTTATGGCCACTTGGGGGGGCGAACCAGCAGATAGAAGATCTTTCCAATGAAAAAAAATTGCACATAAAAGTATTTGAGTAAGAGGAGTTGATAGAAAAGTATGAGGAGAAAATTGAGGGGGGAGCATGGTATTCCTGTTAGCAGCCACAGCTCAGGGTATCGCTGTACAGAATCCTCTCACATTTGGACCAGAAAAAGGCTGCTAAAACCTCAAGAGCAGAGGTCCCTCCACACCCTCTTCCTTTAACATGTCTTTGTTTTTTCAGTACAAATACCTGAAATGCCAAAGTGAGCCCCATGTTAAAATCGAAGGGAAGGACACGGATGACTGGCTCTGTGTGGATTTTGGTAAGTTAGTACAGCAATATTTTATTATTTATCAGTTGTAGAGATTATGTGCATTTAAGATAATTAAAATTTGTGCAAAAATACTACAGGTAATGTACTCCTGGGGTAAGATATAATTTACATACGTACACATAAACTGCTAGTTAGACGGACTGCTGTGTTTGCCGTTGGCCATATTAGATCATGGTAGAAGTCACTCCAGGCTCAGGAAGCACAGAGGCAGAAAGATGGGATTATGAAATGGCAGAACAAGCTTGGCTAGTAAGGTGTGCTTAGTGCAAAGCATCTCCCAAGGGGAAAACCAATAACCATACAGTAGCAATTGAGGGTCCCAGATTTCATCCCACTTGCAGGCTGTCAGGTTCTGCTGATACAGAGCAGTTACTGCTCATAGCAGTAGCCAGCGCCATCAGCTCTGCATGGGTCTCTGAGCCAGGACACCTGCCTACAGTCACCTGAAACTTCAGGACACCTGAACTCTTGGCTTAGCATGTCTAACTGGAAGGAAGCAGGCCTGCGAGGGACAGTTCGCGGCTTTGTAGGATGTCTGGGTGTCCCCTCCCCCAACCCCAACTGTGACAGTTAAAATGGCTCCTAGCCCCAGCTTACACTGCTGCACACTGAGAGCCACAGCTGTACACAAAGCTGGTCTCAACTCCGACACTGTCTTTCTGCCAGGTCCATGCACTGAGCAGACACCCTGGAAACTGCGGTGAGTCCAAATGCGAGGCAGGCAGTCAGTGCTTTGTTGGCAAACATAACCATTCCAGGGGAATGGCCGTCTGTTACCTACCGCCATCGTACACCTCCTGCATGGTGGGGACCCCAGAAGGACACTTCGCTGCTGTGGCTTCTCGGGGCGAGGCGATCATCACTGCTCTCTTTACAACAGAGGGTTGGAAGTGACAAGGTGGAACTGTTTCCTCATTGTGGCTCTTCTCTGTCCCGACAGGCAGTATGGTGGTTCACTTGATGCTTCCAGAAACCAGAGAGACCTATGAACTGGAGAAGCTGTGGACACTGCGCTCCTACGATGACCAGTTAGCTCAGATAGCCCCAGAAAGCATACCCGAAGACTTCATTCTTGGAATAGAAGACAACACTTTATCCCTCACTCCCATGGAGCTGAAAGGTGAATAAAGTCATGAACTATTTAAGTCCTTTCAGATTGGTCAAGTCCTTTTTGCCTCCCCCGCCCACCCCTGGGTGACTGGCAGGTGGAGAGAGATTGGAGGTAAGAGAATAGTTAACTGAGCACCAGTACATTCCCACCAGAACAGCCCTGGCAGCACAGCATCCTGTCCTGGACTTAGCCCTGGTGTCTGCTTGCTTACTAATCTTGCTTACATGTAAATTTAACTACAACACAGACGGCACAGCAGTTTAAGATTTACTCATTTGTATTGCAAAGTCTGAATACAGAGAGGAGGAAAGGCAGACAAGATCTTTCTGTCTGATGATTCACTCCCCAAGCGACTACAGTGGCTGGAGCCGAGCTGATCTGAAGCCAGGAGCCAGGAACCAGGAACTTCCTACAGGTCTCCCATGCGGGTGCGGGGTCACAAGGCTGTGGGCCATCCCTGACTGCTTTCCCAAGCCACAAGCAGGGAGCTGGATGGGAAGTGGAGCGGCCGGGACATGAACCGGCTCCCATATGGGATACAGGTGCATTCAAGGCGAGGACTTTAGCCACCAGGCCACCACGCTAGGCCCGGCACAGCATTTTTAAAGCATGCCCATTGGGCTCATTGCAACGGCTCAACTGATTAATCCTCTCCCTTCAAGCACTGGAATCCCATATGACCGCTCATTTGTGTCCCAGCTACTTCACTTCCCATCCAGCTCCCTGCTTGTGGCCTGGGAGGGCAGTGGAGGATAGCCTTGGGATTCTGCACCTGCATGGGAGACCTGGAAGAAGCTCCTGTCTTTGGATTGGCTTAGCTCCAGCCATTGAAAGACCTTTCTGGGGCCCAATGGCGTGGCCTAGCAGCTAAAGTCCTTGCCTTGAACACACCGGGATCCCATATGGGCGCTGGCTCTAATCCCGGCAGCTCCACTTCCCATCCAGCTTCCTGCTTCTGGCCTGGGAAAGCAGTGGAGAACGGCCCAAAGCTTTGGGACCCTGCACCCGTGTGGGATACCCAGAAGTAGTTCCTGGCTCCTGGCTTTAGATTGGCATAGCACTGGCTATAGTGCTCACTTGGGGAGTGAATCATTAGACGAAAGATCTTCCTCTCTGTCTCTCCTCTTCTCTGTATATCTGACTTTCCAATAAATAAATAAATCTTTAAGAAAAAAAAAAAAAAAGACTTTCGTCATTCTTCCTCTTTGTAAATCTGCCTTTCCAATACAAATAAAGAACAACTTATCAGTATCCTACTGATCATATTTTTCTTTTGAGGTGATAACCAGCAATGAGTAATACGCTATTTTAGGAGGAGACTTCTTAACCTTCTAGGACAAAGTATTAGGGAAAACTCTTAAAACCTATAGTTCTTAGTTCATATCTAAGTTTGTATTAATTACCCTGAACTGCAAAACAAACAAAAAAAAAATCTGAGTAGGCATCAATGACTATTTAGAGGTTGAAGTGGTATAATGAAAAGTTTACCTTTGTAACAGGACCAGATTCAGAACTTTCCACATGTATAATCACCAAACGTAACACACTACACAGCAGGCTGTACCTAAGGATGAACTTTATTTTGCATCAAGGATCTGGAAAATGAAGCTGCATTTGGGGCACATTTTGAGAAATGATCCATGTACAGTGAGTACAAAACTCAATCACAGAATTACTTCTTGGCTATTTCCACATCCTCCAAATCACCAACGCTTACATGAAAGTAAGATAGAATTGGCCACACTAACAGGCTAGAAGTGAAATATGGCAGAATTTAAACCAGCACCGATCTGCAATTTTTTAAATCAAATACTGAAGAAAAGCTCTAGCCCTGAACATCTCATTTGAAATTCAACCAGGAAGCCAGTCTATGATTTTTTAAGCAATTTTCATTCGTTATATGAAAAATGATGAATGCAAGATAAATTCAGTGACAAAAAAGGGCACTTTTGGGCTAATACTACAAAATAAACTGGTTTTTTGCAGGTATTTAGGAAAACATTTCACATAAATTTCCAAGTGTCTAACTGATAACGTTGATCTTCAGAAAATAGTCTGTTAGCAATTCATCTCGAGTATGAACGAGGCAAATGATTTCTAAAGCATTCCACATGCCATCAGACCGTCTAGCGTGACTGTGGTCATCTCAGGAACAAAAGCAAAACAATTCAGAGAGCAGTGTGGCCCTGGGGCCCGCCCACCCACACCCACGTATTGTACATACCGGGCGTGGCCATCAAGTTAAGGAATGGGCAGATAAGTTCACTCTCAAAGAACCGATGTTTTCAGTCATTCAAATTACATTCCAAAACCTGTTTTACATTCTCTACCATTTGACTTATTTTCAAATAACTTGCAGAGTATACAGAAATCCTGCTACATTTTATATAATATTTAGGTGGACTGTCATTTTATAAATCATAGCTTGAAAATCTCCAAAGTAGCTTAGTGAGGCTTGCCACAGTGCCAGTGCCCATGGAGCAGCTGTAATCTTTTGCTTCCTGTAACCACTGTCCCACCAGTCTGACTGCTGCCTTGGTCTTCACCCAGCAGTTACTTTGCAGTCTGCTTGGGTGGAGACCAGCTGGTCTGAAGTGCACTGGGTAAACTAAGCATCCTTTCAGGACATGCTGAGCCTTGCCTGCCAGTCAGCGGAAGGTCCTGCTTCCCTTCCCCGGCCCCGTGAAGGCCCGCACGGTGAAGAGCACAGAGCGTGCATGCGTTCAGTCACGTCGCTAACCAACCCTCAGGTCTCCCAAAGCCACCCCAAAGCCGCCTGCCGCCACCTCATCAGTGCCACCCACAAACCCTCCCAGCTCTAAGTGAAAGAAGAAACATGTTGCTGCTCCCCAGATGCAGGCACTGCTCCCCATCTTTGAACACGTACTGGATTTTCCAACTAATAACTGTCCAAAGCCTCAAAAAACAAAAACCTAAGATTAATTATCCAGCTTTACTGTCATCAGCAAGAAGTCAGTCTTTTTCTCAGTTATTTTCCTGTTAGCTGTTAAATTTATTTCATAAAAAAATGTTCGGACTTGTATCCTTCTGAAGTATATAAAATTTTCAGGAAAAAAAAAAACGCGTTTGCTTTTTGCTTTTCCTTGTATTACTGGATACCTGAGGTAGTTGAGTAAAAAAATGCACATTTAATGCCCCTGCCAACACCATTCAGCACTTCCCTTATGTTACTCATGTTAGTGTCAGATAAAAATAAAACCGAGAACAATTTTTTTGATGCTAATGGCTTAACCTTTTAGTTTCTGTGATTATTCCGATTCAATTTTAGCAGTTGTATTTAGGAGCAATCTATTTTTAAAGTCTGATGAGTTTAGCGAGTAGGCTGATTTCCGGCATTCTCAGGGAGCACACGGAGAAACCGAGGCTGGCTGTTAACGTGTGAGACTACGACACAGGGAAGTGCGGAGCTCTCCTCTCCCACCCCTCCCCCCATTCATTTTTTTAAAGCTGGGTGTCACATATTTCAGAGAGCATCAAGTACACATTCTCACAGAGACAGGAGTTCACAAGTTGCCTGGTCCTCAGAAACAACTGGCTGGGTACAGACTTGTGCGTGGAGTCTGGAGAGGGGTCGGCGGTCTGTCTTTGGTCTGGCGTCTGCCTCTGCGGGGCTGGGGCCTGAGCCGTCACTTCCGCCGTGACTGCGATGGTCCGCTCTGCAGAGCCTTTTGCTGTTGGTGCTGCTTTACCTGAGTCAGAATTTCCTGAATTTTTCTCTGGGCAACCTGCAGAAGGATAGAACTTTGAAAACTGGACCTGATCAAAAGTCACAAGTTATTTCACTCGTCCCATGTCAGTAACTTCACATAGCATCCATTTTCACATGGAGGACACACTACCAAAGGCTTGCTACTACACTGAAATTGCCTGCTGTAAGGGAGTGTAACAGTGTAAAGCATCAGATAACTGGCAACATTTGTATGGGGTGGAAGTGCCCAAGGAGACAGTTGCTTCCATTTGCTTATCACGGTACAGCCCACTTGCCTGGCAAGCGTAGAAGTGACCAGTTATTTTGACAACAACTTGGTCATTCTCATCAGGTGTCTGGTCACGAGGTACAACTACTTCCGCACTTGACAAATTCTGGAGCTCATTCACCTGCAAGAGATGAAGAGAAATGATGTCAAATGGACTTTTTAGAAAGCCTTCAATTCTCTAGTGCTTACTGCATACCAGACATCAGAAGCTTCGTGTCACACACTTACCATTCGGACAGTGTTGTCTTCACTGGGGATCACTAAAGCAAAGGCTCCCCAAAAGAAAGAGGTCTGCCCAGAGTCTTAAAGCAAAAGGCACACCAGGGTTTGAACCCTCAAATGTCTTACCCCTTAAATGTATGGTCTGTCTCAGTGACTTCAACATTTTAAATACCTTTGAAAATGGCTTAGCCTTTGTATTAGAGAAGAAGCCACTGACTCATTTTGTAGCTAAAGAGGAGCGAGCGGTTTCACTTCGGGAGGTGACTGAAGCCCAAGCTGTTAGCGACAGGAGGAGCGCGGTGCCCCTTGCAGGTGGTATACGTCCTAATGCAGAGTGGTCCCAGGACCTCTGCCACGCCCCTCCGCACAGGTCTGGCTGTGGTACTTACCGTTTTGCCTCCTTTTCCGATCACCCTGCCGGCAGCAAAGGATGGCACTCGGATGTGAGCTTCAAGCTTTACCTCCTCTTTAGGGCTGACGAAGTTCTCTTCTTTAATCTTGCCATAAATTCTTCCCTGAGCCTGCAGACAACAACACAGCCCACCAGTGTCATGCATGTAGGAGGCGTGAGAGCTGATACCCGAGATGGCCTGACCCTGGTCAGGCTCGCATGTCGCAGGATCTGTATGCTGTGTGTAACATCACTGGAGAGTGAGCTTGGGGGGCCCTGGAACGGCAACCACGAACTCCAACACATCTTGGGTGAGGAAAATGTATGGCAGGAAAGAAAGGGCAGGCATATGCCCCTAACCAAATCGCCAGAGGAAGTTAGCAGTCAGCCTAACATCTGTGGGGGCGAGTGGCCACTGCACTGGAATCCTGAAAGGTAAACCTCTCTTGCTGGCTACAAGAATGAATCATCAGTCAACCATGCCCAGTGACAAAAATCCATGCTCGTGGCTAAAGGAGCCGAGAGGAAGCCTGCTGAGGTGAGGGGTGGGCACTGGGGGAGGCTCACTTGCTCCCCACGTCAAAGGCCAGTTGGAGTCTCCCTCACATTTGGTCCACCTTCCTGCTAACACGCCTGAAAGACAGGAATGTCTCCAGTACCTAGGCTGGCCTTGCCCTTGCCTGTGGACATTAGGGAGGGAGTCAGCAGGTGGGAGGTAACTGTCACCCTGCCTTTCAAGCAGATTTTATTTAAATATATATATTTTTTTCATCTTAACCAGGTGGTTTCTGCTTTGAACAAAAGGCTACAAGGTCTAGCCCACACACACATCAGTGGTGTTTTTTAGTCCAAACATCCCAATACCTAGTGCACAGAAACAAGTTATGGGTAAGAAACTAAGAAATGCAACCCACTGGTATGCGCAAAATCTGGCCTTGGGAGAGGTTCTGATGAAGGAGCCTGGGCAACTCCTCTGGCAGGACACAGACCCAGCAGGTAAGTGCAAGAAACATGATAGGAAACAGCCCAGAACAGGCCATGGAAAGTTACCCACTGGCATACATTTGGCATGGCTTGAGGGAAGACCAGGCTGAATCAGTTCACGTCATCCACTGGCAAATCCAAGCACCAGAACAGTGTGGGTCGAGCCGGGTTCGGTCGCCACACAAACTAGTGCACAATATGGAATGCCAAGGTGAGGTTGCCTGTACCAGATGTGACCATAGCGCTCAACCAGCATGCGTGAGGACCAGGAAGGGAGGGGATTGAGCCAGCAGGGGAATAAGGGAGGGTTCCTTTGCTGGACAGCTACTCCCACTGGAGAGCATGAGCTGGGATGGGGGCAGACCAGACTAAGCAGGGCTACAAGAACTGTGTGCCTCATGTGGACTAGATCAGGGAAAAGCCAGGCTGGGCTGATTATTCCTACTGGTGCAAACAAAATTAGAGTGGGTGAGGGTTGTTTGGGCTTAACCACAGCATGCGCTGGCAGAAGCTGGCACTGGGGGCTAGTTTTGTCAAGTCAAACCACAGAACTGCCTGGAGAGAGCATAATCTGGGAGTGGGAGAGGCCTGGGAGGGAAATAGTGGGCTCCTCCCTCTTGGGTTACCACTCCCACAGGAGGGCATGAAAACCAGGACAGGGGCTGGGGTGGAATGGAGTGTGCGACAGACTGGACTACTGCCACACATACTGGCAAACCATTGTAGGGGGCGGACCTGGTGGGGATTCTTGTAGGTCACTCCAACTAGGCTGCAGCTCCCACTTGTTTATGCGAGGGCCGAGTATGTGCTGGGCAGAACCAGAATGGACTGCAACACCCATTGGTTCCAGTGGAAGTCTGGACTGAAAACAGCACCAACTCAGTGATCGCAACCACCAGCTGATCAGGGCAATGGACTGTGCCAGGCCCTGTTCCTGCTAGTACATATAAGAATCTGGTCTGAGAACACCTCAGACAAAGTTTCTTTGGGGTTCTCTCCAATTGAAATGCTGGACTCAGAACCCAAACCAAGAAAAGAGAGAAGACAGAACAGGTCAATCAACCATCTCAGCTATATGTTGGCAGTGAAAATACAGGGCAAACAGAGACTTTATGAGGGACTATGTCAAGTGGCAAGATTGGCAGCAATTCCTAACTGGTGAACTATCAAAACCACCTGAGCAAGAACCTCAGAGCATACCCTACATCCAGGACTTGGAGAGGGTGGGAAATCGGGTGGGCCTTCTCCCTTAATTCCCCCCTTTAAACATGAAGGAAACAATATGGAAATAATAGTCTTACCCACTTTCCTATAGCCCTTGACCCTTTTTACCCTAATTAACTATGAAAGATTGTCAAAAAAAAAAAAAGAAAGAAAGAAACTAAGAAACGCAAACAAGATTCTTGAGAAATATGGCTTCGAGGATCCACTATGCCTTTGATCTCTGAAAGAAACTATCCCTTGGATCACGTGCTGAGAGTCAGTCATTATGGTAACTGTGAAACACAGCTATCTAGGAAGGCAATTTTGAATTTCCCACCTTGCAGGCATTCTCAATTATAGGATAACAACTTCAGTCAGTGTTTTTGACTTTGTTTTTGTTTTTTAAATAAAGCTCAGTGTTGAGATCAAATGGACCCTTCCTGAGGTCTACCCCTGAAGAATGTTGGCCGTGGTGCAGGCAGGTGCAGACAGCGGCTTCCAGCATCTTGGACATGGCCGCCACGAGGTTGCCACCAGAGAGCGCACACACTGCTTCACCCACCCGGGAGCCGCGCCCGCCCACCACACTGCCACACTGCCTCCCATTACCCCTGCAAAGGCAGCTCAGCTACTTTAGAGTTTCAATGACTGAAGGGGGAAAAAAAGTGATGTTCTACAAAATGGGGTGGAGAAGGATGGAGGCATGGGCAGCAGCCATGGTAACCAATGGAGGCCTCAGAGGTGCGTAGCTGAGCTGTTGGGCAGCTCCCAAGGTGAGGAAGAATCATATACCCAGAGGTCACTTTTATCTAAGACAAGACATCCGCACTGAGCTTGATGGCTGAAATCCTAGAAACATGAAGTGTACTTAGCAGGGCCTGAGAGACTGGCCAAATCAGCCACACCACCACCAGCACAGCCACACTTGGTGGCTGCTGTGTGAGCATGTAGCCGATGCAAACCTTTCAGCTGCCCACACCTGCAGGGACTGGTCCCCATTCTATATCTCTTTGAAAGGCAGTGCAACAGAGAGAGGAGAGACCATCCAAGTGCTGGTTTATTCTACAAACGGCAGGCCTGGGCCAGGATGAAGCCTTTATACCCACATGAGTGGCAGGGAAGCAGGCCCTTGACTGCACCTTCTGCCAAGGTCTCAGTCACATGAGCAGGAATCAACCAAAGGCAGTATGGCGGGATCCTGGACTGATAGGGGATGCCAGTGGCTTAGCCCAGTGTGCTACAGTGATACCTTTTATTAGTTTTGATAGCATTTAATCTCCCAAGTGTTTTTTATTTATTTGGGAAACAGACCTCTCTATTGACTGGTTCATTCCTCAAAACCCAGCAATGACTCCAAGGCCATGCTAGACTGCCTCCCACATGTGGGGCAGGGAGCCAGTCACTTGAGCCTCACTCACTGCCTCCCAGGCTGCTCATCAGCAGGAAGTTGGATCCGAAGTAGAAGAGCTGGGAGTCAGAGTGCACTGGGGTCAGGGATGCATGGGTAAGGGCTGTCAGTTAGTCCCAGGCTTACCAAGGGGTACTTCGATGCTGCATTAGGGAACCCGAGTGACAGTGGGGGTATCCTGGGACGTTTCCAAGGCACAGTCAGGCCGCCTTCAATTTCAGCCTGAAGGTCTCACCTTCATGTACAGTAACAGGACAGCTGGGTAAGTTTACCTTTGAGAGGGAGCCCAGTCCTCCTACAACCTCCAGGGCAATCCTCGAACGGAAAGGTTTTTCTTTTGAACTGTAACTTGGGGTGTGGGACTACCATGCTATGCTCTTAGGTCAAAGTTCCACGTATCCTTTCTACTTACTAGACATACTTTAGGGAGATGCTGAGTTAGACAGTCCCTGAGAGAAACCACAGTCCCCTGTACCCTCTTGTGGCCCGTGCACAGCTGAGAGCATATACCTTGAACTGCGCCTCTGGGGGTCCCGTGATGATCACCATCCGCACCTTAGCATCTGGGGCCTCGGCAGGCGCGATCTGTGGGGAACCCATTGAAAAGGGTTAGGTTAGGACATGGAACAGCTGAGTGCAGGCTCCTGGGTTTAGCTGTGCTGGCGTTTCCCCTGCTCAGATGCTCAAGAACAGAGTCTACAGGCTGACTGGTACATATACCATGTCCCTATGAGTAGGCTCCGCACAAACAAATGCTCAAGAGCCACTGTTTTATGCAGCACCGTGCTTGGTCCCTGCTGTGGCAGGCCTCCTAGGCCAACCATAACATGATGCAGCCTTCTGCAGCCGTCAGCTGCTTAGCTGACAACACACACACGCTATGTGGTCCCCGGCTGTCCCTTCAGCCTCAGTGGGCCAGAAGCAACACCTTGAAGCAGCTGACAGGGCCACTTGGGCCAGCCCAGCCCTGCGGGAAGGTGTGCTGGGATGAACCAGGCCACCTCACTGCCCTGGCCACTCACATAGGTTAAGCCACAGCTTACCCAGCCATACCTGACAACCATCATGCGACAAGTAGAGCCATGCTGCCAGAATGTGTACAGGGAGTTGGTGAGCAATACCTTTATGGAGGCTCCCGCGAAGCGAGAAAGCTGTTTGATGTGCTGGCCCTGTTTGCCGATTATGGCGCCCACCGAGAGTGCTGGGATGAATAGATGCACTGTCTCCGTCTCCGACTGCTGGGACAAGAGAAAACCGGCATATGCTTATCTGCCACAGACCCCACTTCTTGCTGTGGCAGCCCTCGGGACAGACACATCTTCCCATAGCAGCCACGTTTTCTGTGTTACAGAAAATGACCATAAGTTTGTCTAGCAGGTACAGAAGAAGTCGTATCTTCATTCTGAAAGCATCAGTATGAAAATTTCACTTTTTCATTTTCTTTAAATCTAAAATGTCATGATAGATCGAAAAGACATGGAAACATTACAAAGGTTAAGCCTGCTACGATGGGATGCAAGACTCTCATAATTTTCTGATTGCGTCAATGGCATTCTGGGATCCACGCCAACAGACGTGGCCACATCCCAAGACTCCAGCTCCACACCTTGCCCAGGGAGGTTTCACTTCTTAAACACGCCTTCACAGTAAGTCATTCACCAAGAGCTACACTTACGAATCTCACTACGTGAGAGTGGATCTCATGGGAACTCCTCACTGCTATGCGATGCTTCTCACTAGAGCCCCAGGCATGACACCTGCTCCCTCATGCCTTCTGCATCTGCCTTCCCTTCATACTTCACTCACGCCCGCACCAGATGCTTCCAGGTGCTTTCATCTGCACACCTCCTGGTCTTCCCCACCCTGTCCTGCAATCATTGATCTGGACTGGAGCACAGCTTTACTCAACACAACAAGCAGTTCTCACTGCCTGTTCAAGGTGCGATGCTGATTTTGGTGAGCTAAAATAAACAGCACAGATATTTGTGCAATTTACATGTTGCTTTACCTTTCAGTAAACAGAAAAACAGTACCAAGGGTATGTTCATTCCAAGAATGCATTCCCAGAGATATTTTAAGATAAGCCACAACTGGGCCCAGCGGCGTGGCCTAGCTGCTGAAGTCCTCACCTTGAACGCCCCGGGATCCCATATGGGTGCCGGTTCTAATCCCAGCAATTCCACTTCCCATCCAGCTCCCTGCTTGTGGCCTGGGAAAGCACTCAAGGACAGCCCAAAGCTTTGGGACCCAGCACCCGCATGGGAGACCTGGAAGAGGTTTCTGGTTCCCGGCTTCGGATTGGCACAGCACTGGCCGTTGCGCTCACTTGAGGAGTGAATCATCGGACGGAAGATCTTCCTCTCCTTCTCTCCTCCTCTCTGTATATCTGACTTTGTAATAAAATCTTTTTTTTTTAAAGATTTATTTTATTTTTATTGGAAAGGCAGATATACAGAGAGGAAGATCTTCCGTCCAATGATTCACTCCCCAGGTGGCTACAACGGCCGGAGCTGTGCCAATCCGAAGCCAGGATCCAGGAACTTCTTCCAGGTCTCCCACGTGGGTGCAGGGTCCCAAAGCCTTGGGCCATCCTCAACTGCTTTCCCAGGACACAGGCAGGAAGCTGGATGGGAAGTGGGGCTTCCGGGATTAGAACTGGCGCCCATATGGGATCCCGGGCGTGCAAGGCGAGGACCTTAACCACTGTGCCACCGCGCCGGGCCCAAAATAAATAAATCTTAAAAAAAAAAAAGATAAGCCACAACTGAATAAACTAAACTAAGGCATAATCTGCCTTTCGAAACACTGCTTACACCCAATTTGCTGGTAACATTTCTGGAGACTTCAGGAGATATTTCCCATGAACACTTGGTAAGAAACACTTCACAGGATTCTCTCTTGAATGTTCTCTCTCTTATTTCAAGCATGTGACGCAGTCAGTAGAACCAGCTTTGGGATTTGTATTGGGTGTGGAAATAAAGTATGCACTTGGTCCTTGTCCAACAGTGACATCACTGCTCAAAACTTCCAGCAGCAGGAACACTTCCATCTCGCAGGTATCACTGGGAGCAGGCCTGATAGCAGGGTTAGGGCTAGGGTTTATGGCGGACAGCAGGGCCGTTGCAGCTGAGCCTCAGAGACAGCTGCAGGCGGTGTGCCCGGCACAGAGGCCTAAGCACTGCTCCACGGGCCATGCATACTCACACTACTTGGCACAACGGTCAACCATGTATGTTGGCGCTCTCTTCCTTGTCTCATGCTCTCACCCACCTATGACATTTACACATCAAACCAATCTCACTCAAAAAGGTTCTGTTGAAAATACTTCCTAGAACTTCCCTTGTCTAAACTTTGTAAGAAAGCCTCAACCCTTATCATCTTAACAGTTTACCTAAATTTTTTTAAAAAAGAAAAAAATCATTTTCCTCCAAAAATTTCTTTAAAAAATTATAGTTCAAGAGTGTAACCTCGTATCAAAACATCTGTCTAGCAATCACTGAAAATCAGGAAACCTGACCCTGAGCACGACCAACTATTTTTTAGAAGTGCCAAATTCCAATGATTTTGGTAGCCGGTTCTTTGAAGTGAAATGCTCATGAAGATGGACAAAGCCAGGGGAAACCAGATAGGAAACAGGTAGTGGCATGCCATGTCGCTGCTGAGGCTTCCCCTGCCACGTCACCCAGGAACCACACAAGCGTGGCGGTTTCCCTAATGTGCAGTGTCCATACTTCCAGGGATGCATGGGCTGCATTTTTCTGGCACCAAATAAGCCCGTCAATTCCACTGTCCACCAGTGTTTTTAAGCACCCTGACCGTCCCCACATGGTAGACAGTATGCCCTCTGGAGACCACAGCTAATTGATTTCTCCCACACGACTTCGGTTGTTTCATGCCATGCTCTGACCTCACCTCCTTATCAATCTGTGTATGCTTGCTCAGGCTCTTACACGAGAAGCAGAACTGCCAAGTCAAAGGACGTAGGCACATTCAGAAGGGATAGCCCTCACGCAATCACACAGCGGGCTCTGCTCAGACCGCACACGGTTCCGGTTCAGACGCCGCCTCTGAGGACTATACTTCACAGGCGGGAGGGGTGCGCAGACACCACACAGCAAGACCACTTTCTGAGCTCCTGCCCCAGTGAGGTGCCCGGTGTGCCGACCCAGCTGAGAGAGGCCACTGACACAGATGAGAGGCTGGGAGAGGTCCAGCAGGCTGCCTAGTCACGTGCTGGCTGGACACCCAGCCAAGATCCAAATTTGGGCTTCTCTAGGTCTTAAGCCAGATCCACAGAACAATCCCAGTATGTGTCCTTTTCTCCACCAGAACAGCTGTGCTTTGATGCGTACCTAGAGCTGCCAGAATCGCACACAGGGCTCTTAAGAAAGCTGCCCAATGGAGCTCCCTCCCGAGGAGGGGCTGCCTTCCCTATCCTGTCACTCTGCCCTTGATGGGCCTTGGTATGACTTCCTGAGTCACAGGAAATGTCTTATGTGATGCTGGCAGAAGCTTTACATTTCGATCAGCATGCTGAAAACGGCATGCAAAGATGGCCCATTAAAACGGCCCTTACTTGAAAGAATGGGGATGACTAAAAATTGGGAATGGCACTGTTCAGACAAGGAACACTGTGTTTGATACACTTAGCGACTCAGAGGTCAACTTGGCAGTTAATGATCTCTGTTCAAGATTCCTTCCCATAATGATGTAACCGAATCTGTAAACAGCACCCTGTGTGTCCTGTACAAATACGTACAGAAATCTATACAACAGAACTGCCAGGTTGAAGAGTGTAAGCACTGGGCACTGGGACCAGCACAGCAGCACAGTATATTAATCTACCTGCAGTGCCGGCATCCTATATGGGTACCCATTTGAGTCCCAGTTGTTCCAGCTCCAATCCAGCTCCCTGCTGATGGCCCGGGAGTGAAGTCCTTGGGCCCTGAATCCACATGGGAGACCTGGAAAAAGCTCCTGGCTTTGGACCAGCCCGGCTCTGGCCATTGTGGTCATTTGGGGCTTGATTGACAAATGGAAAAATCTCTCTCTCCCTCTCTCTTTCAAGTAAAATATATCAAACCGCCTCTTTTTTTTTTTTAAAGATTTATTTATTTTTATTGGAAAGTCAGATCTACAGAAAAAAGGAGAAGCAGATCTTCTGTCCACTGGTTCACTGCCCCAAGTGGCCTTTAACAGCCAGAGATGAGCTGACCTGAAGCCAGGAGCCAGGAGCCTCCTCCAGGTCTCCTACGCGAGTGCAGGGACCGAAGGCTTTGGGCCGTCCTCCTCTGCTTTTCCAGGCCTCAAGCAGGATGGGAAGTGGAGCAGCTGGGATACAAATCTGCACTCATGAGAGATCCTAGCTCATGTCAGGAGAGAACTTTAACCAGTAGGCTTCTGTGCGAGGCCTGATCAGTTTTATTTTTTTATTGCAAAATCAGATATATAGAGGAGGAGAGACAGAGAGGAAGATCTTCCATCTGATGATTCATTCCCCAAGTGACCACAACGGCCAGAGCTGAGTCAGTCAGTAGCCTCCTCTGGGTCTCCCACGTGTGTGCAGGGTTCCAAGGCTTTGGGCTATCCTCAACTGCTTTCCCAGTTCACAAGCAGAGAGCTGGATGGGAAGCAGGGCTACCTGGATTAGAATCGGTATCTCTATGGGATCCCAGCACATTCAAGATGAGGACTTTAGCTGCTAAGCCACTACACCGAGTCCCAGCTTTATTTCTGAAAAGTAAGGCTAGACTTTAGATACTTTACGTCACTACAAAAACCCTGTGTCCTTCTAAACTATGCAGGCTCACAATTGCTTGGCTGGTTCGGTTGCAATAAAGACCTTGGTAATGGTCAGAGAAAATCTCATGTGTAACCTGCCCATAGTGCCCCTCGCTGTTTCACCAGGACTGTGTAATTGTTTTCTGAGACCTACTCCAGCAGGAATTTTATGCTGCTCACAAAACACAGATAAATCCAGAAAGACAAAACAAAGGCAGAAGCAATATGACCATGGGGCCTCAACAGTCAATAAGAACCCCAAACTGCTGCCTCTACACAAATTTGGTGCTGAGTTTCCAAGGAGCTAATAATAATATACATAAACCTGTTATATGATTCATCTATTCCTGCTTTTAAAAGATTTATTTATTCAGGCCTGGTGTGATAGCCTAGTGGATAAATCTTTGCCTTGCCAGCATCCCATATCGATACTGGGTCGTGTCTCAGCTGCTTCAAATCCCATCAAGCTCCCTGTCTGTGCTTGGGAAAGCAGTGGAGGACGGCCCAAAGTGTTGGGACCCTGCACCCGCGTGGGAGACCCAAAAGAGGCTCCTGGCTCAGTTAGGTCCAGCTGTTGTGGCCACTTGGGGAACAAATCAATGGACAAAACATCTTTCTATATTTCCTTCTTTTTGTAATTCTCACTTTCCAAAATCAATCAATTCACTCATTTTACTTGAAAGCAGAAGTTACAGACAGAAGGAGACTCAGGTCTTCCATCCACAGGTTCACTCCCCAAGTGGCAAGCACCGGAGCTGGGCTGGTGTAAAATCAAGAGCCAGGAGCTTCTTCTAGGTCTCCCAAGTGGGTACAGGGGTCTCAGAGACCTGTGTCTTACCTGGCTACTTTCCCAGGCCATTAGCAGGGCCTGGACAAAAGTGCAGTAGCCCAGACTCAACGTGTGCGCATACAGAATGTCTGTGTTGCAGGTGGAGGATTAGCTCACTGTGCCATGGCTCCAGCTACAGGCCATCCCCCACCCCCGCCAAAATATCTGCTTTCACTTGAAAGTTTCACAGAGAGGAGAGATGGTAAAATAGATTTTTCATCTGCTGGATCACTTCCCTAAAGGCTGCAACAGCTGAAGCCAGACACACCTTAAGCCATGAGCCTGAAGCTTCCCTCAGGTTTCCTATAGGGGTGCAGGGGCCCCAGGAACTTGGGTCATCTACTGCTGCTTTCCCAAGTATATCAGCAGGAAGCTGGACTGGAAGTGAAGCAGCCAAGACTCAAACTGGTGCCCATTTGGGATGCTGGCACTGCTAGCAGAGGTTTAAGCCACTATTCCATGGTGCCAGCCCCATGATTTATCTCTTCTCTAAGAGGAAAACCTATTCATGAGCTTTTAACACTGACTCCAGAGGACACCGCTGTCATAGCTGCCAGCTTAAAAGCAGCTGTGGGGTCGCAGTAGCTCAAAAGCTCAACCCCTGTGGAGCTGCATCGGTCTGGGGGCAAGGAAGGCCAGGACTCCAGACACGCAGGGCAGAAACTAAGAGGACTTACCCCTCAGGCTGTCAGTGTTTCTGTTCTGTTGATTTGGGGGAAGTGGAGGAAATGAGAGGAGATAAATCCAGTGTGCAGTTAAGGATGCATTTCAGAAAAACGTCAGAAAAAAAATGTAACAAGACAACAGAATCAAAAGAGTTTTCCAAACTTTTAGAAGCAAAGTGAGTTGGCCTGCCTTGAGGCAGGGTACTCTAGGATAAACGCTCCTGGCAACAGCACCTTTAGGACAAGCTGCCTCATCCGGGGCTTGCAACACGACATTCACAGCAGCACTTGTTTTTCTCTGCTTCAATTGCACATCTGTGCACTGTCTGCCTGACTGCAGAGTACTCTTACAGGGAAAACTCCCAAGGAAGATCATCTCTGTGACAGCCATGTAGTTGGCCATCTGCTGTCACTCATTATCACAGGGGTTCCACATGTTTGGGGTGTCACCCTACTCACACAACCAAGTGGTCAGGGCAATGTTCCATCTAAACTTTTCCACTTGCGAGCGGTGACTGCCAAGCTCTGGTGGGAGAGACCCTTCAGCAGGCTAACCTTATCCTCATGCCCCTTGCCCCTGGCATCCTGCCCTGCTGTTCCTCCTCAACTCCAGCACAGAAAAACTCTTCAGGGGCAGAGGTCAATCACGGGATGCAAGCATCTTCCCAGTGGATTTTGGTCAGATGCCCACAGGGCAAACTGCCTTTGGACTTCTTGGCAGACTGGATGCCATGGCTTGGAACAAAGTTCTTCAACTCAAACATTTGCCTAACTGGTAAAGCCTTCCAGTGAGAAGTTCCCCATCCTCCATCGTGAAGAGCTACGAGATCCAACAGTAAAGGCTAAGGGTATTTACTCTGTGGAGAACAAGAATCTAAGACATCACAAAGCAAGGACCAAGCCATGCATGCAGCCCAGCCAACTAGCATTGCCTCGGGCAGCTGGAAGGGCGCCAAGGCTTCTCTCACTTGTAAAACAGGCACTCCTGTGGGGTTGTGTTGTTTTTAAATGGATTTTGGTCTGGAACAGAAACTAAGTTTACTCAATTCCATGACCTGAACAAAGTACTGAAGTCTTTTTTGTTTTTCAAAAAGAGAGAGACAAAGTTTCTGGGTCTAAGTGGCCAGGGCACTGTCTGCACGTGCTGTTTACACGGAAGCTGTGGACCAACAAAAGTGGTCTCCCACGGTGCAGAACTGAGGGCTGAAACTGCACACAGGCACTGTTCCATCTGAACTTTTCTTGTATAGCACCTGAACCTGGCTCGTATGCGACACAGTATTCAATGGTTTCTTGCCTCTTTCATGAAGCAGTGTTCAGGCTCTGCTGTCATCCCAGGGGCTTCTGGGAAGACTCCAAAGGGGCTATCAAAATGATCATGACAACAGCCCTTGCTGCCAGCCCCAGTGCCAGCGGCCAAGCCAGCCGGCCAAGGCAATGGGGGCTATGCCAATCTCAGCCCTCGCTCTGTGCTTGCTGCCAGGTTTCTCTTCCCTACCGTGTGAGCATTTCTGAACACAGCATTTCCTGTCATTGATCAACACCAGAGAGCCGGCCAGGAAGAACTGCCCAGGCCAGCTGGTGGGCAGGAACTGGCGACTTTTTTGTCTGACAGAAGAACCAACTGTTTTGAACCTGGCATGTTCTGGGAAGAGAGAATCCGGTAGTGGTTGGAGAAAGACAGTGGGCAGAGTTCTGGAATGAAACAGAGGCAAGGGATTTGCCCAAAGACAAGACGCACCTTCTATGAGCACAGCACAATGCACATGAGAAACCTGAGTGCAGAAGTGAATTCCAGCAGGAGGAGGAAGTAATGCATCAAGAGTAAGTTACATTCAACGCTTCACCACCAAGCCATACTGACCTTTAAGATGAAGGCAGTACTTGAAGCCACACAACAGCAAGGATGTGCCTGCTGGGTAAGCACACTTCTGAGGCAACAATAAAGAAACAGCACACATCTCAGCAGCAGGTTTAAGACAGCAAATGCCTGTCCACCCTGTCTTCTTTAGAGCAGGCTTACAAAAACAACATCACAGCACAACACAACACACCCACAGTAGTGTGTTCTTCAGCAACAAGTGTGAAGTCGCAAGAAGCAATAGCAAAGAAATAGACAAAACTTTGGAAAACATAACTACCACCTTAAAAGACTTTTTTTTTCCCCCTAAAAACTGGCGACCCGAGGCCCTGATGGTAGCCTAGAGGCTAAAGTCCTTGCCTTGCACGCGCCAGGATCCCATATGGGCACTGGTTCTAATCCCAGCGGTCCCGCTTGTGGTCTGGGAAAGCAGCTAAGGACAGCCCAAAGCCTTGGGATCCTGCACCAGCATGGGAGACCCAGAAGCAGCTCCTGGCATCGGATTGGCTCCGCTCCGGCTGTTGTGGTCACTTGGGGAGTGAATCATCAGACAGATCGTCCTCTGTCTCTCCTCCTCTCTGTAAACATGACTTTCCAATTAAAATGAATCTTTTTAAAAAAATTGGTGACCTGGACCACAGGACACATTAAACAGGAGTTGCCTCTGACTGTGGGGACATATTCTAAGACCCCAGTGAATGCCAGAATCTAGACACACATATGCCTGGGTAAATGTGAGTCTATCAATCACTCACATTAAGATACCAACACAGAAAGCTCACGGAGAGACATGATTAGACGAGCAGTTAAGACTCACACACCCCGATTCTAGCTTCCTGCCTGGGTCCCTGCTGTCCTTGGGGACAGACAGATTGAGTTTCAGCTCCTGGCTGTGGCCCGGCTCAGCCCTGCCTGTGGTGGACATCTGGGAGTGAGAAGGCAAATAGGTGTGCTGTCATTCAAAAATATAGACATAGATTTTAAGATGTATTTATTTATTTATTTTGCTGGAAAGTGAGATTTACAGAGGGGAGAAGCAAAAAGAAGGATCTTCCATCCACTGGTTGGTTCACTCCCCAAGTGGTCACAACAGCCAGAGCTGAGCTGATCCAAAGCCAGGAGCTACTTCTTTGTCTCGCATGTGGGCGCAGGGTGCCAAGGCTTTGGGCCATTCTTTATTGCCTTCCAAGGCCACAAGCAGGGAGGTGGAAGGTTAACTGTTGCCCTTATGGGACAAGGGATGCCACGCTTCTCTCATGTACTATTGAGTCCTTATCCAGCACAAGCAAGGAGGGCATATTACCACAGACAGCCCAGCGATCTCCACCCTCTGTCTCACTCTTCAGGAAAGGGGTATGGCTACTGTGACACTGAAAACAATATTCGGGCCATGTTACCCATGCTGGACACTAGGATGAACTGCCTGCTTCCTGGCTTCAACCTGGCCCAGCCCCAACTTTTGGGGCATTTGGGGAGGGAACCAGTGGAAGAAAGATATCTTTGCCTTTGAAGAAGGAAATGAGCAGGTTTTTTTTTTTTTAAAGGGAAGTTTATTTGGGTGCCAAATTTTTTTCCTTATGTTTTTTTCTGTGAAAACTTTTCCTGTTTTCTAAAAAGATGAATTTTGTAAGGCTGAATGACACAGCAAGAGAAAGAGAGGAGGGGTAGGGTGGGGGGAGGGCGGCTAGAGGAACTTTCCCCCACTGATTTCACTCCCCAAATGCCCGCACCACATAGGTCACACCAGGCAGAAGGCAAGAGCCAAGAAATCCACACATATCTCCCAGGCATGTGGCAAAGGACTTGCCAAGAACAGGAAGCTGGCTCAAAAGCAGATTAACCAGGACACCTGGTCAGTTCTCCTAATACAGAAACTGAATACACACCACCATACCAGGAAATCAGAAAAGCACTATGTCTTTCACTACGGTATTTAAAGAACAGGTCCCTAGCATTCGTCTTTGGGAACGTGTGCTGCTGGTGCCAGACGGTTCTCTGCCAAGCCTGTGATGCCCAGGAGGTGTACTACTGGACTCAGCAGCAGCAGTGAGGGGCAGGTGACAGGCCAGGAACCTGAAGGGCACATGGTAAAGAGACCTGCCTAGAAAGAAAGCTGGGTTTTTAGGGCAGCCAGAAGAAAGACAAGCTAGCTGTGGGCTTCTCTCATACCAAATCCTCCTTTGTCCCCAACACACACCGTGGTGCCTGTCTGGGCTCACTTCTGACAGATGTAAAGGGTTGGAACAAACCCACCAGAGGGTACAGCACACAGTAAGTTCATACACTTGCTCTCAAGCTTCCATTTTAGGTTCACCTTCCCCTAAACTTCTTGGATCACTCAATCCTATAGGAACTGGAAACGCTGGCTCCCCAGAGCCTTGTGGGGATCCAAATGGCCTGTCACACCAGGCAGGGCAGGCAAGATGATGGGCTCTTACCTCCAGTGGTGGGTAGGGTGGCGCCATGGCTGAGGGGGGCCCAGAGGTGGGAGGTGGCATGCCTGGTGTGGGCGGGAACAGACCCAAGGCGTTCAGATTCAGTCCAGGAATCAAGTGCGCTTGAAGCTGCAATGGGGAAATGGATCCGTCAACTGGGCCAACAGGATACCTGGGACGCCTCTGGGCCTGCACTGCTGCCGAGACTGCAGCTTCCCTTCCCCTAGGGTTAGCTGTGCCCACTGGGCACACAGTCTGAGACTAAAGAGAAAAACAAAATTCATTCAGGAAATGTTAAGCAGGGCTGCAGAACCAGCTGAGCAGAGGTACCGACTTTTGCGGCTACCAGGGGACACACCAGTCTCTGGCAGAGGGTTGAGCATTCCGCGCTCTCCCGATGAGACACACCACTCTCCTTGAGTTCTCTACTGCATGACAGGCAGGCTGAAAAGTGTTCTAAATCATCTGAGATTTAGAACAGAGGCTGGCACCACAGCACAATGAGTTAAGTCAGAGTACTGCACCACTTCTGATCCAGCTTCCTACAAATGCACTTGAGAAGGCAGCAGAGGATGGTCCAAGTGCCTGGGCCCCTGTGCCCATGTGGGTTATCCAGAGAGTTTCAGGTGCCTGACCTAGCCCTGGCTGTTGTGGTCATTTGGGGAGTGAACTAGCAAATTCTATTCTTCCTACTCTCTTATTCTTTCAAATATATTCAGCATTCTTAAAAGGAAAAAAAATTAAAATGGGTCTCCAAACTAAGTAAATCATTCCATCCATTAAATAATGTCAGCCATTTTCTTATCTAGCCTTACATGCACTCTTGTCATGTGAAATTCTTCATGTCCAAATTTGCCATAAATACAGTTAAGTTTTAATTTTGTGTTCCTGGGAACAATTGGACATGCTCTGCTGTAGTCCTAACAAGGACAGACTACAGACCCAACTCACAGACGAGGAAGTGAAGGCGCAGGGAGGCTGAGCAGACTGAGGCTAGAGCTGCAATTTGCAGGTGAATGAAGATTCCAAACCAGCTCACGTGCCTCTGCAGCCCACCTTCTGTCTGCACTGAACTCCTTCACTAACATTCTCAGGAAGTCATCAAGCGTTTGCAGGCAGGTACTAGACTCACCCCACACATACAAAAGATAAAGCTTCAAGACGGAATAACCCCCAGAGAAGGCCAAGTCTAAGTCTTTCCTACTATCCCCAGGGTTATTTGCAAAGGTGTTAAAAATCAAATAATACCACCACCACTCAATAAATCACCATCGCGTACTTACAACCAGCTTTTAGCCCTCAGGCAAACAGGCACAACCCTCCCATCTTAGAAAACTAACGTTCATGGAGGCCACGTCATTCTCGTAGGACTCTCTGATCTTCCTCATGATCTCCTCCTCAGCTTTGGCACACGTTTCAATGCTGCCCTTAACCGTGATGGTGCGCTCTGGGTTGTACAGTGTCAGCTCCTGCAATCTGTGGGTTGAGAAAGGGTGGAGACCACAGGAGGAGGATGGTTAGTGACAATTCAGCTACAGATGCAATGGAAAGCAGCTATAGAGGCTGGCAACACGTGCCAAGGTCAGTGCTCAAACATGATGGGAGAGGAGGAAGGCCTGCGGCACATGGAGCCAAGCATTACAAAGCTTCAGGAAAAGAAAGGAATTCTCTTCAGGTTCTGATGACTATTACTGGCTACACAGAGTTCCACCAAGCCTATGTTTTAGACATAGCTAGTTTCCTAACCATTTCAAAGTTTTCCTGATTCACCAGTGAACTGAAAAGGAGTGACTAGAAGGATGTACAACTTTAGCAAAATCCAACAGCCAAAAATACACGGCCTTTGACTAGCCTGTGCTTTCACAGTCTGTGCTGACCAACTGTAGCCTGAAGGGGCATTGTTGGCCAATGCATCTTCTGACTACCCCAAGCATGCAAACAGTTCCAAAAGGCAAACCAGAACTCAGCTATCTTCAGTGGGCTTTGGCCACTAGAGTAACAGAACCTAATCCATCCTGAAGAAATGCTTAACCTGTTGCCAGTCATTAGACAAAGGTGAAGTGAGTGGCAATCCTCAGCAACACTCTGCCTAGTCTAGGTTATGCCACAGACGGCAGACTGTGCCTGAACAGCGCCCAGCCTAAGCTAGAGACCAACTGGAGCCATACCCCCCACCTGGGGGAAACACACTGCAAGCAGCCATGTCACTTCACATCCCTGGAGTTAACAGCCTCATTCTCAAGGCCAGCCATGTGTGGGACAAATACGATCTTTTTTTTTTTTTTGTAAAGATTTATTTTTATTATTTTTTTTCATTGGAAAGGCGGATATACAGAGAGGAGAGACAGAGAGGAAGGTCTTCCGTCCGATGATTCACTCCCCAAGTGAGCGCAACGGGTCGATACTATGCCGATCCGAAGCCAGGAGCCTCTTCCGGGTCTCCCACGCGGGTGCAGGTTCCCAAAGCTTTGGGCCGTCCTCGACTGCTTTCCCGGGCCACAGGCAGGGAGCTGGATGGGAAGCGAGGCTGCCGGGATTAGAACCGGCGCCCATATGGGATCCCGGGCGTGCAAGGTGAGGACCTTTAACCACTTGCGCCACCGCGCCGGGCCCCAAATACGATCTTATTCTATAACTTTCCCTTTATTCTTGGGAAAAGTTTAAGTAGACAATGAGGACAATATTCTTAGACTATTTACAGGATGCAATGCTAACATCCAGTCTTAATCCAGACACATCAAGCATTCTGTACAAATTTTATTTGTACAATGGCTATAGCTACAGCAGTATTTAAGATTTGTTTTAGAGACCAACATAATGTCTCAACTGGCAAACCTTATGCAAACACTGTCATCCATATGGACACCAGTTCATGTCCTGGGTGCTCCACTTCCCATCAAGGCCCCTGCTTGTGGCCTGGGAAAGCAGAAGAGGCTTGCCCAAAGCGTTGGGATCCTGCACCCCCGTGGGAGACCTAGAAGAAGCCCTAAATTTTGGATTGGCTCAGTTCTGTCTGTTATGACCATTTGGGGAATGAACCAGTGGAGAGAAGATGAAAGATTTGCTGTTTCTGGGTCTCCTTCTTTCTGTAAATCTGCTTTTCCAATAATAAATAAATAAATCATTTTTTAAAGTTAAAATCTATTTTTAAACCTTTCCAATGGGGCAGGCTTTATGGCACAGCAGGCTAAACTGTCACTTCCATCCAAAGTCTGGTTCCCATATCAGTGTGTTACTTCAAGTCCTGGCTGCTCCAGCTCTGATCTAGTTCCTTGCTATTACACCTGGGAAGACAGCAGAAACTGGCCCAGTTTTTTTGGCCCCTGCCACTCAGCTGGGAGACCTGGATACTGCTCTTGAATAAAGCTATTTGAGTAAACAAGCAATTTCTGTCTCTTCCTCTGTCTCTCTCTGCCTTTCAAATTAGTAATTTTTAAAACCCTCTCCCCTTTAGGAGCACAAAATTCAAGACAATGTGATGTTACTTACCACTCTACAGGGTTTTTTTCCACCTCCCCCTTCTTTACAAACAGAACTCTCTTCCTTATCACCTCCTTTAAAACGCCCTTACTACACAAACATTTTGCACCTCAGTCTGTCCATACCACTGATTCCTAATTCTTCTGGCCTTCTCCACTCTTGCGGACCCTCTGGTGGGAACTAATGATGGTCACCCCCAGAGAACTTTCCTCTGTGTTTTCAGAGCTTCCACGGGTTCCAGGCAAGGGAATGTGCCCCTCTGCACTGGCACCACCCCACCTCCCAGATCATGTCTATCTATGCCCTCCAGATACACACAGCCTTCACACAGCAGTTCATAGCACAGTGGTTTAGAGTGGCTTTTGTTGCAACAGTTGATAAGGTTTTTTTTTTTCCTCTTAAGGGATCCTCTTAATAAGTACAGAATTCAAGACAGTGACTTCAAAAAGTTCATGAGAAATGGACTTAGAAGTTTATGTCAGTAAAAGACGATGTCGTGATCCAGCAGGCTAGACAGCCCTTATGACACCATCATCCTTTATGGGTGCTGGTGTGAGTCCCAGCTGCTCCACTTCAGATCCATCTCCCTGCTAAAGGTTCAGGAAAAACTGTGTAAGACAGCACAAGTGTTTGGGCCCCTGCCACCCATGTGGGAGACCCAAATGAAGTTCCTAACTCCTGGCTTGACTCCGTCCCAGCCCTGGCCATTACAGTCGTCTGAGGAAGTGAACCACTGGATGAAAGAGATTTTCTCTGTAACTCTGACTTTCATAAGTAAATACATCTTGTAAAAAACTTATCTTAGTATAAAACATTTTTAAAAATCTTGCACAGTATTCTGATAGTATGCACTGCCTATGGATCTCAGGATAACGACAGTATAACTTTTCTGAGGCCATGTCACGTAAGACACTGTAGCTGTTGAATCGTTCACCCCGGGAGGAGGTAGCTAACATGTCTTAAGGACCCCCAAGGTTCCTGTGGTGAGATCTCCTAGTAACAGCCAGCATTTAGATGGCAGCAAGAAGACAAGATGCTGAAGAACTACTCAAGCTATGCCATCCCTGAACTCCTGACCCCTAGACCGCAGGAAACAAGGTTCACCATCATCCTGAGCTGTCACGTGGTAGGCGAATGGGCTTAAGGCCAGAAAAGCAGATAGAGGCTTCAATAGGAAGTGATCAGTGTAAGCCTATAGTTGTTCATATGCCCTCTGTGAGGGTGAAGTGCTCTCAACATGGGTTTGAAACCCAGAGCGGGGAGCAGACAGAGCTGGACAGTGAGGGGTAGTCGAGGCCATGCTCACAAACAGGAACAGCATGTCAGCTGGGAGAGGGTGAGCTGATGGAAAAGTGCCGCAAGGCAACACTCACGGAGAGATGGTGATTTTAGTGTCTGTGTCCTGCTCAATCTTCTTAAGGTTTCTTCCTTCTTTACCGATGAGACGGCCTACAAAGTTATTATGGGCTAAAATCTTCAAGGGGATCTCTTCTGTGCTGTAAATAAACAGAAAAGCATGGTTATTAAAAAAAAAAAGGTAGGACGACTGAGGTAAAAACACAATCTCCACTCATTTAAACATGTACTTCTTCTGTACCATATGGGGATCACTCTGCCAAATGCAGCTCAACACAGCCTACACTCCAGCAACACATGGACAGAAGGGTTTAAGACACTGGGAAGTGTGTAGACACAAGTTAGTTTTCAATACAGAAGTTCTCTTCACATCAGGAACCATCCAACATTCAATGATGAATTTTCTGACTCAAATCCATATTCCTAAACTCCTCATACTAAACACAAGGTGGAAATGTGAAAGAGTAAAATCCTGATAGAGATCCAGGTTCTCAGAAGAAGCGGGTTACACCTCAGCAGCACAGAGAGAAGAGCAGGAAGGGGGCTTGCAATTGTCATTCTGGGCCTTTTTGAATATCCAAGTCATATCCGCATCATTGTATCAATGCCACCAAGGTTGCCAGACATTGGGCTTCTCAAGCTAAAGGATAATGACCTCCTTACAACACAGACTCCATCTTCTAGCACAGCCCCTGTGTCTAACCATGGGAAGATCACAAAGCGAGGGCCGAGGACCAGGTGCCCAGTGTGACTCCTTATTCCGGATTCTGTTTTAGGGCAGTACTGTTCTGCCACTGAAGGTGGCAGGGGAACCAGCCTCAGTCCAACACCCTGCGCAAGGCCTATGCAGAGCTGTAGCCTGTGGCACCCATGTGTGAGTCACTCCTGCTTTCACCTGGGTACAGGTCTCCAAACTTCCCTGTTTCCCCGAGTCTGGCTGCCCAAGGTCGGGGGGCCAGGACCAGAAGGGAGTCCCATGGAGTTCAATTCAAGCCTGTAGAGTCCATGGGTAAATGCCCGTATATTTTCCAGTCCTAGGCAGGCTTCCTATATGTCCCAGATGCTTCTTCCACAGCTGTACCTCAATGCTGTCACGTCCTGTCACACATTCAGCGGTAACATTTGCACGTGCACAAGACATGAGCTGTGCAGCCACGCAGTGGCACTCCCCTGGCACCGTGTCGCAGACCCCCGGGACACCAGCCCATGAGCACACCTCCCAGGGTGAGGGCTCCTGACTCACAATTTTGTGTCCTGAGCTTCCTTGTGCATGATCTCCAGGATGGACCTGCAGGCCGCGGACGTGCCCTCGGGTGTAGAGAGGATTGTGATGGACTTCTCGGCAGCCCCCGCATTCTCCTTGCGGTGCACGTCGATTCTGGGGATGTGGGGCAGAAGGGAAGCCAGAACTGTGAGTACCCACTAACAGCACCATCCGTCAGCACCACCTCACCCTGCCGGCAGGGACTCGTGAGCAGCCACCAACAGTGACGCCACAGAGGCAGGCTCTCACACTGCTCCTTCACTCCAGCCAGCAGTCCGAGCTAACAGCTTCCTGTCAGATGCCATGCGATGAGCACCTTGTGTCCAGCAACACGGGTTCTGACAGAAGCTTTCCTCTGCTGTAGAACAACTGAGGACTGGAGTGCTGCTGAGAGTAGGGACAGGACCCCAGCCCCAGGTCAGCCACGACTCCTGACTCCACAGGTGTGACTGCCAGGTGCCCGGGAACTGTCTTCACTCATCTGCTGTCTGTGGCCAGGCCCTTTCTATGCTCTATGTTCCTGACACAAGAAAGCTTGCGATAGTGACAACAACAAAACTCACAAAGATGGCAATTTTGTGAATTAAAGCAAAAAGCCAGGAAATGCTACTCATACAATTCTAACAAGATGTCACTTTCTTCCAGTCCTGCGGATGTTTTCACATAGAATGAAGCATCTGGTGGGAAGGTGGACCACGGGGTACATGTACTTCTGGGGGCAGCTGAGAGCAGGCTGGCAGGCCTAGACCCTCAGAGACAGGAATTCCTATAGCACCTCCTACAGACACGAGCAGAGTCTCAGATGAGTTGAGGTGGTGTTGTTTGGCCTTAACTCTGGACTCTACATCCTGGGTTCTTTGTGGGGCATGGGTTGCCCTGAACTGAAGGATGCCCAGAAACATCTCTGGTCCTTCAGCTGGCTGTGACACCATGAGCGTTCCCAGACACAGTCCGCCATTCATTCCTGGGCTGGAACTGTCCTTGGCGGAGAGCCACTGGCACAAGAATGTTGGCTCTAGTGTTTGCACTACACTGGTGACTGAAAACAATAGGGAGGAGCTTCAAAATGCCTGTCAAAGAGCAGCGTGTCCACATCACAATGCCGATTTTTTAAATGTGGTGAAATAACAGGTGCTCAGAGGCCCTTGACCTTACATGAAACAAATGTCTCCACATCATGACAGCTTTTACAGAAGTCATGCATGTCAGCAGAGAGGAGGAACCCAATCTAACAATGGCCACTGCACAGGGTGCACTGCATGGACCTTAGTGTTTCTGTACTCTTAGAAATAAATACCCCAAGTAAGTCGGCTGCTCCTTCAGCAGCCCAATAGCATCAACCATCCAAACTATGTGTGCTGGTTAAGCCAAGTACGCAGAGCATCCCTCTGGCTAAATGCTGTGAGATAAGGGGTGAGGCAAATCATATGGTGAGAACAATCGTTTCATCATGTCAATAAAATCCAGGTCTACAGTTCACGTTCCTGAGGGAGCTGCTCAAAACTGAAGATTTAACTATGTAAAACCTGTAGATAAAAATAAAGACAACGTAAGAATGAAAAAAGCAAGAGATATCTAGAAACAGCTTATCAAAAAAAAAAAAAAAAAAAAACAACTGTGTCTTTGGGGGGGCAGTGCTGTGGTGCAGCCAGTTAAGCTGTTCTCTACAATGCCAGCAGCCCAGGAGCACCTCAGTTCAAGGCTGAGCCACTCCATGCCCATCCAGCTTCCTACTAATGCGCGTGGAGTAAGAAGCAGCAGATGGCTCAAGCACTTGAGCTACTGCCAACCACGTGAGAGAATCAGAGTTCTTGGTTTGGCTCTGGCCCACTTCTAGACATGTGACCATCTTGGCAGTAAGCTAGCAGACAGAGTATTTCTCTTTCAAATAAGATAAATTTTTAAAAATTAGCATCTCAGACAACAGTGCAGCAATCTGAGGAATCTTCTTGGCAGCCACCAGCTTCTAGGAACACAATGGGCCAGTCCTCTGAGCCGTGCACAGGACAGGAAACTCCGAATCCCTCTGGGAGCAAGGCCAACTGCTGTGGCACTCCGAGACCACTCCAGGAACAGAGTTCTGAGAAAGCCTAGCTTCAGGGACAAGAGTTAACAAACCCTCCCCCATGAGGGTTTTACCAATCCATCACTGGGTGTCATTCCCTCCTGTTCAGCGAGGAGATGAGCTGCTGGAGAAGGAAGGAGGAATGGCTCATGGGCTGCCCGACAAGGAAGGCCAAGCACACAGGCAGCTCCTGCAGGTCACAGCGGGTCCAGGAAGGAGCAGCTCTGACTCTGCAATTCTCTGCAGACAGAGGGAAGGAGGGCAGAGCTCAGCTGCCTCCTGCCCCTGACTATAAGGACAGGACCACTAACTGCACCCAGGTGAGCAGCACCTGCAGGATTGGATGCCACCATATGGGAAACGGGCACATAACCTACTATGCAAGAGAGGAGGCAGCTGGTTTGACACGGGCATGCTGTCTGGAATGAGTGCAGAATCCACTTATGCCTGCTGGGGTGAACACATGGGCAAGGCATAGCGCTGCAGGCCTAGAAAAGAAGACTACACAGACTCCTTGGGTCACACAGAGTGAATCTGTTCCCACTCAATGCCTAAAGGCCAAGTCACACACCCACGGTGTGCACACGCTCGTTTCTTACACCCACACCGGCTTCAAAAAGTTATCAGAGGGAGGGTCCAGAATGATAGCTCAGTGACTAAATCTTTGCTTTGCACATTCCAGGATCCCATACGGGTGCCAATTTGTGTCCCATTTGCTGCACTTCCCATCCAACTCCATGCTTATGGCCAGGGAAAGCAGTAGAGGATAGACCAAAGCCTTGAGAGCCTGCACTGTGTGGAGAAATGAAAGAAGCTTTTGGCTCCTGGCTTCAGATTGGCTCCACTCTGACCATTGCAGTCCCTTGGGGAGTGAACCAGTGGACAGAAGATCTTTCTCTCTGGATCTCCTTTATCTGTAAATCTGCCTTTCCAATAAAAACAAACAAATCTTTAAAAAAAAAAAAAGTTACCAGCAGGGCCAGTGCTGTGACATAACAAATAAAGCTGTCACCTTCAGTGCCAGAACCCCAAGTGCTGGCTTGAGTCATAGCTGTCCCACTTCTGATCCAGCTCCCTGTTAATCTGCCTGGGAAAGTATGGGAAAATGGACTAAGCACTTGAGTCCCTGCACCCACACAGGAGACCTGGAAGAAGTTCCTAGTTCCTGGCTTCACCCAAGCCCAGCTCTGTACAGCGAGGTCATTTGGGAAGTGAACTAGCAGATGGATAATCTCTATTTCTTCCTCTGAATTTCAAATAAATAAAAACTTCTTTTAATGTAATGAGCTGACGATGAGATTAAAAGGTTATTTTGGTACAAAGAGAATTGGAATCCATGCATGGTTGGGGACAAGTTTCATGGAACATGCATATTACAGAAAACTGCACAACAATTTTAAAAATGTTCTCCATGAGGGGTTGGTGTTATGGTCCAGTGGGTTAAGCTGTCACTCGGATTACCTGCATCTCAATCAGAATGTTTGAATGAAGTTCTGGCTTCCTGTTAATGTACATGGGAGAGAAAAGACAATGGCTCAAGTATTAAGAACCAGCCATAGGGCCCGGCGCGGTGGCGCAGTGGTTAAGATCCTCGCCTTGCACGCCCAGGATCCCATATGGGCACCGGTTCTAATCCCAGCAGCCCGGCTTCCCACCCAGCTCCCTGCCTGTGACCCAGGAAAGCAGTCGAGGACGGCCCAAAGCCTTGGGACCCTGCACCCGCGTGGGAGACCCAGAAGAGGCTCCTGGCTTCGGATCGGCATAGCGTTGGCCGCAGGTTGCACTCACTTGGGGAGTGAATCATGGGACAGAAGATCTTCCTCTCTGTCTCTCCTCTCTGTATATTCGCCTTTCCAATAAAAATAAAATAAATCTTTTTTAAAAAGAACCAGCCATCCAGCTGGGGTATTCAGAAGCAGCTCTGGACTTGGGCCAGGTGCGATAGCCTAGAGGCTAAAGTCCTCGCCTTGCATACACTGGGATCCCATATTGGCTCCGGTTCTAATCCCAGAGGCCCAGCTTCCCATCCAGCTCCCTGATTGTGGCCAGGGAAAGCAGTTGAGGACAACCCAAAGTCTTGGGACTCTGCACCCACATGGGAGACCCATTGGAGGCTCCTGATGGGCTCAGTTCCGGCCATTGCGGCTACTTGGAGAGTGTCTCAATGGATGGAAGATTTTATTCTCTGTCTCTCCTCCTCTCTGTATATCTGACTTTTCAATAAAAATATAACAAATCTTAAAAAAAAAAAAAGCAGCAGCTCTGGACTCCTGCTTCTGGACCCACCCATTCATTTGAGTGAAGCATGCTTGCATCTGCATGTTCTGTCCACCTGCCTTCCCTTATTTAAAACACACAAAAACAAAACAAAAAGTCTGCATGGAGGTAAACTTTGAACTCCATTTTTCAAGAGCTTGTCCCAAGTGCCTTTCTATCCACAGAGGGCTTCCAACACAATTCACAGTCCTCACCCTCCTAGGACTAATCTGAGGGCTCACCACTGGAGCTTTGAGAGTAAATAAACAATTCCTGACTTCCATGCTTAGGAAGGTGGCTTCAAATTTCCAGTCCTTTAAAACCTGCCAATCAAAGCTACCCAACATTGTCCTATGAAAACGGCTGTTCTGACTGCCTGGCTTTATTCACAGGACCAAGCTGCACCACCCAGTGATTCTTACTAACAAAACCGCTTGCATGCTGAGGTCATGGATGAAGGATGGAGCCCAGAGGGCCTGTGAGGTTGGAGGTGTGGGGTATAAGACAATCTGGAAGCTGTCGATGGGTGTACCTGCTGCTCTCCCACTGACCAGGCGCACAGGTGTGAAACTCACTTGGATTGTGTCTGCTTGGTGATGTTCCGGATGGTGGCGCCCTCCTTCCCTATGATAGCTCCGACAAACTGGGTGGGCACCAGCAGGCGCAGAGGCAGGTCGCAGGGCTTTTGTTTGGCTGGTGATCCCGGCGAGCCCTGTCTGGATGAACCCCGCTGCCCAGGCCCCCGGCGGCCTCGTGGCTGCTGCAACAGGTTCTGTGGGGCAGCCATCTCGTCGGGGATGTAGGCGACTTTCAAGGTGAAGTTCTCCAGCTGGAACCCGTTCAGTTTGTCCAGGGCTCTGGAAGGCAACAGAGGAGGTGGGAAGAGAAGCTGAGCCGTTTGACAAACCTCCTAGCAAAGTGAACACCCAGCCCCTCAGGGGTTACTGGCTCTGAAACATCCACTCAGGGATGGCTCTGAAACTTTTCAACAAAGTCCCTCCCCTAGCAGTAAACACAGCTCTTGCAGCCCAACACCCCACTTTTCCTTCAATGCCCACTCAGAAGCAAGTGGTGATGAGGGGTAAAGGGGAGAGGCAGGCAAATGGAATATATTTTCCATTTACAAAGGAAAAATAAAATTAAAATTTGTTCCACTGGGATCAGGTAAGCCTGCACCTGTAGTGCCAGCATCTCATATGGGATGCCAGTTCATGTCCTGGCTACTCCACTTCCTATCTAGTTCCCTGCATTACTGTGTGGAAAGCAGCAGAGACTGACCCATGTCCTGGTCCCCTGCATCCACGCATGAGACCAGGACAAAGTTTCTGGCTTTGGCATGGACCAGCTATGGTTGTTTTGAGTATTTTGGGAGTAAAGCAGTGGATAAAATACCTTTCTCTAATTCTGCCTTTTAAATGAATCAATCCTTTTAAAACCCTCATCACATTGTGTCATAGTCTTGATTGTGTTTAACCCAGGAGGTCAGCAGCAGCTTAGAAACAGTCCCAATAATGAGATGGTTGGATGGAAGTAGGTTGCAACACCTGTTGGCAAGTATATGAACAGAAGGGTATTTGGGACAGACTGGACTAGTATGCCATACATACTGGCAAGCCAGGGTAGGGGGTGGGCCTGGTTGGGGTTACTGTGGCCGCCCTGACTGGGCTGCAGCTCCTACTGGTACGTGCGAGGGCCAAGTGTGTTCAGGGCGGAACCAGGCCGGACTGTAACACCCATTGGTTCCAGTGGAGGACACGGGTGGAGACAGAACCGACCCAGCAACTGCAACGACCAGCTGATCGGGGCAATGGACTGTGCCGGGCCCTATGCTTACTAGAACACGCAGGAATCTGGACTGGGAATACCCCAAAATTTCTTTGGGGATTTCCCCAGTTGAGACACCGGACTCACAGTCCTAACCAAGAAAAGACAGAACAAGTCAAGCAACAACCTCAGCTATCTGTTGGCAGCAAAATACTGGGCAAATGGAGACTCTAGAAGGGACTGTGTCAATCAATGGACTCCTCAACAACCACATCGTGCTTAGAGTGGAGAGACTGGTAGCGATCCATGAATGGTGAACTATTAGAACCACTTGATCGAGTATCTCAGAGCATGCCCCACATCTGGGACTTAGGGTGGGTGGGAAACTGGGTGGGGCTTCTTCCTCTATATCCCCCTTTAGCCCTTGAACCTTTTATACCCCAATTAAATATGTAAGGATTATCAAAACAAAGAAAAAAAAAAGAAACAGTCCCAATAGCAGGAGCCAAGTGAAGCAGCTGTCCTGTCCAGGCTATAGTCTTTCCAAAGCGGAACAGAGAAGACATGAGAAGTATACAGCACCCTCACTGTGTATACAGGATCTTCCAGGATAAGACAAATAAGTTAATACAGATGTGAAACAACAGAAATGCTTCTGTGAGTGTATAAAAACATCCGGGACCTGACCAGCAGTTCTCTAACCCACTCAGGACAGACCATCTCTCAGGGAAGTCAGTCCCCAAGAAATCAGTGGTCCTGAGCCTTGTGGAGTTCGTGACGAGATCCAGGGCAGAAAGGACGGGGTGGCAAAGAATCAAACCAGGAGGAGGGCATTCGTTTTCTAATCCACCCATTACAGTACCAATCTTCTGGGGGGACAGTTTTGCTGCCTGTCCTACTTCCTCAGCTTCATTACAATATATGTTAGGGAAAGTATCCAAAACCTTCACTAGGCAGTCAATGAGTTTTCACAAGGTACACATCCTGAGAGCTAGGACTAGGATGTTCCAGTGTGCCCAGACCAGGATGTGCCAGTGTCCTACAAGTTTCCTCATGGCCATCAGTCACCCCTCCCCTTAATTAGTATCCCTGTGGATTTATGTTACCTATTTGAAAAGTACATCTAAGGATACATTTTGTGTAATCTCTGCTGGCTGACACCTTTTCTCTGTCCTCCAACTCATCCAAATGGTATTTGCCTTTAATTACAGATGGGTCTCAGAAGTGGGCAGCACTCACAGTGGACTCTGATGTTAATGGCAGGAGAGCAGGAGGCCAGTGACAGCTACCTGCATAGGCACCACGCTTCGGTGCTTCCTTGTATCTGTTCAACACCAGAGCCACCGCCGCCCACTAACAGGTCGGTGGCACCACCAGCTGGCTTAGACTGTCGGCGCCAAGGTCAACCACTTGGGCAGCACATGCAGCCAGCAAAGCAGCCCTTTGGTGCACCATCAACTCTCATCCTCTCACTGGTTGCACTGTAGTACCAAGGAGCCTTCCCTGGAGGACAGTTCTGATGCAGCCAGACTCCAGCTCGTAAGGGAGAACTGGAGAAAACTGCAGTGAGATGAACCACACAAGGGTCTCAGTGTACAAGAGCACTGGCAACACAACGCAGCACTGCTACAGCTGGAAACAACTTTCTCCCAACTACCAGGCAGATAATTTAGAAATATATGCATATTTTCCATAAATTTATATTTATTATATATACATTTGAAAGAGTTTGGGCGGTGGGAGAGAATAAGAATAATGCATTTGCTGGCTCACTCCCCAAATTCTAAATGGTTGCAATGGCTGAAGCTAGGCTGGTTCTAAGCCATGAGCCTAGAGCTTCTTTCAGGAATCCCATGTGGGTGCAGGGATCCAAGGACTTGGGCCATCCTCCACACTTCCCCAGGCCATAGGCAAGGAGCAGTCAGATGGGAAGTGGAGCAGCCAGGACTCAAATCAACACACATATTGGATACCAGCACTGCACACAGATACACTGACTGCTACACCATGATGCCACTCCCATCAGATACTAACATTAACCCAGAAGATGAAGGTGAGCAACTCAAATCCTTAAAGTCAAAGACACGAGGTTGTTGAGATGGAGTCCTGCAACACTGGCTCATGAGTAACTGTACTAGCAATTGGTGGGGACCGAATGCTGAACCTCCTCAGTATCCACACGTCTGCACACATCAAAGCCAGAGGGACATAAGCAGTTGTTTCTGGCTCAACTTCAAGAGAAAGCCTTGTCTTTAGCCCCTAAAAATCATAAGCTGCTAGCTGTACCCTGGTTTGAAATCAATAACAAAGCACCATGATATGCACCCATCATTTCTAGACTCCCTCAGCTGCTGAGCAGGTGCAGTTTCAAATACAAATGAAATATACACCAAAGAGAGAAGCTGTCTGTGCACATAGTTACTTACAGTGTGGAAGAACAAATGTGGCATCAGTTTTGTGGTTATACCTCTTTTCCATCCCAAGTTGTCACTTTACTAATCAAACTTTCTATTGTTTGAGTAGTTAAAATCCTTAAAGTAACGAAACTAGATAGTGGTGTAAACAAAGATGATGATGCTTATTTACTTCTGTTTCCAGTCTTTTTGGGTACAACTTTAAAACAAACTTCGAGTTGTACTTTTAAAGATTTCTAAATGAACTTGACAATTGTGAAAATGGCCAACTTGTCACCTGGTACAGATAGAAAGACACTATCCGGGATGTTCACATCCATGTCAGAGTGCCTGGGTTTCTTGCTCAGCTCTGATTCCGACCCAGTTTCCTGCCACTGCACACCCTGGAAGCAGTAGGTGATGGCTCAAGTACACGGTCCCAGTCACCCATGTGGGAAACCCCGATGAAGATCCAAACTTCTGGCCTTTACCTGGCACAGTGAACCAACAGATGGAAGATATCTCTCCCTCTCCCCTTTTCAAAGAAGTCTTAAAAATTAAAATTTTGGGAATGGCATTGTGGTATACTGGGTAGAGCAGTAACCTCTGTCACCAGTATTCCATATGGATGCTGGTTCATGTTCCGATTACTCCACTTCTGACCCAGCTCCCTGCAAATGCTCCTGGGAAAGCAATGGAAGATAGCCCAAGTCCTTGGGCCTCTCCTAAGTGGGAGACCATTAGGAAGCTCCTGATATGGGCCAGCCCTGGCTGCTTTAGCCCTTTGAGGAATGAACCAGTAGATGGAAGGTAACTCTACCTTTCAAAAAAATAAAAATCTTTTTTAAAAAAATTAAAATTTATCCTTTTTAAAAAAATAATCGACAACTTGGTAATGGTATGACAAACTTCCACACCCTCCTAACCCCCGGTACACAATGTCCACTTTCTCCAACAGGGAGAAAGTCTAGGCAGGAAAATGAGATTAGGCAGCTGATAGCCAATAACGCCTTCCCCACCCCCAACTCAGGTACTCACCATGGGTGTTCCCACTTAGACACTACTGTCCTTATTGGGAAACCGATTTTCAATTCTTCACTGTGGTTGGGGGAGGGAGATAGGGGAGAGGAAAATAGGTCCCAGAACCAAGAAGGGTCTGAGAGCATGGAGGTGGAAGGCAGGTGTAGACCAGCAGCCAGCACTGCATACTGCCATTCTCAGGTTCCAGGATTCCATCCTCTCATCCCTGCAACGCCCTGTTTGCCTCACAGTCCTGCACTCCTTAGCACTCACTCCAGGGAGCTCCTGTAGTAACAAATCCCAGATGGGGAAAATACAAACGCAGCCAGAAGCCTCTGTTACCACAGATCTCCCAAGGCACTTCCCACAAGGTTACTCACCACAGCCACCTCTGCTACCAGACCTGCCCCCTTCACGTGGACAAACCGGTGGGCAGGGGTGCAGTTCCTTCTTTGAACGGCTAACTGGGAGTGCGACATACACTGCCCTGTGTCTGCCTTAATCCCGTGGTCTCCGTGTCAGGCTCCTCAGGGACTTCAGGCATAGACCATACTTGTCTTCCCTAAGCATCTGTGACAGAACCTCACACAAGGGACCCCACAGTTTGTGGAAACACATTATTTTTTAAAATTGCCATTTCTAGCGCATCAAAATGCACATCTTTGGACTTCATTTTCCAGGAATATTTTGGGATACACTGTTCTTTGCTTCCCTTCCCTTTCTTGAAGGAATGTAGACGAAAGGCTGCATCGCTTCCAATGCACCTACGAAAAGCAGCAGAGGATGGCCAAGTGCTTTGGTCCCAGCACCCACCTGGGACCTGGAAGAAGCTACAAGCTTTGTCCTGGTCCAGTTCTGGCCATTGCAGCCATGTGGGTAGTGAGCCAGTGGATGGAAGTATTTGCATGCTCTCTAACTCTGCGTTTTAAATAAATGAGAAAATAAAGAAGGATACTAGACAAAAGTAAGGCTAAGAACTCAATGTCTATATACTCTCATGTCCTGGTCACCCAGGACAAATCCTCCAACACGAAAGACATGGGTAAGCCAGACTTCAACCTATCTGGATCCAAAAGAAAAAAGGCAGCTGCATCACAGACTCCAATATTGAAGGACCTTAACCTTTTACTACTCTTACTGGTTTCGTGATTTCAGCAATTTAGCAGCTTGAGATCTCCATTTCAATAAAAATGCTGCACGTTATTTCCTATCCCATCTGTGCTGTGACCCTCTGATCTTTCTTAGCCACAAGGTGGCAGGAATTTCCATATTATATTGTGTCTTTAGAGACAGCTGTGCCTGAGAAGGTCTTTGTAGAACCAAAAGAACAGAAAGAGACCACAGCAAGCATCTCTTAAGTAGGTCCCTGTCTTCCCAGGCCCAGAACAAGGTATTTCAGCAGCAATGATGCATATTGGGGAAATGCCTAACAGATTTCTGAGCTCTGATAGTCAAAGTTTTAGAGGAACCAGCCTAGTTCCCAGCAGCCTCCTGAGCAAAGGACTGTACTTATTGCTACTTCAGAGATGGCAGCAGAGACTATCCAATGCAACTGGGCCTTGAAACAATCCCCTCCATCTCCCAGCTCTACGCTCACCTGCAGAGGCCCATGTTCAGGCAGCAGGTGCTGAGAGAGCAGAGATTGGCTGAGCAGACCCATGCAGCCAGCCCTCAGCCTAAGATGTGAGCTCTGGGTGGCCCTTGCCCACAAAAGGATGTGGACAAGTGAAACGGCTTCAGAGAAGGTAGCAGGTGGTCATGGGGAGGGACCTGCTGGGCTCAGTGGGCTGAGTCTTGGAGGAAGCAGCCTGCTCCGATTCAAGACTTTTGGAGCTGCCCCCAGAGCAAACGGTAACGAATAGGTTGAACCAGGGTCACTTCCTGGATGCCCAGGTGCCACACCTTCAGGTAAAGTTAGTTTCTCTAAGTATGTGCAGATATGCATGCATACGCTTAAAGACAGATTTATTTTGCAAGGCAGAGCTACAGAGAGGAGTAGATTTTCCATTCACTTGTTCATCTCCCAAATGGCTACAACAGCCACAGCTGGGCCAGGCCAAACCAGGAATTTGAAACTTTATCCAGGTTTCCTACATGGGGGTGTGGGAGTCCAAGAACTTGGGTCATCTTTCAATTTCTTCACCAAGCTCATCAGTAGGGACCTGAATCAGCCAGGACTCAAACTGGTGTTCACGTGGGATGCTAATGTTGCAAGCCACTACACAACTTGCTGAGCCACGTAGTTGGCCTAGTTGTGTCTTTTCAACACTCATTTTGTAACTTAGGAAAACTCAAAGCTCAGAGTAGAAAGGTTACATCAGGGCGGCCAGATTGACCACCATCTCCACCACCTCCACTAAGATTAGTTACCCTACTTCCCTAACGTGGAAATTGTAGCCTATTTGCTTAGTTTTCTAATTTACCTGCTTTACATAACTTGTAAGAACCATTCTACCTCCACAATGCACCTGGTCCAGGATCAGCAGTGCTCTTTGTTAAGTCTATAACAATCACTGTGGGAAGGTTGTTTTTTGTTTTGTTTTTTTGACAACATTACTGCGATTTTCAGCACTGCTTTTGTCTTCACTGTTTTGACCTCTCATGGCTGTATATCTAAGGACTCATGTTTACTAAAGAGGAGGGCCCTAATGGCAGTTCCCTGGTTGGTACTAAACTTTATCTTGTCCCACTCAAAGCTAGGCAGGCTGTGTCTCCCACACGCAGCCACTCATTTTATTAAACTGAGAATTTGTCCATTTTATCAAGCCTCACATGAGTTTTCAAATAAAGCAATTAGGACAGGCCTCCGACAATTTCCAAACACCCTTAAGTTCATCATTCCTTACTTCTTATCAGTAAAGACTTGTATCTATTATGTATTTAGTATAAACTGTAAAATCATGGAAATCACTGCTTTCTCACTACTCCCATTTTCACACCCTAATTTCAGGGTATAGGAGATTTCTGTGACATGGGTAAAAAACAAATGTGTAGCATGAATCTAATTTTTTTAAGATTTATTTTTTATTGCAGTCAGATATACAGAGAGGAGGAACGACAGAGAGGGAGTTCTTCCATCCACTGACTCACTCCCCAAGCAGCCACAATGGCTGGAGCTGAGCTGATCTAAAGCCAGGAGCCCGGAGCCTCCTCTGGGTCTCCCACACAGGTGCAGGATGCCAAGGCTTTGAGCCATCCTCAACTGCCTTCCCAGGCCACAAGCAGGGAGCTGGATGGGAAGCAGGGCCGCCTGGATTAGCACCAGCGCCCATATGGGATCCTGGTGTACGTAAGGCAAGGACTTTAGCCACTCGGCTACCACACAGGGACCAAATCTGTTTTACAACTCATACCACAGTCTCTATAATGACCAAGATCTCCTATAACCTGGTAAAACAAAACAAAACAAATTTTAATGAGGGCAGGATCTTGGTCCAGTGGTTAATACACTGATGGTGATGTCTGCTTCCTACTTCCCAGCTACCTGGTTTGGTTCCCAGCTGTGGCTCCCGACTCCAGCTTCCTGACAATGCTGGCAGACTGAGCTACAGGAGAATACTGCCGAGGTAAGAATGAAGTTCCGGGTGCTGGCGTCGTGGTGTAGTAAACTAATCCTCTGTCTGCCAGTGCCAGCATCTTATGACACCAGTTTATGTCCCAGCTATTCCACTTCCCATGCAGCTTCCTGCTTATGACCTGAGGAAGCTGTAGAGAACAGCTCAAGTCAAACCATGTGGGACACCAGGAAGCAGGTGCTGGCTCCTGGCTTCAGATTGACTCAGCTCCGGACAATCTGGCCATTTGAGGGGAGTAGGTAAATCAGAGGATGGAAGCTCTGTTTCCTCTGTAAATCTGCCTTTCAAATAAAAGTGAATTTTGTGAGTAAGAAATAAAGTTCTGTGTGCACCAAGTCAATGTCCTTCTCTTTTTCTAGTTGTGCTGTTTCTTCCACAGTGCCATGCAGAGGGAGCACCCCAGCTGTATTGCCAACTTTCGCAGCTTGCTTTGCTGTGAGGGCTCAAGGTCAGCCAGTGTGGTATATCTATTCAATTTGCCACACAGATCACAGTCTGTTCTGGCCCCCTGGTGCCTGGAACTGGTCAGACTTGCAGAGTTAGCAGAGCCTTGGCACTTACTGCTGGTGGAGTCATCCGCCACTCTGCTGACCTCATGGCCTGAGAACTGTTCAGAGCAGTGTTTATGGGATCCCCGCTCTCCCTCCCCAAAGCACGGCTTCTTGGACCACTGCCTACACAATCATCTCCTCTTCGGAGAAACCAAACCTGTTGTGCATAGACAGGTTGTGACCAAACCTGTCTATGTATGGCAGTGTACTTAAGTCCTCAGTCTAAGAGCAAACAACATGGGCCCCGTGTTTGCAAACCCTTTTATGACAACAGCAATCCTAAGAGAAATCAGCAAGACTTAACATTCAGCACTGTTGGTGGATGAATGCAAGATCAACTTACCAGCTCTGGATGGAATAGTAGTAATGTACATGTCATTTGAGTAAAACAGGAGAGTGGGGGAGCCTGTATGTAATCTGTAACACCAGCTAGGTCCGGAGCTCTCTTACACAGTGGGTACAATTAACTTCATGCCAGATCACTCTAAAGCTGGCACCCGAGACACAAAAAAATGAAATACAACTTTAACCCACAAGAGTCTTACTAGACACTCAAACTTAGAAGGAAAGGCTCAGCTGCAGAGTCCAACTTTGCAAAATGAACCGTCTTCTGGCTGCTCACCAGCCCTTCTCCAATTTAGGAATCCACAAAAGCCCAAGTTACTGTTCTTGGTCTAGTTATTAACGTAGAGACAAGAAGAGTCAAGCGGCTTACTGTCTAGCTTGGTCCTTACTGGAATAGGTTACATTTACGACCGCGGTTTCCGAGTCAGTGTTCACTAGAGGAAGAGAAAAATGGAGAGAATCAAGTTAGTTTGCTTTCCACTTCCTTCCTTTCCCCAATTTGAAAGCAATGCAGAAGACAGGTACCTTGCTCACAGCTCTCCACCACTCCATACTGGACTAGTAAACTATCCAGCACCTAGCAGGTGGGGGAGAGAAAATTAAAAATTTTTCAGTTTCCCAAGTTATGAACAGGGCAGGAACATGTTTTACAACTAAGTCATTACAATGAAAAAGAGAAGGGGGTAGGTCGCAAGAAAGGAAGGAAGCTGGGGGCTCTGGGCTGCAGGAAGAACCTTGGAACATATGGCTGGCTCCTCCCTGCTGCCCATCCCTGGAGCCCCGGCTTTCATCTCCTTTCCTGGCTGAACCAAGAAAGAGCAGCAGCGACTGCACACAGCATTCAGAGCCACAGCTGGCTGGCTCAGGAGGTGTGGGAGGAAGAGCAGCTTCTTACACAGACACCACGAAAGCACCTGCCTTCTCATCTGCTGAAACACGCAGCCACACCCCAAGTGAAGAAATCCAAGCTTTGTTTGGGACATGTTCCTACACTTGATCTTAGCCAAAAGGCCGAGAAGCCATGGAACACGTTCCTTTCCAAAGAACTTCCTGCACCCTTGGATGGGTCAGTAGAATACACTGTCTCAGGGCAGGCCAGCAAGAAATGGATGACAGCTGTTGAGGCTGCCTGGAAACCTGAAGTGAGGACAAACATCGGTGGTTATCAATACACAGATGGCAGGAGGCACACAGCAGGTCGGCATGTCTAAGTCTGTACCCGGCTTGGAAAACGAACACTTTGCACTGGCGTGCACTGTCATTCCCGTTGTCACATGACTGCATAGTGAGTGCATGCTAAAGGCGAGGCTATGAAAACAGTATCTAGGAGTATATTGTAAAGTACAGGTGTGCATCTCATCACTGTAAAGCAAAGTCAGCTGTCCTTCAGCTTCCAAGAACTGGGACAAACTTTCTTTGAAAACCAAAATAACCTTCAATGGATTTATGGCAACTGCTAATTCATCAACTTGATTGCAAAATTTGAAGGGTTCTCCTTTAAAAACATTTTCTGGCCCAAGCCACAGTAAGCTGTTAAGAAACACAACCAGTAAGTTATAGAATTTCCTCTTAGATGTTGGATAATTTCTCCAGGAAGCTTCACCTTCTTTGGAATGTTGAAGGCTTTTGACTACTGGGTCCGTTTGGAGTCTTTAGCAAGGTGCTTTACCTTTCAAATGAGGTTAACATCTACGTGTGAAAGCAATGCTTTCATGGCTAAGTTTTGATTCGCTAAACCATTTGAGTGCCAACAGTGGTGCATCAACGCTCATCTCTAATTATTGCTAGCATTAAACATAAGACTTAATATTTTTCTTCTGAGCGCTTCACCTATCTCACCTGCTGGTGGTTATATCTCACGACAAGTGTTCTGATGACTGTTCTAGCCCCAGCACCAAGCACATTGGACCAGCCTAAAGACAGCAGCCATCTGGGAGGTGAACAGATGGATGATCTCTATCTCTGGCTTTCAAATAAAATCCTTTATAGGTATATATAAAGAATTCAATTTATGATACAATGCAATGGCTCAATGCTTAATCCTCACCTTGCAAGCACTGGGATCTCACATGGTCACTGGTTTGTGTCCTGGCTGCTCCACTTCCCATCCAGCTCCCTGCTTGTGGCCTGGGAAAGCAGACGAGGATGGCCCAAAGCCTTGGGACCCTGCACATGCTTGAGAGACCCAGAGGAAGCTCCTGGCTCTTAATTGGCTCACCTCCAGCCCTTGAGGCCATTAGGGGATTTCTCTTTGTCTCTCCTTCTCTCTATAAATCTGATCTGCCTTTCCAATAAAAGTAAATTTTTGTTTTAATTTTTTTATTGGAGAGGCAGATTTACGAAAGCAAAGCAAAGACACAGAGAGTAAGGTCTTCCATCCACTGGTTCATCCCCAGGTGGCCATGAAAGTTAGGCTGTGAATTACTGAGGCCTAAGCCAAGAGCTACGAGGTTTTTCCAGGTCTCCCACATGGTTTAGGGACCCAAGCACTTGGATGATCCTTCACTGCTTTCCAGGCCATTAGCTGAATCAGAAGTAGAGCAGCTGAGACTAGAACCAGAGCCCAAATGGGATGCCGGCACCACATTCCTGAAGTTCAGTGTGCTATGCCACAACACGGACCCCACAAGGTTGTAGTTGTAACTCATCTACTCCAGCCACAAGTGTCTCTTTCAGGCAGCCTTGTTTGAAAGGCAAAACAACACACACCCAATGTATATATTCAACATTTCCACAACTCTCTAATCAGAATCTCTATTCCTAATTTACTTATTTTTATTAGAAAGGCAGATTTACAGAGAGGAGAGAGAGAGAGAGATCTTTCATCTGCTGGTTGATTCCCACAATGGCTGGGCTGCAACCTACTGGCTTCAACCTGTGCAGACTGGGCTATTGCAATCACTTAGGGAATGTTTAGTCTCTCCCTGCCCTTCAGCTGTCTGTCACTTTCAAATAATATTAATAAAATTATGTTTCCAACAAGAGCTAGCCTTTCAGGTGCATTTTAGCTATTCTTATTGCACAGGACCTTATATTACTGGGAAACCTTAAATGAAGGGAAGAGAGAAAGCGCAGAACCATTCCAGTCACCTGCTAAAGAAGCACAAACCCCTATCCAGCAAGCACAGTCAGGAATACTAGACCATGACGAGCAATCACTCAGCACGCCGCATAAGAGACCTGTACCCCACGCCAGAGGACTGAGTTTCATGCCCAGCTCTGACCCCGACTCCAGCCTCCTGCTGATGCAGACTTTCAGAGGCAACAGGGGTTGTGGCTAAGAGAACTGGGTCCCTCCACCCACATGCCAAAACCAGACTTCCCCCCCAGCTCCCAGCTTTAGTTCAGTCCAGTACTGGTCAAGGCAAGCGGCCAAGGAGTAAAGCAACAAACAGGTGCTTACTCACTCTCTGTCACTGTCTCCAGAACACAATAAAAACAGATCAAAAACACCATGAAAATACATTACTTGGCCAAAGTCATTTTAGAGTGGGGGGGTGGGGGGGAACTTGGAAAAACACAATTGTGCCAATTGCCAAGGGGCAAAGGACATCAAAGGGCCCAAATGAACCACAATTACGAACTGCTAATGCCAACATGCAGTACTGAAAGGAGGCATTGAAAGACGCCTTGGACTTGGCAGGCAGGAGTTACTTGATACAAAGTTTCTAGAAAGCAATTTCACAAACAGAAAGGAAACTCAAACATTTCTAACCTTTGACTCACTAATTTCATTTCTGTTTAATCACCACTACAGACAGCAACCGACCAGGGGAACACAGCTAGCTAACGGCTCCCTACTCTCCCCCAGTTCCACTTCTGGCTGATACCAAGCCTGGCAAGCAGTAGGTGAGGGCTCAAATATCTGGGTCCCTGCCACCCATGTGGGAAACTTGGCCTAGTTCCCAGTTCCCAGCTTAGGCCCGTGAGGGGCCAGTGCAAGCATTTGGGAAGTGAACCAACAGATAAGAACTCTGTTCACCTGTCTCTGTATTTCTAATAAAATCTATACATACTGCCTCTGGTGCTGTGGCAGAGTGCATAAAGCTGCCAAATGCAGTACTGGCATCCAATATAGGCACCAGTTCGAGTCCCAGTGGCTATACTTCTAATCCAACTCTCTGCTAATGTGCCTGGGAGGACAGCAGAGGATGGCCAAGTCCCTGTACCCCTGAATTCATGCAGGAAAGTCCAAAGAGGTTCCTGGCTCCAGGTTTTGACCTGGCGCTGACTTGGCTACTGTAGAAATTTGGGGAGTGAACTAGCAGGTGAATTCTCTCTTTGCTACTTTGACTTTCAAGCAAATAAATAAAACTTAATAAACAGACTAAGAAACAGCCTTGATCAACACTCAAAGAATTCAATTAATTAAACTATGAAAGGATAAAAGTACAAAACCAAGGGCCAATGTTGCAGCACAAAGGATTAAGCTACTGATGGCAACGCCAGATTCTATGCTATTCCGCTTCCACTCTAGCTTCTTGCTAGTGTACCTGGGGAAGGAAGCAGAAGAAGTTAGCCCTGGTGCTTGGCTTCCTGCCACACACAGACTGGAATTCCTGGCTCCTGGCTTTGGCCTGGCCCAGACTCGGCTGTTTTACGTACTTGGAAACTGAATCCGTGGATGGAACATTTCTCTCTCCCTGTCATCCTGCCTTTCAAATAAATTGTGAAGCCTTTTTCCTTCCAAGAACTCTCTCAAGGAAGTAAAAAGGCAATCCACAGAAAATACGTGCAAACTGACTCTGTGGGTGAGGGACTTGGGCCTAGGATGCATGACAAACTCTCACAACACAAGACAGCTTGTTTTTGAAATGCGTAAAGGATTTAAATAGAATTTTCCCCAACAGCAATTAAAAAAAAATAAGCAAGTGTCTGAAAGGATGTTCAACATCGTTAGTCCTTAAGATGGTGTCAATAAAAAGCACAGTGACACTCTCCACCCATGCCAGGGTGGTGGTTATAATAAAACATATAGCAGGGGCAAACATGGTGGTGCAGCAAATTTATCTACCTGCTAGCACTGTCACCCCATATGAGCACTGGTTTGTGTTCCAGCTGCTCCACTTCCAATCCAGCTCCTGCTTAATGGCCTGGGAGAGCAGTGAGGGGTGGTCCAAGTCCTTGGGACCCTGTACCTGTGGGGGAGTCCTGGAAAAGGCTCCTGGCTCCCGGCTTCAGATCAGCTCAGCTCTGGCTGTTGCAGCCATTTGGGGAGTGAAAGAAAGGATGAAAGGCTGACCTTTCTGTCTCCTTCTCTTTGTAAAATTTTCCTTTCAAATATAAATTTTTAAAAGTAAGTAAAACAGCCCCCACGTCACCTACTGATAAATGGATCCACAGTACCTGGGGGAATACTACCTAGCATCGAGGGATGAAACAGACCAAGACACGCCTGTACACTGGACAAACCATGCTCAGTGAAAACAGCCAGATGCAGAGACACAGGTCATATGATTCCACATGTACAAAAGAAGTTGAACCCAAAGGGACCAAAAGTACAGGAGGAGTTTCTGGGGTCGAAGAGGAGGCTGCAGAAGAGATACCAGTGACCCTGAAAGGCTGGCTACTTCTGAGGATAATGAAAATGTTCTGGAATTGGCAGTGATGGTTTCTGATCTTGTAAATATACCAAAAGCCACTAAATCACATGTTTCAAAGAGGATACATTTTATGGTGTGTGAATTATAGTTCAATTGTAAAAATAGAAAAATGCTTAGAACACAGCAGGATATAAAATTATATATGCACCACGACCCAACTATGCTGAAGAATGCATTTAGCTATGAGTCATCTAACAACATTGCCATTGGGAGAAAGACTTTCTTCTTTCCTTGTCACTTTCCAAGTTTTCTATCATGAACGTGTAATTTCACCATCAAGGAAAGAAAAGAAACATCAAATCTAAATTATATTGGCCTTTACATTGTTTTCATAAATAAGAAACGCCAATGAAATAGATACTTTTCCTCTGCTCTTAAGACCCTCCCTGGAGAATACTGGAAAAACAAATGAACATGGGCAGATACAAATGCTCAGGCTATTTGGTTTGGAGGGGCTGGGAGTGAGGCTTCTCCTATCATCCCTGGGAACACCACTAAGAAAAGGCCACAGAGGTGGACAGGAGTGGACAGGGGACAAAAGGGAAGGGGAAACCCTCTCCCTGTTGGCATTTGTTTCCACTGACAGGTAACTCCAAAGAAATCAAGTTTTCAAAAGCAGCCCCTACCAATGTGCTGAGAAGTCTCTTCTCCTGAAATGTATTGGTGGGATAGAAAGGTCTAGAAGCAAAGCAAGGTTTCCTACACCCACCATTTTTCTATCTGATACTATGTAATCAAGATATAAAGAAGGGGGGCTGTTGTGACACAGTAAATTAAGCCATTGTCTCCACAATGCCAGCATCCCATATGGGTGACAGTTCAAGCTTTACCTGCTCCACTTTTAATTGAGCTCCCTGATAATGTGCTGGTTCAAGTCCCATATGCTCCATTTTCTGACCCAGCTCCCTGCTGGTGCGCCCTGGAAAGCAGCAGAGCATGGTCTAAGCACCTGGGCCCCACATACACATAGGAAACCCAGAGGAAACTTCTGGCTTTATTGCCCAGCTGTGACCATTATATTAGCCTTTTAAGGAGTGACATGGTGGATGGAAAAACTCGGACTCCCTCTCCGTACTCCGCCTTTCAGAGACAGAGGTAAAGGCTGTACATACAGCCTGTGCATGTTCTATGTTCTCTCTACTCTGATACTGCTTCGTTAAACCCTTGAGCACAGCTTTGACGTGAAAGTTGTACTGAGCTTTTCACCCAGATCCACCCCTTGAGTGGTAACAGGACCATACTGCACAGCACGCACATATGAGTCCCACGCCAATCAGGACAGCATCTACTATAATAAATGAATGAATTGCCCATGTAATTTCAAGGTTTTAATAAGCAACAGAGACTCAACAATCATCAAGGAGCGGCTGTCATCACTAGAAGACAGTTTAGTTAACTGCAAACTTTTCAGAAGTCAAGCCTATACAGCTGATCTCTTGGAGACTCTTAAGAACCAAGTTCTTGCGTTTAAGAATAAATAAAAGATTTATTTGAGCCCGGCGGTGTGGCCTAGTGGCTAAAGCTCTTGCCTTGAACGCGCCAGGATCCCATATGGACGCTGGTTCTAATCCTGGCGGCCCCGCTTCCCATCCAGCTCCCTGCTTGTGGCCCAGGAAAGCAGTCGAGGATGGCCCAAAGCTTTGGGACCCTGCACCCGTGTGGGAGGCCCGGAGGAAGTTCCTGGCTCCTGGCTTCGGATTGGCACAGCACTGGCCATTGCGTCCACTTGGGGAGTGAATCATCATCATCTTCCTCTCTATCTCTCCTCTTCTCTGTATATCTGACTTTGTAATAAAAATAAATTTAAAAAATAAGATTTATTCATTTTTACTGGAAAGACAGATACACAGAGAGAAGGAGAGACAGAAAGATCTTTCGCCCACTGGTTCACCCCCCAAGTGGCCACAACAGCCGGAGCTGAGCCAATTCAAAGCTAGGAGATTCCTCCACGGCCTCCCATGCAAGGTGCAGGGTCTCAAGGCTTTAGGCCGTCCTCTGCTGCCCTCCCAGGCTAGAAGCAGGGATGGACATGGGAGTAGAGCAGTCAGGACAAGAACGCTGCAGTGCATGCAAGGTGAGGACTTTAGTTACTAGGCTATTGCACTGGGCCCTCTTGCACATTTAAAAAAAAAATGATGCAGAGGCCTGATGGTGCCATCAACAAACTTCAGTTCTCTCACCGGTGCTGTTTCTACAACTCTTACGTCACCCTTGTTGAAACGCTAATGACCCTGCCAATCAGTGATACCTGACAAGCATAAAGACCAAACTACCAAAACCCTTAACAAACCAATTTATCACACAATAAAAATATCTGAGTGAGGCCTCATGGCAAAAGCACTGAGCCCATTCGTTATTTTGAACAGTAAGACCTCGATACTAATTACCCACTCACACACACGAACACTGACGGTGCTTCACACCAACAGTTAGGCCTGCTGGCTCACTGAGAACTGTGCTTTCGTGTTTTCTGCAATAAGCAAGTATTTTATTTATAAAAACCCAAGTAGCTGTCGGTTCATGTTGGTGTCATGGATAAGCTAGTTTCTTCACTTCCTGCTTTTCGGCCCCTACAGGCGTATCATGGGAGGTGTGACTGCCAGCCTCGATGGGAGACATGGTCCAGTCTTCGAGCAGACAGTGATGACCTCCTCAGCTCTCTGTAAGGGTCAGCCACCAACGCTCATACTCTGGGACCGAGAAACGTGATGTCGCCCAGACCCAGGAGTGGCCTTCTGGAAGTTCCTGCCCTGCGGAAGGACCACCTGCCCCCTCACCTCACAATGCATCACTCTGTTCAGTTCTTCAGCTCAGCTGCAGCCAACCCAGCTAAGAAGTCACACATCTCGGGCTTTCCAGCTTCCCAACATCCATATTGTTCAACTTGCTAGTTAGTAATTCTGCGTGACACTTAATGATTAAAAACTGCTGTCAGCTGTGATCAGTCACATTCCCAAGTCCAAAGGAATGCAGGCATGGAGTTGTCCATTCACAGAAAAAGTACTGAGAGGAGTTCAGCTTCAGTGCAAGGGGCACAGCTAAAATCCAACAAGATGACCGTGCCCAATATGGGACTCAACTCTTAGAAATCATGCCCCCGTGGACGAGCAGAAGGCCAGGAGTGCTGCTGCAGGGCATGGGGAAGGGCACCTCAGGGGTCCCTGCCTGTGCGGTCTTCACGTAGGAGCAGGGCTTTTACGTGTGACCAGGGCAGCACACATTCTCAGGGAAGGAGAGCTGCTGAGATTCACAGAGAAATGGCTGGGCGACTGCAGGATCATCTAGCCACAACCGCTGGCTCGGTGCAAGAAGGACTATGGGGCCACATTCAGGCTCAGTGGACAGTCTCCCCAAGGGGTCAAACAGGCACCGTGGAAGAGACTGGACCCTCAAGAGGTCACCGAGACGTGACTAAGTGAACACCAACCCAAGTGCTGCAGATTTTCTGGTAAACTGAAGAAATGATAAATCCTACACATATACATGCCAGTATTTTTCATATGTACGTATAGGCTGTTTAATTTGTTGAAAAATTAAAAGACTCAAATCAATCAGAATAGGTTTCTAAAAGCAGAGACTCAGAGCTGGCATGATGCAACAGATTAATCCTGTTACGCCAGCATCCCATACGAGTGCCAATCCTGGCTGCTCCCTGAGAAAGCACTGGAAGATGGCCCAAGTGCCCGGGTACCCGCCACCTCCACAACAGACCCAGATGGAGTTTCCAGGCTCCTGGCTTCACCGTGGCCCAGCTCCAGTCATCATAGCCACTTGGAAAGTAAACCATCATCTAGAATACATCAATCTCTCCCCTCCCTTCTCCCTGTGTCTCTCCATAAATGCCTTTCAAATAAATGAATAAATCTTTAAAATGAACCACTACTGTCAGATTCTGTGCCAAGGTGTCTCTGCTACAGAAAAAAAAAATCTTCCCAACTAAATAAATTTTCCAAAAAGGAGTGCAACTTAGAATGCACACAAGACCCTTTAAAAAGAAAAAAAAAAAAAAAAGAAAGAAAAAAAAAACCTAGAAAGAACAGTACAAAGTCAGCGGTAATCAATACGCCAACAGTTCCACAAGATAACCAGGAAGTACAGCGGCAGATCACAGCAATCCACGCCGAGCACACCAGGAAGCACAGAATGAGCTCAGGGTGTCCCTTGAAGCCAAGAGAAGCGCTGGCTCAGGTGCAAGGTCCTTATTGTAACCAACGGCCAGGATCAAGTCCCTATCACACAGAAACACGGCCGGGACTGGCCAAAGGCTGGCTCATGCTTGCTTTATCAAGAAAGAAACTCACAGGATGAAGTCATGTCTTTTTACAAGAAATCATGCAGATTCTGTGAAATCAGAACTATTTGTTCAGCTGGGGAAGAGTTCGAGCAGTGTTCAAACATCCTGGAATGTGGCACGCTCAGAGCTGGCAGGCACCAGCAGCACGACGCTGGCATGGGGCGGGGTGGGGCCTGCTGGGTAACGTCAGCTCCCCTGTGACTCATTGCTCCAACACTGTTATCTGAGGTTTCCCATTGGTAAAGGTACTCACTATGATAGAAACATGAATTGAAAGATTAACCATTGTTAGAAATCATAACACAAAGGGCCTGAACTTTGTGAAAGTTAAAATAAGTGGCCAAATGAACATTAAAAACAAATCAAAAAAACCTTTAAAGATCATCTTTTCCAGGCCCGGTACGGTAGCCTAGCAGCTAAAGTCCTCGCCTTCAATGGGCCAGGATCCTATACGGACTCCGGTTCTAATCCTGGCAGCTCCACTTGCCATCCAGCTCCCTGCTTGTGGCCTGGGAAAGCAGTTGAGCACAGCCCAAAGCCTTGGGACCCTGCACCCATGTGGGAGACCTGGAGGAAGTTCCTGGCTCCTGGCTTCAGATTGGCGCAGACCAGCTGTTGTGGTCACTTGGGGAGTGAATCATCGGATGTTAACATCTTCCTCTCTGTCTCTCCTCCTCTCTATATATATGACTTTGCAATAAAAATAAAATAAATCTTTTTAAAAATTAAAAAGATCATTTTTCCAAACACCTATTTCTGCCTGCTGAGGGGCTAGTGCAGTCTACACCAAGACTGCCATTTGCCTACATAGACAAAATGCTATTTAAAACAACATACCCCCAAAAAACCCTTCAGTAATTGTTTTTTGCATCATTAAAACCCAACAGCAGCAACAAATTTACATTCTGTTTTTTTTATGCCTACCCTGCCCAAGGGATCCTCTATATGCAAAATTCCAGAGAACTGCTCTAAAAATAGCAGCAGTAACCAACCACAAAGACACAAAGCTCCCACCCGTGCCGCACGCCAAGACAGGATTCTGAGCGGCAGGGACTGTTTGGGGCTTTCTGAAAGGGGAAGACATGGCTGCTGTCCCCAGAGCTTAAGAAGCTGTGTGTGTTAGGGGGTGGGGTGGGGTGGGGCAGAGCAGGCACACCAGGAAGCAAATGAAGTCACAGGTGCCAGAGCTACCGGAGGACCACCCATGGGGGAAGAACAGGGGGGCCCTCACCAGGTGTGGCAAGAAAACAAGGGATCGGGCCCAGAACAGTAGCCTTTCGGTTAAAATTCTCGCCTTGCACATGCCAGGATCCCATATGGGTGCCAGTTCTAATCCCAGTGGCCTCACTTCCCATCCAGCTCCCTGCTTGTGGACTGGGAAAGCAGTTAAGGATGGCCCAAAGCCTTGGGACCCTACACCCGCGTGGGACACCCAGAAGAGGCTCCTGGTTCCCAGCTTCGGATTGGCTTAGTGCTGGCCACTGCGGCCTCTTCGGGGAGTCAATCAATGGACAAATGATCTTCCTATCTCTTCTCCTCTCTGCATATATTCCTTCATAGTAAAAATAAGTAAATCTTAAAAAGAAAAAAAAATAGAAAAAAAGGGATCTTGGGGAAGATGTGGTCCCTGGGGCGGATACTGTCAGCAGCAGGATGGATGGAAGTAAGTAGAAGGTGGGGCTGCCAAAGTGGCACAACAGGCTAACCTGCACTCTGTGGCACCTGCATCCCACAGGAACAGTTCATTTCCTGGCTGCTCTACTTCTGATCCAGCTCCTTACTGATGCCATCTGATGGAATAGCATAGGCTGGCCCAAGTTCTTTGGCCCCTGCACCCTTGCAGGAGACCTGGAGGAAGCTCCCGATTCCTGGCTTCAGCTCAGCCCAGCTCTGTTAAGACCATTTGGACAGCAGCGGCAGACAACTGTTGAGAGGGAGAGCAGGATGATCTAAGGAGGTCAGGCCTTTGGGGCATGGGACAAACTCCTCCAACAGGTTTGTGAATTCCTAACAAACACTCCTGCCATGGGCAAGCGCCTTTGCCACTTGTACCTGCAGTGACCTTGCAAGGACCACACTGCTCCTCTGGGCACCAACGGGAAAGGCCCCCTGCATCCCAAGGCTCACAGCCACCAACACTCTGCCAGCCAGCAAGGTTCCCAGTTCATTCCAACATCCCAAAGCTGACTCCATGGTTCAGACTTCATGGAAATTCTGTCTGCCTTCTATTTGTAAAAGCACTTCTGCAGATTTACATGCAAAATAAACAAAACCTTGGAAACATCTAGGGAGAAGTGGTTAGGAATCTGTGACTGTTTTCTGTGATTTTTGGCGGTGAGGAGAGTTAAACTAATCTGAAGCAAGGAGCCTTTTCAGGGTCACCCACGTGCAGGGGCCCAAGCATCTGAGTATCTTCTGCTGCTTTCCCAGGTCAGAAGCAGGGGGCTGGATCAGAATCGAAACAGTAAGGAATAGAATCGGAGCCCATTGGGAAGTTGGTGCTACTGGTGGATGATCAGCCTGTTGAGCACCACACTGGCCTTTGGGCAGGTTAGAACTTTATCTTCACGTGTTTCCACGTGATCAGCATCCCTATTCCTCACACTGTGGTTCTATCACGGAGAATGAAGCAGTGGCCCTAACAGTACTCAGCTCCTCAACCCTGAAACCCATGAACCTGCCCTCACACAGCCTGAACTGGAAGGTGCGAGAGGCCACAGCCCAGGCCCACAGGTGAGTCTGGAGAAGGCAAGGAAACAGATTCTCTTCTCGCGGCTCCAGGAGCTAACCCTACTGGTTCCTGAACAGTTACCCATCAAGACTGCTTGAAGTGTGCGGCCATCGGACATTATCACACCTCATCTTAATCCATGTTAGTGTTTAAAACTAATTTCAATTGTCTTTTTCTGCTGTTTTGTGTGTGAAGAAAATTTTTAATGACATGAATTCACCTTTGAATTGCTTCAAAATAATCTATGTGGACCCAGCGCAATAGCATAGCAGTTAAGGTCCTCACCTTGAACACACTGGGATCCCATATGGGCGCGGTTCTAATCCCGGTGGCCCCACTTCCCATCCAGCTCCCTACTTGTGGTCTGGGAAAGCAGTCGAGGACGGCCCAAGACTTTGGGACTCTGCACCCCCAAGGGAGACACGGAGGAGTCCCCTGGCTTCAGGCTGGCTCAGCTCCAGCCATTGTGGCCGCTTGGGGAGTGAACCATCAGACAGAAGATCTTCCTCCCTCTCTCTCCTCTCTGTATATCTGCCTTTCCAATAAAAATAAATCTTAAAAAAAAATAGCAATAATCTATGCCTCCCACCCCACTTCTCAATCCTGCCAAACAGGACAGCTACAGACTGAAGGCAGAAGAGAGTGTTGCTGACCTCTGAACCTGGGTATATGAGGTCACACTACGTAGGCCTGAGGATGACCACAAACACAGGTGCGCAAAGTCGTTCGCCCTAAGGAGGGTATCTTCATGCTCAACCAACACAGTTCAGGTGACACACACAGAACAGGTGTGCAGATAAGTGATTTGGGGGTGGGTGTTGTGGTGACAGGCGGCTGTTTCACCTCCCATCCAGCTTCCTGCTGATGCAGTTGGGAAAGCAGCACATGGAGACCTGGCTCCTGGCTGCAGCAAGCCCCGCTGTTGTGGCCACCTGGGGCATGGACCCATGGATCCAAGTTCTCTGTCTCATCTTTTCTGTCATTTTCCCTTTCAAATAAATAAAAAACGAGGATTAATTTACAGAAATCCTGAGTTCCCTGCCCCTGATAATGAACCTCGCACAAGTATACCTAGATAAGCTTCAAATATGTATCTAGATGAGTCAGTCAAATCCCAAAGGCACAGTAGTGAAGGAAAAGGGGAGGGAGAATTACAAATGTGATATTAAACCTAAAATAAATTAGAAATAGATAAATCTCCAATAGGTCCCCCCCATCAAGTCTATCTGCCAGAATAAACAATGAAATTATTTCAATCTCCCTCTTGCTCACACATCATGTGCAAGGGCTGGGGCTGTGGACACAACCACTAAACTAGACCCAGAGATCACCCAGCGAGACAAGCACAGAAGCCTTTGTTCTGGCTGTCCAGCAAGCTCTACTCTCAATTCAACTACTATTTACTGAGCACCTTGCATTGCCGACCAGGCAGGAACTAAAGCAGAGAAAGCCTGAAAAGACAGTACTGCACAGACAGTGGATATCTGGGAAACAACACAGTACATGATGATGCAGAGTGAGGCTTTGGCCAATGAGCCATTGAGCCACTGAGCCAGGCCCTCCAACACAGCTTCTAGAAAGGAAGGTAGGGACCCAGCGCAGTAGCCTAGTGGCTAAAGTCCTCACTTTGCATGCACTGGGATCCCATATGAACACCGGTTTGTATCCCAGCTGCTCCACTTCCCATCCAGCTCCCTGCTTGTGGCCTGGGAAAGCAGTGGAGAACGGTGCAAAGCCTTGGGACCCTGTACCCATGTGGGAGACCTGGAGGAGGTTCCTGGCTCCTGGCTTCAGATCAGCTCAGCTCCAGCCTTGTGGCCGCTTGGGGAGTGAATAAGTGAACGAACATCTTCCTTTTTGTCTCCTCTCTGTAGAGCTGACTTTTCAATAAAAATAAATAAATCTTAGAAAAAAAAAAAAAAAGAATGTGGCAGCCGGACACAGGCATGGAGCCCAGGGGTTAGCACACCACATTTCTGAATCCCCACCTCCAGCTCCAGCCCAGCCCAGCGACAGCAGTTCATTCCCTGCCCCGCCCCCACATTAAACTAAAAAATGCAAAAGCAGAAGCCAGGGTGATGCTCACACATACTGCTCACAGCGCAGAGACACAAGAGGAGCTGTGGCAGGCCCCTGGAGGGAAAGCCAGCAAAGGCACAGGTGCTGTTGGGAATGCACACAGCCCAGGAGAGGCCAAGGGTTCAGCGCCAAGAGGGGCTGGTCCCTGTGCTCCTGAGGAGCTGGGCTGCCTCCTGCGTTAGGCCAACTCTAGTCCTCAGGGCAGGAACCATCTAAGGCCAACTTCCTACCCAAACACACTTACGTATTCTTACTAACTAAAAAGGCAGAGTGCCACAGAGGGACAGACCCAGAGAACGCTATCCTCTCCCCAGATGCCCGACGGATCAGAGCTAGTTAGACCAGGCCAAAGCTGAGTCCAGAAACGGATCCGGTTCTCCGACACTGTGTGGCAGGTGCCTGAGGCCTTACTAAGAACCGAGCAGACACCAATGTCATGCTCTCAGACATCCAAACTGGCAGCCAGAGCAACAGCATTCCCCTGTAAGCCACCCGAGTCCAGGTGTTCTTTCACAGCACAGAGGACATGTGCAGGAGCTCATTATACCAGCCTCTCTGGATTTACGGAACAAAATTGAGGGGCTGGCAAAAAAAAAACACAACAGGCTAATCCTCTGCCTTGTAGCGCCAGCATCCCATGTGGTCGCCAGTTCATGTCCCTACTGCTCCACTCTGATCCAGGTCCCTGTTTATGAACCTGGGAAAGCAGCAAAGGAAGGCCCAAGGCCTTAGGATCCTGTACCCTGGTCAGAGACCTGGAAGAAGCTCTTGGCTCTTGCTTTCAGATAAGTTCAGCTCCTGTCACTGTGAACATTTAGGAAGTGAACCAACAGATGCAAAATCTTTTCTGTCTCTCCTTTTCTTCCTGTAAAAGCTGCCTTTCAAATGAAAAACATAAATCTTTAAAATTTTTTGAGGGACTAATGTGGCAGCTTAGCAGCTAAATCCTCGCCTTGCAACCACTGGGATCCCATATGGGTGCCTGTTCATGTCTCAGCTGCTCAAGCCCTTGGGACCCTGCATCCACGTGGGAGACCCGGCAGAGGCCCCCGACTTCGGATTGGCTCAGCTCCAGCTGTTGTGGCCACTTGAGGAGTGAACCATAAGATGAGAGGACCGCCCCCTCCTTCTCCTTTCTCTCTAACTCTGCTTTTCAAATAAAAATAAAAATAGATTTCAAAAAAAATTTTTTCCTACAGATTTCAAAGGTACTTCAAGCTCACAAAATAGCACTGGAAAAATCTTTAAACAGTAAAAATTAATGTAAGTTTGTTCTAAAGAAAAAAACACAACAAAACAACATTTTACAAAGCAATTCCCACCGTGTTGCTGGGGTCTGCCATTGTGGTATCCTGGGTGCTTGCGTTCCACATTGAGACACAACTGGACGTGCCCAGGAATGGCCCAGGGACACCTTGGTTGTGGAGCGACCCTTGCTGCTCCACGGTTCTGCCCAGGAGACAGCTTCACCTGCTGCAGTTCCCACCTGACAACACATCTACAAGGAGCAGATGTTTCTCTGTAGAGCTTCTCCTAGGATGCTCATCTTCCCACTCAAGCCAACCAGGCGAAGCCAGACCTCCAGGGGGCAGCACCAACACCAAAGACACTTCAAAAAAAACCCAAAAAACAAAACAAAACAAAACATTTCTGGATTTTCTACAGACTGGTTTTGCACGTGCGCTTCCCTTAAGTACTTTCCACATACTCTGAACTTTGCCTTGGACAATACAGTCACTGCAGTCACAGCTGTCTCACACCAGCATACCAGACAGTTCCCCAGGCTGTCAACTCCAGAAACACCGTTCTACTTTCCACGCGGATGCCATCAAGGCAACCTTATAAGCAAGCTCTCCACTCTGCAGCCACATCATGCACATGGTTAAAGGGCCTTAGCATTCACAGTCTAATACACACACTGTATTAGAAACTGTTCTTTTGGAGAGTAACAGTTATCACACGTTTTTGCCTTCCACCGACAGGAAAGCACGGAACAGGGGCCGGTGTTGTGGGACAATGTGTTAAGTAGCCACCTACAACAACAGCAGCCTCTGGTTCAATTCCTGGCTGCTTGGTTTCCAGTTCATCTCCCTGCTAATCCTCCTGGGAAGACGGCAAATTGTAGCCCAAGTACTTGGGTCCCTTTCACTTTTGTGGGAGATCTGAATGGAGTTCCTGGGTCCTGACTTCTACCCAGACCTGCCCCAGCCACCGCAGCCATTTAGAGAGTGAAATAATCGATGCTGTCACCTCTTTCCATCCTCCCAACATCCTGCCCACTATGCCTTTCAACTAAGTCTTTTTAAGTAAATGAGCACTGCACAAACTTATAAAACAAAGCCCACTTGAGAAATTAAGTTTAAAAAAACATCGTCCAAGCAGCTCAGGGTTCACCCAAGGAGCATCCCCCTCAAGTCCTCATGGTGGCAGTGGCCTTGGGCCTGTGTCTGCAGAAAAGCCTTCCAGTTCTGCTGACACCAGACCTGCTCATCCAGGCAGGGAGGTGGGTGCCAAACAACCGTCACCGCCTTCCCTCCAGTCTGCTTCCTTCTCCAGCAGTGGGACCTTCCAAGAGCTGGCTTCCTCCTGTCTCCAACCCCACAAACGTTTCAGGACTGCAGTGTTGAACCAGGGCAGCATCTGGAAGTGCTTTATCACTCTCCACAAGGGAACCTCTGCCTGATAACCACAACACACCACACACTCTGCTGGGGCCATCCTGGGGGAAGCCCCTGCTCACCTGGGGTGGAGTGTGGTAACTCTAAGCATGAGGCTAAGACAGCAGTGTGCACGTCACAGGCCAGTCCCGGTCTCACACATCACCATCCCATCGTCAGAGTGTCATGGGGCTCCAATATGGTCCCTTTCCCCACTACCCTTGTCCCTGTCCGGTAGGGGGACTCCAGCCCTCCCTGCTCAGAGACCTGAGCCTGAGCTACTCAGCACTGAGCTTCCAGCATCTGACAATCTCCACCTCTTCTATCTCTTGGGCCCCAGAGCCATGCCAGGTCTCTGTAGTTACCACCCTTGGGTTCCCTTCCTCAGTCCTCCAACACATATGCTTCTCCATAAGGAAACAACCTGCTGAGGGGCTGGTGTAGTGGCACAGCACATCAAGTCCCCACCTGTGGTGCTGGCATCCTATACAGGTACCGGTTCTAGTCCCAACTGTCCTACTTCTGACCCAGCTTTCTGCTAATGACCTGGGGAAGCAGCAGAGTTTGGCCCCAGTGCTTGGGTCACTGTGCCCACTTGAGAGAACCAGAGGAAGCTCTGGGTTCCTGGCTTCAGCTCTGGGCTCCTGGCACTGGGGAATGAGCCAGCACATAAAGACTGTCCTCCTCTGTGACTTGGTCTTTAAATAAAGAACAAGTAACAACAACAAACAAGATGAAGCAGCAGGAGGAAAAGGAGGAGAAGGAAGAGAAAGAAGGGGAGGAAGAGACAGAAGAGATGGAACAGGAGGAGGAGGAAAGGAAGAAGAAACTGCCTACTGAAAGACCTAGAGGCTTACGTGGTCACCACTTCATCTGACTGGGATGAGACATGCACTGGAACCTAAAGTTGAAAGACAGCCAGTGTGTTCTGTGCATTTATATACAGCAAGTACTGCTGTAAGGGCTGCAGCATGCACAACCCTAGCTGGTGCTTAAAGCATCCCAATGAAGTTATCCACCATTTCAGCCATGTCAGAGATGAGAAAAATGGGGAGGGGTGCTTTGGTACAGCAGATAAGACTGCTACCTGCAAGACCAGTATTCCCTATGGGCACTGGTTCAAGTCCCAGCTATTCCACTTCCAATCCAGCTCCTTGCTAATGTACCTGAGAAAGTATCCCTTGGGCCCCTGCACCCATGAGGGAAACCCAGAGGAAACTCCAGACTCCTGTCGTCAGCCTAGCTTAGTGGATCAAAACTCTGTGTGCGTCTCTTTGTCTCTCAAATAAACAGAAAATAGTTGTGTTGGTATAGAATTCCGTATCTGATCCCAAAGTCATGAAGCTTTCCCTCTGGACCCCAGCACCCTCTCAGGGCTGCTGGTACTGGTGATAAACAACCTTCCACGGGCATGAGCTCACTTCTCTGTCATCCTCGTGTCCTGCTCTGCAACCAGTTCCCTTCTCACTATCTGTGCTGCTGCCTGCTAAGTCAAACAGCACCCTCGGTCTCAGCAACATGCCTCATTCTGGACCGAACTGCTCCTCCGCAGCCTTCCCAAGCCCGGCCCAACATCTCCTGCATTGCTGAGAAACTCCACAGTAGATGGAAACAGAATCTGGTTGAATCCTACTGTGGACAAGGACACTTCATCTGGGGAGCTTGTCGAGCGGCCCAGCATAGTTCTGCCATTGCAGAGACCCTGAGACCAGTCAGCAGATTCAACGTCTAATCCTCCCATTGGAATAAAATCTGTGACTCCAGTGCAGTCAACAGGGGCTGGTCACCAAAAAGCTCTGGCACAAGCAGCTCAGCAGCAACACACAATATGTATCAACCAAGACCCAAACTGCTCCTCCCAAACAGAAATCATGGTCAACGTTCAAGAACACACCCAGCAGCTCCCCCAACTCTTACCAGACCCTTGATAAGCAAGTCTGAGTTGGTTGCTATATCAAACAATGTTTTTACAGGGGGTCAAAGTCTGGTCCTAAGGTGTACAATTCAGCCTGTCTTCTTGCCACAATTTTTTAATCCTGGGTGTCAACACTCACTGGTTTGAAAATGGAGAAAGTGTTACCAAGTTGGTATTACCACAAAAACCATGGGGAGGGTCAAACGAAACATGAAAGTTGAGAAAAAGTTAGATATGACTAAGTCTTTTTTTACTGGTCACATTCAATTTTACTCAGAATGAGGTCAAATGCAATGAAACAACTGTGTTACAGACCACATTCGAAGAGATGCTCTGAAGGAATTGTAAGGAAACTTCAGGAGTGGGCATTTGGTCCCACGGTTAAGGCACCTGCATCCACAGCATGATGTCTGTGATCAAGTCCCGGCCCTACAACCAATTCCAGCATCCTGCTCATTGGGATCCTGGGAGGTAATGGCGATGGTTCCATGACCAGATTCTAGTACCCCACAGGGGAAATCAGAATTGCCTTCTTGGCCCCCAGCCTTGACCTCAGCAGAGACCTTGATGCTGTGAGCATTTGAGAAGCAAACTAGCAGACGGGAGCTCCGTCTTTTAAACAGGTTTTGGCTTGTGTCATCCACTGGTTCACTCCTCATATGGCCCCACATGGCCAGGGCTTCAGTCAACAACTCCATCCAAGTCTCCCATGTGGGTGCAGCGGCCCAAGCCCTTGGGTCACCTTGCAGTATTCTTCTAGGCAAGTTTAGCAGGGAGTTGGCTCAGAAGTGGAGGAGCCAGAATTTGAACTAGTGCCCATAAGGGATGACAGCACTCAAAGTGGTGGCTTAACTGACTTTATCACTAAGCCAGCTCCTCAAATAAATGTTTAAAAATTAAAATAATTTAAAGAAAATTCTATCACTAACCTGTAACAAACACTGTAAGTTTGCTTGCTTAAAATTGGTTGCTATTATTTGACTAATTTTTTGCTGAAAACTGCATTATCCTAGATTTAATTCCTGTACAGAGTATTAGCACTGTTTATCAATTAATAGTTAACAGATTAACTTTTGAAACACAAAGTTTACCAAAACACAAGCCTCATCAAGTCAACAGTGTTCATTTCAAAATAACAAGATGAGGTGGCTGGCCCTGTCACGCACTGGGCCAAGCCAAGGCTTGTGACATCGAGCATCCCCCAGTATGCCAACTGTGCCCCAACTGTTCCATTTCCCACCCAGCTCTCTGTTAATGCCCTGGAAAAGGCAATAGAAGGATGGTCCACATATTTGGGCCCCTGCTACCAATGTCGGAAACTCAGAAGATGATCTTGACTTTAGATCAGTCTAACCATTGCAGCCATTTGAGAAATGAACCAGTGGATGAAAAACCTGACTCTCCTTCTCCCACTGCCAATCTTTCAAATAAACAAAGCTTAAAAACAAACTAGGAATATCACTACGGCAACACCTGACTTGAGAACCCATTACCCAAGCTACTGAATTCACTAAGCCAAATGTTCACCTAAAACAGGAAAACATGCAAAGTTTAATCTTGTAAGCCACTATTTCCATTTACCAAGCACATTTTAATATATAATAAGAAAAACAGCAAGCACATTCCAAAGACACAGTTCCTTCCTGTGAACGGTAAATGCAACCGCACTGCTCTGCAGGTAAGAGCGGAGTCCAACATGCTGCACACAAACCACCTGTCACCATTCCAGGGACTGTGAGAAACCAGGCTGGAGGCCAACACTTCCCAAAGCAGGATCCATTCAACCTAGAAACCACACTCTCTGTAAGACCTCCTTAAATGCCCTTTCAGGAGACTAATCTGAAACTTCTATATCAGAAACACATCAAAGGTGATGCTGACACCTGCCTCCTGCAGGCCAGGCCTGGAGGATGTTCTGGTTCCACTACCTGAACTGTCCCTGTCTTTCTCTTCCACCACAGAGGGAGTCTCATTGCCCTGCTGTGCAAACTGCTCACTCACATTACACTTCTGCTTTACACACAAACACTCCAGTGCTTCCCCCCAATCCCTGCCCGAGCAAGTAGACCGTGTAAAAACAGGGGGAAAAAGTCAAAGCAGAGGCAGAAGTGTTTGTGTTTTAAACAACTGGCCAGAAAATTTCATATTTATGCAGAATTGGCAAACTCACCAGAAAGGATTCAGCTCGAGGCTGGATCAGGATGGGGCTGGAGTGAGTAAGATCACCCAATGACTTAAGACTCTCTCCCAGCTTTTCAGTGTCTCAAGAGCAGGGTTTTAGGAGGATATACTGTTCCCTTACCAAGAAAATCCCAAAGCAGACACAGGTATGAGAGCGGATTTGTGCTGTAGCACTCCCAGGAGGTGATGGAAGGAGGAAAATCTTGCACAATGTCACAGCAACAGGTTTAGCTAAGCAGTTAAGTTTAAAGTCAAAAATTCTTACCTCCCACTGTAAGTGAGGCGGGATATTTCGTATCTGAAGTTTCCGAATCCTGCAGAAGAATTAGAATTAGTTTTTAAGGGAAATACACACACACACACCCACACACACAAGCATAACACAGTCAATGCCAACATGAAAGATTAGAGATTACTTGCAATACTAACTTTACATTTATTACAAATCAACATATCATAACAAAAGAACACAGCAGGACCCAGTGTGCCGTAGGCTAGTGGCTACAGTCCTTGCCTTGCATATGCCAGGATACCATACAGGTGCCAACTGTTTCACTTCCTCCAGCTCCCTGCTTGTGGCCTGGGAAAGCAGTCAAGGGTAGCCAAAAGCCTTGGGACTCTGCATCCACACGGGAGACTCAGAAAAAGCTCCTGGCTCCTGGCTTCAGATCAGCTCAGCTCCAGACAATTGTGGCTACATAGGGAGTGAATTAGCGGACCAAAGATTTTTCTCTCTGTATCTCCTTTTCTCTGGATATCTGCATCTCTAATTAAGAAAATAATCTTTAAAATACAGCCCATGAGGAAAAAAGAAAATCATTAGATGCATACTGAGACTGAAGAGCTGACATGATTGGATTGTCATGACACATTTTAAAAGCCACTAAAACTACCAGACAGAATGTTTGAAAACCGTATCTGATGACTGTATTTGAAGTTCAGATCCTTGTGCCTCAAATGAAATGGCCCAGGACACAAACACCACCTTGGTCCAGATGGTTCTCACTCTGAGATCACAGCCAAGGGATCCACAGAGGGAATTCTGGTCAGTCCTAGTTGGGATCGGAGTGAGGAATATCCCTAGTGCTTTACTGCCTCCGACGTGAAACTTAACACTTTCTTCAATGTTGTCAATCAACCACAGAATTACAGAACCTATAACTGACCTTAAAATAAATCACTTATTTCCATAGCACACTACATGGCTGCTGAACTTCAAATCCCACCTCCACTCATTACTGTGAGAGTCTGCTGTGTGGCTAGCACTTGCTAGAAGCACATGTGGGTTTTGAAACTTTTTCAACTCTATTTCAAAATAACTGGTTTCTCTTATAATCCTCTGCATTTTAGACATCTTAAAATATCCTTTAAAAAAAGAAAAAGGGTTCGATGGGTTTCAAACTGCCAAAGAAGCCACCACACAGAAAACAGTGTGGGACAGCAAGTTTCAGCTCTGACCAGCGACACCAGCACCCTTACTGCAGTGTCAGTTTGAACCCTGGCCATTGTGCTTCTGACCAAAGCAGCAATTTGTGTCCCAAGGACTTGGGTCCCTGACATTCATGTGGGAGACCTGCATGGAATCCCCGGTTCTTGGTTTTGGCCTGGCCCAAACCAAGTTGTAGTCTTTTTGGAGAAGTGAACCCATAGGTGGAAGATTTTTGATTCTGTTGTCCCCTCTTCCTACTGCTCTCTACCTTATAAATAAGTAAATCCTTTCAAAACATACATATGAATATATACTTGGTACTTCAAAAACTTCATGGAAAATAGGCTAGTTCTCTACCTGCAGTACTGGCATCCTATATGGGTGCTAGTTGGTATCCTGGCTGCTCCACTTCCCATCCAGCTCTCTGCTTGTGACCTGGGAAAGCAGAATATAATGGTCCAAAGCCTTGGGACCCTGCACCTCCACGGGAGACCCAGAAGAAGCTCCTGGCTTCAGATCGGCTCAGCCTTGGCCATTGAAGCCATTTGTGGAGTGAATCAGTGGATGGAAAAATCTCTCATTGTCTCTCTACATTTGCCTTTTAAATTAAAAAAAAAAAAGAAAAGATAGATCTTTAAAAAAAAATGGAAATCACGCATTAGCTTTTTCACAACACATATTTTCCATGAACCTTCTGAAGACCCCTGAGATATGCAAGGGGAGGGAGAGGCACAATATTGTACATTAATTTGGTGAGGCTCAACCAAGATGCACAGCCCAGTCACTCACATCAGAAAGCCAGCCACCTACCAGCAACAGTAAACCAGCAATGAAGCTTGACATCAAGAGGAACAACTCAATCACTTGACTTTAATACTACAACAGCATGATTCTCTTTCCAGGCAACAGATAATGACCCTGAAACCCTACAGCAAAAGATCAGCTCAGAATTAGCCTTACAACCCATTTTAGCTCTTTATTTTTACCCACCCCCGAACAAAAGAACAAATGATACAGCTGTCAAGTCTCCTACATTCACCAAGCAGATTGTGTGTAATCACAAGGGGAGAAGGAAAGGGATAAATGCTTTTATATTATTTTTATGACAATAAAATAAAGCATGATCACCAGAGACACACACCAAAGAGATGGTGAGATATAATAGATTTAAGGGGAAAACTTGTGGGCCCAACGCAATGGCTCAATTGGCTAAACCTCCCCTTGAAAACACTGGGGTTCCTTATGGGTACTGGTTCGTGTCCCTGCTGCTCCACACCCCATCCAGCTCCCTGCTTGTGGCCTGGGAAAGCAGTCGAGGATGGCCCAAAGCCTTGGGACCCTGTAGCCTTGTGGCAGACCTGGCTTCCTTGGATCAGCTCAGGTTTGTCATTGTGGTGATTTGGAGAGTGAGCCAGCTGATTCTGTCTCCCTTTCTATAAATTTTCCTTTCCAATAAATTTTTTTTTTAAAAGAGGAAAAACTTGTAATCATCCCCTTCTTAAAACTGATAGATCAAATGTTAGTTTGGGATGTGTTTTAAAGTAACTCACAGGGGCTGGCACAGTGGCATAGTAGGCTAAGTCCCTACTTGTGGCACTGACATCCCATATAGGCACTGCATTCGGATCCCAGCAGCTCCACTTCTGGTCCTGCTGGCAAGTCCATAACATCTCCCCGTCTGTCCTCTGTACCTGCCTTTCAAATGAAATCAATAACAGGAACAAAAAACAAAGGCCTGGCACAGTAGCTCAGTGACTAAAGTCCTTGCTTTGCATTTGCTGGGATCTCCTATGGGCGCTGGTTCATATCTGGGAAAGCAATCGAGGATGGCCCAAAGCCTTAGGACCCTGCACCTGCTTGGGAGAATGGAAGTGACTCCTGGCTTTGAATCGGTTCATCTCGGGTTGTTGCAGCCATTTGGGGAGTGAACCCGTGGATGCAAGATCTTTCTCTTTGTTGCTCCTTTTCTCTGTAAATTTGACTTTTCAATTAAAAATATATATGTATATTTTTTTAAAAATCTATCCATTGGCAAACATTCATCAGTTTTAATTAAGCACCTGACATGGTATGGCTTGGCATCACAGGGATTAATCCCAAGATTTACCCTCACTGGACTACTTGTGGAAGAAGAGGGTGTAGCTCACTTAAGATGGTTTCCCAAAACTGCACAGATAAATTCACACCTGAAATCTTAAGAGAATTCGCAAGTTGCTATTCACATTACAAGAATGAATATCCATTTCACAGAACTCCCAAAATACTCTTCAATATTCTCTTTTAAATAGGAAAAGTCATCCCATGCATGTTTTCTCACGGACTTTTGACACCCATTTATTTATCAGAAGTTATCTGAGTCGCTGTTTCCCTTAAATGGCTTTCCAGTTTCCCTTATCTGATTCTATCAAGTTTCATTCCAGACAAACATCAGAACCACATTCAGTTAAGTATTCTGACACCTAGATTGGCTCTTTCCTATCTACTCAGTAACTAATCTTAAACTTTTATGCAGTTTCATGTCACCTGCTGACACTGTGTTCAATCTTATCAGCACTAGAGCCACAAGGTTCAGCACAAGGAACCAAAAGCATGAAGCGTAATGGCCCAACACAGAAACACAAACTCTAGTCCACCAACTCCACTGGACTTATCAATTAAAACCCTATTACTTAGTGGCTGGCCAAGCAGGTTAAGCCCCGGCTTACAATGCCATCATCCCACAGTGGGGTGCCAGTTTGAGCCCCAGCTGCTACTTCCAATGAAGTTTCCTCCTAATGCACCTAGGAAAACAGTGGAAGATATCCCAAGTGCTTGAGCCCCTGCCACCTACGTGGCAGACAAGGGTGGAGTTCCTGGGCTCTGGCTTCAACCCAACCCAGCTCCAGTAGTTGCAATCATTTAGGAAATGGAAAAAAAAAAAAGTCACACATGTAGCAACTTATGCACTCTCTCATTCTCTGCCTTCCCAACAAAATAAATCTTAAAGCCAACACTGGGATAGAAGTTGTGACTCATCCAGAAAGGCTGTCACCTGCAATGCTGGCATCCCATGAGAGCACTGGCTCAGACCCTGGTTGTTCCACTTCCAATGCAGCTCCCTGCCAACACTGCTGAGAAGGCAGAGGATGACCTAAACATCCACTCACCGGGACACAGATGTAGTTTGTAGCTGTTGTCTTCGGTCTGGCCCAGCCCCTGCTGTGGCAGTCATTTGGGGAGTAAACCAGCCAATGTCTTAACTCTCTTTCAAATAAACAAATGCTTTTAAAAAGAAACCAACATTAGCTGCTTCTTTGATCATCTCCCATCTAAGCTTTTAGCACTTCACCTTTAGGTTTGATTCTAAATCCTTCAGCATCAAGGAGACAGGGCATTCATGGACTTAGCATTTAAAGTAGCAGGGCTGACACTATGGTGCAAAGGGTTATACTGCTGTGAGGCCAGCATTCACACAGGTGGTGACCCAGCTCTCTGTGATGTGTCTGGGAAAGCAACAGCAGGTGGCCTGAGTGTCTGGGCCCCTTCCACTCAACTGTGGTAATCTGAGTGTGTTCCAAGCTCCTGGCTTCAGTCTGGTAGTTACTGTCATTTGGGAAATGAACCAACAGCTGGAAAAATCTCACTCCCTCCTGTCACTGCCATTCAAACATGTAAATGAAAGAATGAGAAAACAGAGAAAGAGTGCAAATCTGCATTCCACATTACAGTGCCCAGGTTCAAACCCTGGCTTTGGTGCCCAATTCTAGTTTCCCACCAGTGTGGACCCTGGGAGGCAGCAGGAATGGTTCAACTCTCTATGCAGTTTTGGGAACTTGACTGATCAATCTCCCCAATTCTCCCACTACCTATCAGCAGAAGAAAACAAGAGACTGCCTACTGTGCTTACTAGTTACCATTAAAATCATACAGTTATTTATAAAAAACAGGCTTCACTGCAAGACAGAGGACTCATGTAACTCCACAAAGTGTCTTCTAGAGCCTTACTGTTTGATATAACTGGGTGAAGCTGATTTTACTGAAATGCTTAAAGTGACACCTAAGTAAAAACACCCCAAAAATAAAGCCTCCATACAGCCACTGCCAGCTTCAAATACCATGTCTGATCATCTGAGCTTGTCAGTTCTGCATCCACATCTGTGCCAAGTCCCACACATACATTATACTGAACAACCACCAAAACAAGGATTTTATTTCAATACAACCACAACACAACATTGCCACTCCTAAAAAGTCATCAGGTAGTATCCACACTGTCCTAGTTACTTTCTTCGTACAGTTTGCTTGCATCAAAATCCCAATGAAAGTTCATTTATGCAGATCAGTGCTGGGTCTCATAGATGTACTTAATACAAAAATGACCCCATTCTGTCTCCTTGCCCTGCGCCTGTCAGCTGTCATAAATCCTGTACAATGACTATTTGTGTCATTACATTGGATATCTAGTGATCAATACTCTTTTTATATTAGAGAATAAAGCATAATTACAATAAGACCCTTGGAGCAGACTACATGCTCTTCCTCTACTCCCATCCCACTCAGAACATAATTATTGAGGATCAATTTTTTTAAAAGAATAATTTATTTAAAAGACACAGTTACACAGAGAGCGAGAGATATGAGGCAAGATGTTCCACAGGCAGCATCTCAGAACCATTGAAAACACAACAGAACCCTCAGAAAATGCTCCACAATGGGGATCTTGGGATGACATCGGGTGGCAGATCCCCATCCCCAGGGGAATGTGGCAGTTGGGAAGCTGGGCATGGTTTCTCCTCTTGTACCTCCCTCTCCCCCATATACAGGAAGGAAAAAAACATCATCAATTCAAAAAATAAAGACTTATTTATTTTTATTGAAGGGCAGATTTACAAGAGGAGACAGAAAAATCTTCCATTCACTGGTTTACTCCAAGTAGCCGCAACAGTCAGAAACAAATTGGTCCACAGCCAGGAGCCAGGAGCTTCTTCTGGGCCTTCCACATGGATGCAGGATTCCAAGGCTTTGGGTCGTCCTCCACTGTTTTCCCAAGCCATAAATGGGAAGCTGGATGGAAGTGGAGTAGCCAGGATACAACCCGCCATCCGTATGGAATTCTGGCACATGTAAGGTGAGGATTTAGCCACTAGGCTTTTATGCCAGGCTCACAACACTGAAATTTTAAACATCAATTTCAGGGCAGGTATCAGTTCAGATACTCTGCTTCTGAACCAGCTTCCTGCAAAGGCTCCTGGGAAGGCCATGGATGACAACTGCAGTCGCTGGATTCTGTCTCCCACATGGGAGACGCGATGGTGTTTCTGGCTCTGGTTTCAGCCTGTTCCAAGCCCTGGTTCTTGAGGCCATGTGGGCAAATGAACCAGTGGAGTCAAGGTCTGTGTCTCGTTCTCTTTGTTATTCTACCTTTGAAACAAAGGAAATTCTCAGAGAAAAAAAATTCCATGTTTTTTTAAATTTTAGGCACAGTGACAAAGAGAGAGCATGTCTACCTACTGGGTAATCTCCCGAATGCCCACCACAGCCAAAAGTAGCCCATGGCAAACATCGCATGAGATGGGAACTCAGCACAGGTCTCCCCCGTGGGTGGCAGAAACTCATGTATGTGGGTTACTACCAGCTGCCTCCCAGAGTCCGGAATGTACACAAGCAAGAAGCAGAAATCAGAAGTGAAACTAAAACTTAAACTCAGGCGCTCCACTAAAGGATGCCAGTATTCCAAGCGAGTTCTAAATTGCTGTGCTAAACAACTATCATGCAGCATCTACCCTTTTAATTCCGTTATATTCGGCCTCATTTCATCTACAGTTCAACCATACCAATACAGTAAACCATACAGTTTAATCATACCAAATAACTTCAGAAAACAGTAAATCCCAAAAACTAAAAGATATCCTGAACTTGAGCAAAGTCTGACTTTACCCCTGATCTTTAAAACAATAATCACTATTTCAATACCATAACTCAACGCCCTGGGATTAAGTGAAAGGCAGATATCATAGCATAGCATATGATGTCATCTGGGGCAACGGCCTCCATATCAAGTGCTCGGTTGGCAGGTTTGAGTCTCAGCCATGCCACCTGCTGCTAGTGCAAGTCAAAAGGCAGCAGATGATGGTTCCTGGGGGCAAATCCCCACCATGTACATGGCAGACACAGATGGGATTCTGGGGTCCTGGTTTAGTCTGGCCCAGGCCAGCTTGCAGGCATGTGAAGAGTGAACAAACCAGGAGTTAGAAAATTGATTTCCTTCTGTGTCTGTCCCCCTTTTAAATAACTTTTAAAAGATATTTATTTATTTATTTATATTGAAAAGACAGATTTATTAAGAAAGGAGAAAGTTCTTCCATCTGCTGATTCACTCTCCAAATGGATACAATGACCAGAGCTCAGCTGATCCAAAGCCAGGCGGTTAATTTGGGTCTTCTTAAACAGGTGCAAGAGCCCAAGGTTTTGGGTCATCATCTGCTGCTTTCCCAGGACACAAACAGGGAGCTGAATGGGAAGTGGAGCAGCCAGGACATGACCCGTACTACATAGACTGACAGTGCTTGGAGGTGAAAGTTTAGCCAGCTGAACCTTTGTACCAGCCCCCACTAAACTTTAAAAAAAAAAAAGATGTTAAAAAGTAGATGTTCTCATTCCAGGAAAGAAAGATGAAACTTCAGCTACTTCCTCAAAAGACCACACAGCTATCACACACCCACACCTTAGCTCCCTAGGAAGCCTGTTGCTTCAAGTCCCAGCGCAAGACACAATCCATATTTGACCTGCAACCTTCTACGCACACAGCTGCTGATCCTGAAAGCAAGCTTCATCTTCCTGTTTCCCCTTTGCCTCCCACAAACCAAGCCTGACTTCCAAGATGCTTCTCTCTGCCTCACTTGCATGTGCCAAGGACCACGACACAAGGTTCATGTTCAGACAAAGTGAAAGCTGGGTACACTCAGAGCCCAGACTGAGACCTCTCCTCCAGTAAGCCACTTGGTGGTGCTGTGTAATGACTGCAGTCACGGAGCTGCGTGGAATTAACTGCTGGAAGAGGCGCCTGTCCAGCCTGGCTACGAAAAATTCAGTAGTTACACTGTAATTCAACTTTGCTTGCATAATTCAGCCTTTTTAAAACCCTTGATTCTCTAACAGGGCACACACACCTGGGGAAATCACCAGTCCCACATCCCAAGTCCTCTGTGTCCACTTTGTTTCACCAAGCCTTGGCAGTGTCCCCAAACTTTATAACTCAGGGTTCTCTTTCTTCTGTTCTTCCCCTTCCCCTGGGTAAAGTTGTTATACGCTGTGAGACTTGGCTGTAAATTTGTAAACAGGGAAACCCAGGAAGAACTAGGGGTCCAGATAAAAGGAATTCAACAGATTACAAGAAGAAAAATCTCATGGGTGACACTAAACCGTGAAAGAGTATTTAATGAGGACACAGGTTCAATAATACTATGCACTGAAATTTTATAAACACATTTCAAAAATAGAACATAGAAAATAATCTCCTTTAAAATGTTGTATCACAATAAAGACATCCCATGCAGGAGAGGTGGAGTAGGGTATTCTCTCTCTCTCTCAGAGACAGAGAACAAGGAAAGCTTAAAACCAGACAGGAAATAGTCAGCAGGGACTCACATATACCTTCCTAGGTAGGACACGAAAATAAGTTCCTCCTCACTGGGATATTGAAGATTTCGTTGCACACCCCTCCTAAAACTGTTCTGCACCTCAACTGTTGACATATGCCTTGTTAGAGTTATAAGTCAGTTTGGACTATCCTAAAATCTGCCAAGTTCAGTAAAAACTATGCTTCAATAAACTGCTAAATACAAAAATAAAAATAAGCACAAGACAGCTGAATAGTATCCTGTAGCCATTTTAAGGTGTATAGAAGCTGGTTGAAGAACTTGCATTTTCTAACATATCAGTCACTCAATATCATGTCAATTAGCTCCATAATATTGTAAATTGATGTTGATGTTTATGTTTATGTTACGGCTTTTAATTTGTCAGGATGATATTCTGCCAGCTCTGCTTTTAGACCAGAGATGATCTCCCCAAGAAACTGTTGAATTTATCTGGACAATAAGATGCTGGACTCTATGCATGGTACATGCTCGCAATGAAAGCAGCATGACTGCATTTGAACTGTAACACTGCAATAAAGTAGAGTAATCCACCATGGGGGAAGGGTACGGGGAGAGGTTGGGGGAACCTCAGAGCCTATGATACGATGTCATAAAATGAAATGCAATTCAAAAAACACAAAAATTATTTTTAAAAAATCTTTAAAATATTATACCACAATAAAAAGACATCCCCATGCAGGAGAGGTGGAGCAGGGTATATTCTCTCTCTTCTCTCTCTCTCTCACACACACCCCAACATCAACAGAATCAAGGAAGAAAAACACCACTAAAATACTGATTATGATGAGCTCGGCTTGGTAGAATCACATGCAACTTTCAGTCTGAGTCTTTTGAGTTATAAAATACACCTTAGTGATAAGGAAAGGTTATTATGCCCAGCATGTAGCATCGTAACAGCAGAATGACCAATTCAGCTCCAACTAGCTCTCACACGCACTGCCTTGTCTCCATCCTACTCCCAAGAAATGAGTTGTAAACAGGAGATTACACATTTTTTGGTCAGTTTTAACAGTGTTTGTGAAAACAAAGGAAGGACGAATCCAACAGGCAGACACGGAAGCCCACCCACCTGGCTGACGGGGGCAGGGGTGCTCTGAAGTAAAATATGCACAGGTCCCTGAGAAATTCATGGAAATGAAATTCAAAGAGACGCTACTCTGTGGATAAGAGTCGTGAAATTCACACATTAACTGGTTTTTGTTGTTGCCGTTTTTTTTTTTTAAGATTTATTTATTTTTATTGGAGTGTCAGATATACAGAGAGGAAGAGACAGAGCAGAAGATCTTCCATCCGATGACTCACTTCCTCTAAGAAACTGCAACAGCCAGAGCTAAGCTGATCCGAAGTCAGCAGCCAGGAACTCTTCTGGGTCTCCCACACGGGTGCAGGGTCCCAAGGCTTTGGGCCATCCTCAACTGCTTTCCCAGGCCACAAGCAGGGAGCTGAATGGGAGGCGGAGCTGCTGGGATTAGAACCGGCGCCCATATGCGATTCCAATGAGTTCAAGGTGAGGACTTCAGCCACTAGGCCACTGTGCTGGGCCCCTAGTTTTTATTTTAATATTATTTACATAGCTGAGAGAGATGCATGCCCATGTGAGCCTTCCATTAGGGTGGAGAGGGTCAGGTATGGAGGAAAGTGGATGGGACAAATGTTTCAGTTTTTTTTTTTCCCTCCCGTGTCCAAAGAGGAGAAAGGAAGATGGCTATTTGATGAGACCTTGGAGAGCCCACCCCCATATATTATCTTAAAAAAAAATTATCTGAAAGGCATTGTTAGAGATCGATGTTTCACTGGCTGGTTCACATCCCAAATGGGCGCAACAGCCAAGGCTGTGCCAGGCAGAGGCCAAGAGTCTGAACTTCATCCAGGTCTCCCATTTGACAGGCAAGGGCCCAAACACATGGGCCTTCTTCCACTGATTTCTCAGATGCATTACGGGAAGCTGGAGCAACATGAAGAAGCCTGGACTCAAACAGATGCCCATAAGGGATGCTAGTATCGCAGGGGGCAGCTTATCCCTCTATGTCACAACACTGACCCCAGCTTTTCCATAAAACACATTTTCCCTGGACGCTGAAGATTCCCCATGTTCTGGTTGGCACAGCAACATCACGGGTAAACATATGACCTGCAATGCCAGCATCCTATATGGACGCCGGTTGTACACTTCTGATCCAGCTCCCTGTTAATGACCTGGGAAAGCAAGCAAAGACGACCCAAGTATGTGGGCCCCTGTACCCATAGGGGAGAAGCTCCCGGCTGTGGTCTGGCCTAGCCCTAGTTGTTGCAGCCACTTGAGGAAAGAGTGAAATAGCAGACACAAGATTCTTTCTCTAATTCTGCCTTTCAAATAAACACATCTTTAGGGGTCCAACACAATAGCCTAATGGCTAAAGTTCTCACGTTGCACGTGCCAGAATCCTACACGGGCATAGGTTTATGCCCCTGTGACCCCACTTCCCATCCAGCTCCCTGCTTGTGGCCCGAGAAAGCAGTCGAGGACAGCCCAAAGCCTTGGGACCTGCACCCACATGGGAGACCTGGAAGAAATTCCTGGCTCCTGGCTTCGGAACTGCTCAGCTCTGGCCGTTGAAGGCACTTGGGGAGTGAATCATTGGATGGAAAATCTTCCTCTCTGTCTCTCCTATTCTCTGTGTACCTGACTTTCCACTAAAAATACATCTTTAAAACACACATATCTTTGACCCAGCGGTGTGGACTAGCGGCTAAAGTCCTCACCTTGAACGCGCCAGGATCCCATATGGGTGCCAGTTCTAATCCCAGCAGCTCCACTTCCCATCCAGCTCCCTGCTTATGGCCTGGGAAAGCAGTTGAGGACGGCCCAAAGCCTTGGGACCCTGCACCGTGTGGGATACCCAGAAGAAGTTCCTCGATCCTGGTTTCAGATTGGCATAGCACTGCGCTTACTTGGGGAGTGAATCATTAGACGGAAGGTCTTCCTCTCTGTCTCTCCTCCTCTCCGTATATCTGACTTTCCAATAAATAAATAAGTCTTTAAAAGACACACATCTTTAAACAACTTAAATACATATTTAAAAGAACACTGTATTCTCATCCCCATCACTCTACCTCTCAGATAAGTAAACAAATCACTAAGTCGTCAATACGGAGCAAAGCTTCTTAAACATCACATTTCTAGGCGACAATCGCAGGCGATTCTTCCTCATTCTCCCCCTCCGTCCCCCTTCCCCTGTATGCCTCCATGGAACTACCACCTATGTTTTAGCCCCTAAATGGAACAAAGAGGGATTTTATCTTCTGAAGTTGCATACCTTCTCTTCATGTATACAAGACACAGTCCGAGGGCCCTAAGTGTGTGGACAGAACACTGGGGCTAGGGGAGGCAGAGGCTGAGCCAGGCTGTGCGTTCTGCCACCACCATCGCCTCCTGATCAGGAATGCTGGTAGATGAGCAGCAGCACCGTGTGGATCCCGCAGAGGCACACACCGCCAGAGCTCACACCTTTCCTTGGCAGGTACACAGGGCGAGCAGACACTCTGAAAGCCATTAGCTCGGTGAACAGGGCACAGGCTGAGCCCTGATCCACCAATGATGTCTGCAGTCTTCACACTAAGATTTTATCAGAAAACATGCCTTTAGATGAAAAAAAAAATCACCACCAGTACTTCAGCCGTGGAAACACACACAGCTAAGCATCAGAGAGTTGCTATTTAAATAAAAGGCTCGTTGCCTGGATGACTCACAAGTATAGCTTTTCCAAAAGCCTAGCATTATTAATAAACACAGCCAACTGCACATATCTTCCTTGGAAATTAGGACAGTAACAGGAGGATTAAGGAACTGGATACAGAACATCTACTATGCTTGAGTCATGCTGAAAATTAATCACTCCCATATTTTTCTGCATTTAAAACCGATTTTATAAATACCATTGTATTTCTTCCCAGCAAGATTCAACATGTTTTAATTATTTCAAAAGCTGTACATGTAAAACTGCTATCTAGGTGTAAAATATAAATTGTTAGAACGATTTAAAACGTGCAGAATTTGGGGTAGCACTGTGGTATGTGAGGTAAAGCGACCACATGTGGTGCCGACATCCCACACGGGTGCAGGTTTGAGTCCCAAATACCCAGTTTTCATCCAGCTCATTACTAATGGATCTGGGAAAGCAGCAGCAGCAGACAGCCCAGTCCCAGCCACCATGACCATTTGGGAAGTGAGTCAGCAGACGGAAGCTCTCTGTCCAATGAGGTCTTTCAAGTACATAAGTGTTTAACAAAAATGCAAATTTCCTCAATTATACATGTTGAAAGATTAATACTTAGACATATTGGATTATTTTAATTCTAAATCTAGATTGAGGCTAAACTAAATCTTATTTCAACAGGAAACCTGGAAAATAATCCAGAAACAATTTTTTAATGGAATTGTATCTTTCATGTAAAAGCCACAGCACTAACGTAAACCATGTGCAGGAAGAGGTGTTTTCAGAGAAGTCCCAGTACCGCCATGTCCAGAATGCAGGGGCCGCTTGCACACTGGACGCCACAGCACTGCTGAGTAGAGGTGGTCCTTATACACGGCAGTTCTCAGCTGCCCCCCCTTTTTTTTTTTTTTTTGGATAGTATTTACTTACCTATTTTCAAGGTAGAATTACAGAAAGTGAAAGAAGGGAGAGAAGGGGGAACAGTGGATGAGAGGAAAAATCTCCCATTCGGTAATTCACTCCGTACACGGTTAAACAACGGAGACTGGGCAAGCAGCCTAAAAGTCCATCTGGAGTAGGTCCAGCTGGAGCAGGGCCCACGTGCTGGGGCCACTCTGTTGCACTCAAGTGTGTCAGCAGGAATTTGGACCAGAGGTAGAGCAGCTAGAATTCAAACTGGCACCCTTCTGGGACAACGGCATCACCAGTGGCAGCTGAACCCACAGCACCACAACACCAACTTGTAGATTTGGGTTTTTTTTAGTGCAACAGCTGCAGTTGAACTTCATCAAGCTACACCACCTTCTCACCAACCCTGAACTCTGTAAAAATCTCACTATACTCTGCAGGTTTCTGAGGAACAGCTACGTACTCCGTATGCTTTATGTCTATAATTTCAATGTATTGTATAATCAAGCAAAATAAAATAAGCAAATAATTGTAATGGTTCATACAATAAAACCATCTGAAAATTCTGAGTTTCGGGCCCAACATGGTAGCCTAGTGGCTAAGGTCCTCACCTTTCTTGTGTCCCATATGAGCTCTGGTTCTAACCCTGGGGGTCCCACTTGCCATCCAGCTCCCTGCCTGAGGCCTGGGAAAGCAGCTGAGGACGGCCCAAAGCCTTGGGACCCTGCACCTGTGTGGGAGACCCGGAAGAAGCTCTTGGCGCTGGTTTCTGGTCAGCTCAGCTCCGACCGTTGCAGCTATTTGGGGAGTGAACCAGTGGCAGAGGATCTTTGTTTTTCCTTCTCTCTCTAGATATGACTTTCCAATACAAATAAATAAATCTTAAAAAAAAAAAAAAAAAGGAAGAAAGAAAATCCTGAGTTTCACGCAACCGAGAAATTCTTCCACATCAAGAAAGCAAAGGTGGTAGACAGGCTGGGTGCAAAAGGCCCTGCTGGCACTGCCTGCCAAGCAACTCAGACCTTTCCCTTCTTCCAAGATACAATCATTCCAGACTTTGTAGCTAACACTTCCTCCAGCAGACACCAGGATACAGATGCAAGGATACCTCAGGAGGCCCTGACAACAGCAAAATATTCCTGCTTAATAAGTTCTTCTAGCTTTTACTGAGGTCAAACAAGTATGTTTATAATGCTACCTACGTAAAAACAGACACATACGCCCACAAAATCCTCACAGAAAACATGCCAAGCTTAAACGCAACATACAAACTCATCTGTATCAGCATTTTCCCAAAGTTGGACTTCTCCACACTTATTATTATATACTTCAACAAAAACCAAAGGAAAACATTAAAATTAAGTCCAATTCTGATGTACAACTGTACAAAGAAAATTATCAACTCTAAAAGCAATCAAGTTTCTAGACCTGTGACATCCTCTGAGGACAGTCACACACAAGGAAGACACCAGGAGGGTGGAACATCGTGGCTCAGCTACGTGGCTCCCAATTAACCGCCTGGAACCTGGAAGAACCAAGGGTATGGGCCACTGCCCACACATGGAGACCCAGCTGGACTTCCGGGCTCTGGGCTTCCATCTCGCTCAGCACTGGCTGCTGTGGGCATTTGTGAAGTGAATGAGAGAATGGATGATCTGTTATCAGTCTCTAACTTTCAAGTAAAATTAACGCTTTCATTTTTTGTAAATATAAAAAGATACAAAGACGCTTTCAGCAAAAACACTGACTCCGGGAAATTTTCCAAAATGAACACTTAAGGTTTTTTTTTTTCGCTAAATAATAATTCTAATAAGAAAAGACAGGAACACAGGCATTTTAAAACAAAATGAGGGCCCGGTGCGGTGGTGCAGTGGTTAAAGTCCTTGCCTTGCACACCCGGGATCCCATATGGGCGCCGGTTCTATTCCGGCAGCCCCACTTCCCATCCAGCTCCCTGCCTGTGGCCCAGGAAGGCAGTCGAGGACGGCCCAAAGCTTTGGGACCCTGCACCCGCATGGGAGACCTGGAAGAGGCTCCTGGCTTCGGATCGGCATAGCATCGGCCGTTGCGCTCACTTGGGAAGACCTTCCTCTCTGTCTCTCCTCTCTGTATATCTGCCTTTCCAATAAAAATAAAATAAATCTTTAAAAAAAAAAAAAGCAAAATGAAAACCTTAACACATACCAACCAAACACAATGTAGGAAATTTATCTATACCAAATTCAAACAAACTGCAAAAATTCCAATTAATCAAGCAAGAAAAAATTGGGACACTTGTATTAATAAAAATGTTTTGGAAGATGATTTTTTTTTTTAAATTCTTTATTTTTATTGGAAAGGCAGATCAGATTTGCAGAGAGGAGAGACAGAAAAGATCCTCTATCCAGTGGTTCACTCCCCAGACGAGCGCAACAGCCAGGGCTGAGCTAAGACGATCCAAAGCCAGGAGTCATGAGTTTCTTCTGAGTCTCTCACACGGGTGAAGAAGCCCGATGACTTGGGACATCTTCTGCTACCACTTTGCCAGGCACACTAGCAAGGAGCTGGATGGGAAGTGAGGCAGCCAGGACTTGAATGGGTTTCCATGAGATGCCAGCACAGAAGCCAGAAGTTTAACCTATTAAACCACAGCTCTGCCCCCCAGCTGGTGAATCCTGAAGCTGGGTGCACGAGAATTTATTATAATACTACCTCCACTATTGCACTTTTGGAAACTTCTACCTGTTCTTTTTTTAGAAGTTTAAGTTGGGGCCCGGCGCGGTGGCGCAAGTGGTTAAGTCCTCGCCTTGCACGCCCGGGATCCCATATGGGCGCCGGTTCTAATCCCGGCAGCCCCGCTTCCCTTCCAGCTCCCTGCCTGTGGCCTGGGAAAGCAGTCGAGGACGGCCCAAAGCTTTGGGACCCTGCACCCGCGTGGGAGACCCGGAAGAGGCTCCTGGCTTCGGATCGGCATAGTATCGGCCCGTTGCGGCTCACTTGGGGAGTGAATCATCGGACGGAAGATCTTCCTCTCTGTATATCCGCCTTTCCAATAAAAAATAATAAAAATAAATCTTTAAAAAAAAAAAAAAAAAAAAAAAGAAGTTTAAGTTGGCACAGATGTTATGACAGAATAAAATAGGTGCCATGTGCCAGGCCAGCATTTCATACTGGAGTTCTTACAGCTCTGCTTTTCAATCCATATTCTTGCTAAGGCTCATGGGAACACATTAGATGGCCCAAGTGCTTGGATCCCCACCACCCATACAGGAGAAACTGACAAACCTCCAGGCTTCAGCCTGGACCAGCTCCCAATGTTGTGGCCATCTGAATGAACCAGTAGATGAAAGATTCATCTCTCTCCTCTTCCTCACCACTGTCTTTCACATACTTTATTTAACTATTTATTTTTATTGCAAAGTCAGATATACAGAGAGGAGAGAGAGAAGGGAAGATCTTTTATCTAATGATTCATTCCCCAAGTGGCTCCAATGGCCAGAGCTAAGCCAATCCGAAGGCAGGAGCCAGGAAACTCCTCCGGGTCTCCCATGTGGGTGCAGGGTCCCAAGGCTTTGGCTGCTTTCCCAGGTCACAAGCAGGGAGCTGGACGAGAAGCAGGGCTGCCAGGATTAGAACTGGTGCCCACACAGTATTCCAATGTGTTCAACATGAGGACTTTAGCCAATAGGCTACGATGCTGGGCCCTCACATAGTACTTTTTAAAATATTTTTAAGGTGCTAGTGCTGTGGCATTCAACTTAACCCTCCACCTGCAGTGCTGGCATCCCATGTAGGTGCCAGTTTATGTCCCAGCTGCTCCATTTTCAATCCAGCTCTATGCTTATGGACTGGAAAAGCAGTGGAGGATAGCTCAGGTCCATGAGCACCTGTATCCACGTGGGGGACCTAGGGGAAGCTCTTGGCTCCTGGCTTCAGATTGGCTCAGCTCCAGCTATGTGTTCACTTGGGAGTGGGCCAGTGGATGGAAGACTGTGTGTGTGTGTGTGTGTGTGTGTGTGTGTGTGTCCCCCTCTGTATAAATCTGCCTTCCAAACAAAAATAAAATACATCTTTTTAAAAAAACTATTTTCCCAAATGGCAAACTGTTAAAATCAAGTGATGTGCTAATTCTTGCACTGTTTATTTTTTTTTAAGATCTATTTATTTTTATTGGAAATGCAGAGTTACAGAGAAGGAGAGACAGAACCACTGGCCCACACCCAAGAGCCAAGCCAAAGTAATCCAAAGCCAGGAGCTTCTTCTGGCTCTCTCACACAAGGGCAGCGTCCCAAAGCCATCCTGCACTGCTTGCCCAGGCCACAAGCACGGAGCTGAATGGGAAGTGGGGTAGCTGGGACATGAACCAGTGCCTGCCTGGGATCCTTGTGTATGCAAGGTGAAGATTCAGCTACTGAGCCATCGTACTGGGGCCTCATGCTTGCTTTCTCTATTTAACAAATTAGAAACAAGCTAAAAGATTTTGCTTGCAATAATTACAAACAGAGGGTATTCATAAAAATCTTTTTATAACATAAGCGTACGTTTTCAACAAATTATCCTACTGTCCACTTAAATCCTAGGGTGCACATCTGGCTGAATAGGTGTGACACCTGAGAGGCAGCAGGAGAGGGTTCAATTGCTTGCTCTCAGGTCCCCACAGAGAAGACCTAGTCTGAGTTCCTGGCTCCCAGTCTGGCACAGCCCAGCCCCGGATGTTGTATGCACTTGGGAAGTGAACCAGGACAAAAGCACTTGCTTGGCTTTTATTGTCTCTCTTCTCAATAAATAAGAGTGGGGAAGGAGGACCCTGACAGTCCTCAGTTCCACAAGGATAATTCTGTACAATTTGCATGCGTGCCAACCCTAACACAAACCAGAAGTCCTACGGATGAAGCTGCATCCTCCAGACAGCAGAAAGTCAGCATCATCCAGAGGAACCATTTCTAGATTAATCCTACTAACGACTACAATCTATCAATGTAATTTAATGTAATTTAAACTCCTGCCTACATCAAGTATGAAAAGATTTTTTTTTCAGTGACTTCTAATCAGTGAAACTGTACAAGAACACGAAATACATTTTCACTGTTCCTTCCTAACAAACAAGGCAGCTGAACAAGAAGAATACTGTTTCGGGCCAGGCGCGGTGGCCCAATGGCTAAAGTCCTTGCTTTGAGCATTGGCTCTGGTCCCAGCAGCTCCACTTTCCATCCAGCTCCCTGCTTGTGGCCTGGGAAAAGCAGTCAAGGACAGCCCAAAGCCTTGGGATCCTGCACCTGTGTTGGAGACCTGGAGGAGGTTCCTGGCTCCTGGCTTTGGATAGGCTCAGCTCCAGCCGTTGTAGTCACTTGGGGAGTGAACCATCGGACAGAAGATCTTTCTCTCTGTCTCCCCTCCTCTCAGTATATCTGACTTTGCAATAAAAATAAATAAATCTTAGAGGGGAAAAAAAAACACTGCTGCTTCACAAGTCAGGAAAACATCCCAAAGAGATTTTGTTAACCAAAATGTCAGCAAGTTGGGCTCAGATTCCACCTTCCATGTCCCAACATCCATGCTCAGTCCACCTTTATTTCAGATGCTTATTACTTGGCTTCCGTGACAGAAAGAACCACCTAAACCGTCATGAAAAGTGTACTTCTAACAGCATCCATCCTACTTCCTGATGGAAACACCAGAAATCACCTCATCCATATTTACACTTCACAAGGAAGGCCAAAGGAGGTCACATCAACACAGGGTGCAAGCATTCTTCCAGAAATTCATGGAAGATGGAATTTAAAGTGTGGTGCTTTCAGGGCCCATCTTTTTTGCATAATGCAAAAGGATGTGTTATAAAAAAAAGTTATGTGTGCATTTTTAAAAACTGTGTACCAAGACAAATTCATACTTTTAATTCCAGTTTTCTGCAAACTTCATTAAGTAACCACAGATCGTTTCAAGACACGCACACACACACAGCCTCCTACACCAGCTTAGATGAAACATGATGAAGACAAATAACCATGCTGACAACGAAAGCTCCAACACACGTGTTTCAAGGCATTCCCCGCTTCTGCTGCAAAGTCATTTCAAAGGCTCCACATGCTTGTAATTGTTTGGCAGCATTTGGTTTTTACTTAAGTAAGTTTATAAGACCTAATTGAGGCATACTGTTTTTTCCTTTAAAACTTTAGTAAGTGTGTCACACTTCTAATTAGATTACAAGTTGAGAAATGATGATAAATGTATTTGAAAAGCAGAGATACAGAGAGGGAAAGACTGAAATCTTCTATCCACTGGTTCACTCCCCAAAAGCTGCAACAGCCAAGTATAGGCCAGGACAAAGCCAGAGGCTTCATGCAGGTCTCTCATGTGGGCACACGAACTTAAAAGTAATTGACCGGGCCTGGCGCGGTGGCGCAAGTGGTTAAGGTCCTCGCCTTGCACGCCGGGATCCCATATGGGCGCCGGTTCTATCCCAGAGGCCCCGCTTCCCTTCCAGCTCCCTGCCTGTGGCCCGGGAAAGCAGTCAAGGACTGCCCAAAGCTTTGGGACCCTGCACCTGCGTGGGAGACCCGGAAGAGTCTCCTGGCTTTGGATCGGCATAGCATCGGCCATTGCGCTCACTTGGGGAGTGAATCATCGGACGGCAGACCTTCCTCTCTGTCTCTCCTCTCTGTATATCTGCCTTTCCAATAAAAAAAATAATAAAAATAAATCTTAAAAAAAAAAAAAGTAATTGGACCATCTTCCACTGCTTTCCCATACACATTAGCAGAGAACTGGATCATAATTGGAGCAGCCAAGACTTGAATCAACACCCACATGGAATGCCAATGTTGCAGCTGGCAGCTTAATTCACTATGCCACAATACAGACCTTATAACAGACTCCTAATAGCCGACACAGGGAAAGCTACTTAATTAACTCAAAGATCTAGTTGCTGGAAAATGCAATGGTTCTACTTTCCACCATCAGATTTAAGAAAATGTTAAATAATATCCAATTGGGTTCAACTGCAATGGTGACATGCTGGGACACTAGTGCTGGGCACAGAGGTTTAAGCCAGCTCCAGCTGTGGCAGCTCCACTTCCAACCAAGCTCCCTGCTGATGCACTGAAAAAGCAGCTGAGGATGGTCCAAGTGCTTGGGATCCTACATCCATTTTGGAGACCTGGATGGAGTTCCTGGCCCAGAAGAAGCAGATGTGGCCAATTAGGGAGTGAACCAGTGGAACGGAAGTTCTCTCTATATTTGATTGGAAAGGCTAAGTTACATAATCAATTAAGCTATGCTTGCTGTCATGATAACCTACAGCATGTTGCCTTCCTCATAACTAATGTGTTAACAGGCAAAAATGCACTGCCCAGGCCTTTTAAAGACCCCCAGACCTATACAAGACAACAGTGTTTGCAAGTTGAAAACTCCCAGCCTCTTTCTGTGTCTACTTATGTCACTGGGCAAATGCTGAACAGCAGTAATGACCCAGGAGGAGGAAGTGATGAGCACCAAGCATCCAGCACCCCATGTACAACACTCTCCCTCCACAGTGCCCAGGACACATCCACCTGCCCTCGGGCCTCCTCCAGAGCACAGGACTGAGAATTTACAACTCTTTCTGTCCAACTGTAGAGAGTTTCTGAGAGCTTTACAATTTAGGGGGGAAAAAAGCCATCATAAACTAACTCTGTCATTAACGCTCTGGACAGGGCATTAAACTTTAGTGGCCTGGGCTTTAGATTTTCACAGCCTGTAAAAATGTTGAAATAAGCGTTTTGCAAATGCATGAGCTGTACAAACATACGGAAAGGCCAGAAGCTTTAATCCATTCTCCAACAAACCACAAGGGCTACCAGGACAGGGGAACACAACCAGGATTCGGTGACCCTCACCACCAGCCATCCCGTCCACCTGCCCAGCCACCTTTATTTTCACTCAGTTCAGCGGCTGCAGAAGCATCTCAACCTAAAACTTCCCATCCCCTACTGCTCACATTTGCACATCACCTGTTTCCTGACTGAACTTGAAGTCAGTGTGGAGTACCACATCGGAGGCGTGTGGAATCCTAAACCCTTCTCCAGAGACGCATCTGCTGAGGGACATCATTTTCACAGTCAGTCACCTCTATGTTTAGAACCTTAGTTATTCTGAGAACAGGAAAGGCTTTAAATACACAAAAGTGATAAATCAAGCAGCCGCAAGAGTCCACGAACAGAGGCAGCAACAGGAGAAGTATTCTACATACTCCCTGCTCCACCTTTCCAAGCAGCATCAACAGCACCAGCCAGATGCACACACCTCCAGTGAGTCACACTTCTTCCAACTCTGCAGGTTACAAACCCAGAGACATGCCCTACCCACTCAGTCCACAGACTCACCTGGCCAGGCACTGTAACAGCAAATTTTGACAATAGAAATGCTAAAGCTCTATTATTCACATAAATTCGCTTTAATTGAAATGTTGATTTTTCTCCTCTGAATTGTAAGCTAATAGTTTTCTATCCCCTTAGCACCTGGGCAATCTGAGCTCAGTTGGCAGAACTTAACATGAAAGGCAAGAAAGAAGAAAAACTTAAAATACCGAGAACTCTTTAAAATGCAACCCCAGCTTACAGATTTATTATCACCTACTGTGTCCTAAATTTCACTTTAGTTTGGGAATATAGAATATTTTCATTTTTAGAACAACAAGAAATAATATATGAATACATTCAGAATTTGATGAGACCAACATCCAGATTTCAGGGAGCTGTAATGCTTCACATCTAAAAATTCAAATGTCCAATGAAGATATTGTTATTTTATTAAAATACCACATTTAGAAATTTAAAGTAACAGTAGGTAAGCCAAATAAAATTTGTCATAAAATCATGTAAGTAGAATCCATTTTTTTTCAAAAAAAAAATGGAAGCAATTTAAAAAATTAAATAGTTATGCTAAAACGTTTAACAAAAATAAGTTTTAATAAGTATTAACATGTAAATCTAAAAGGACCAAAAGAAAAGTGTGTCAAATCAATATAGTTAAATAGTATAGTGATTTTTAAAAATGAGCCTACTGCAGCTCAAATTACAACAGCTAAGATAATAATCAACCCAGATCTTTATAAGTTGATGATGGGATAAAGAAAATGTGGTATAAATACACTATGGAGGGCCTGGCATGGAAGCCTATTGGCTAAAGTCCTCATCTTGCAGGTGCCAGGATCCTATATGGCTGCCAGTTCATGTCCTGGCTGCTCCATTTCCCATCCAGCTCCCTGCTTGAGTCCTGGGACAGCAGTTGAAGATGGCCCAAAGCCTGGGGACCCTGCACCCATGTAGGAAACCTGGAGGAAGCTCCTGGCTCCTGGCTTCAGATGGGCTCAGCTCCAGTTGAGGTCACTTGGGAAGTGAGCCAGTGGATGGAAGAACTTTTTCTATGTAAATGTGACTTTTCAATAAAAAATATTTTTAAAATATACACTATGGAATACTATTCAGACAAAACAAAAAGAAATCCTGTCTCTTGCAACAGCAGCCTAAAAAGGGATGCATCTGCAAAGCAGTAAGCTTAGCTGGATAAGTCAGTCTCAACAAGACAAGTACCCTGTGCTTTCCCTGCTGAGCGGCGGCTAACAGAGAACACGGCTAAGGGCAGGCATGAAACGGTCGCTTTGGGATACGACTGTCGCTTCAGCCTGTATTTACACTCCAGCAGCACTGTGGTCTTGTCGTTGTGTTATTTTCTTACTTGTTGAATAGGATTAGTGACAAATACAGAGTGGATTAACATGAGGTGCGTGCACATACTGTTGGAGAGAGGGAAGACAGGCTCAGGAGTCGGGAGCGGGGAGCAAGGTGTGACTGCACCTACAAACACTCCAAATCTCTTCTCCTTGTGCTAATTGAAAAATAAATAAATAAAAGCTTGGGGCAAGCAACCAGGCATTGCAGTGCTATATCTGCTTGTGGCATTGACATCCCACGTGGGTGCAAGCTAGAGTTCGATCCAGCTCCCTGCTATTAGCCTGGGCAACCACTGGAGGGATGGCCCAGGTGCACAGGACCCTAACACCTATATGGGAGACCTGGAAGAGGCTCTTGGCTTTGAACCCGTGCAATTCCAGCCACTGCAGTCATTTGGGGAGTAAATCAGCAGATGGAAGCTCTCTCGTTACTCTGCCTTTTAAAGTTAAACCATTTTAAAGCCTAACGTTTAAAGATATACATCTAATATAATCTACATTAGGTTACTAACTAGAATTCCATTATAACACTTAATTACAAATAATTATATAGCCTTGAGCTATTAAAAAAATCCCTACATTTAGACTCAGCTGGACCAAAAAACTTAGACATTTTAGAATGCCATGTAGAACAACAGCAGAATCTATTTTTTAAGATTTATTTCATTTTGGGCCTGGTGCGGTAGCCTAGTGGCTAAAGTCCTCGCCTTGAATGAGTTAGGATCCCATATGGGCGGGCGGTGGTTCTAATCCCAGCGGTCCAGCTTCCCATCTGGCTTCCTGCTTGTGGCCTGGAGAGGCAGCTGAGGATGACCCAAACCTTTGGGACCCTGCACCCGCGTGGGAGACCTGGAAGAGGTTCTGGGCTCCTGGCTTTGGACTGGCTCAACTCCAGCCATTGTGGCCGCTTGGGGAGTGAATCAATGCACAGAAGATTTACCTCTCTGTACAAGACTTGCCAATAAAAATAAAATAGATCTTAAAAAAAAAAAAAACACGAAAACTAGACATGACCACTGAGTAAATTTCAGTTCATATACTGTGTTATGCACATGTATTTAAAAGAATTGCTGTGAAGTTTTCAGAGGTTTCGGGGTGGAAGTAGCTTTTTAATAACGTTTTCCATTGAGCAATGGACATTTACTTCTTTCGTAACTGATGAGGATAAACCACATGATAGCACTTTCTGAAAAATAGAATCATTTTTAACAAGCATTAACACTGAACCTGCAGTATTCCTATCCTACTAATTGCAGGACTGTCGGACAGGTGATAATCCATTATCAACCCACATGAGGAAATATACACTAAGACCCTAATCTTTAAAATTGTTTGTTAAACAAAAACAGAACAGTGGCCTAGAGGCTGAAGTTCTCAACTTGAACGCAACGGGATCCCATATGGATGCCGGTTCTAATCCCGGCAGCTCCACTTCCCATCCAGCTCCCTGCTTGTGCCCTAGGGAAGCAGTCGAGGACAGCCCAAAGCCTTGGGACCCTGTACCTGTGTGGGGGACCTGGAAGAGGCTCCTGGCTCCTGACTTTGGATTGGCTCAGCACCAGCAGTTGTGGTCACTTGGGGAGTGAATCATCAGACGGAAGTTCTACCTCTCTGTCTCTCCTCCTCTCTGTTTATATCTGACTTTGCAATAAAAATAAATAAATCTTTAAAACAAACAAAAACAGAACTTAAGACAGAGTGTGAACAAGACTGCAAATACCATGCGAGGAATTGTCATATCCCCTTCTTCATGCCATTTCGTGAGGTAACCACCAACGGCATTCATATCACATAAAACAAAACCAGTAGCGTACAGCACTAATATTTTTTCCTAAAAAGCAGGCATTCTAAAAAGTCCAGACACACATAAAATCCTTCCAAAGGAAATGTCACAGTGTCACACATTTGCAGAAGAGGATCATTTTAGTCACTTTTATGTTTTAAATTTTTGCCTTGTCAACTATTTATTTTAAAATTTTTCCAGCCATCTTAATTTTTTTTTTAACAGTCTGACTTGCATAAGTGCTTTTGCTTCCTGCAGCACTAAGGTAAGTAGATCCAGGCTTGTTTCCTCATTCACCAGGAGACCTCAGGTAGGACCAGAGCAGAAACGCGTCAGCACGCTTTGCCGATTCCACTGAAGAAACGCACGACACATTTCATTGACGCTACACTGACTCTATCAACAGTGCATCCAAATTCAACAGGCTGGGGGAGAAATCCATCATCATGACTAAAATACAGAATGGTATACAACAAAAATCCAGCACAGGAACAATTACTGCAAGTGACAGACACCATGCAGAGCGGTGATTATGTCTCCAAGTACAGAACGCAGTGCCCGAATGCAACACAGTACGCCAACTTACACGAACAGCGACCAGCTATGCTCCAGCTTTAGGAGTTAAATACATTCGACTGATTGTGTGTAGGCAATAACACAAAGCCGCTCACAGAAGGGCCAGCACAAGCAGAAGCCCCCTGCCTGCTGTGGGTCTCGGATTCTTGCCAGGTTCCCACCCACACTGAATCACCACCTTCCACAGACCACCACGCCAAAACACCTCTTAAACACTGACAGTCTGAGCCACAAAATGATAATAACACGGTAGCATCTATGAAATCAGAATCCATGAGTCCACATCAACCTAAGTTAGTAGGGGAGAAAGAAAAAGAAATCCAACTTAGGCAGGTAGCAGAAATACACAGAAGGAGAAAGTCGTCATCTCACAGCCAGGGCCGATGACTGGCGTGGTAGCTAAGATCCTCTCGGGATACTCTCATGCCTCGGCAGGCTGCAGTCCCACCTCCACGTTCAAGTCCAACATCCCATGAACGTGCACATTCACATGAAAGAGAAAAGTCAAAGTAGTTGGGTTCTTGCCACTGGTGTGGGAGATAAGAATCCCTGGGGAGTAAACCACCAAGTGGAAAAATCTGTCTCTCTCTCTACCTCTCAAATAAAGTTAAAATATTTTTTAATGTAAAGGCTTGGCAGGGTAGCCTAGTGGCTAAAGTCCTCGCCTTGCATGCACTGGGATCCCATATGGGCGCCGGTTCGTACCCTGGATACTCCACTTCCCTTCCAGCTCCCCGCCTGTGCCCTGGGAAAACAGCCCCGGATGGCCCAAAGCCTTGGGACCCTGCACCCACGTGGCAGACCCAGAAGTTTCTAGCTCCAGATCAGATTGGCTCTAGCCGTTGTGGCCCTTTGGGGAGTAAACCAGCAGATGGAAGATCTGTCTCTCTGGAAACCTCACTTCGCAATAAAAAGAAATAAAATTTAAAGTACATATATTTTTGAATTTTAAAAAATAATTACCAATAGAAGCTGAACTTATAATATTATGCGAAACACTACTTCAAAACATCTTGACCCGAGGTTACCACTGCAAAGGGGAACTGTGTGTTTGCCCTGGAGGAGTCTGGCAGACACCATGTTACCAAAGCTACTGTCACTAATGGTTCCCCCTCATGCTGGCAGCCACGGCGCACAGGGGCCAACAGTGCTCCTGGCGTATCCCATCCAAAACAATGTGGTGCTAAGCAGGGCCACACTAGACAAACCCATGCTGGACATTCCACCAAGGAACTAACTCATCCTCCAAACATGAGGATCACCAAAGACAAACACGCAAACAACTGTCCCAGATCAAGATGTACCAGGAGACAAAAGTGCATGCAGTATGAACAGCTGGATCCAGGCCCAAAAGGGGGCACAGCAGCAGGACACCTGGCAGAGCCTGAACAACACTTCTAGTAGAACACCTCTGTATCAGTGTTCATTCTGTTTATGTTGGTAACTGGCCTGTGTCCATGCTCGAGAATGACCTTGTTTGTAGGAAATGAAAGCTGAAATATTTACAGGTATGAGGTAGTGTGTATGTGCCATCTTCTCTCAAAGGTCCCACAAAAATTGAAAGTACAGTTAAACTTTAACATTTGCAGAAACTGAATGACGGGTACACGGACGACTTACACCGCATCTGTAATTTTCCAGGAAACTGAAATTAAGTTTCAAGCCCTCCCTTTAATGTACTGTCCCTATAATCTTCCTATGTGTATATGCACGTGGGTATGGTTTATTTGAAAGGCACAGTTACAGAGTGAGGGGGAGACACACTGAGAAAGATCTTCCAGTAGCAAGTTCACTCTCTAAGTGGCCAAAATAGCAAGAGCTGAGCTAGGCTCAAGGCAGGAGCTTCATCTGGGTCTCCCATGTGGACGCAGAGGCCCAAGCACTTGAACCATCTTCCACTGCTTTCCCACATGCATTATCAGCAGGCAGCTGGATCAGAAGTAGAGCAGCCAGGATTTGAACTGCAATTCATACTGCGTGCCAGCATTGCAGGTAGCAGCTTAATTCACTGTGCCACAATGTTGGAGCAGGAAATGGCAAGCCACAAAAGGCCCACAAAATCATTTGATCTGGCCCTGTCCCAAGGCAACCACAGGCCTAATTCAAAACTCAGTAAATCTGCAGCAGGCTATTTTTTCAGTTAGTAACTTTGTGTGGCCAGGGAATGATGGTAAAAGAATCTGAAAGGCCCTGAGGGGACAGAAGACCCAGAAAGCTGCGCATGCTCAGTCTCTACTTCCTCGCCATAGATCCATACTTTCAAACACAGCACTTGAGGTTCCAGCCCCAGCATCCCAGGTGGCTCCCTCCCTCATCCCCATGTTCCTCCATCTACTGTCCACCAACTGTGCTATCTCCTTGTGTCACATCAGAACTCACGATCGATGCCCTCAGCCCCTGAACTTCCCACAACCTTGCTGAGCATGGCCAGTCTAAGGTTCAACCTGCCCAGCGCTTCAGCCACACAGGACTGTGGCAGCCTTGGTTCCTCTCGACCCCCTCCCTCACTGCAGTCAGCCTCTTCCTACCGCTTCTGCGAAGGATTCCAATTTTTTGTTGTTACTACACATTTACAACTGTCTGCTAACGTGCACCCCCGCCAATGTCACCCCACACTCCATGGACTGCTCCCAATGGAGCAGCCCTAGTGCTCTGGTTCAGACTTCTATGAGAAACCTACCCATCACTTCTCCTCATAGGAGCCTGCGGGTTGCCCTCCCACCTGGCAGGGTTCCATAAGCTTGTCTCCCACAGCAGCCTCTGCTCTAGCCCCGAGACACCCTGACCTCCTGGAAAAGCCATAGCACACCCTGAGTGCAGCCCACCTGGCCTGGCCATCTCCCTCTGCCCAGGTTGTACCTCCCCTGGGCATTGCACCTGCTTCATGTCTCCGTTCACACGGAGCACCTTCCGTTCAGCACCTTGCCGAAAGGCCTTCTCAGACATTCCAAACAGCAGCCGAAGCCAACGGTCTTTACCAGCAGTCCCCAGAACTCTTGACTTTTCACTACAGCCTTTGACAGACCTCATATTTTTTTCCCTCCACCACTTCTCTCTAGTCAGTGCCATGAAACTGCAGTAAAACCTAAGGGCCAGCACTATGGCGCAGTGGGTTAATCAGATATCCGCAATGTTCCACTTCCCATGCCAGGAAGGATGCACTTACCATTCAGCTTCCTGCTAATGTGCCTGGGAGGGTCGCAGATGACGGCCCAAGTACTTGTGCTCAATCACCTAAACAGAAGACCTGGATGGAGTCAAGGCCTCCTGAACTCAGCCTGGCCCAGATCCCTGGCTGTTGTAACTATAGGGGGACTGAAGCAGCAACTGGCTGTGTTCCCAACCTTTCAAATAAATAATTTTCAAAAAAACAGAATGTAATGTGAGCCACAAACGAAGAGCTACATCCATATTAAAGCTTCTACTGGCCACACTGGGGGTGGGGGGAGGGTAGGGAGGGAAAGGCAAAATTCACATATCTATTATTGAGAAACTGCATATTCCATTAAATTAGGCCTTTAAAACCTGGTGGGTATTTTATATTTACACCTCATCTCAGTCACACAACAGGAACACACGGACAGCAATCACCCTTTTCTGACCCTAGGCTTCATGAGGGCAGGATTTCTGTCTTCTGTTCGCTGCTGTCTTCCTAGTACCTAAAGCAGCACTGAGCATGGAACAGGCACACAACAACTTGTTGAATGAGTCACTTAAAATCCACTCCAATTTCAGCAAAACTACCCTCTGAAAAAGAAATGGCAGTTGGGACTGGGGCAATGGCTCCCACTTGGCTAACCCTCTGCTTGCAAGTGCCAACATCCCATATGGTCGTCGGTTCGGTACCAGCTGCTCCACTTCCTATCCACCTCCGTTTGTGGCATGGGAAAGCAGCAGAGGATGGTCCAAAGCCTTAGGATGCTGCAGCCACATGGGAGACTCAGCTCATGACTTTGGATCAGCTCAGCTCCAGTTGTAGCCATCTGCAGAGTGAACCAGCAGATGGTAGCTCCATCTCTCCTTCTCTCTGTAAATCTGCCTTTCCAAGAAAAAAAAAAAAAAGTAAAAAAATGAAAAGAAATGGTGTCAGGCTACCAAACTTTCTCATACCAGAAAGCATACAGAATGGGGGAAAGGCATCATTCTATTATAATTCCTAAAGGGAAAAAAGAAAAAAAAAAAAAAAAAGTTTTGTCTAAGCAGAATACCTGCCCATCGACAGGAACAACTTTACCAGCTACCTTCTCAGTCCACTGCCACAAGGTTTCACTGATTCAAGCTGGAACTGCCTTTCTGGGAGCCAAATCTGAGCACAGCGACACAGCTGAGCCAGAAACCTGCAGCCATGGCTGGGCAACTGCCTGTGGACTGGGCAGGCCTGTCTGCGTTTACACAGAGTTGGCTTCAACTCGTAACCACACCCTGAGCGACACTTGTGCAAAACCAAAGCTGATCACCAGAGTTCTGAAGGCTTAAGGAGCCATCTCAAACTCTGTTAGCACAAATGGGAGTAGCCTGAAAGGGCAAACCAGAGAATTCTTCATACCAACAGCCAGATACTGTCTTCTAAGCCCCAGCCAAACTCCATGCAGGGGCCAGGGGTCAAAACGGAACAAATACTTGGGGAGGATGAGGGGTCAAGGGTCCAGGAACCAGAGCACTGAGTAAACTCACCAGCGAGCTGTACGTACCACTCCTGCTCACATTGTTTTCCAGCAACCAGAGAAATAAACTATTCTAAAAATGTGAAATGGACAAAAATCCTAGTCACCTCTAACAGTGAACCAGGGCCAAGGAAAGCTGACTGCCACGCCAAAGGCCCTGAGAGTCTAAATTCAACATTTAGGGAAAACAAAAAGCATTGAGGGATGGGCTACATTGCACAGCAGTTAAGCCACCTGAGATGCCACCACATCCTGTATCTGACCACATCACATAGTACCAAGGTGCCTAGGATTAAGTCCCATCTCTGCTTGGGTCCAGCTTCCCACTGATGCATACCCTGGAGACAGCAGCTCATGGCTCAAGTCCTTGGGTTTCTGCCACCCATACAGAGAGCCAGATTGCAGTTATTCATTCCGGCCTGGCTCAGGCCTGGTCCAGTCCCAGCCACTGAAAGTGTTTGTGGAGAGTAAAACAACAGATCAAAGACATCGGCAGCACCCATCTCTGTCACCCAAATCTTTCAGGTAGGTACTTAACACACCTCCACACTCAACCAGAGGGTCAGCCCTAGTTAGGGTTAACTTTGGTTTGACAGCGACACAGCTGATTTTGCTCACGTATTTTTAAAAGATATTTTTCTTGGAAAGTTATTTTTGTTTATTTTTACTGGAAAGTCAGATTTACAGAGAAGAGAGACAGAAAGATCTTCCATCTGCTGATTCACCAAGTGGCCACCTACAGCCAGAGCTGAGCCTATCTGAAGCCAGGAGCCTCTTCTCGTCTCCCAGGTGGGTACAGGGTCCCAAGGCTTTGGGCCATCCTTTACTGCTTTCCCAGGCCACAAGCAGGGAGCTGAATAAAAGTTAAGGAGCCAGGACATGGACCAGTGCCCATATGGGATCCTGGACCCTGGAGGTGGAGGATTAGCCAATTTAGACATCGCAGCAGGCTCTGTACATTTGTTTAAACACTTCTTAGTTCTTCGTTCTAAATATTTTCTCTCATGCACCAAGATATTTTCTCTTTGTGTTGAGTTTTGTTTTGTTTGTGAAGAAGACAAACTGACTTGTGTAAAACTCCCTACAAGGCTCACACACCAGGGAGTTGCACACAATCCCACTTGTTCTTGCCATCTGTCGTGTTATGACATAAATACATACAAGGAGTATCTGACCCAAATAATTTCAACAAGAGCATTAGCACAGAGCAGCAATCCTCCCGGCACACGGCCAGGAAAACCAAGTTCATTGCCCTCCATCTTCAGGGTAACACTGATGTTAGCTACTTTTTTTACTGAGTCATTATTCACACTGAAGGGCTGGCCCTCAATACTTATCAAAAGGCTACACACTGTACTAGTACTCACTTTATTCTTCATACTCATTGTTACTAGAAAGGCAAACTCCAGAAAAAAGGAGACATAGAAAGACACGCCATCTGCTGATTCAGCTGCCACAACAGCCAGAGCCAATGCTGAGGCGATCCAAAGCCTGAAGCCAGAAGCCAGGAGCCTCCTCGAGGTCTCCCATGTTGGGCCATCCTCCACTGCCCTATTAGGCCATAAGTAGGGAACTAGGTGGGAAGTGGAGCAGCAGGGACACAAACAGGTGCCCACATGGGATCCTGGGACACACAAAGCAAGGATTCAGTCGCTGGGCCACTGTACCAGGCCCCCAAAATACGCAAGTTTTTTTTTTTTTTTTTTTTTTTTTTATGATGCCCTTGAAGGAAATGAGTGTGTGGCCTTGTAGCTATGCTACCCATGAGGACACCTGGACCGCATATGGGAGGACCTGGGTTCATGTCCCAGCTCTGTTCCCAGTTCCAACTTCCTGTGGATGCAGACCCTGGCAGGCAGCGGTGATGGCTCAAGTAGTGAGGTCTTTGCCACTCAAGAGGAAGATACAGAATTCCCAACTCCTAACTTCTGTCTGCCCCAGCCACAGACATGGCAGGCAGCTGCAGAGTAAATCAGAAAATAGGTATATCTGGGTTTGTCTTACAAGAGGGAGGATGGACAGGAGAAGGGGAAAAAGGGAGAGGAGAGGAATGTTGTTTTTTTTCATAGAATTCGGTCTATAGAAGCAGCACCATGGCACAGTGGGCTAAGCTTCCACCTGGGGCACTGTCATCCCACATGGGCACCGGTTTGAGTCCTGGCTGCTCCACTTCCCATTCAGTTCCCTGCGTATGACCTGGGAAAGCAGAAGATGGCTCAGGTCCTTGGGCCCCTGCACCCAAATGGGAGACCCAGAGGATACTCCTGTTTCCAGGCTTTAGATTGGCTCAGTTTCAGCCATTTCAGACATCTGAGGGGAGAACCAGCAGACAGATTTCTCTCACTCCGTCTCTCCTCTCTGTACAACTCTTCTTTTCAAATATTAAAAAAAAAAAAAAAAAAATCTTTGAAGCCTGTGCCATGGCTTAACAAGTTAATCTAATCCTCTGCCTGAAAGTCCTTCATGTCCTGGCTGCTCCACTTCCCATCCAGCTCCCTTCTTATGGAACGGGAGAGCATCAAAGGACAGCCCAAAGCCTTGGGATTCTTCACCCACATGGGAGACCTGGAAGAAATTCCTGCTCTGGATCGGCTCAGATCTGACTGCTGCAGCCATTTGGGGAGTGAACCAGCAGATGGAAGACCTTCTCTGTCCTCTTTCTGTAAAAATCTGCCTTTCAAGTAAAAAATAGGTCTTAAAATACATAAATTTTTTAAAAAATGTATAAATCACAATGAATCTGATAAATATCAGAAACCAAAATAAAAAACACAAAATTATGGAGGCTGGCATGGCATTTAGAATAGAAAATCTCTACCTCTCCTTTTGGAATTCAATCTTTCCAATAAAATAAATATTTTTAAAAATAGATGACAACAGGGCCTGGCGCAGTAGCTAAGTAGCTAAAGTCCTCGCTTTTCATATGCTAGGAGCCTATATGGGCACTAGGATCCCATGTGGGTCTTGGTTTGTGTCCCGGCTGCTCCATTTCCCTTCCAGCTCCCTGCTTGTGGCCTAGGAAAGCAGTAAAGGTTGGCCCAAAGTCTTGGGACCTGCACTACATGGGAGACCCAGGAGAAGCTCCTGGCTCCTGGCTTTGAACCAGCTCAGCTCCAGCTGTTGTGACCACTTGGGGAACGAATCAGTAGACAGAAGATGATCTTTCTGTCTCTCCTTCTCTCTGCAAATTTGCCTTTCAATAAAAATAAATAACAATGTTTAAAAGTAGATGAATATATGAGCTAGGAAGGAAGGTCTCACTCTGTGCCTTTTCCTAACACTTCCCCTCTTCCTCCAGCAGCCAGGCATGGCGCCACAGTAAGTTAAGTTGCCACATGTGATATTTACATCCCATATTGAAGAAGTGCTGGTTTAAGTCCTGGCTACTTAACTTCCAATCTGTTCTCTTGCTAATGTGTCTGGGAAAGAACAAAAGTTGGCTCATATAGTTTAGGCTCTGTCATTCACACAGGAGACCAGGCTGGGGCTTCAGGTGCTGGTCTGGCCCAGCCCTGGCTATTGCAGCCAAGGTGGAAAGAATCAGGAGACACAAGATCTGTCACTCTGCCTTTCAAATAAATAAATCATTTCATTTTAAAAGCGCATAATAGACCATTTTGGAGGCCCCTGGTCTTTCACTCAAAATCCAAAGTTTTATTCAAGAACCTCTTGAGTATTAATCAAAAATCTCCTACTAGCACCGCCACTCCCCACTCTGCAGCCGGTAACCTTCCAGACATGTGCATCCTGAAGTTTTCCCTCAAATATCTGCTTTGCAAAATATCCCAGAACTTTTTCCATCTGTTCTCCCCCTGCCAATTCAGGAGTCTGTATTGGTCCTTACAAACACTATAAACACACCGCAGTATTCCTGGATAGAATGATACACTTTCTGCTTTTAGATGTATTCATTTGAAATGCAAAATGAGAGAGATCTTTTACACAATGAATTATTCCCTCAAACGCTACCTACAGCAGGCACTAGATCAGGCCAAAAGCAGAAACTGTAGCTGAGTCTCCCAGATGGGAGACTGAAAGTCAAGCATTTGAGCCATCTTCTGCTGCTTTCCCTGAACGTTATAGGGACACACAAAGGAAAGCCTAATTGTCAAGACTGCAATATTCCTCTTGGATATGGAATATAGGTACCACAACCAACAACATGCACTCCCAGTGCATTTACTCACTCTCTCTCTCTCTCTCTCTCTCTCACACACACACACAGTTTTTGACAAGCAAGTCACAGAGAGAGACAATCTTCCATCTTCTAGCTCACTCCCCAAATGACTAGAATGGGGAACTAGACCAGCCCAAGCACAGAAGCCAGGAGATTCTTCCAGATCTCCTATGTGAGTGTAAGGAATTAAGGACTTGGGCCCTCCTCCACTGCTTTCCCAAGTGCATGAGCAGGGAGCTGGAGCACAACTGGAGCAGCTGGGACATGAACTCGCACCCACTTGGGATGCTGGCACTGCGGACAGCAGCTTCACCTGCTACACCACAGCACTGACCCAGTACATTTCTTCTGACAGATGAATAATTTATGCCAAATCTTTAAATCATTAAATACTGGGGGGGAGGGTCTTCTGCAGCTATTCCTTTCTAATTTCCTAAGATATTATCACTTCAAACTGCTTACAATTTGTTGAACATAAAGTTTGTTTTCAGCAAAAGGAAAAAAAGGACCTCCAGGGGGGTCCTCTTTTAAAATTTTACACAAGGGCAAGGCACGATAGCCTAGTGGTTAAAAGTCCTCGCCTTGAATGCCCGGGATCCCATATGGGCGCCAGTTCTAATCCCGGCAGCCCCGCTTCCCATCCAGCTCCCTGCTTGTGGCCTGGGAAAGCAGTTGAGGCCCTGCACCTACGTGGGAGACTTGGAAGAGCTCCAAGAGCTCCTGGATCCTGGCTTCGGATCAGTGCAGCACCAGTTGCTGCGGCCACTTGGGGAGTGAACCATCAAATGGAAGATGTTTCTCCTTCTCTCCTCTTCTCTCTATATATGTATCTGACTTTGCAATAAAAATAAATAAATCTTACAAAATCAAACCTGGATCTTTCTTCTTATCTAGATTGAGCTGTCCTCATCTGCCCCTCTTATGCAATGTCCATTTGTTCCACTGTCTAACTCTCTGAAATCAGTGGTTCTTTAATTCCTCATGTATTGCTCTCAAGATCACTTCCTAACTAAACCCATTTTAGGGATTTTAAGACAAACAAATGTAAAGTAATTCTGAATTTCTGATTTTATGAATTTCTGAATTCACTCACGGCTGAAAAGCTGTGAACCTCGCCTGTGTATCTCTGTACATGAGATGTAAGCCACGGTACTGTACTCACCACGCCTTCTTTCCCATCGCAAGATAAATGCACAACTCTGAAAACATCACATTCAAGTGCCAGAGAACTAAGAAGTCCTTTACAAAGGTCATCATTGCATTCCCAAGAGTCCTGAAGAGTCAGTTTTTTAAAATAAGAAACTGGGGTCACATGGCACCAGCTCCTGTACCACCTGCTCCATCTCTGATCTAGCGCCCGCTAATGCACCTGGGAGAGCAGTGGCAAGCAGCCAAGTGCTTGTGTCCCTGCATCCATGTGAGAGATCTGGAAGAAGTTCTTGGCTCCTAGCTTTAAAAACAGCGGACTGGCACAGTAGCCTAGTGGCTAAAGTCCTTGTCTTGCATGTGCCAGGATCATATATGGGCACCAGTTAGTATCCCAGCTGCTCCACTTCCCATCCAGCTTCCTGCTTGTGGCCTGGGAAAGCAGTAGAGGACTGCCAAAAGCCTTGGTACCCGGCACCCATGTGGGAGATCCAGAAGAAGCTCCTGGCTTCAGATCAGCTCAGTTCCAGCCATTGTGGCTAACTGGGAATCGAACCAACAGATAGAAGATCTTCCTATCTCTGCTTTACTCTGTAACTCTGTCTTTCCAATTTAAAAAAAGTAAATCTTTAAAAGACATACCAAAAAATGAGATCTCTACAGTTTAACCAGTTTGCCCAAGTTCAGAGAACCATATGCTCTTCCCCAGTGAGAAGACACCACTGGCCTTCCCCCACCACATCACCCCACCCTGTGCTGAGCTGTTACCCTAACCTCACAGAGTTAATAGTATGTCTAAGCCTGCCTCATTTTCTCCAAAACTGGGTAATAAAAATCAACTACTACCAGGAGCTTTAGCTGTCACTGTTAATGATGGCCTTGGCCATCGATAGTCTTAACCTAACATGGGCTCAAACTTACTACGGGTACTTAGTCCCGTACCTCTTAATTACCCTAGCAGAGGGCATCCTCACCACAGCTCTCAACTCCATATGGTGGGTTCTGGGAGCACAGCCATTCCCATTTACCACCAGAGGCAGAGCAGTGGGCAGATCCCAAAAGGAATCTGGGGCTCAAGTCTTCTCAGCCATCCACATCTCCACCTGCTAAATGACATGAACTGCAGAAGGCTGAGGAGAACACATGGAAAATGACAGTGGCTCCACCAGACACCCTTCTAGGCCCTGCCCCAATACCATGTGGCCTCACACTGGAGCCTCTTTAATCCCAAACAGCTTGCATCTTCTCCCCCACACCACGGGGCTTCACACTTACCTGGGCTCCTGCTGCCCCTTCAGCTTTCTCCATGCTGACTGTCTGTAACTACCCCTGCTGTGTCTGGGCCCAGGCCAAGCCCAAGGCCTCGCTGTGCTACCTGTACCATCCCATACATCCCACACAGCTTGCCATGGGTTGAAAATATTCACTTGCAGCAGTGACAGTCCCCCATGAGGATCACTGCTCCACCACCCAGAGATTCAGACAGAACAAGATCAAAGTCACCGGCCTCCTTGAAATTTTCAGCCCAGGTCTGACCCCACCATGGAACCAACTGTGAACACAGGCACTCAAACCACACTTGGAAAACTAAAACTTCTTATAAAGCTGTAAGGAGGAATTTATTCCTGAAATTCCACACAGAAATGGGTAGTGGTGTGCCTATCTGTGCACACATAGAAATGGAAATGAAAAATTTCAACCGGGTCTGGCACAATGGCTCAGTAGCTAAATCCTCACCTTGTACATTCCCAGGATTCCATATGGGCACTGGTTCATGTGCCAGCTGCTCCACTTCCCAGCCAGCTCTCCCTGCTTGTGGCCTCAGAAAGCAGTAGAGGATAGCCTTGGAACCTTGTACAGATGTGAGAGACCTGGGAAAGCTCCTGGCTCCTGGCTTTGGATTAGCTCAGTTCTGGCTGGTGCAGCCACTTGAAGAGTGAACCAGCAGCAGACAAAAGATCTGTATCTCCTTCTCTGCAAATCTGCTTCGGATAAATCGTTTAAAAAAAAACAACATTGGGCCCGGCGCGGTGGCACAGTGGTTAAGGTCCTCGCCTTGCACGCCCGGGATCCCATATGGGCACCGGTTCTAATCCCAGCAGCCCTGCTTCCCATCCAGCTCCCCGCTTGTGGCCTGGGAAAGCAGTCAAGGACAGCCCAAAGCTTTGAGACCCTGCACCCGCGCGGGAGACCCAGAAGAGGCTCCTGGCTTCGGATCAGCATAGTATCGGCCGTTGTGCTCACTTGGGGAGTGAATCATCGGACGGAAGATCTTCTTCTCTGTCTCTCCTCCTCTCTGTATATCTCACTTTGTAATAAAATAAATAAATAAATAAATCTTAGGAAAAAAAAAAAAACCTTCACCTTGAACATGCCAGGGTCCTTTATGGGCAGCAGTTCATGTCCCAGCCACTCCACTTCCCACCCTGCTCCCAGCTTGCAGCTATTTGGGGAGTGAACCAATAGATGGATAATCTCTCCTGTCTCTCTGTAACTTAGCTTTTCAATTAATAAAAATCTTTTTTAAAAAGAAAAAGCTATTACATGCTTACTGTAAATAACAAAACCCACCTCTCTCCAGTAAGATCTGTGCTTTCACCACCAGCTCTGATCCCAGTCAGCTACATCTACCCAGGCCCAACCTCTGAGTCTCAAAGGCAAAGAAAACAGCGGCCACTGGAGCAGCCACTGCCCAACACTGTGTTGGGGCCTCACACCTGGGCTGCAGGTCCCCATGAAGTACCACTTCCATCCCAAGCCACAGCCCCTCAGTGTCTTCTCCCTTCAACAATGCCATGCATCTGGTTCAATGGAGCAAGGCTTCAAACCCTGACCTAAAGGCTCCATCTCACCTTCTTGCAGAGACTCTTCAGAGAAACAGAAAAACGGGGTTCCTAATCAAAGTTTCAGTATGATTTTCCCTTTCTAGGCTCCTCAATGAGATCTAAAGTTAGAGAGACTTCCTTGTGCAAGCCAGGGCCCTCCCAAACTCGATAAGGAGCTGGGCCAGAGAGGGGCCTCCCTGCGCCCCCATGGACTCCGCTCCATACACCCCTACCTCTTTTACAACCCAGGAGCCCATCCCCATGAGTCAGTCACTCTCCCCAGACAAAGCCCTTGAGTTTCCCTCCCTGTGCCCTCTGTCCTACCTCTTATCTCCTTTGGTCCCCTTTCACCTCTGCAATTCATTCACAGGAAGGCGAAACTGCTAAAACATACCTCAAAGCCAAAAAGTCTCATTTTCTATGTTAAAACAGGATGCAAGCGTTGGTGTTGTGGTACAGTCCATAAAACCACCATCTGCAACGCTAGCTTTGAATCCTGTCTCTCTGCTTCTGATCCAGCTTCCTGCTCATCACCTGGGAAGACAGCAACTGATGACAAGATGCTTGGACACCTGTCACAGAGGCAAGGAGACCCAGATGGAGTTCCAGGCTCCTGGGTTCAGCCTGGCCAGCACTGATCATCGTGAGCATTTGGGGAGGAAATCATCAGATAGAAGCTCATTCTGTCTCTGCTTCATCTCCCTATCTCTGCCTTTAAAACCAGGAAGGAAGGCAGGAAGGCAGGAAGGCAGGAAGGCAGGAAGGCAGGCAGGATGGAAGGAAGGCAGGAAGGAAGGCAGGAAGGAAGGAAGGAAGGAAGGAAGGCCAGGTTACCTGAATGTCCTTCCATGATCAACCCCAATTCCAAGCACATTTCCCTCCATTTTGGAGGAAGTTCCTGGCTCTTGGCTCCGGATCGGCACAGACCAGCACGTGCAGACTGAACACCACCCCCATTTGCTTATTAATCCCTGTAAAACCACAACCTGGCGCTGGTATTCCACATGGGAGATGACCCCTCCTCTTCCTCCACAGACTTTCTTCACTCACCTCTCTAAGTAACCAGTGCCTGCTATCTGCTACCAAAGCACCCTCACTCACCCTTCACTGGTCTCTGTCCTCTTGGGCCCAGGCTCCAACCTCTGTGATTTCACCCAGTCCCGAGACTTCAAATTCCACAAACTAAAACTCCCCCGGGGTTTTTACTGCACTCCCTCTTTCCCCTTACCCCAGACTGGTATGTACAAATATCTTCTCAACTTCTTTAACTTTTATTTATTTTGGGCCTGGCGTGGTGGCGCAGTGGTTAAGGTCCTCGCCTTGCACGCCTGGGATCCCATATAGGCGCCGGTTCTAATCCTGGCGGCCCCGCTTCCCATCCAGTTCCCTGCCTGTGGCCCGGGAAGGCAGTCGAGGATGGCCCAAGGCTTTGGGAGCTGTATGGGAAGTGGAGCAGCCGGGATATGAACCGCCACCCATATGGGATCCCGGGAATGTGCAAGGTGAGAACTTCAGCTGCTAGGTTACTGCACTGAGCCCTCCACTTCTTAATTTAAAGTTTAATAAGCATTGTGATCTAGCAGGTAAAGTAGCTGCCTGCAGCACCAGCATCCTACATGCGCAGCAGTCTGAGTCCTAGCTGCTCCACTTCCAATCTGGCTCCCTGTGACCGCACCTGGGAAAGCAACGAAAGACGGCCCAAGTGTTTGGGCTCGAGCTCCCACGTGGGAGATCAAGATGAAGCTCTCAGCTCCTGACTTCAGCCTCTGGCCAGGCCTAAACCACAGCAGGCTGTCAGAGTACATCACTGGATGAGAATGCTGTCCCTCCCTCTCTCTCAAATAAATGATTCTATTTAAAGGACAGATTCAACAGCAGAACACGGTTACTTGTCTGAGTCTCCATCAGTGCAGATTCCAGCAAAAGAGACCTGTGTTCTGGTGCACAGGACAGTGGGTAGATGGCTGAGCAGCAGGCACGCAGCATCATCTATACAGATCTTCTAGAGACTGGAGGAGGACACGAGCAGTGGCTTCAGAATGCTCGGAACATAAAATACCTGAGTAGTGAAGATCTGTGATGGACTAGGTGAAGGAGATCAGACGAGCAGAGGGACAGGATGACTCAGCCGCAGCAAGTGGCTGGGAGACGATGCCATCTGTCAGAGTGGTGACTCCTGCGGAGGGAAACTCAGGTGCCACTGGGAGCTGTGCCCTTCAGCATTTTGTTTCTAAGACTTAGGGAAATTTTTTTTTGAAAGGACAATTACGTGAAAGGCATACTTACAGAGAGGAGAGATAAAGAGCACTTCCATGGGTTACTTTATTCCATAGATGGTTACAAAGGCTAAGACTGGGCCAGGCCAAAACCAGGAGCTTCACCCCAATCTCCTTCGCGGGAACTGGGGCCATCCTTGCTGCTTTCCCAGGTACATTAGCAGGGAGCAAAACTGGAAGTGGAGCAGCTGGGACTCGAACTGGCTCCCATCAGGGATGTAATTACTTGCACCATCTCAGCTGCATCCCAGTGTCTCCATCAATTCCAGGAAGTTGGGACTGAGGGTAGAACTGGATCTTAAATCCATGTGGGGCACTGCTAGCTCAAACACGTGGTCACGGAGTTAGCCTGTAAGAGAACTAGCCGGAGCTGGCATTGCGAGGCAGCTGGGCTCAGTCACCGCCTGTGAAGTCGGTATTCCATTGGAGCACAAGCTGGGCTCCTGGCTACTCCACTTCCGATCCTGCTCCCTGCTATCAAGCCTTGGAAAGCAGCACCAAGTGGCCCCAAGTCCTTGAGCTACTGGCTCTCCAGGTAGGAAGTTCAGGTGAAATTCCTGGTGGCCAACTTCAGCCTTGCCAATCCCTGGCCATTGCATTCATTCAGGGCATGGAGCAAAGAGGAAAGCTCTAGGCCCGGCACTGTAGCCTAGCGGCTAACGTCCTCACCTTGAACACGGCAGGATCCTACATAGGCACCGGTTCTAATCCTGGCAGCCCTGCTTCCCATCCAACTCCCTGCTTGTAGCCTAGAAAAGCAGTTGAGGCTGACTCAACGCCTTGGGACCCTGCATCCACATGAGAGACCCAGAAGAGGCTCTGAACTCCTGACTTCAGACCGGCCCAGTTCTGGCCATTGTGGCCGCTTAGGGAGTGAACCATCAGACTGAAGAGCTTCCTCTCTGTCTCTCCTCCTCTCTGTATATCTGACTTTACAATAAAAATAACTTTAAAAAAAAAAAAAAGGAAAACTAAAATAAAATAAAAAATAAAAAGAGGAAAACAGTTTCTGCCTCTTAAATAAATGAATAAAAGGGGCCTAGTGGCTTCCATTGTCCTTGGGGATAGTCAGTCCCTGTGCCAGAAAAAAAAAGTTCAGGATACTACTGAGGGAAGAAGCCCAGCCTGTGGAGAACAGCCCCAAGCACCAAAGGGCCAGATCCGCCAGTGAAGCCTTCTTGGGAATCTTCTCCAGGTTCAGTGAATGACCCAGGGCAGAAGCAGCCTGCTAACAGCATCCTGAGAGAGCGAGGTGCCACACTGAGCCTCCACGTTTCGGGGCTGCTTTGGTGTGCAGCAGCAGTTAATGGAAACACCATGCTCATAACTGCCCGCACGACTCCTGTCACATGCTCCGTGCACTCAGTCCTCCCTGTTCTCCCTGCGCCACCAGAGTCCTCCAAGAACACAGCGGCAATCACTTCAAACATTTCCTATCAAGTTAAACGGTCTCAGGATAATTCTCTAAAATATGTACAGTTTATGTACTGAGTATTACTCTTCAGGGCAATAAAATTCACATGCTGTATTAATATTTATAACTGTTTATTTACCAATACTGAACTCTTGCCAAACAGCAATTTCAGACCCTGATAAATTACACCCTCAGTTTAATGGGGTACTCAAAACTACGCGTGCCACCCGCCTGCAAGCAAAATCCTGGCAGCCCAAGCCAACTGGTAAAGAGCCGATTTTCAGGGCAGAGAGCGGATCCCACTCCTCAGCCATCGCTACCACACTGCCACCTCCTGCCTGATGACTCCAGGAGCTTGAATCAGAGGCCAAAGCCTGGCTAAGAATAGCACGGCGAATCATCTTTCCGCCTCTCCTTCCTCCCGGGCCCAAACGAACTGCCAGAGACTGAGCAAGGCAATTTGTACCTTTTGAAAACACAGTTACTCTAGAGTAGCTATAGCCTGAGTGTTGCTTAGGACAGTAGTAACTGGGCCACTTGAACTCACAATCTTAATCCTCCATTGAGAGCCTCAGGGCAGCACTGTGGTGAGTGAATAAAACCACTACCAGCAGCAACATCCACTTCTGATCTGGCTCCCTGCTATTGATTTGGGAAAGCAGTGGACTTGGGGCCCTGTATTCATGTGGAAGATCAGGAAGAAGCTCCCAGTTTCCAAACAGCCCAGCTCTGGCTGCTGCAGCCATTCGGGAAGCGAACCAACAGAAGCTGTCTCTCCCACTCTGTAACTCTTACGACTTTCAAATGAAATACATAAACCTTTAAAAGAGAAAATTTCAAAGCACAGCAAAGATCACTTCCCTCTTAATTTCTGTCCAAGACGTGCAAAAGCAAACGAGTTACCTCAAGATTCATGAAAACTCAAGTCAAGCTCTTTTACAGGGAAAACCCCAGATGTCTGTAATGGCCGAGGATGTTTTTTTGAAGTCTTCACCAACGACTGGTTTCAAGCACAGCGGCAAAACCTCAGAACAAAATACGCCCTTCATGGCGTATCAGAGCAGCCTGCGGCCTCACCAGAGAATGCTAGTGCTCACACAAATCAAGAGGAAAGCTTCCAGAAACAGAGCCCCAGACTCTCAAACCCCCAACAAGCACATGCCACACTCCTCAGGCTCCAGGCACACACCTCACTTCTGAGTCCAACGCACTGCCATGTCCAGGAACTGCTCACTGGGACTCACAGAACTGGCAAAATTTCTACTAGGGGCAGGGTAGGCACTGGCTTAGTGGTGAAGCCGATCACGTCTGAGTTACAGTGCCTGTGTCCCATCCCTGGCTCCAGCCCTCCACCCCACCCAGTTCCAGCTTCCTGCTGATGCGCACCCTGGGAGACAGCAACTAAGGGCTCAAAGCAGCGAGGTCTCTGCCACTCACATGGAGACCCGACAGTTTCCAGTGCCTAGCTCCCCCACCCTGACAGCTACGGGCATTTGGGGAGTTCCTGGGTAGACAGATGGGCGAACTCACCGATATGCTTACACCCTACAAGGGCCAAAGGAAGAATAGCATTCCAAATCCTTTCTTAATGTATTGAGATTTTATTAAAACAAACCACAAACCTCTCCAGCTTCAACCAGTCAGGCATTGCTGATCTTAAAGCTAACCACAGGAGGTTTGCCCCCAGTTACAATCCTCACCAGTCTAGAGAAAGCTTTCACCCATTCAGAAACTCAAGTCTCTGCAGGTGTGAGAAAGTCTCCAAGTCATCAGCCTCCCCTTAACTGCACTGATAAGGAGCAGCTAACCACACCTGTGCTAAAGCGTTCACCATTTACAGCAGAGCCCCCCACCCCCCAGGTTAGGAGTCCTGGCAGTGGGCACACAGCTGGCCAGGTGTCACAGTACTCTATACTTAACAGCTACTGCAAGGCGACACTACCTCCTCAGGAGCCTCTTTAGTGTGCTCACTTTAACCCCCACCTCCCAGATTTTCAGGATGCTGTACCCAATTTGTATGCTAAACGCAAGATTCTCACATGAAAAGTAATTTTAAAAGTTCGTTTCCTTTTTTAAGGAAGCAAAATAAACATGGACCTTTAAGTTTAGGCACCACTCACTGTAGGCTTCCAAAGTTCTCTTCAAAGCTGAAACAGTAACAGTAAGTTTTCTCTCCTTTACCTAAACCATTTCAGCTATCCATAATCCCAATCAACACTAACAACTGAATCATGAGGAAGTCCCATTGCAAACTGTAAACATCTGAAGATGGGAGACATGATTTTCATAATTCTAAAAAGCCATGGAAATTGAACTAAAACCACCATCTTCTCAGTTGCCCAGCGTCAGCGAATTTCCCCTTCCCTCTCATGCCCAACAGCCCACAACACAACACCACATCAGTACTATTTATAAAATCACACAGCAAAGTCCACAAATTCACCAGCCGCTCTTCCAATCAAATTCAGCTACAGTCTTTCAAAGTTACAACTAAGTCCACACTCACCCAGACCTCCAGGGAAGAAGCTGGACAGATGCAAGCCCACACCTGGGGGGGGGAGGGAGTGAAGAAGCCCACCACAAGCACTGTCCTTTGTGTGCCCCTAGGGGCAGGCAGGGGGTTCTCCAGAGCTGGGGGAGGCTGACACAATCTTCCCAAGGGGGGGGGGGGTTGTGTTTGAATGCAGAAAAGCCACATTCCTTCTACATTCCCCCAGGAGGCAAGTAATCTCTTCGGGAGCTAAGCTTGGTCTCCAGCAAGCTCAACAATGTCCTTCCTTGAAAGGGTCCCGCCCAGCTCCCCAGCTCCCTGGTAGCGGGAGCTAGACCAGCCTGCCATGCAGCCAAACGCCTCCAGGGCCCGCTCCCCTGTTCCCAGGCTGCAAGTTCACTCATCCCTCTCCCCAGCAGCCATCAGAAGGGGCACACTAGGCTCCCGACAAGCCTTGCACAGCAGGTAGAAAGGTCATGGCTGAACCTCTGTGGGAGCCACAATGACCGGTCTGAACGAAATGACTGCCAAGCATACAGCATTCCACTCTCACGTCCCACAAGCTTCCTTAGCGAAAAGTGGTCTACAGCTCTCAAATTTCTCTCATGGCCATCAGGTACCGGACACTGGCCATCTGGACCCTTCTCTGCCCTCTCCCAGAGCCTGGGCAGGCAATGGAACAGCTCAGATAAGGAAAACTACACCGCAACTCAGAGGGTTGGGTGTTAAGTGAAAGCAAACGGTAATACCAATTTCCAGTGAATTTCCTGGAGCAGAGAGAGGACTGACTCTTTTTAAGATCTCTGAATAAAAGCAAAGGATTTACAGTCCTTGATAGTTCTCTCAAATTAATGCTTTAAAAAATTCCAATGTATTTTACCCCTTCAGGCTGCTAGTGACACAATGTAATGCTAGTGTAAAAACCAGCTTCAAAATGTCAAAATGTTTACAAACTTGAAAAAGTTCCTCCCAGACACTTGCTGCCACTAACATGGCACCTTACATGCTTTCTCAAAGAGGAACTCCTGGCTGTAATAAAGTAACAGGGCTGGGCACAAATCTAAAGCAAGCAGTGGGCACCACATGACGCTTCCAAATTAACTCCCCACACATGGGAAGAAACCCACAACTTTGGAGAGGGAAAGCAGCGGTGAAGCCACTCAGGTGCCTCTGCATGTAGGTTAACCAGTCTACCTCAAACAAGACACTGCTTGTTTGCGTTTCAGAACGCTCCCCACCGTTCAAACACCAGTGCTTAAAAGATAACCATTTGCTTCCTTTCTTTCGGCACCTGACCAAAGCTAAGACACAATGGCTAACTCTGAAATCAGAATTTGTAGAAGGTCCTTTTTAATTATTTATTTTTTTGAGGTGCCCAGTTCACATGACAGACCTTTAAATTTCTTTACACGGGGGGCTATGACGTCTGTTTTTCAACTCCTGCTAGATTAGATCCACTGAGACACTTTTCGACACAAATGCAATTATTTTAGCATTTTTTGTTGTTTACATTACATGAAATGACCCCTTCCAACATTTCCAAACTGAATTCAATCGAATCGGTCACTCAAGATCCTTCTGCCTCATTGTCTTAAAGAAAAAGTAAGCACATATTTAAGAGAAATCCGCACAAACACTAAACAACTCACTCCTACAGACAAGATTCATGAAGATACCTTGCCCGGAACACAGCTGTGAGCCACTGTGGTTGATCCTGCACGCAGCACCGCAAGAACAACCGCACAGCAAACGCCTCGCCCACGCTGAGCCAGACACACAACCCCGCTTTCCATTCACTCCTAGCTAGGTTGTTTGGCCCGGGTTAGGAGTGCAGGCATGGGGGGGCGAGGGCGGCGGGGCACCACGGGGCCCACCCCGCAGGACCCGGGAAGGCCTGGGCTAGCCCGGACGCTACCCCGCAGGGCCCCAGAGCCTGGATCCGGCCTGCTCTAGAAAACACAGCCTGTTTGCCCAAAAGCGTCAAAGCCTGAGAGTCAGCAGGCAGGCACACTACAAAGTGGCACGCACCACACACGCTACTCAACAGCCCCGAACCCCCGTTTTCCCCACCCTGCTATCTGTGAGAAAATAATAATAATAATAATAATAATAATAAAGCAAAAATAAATACAATGCACAGACCCAGGAAGACGGGGGGGGGGGCGTCGGGGCTCCGAGAGAGACAAAGACTGGGGCGGCAGGGACCTGAGAATCTGTGGGGACAGAAAGGCCCTGCTGGGCTGGGAAGCCCCGACCCCCAGCATGGCCTGTGCGCTGGCAGGGGCAGAAGCATGCTCCGGGTGGGTAGAGTCGCCACACCTGGCCCCGGGGCGGGCCCTCCAGGTGCGTGTGGTCACCGGCGGTGGCCCACATCCCACGCGGACCTGAGTGTGATTTCCTGCAGCTGCACCTGGACCTGCTCGGCCCAGAGCCCCTACCCAGTCAGAGCCTAGCCAGAACCCCCTTGCATCACCGGCGGCGGCAGCACAATAAGCGAGCAGCTGGGGCCACCGGCGGCCCTTGGTCCCTGGTCCAGCACAACCCAATCCCTCCCCTCCTCTGCCCACCCTCTCCAAGCCCCCATTCGCAGAGGAGAAGCTGCCGGTTCAACGACAGCGCAGGGTGGGATACGTTCTCGGCTCCGTGGAGTCTCTGCTCCCAACAATGGGGCGGGAACAGAATAAAGCCGCTTACCTCTGCCTTTTGGGGACCGAGTGCTCAACTTCGATGGGTTTCCCGTGCAGTTCCGTTTTACCTGCGAGACACACGAGAGGTGCGTGAGGCGCCCGGTGGAGCTCAGCACCCCCAGAACCCCGCACCCTGGGCGGCGCCTCTGGCCGCCCCGAGACCCCGGCGAGGCTCAAAGCCCGCGCCGCCGCCGCCGCGCGCGCGTGGGCCGCGCGGGCCCCTCGGGAGCTAGGGGCCACTCAGCCAGCAGCCCAGCCCTCGGCCCTTTCTGCCTCCCAAGGGGACAACTTCCACCCCCACGTTGGACAAACTCGGGGGGTCGGGGCGAAGGGAGACCGAGAGCGGCGAAGCGCGCCCGCAGCGGCGGGGCCGAGCCGGTCGAAGAGACCCCGAGAGGCGACGAGCGAGCGCAGCCTTTCCGCCCCAGAGGCCGCCCGAGCCCACCTGCCCCCTTGGGCGCGTCGGCTAGGGCGAGGCACCAGCCCCACGGGCCCCCTCGGCAGCGGGGGCCGGCGGCGGCTAGCGCAGCGAGGAACGAGCAGAGAGCAAAGCCCGGAGGAAGGAAGGGCGAGCGAGCAGGCGTCCAGCGCGCGGCCCGAGCCGGGGCCTGGAACACGCGCCTGGGCCCGCGCGGAGCTTTCTTGACAGCGCGTCCGCACACTCCTCCACGCCCCTGGCCCGCGAGAGACCCCCGGGTTAGGGCAGCGGGAGTCGCGCCAAGGACCACCCCCAGGCGCTCGGGCCTCGTCCCCGGCGGCCTGAGGAGACACGGGGGTCCCGCAGAGTCGGAGCGCGGCGCGGCCAGGGCCGGGGCCCACCTGAAAGCGCCTCGATGGCCTTGAGGGCCCAGCCCTCGTCCGGGCAGTCCACGAAGGCGTAGCCCGCTTTCACCAGGAAGGGGCCCGACACCGGGATCTTGGCGTCCTTGAAGATACTTTCCAGGTCCGAGGGCGCCGCGTCCTCGCCCAGGTTCCCGATGTACAGTTTGTTCATCGTGAAGGAGGCTGATGGTGGTGGGGGAAGAGAACGTGGCTCGAAAGGAATTTTAAAAATTAAAAAAAAAAACAGGAAACAAAATGGGCAAGAAAACGAAAAATTAAAAACCAGCTGGGGGACGGTGGGGTCCACGACTTCTCGTAGTGGAGATTCGCGCAGCGCGAGCGCCGAGCCCGGGGGCCGGGGCGGAAACCAGCGTCAAAAGGCTCGTGGGTGCCCCTTTCTGGGTGTTTCCAAAAAAAAAAAAAAAAGAAAGAAAAGAAAAAAAAAAAAAAAGCAAAAGCCCGGCTCCGGCCCAGACGCATCCACGAGTCTTCCCAACTCCGAAGAGGAGGAGGAGGAGGCGGGACCAGCCGGGCGGGGGAGGGGAGCGGACGGGAAGGGAGGGGAGAGGAGGGGCGGCAACTCCTCGGCGCGCCCCCCCCAGGCCCCGGCCCCGGCCCCGGCCCCGGCAGCGCCGCGAAAATAGCGCCCGGCGCGAGCGCGGCGCCGCCTCCCCGCCAAGCGCCCGCGGGGCGGCGAGCAGGAGGGAGGCGCGCGCGGGCGGCGGCGGCGGAAAAATCCGCTCCGAGTGTCCGGCTTTTTTGAATGAGCCACGTGTTCCAGCTACAAATCAACGTCTCGTGAGGAATCCCAGCGCCTCAATTAGAGTGGGTTTCCGAGGAAGAGAAAGGGAGAGAGAAGCGGTGGGGGCGGGGGGCGCCGCCGAGTTTGCACAGGGCTCCGGGGGTGGGGTGGGGTGGGGCGAGCGCCCCCGCAACAACCCACGACAAGGGCTTGGCCTGGGCGGGAGGAGAGGTGCTCCTTGGGCAATTCCTCGGCTCTTGTTAATTTTTCATTTGATTTATTCGATTTTTTTTTTTTTTTTTTTTTTTTTTACAAATAGGTGATTCACAACCAAAGCACAACGCGCCCAGTCTCCAACTCCAGAGAGGTGCAGCCGTTCCCACCCCACCCCCTCTCAGGGCGGCGGGGGACCGGACGCGGTGCGGGCGGCGCGCCCCACCCTGGGCGCCCCTCCACCCTCCGCCCGCCCGCCTGCCCGCGCCCCGGGAGCCGAGTGGGGCGGCCCGGCCGCCGGGGGGAGGGGCGCGGCGTCCGGGGCGGGCGTCTGCGCGACACCTCCTCCGCCTGCGCCCGCGGTGGCTCTGGACTCCGCCGATTGCCATTGGCTGCGCGGCTCAGAAAAGGCTCCGGGATAAATGAGGCCGGGGGCGGGCCCGGGGCCGGTGGGGGAGGGGCGCGCGGGGGCCGGGGCTGCGGAGCGGGGGAGCCGTCGGTGCCAGCAGGGGACCACCCTCCCCCCACTCCTTGCTCCTAGCAGTTTCGGGAGCGGTTGGAGGGTTGATAGAGGGCCGGCGGGGAGGGCTGGTACTTTTATGGAAGTGATTTTAGTCGGGAGAACTTGTAAGTGGTGCACAGGAAGACCGCTTAGGGGGTAACCTCACTTTGCAACTGTTTGCTCGCTGCGTCCCCGGGGCGCGCCTTGTAGCCCAGCGAACCAAGGCTGCGGCCGCGGCCAGGAAGGAGCACAATGGTGGGCGTGGGGGAGGGTCTGGGCCCGGGGGAGCCTTGGTGGGGGCAGCAGCTGGGAGCTGCAGGCGAGGAGTCCCGACCGAAGACTGCTACCCGCCGAGGGCCTTTCAGGATGGTGAGCCCCCCCCCCCGCTCCAAAATCCTCCTCTACCCCGGACACCTGGGATGGCTTTAGCGAAGGTATTCCCACTGAGCAGACGGAGCAGACGCTCACGTTCCACGTGAATGAAACTCCTATGTGATGAACAATCCATAGCATTCACTTCTCTGTCAACTACATACTGTGTAGCATTGTAAAGTGCTTTCCAATAAAACGTGAACGGTACTTTCTCCTTTGGAACTTGGGGGTTCTGGCACCATACACTGCTATTTACTTTTTGTCTCTTACAAGGAACTTTATCATTTCGCATTAAGTAACCGGAAGGCGTCAGATCATCCATTTTAAAAGAAACTGTTTCTTCTAACAGGTTTTCCTTTTCCTGCCAGACAAATCCAGCTTGACCAATGTAAAAACACGTTCCCACTTTCTTTCAGGTTTAATTAGGTTAATTTTTTTTTCTAGCTTGATGAGTTGGAGACCAACGTTCTAGTGTAATGATTATGAAGCTTCGTCTGGAAAGAACATTTTAGTGGTGAAACTTCTCAAAGTATCTAATTGGATTTTGCTCTGCAAAAAGCTTGTTTGTTATTTTCGCCTTTTTTTTCTTTTAAAGAGATTTCTGAAATCAGATTCCTTCCACTTTGGGATGCAAAATGTGAAAATATAAACAATGCTGAATTCTTGAAGTATTTGCTGCTCGTGATCAAAAACAGAAATGCTTTTAGTCCGCTTAGTATTGGGTTTGATAAAGACCACGGCATCTCCTAGCTTGTTGGACATTTCACTTTTAGCTGATTTTCTGTAAGAACACACTGGGCTTAGGTGTTCAGCTTAGCTTCCACCAGCAGCTGCAAGGCGGCTTATACATTGCTGACTGCAGTGGCTCTTACTAAAACCGGGACCGAAGGAAATACCTCCTTCCAAAGCATGAGATAAGTGGTTTATTTTCCACAAACACTAGCCTATGCTTGTCTCTGACGATCACGCATATCTCCCAACATCTGGAATTTACAGGCAACGTGTGCAGTTGCATGCAGTAGCTTCCTAGGGCGCTCGGGAAGGTAAGCTGGATGCTTGTAACCCACTGGGTACTCCATCCAGGAACCTCAAAAAAAAAAAAGAGGGGGAGGCGAATGGCATCCACCCCACTCCCAGTCTGACATCCGAGGGACAAAGTTCGATGCACTGTGGCTTAGCAAAGAAAACAAAAAAAAGATGTAGATATATGTCCTGGGCTTTTTCTTTTTTACACTTAACACCTCAGGTGCAGAAACCTCTTTGGTTGAATTTTCAAGGACGAATCTAAGTTGCAAGCAGCGTCTGCTTCCCAGTCTGCGATAAACCACACACAAATGAAGTGCATCTGGCCTTGCCGGGGGTTTCTTTCCTAAGCATTGGTGGTTTTCAGGCAGAGCTAATTCCACTAAGCTAACACACACACACACGGGGACCCCACCAGCGCCACCCCCACTCTGCTCTTCGGGAGGCTCCGTTCGCTAACCTGAGGACAAGGATGTTTTTCGCGGCCCGTGGAAAGCTGACGAGGTAGTCGCCGGTGGGCGGTCCACGCGTCGGGGGGTGACCGCGGGCAGGGGCGCCCCGGACAGCTCCTGGCGCGCCGACCCGGCTCTACCTTCATTTTTATTTAAAAAAAAATATTTTTTTTTTTGGTACGATTTTAAACATTTCCACAAACAACGGGGGGTGGGAGGGGGAATGGTGCCCCGGGACATGGAAGGTGAAGGCTGCTTCCTTTTTCCCTCAGGCTCCGCGGCGAGGAAGAGGAGGGTGGGCTCCCCTCGTGGCTCCGGCTGAGGAGGGTCCCGCCCGGCCGCCGTCGGGCCCCGGGGCCCCTGGTTCCGTCTCGGGCTCCGAGGCTCGGGCGCGCGACCGGGCAGCTGAGGGGGCCGTCGGGGCGGCAGGCGCGCCGCCGGGTCCTCTGTTCCTCGGAGCCCCGCGGCCTCGCCGGCGTGAGCGCCCGGGGATGCCGAGAGTCGCCCGGCGGAGGCGGCCCTGAGGCGGGGCGGGGCCGGACGGCCGCTCCTCAGGCCCCCGGCGCGCGGACCGAGTTGAGCAACGGGCGCCGGGAGGGGCGCTGCCCTCGCCCGATTGGCGCAGATAGAAAGCCAATCGCTGCCCGCCGCCGCCGCCGGAGCCGTTTGCTGGTGCTCTCTCATTGGCTGGCGCGCAGCCCGTGTATTTCCATCTTTGTGGCGCGAAAATAACCCTTTGCGCCCTCGTTGGTTTTTGTGGTGGGGCAAAGGGGCGGGATTGGGTTCCTCCCCTTCTGGCGCTCTCTTTCCTGCCCTTTAACTGCTCGCCCCCAACGTCGACCCCGAGTCGGGGCCCTGGGAGCGGCGGTTGGGGGGTGATCCGCCTGGGCGCGCCGCCCCGACCGCGTGGCTGCCCTCGCCCCCTCGCCGGCGCCCGCGCGGGCCTGGGTGGGCGCCATGCTCCGGCGTCCGGCTGCGGCTTCCTGCCCCTCTGCCCGCACGCCCTCATCTTAGGACCCGAGGCGGACGTTTCCCGAAGCTGGCGCTTCCTTAAGGTTTCTAGAGAAATCCACACGTTTTACCCCTTCCCCTTCCAGCCCCCTTTGGGGTACCCGAGATGGTTTTAAGAGAAACCAAACAATCCACTCCCCCCCCTCCAAAAAAAAAAAAAAGCAAACGAAAAATTCCGGGTGAGACCGGCTGTTGCCGAGACCACGTTTCGTGGACGCTGCCCTCTAAGACCCAGGAAGCCGAGAGCGCGACCTTGAAGAATTCAGTCTTTCTAGCTGAAATGTGCTAATATTTCTGACGTGTGGTGTCGACGGTGAGAGAACCTAAACGCGAAGTTGGCTTGGAAAAGCACAGGACAAACGAAATAATCGTATTTAATTCGATTCACTGCAAAAGGCGAGCGGCCACGGTGGTGGATTGTAGCTACTGGTGTCTCCTGTGGTTTTGTCGTTTTCTAAAGCAATTTGCTATTGGTCTTCTCAAAAGTAAGTGACCGATCCGAACTCGGAACGTGACGGATCAGAAAGAAGTCTGTTTGTCTTCATTCCGTAACAGAGTGCCCGATCTGTGGGCATCTGGAGGAATGGGAAAAAAATAAATAAATAAAGGATTTAACTTTCATGATCTAGTCACAGAAAAATGAGTTGTCCATTTTGGACAAGAGATTCGATTTAGTTTAAGAAAAAAAAACGGTGAAACGAAAAATCCCAGTATATATGAAAAAATATGAGGGAATTGGCTTAAATCGGTGAATTCAAGAATTTTCTCCGTGTGTATTAACTCAGTTTACACCAGGTTCTTTTAAATTCCTTTTAGCTCTGAGCTATCTAGTTCCAGTCTCTTTAAAAAAAAAAAAGAAAAGAAAAGAAAAACTCAAGGTAAACTTGTTTGAGAATCTGTTTTTAACAGGTTTAAAAACCTGAGTTGCTGAGTAAGAACCATTGTTGTAAAATAGAAGCAGTTGTTACATGTACTTTGGTTACAGTTTTTATATTCAGCCACACATTAAACTGATATTATGTACATGAAACTGATATGATTAATAGATTTTGGTTTTAGAAGCTTGATGTACAATGTTTCTTCATAAATATCAGAGTAACTTGCAAATAGTTCAAGTTTAGAAGCTAACTGTATAGTATGCTCAAGATTGTAAATTTAATAATAACCCTCTAAGAAATGTGGTAAAGGCATGATTATTTGTAAAAGATTCTTGCCTGGGATATATATATATATATATATATATATATATTTTATAATTTTGATATTTTGAAAATGACATAATGGGAAAGCATTCCATAATTTTTTAGGCTACAACAACCTTGCAGTTGTAAAAATATTTCCTAAATTAGCCTGCACAATCCAAAACTACAATCATATTTTCATATATTCTCTCAAAATCAAAAGTGAATGGTGTTTTCATTTTTAAAGCTTTGTTCTAGCTGAAAGGAACTCATTTCTTAAATCCTCAACTACTAAGTCAGGAGTGGAAGTTTTTAACTTGTCTGCTACACTTGATGTATAATTGTTGCTTTTATTGCAATTACATCTCAAGATGCTGCTGCTTCACTTGGATAAAAACTTGAAAATGCAGAGGGGAGAGGATGAGCCTTGCAGTGGGCAGAGCCTGGGATTGCTGGGTGCTGTGCTTCCAGACCAGCCACAGCACACAAAGAAAGGAGGCATTTGTCTGGGGGGAGGGGTGTAAGGAGGTTGGGAAAAGTAGGGTATTCCAACTGCTTTTGGTGGCAAGTCATTTATCCTGCAGGTTTCCTTGTTAAGAGGAGTGGGAAGGAGCTGGAAAGGGAGCCTGTACTGACTCAGGGAGTCAACTGGGACAGTAATCCAAGCATGAAATCCCACTGGAAAGAACAATAAGAAGCCACTACAGGAGTTTGAAAGCAGAGCACATGGGCAGGGTCTGGCTGGTCTCTCCAGCACTGCCCGCACCGCTCCTGAGAAGACGGATCCCAGGCTGCTGTTTTCCTGCTCTGAGCCTTTTAGTTCCCTGTGCCATTCTCCCCAAACACTGAGGAGTTAACGTTGCCTTAATGGGACAGCAAGAACTCCAGGCACATAGTTGTCTACCCCCAGACAAATGTGCCCTTTCTTGTCCAGGTTATATCCTGGACCTCAAGTTTGTTTTTAGATGTACTAAAATCTCACAGGACATTTTCTTTTTCCTTTGCTTTCACAAGAATGGTGAATCCCTCCTGTTTGCACCTCCAGGAGTGGAAGTGCAACCCTTCTTGAGTTGTGTTTACATTTCTGAGCTTCTCCCTGACAGAGCATCACAGTTCTGAGATGCAAGGAACAGGCTCTGGGAAAGTTACTTGGTTTTTGGCTTTATTCTTAAGATAGCTCAGCTAAGGTGCATCAAGAATTTGTGACTGTGAGATACAGCACACACACAAAACTCACACCTAAAATTGTTATCAAAGTTGATCCTATAAAATTTTTGCCTCTTTGTTTCTCTTAAGACACATATTTCTTTGGTTTTTTAGTTGGTTGCTTGACAATACAAAAGTTTTTGTTTTTTCAGAGTTAAGTTTGCTGATCAGTTCTTTTAAATTGACTAATACTTCTGTCTTCTTCAAGGATTGTATCTGCCCCAAGGTTTCATTTGATAGAAGTAATTGAAATTTTGACATATTCTAATTTATATTTTAGTTTTGAGTGGTCCTGCATTACCACTAGAGAAATTTTTCTGTTTATTCTGTTTGTTTGGAATTGTTTGTTTGTTTTGTTTTGTTTGTTTTGTTTGCAGGGTAAACTTGTCATTCCTAATACTTGCAATCTGAAATTTTTTTCTGGCACCTTCCAACACTTGGGGAATAATTGAAATATAATTAAATCTTATCCTGTAACTGTTAAAAGTTTTAAAATATGTATGTAATTTGGTATCAATAAGTGTGAGATATATTACTGTGGAATATCCTCTGTTAAAGTATAATAAGTAGTCTGATTTTAACCCAGCTATTAAAAGGCTAATAAGAATATATATACACATATGTGCATATATATGTTTTAAGAATAGAGTAACAAATCATTAAAGTGAGGGAAAATGTCAGTTTCATCAGAAATAGGTTTCCTTTCTGTCATTTTATCAACATCTTATTCTGGAGTATGTAACTATAGATGATTTCCCTGTGCTTATTTTTATTTGTTATAAAGTACCTAGAATTTTTTTTTCCTAGATGTATCCGTATCTTTTATCTTCAGAAGGACTTACTTGTTTACTTGCAAGGTAGAGTGTTGGGGAGAGAGATTCCATCTGCTGGCTCACTCTGTCTATGCCGGCAGAGCCAGAACTGGGAAGCCAGAGGAAGGCAGGAGCCAGGAATTCCATCCTGGTCTGCCACGTGGGTGGCAGGAGCCCAAGTCCTTGAGCTATCATCTGCCTGGGCACATTGGCATAAAGCTGGATCCACAGTGTGGAGAAGCCAGGACTCAGTCCAGGGCCAGAAGCATCCCCAGCTGCGCCCTAACAAGCTGTACCACTTCTTACCATTTCTTTTGTGTTTCTTTCATACCAAGATTTGAGTGGAATCTTTGGTTTTTATTGTCAAGAATGATCATTCATAAAAGCCTGGTGAAAAATCAACTAAAAATAAAAAATTCTTGTGTCTTGTAGAGCAGGTGCTTGTCTCTCACAGATATGGAGGTCCATTCATGGTGTGACGTAATCTAGAACCAATGTTGTGCCTTTCAGAAACAAAGTGCAGTGAATTTTTGTTTTAAATATTAATAAATGAAGTTGAGCACGTGGTTTGCTCCAATGGAATAGACAGGGAGTCTGAAGGTACCATTGCATCTCCTCAACCACAGCAAGCAAGCATTCCAGTTCAGGACGGTTTTATGAGGTTTGGAATCAGGGTCAAAGCTGGACACAGCCACGTTTCCCTGCTACAAAGCCCTTTGTGGAGGTGTGTGAAGGAACAAAGCAAGACAGAATTTGTGTTCAAATTCTGAGCTTGCAGGTTGAGACAAGCAAAGTAATCTTCAAAGTTTTTCCCAACCATCGGATGTTTATAAAAGGGAACTAAATAAAGGAAGACCAGGAGTAATAATATGTTTTAGGGTTTTTAAAAAAAGAACCTGGTGGAAGTAATACTGGTCATATACTTCTAAACTTTTTCATTTGTGAAACAAGGACAGAAATTTCTGTTTGTTGTTGTTGTACTATTTGTGCATATGATCCATATGTGGATACTTCAATCCAAATATACAACATCGTTTGGGGAAATATCCTTGAAGGAGAAAGAGCCAGAGATACCCTGATGTGCCTTGGTGAAGCGGCATTGTTTTTTGAAAATGAAATGTGAAAAGGCAACTCTGGTTTTCAGTGAAAGCTGAGTCCTGCTGTTCATTGGCTTTTCTTTAATGGGGTTTGGGAAGCTGGGATTAAGCTGGGATGTTGCTACAGGGCAGAGCACCAATAACACGTTCAGTAGCTCCAAATGAAGTATGATGTTTCAATCAAACAATAGTCCCGGTCCTGTGCCTGTTTGGGGAATATTCTCTTTCTTTGATGGTTAAATATCCCTCACAATTATTTGATTACAAAATGGAGGGAAAAAGCATTTTCCATTAGGATAACCAAGCGTTTCAGTAAACACTTTTAAACCTTTAAACAAAGAATGACCCCTGCTTTTAAAACAAACAAAATCGTTTATTTTTATTACAGTAAAGGGCTGCCTTTGTTTTCTTTATTTGTGTGGCAGTGTTCTGCTAACCTAGTCGTAAGCTAAATTAATCTTTGGGTATGGCTACTAACAAAAATGTAGCCAAGTACAGAGTTGTAGAAGCAAGTTTGGGGGAGGGGCACAATGAGCAAAATAATCAGATTTCTGGAACTTTTGGTTGAGGTAAAAGTTTAAATCTTTTCACAACCAAAGTCAGAGATCAAGCTTACAACCTTTATTATTTAAAGCCTGTAGCACTGGTTGGTATGCAGCTATTTCTCATTATCATGGGATTCAGAGTGCATTTAATAATTTGTGGTTTTATTTCATGTAACTTTATAAATGCAACAAATAAAAATATTTGTAAGTTTTTCCATGTTTCTTTGCAGTTAAGTCAAAACATGAAAGTTAAGCTGAGAACTTGTTACTTTATAAAAAAAACTCATCTATGAATTAAAAGGTGATCCTTTTTCTTCTGACTTTGCCATGAAAGTTTGTAATGAAACATAAAAACCAGCCCACAGACTGAGTGACACCCACAGCCTCATAGAACAGGTTTGGCTGATTTTTAAAGCAGTGATCTTACAAGTAATTCTAGGACACTTTTGAATTTGATTCTGTGTATCTGTAGCTAGATTAGAAGCTGAGCATTGAAACAAATGCATTTTGAAAACAATACATTTTGAGCAGATTGCCAAAGTTGGACATGATCAAGGTGCTCCTGCAGTGCAGTATCAAGTTACAGAGTGTGGGCTCTGATTCCTCTTAGGGATGTGACCAATGTCATCATAGAATTCTTGCGTTCAAAAGCTCACGTAAATTTACAGAAACAAAAAAAGGCACTCTCTTGCAAAAGGAAGTTAACACAGGCAGAGCATGGAGGGAAACAGGAAAAGGACGTGCATGAACGGGAAGATGTGCGGATTCATGGCAGTGAATGGTTACTTTCTGAAACATGTAGTTTGTCCTGGGAAATGTATGTTGCTAGTGCTTGTCTAAGGAGAGGGAAAAGAAGAGAAGGCAATAGATATAAAATCTGAGCATGAAAAGTGGGAAAATATGCCTTTTCATAGAGTCCCAAACTCGGATAGTTTGTATAAAACGGTTCATGTCTAATAAGGGGATTTTACAATGTCTTCTCTTTGCCAACCTGGTTTCACAGTAAGGCGAGCTTGTAAATTTGAGGGCTGGAATGGTTATATTAAGGACCTGCTGCATATGTATTTTACAGTGGTGGGAATTAAGCTCATACAAACTAGTTCAGAGGCCAGGCTGAGCTTGATCAGGGGATGACATCAATGGGAAATATGAGTAGTATTCCCCCCGATTTGGGTGATGAGAAAAGAGAGCCAGGGCAGGAGTTGGGGCACAGGTTAAGCACCCATTTGAGATACTTGCATCTTGTTTCAGAGGGCCTGGGATGGAGGGCCACCTTTGCTTATGATCCGCCCTCCTGCAAACCCACCTGGGCAGCACCAGGACCTGAGAAACTTGGATGGATCTCTTGTCTTCTGGCCCAGCCCTGGCTGCTGTGGGTATTGGGGAAGTGAAGGAGTGAACCAGTGAATGGAAGAGCTCTCTCTTAGTAAGGCTTTTTTTTTTTTTCTTTTGTTTAAATTTTGGTTTTGTTTTTTAAGAATAGTAAGCAAGGAAGCCCTGGACTAAAAGTGAATTTTCCCATTACTTTGATGTAAGCTGCCAGTGTCTGTCCTGGTCAGGGGTTCTGTGTATCTTTGAAAGCTGAAGTTGAAAGCCTTAAAAGTAGAGGAGACCTAGTTTACCCTCAGTGACATCAGGCAGGAGTTCATCTAAACCATCTCAAAGTGGCCAGTTTCATAGAAAAGCTGGATCCCACAGGGGTTCCTGGTACCTCCATCCTGTCTGTTCCCAACTTTGCTCAAGCTTAGAAGTCTACCCTAGGGCCAGGTGCAGTAGCTCAGCAGTTAAAGTCCTCACTTTGCACACGCCAGAATCCCATGTGGGCACCGGTTCTAATTGCAGCAGCCCTGCCTCCCATCCAGCTCCCTGCTTGTGGCCTGGGAAGCAGTGGAGGACAGCCCAAAGCCTTGGGACTCTTCATCCTTCTGGGAGACCTAGAAGAGGTTCTGGGCTCCTGGCTTCAGATCAGCACAGCTCTTTCAGCCGTTGCACTCACTTGGGGAGTGAATCATCAGACAGAAGATCTTCCTCTCTGTCTCTCCACCTCTCTGTATATCTGACTTTCCAATAAAAAGAAATACTTCTTTTTTTAAAAAAGAGAAAAAAAGAAGTCTGCCCCAATCCCACCTCACCACTCCCAGGAAGCTCCAGAGCTTCTCCCTGAACTAAACTTGGAAATGTACACATTCGGATTTACTGCAAACCAACAGCCAGTGGAGTTGAATTTTATCTTCATTTTAATGGAATGTCAGGTTGGGAGGGTCCTTGCTGTTAAAACCTAGATACAAGAGAGAACTTTGGGATTTTTATGGAAAATTGATTTAAGCTAAGTCTATCTTCTAAGTACCAAAGGAAACTGAAATGCCTGTCTATGAGGTCTGGAAAAAACACACATGGGTGTGTGTGTGTGTGAAAATGTTCATTAGGAAAAAGCTGTCTCTAGATTTCCAAATATGTGGGGTATCCCTAAAAGAATGTGTCATGGAAGTCCCTTTGTCTATGAGCTTTTGAGAGTGCCCTGCTTCCTTTTTAGTCCCTTGAGTAGGTCACACTCTTCTTCCACTAGGTGGGCTGCAGAGCCTGGACCCGCTGGGCCAGCCTGTCCCACCCCGGCCCCCGCCACCCTCCATCCCACCCCTCAAGGGTGCATGGGACAGTGCTCTCCCATGCCCCACCCTGAGCCACAGTGCAAAGAGCTCAAAGTCCTGTGCTGGCTGTGGGAGGAGAAGCTGCAGCTTTGTTCGCCTGAGAGCCAGGTGGTCTTCCCAGCCTGGCCGACCGGGCCTGCTGTGACCTGGGCTGCACTGGGCCCCACATTTCCACAGCTGAGAAAGGAGTCAACCGCTGCATCCCACTCTACCTTACCCACAAGGCAGGGTCCTCAGGAGCCCTCAGCAAGCACGTGTGGAATTGGCTTGTAGACAAAAAAAAAAAAGGAGGGGAGAGGGGCTGTGACCGACCAAGCAGTGATTCAACCACTTCATTTGGAAGCAAACTTTCCGCCCTGTAGACTCGGCAGGCTTTAGTCTCAGTAAAAATGTGAACCCGTCCCAGGTAAAACCAACAGCAAAGTCTCGCTCCATGCGGCCCCAGGAAAAGCAGCATGTCCTCTGCATTATTTTGAAGAAGTGAGACAGGAGAAACGTTTCCGCCACCATCCAGCTCGCCCCTCAAGCTCCCTCTCCATGGAGACATTTTACAGAAAAATTCTGCAACATGCAATTGAGGAAGGATATGCTGTTGGGACATAGTGCAGAGAAGGTTAGAGAAGAGGGAAGAGCTTGGTCAAATACAAAAGCTAGGTAAACGTGTGTGGGGGAAAACAGAATTTAAAAGATATATATATACAAAACAAACAGCTGTCCCCTGCAAGGAGTCCCTGACTTGGGCTAACTGCACATAGGGGCCAACATCACAACCAAAATTAGTAGGTTAATTTCTTCCTTGGAAGTAAAAGAATGCTTTTTCATAAGAGGTTCCCATCTGTTAAAATCAGACCCCGGGCTTCACACATTCCTAGATAAGGAATCATTAACCATATCATAAGATTTAGAATGAAAGAGAATGAAGGAAACCCAAAATGTCAAAAGTTCAAAACTAGTGCTAGCTGCTGGTTACAAATAGCTAGTGTGTGTGGAGTGTCAGTAGTAATTACAGTTGGTCTATAAGATTAGTTTCCCAGCTGCTTCTACAAAAGATGACTCCTGTATAGATGAATCTTTAGATCCCTGCAGAATGTATTATTTGGGGTATTTTGATTTTATAGAAACAAATTCCAGATAGCCAGATGAAAACCTGAAGCCTCTTGAGCTCAACTGGAAAAAATTTGGCCCAAAGTAAAGGTATATAAAATTGGGTAAGGTTTAGATCAAACAGTATTTTGGATTTAAACAACCTCTAGTGCTCAGTTGAAATATCTTATTTCCTTGCATTCCTGATGGTTTCCTGAGGTACTGTGTGAGGACTGCTTAGAAGAAAGGCAGACACAGAAGTTTCATTGTGATGTACCCTCTAGCCCTGACTGGGGCTTGTCTTCCTTGGTGTTGAAACATTCATGTAAGCAACATTTTTAAAAAGAGGAATTTTTCCATAGAATTAGAGAACTTTAGATAGTGTTCCTTCTTGCAAAATAACTGTGGCAGTCGTGCACTTGAAAAAAAAATAATGAGAATAGCAGTGATGTAACAGGAAAAAAAAGATCTGGCAGGTACGTCTTTATTTGTAATATTTAAAATAAATATATTGAGAAGACTGAGACTTCAGTGCTGAGATTGGTGAGTAATTCCTGTGCATTTTATCTGTAGATTTCATTCTGATGAAATGATGGAGAAAAGCACTTGATGAAGCCAACTGATGGATGTAGGGACCATTTTTTTTGTTTGTTGTTCCTAGCTGACTTAAAATAATGGAAAGTTTTTAAAAATGCAGTAGGAATTTTTTTGAAAGAGACTTCACTGCTGGTTTTACCTCTGATAGTTCCCATTTTCATAGGGAGTCCAATTTTCAGAGTCTAGGCAAAGTGAAGGGAAATTTCGTTAACATAAATTTTATTATGTGAAAGCCAATGCAAATCCTCTTTGATAACTTGGCAGAAAAGCATGTTTAGCTTAATTAACCATAGCTCCCAGTGTTTATAACAATAAACACCATTGAGTCTGCCCAGTAACATCAGAATTATTAATGATTCTAATGTAGGAAAAGAGGTTTTGATTTTATAGAACTTGTATTTTACTTGCAAACTTGTAAATCTGTTTTTAACGAAAAAAAATCACTTTGGCCTAAAATCAGAATGAATAATTATTTGAAAATGAAGAAGACAACTAAACTTGGGTTTCTTTGTTCTTTTAGTTACTGAACTATTGTGTTTTTGGTGAGGAAAAAAAATATTTCCTAACCATGATACATTCAAAGGAAGGTACATTGTACACTTTAGATTTGAAGCTCACCTCGTTTTTGCTAAAATTGGTATAATGAACTGAGAGCGAATTACCTCCCTAGCATGCCATAGTTTTGCCTGTGGTATAGACTGCTCTCATTTTAATCATTTCTCATGGGTTTCCCTAATCCTTGTCAACTAGAAATGCTCTCTCCCGTCTCTGATTTCAGAATTACAAAGTGTGACTGAGACATAGCCCTTTATTTGTACACTGCAAAACATTTATCTAAAGCATGTTGTCACTCTTTTTTTTTTTTGTTAGAATCTAAATTGATTAGCAAGATTTGAGTTATCTTGGGAGATAAAATAAATTCCAGAAGGGCAGGATATTTTTTGGTTTTGTTTTTAATTTTATTTGTATTGTTTGTTGCTAATTTTCTAATACCTTAAATTAGGCTTAGCCCACGGTACACACTCGGCAATTGTTGAATGACTGCTCAGTACTGTCCAACATCCAGTCATTTATGAAGCAGTCCTCACCGAAATCGTTGGACACACAAATGCGGGAGTGCATATACAAACTCCACCCCCTCGGTGGAAGGCATGTACTGATGCAGTTTTAAAGAAAAAAAACTGCTTTAGGTTTGAATAACAGCCCAGTTTTTTCCTGAGCTAAAATGTATATTGAAGCTTGTGGTTTCAGTTTCCTAAAGGTGATGAAAAGTCTTCTGTCAGAATTCAGTGTCTATGCAGTCATGGCAACAGAGCATCATAAACTTTTATCGCTTCATATGTAGACGGCTTCCTCAGCAATAATACGGAACAGAACTGAAGTTAAAGGAAACTTCTCAGGCTTAGGGGACGATTTTGTCACATTCGATAAGGTATGCTGAGTAAGCACAGCATTTTTATGACGTGGTCCTATTTGGAGAGAAGAAATGACAAAATCAGCTGGAAAAATAACCAGTCTGTGGTCTAAACCCCTTCAACAGTAGTCCTCAGGATAAAAAAAATAAAGAGGCTGAGAACTTGTTGGGATTATTGTAATGAATTCCAGCACATTACAGTAAATTAATTTCACTTCCTATTTTAAAAATAGCTACACTTGGGGCTGACACAATGGATCACCTGGCTAACCCTCCGCCTGCAAGTGCTAGCGTCCCCTATGGGGGCTGGCTCATGTCCTGCCTGCTCCATTTTTTAAAAAATTAAGATGTATTTATTTTTATTGGAAAGGCAGATGTACAGAGAGAAGGAGATACAGAAAGAAAGATCTGGGCCCAGGGTGGTAACCTAGTAGCTAAAGTCCTTGCCTTGCACGCACCAGGATCCCATATGTGCACTGGCATGTATACTGGCTGCTTTCCATCCAGCTCCCTGCCTGTAGCCTGGGAAAGTAATCGATGACAGCCCAAAGCCTTGGGAGCCTGCACTCACGTGGGAGACAAAGAAGCTCCTGGCTCCTGGTTTCAGATCAGCTCGGCTCTGGCTGTTGTGACCACTTGGGGAGTGAACCAACCAGTGGATGGAAGATCTTTCTTTTTGCTTCTCCCCTCTCTAAATCTCACTTTCCAGCAAAATAAATAAATAAATACATCTTAAAATCTATGTCTATATTTTTGAATGACAGCACACCTATTTGCCTTCTCACTCCCAGATGTCCACCACAGGCAGGGCTGAGCCGGGCCACAGCCAGGAGCTGAAACTCAATCTGTCTGTCCCCAAGGACAGCAGGGACCCAGGCAGGAAGCTGGAATCGGGGTTTGTGAGTCTTAACTGCTCGTCTAATCATGTCTCTCCATGAGCTTTCTGTGTTGGTATCTTACTGTGAATGATTGATAGACTCACATTTACCCAGGCATATGTGTGTCTAGATTCTGGCATTCACTGGGGTCTTAGAATATGTCCCCACAGTCAGAGGCAACTCCTGTGTTTAATGTGTCCTGTGGTCCAGGTCACCAATTTTTTTTAAAAGATTCATTTTAATTGGAAAGTCATGTTTACAGAGAGGAGGAGAGACAGAGGACGATCTGTCTGATGATTCACTCCCCAAGTGACCACAACAGCCGGAGCGGAGCCAATCCGATGCCAGGAGCTGCTTCTGGGTCTCCCATGCGGGTGCAGGATCCCAAGGCTTTGGGCTGTCCTTAGCTGCTTTCCCAGACCACAAGCAGGAGCTGGATGGGAAGCAGGCCACTGGGATCAGAACCGGCGCCTGTATCTAATCCTGGCGCGTTCAAGGCAGGGACTTTAACTGCTGTGCTATTGTGCTGGGCCCACAATAGCTCTTAAATGAGTAATATTCTGTCTTATAAGTGCCAGCCTCCCATATGGGCACTTGTTTGTGTCCCAGCTGCTCAATTTCTGATCCAGCTCCCTGTTTGTGGCCTGGGAAAGCAGCAGAGGAGGATGACCCAAAGACTTGAAACCCTACAGTCGCATGGGAGACCCAGAAGAGGCTCCTAGCTTCAGTTGAGATAAACTCTGGCCATTTCCAGAAAATGAACCAGCAAATGTGGGAACTTTTCTGTGAATCTTCAAGTCAAATAATAATAAAGGTTGGGCTGGGGCCATCTTGGCTCAGGCTTAGAGGGCTTGGAAGGCTGGACATGCCAACAGGATCACTCAGCCCTTCCGCCCACCTGGCTGGTCAGGGTGGAGATCACGGCCTAGCCTGTCTGCCTCAGAGCAGCTGGGGCCATCTTGACTCGGGTGACCAGAGCACCATTCGGCACTGGGCTTTGTCCACTGGCTGCCCACCAGTTACCTCTGTGGACTTGGGGTTATGGAGTTACTCTCTAAGGACATCCATGGATAAGGCCACCTACCTGTAGGTGAGGAATGAATCCTGAGGGACTACTAATGACAGGGACACTGAAATTTCAGGTAAGCGAGGGGACTGAGACCTGGTGTGTTGGAGAGGAGAGACCAGAAATTCTAAATGGGTCAGACCAGTCACCTGCCCACATGGGAATCATGAGATGGGCTTGCCAATACAGAACATAGCTGACTGCCACACACCAGTCCACACGAAAGCTGGGGCTGAGGGCCTGTCTAGAAGGACTAGATCCCAGTACCTGACTGAGTACAGGAACTGGGGAGGTCACATTAGGCAGGGCCATGACAGTAACCAGCCCTCAAGAGAACCAGGTCCAAGGGTAGATTCTGTGGGAATATATTGGCCCAATCCTGTGGAAATTAGCCTCACTGGTTCACTTAAGAGTTAGGTTGGTGGGGACTGGTGTGGTGGCCTAGTGGCTAAATGTCCTTGCCTTGTATGTGCCAGGATCTCATATGGGCACTGGTTCTAATCCCAGTGGCCCCACTTCGCATCCAGCTCCCTGTTTGTGGCCTGAGAAAGCAGCAAAGGATGGCCCAAAGCCTTGGGACCCTGCACCCACATGGGAGACCCGGAAGAATTCCTGGCTCCTGGCTTCAAATCAGCGCAGCACCGGCCATTGCGGCCACTTGGGGAGTGAATCATCTGACGAAAGATCTTGCTCTCTGTCTCTCCTCCTCTTCTTTGTATATCTGACTTCGCAATAAAAAAAAAAATCTTAAAAAAAAAAAGTTGGAATGGGGGGCCCAGCATGTTAGCTCAGCAGCTAAAATCCTCACCTTGCATGCGCCAGGAATCCCACATGGGCACCGGTTCTAATCCCAGTAGCCCTGCTTCCCATCCAGCTCTCTGTGTGTGGCCTGGGAAAGCAGTTGAGAATGGCCCAAGGTTTTGGGACCCTGTACCCACGTAGGAGACCTGGAAGAGGTTCAGGGCTCCTTGATTTGGATCAGCGCAGCACTGACAGTTGCATCCACTTGTGGAGTGAAACATCAGAAGGAATATCTTGCTTTCCATCTCTCCTATCTATATACGATAGCAATAAATAAATAAATACAAGTTTGAGTGGTGATGGGCTCAGCTATGTGTGACCATAGAACCCACCAACACTCATGTGCACTGGGATGGAGAATAGGTGGGGCAGATCCAGGCTGCATCCTAAAATAGGGTGTGGGGTGGGCCGGTATGCAACATTCACCAGCTCAAAGGTCAAGATGGAGGGGTAGCGATTGCAGGGCAAGGGCCTAGCACTCACTGGCGTTTGTGAGATCTGGATCTGGTAGTGGGCTTAGTAGGGAAGCATGTGGTTCAGGCCTGGTATTTGGGCAGGCTGGGCAAGGTAGCTCCATCTGTTGGCAAATGTGTGAGTTGGTTTTGGAAGGGGGTGGATTGGGCAAGGCTGAGCAAACCTTATCTCACTGACAAGTGCAGAAACCAGGCTGGAGTACAAGTCATGCCAGGCTAGGCTATCACACCTACAGGCATATGAACTGACTGAGCAGGGCCAGGGTCCAGCACCTGCCAGCAAGAGTTGGAACTGGGGACAGGCCAGGTCAGGCCAGGCTACAACATCCAAGGCAAAAGCCAAGACAGGTGTGGGGCTTTGCCAAGCTGGGTTAGAGCAACCACTGGCACGTGCTAGAGCTAGGACTAGAAACAGGCCTGGTTGGGGAGCAAAGGTGATGGACGCCCTGGCTGGGTTGTGATTTCCATGGTGAGTTTGAGGACCCGATTGGGGGCTGCCGTCTGGTCTGGACATGGCTGCAGTCTCCCTTGGCACAAGTGTGGACTGGGTCTTGGATGTGTCAGACTGAGCTAGACTGTAGCACCCACTGGTACTCGTTAGAACCAGGTGTAGGACAGGCTAGGCTAGGGGTCTGCCCCTACTGAGCCATGTGTGAGCTGTGCCTAGGTGTGGACCAGGCTTGGCTGTGATGTAGCTCCCAACAGAAAGATCTGGAATGGATGAGGGTCATTCAGGAAAGGCCACTGTTCTGACTAGGATACAAGGTGGACTAAGTAGGGCTGGTCCATGGACCCATCAGTATGCACAAGATCTGGTATAGGGAGAGGTTCTGATGGAGGAGCTTTGGGAACTCCTCTACTGGGACAAAGTCCCTGCAAGTGAGCACAAGCATCACAATAGGGAGCAGCCCAGACTGGGCCAGGGAATGGTACCCAAGGCATCCTGTTGACACAGGTCTGAGGGTAACCAGGCCGGGCCAATTCCTATCACTCGCTGGCGAATCCGAGCACCAGAATGGAGTGTGGGTCCTACCGCAACACAAGCCAGTTCACATTAGAGCTGTGTCTGAGGGCTGGCTGGGCTAGGCTAGGTTGTAGCCCCCACCAACATGAACTTCAATTGGGAGTGAGCTGGGCCCTGACAGGCTACAGTACCCACTGGGAAATCCGAGGTGAGAAGGATCATGCTGGGCCAGGCTGCAGCACCCAACCAGCACACGTGAGAACTGGGGGGTGGGGGAAGGGAGCAAACCTGGTAGAGGGACTAAATGGGGCTCCCTGCTGGACCATCACTCCCACTGGTGAGTGTAAGAGCTGGGATGGGGCAGATCAGGCCAGGCAGGGCTATAGCACATGTGAGGTGGATCAGGGGAAAACCAGGTAGGTCAATTGTTCCTACTGGTGCATTCATAAGTCAGAGTGGATGAGGGTTGGTTGGGCTTTCCTGCAGCATCAGCTGGCAGATGCTGGCATGGGGGCAAATTCTGTTAACTGCGGAACCACCTGGAGAACATAAGATCTGGTAATGGGAGTGCGCCCAGTAGAGAAGCTGTGGGCACCTCCCTCTGGATTGCCACTCCCACTGGTGAGCATGAGAACCAGGAGTGGGGCAGACATGGCTAGACAGAGTGGCAACTCTGTGTATGCTGGATAGTGGGGTTGTTGGGTTGAACTATGCCCCAATACCCAGTGACAAGTTTGAGAGTTCAAGGGTATGTGGGACAGACTGAACCAGGTTGCTGTGCATATTGGCACGCACAGGGTAGGGGCAGGCCTGGTGGGGGTTATTGCAGGTCGCTCCGACCAGACTGCAGCTCCCACTGGTTTGCATGAAGGCCAAGTGTGTGGTGGGCAGGATCGGGTTGGGCTCCAACACCTATTGGTTTGTGCAGAAGACAGGGCTGGAAACAGAACTGACCCAGCAATTGCAAACACCAGCACATGCATAAGCTGATTGCAGTAACAGATTGTGTCAAACTTTGTACTGGCAAGCACACACAAGAATCAGGTCTGGGATCACCTTAGATGAAGTTGCTTTGGGGATCTCTCTAAATTAATCACTGGACTCAGAACCCCAACCCTGGAGAGAACTGCAGGTTCCATGATCTGATCTTGGGCCTCCTCAGAGGCTTAAACGGAGCAGTGGACAGCATACCCAGTGTACATGGAGGATATGGCGGTACATTGGAACCTGCACAGGACACCTGGAGGGCAGGATAAACTGATTAACTACCCCAGACATGTGTTGGCAGTGAGTATCTGGGCAAACTGAGACTCTAAGGTTGACTGTCAACCAATGGATTCTGGAGATTTCGTTGTCATTGGAGCAGCGAGAGACTAATTCAGAACTTATGAATTATCAAAATCTCTTGTGCATCACCCTTGAAGCATGTCTCATATCAGGAACCCTGGAATGGTGTCGGGCGGCCATCCCCCATCCCAGGGCAAGGAGGTAGGTGGTTAGGAAGCTTATCTTCTCCCTTTCCCTAGATACAGGAAGGAAAAAAAAAATTGTGTAAATAATGGTCTCACCTTCCTGTAGCCCTTGACCCTTTGCACCCTAATCACTGATGTAAAAATCATCGAAAAGTTGTATTTTGTTAACTATAACTTAGAAAATAGTTTAAAAAAAAATCTGAAAACACACAATCTGTGAAATGACATTTTTTCAGCAGGCATTTTTGCCAAGAATGGCGTAGAGCCCTGTGGATGTCGAGATGTTTGCAGGTGTGGTCCTTTCTGTTTAGTGTCAGGGATAAACCTGAGGTCTCCCTAGCTTCCTTTACTGGCTTAAGTGAAACCATGCTATAGCAGGCATCTAAATGGGGACACTGGTTAGGAATATCAAAGTCCTGACTCAGCAGTGAGAAGTTCACTATCTGCTGCCCAAGGACGTAGGCCCTTAAACATCCCGACTGTGAAAAGCAGGATTTGGCAAGTCTGTGCTCATCCAGCTCCAAGTAGCGTAGCTGCACTTTTCTTTGCACACCCCTGGCGTGCTGCCCTGGCTCCCCGGGTGGTCTCCTGAGACAGGAGTTGCACATGCCTTTGATCCTTTGTTGCTAGTTTCTAGTTCTTGCTTCCATAGCTGTTTCCTGCACCAATATTCCACATTCAGGCCTGGACTCAGCCTGATTTTGTGAAAGGTGATAATGCCATTTCTGGCTTGTCTTGGTGATTCTGGATGCCAGGTGCTCTGGAGAATCCTCCCCTCGGCAACAGGATGCATAAGGTTGCCATCTCCTTCCAGAAGGCAAATGGACTGTTCTATTTCTTCTGTTTCCCTTGCTGGAAGCTTGTTCCTCACCTTTATGTTCTGGGGTGGGAGAGAAATGAAATGTATTAGAGTAGATGTATTGAAAACAAAGTCTATGAAAAAGTGACAGGGATACCATCCTGCTGTCATTTGCCCAATTAGTTATCTCCAACCCACCAGCACTGGACACATGGAGCGCATCGTGGCAACGGCGTGTTCTGCCTGTTCCCTCACTGGTGGCCTGGACTAAGGGACCTGAAAGCCCTGCCTGGGCAGAAGGCTGGAGTCCTTGCCCAAGTGTAGGCTGGCTATGCTAGGCACTCAGGTCACGTCAGTGTGATTGGAGAAACATTACTAAATGTCCCTTTTAAAGACCTCACTTCTCAAAAAAAAAGTTATTTGAAAGGCAGAATTGCAGAGATATTCAGTTTGCTCATTCACTCCCCAAATCACTGCCAAAGGCCAAAGCTGAGCTGATCCGAAGCCACAGGTTTCTTCTGGGTCTCCCAAAGGAGTGCAAAAGCCCAAGAACTTAAGGAAAAAAAAAAAAAGGTTAAGATTTATCCTAGACAAAGATCCGTCCGCTGATTCACTCCCCAGGTGGCCATAGCTGTGCCAGTCTGAAGCCAGGAACTTCTTTCAGATCTGCCACATGGGTGCAGGGCCCAAGGATTTGGGCCGGCCTCAACTGTTTTCCCAGGCTGGCTAGGAAGCAGGGCTGCCAGGATTAGAACCGATGCCCATATGGGATCCCAGTGCATGCAAGATGAGGTAACCACTAGACACCATGCCAGGCCCAGGACTTCAGCCATCTTACACTGCTTTCCCAGGCCATCAGCTGGGGTGGGGATGGATCAGAAGTAGAACAGCAAGGACCTCCATGCAGGTGGGAGCTTAGCTTACTATATCACCTTAATAGCCCAACCCCTATTGGTACATTTTTACTAGCATTTTTTAAAATACACACCATTTTTGCAATATTAAGATACAGTTCAGTACACTGTCTAGCTCTGTGATCATAGTCATGACACAAACCCAGAAAACTTGATCACCCTTCAAAGGTATCCCAAGTCTTTGGGCCATCCTCCTCTGCTTCCAGATTTCCCATGTGGATGAAGGGTTCCCAAGGCTTTAGGCCATCTTCTGCTGCTTTCCCAGATTGGTGGAGCAGTTGGTATATGAACCGCACCCATATAGGATCCCAGCAGATGCAAGGAGAGGATTTAGCCATTAGGCTATTGCACCAGGCCCTATTTCGCTTTTTAGACTCCACAGCCAAAGTACATGATGTAGGAATTGCTGTTCTGAAGTTCCAGAACGGAAACAGGTTTTCTTATCCTTGAAAACATCGGGCCCGGCACAACAGCATAGTGGCTAAAGTCCTCCCTTGCATGTGGCGGGATCCCATATGGGTACCAGTTTTAATTCCAGTGGCCCCACTTCCCATCCAGCTTCCTGCTTGTGGCCTGGAAAAGCAGTCAAGGATGGCCCAAAGCCTTGGGACTCTGCACCAGCCATTGTGGCCACTTGGGGAATGAACCACTGGACAGATCTTCCTGTCTCTCCTCCTCTCTGTATATCTGCCTTTCCAATAAAAATATATCTTTAAAAAAGGAAAAAAATCACTTAAAAGGCCCAAACTCCTCTTCAGATCGTTTGTAGAACCCAGTGTCTCTCACACCGAAGCCTAGTATAGCCAAATGAGCTGGCACTGGTCCAATCACCCAAGCCATCCACTGCTGCCTCCACATTGAGGGAAGTTAATCAAGAGAGCAAATATGGAACCCAGGCACGCAAGGAGGAATGTGGGTAGCTTAGTTACAAAGTTCAATGCATATCTCACCTTTGAAGTACAAGCAATGTTCTCTCTAATGCTTAGTGTTTGATTATATGGAAAGGAATATCCTTTCACCAAAATCTGTCCTTTTCTCCCTCCCTACAAAAATCACCTCAGCTTTGGTAAATCACCACTCCAGTCCTCGTGCTCTGATGGAGATCTCTCCCAGGCTGGGTTATTTCATGTCACGCATCCTCCAGGCTCACCTTGTTGTGAATACTGAAGCCATCACTGCAGGGAGCTGGCATCAGCAGTGAAGCTGAGCACCTAGGCATTGACACAGTGTCTTACCCACACCAAACACACATCCAAATTGATCTAGATTACTGGGCTGGCAGTGTGGCATGTTACACTACTATGACTTGTGACATCTGATATGGGCACTGATTTGAGTCCCAGCTCCTCACTGGCAGAGTCTGGGTCTCTGCCATCCATGTGGGAAACCGATGGAGTTCCAGGGTCCTGGTTTCCACCAGGCCAACCTTAGGCTGTTATGGATATTTGTGCCATGATGCAAGCACCTGTCTCTTCCTTGATTGTTCAATTATTTTTTTTAATGCAAAATTCCTCTAGGGACCAACAGATTAAGGAGTGTTTCCTGATAGGCTGTGGCCCTTCAAGATGAGCTCTAGGCTTCTTTCCTGGAGCTTGATGCTGTGTTTCTAACATGGACTACAAAAAAGGAGAGGAAAACAAAGGGAATTCAACTCAGGGTCATAAAGCTTTTGTACTGTAGGAATGTACAGAAAATGAGTGGGTCCATAATCAGCACTTATATTCCCATTATACCACAATAAAGAGGCAACCCAATTTTCGAAGAAATTATCTTTTATTTGAAAGACTACTACTTTCCCCTACGTGTATCCTCTAAGAACTTCTAAACTCCACAGTAGCCTGCTTAACCATTATCCCAATACCAAAATTTCTAACAGCAAATTATACAATTGCTCTATGTAATAAATAAGGGTTGTCCTTCACTGATTAAGGGAATACGTAAACTTCAATAATTTTAACATAAAACTTTTTAAGTTTATAAGGTTTAACAGATGCATTTGAAATACAGCATGTTCTGCAGGCATCCACAAGTTTCTCTTACCTAAAAAGGACTTTTTATTTGTAAGAAGTTTGGAAGTTGGCTCTTTAAAAGAAACATCAAAGTATTTTCTTCTATAACTTCAAGCTTTCTACACTTAACTATCTGTCCCATGCCACTCCAGACAGACCTGACATGACTATTTCAGGTGTTCTTATGTTCCCCAAAATGAGCTGGATGAAAACTCAAAGTCTCTAACACAATGTCTAATAAATATCTAACATAATAGGAGGTCTGTAAGATCATTTTCCTCATTTGATTAGCTAGAAATTTATCCTCTGTAAAAGCAAAGAAAAACCATTTACAAAGCATAACACTGGGGTTTTGTTTTTTCTTTTTACTCAAGATATTTAACTACTCAAAATGACAATTACTTCTTTAAGAGTACAAACAAAAAGGGTGGAAAAACAGCAACACAACCACAATGTGTGGATGCTAAATAAAATTTTTTATGGACCAGGAAGGATTAGAAGCTTGAGGAAATCCAGAATTAAAATGAGCAAAAAAAGTCCTTAACTGCAACAATTCCATTAATAGCGTCCTGAAAGAGAAAAAAAAACTTGTTAGGCTTTTGACTGTTAACTGTCGCCACACATCCCAGTGTTCTAAATGACAAACTAAAACTAAAAATTTAAACACCAGAGTTCACATACTTGGGCTATAGGAACGAGATCTTGACCGTGACCTGTATCGACTGTAGTAAGGAGATGGAGATCTTCTTCTGTAAGAAATAAGAAACTGCTCAACACATAATCAATCCACTGAGGCAGACGAAAATTAAACTTTGCTGCTACTAAAAATGATGTCCAAGAGAACAATCTTAAGTTTTCTGTGTGCTACTGACCAATAATAAAGTTAACTTCTATTTTCAAAGGTTTTTACTTATATTATTAAATACAGAAATGCCCAACACTATTTTGGTGTAATTGAGAACAGAAACCTCAGTTTAAGATATTACCTGTACCGGTAATCATAGTCTTCGTATCTGTCATAGCCACGGTCGTATCCTCTGTCATAGTAAGAGTCCCGGCGTCTCCCACCACCTCCGCCTCCACCGCCTCCACCACCTCCGCCGCCACCACCACTGCTGCAGGAAAGGGCGAGATACACGCCAGTGTGAATGAGTCTCTTCCAGGATCATTTATTACAAATTAGATTTATAAAAAAATTGGAGAGGGGATGAGAGACGGAAAACTACTCCTACACCCACAGATCATTTCAGTTCTCTGGCTGCTAATTGCTTACATACAAAATCAAGAATCTTTCCAGCGCAGCCTCCCAAGCCACCAGGACCTTTTATGGAGGCACAGTGAGGCAGTGTAACTCTGTTGAATGCCTGCAATTAGCCAAAACGTGGCAAATAACTGGCAAGAGCTAATCCTGAACACAACAACTTCAGCCTGAGGTTGAACTCCTCAGCAGTGAATTTACATTCTTTGTTGTGGTGCTTTCATCAGTGTCTAACCACAAGAACCCTATTTCTTTTTTTTACACATACAATAGGAATCTGAAAGCCATTCTTACCAAAATTCACACTTCACCCAATAAAGATTTAAATTCAATAAAACTGTTCTTTTACTCAAAAGAAACTATGCATATTGTTACACTGTATTTTTAAAAACATCTAACACCCTGTATGTTTGCTCAATTTGGAAAGTGTCAGGTCTTTAAAAGAAACACAGAAATAAAATCTGCACTATGGGGCTGGCATGGTGGCTTAGCAAGTTATGGGGTCCACCTGCTGCACTGTCATCCTATATGGGCAGTACTTCAAGCCTAAGCTGCTGCACTTCTGATCCAGCTCCCTGCTAAGACAGCCGAGTATGGCCCAAGTGATTGGGCCCTTGGCCTGAACCACCTTGGCTTCAGCCACTGAGGCATCAATCAGCAGCTGGAGGATCTCTGCAACTGCCTGTCTGATAAACACAGCTTACTGAAAACAGTTCTATACACATCCCAGGTAGCAAAAAATAGCTCTATCAATAAATAAACACTGTTTTCCTATTGGTCGCAAGAGTAAGGAATGTACTTGGAGAGTTATAATTTGTCTTCCTAGTCAAATATACAAATATATAGAAATTAAACTTCAATGCCAATTATGGGGGGGGGGGAAGAATAGCACTGTCTGTCTCAACTTTGCACACTCATGGTCTTCATCAACACTTACTGAGTTGGTCTGCCCATGTAGATGCCTGGTGTAGGTGTGTGCGCTCTCTTGGTGATGGAATAATCCACACGAATTCTTCTCCCATCCAACTCCATTCCATTGGCTCTTTCCATAGCCTGTCAAGTCCATCAGGCACAACCAGTCAGGCAAGATTCACACAGTATATTCTAATTCAATTATGAAAGTGACACAGTAATATTGTTTATATAGATGACAACAGACATTTCTAGGCCAAAAATTGGAACATTTTAATTACTTGATTCAAATAACAATTTAAAATCCAGCCCAAATAAAAGATACTGTGTCATTGGGGCAGGTGTAATGATGTCTGCATCCCATTTCAGAGTACCTGTTCTGACACAGGTATGGCTGCTGACTCCAAGTTCCTGAGCAGACAGACCTGGGAGGTGGCTATGCTGGCTCAAGTAATCTGCTTTCTGCTACGCATGTGGGAGACCTGAATAGAAGGCATCTATCTATCTGGGGAGCTAGCAATCTGATTTCTCAGACTCTCAAAAGAAAGGAAGAAAAAAAGCTGTTTTAAATAGATGGGACTGGGCCTGGCACAGTAGCCTAGTGGCTGAAGTCCTTGCCTTGAACACGCCAGGATTCCAAATGGGCACTGATTCTAATCCTGACAGCCCCACTTCCCGTCCAGCTCCCTGCTGCTTGTGGCCTAGTTTGAAAGCAGTAGAGGACAGCCCAAAGCCTTGGGACCCTGCACCCACCCATATAGGAAACCCGGAAGAAGCTCCTGGCTCCTGGCTTTGGATTGGCGCAGCACCAAATGTTGTGGCAGCTTGGGGAGTGAACCATTGGATGGAAGATCCATTTCTCTTTCTCTGCCTTTCCAATAAAAATAAAATCTTTAAAAATAAACGAATAAACCAAAACAAGCAAAAAAACAAAACAATGTACAGATGGGGCCAGAGTTGTAGAACAGCCAGTAAAGGCACCCACACCCTGTCCCAGTTCCACTTCCCATCCAGCTCCCTGGGGAAGCAGTGGAGGCGGCCCACATTTTGGGACCTTGCACCCATATGAAAAACTCAGATTAAGCTTCTGACTTTCGGCTTTGGCCTGGCCCGGCCCAGGTGGGGCAATTTGTGGTGGTGGGGCGGGGGGGGGGGGGGGGGGGGGCCCAATCCTGACATTCAAATATACAAGACCTGTCTACAACTGCATGGGGAATGAAGCAGTGGATGTAATAAATCAAGTTTTGTACTGCAAATAAAATGTCTCCAAGTGCTTCTCAAAAGAGTAAGGAGTTCAAACATCAATCTTCAACACATCTGTCAAGAGCAGTGTTAAGATGCAGACTTTTCAGAAAGCTTGTGTGAAAACCAATGTGCAGCCTCAGACAAGGAAGCACACACCTTAGGCAAAGTCTCTGCCAGTAACTGCCTTCAGCTTGGGCCATTCAAACAGAAACTCCAATTTAGCTGACACTCTAAACCGCTGTCCTGCATTCCTTAAAGAACATATCGCCACCTAGTGAGTTCAAATATAAAGGAACTTTTAACCTGCAAAGCACTCAACTCCAAGGGCACAGGCGTATGTCCTGGTTGTTCCAACAGTCTGTCACTCACATTGGAAACTTGGATGAAGTCCCTGGCTCCAGACTTTGGCCAGCACTGGCTACTGCAGCCTCTGGGCAATGAACTAAACAATGAAGATACATTTCTGTCTCTTCACCTTTTTCTCTTTCAAGTAATAAGCAAATATTAAAAAGAAAATTATTGCAAGTATAATTTTCTTTTAAGTCTTACCAAAAAGATTGCTTTAACAAGTATAATTTTCGAAATATAAATTTATTTTCATTGGAAAAGGAAATTTGGAGATTTTTCATTTGCTGGTTCACTTCCCCCACCCCCAAAATGACAACCAGTGGCTTGAGCTGAACTGATCTGAAGAAACTGCCTTTTCAGGTTCTCCCACATGCGTACAGGGTCCCAAAGCTTTGAAGCCACCCTCCGCTGTCCTCTAGGCCACAAGCAGGGTGACACAATGGATCCTGGCACGTGGAGGTATTAAATTAGCCAGTTGAGCTAATGTACACTCCCAAAAGTGACAATTTTTTTTTTTTTTTAATTTACAGGTTGTAGTAACTATTAGAAACTAAAAAAGGAATTAAAATAGCAAATAATTTTCATTTTTACAAAAGGAATCAAACATTTAAACAAATCAAACCTAACCATTTTGTTCACTATTAGCGTAACTATCAGCCCCACAAAATCTTTTTTAAGAATCAACAAGGAGACAAGTATCCCCATGGAACTGCTAGGGTTTGAGTCCTGGATCTGTTTCTAATCCAGCTCCCTCTTAAAGAGGGAAACCTAGACTGATTTGCGGCCTGACTGGTTTGGCCTGGCTAGCCACAGTTGTTGCAGTCATTCTGGGAATTAACCAATGTTAAGATTTCTGTCTGGTCTCTACTTTAAAAAAAACACACACAAATTTTAAGAAGAGTCGACATGGGCCAGCATAGTGATGGAATAGGTTAGTCCTCCACACTGTGGTGCTGGCATTCTATCTGGTCACTGGCTCATGTCCCAGATGCTCCACTTCCCTTGTAGCTGTCTGCTTATAGCCTGGGAAAGCAGGCTCAAGTCCTTGGGCTGCTGCACCCACATAATAGTCCCAGAAGAAGCTCCTGACTTTTGCTTGGCCCTGCCCCAGCCAATTCTGTCCATTTGTGAATTTAATTATAGGAAGCAAGAGCTCTCCATTTCCCCATTCTCTGTAAAAATCTGCCTTTCAAAAGAAAATTAAAAATTACTTTAGCCATCCCATTAAGTCAGAAACAATTCAATCATACTGCTTTACTAAAAAGTTAAATACAGAAATTATAACATTAAGAATTGAGTTTGAATCAGATAAGAATTAGAACCATGTTAACGAAAATGATCAATCAACTTATTTTATAGCAACTCAATACTATAAGCATTCACATTTTCAAAGTGGAAAAAAATAGCAGATTTACCTCTTTTGAGTCATCTATCCTCTCAAAATAAACAAAGGCAAATCCTCGTGATCTCCCAGTTCGCTGATCATAAACCACATTGACACCACTCAACGGTCCGTACCGAGAAAATACTTCACGAAGATCTCTCTCTGTTGTGTACAAACTGAGGCCAAAAACGCCAAGACAAGTGTTGGGATCTGGATTGGCCTATTGAATGAAGACGTTATTAAATATTAGTTTTGACCAAAAATCAAAAATTAAAAAAAGTATCTTGCTTAGGAAAGAACACCTCTAGATTTCTAGTCCTCTGGAATCAAAATTGAGAGCTAATGCAGATGAACCCTATTTACCTGCACATTCTTCAGAACACACCATGCTTGTAGACTGACAAAGAGCATGTCTGCCCTCCAGCACAGTGACTTTCAAAACAAATCCTACAAAGCCATTCTTAATTTTATTCAAATGTTTTATCGTTCTCACAAATTTGTGCTTAGTCTGTCACTGATAGAACAAGGACACAACCTCGGTCAGTTCAGTGCCGCATGTGGGCAACCTTCTGTACCAATTAAGGGCTAGGTTTCTCTACTTCCAATCTAGCTTTATGCCAATGTGGCTGGCAGAGCACCCACATGTGGGACCTGCGAGGAGCTCCTGGCTTCAACATGGCCCAGAACAGCAAATGAAGCCATTTGGAGAATGGACCAGGATAGAAGATGTCTAATATTTACTTCTATTGGGAGATTTATAGATAGAAAGCTCTTCCATCTGCTGGTACACCCCCTAAATGACAACAGCCACAGCTCAAGTTCCCAAGGCTTTGGGCCATCATCTACTGCTTTACCACAAGCAGGGAGCTGGATTGCAAGTGGAACAGCCAGGACATAAATTGGCACCCATATGGGATTTCCGGCACTTGACAAGGTGAGAACATAGCCAAATTGAGCCATCGCACTGGGCACAACACTCCGCAACAACAGTCTAGCTTATAATAAGCAGAGTATGCCAGGGCCAAACACTCAGAACATACCAAAGTTTAACTTGTATCAGCCACATACCCTGCTTCCTGTATGTCTTCTGCGGTTAGACATTGGAGAATGACTTCGGCTCCTTCGCCGCCGGTACTCTGGCGTATATGATCGACTTCGAGATCGTCTCCTGTGAGAGTGAGAGTGGGATCTGGATCGAGTGTAGCGTCTATGAGAATGCCTCCTGGATCTCGACCTTGGGGGAGGAACACATTTAGGTAAAGATGCTGCAACAAAATATTAATTCATGCATCATCTAAATGCCCAAGTCAACTAAATACAAGCAGGGAGAGAGAACATCATTACTCCATTCCTCAAAGTGCTGTGATGGCAGGAGCTGAGCAGGTCTGAAGCCAGGAGCTTCCTCTAGGTCATCTACACATATGTACAGGGGCCCAATACCTGGCCCACCCTCTGTTGCTTTTCCAGCAACATTAGCAGGAGCTGAATGGAAGTGGGGTGAAACTGACACCCCTCTGGGAAGTGGCCCTACCTGCTCTGCCTCACTGCAGGCAGCCTTGCTGGGGGTGTGCCAGTCACTGCCTGTGGGGTTCCAGATCACCTGGGGATCCCCAGCCCAGCCACACCTAACCAAAGTGCCAAGCTTGACATCAAGTCAAAATCCTCAGGAACAGGATACAGATGAAATCCTAACACTCTTAAAGCTTCTCAAATTATTCAGAATAATAACCAGTACCACAAATACACATCAGCTTTGCCTGCACTAAATTACATTTAAGTCTTCCATGGAGAAAAGGGCCTTACTGTTGTACAATACTGTTGGCATAAAACTAAGCACTAAATCAAAAGTCAGGAATATAGAAATCTGGGCCTGGCACAGTAGCCTAGTGGCTAACCAACATCCTCGCCTTGCAAGTGCCAGGATCCCATATGGGTGCTGGTTCTTATCCCAACTGCTCCACTTCCCTTCCAGCTCCCTGCCTGTGGCCTGGGAGAGCAGATGAGGGCAGCCCCAAGCCTGGGTACCCAGCACCCCTGTGGGAGACCTGCAAGAAGCTGGTCAGGTCAGCTCTGGCTACTGAGGCCACCTGAATTTGTGAACCAGTGGATGTAAGACCTTCCTTTGTAAATCTTTCAAAAAAAAAAAAAATTCAAGTGACAAGAACTTAGTTTGTGATAGTCTAGCATACATCAACTGCATCTAAATTCCAGTATAAGGAAAACTAGTTTATTATTCTGAGTCTAATGAAATGTTAAATGCAGCCAAAAGGATTTGTGCAAAACTCAAGGAGGATATGTTAAGTAGTATTAGCAACACACTTACCTGGATTTTGATCTTGACTGAGAATGGGATTCAGAGTGTTTGGAAACCCGTGACGGACTACGAGATGCAGACCTGCTCTCCGATTTTACACGAGCAGGAGTTCCCGTTGGAGATTTTGACTGAGAGCGAGACTCCTAACAAAGAAGACAGTATTACAAATGGCACTCGTCCCGCAAGTGCCTAACACCTAACATTCAAAGTACCGTAATTATTTATATTGATTGCTCCTGAAAAACAAATGGTTAGGCAATACCCTCCAGAAAAATTTCCGCTCCTTAATAACCCCTTGTTAATACTGCTAACTGTCCTCGACAATTCCCTACTTGAACCAGATCACCAAATCTCTATTAACTAAGTAATCATGCAAATTCATCTACAACTTGATCATACAGACACTGGAACATAAACCATACATTTACTTAACCTAGGACCCATTCATTCTTCCAGATTCTTTTAATTCTACTTCACTCTTGCTTTCTACTTCTCTTCATTCTTCATTGAGTTTTTCATTTTTCATACTTCGTGTATTCTTCCCCAAACAATTCAAAATAGCCTTAAAAAATATTCAAGTGCTTCTATCTGACCAATCTTCTGTTCAATTTTTTCCCCCATTCAATTTTAATTTTCTGATCTTTAATACTTTTCATTAGCCTTCTTTTATCTTGATTTATCTTCCACATTCTTGGAAAATACTCTTCAATTTCTTCACGAACATTAACCTTAATGGAAAAAGAACATTTAGTATATTTAAGCACGTGGGGAATTATAAAACTCTGCTGGAGTTCAGAATGTTATCTACCAAATGGAAAAGCCAGCAGGTAAAGTGCAAATGACTAATTTATTAAAAAACAAAAACAAAAACAATTTTATAGTCTTTAAAATTGTTCAAAAGCCTAGCTTCTAACAAATAATTTACTGAATTTCTCTAATTTTTTAAAACAATATTTTCACCCTCCTCCCCTCTCATGTTTCATTCTACTTCCTAAAATGCAAACAAGTTTAATAGAAATACTTAATTCAAACATAAATCTAACATTAACTGTAACCCCCTCCTCCCACCTAAGTGGTAAGTATCCACTATTTTATAACCTGGATTCTTAGTGATCTTAAGCTATCACCAAGTCATGTTAAACCAAAATGTAGTAAAAGCAAAGGACCCCAGGCTGAAGGATTCGCACATCTACCTGAACTCACGTTACAGCACCCATGCAAGGTTCATCGTAAATCACCAACACCACCTCCCAATTTTGGTTGGCCAATACTTTTGCTCTTTCTGACTTAAGAAAAATAAGCTCTACAGACTAACCACCATACCAAAAGACAAAGGAGAAGAAGATACATACAAGAGATCAGAATAGATCAACTACTATCCCCGACAGGAATTATACTAGACACAGCAAATGCACCAATGGCCAGCCAGATGATAGTGCCTCTCAATGGGCACGGTCGCAGCCTGCTGCTGGGGGAGTGTGCAGGGATTCTTGACAGGATCAGAAGCTCAGCCTGAGGCTGTTGTCAAGCACTGTGGCACAGCACAGCCAGCTCCCACAACAGAGAGGCCTCAAAGCTGTCAGCAAGGTCCTTGTTGATGTCCACCCAGCACTGTGTGCCACCCTGGGCAGGCTGTACCCACAGCCTGTTAAGGACATTTGTGGCATCAAAGCCAGCATATCTTTTTTATTACTTATAAAACTCTGTATTATCAAATGAAATACAATGAGCATGTTACATAAATTGCACTATGATCTTTATGTTCGGTTCTGGCAGATTTTTTTTGGTATCATCTACACTTTTATTCCCTTCAAAGACTATATCTTCTAATATCCTCCATCATCAAACAGTTTCTGAAAAGTTGGATGGAATCAAAGCTCCAAATAAAATAATCTAATGAATACTTTTGCCTTCACATATACTACTTATGACCAAAATAAAGACAGTTTGGTTTCTCTGTCCATTTAAGCTATTATTTAATAATCACACCATCTCAGCAATACCACAAATTTTTATTTACCTTCTAAGACTACGCAAGTTTTTAATAAAAGCTCTTAAAAATTTCTTCAATACCAAAATATTTATCAAGAAATGTATTAAAGTCATTATCTCATTTTTTTCAGATGGAATAAAAATGAGTATACAGCTTTTTTCCCATCAGTACTTTTTCCATTTTGGCTATCTACAATAAGCCTGCCATGCCTCAAATACTTTCTAAATTCCTGGAGAGATGCCCGAAACAAGCAGGCAATTTAGTTCTTTTCATTCACTGAAACTGTAAAAGTAGTCTACCCATTACCTAAAGAAAAAGTAAAAGAAAAGAGGCATCACTTTTGACTTATACCTCACAGGCCTTCAGGAACTAACAGATGGGCCCCTGGTATATTTTACTTCTCGGACAGACTTCATCATGAGAACTCGGATTTGTTAGCCATATGTCTCTGGTCTTTTATTATTAAATATTTTCAACATTTTTTTTTTAATTGGAAAGGCGTATATACAGAGAGGAGAGACAGAGAGGAAGATCTTCCATCCGATGACTCACTCCCCAAGTGACCACAACGGCCGATCCGAAGCCAGGAGCCTCTTCTGGGTCTCCCACGCAGGTGCAGGGTCCCAAAGCTTTGGGCCGTCCTCGACTGCTTTCCCAGGCCACAGGCAGGGAGCTGGATGGGAAGCGGGGCTTCCGGGATAGAACCGGCACCCATATGGGATCCCGGGTGTGCAAGGCGAGGACCTTAACCACTGCGCCACTGCGCCGGGCCCCATTTTCAACATTTTTACCAAAAGAATTCGTGAAATTATCTGGGATTTCAAAATGAACCGAAATTGCCAACAGAAAACAAAAAAAAATCCACTCTGGGAAGGAGTGGTATCTTGAGGTATTAGTTTCTAGTGCTTTCACTAGACTTACACCTAACTTGTTCTTAAAGTTGTCTAGACAAGGATTCTACAAATTCCTCAGGAACTAACTACTATACTCAATAAGCATTAAGGCATGCTGCCTTGGCCAAATGGGCAGACTTTACCACAGATTTTAACAGAAATCTAAAGTAAGCCTCTAGTCTGTACAGAGGCAGACAAAGTTCTCAACAAACCTGCTGAAGCATGATTTTATTCTGTTGTCTCTGACATGCACACACAGTTGTAGAATACAACAGCTCTTACAGCAAGTAAACAGAAGTCTCCTAATTCATAAAGTAACAATACAAATGCTACATTTTGACTCATTCCCATGTTAAGGCCGAGCAATGGTGCCAAACTGACACATATGCCAATTTCAGTTTCTTTTTTTTAAAAAGATTTATTTTTATTAGAGTCAGATATACAGAGAGGACAGACAGAGAGGAAGATCTTCCATCTGATGACTCACAGCCAGGAACCTGGAACCTCTTCGGGGTGTCCCACAAGGGTGCAGGATCCCAAAGCTTTGAGCTGTCCTTGACTGCTTTCCCAGGCCACAAGCAGGGAGCTGGATGGGAAGTGGAGCTGCCGGGATTAGAACCTGCGCCCACATGGTACCTCAGTGTGTTCAAGGCGAGGACTTTAGCCGCTAGGCCACGCTGCTGGGCCCCAATTTAAGTTTCTAAAACAAGATATATTTTCTTACTAGCTTATGAAACAGGAAATGTATTTCCATAGAAACACACAGGTGCATTTTGGTGGTTACACTTCCTAAAAGGGGGGGATAGGCGATTTTTATCTACAGAAGGCTAACTTTTTTTAAAAAGATTTATTTATTTTTATTACAAAGTCAGATATACAAAGAGGAGGAGACAGAGAGGAAGATCTTCCATCCGATGACTCACTCCCCAAGTGACCACAACGGCCGATACTGAGCCAATCCAAAGCCAGAAACCAGGAACCTCTTCTGGGTCTCCCATGTGGGTGCAGGCTCCCAAGGCTTTGGGCTGTCCTCGACTGCTTTCCCAGGCTGGAGAGGAAGTGGGGCTGCCAGGACTAGAACCAGCGCCCATATTGGATCCCAGTGTGTTCAAGGTAAGAACTTTAGCCGTTAGGACACGCCGCCAGGCCCCAGAAGGCTAACTTTTAAGTTGATAATAGTGGCTGCCCATCCTGCTGAGTTATGATAGGATACACGTACACATCTTTAGGCTGATGAAAACTAATACTGCCACGCTCTTCTTAAGTTAGAAACATCAGGATCAATCCCCTAAAAGGAAAAAGCACTGTTGCCCATATTTACAACTTTCAAGGACTAAATTTAAAGCAGCCTTTCTGCTGCATTCAGAGTACCATGGTCTTCCCCTCCCCCTTTGAATCGGAGGGAAACTGTATGAGAGAGAACTATGATTTGCTGCTTCAGTGCCCACATGACCAAGATGGCTTGGGCTGGTGCTTAAGTGATCAGAAACTTAACCAGTTCTCCATATTGGTGGCAGGAACCCAACTGAACCACCTCTTCCAGGATCTGTATTATGCAGCACAAAATGGCTGCCCATAACACGGCCTTTATTACAAAGGTTCACACACGCTGTGTTCATAAAGTCTTTACCTTGGGGAATGCCAAGTCTGAGCCAGGTCCAAAGTTCCACCCTCATCTCCCACTTGGGTATCCATGAACTTCCAGGTACACTAGCAGGAAGTTGGATCAGAAACATGGAATAACAGGACTTAAACAAGCACTTCAACAGGGCTGCCAGGGCTGCAGATGGCTAACTTAACCCTCTGTGCCAGAATGTTGGTGCCATATAATCAATTTTCAGCTCATGCTTTAATTGGGAAATTGGTCATAAAATTTACCTTCTTTTCCACAAATTTTAAATTTCACAATCAAATGCAAAGCTCAAAAAGCTAGTAGTACATAAGCAGCAATTTCAAAGGTACAGAAAAAGTAACACATCAAGAACTAAAAATGGGGCCGGCACGATAGCATAGTGGTTAAAGTCCTCGCCTTGCACGTGCCAGGATCTCATATGGGTGTCGGCAGCCCCGCTTCCTATCCAGCTCCCTGCTTGTGGTCTGCGATAGTAGTCAAAAACAGCCCAAAGCATTAGGACGCTGCACCCCTATGGGAGACCTGGAGGAGGAGCTCCTGGCTCCTGGCTTCAGATTGGCTTAGCTCCAGTCCTTGTGGCCGCTTGCAGAGTGAACCAGGGGAGGGAGGATCTTCCTGTCTCTCCTCCTCTCTTTCCAATAAGAAAGAGAGAAAGGAAAAAAAAAAAAAAAAAAAAAGAAAGAAAAGAAAAAAGGTTTAGTCATACCTAAAAAGCCTGTAAACAACGATGCACCAATGAAAACAAATCATCAAGAACGTGTCACAAGTGACTTAATGTTCTTCTGATGTCATAGAGTATTTATGAATGTTATGCAAGACAAGGATCCAGTTTCAAGGGAAACCCATAATGTACTCCATCCCAAACCAGATCTATTCACCTGCATCTGTTATAGAAAACTGGGCAGATAAATCAGATTATAAATAACTACGTACAGGTGCAGTATGGTAAGGGTTCACATTTCATTATTCTCTCAACTTTCCTAGTGTCTACCCAAGTTTTCCTCATCTGATCCCTACCACTTCGGTCCCGCGAGGCTGGTTAAGCCATATGGACATACCATCAGCATTCTTTCAGTACTTGAGTGGATACTTTTTACAAGGATCTCAGGGATGAGTTGATGCCCAAGCATACTGTCACATGCTTTTGCACAGCCAGTTCTTTGTTATAAAGTACAAGCATTTATGGCAGACCAGTAAAATTAGTTATGTACTATATTGAGATCATTACTTCGTATCTCTCCTTTCCAAAATTTTTATCCACAATGAACAAACTAGGACATTTCAGTGCAAGACTCTCCAACATAAAAATTTAAGTATCAACAAATTTCATTAAGCTTACTCCCTGCTTGTGCTCTGGGAAAGCAGTCAAGGACGGTCCAAAAAAGCCTTAGGACCCTATATCCATGTGGGAGACCTGGAAAAAATCTCCTGGCTTCAGATCAGCTCAGCTTGTGGCCAACAGGGGAGTGAACCAGTGGATAAAAGATCCTTCTCCTCTTCTCTGTACATCTGCCTTTCCAATAAAAATAAATCTCAATTTCCAATTAGTACACAGAAATTAATGCTCCACTGTCCACTTTCACCAATCATCTCATATGAACAAGGGTAATTCTAGCAATCTCAAAAAGAACAAGTCCCAAAAAGGAGGCAGAAATAAGCATTACCTTTGTTCAACTGTACAATATCTGAATTTTAAACAACTGGAATGTTAAGATGGATCTCTACAGCGCCCGGCGCAGAGGACCCAGTTAAGGTCCTCGCCTTGCACGCCTGGGATCCCATATAGGCGCCAGTTCTGGTCCCGGCGTCCCCGCTTCCCATCCAGCTCCCTGCCTGTAGCCCGGGAAAGCAGTAGAGGACGGCCCAAAGCTTTGGGACCCTGCACCTGCGTGGGAGACCCAGAAGAGGCTCCTGGCTTCGGATCAGCATAGTATCGGCCGTTGCACTCACTTGGGGAGTGAGTCATCGGACGGAAGATCTTCCTCTCTGTATATCCGCTTTTCCAATAAAAACATAATAAAAATAAATCTTAAAAAAAAAAAAAGATGGGGCCCGGCGCGGTGGCGCAAGTGGTTAAGGTCCTCGCCTTGCACGCCCGGGATCCCATATGGGCGCCGGTTCTAGTCCCGGCAGCCCCGCTTCCCTTCCGGCTCCCTGCCTGTGGCCTGGGAAAAGCAGTCGAGGACAGCCCAAAGCTTTGGGAACCTGCACCCACGTGGGAGACCCAGAAGAGGCTCCTGGCTTCGGATCGGCATAGTATTGGCCCGTTGCGCTCACTTGGGGAGTGAATCATCGGACGGAAGATCTTCCTCTCTGTCTCTCCTCTCTGTATATCTGCCTTTCCAATGAAAAAATAATAAAAATAAATCTTTAAAAAAAAAAAAAAAAAAGATGGATCTCTACATAATCATTTACCTCTATTATAAACACTGGACCACTGTACCAGAGTGATACAGTCTTCTATGTTTTTTTGCAAGTTAAAAAAAAAAATCTGAGTTGGGGCCTGGTGCAGTACCTAGTGGTTAACTCCTTGCTCTGCATGTGCTTGGCACTGGTTCATGTCCTGGCTACTGCACTTCCCATCCAGCTCCCTGCTTATGCCTGGGAAAGCAACACGGGACAGTTGTAAATCCTGGGCCCCTGCACCCATAAAGGAGACCCATAAGGTGGTCCTGGCTCCTGGCTTCAGATTAGGTTATTTTTTGGGTATTGCAGCCACTCAGGTGGAAAATTTGTCTCTCCTCTATAAATCTAACCTTCCAATAAAAATAAAACTTAGAAAAGTATGGATTAAAGGGGAATAAGGTAAATGAAGACAAATTTAACTTCCGTTTCCCCAAATTCCATAAGTTACTCTTTTGAGATCAAATCTTTATTTTAGCTGAAGGTGTATGAAGCTTATAACTCTTTATGGAAGGACAAAGCCATAGCACAAGTGCTAACCCCTTTCCAATTCCAAAACACATTAACATGATGTACACGTCCCAAGCAATTTGCTTTAAGGCACCTACTTTAAGGCACGATTACTCTCCTACTCCCCTGAATCCTTTTTAAATTGTTTCTCATTGTTTGTATCTACCAGAGTCCCATTGAGTCCAGATTTTCCTTCCTTAAGTATTTTAAGGGTTTCCTTCTATGGCAGTATTTTTGGTCTTTGTCAATATTCTTCATTATTGCCCACCCAGAATTAAGAACTCAGATGAAGCTAAAATTCCTAAATACATAATCTAAAACCCTGCTTTACTGATCGCCTATTTTACGAATCTACCCAGGATTCCAGACAACCTTCACACTGTCACACCCACACAACCAACATTCCTTTCCCCAATCATAAAATGTAGGTACAGCTTTCTATTCCTATAGTTCACAAAATGGATTAGCTCCATTTTCTGACTGTTATATTACTCTCACCACTTAACCATGCTCTTTTGTCCAGATTTGAAAAGTCCTTCTGCCACCTCAAATTAGGCCACAGGTTCTTAATTTCTAAGGTGCATTGAAAATTTGAGGCAGTACGTTCTAAGGCAATACTAGTATCAGTTTTGTTTCTTAAACCCTGGTAGCTTCTAACAACTGATCTTCTGATTCAAAATACCCTTTTACTGAAATGGGGCCATTATATGCTATTTATACTGTAGTTAACGCTTAATAAACCCATTGCTAGGATATAGCCTGAACCTGACCGTCAATATTGTAGCATTTCAACACGTACCATCTCAAGTCTTGTCAACTATGCTTGTTGCATTTAGAGATCTTTTAGAATGAGAACACATTAGCTGTTTATAAGAAACACCCGCTGGCTTATGGTTAGCAAGTGAAGTCACTTTAGTTTAAAAATCAAAAGCACTACCCTGTACTAATTTGCTTTATGAAACAAATTTTGCAGAGCTTCCCAGGAATTTTTATATTTCTTTAACTACAAATAAAGACAATTACCTTAACTTTGAAAGATTAAAAAAAAAAGACAGGTGAGTCTGGAAGGATTTGGCAAATTTACACTAAAACACCTGTGAAAAGTATTTCCTGGAGTAGAAACAGACTTGGGGGTAGTGAAGATTTTTTTTTTCTACTAAATGGTTAAACAACATCCCAGTGCCTTTCCTCACTTTCCCACAAACCAACACAAACAACCCCCACCCCAGGCAGTAATGAAAGAATAAGGAAGGATGGACGGAAGTTCTTCCTGTAGCACTGCCCCCATTTCCCAAAACAAGCAGCAGCTTATACTGCACAAAGACTTGTTTTGTCAATACTGTCCATGTTACCCCCCAATCAATCAATAGGTTCAACAAGCCTAGCATCCACGCTCAGAATCTAATTCTAAAAATCCAATCTTACGGAATTAAAAATAGCATGGCCTCTAACCTACTGCTCTGTATCTGAGGCTGAAAAGCCCGACCTGACCTTCCAGGGGATTCCACGTGTAACCTGTGAAGTCGGGGAAGACTTCCAGAAAGGACACACCTCCCTCTCCAGGGTGGTCTCCTGGAAGCCCATCTCCACCCCACAGCCGTGGCCCGCGCTTTTGTTTCCAGATTTTCTCACTAAATCACTTCCATTATTTTTCACTACTGGGTAAAGTCTGGACATTTCAAACACTGGTAAAGGTTCTAGGACACTGAAGCGGGGATGATGTATTCTTTACCAGGCTTACTTTCGGCCGCCCCCGCCCTCAACCAAAAGCTTTCTCGGAGGGCACTCTGCTGGGGCAGAGAAATAAGACCGAACTCATCATTTTATCAGGGGATCCTTTCTAAGAACAGCTATAAACGGGTGAAAAACAGCTATAAACGGACTGACCATTTCTTTTTAAATACCGAGCCATGAAATATGTTCAGTTACGTAACATTCACTTAAAACGGGAGATGAATTAAAAAAAAAATCGTAAAAACCTGCAAAGGAGTGGTCAACTTAAAAAATAAAGGTCACACGAGGGAAGGCATTAGAAGTTGATAGAAAGCAAAAGGGGGGGGGCGGGGAGAAAAAAAAACCCAACCTCAAGGAAACCGACATATCACGTATTACATATAACATTTATATAGCATTTCCACGTTCGCTGCGTAGTGCGGAGAGGGACAAGGATCCCTCGCACAGCTCTCCCCCCGCCCCCGTCCTAAGGACGCTTTATGGGGTCGGTCGTGGACTAGCTCCTTTAGGTGCGCCCCACCTTTTTTCCGCCTTTCTAGAGGCGTCACGCCGCCGGTTCCGATAGAGACGCGGCCGCTCACCACAGTGGAGAACCCCCAAACACCTAGCGCCTCCCGCGCCCCCGTCGGGCAGACCCCCGGCCGCCCGGCTGCCACCTCACCTCACCAACCACGCTCGGGCCGGGGCACGGAAACCTTCCCGCCCCCCCCACCCCCAAAGCGACTGCGGGAACCCAACTCCTTGTTACGGACAGAGGGGAGAGAGCAGAGGGAGAGCGGGGGAGGCAGCGCCATCCGCCGTGCCCGAGAAGCTGTGGAGCCCCAGAAGCCATCTTGGGAATGACGAGGATCAGGGGAGGGAAAGCGACTGGCGATGGCTCCGGAGGTCGTTCCCACCTCCCCTCCCGCCCGCCCGCCCGCCCGCGCTCGTCCCCGTGAGAAACCCCGAAGCGTCGGGGCCGCCGCCGAAGACGGCTCCCGCGGCTTTGTACTCACTCTGCCCTCGAAGTTGTTCTCCTCAACATCACTCATGTCGACCAGGCGTTCTCCTCAGAACTAAAGAGAGAAAGTCTCGGCTCGAGGGCCGACGGCCAAATGAACCCCGCTGACTGGGACCGCGGGGAGGAGGAGGAGAAAAGAGTCGGCAACAACGGCCGCTCCGCTCCGCTCCCGCTCGGTCACAGGCTTCGGCAAAATGGCGCCCGCACCGCCCGGAACCTCCTGGTTTTCCCCCCGCCAGGGAGCGACGTCAGGGGCGGGGCGGGACGGGCGGCTCTGTGACGTCGCGAAGTCCCGCCCCCCGGCGCGGCTTTGTGTCCGCGCGGCTTGGGCGCGCGTGCGCGTGCGCGGAGCGCGCTTCCCGGGCCGGGCGCCTTGAGGCTCGGGCTGAGGGACCTGCCCTCGCCGCTTCTCCAGGCGCGCGTCGGTCGCCGCGTCCTCCGCGAGTTACTGCCGGCGTTGCTTGGCCTTAATCTGTTTAAATAGTGTCCTACGGGCTTCTGACGTGAGGCAACAGAAACGACTGGAAGTGTTTCCAACATTTGTGTCTGGAGATGTGTGGTGCGACGAATCCACACAACGCACAGGTGGGATAACAATGAAAAGCCACGGCTCTCCTCGCGCCCTCCCCGCAAAGCCAGCTGTGTCCGTATTATTATTATTTCAAAATACTTGGTTCCCCATTCGTCTTTTTGTAAATATTTGGAAGAGGGAAAAGAAATCTAACATCCGTGTGTTCACTCATGAAATGGCGCCCCCAGTGCTGTGTCCAGCGTGCATGCAGGCCCCCCGAGCACCCCACTTGCTCCTTGTTTCTCAGGCACATTAATTGGGAGCTGGTGGAAAGTGGCACAAGCTTATCTCCAACCTTTCTACGCCTTCAAGGCAGCCTTCCCTGCACTTCTACTGTTGACAGAAATAGCTTTTTGAATTGCATTCTTAAGCAGTTTTTAAAAGAAGCTTTCCCTCTCTCTCTTTGCCTGCAGCATGCATTGTGATGTAAAAGCCTACATGAATTTCAACTGCCTAGTCTCTGGAAACTCAGTTCCTTGCGGCTGCAAAGATTGCCACCCCAGGGGCCAGAGTCGAGCTATTGGCAGGGATCGTTACAGAGCGAGCCGCACACAGCTGACAGGCCCCTTGTTGATGAGCCGGCCCAGGTGCTAGCAGTGTGGCCTCGGATCAAATCCCTGGGAACTACCTCAGGATTGCGATCCTATGGCGGGAATCTCGGAGATTCACGGACACCCCCCTCCCTCAGGGATTCCTGATCCTCCAGTTGCTCTGAAATCCAATGCAGGCCTTAGATCTAACCCAAGGTATGCCAGAAATAGAGAATTCCAGAAAAAACACGAGTTTCCATGGAACAAAGAGCCTAATTTCAGCCGCAAGATTCAGTTTGAAATGACAACAGGCATGGACTGGAGCGTCAGGGGCTACGAGCCTCTAAAAGTACGAGGTCAAATATGTACTTCATGGTTTCAATTCAAAAGGCAAACTTTTTTGAGACGAATGAGAAGAATGTGAATAAGGCCTGGGAATACGGTAATGTTCAGAAATCGCTACTTTCATCAGTTATGATAATGGAACATTGGACATGCTGAATTTTCTGTACTGTAAAATGACAAACATGAGGTTGGCTTTAATGTAATCCAAGGGGGAAAATACATGGGAAATTATAACTCTTAAAATTAGAAAATGAATGGGGCCCAGCATGGTGGCCCAGCGGCTAAAATCCTCAACTTGAATGTGCCAGGATCCCATGTGGGCGCCGGTTCTAATCCCGGCATGCTGGGGTCCGTGTGATGGGTGGGGAAGACAGGAAGGTGTGAAGAGTATTGTTCCCATTGCAGGCAGGGCCGCAAGGAACTTCCCACTGTGTGGCAGTGCCCGGCGATTGTCCCTACGACCACCTGAATGCAGCTCCGCCTCCCTTTGCATGGACACCGGACAACCCCGCTGAGAATTCTATAATCTATTTAGGCATTGTCTGCCTCTGTGGAGTTAATGTTTACTACCGCTGTGAGCTTGGAAGTTGATGTTGCTGATACTGTTTTAGCCAATGGGCCTTTTATTATTGCTGTCCCCAGGCGTAGTGGGAACCTGGGCTTAGGGCTTTCCCTCCCCCATTGACTGTATATTACTCAAGGGTGTTCTGTCTCCAGGTATAGTGGGAATCTATTCTTTCCCTCTTTCTTTGTTCTTTAGGTCCCTCCTTCTGTGAAGTCCTCCCCTCCTTGATTAACTCAAGACTAAGCTGTAGAATGAGGATTGTGGTAAGAGTGTGTTACTGACTGATATGCACCATCTATTGAGAACTTTTTCCTAACCACGGAGCCAGGATGAATAACATCCTGGTCTAAGGTGAAACAAATGGCAGTTATCTTTAGAAACACCCACTTGACCATGACTTAAAGAGTCTGAGCCAGAGTTTGACTGATTTTGTATAAATAAAGCGGACAGCTTTCCTGCATGATCCATTATGATCATGAAATCCTATTGGTCTGTCTTTCTTTCCTCTTTGCGCTTCATCCACGCACCGTTTGCAAGTTCTGAACTCAGCTGGAGCTGGACTCCAGCACCAGCAGCTCCACTTCCCATCCAGCTCCCTGCTTGCAGCCTGGGAAGGCAGTCGAGGATGGCCCAAAGCCTTGGGACCCTGCACCTGCATGGGGGACCCAGAGGAGGTTCTGGCTCCTGGCTTCAGATGGCTCAGCTCTGGCCGTTGTGGTCACTTGGGGAGTGAATCATCGGACAGAAGATCTTTCTGTCTCCCCTCCTCTCTGTAGATCTGACTTTCCAATAAATATAAATAAATCTTTTTTAAAAAAAATTAGATAATGGATGAGGGAGTCTGTTTTATTCTGCTTTGTGTTTGAAATGTTTCATAATGAAATTTGCTTTTCTTTAGATTTATTTTTATTGCAATGGCAGATCTGATTTACAGAGAGGAGAGACAGAAAGGTCTTCCTCTACTGGTTCACTCCCCAGTGGCCACAACAGCTGAAGCTGTGCTGATTGGAAACCAGGAGCCAGGAGCTAATTCTGGGTCTTCCCCACAGGTGCAGGGTCCCAAGACCTTAGGTCATCCTATTCTACTTTTCCAGGCCACCAACAGGGAGCTGAGAGAAGTGGAGCAGCCAAGATAAGCTCTGTTGTTTTTTGTTTCTTGTGTTTTTTAAGATTTATTTTATTTTTATTGGAAAGTCAGATATAGAGAGGAAGATCTTCCATCTGCTGATTCACTCCCCAAGTAGCCACAAGGCTGGAGCTAAGCCCATCCCATCAGGAGTCTGGAGCCCCTTCTGGATCTTCCATGCAGGTGCAGGGTCCCGAGACTTTGAGCTATCCTCTGCTGCTTTCTAAGGCCACAAGCAGGGAGCTAGATGGGAAGTAGAGCTGCTGGGATTAGAACAGGTACCCATCTGGGAGCTCGGCGGCATGCAAGGCGACGACTTTAGCCACTAGGCCACCGTGCATTGGCCCCGTTTTTAATTTCTTAACTTATTTAAAGGTTTATTTATTTTTATTGGAAAGGCAGATTTACAGAAAGAAGGAGAGATAGAAAGCTCTTCCATCCTCTGGTTCACTTCCCAGGTGGCCACAATGGTAGAGCTAATGCTGATCCAAAGCCAGGAGCCAGGAGCCTCTTCTGGGTCTCCCATGTGGGCGCAGCATCCCAAGACTTTGGACCATCCTCTACTGCTTTCCAAGGCCACAAGCAGGGAGCTGAATGGGAAGTGGAGCAGCGGGGACACAAACTAGCACCTATATGGGAGCCTGGTAGATTCAAGTCAAGGACTTTAGCCACCAGGCTGCTGTACTAGGTGCTTGTTTTATTTAAAAAAAAAAAACAAACAAACAAACCAGACTGAAGTCAGGAGTCAGGAACTCCCTTGGGTCTTACAACGGTGGCAGTGGCCAAGTGCTGATTTCTCAGGCATATTCACAGATTGAAGATAGAGTAGGTGGGATTCAACCTAGTGCTGTGAATGGGCTGCCAATGTCTCAAGCAGTGGTTCCACTTGCCAAACCACAACACCAGCTCCTAAAATGTGTGTGCATTTTAAATTTTATCTCAGGCCAGTGTTGTAGTATAGGGAGTAAAGCTGCCGCCTGCGATGCTGACATCCCTTATGGTTGCCAATTAGAGTCCAGGTTGCTGTACTTTCAATCCAGCTTCCTGCTGATGCACCTGGGAACACTGGAAGATGGCCCAAGTCCTTGGGCTCCTGCACCCACGAGACTGAGTATTAAAAGGCAATAATGAATCTGGTGCACCTCGCCTGGCATCCATTGGGATCCCATATGGGCACTTGTTTGTGTTCCAGCTGTTCCACTTCCCTTCCAGCTTCTTGCTTGTGTCCTGGGAAAGCAGTCAAGGAAGGCCCAAAGCCTTGGGACCCTGCACCGCATGGGAGACCCAGAAGAATCTCCTGGCTCTTGGCTTTGGATCAGTGCAGCTCCAGGTATTGCAACCACTTGGGTAGTGAACCAGTGGATGGAAGATCTTTCTCTCTCTCTTTGCTTCTCTCTGTAAATCTCCCTCTCCAATAAGAATAAATACATCTTTCAAAAAAAAAAAAGCAATAGTTACTAGAATGGACAAGTTGTATTTTTGTGTTTGTTGTAAAGTTGTTTCAAGCTTATTCCCTGAGTGTTAGTGTGCTCATTCAACACAGTGCACTGACCTCGCTCCCCCACCCACATCTGAGGTTCCGTTCATGTAGTTTCATTTTCTTACAGTCAACTTTGCTCTGAAAATATTCTATGGAAAATTCTAGAAGTAAACATATTTCATCATTCTGAATGGCTCATGATTCTGAGTAGCACAGTGAAATCTCATGACCTCCTCACTCTCCAGCCTTCCCAGGACATGAGTCATCTGCTTTGCCTGGAGTGTCCACTCTGGTAGTCATGCAGGGGACATCCCAGATGGCAGGTCCACTGTGTGGGAATTGCAGTGGGTTTCAAGTGGCCATTATTTTAATTTGTAAGTGCCACAAAGGGTAAACAGAGGCTGTGTGATATGCCTTCTTTACGTTGGAAGGAAGAAGTTCTCTGTAAGAAAGGGAAAAAAACCCCAAAAACCAGCATGCCAAGGTTTCTAAGATGTACTGTAAATACGTGGTCTTCAGTCTTCACAGGTAAGTGTATATAGGGTTTGGCATTACCTGTTTCTTCAGGTATCCACTACAGAGCTTGGAAAGTGTATTTTTATTTTCTTACCAATTTATTTATTTTTCTTGGAAAGGCAGATGTACAGACAAGACATGAGACAGAGAGGAAGATCTTCTGTCCACTGGTTAACTCCCAAAGTAGCTATAACAGCAGAAGCCGAGCTGATCTGAAACCAGGAGCTTCCTCTGCGTCTCTCACGCGGGGCAGGGTCCCAAGGTTTTGGGCCATCCTCAACTGCTTTCCCAGGCCACAAAGAGGAGTTTCACAAAGAGAAGTAGAGTAGCTGGGATACAAACTGGTACCCATATGGGATCCTGGTGCTTGCAAGGTGAGGGCTTTAACCACTAGGCTACCACCGTGGTCCCAGAAAGTGTCTTTCAAGGATAGAAGAGAAGTACAGCCAGCTCTGTGGAACTGTGTTTCTGTATTGGAAACTAGAGAAAAATCAACAGCAATCAAAGAATAGATAGACAAACTAGACCCCCATCAAAATTTCAAAATTGTGTTCATGAAAACATACCATCAACAGACTGAAAAAAAAAATCACCCATGGATTTTTTTTTCTCCCAGAAAATTTGCAAATTTTATCTTATAAGGATCTAGAATCTAGAATATATGAATAACTCTTAGAATACCAAATACAAACACCAATTTGAAAAATCCACAATGAAGTTAGGTAAGCATTGCTCCAAAGAGGAGAACTAGATGACCAATGGACGCATAAACAGGTGTTAGCACTGCGTGTCACACACAGTGCAACCCTGAGATGCCATTCCATGCCCACCAGCATGCCTTAGGGGAATGCCAGGCAGAAGTTGCCTAGAAGGTAAAGAGATCAGGACCCCCCATGTGTTGTGATTACAAATTGATGCAGTTGCTAACAGTCTGGCAGTTCCTCAGAAAGTTAAATCCAGAATTGCCTTTTGATGCAGCATTCCTGGTACATACCAAAAAGAATAAAAACACTGTCGTTTCTTTGGCTGTCCTTTCTCTGCTAACTTTGCCTTTCAAAGAAATAATTTTTTTGAAAGACTCGTTTACTTTTTATTAGAAAGGCACATAAACAGAGAGAAGGAGAGACAGAGAGAAATATCTCCCATCTGCTGGTTCACTCCCCAAATGACCACAACAGCCAGAGCTGAGCTAATTTGAAGCCAGGAGCTTCCCATGTGGGCACAGAGTCCCAAGGCTTTGGGCCGTCCTCTACTGCTTTTCCAGGCCACAAGCAAGGAGCTGAATGGGAAGTGGAGCAGTTAGAGCCAGAACTGATGCCCATATGGAATCCTGGTACATACGAAGCAGGGACTTTGCCACTAGGCTATTGTTCCAGGCCTGAAATAAATTTTTTCAAAAGAAAGAAAACATGCTGATAAAGCTTATAAACAAATATGCATAGCAGCATTCTTTATTATAGCAAAAAAAAAAAAAAAAAGGCAGGGGGCAGAAGAACTAATGATTTTAAAATCATCCTCATGGGGCTAGTGTCATGGCAGAGCAGGTAAAGTCCCCCAACTGCTGGTTCATATTCTTGCTCCTCCATTTCCAATCCAGTTCCCTGCCTGAGAAAAGCAGCAAAGGATGGCTTAGGTGTTTCAGCCTCTGCCATGCACGTCAGAGACCTAGCTGTAGTTCCTGAGCCCTGCTCTGGCTATTGAAGTTATTTGTCTCTCTGTGTAACTGCTTTTCAGATATATAGATAAGTCTTTACAAAGTGGATTATTTTTAGCCATAAAAAGGCACAAAGTAGGGTAATCTGGTACAACATTATGCTAACTGAAAGAAGCCAGATACAAGAAGGCATGGATCATGTGATTCTATTCTTTTCTCTTTTTAAAGATTTGTTTATATTTATTGGAAAGTCAGATATACAGAGAGGAGAACAGATAGAGAGGAAAATCTTCTGTCCGATGATTCACTCTCCAAGTGGCTGCAATGGCCAGAGCTGAGCCAATCCGAAGCCAGGAGCCTGGAGCTTCTTCCAGGTCTCCCATGCAGGTGCAGGGTCCCAAGACTTTGGGCCCATCTGCTGCTGCTTTCCAAGGCCACGAACAGGAAGCTGGATGGGAAGTGGAACTGCTGGGATAGAACCAGCACCAAATGGGATCCCAGTGCATTCAAGGCGAGGAGTTTAGCCGCTGGGCCACCATGCCAGGCCCAATTCTCTTCTATAAATTGTCAGGAACATGGTGCTTCAAGTTAAGTTTTCACCTGCAGTGCTGGTATCCCATGTGGACACCCATTCCTGAGTCCTGGCTGCTATACTTCTAATCTAGTTCCCTACGAATGGTCCTGGGAAAGCATAGGAAGATGACCTAACCCAGGACCTTAGACCCCTGCATCTACATGGGAGACCTGGAAGAAGCTCCTGGCTCCTGGCTTTAGAACAGCCCAGCTGTGGCCATTGCAGCCATTTGGGGCATGAACCAGCAGGTGAAAGATCTCCGTCTCTCCTTTTATCTCTGATAATCTGGAGTTTAAATGGAAATAAATAAATCTTTCAAAAAAAATTGTTAGGAATGGGCAAGTCTACAGAGGAAGAAAGCAGACCTGGGGCCATTGTGGCGGTGCTATGAGTTAAGCTGCCATCTGCAGTAATACATGATGGTACCGTGGAGTCCTGCAGCCAGTTGGAGTGCTGGCTGATCCACTTCTGATCAACTCCTTGTTAACGCTCCTGGGAAGGCAGCAGAACATGGCAGGATTGCCTGGGCCGCTGCACTCGTGTCGGGGAGAGAAGGTTCTAGACTTTCGGTTCCTTGTAGCCATTTGGGGAAAGGCTTATAATTACAAGATGTCTTTTGCCTAAGCCTTTTAAATCCTCGCCCCCCAAACAGAGTGTGACTGGCTTTTCTTTTAAATCTTTTCAGAGATACTCTGTGTTAATAAGCTGATACGGAGAGTTGTCTTCCCCTTTTTTTAAACATTTATTTTTATTGGAAAGGCACACTTACAGAGAGGAGAGACACAAAGATCTTCCATCTGCCGTTTCACTCCCCCAAATGCCCATAAACAGCCAGATCTGAGCAGATCCAAAGTCAGACGCTTCTTCTAGAGCTCACACGCGGGTACAGGGTCCCAAGGCGTTGGGCCATCTTCTGCTGCTTTCCCAGGTTATCGTCAGAAAGCTGGATCGGAAGTGGAGCAGCCAAGACACAAACTGGTTCCCATATAGGATGCCGGCACTTGCAGGTGGAGGATTAGTGTACTATGCTATCACACTGGCTGCTGGGTAGTTTTCTGTAAATGGCGTATTTTAAAATAAAATCATACCACCACTAATGCAACTATAAATCATGTTTTGTATCATAGTTTATAAAAATTTTTAAAGACTTGTTTTTATTGGAAAGCTTTCCAGAGAGGAGAGAAAGAAAGATCTTTTGCCCGCTGATTCACTAACCAAGTGGCCATAATGACTGGAGCTAAGTCGTTCAAAGCTAGGAGCCAGGAGTTTCTTCTGCGTCTCCCACATGGGTGGATGGTCTCAAGGCTTTGGGCCTTCCTCTGTTGCTTTCTGCGGGTGCAGGGTCCCAAGGCTTTGGCCTACCCTTGTCTGCTTTCCTAGGCCAGAAGCATGGAGCTGGATTGGAAGTGGAGCAGCCCAGACACTAATCAGCGCCTATATTTGGATCCCAAAACACTTAAAGGTGGTAAATTAGTCTGTTAAACCACTGTGCTGTCCCCCAGATGTTTATTTTATTTATGTGAAAGGCAGAGAGAAAGAAAGAGAGAGAGAGGAGGAGGAGGAGAAATTTCCCAACAGCTGGTTCACTCTCCAATGCCTGCAACAACTGGGGCTGGTTCAGTGTGAACTTGGCAGCCAAGACCTCAGTCTGGACCTGAGCCCTTGAGCAGTGCACATTGTGAGGAAGCTGCAGTTAGAAGTGGAGCCAGGACTCCTGCACTCCGAATTCAGAGATGGATGTCCTTAGTGGTGCCTTCATTGTGCCAGACACCCAGTAGGAACTCAGGCAGGGATTGCAGCATTGTGCACCACCTGCTTGCTGCCTCTCACAGGTGACACACTGCCGGGAGCCTGGGACAGAAGCAGAGGAGAACACACACTCCAGTGTGGGATGTAGTGCAAGCAATGCCAGGAGATAGTGCCACAACCGAAGGCGGTGCTGCTGGCCTCCCGTGGGGGAGAGATGGGGATGCTGACACACAGCCCCTCCGCCAAGAGGGATCCACTCCCAAGGGTCGGTATCCCTGACTGCTCCCCCCTACCCCCCGCCTGATCCTCTGATAATGGTTGTTGGGGGGAGGAGGCAGAGAGAGCAGCTTTCCTTCTCACTGCCTAAAACCCTGAAGCGAGGCAGTCTCGGTGTGAATTTCTCATCAGATGTCGTCACTTGCCTCTTCTGACTGCTGCGCTCCGCGGGTTTTTAGCTCCTGCTTCACTGTCAGTCGCTCCGCTGTCTTAAATCGTGGTGATTTTGTCAGCCGCACAGATGAGCTTCCCAACACCTGGACCCTCCTGGGAGCTGTAGGCCTCTGCCACCTGTCTGTCACTCCCTTGCCATCGCCACCTGCTTTCTCATTACTCACAACCTCCTGGGGTTTTAGCCCATCCTCACCCCAGCACTGTGAGTTCCTGAAAGCTTTGATCCGATTGGCTTAATCAGTCCAAGATCTTCACAGCTGTCCCCCATTCCTGATAAAATTCAGCTATTCATCCACTCAGAGCTGCACCATGCGATTGAACGCAGCTGAGGAAAACCATCCGATCATGCTGGAAATCGAGCTTTTAAAGGCCATGACTGCTAACGTCAAGGGGGCCCTTAATGCGCCCAGTCATATATTTCCCTCATGTATTTGCTTTCTTTTCCTAGATAACTATTTTATTTCTTCTCTTTAAATCTTAGATCTTGCCTTTCCTTAAGCTCATTCCCAACTGCTGGCCTTGTTTCCTGTTTTACTAGGAAGATAGGAGCCAGTGTCATAGCCTCTCACGATGCATCCAGGACATGAACCGGTGCCCTTATGGGTCCTGGCTGTGCATGCAAGGAAAACATTTAACCATTAGGCTTTCGGACTGGGCCCAAAAGCATTTCCCATAAACTCCTACCTCATGTACTCAAGTTGGTCATTCTACTCAGCTTAGAGTCTGTTCCTTGGAATGGATGAGGGATCCCTGCTCCCAGCCGGGGCTGACTGCTCCCACTGCTGGGCCCACCCACACAGCCTCACAGATGACTGTTCAGTTTCAGGAATGTGGTGAGCTGCTTCTTAAACTGTTGGTAGCCTGAAATTAGCTAGGATAGGAATATTCATATCTTGAAAGCTTGCAAATTGGCATCTTGCTCTCTTGTGGTGAGCCGGTTGCTAAGTGTTTGCTTCTTGCCTATTATGTGGCATACTTTCAGCAATACGTACAATGTTGTTTTATGCATTCAAAAATTCCTGTATAATTGGGTGAATATAGCCAGCTTTCTGATACAACTTTCCCTCCATAACACTGCAATTATGAGATGCGTTCTGGTTGATATGTGTAACTTTGTTACATTCCTGTTTTTAAGATAACAGAGCTTTCCATAAAACAATTTATTAATTTAAAGGCAAAAAGAGGGAGGGCCCGGCACAGTAGCCTAGTGGCTGAGGTCCTTGTCTTGCATATCCAGGATTCCATATGGGCGCTGGTTCTAATCCCAGCATCCCCACTTCCCATCCAGCTCCCTGCTTGTGGCCTGGGAAAGCAGTCGAGGACAGCCCAAAGCTTTGGGAACCTGCACCCACGTGGGAGACCAGGAAGAGGCTCCTGGCTCCTGGCTTCAGATCAGCTCAGCTCTGGCCGTTGAGGCCGCTTGGGGAGTGAATCATAGGACAGAAGATTTCCTCTCTTCTTTCCTGCTCTCTGTATATCTGCCTTTGCAATAAAAATAAAATAAATCTTAAAAAAAAGGAGGGGGTGGAGGGAGATCGAGTTTTCATCCTCTGGGTCACTCCCCAAATGCTCGCCACAGCCCGGGCTCAGCCAGGACTCCAGCCAGGCACGGGTGGCAGGAACACTGGTGCTTGGATGTGTCATTAGCTGCCTCTCTGGGTGTGAGAGTGGGAGGCTGGGATTGACACCAGACACTCGATGCTGGCATCCCACCGTGCAGCTTAACTCCCTGCCACAACACCTGTTCCCTGCTGCAGGAACAAGCTCCACGAAGGCCCGGATGGTTAACGTGTTATGTTTTGTTTTGCTGCTCTCCTATGTTGGTCCTGGTACATGTTTATCTGGTGAACTGTCTGAGGTGTGCCTGAAATTCCACATCTATCACTTCTCTGAGTTAGCTTGTCTGGTTGTTCTAGAGCTGGGTAGACCTCAATACACAGAAGCACTTGGGGCTTCAAACCGGAGAGCTCATTGTCCATATCCTTGCCAACCACAAGAGGGCAGGCTTGCAGCGAAGAGGCTTCAGGTGGGGGGAGACGGAGGTGTTGAAGGACTCTGCCTGGCTTGGAGCCCCACCGCCACCAGGTGGCAGCGTGCTCACGCTGGAAGACCAAAGTTACTCCAGACCTTGGGGCTACTTGAGACTATGCAGGTTGGTGACCCAAACACATGCATTTATTTTCCTTTTGGCCAACTTAACATTATTCTCATATATTTGTTTTTCTTAAATAGATATTTATTTTATTTGAACGGTAGAGTTACTGAGAGAGCTAGAGGGACAGAGATGGTCCATCGCTGTTTGACTCCTCAAATGTTCACAATGGCCATGACTGGGTCAGGATGGAGCGTGGATCTCCATCAGGGTCTTCGGCATGAATATCAGGAGCTCAACACTTGGGCTGTCACCTGCTGCCTTTCAAGCAGAGGGAAACTGGACCTGGCACGGTAGCCTAGCAGCTAAAGTTCTCACAGTGCATGTGCCAGAGTCCCATATGGGTACCAGTTCTAATCCTGGCAGCCCCACTCCCCTTCCAGTTGCTTGTGGCCTGGGAAGGCAGTTAAGGAAGGCCCACAGCCTTGGGACCCTGTGGAAGAGCCGGAAGAAGCTCCTGGATCCTGACTTTGGATCGCTCAGCTCTGGACATTGTGGCCATTTTGAATGGAAGATCTTCCTCTCTGTTTATCTGACTTTCCAATAAAAAAATCTTTAAAAAAAAAAAAAGGGGAAAGGGAAACTAATATGAAAACATTTTGATTCGTGTGTAGCAGTTGTACATTTATGGGCTACCATTCAATATTTCAACGCATGCACACAGTACAAACTCATCAAGCAGTTAACATTCTCTCTTCTTTATGTTAATAGCCTACCAGCCTTTCTGTTCCAACTCTTACTGCAATGGAATAATTGTGGCCTGAAGTCATCCCACAGTGCTGTGGGACACCAGAAACTGTGACTTCCTCCTGTCTCTTGGTATCCAGTATCTAATTGTCCCTAATTGTCCTCCCACTTCCCAGTCTCTGCCAATCTTTTTTTTTTTTTTAAGATCGATTTATTTTTATTTGAAAGGCAGATTTACAGAGAAAGACTTCCACACAACTGGAACCCATATGTGATCATGGTGCTTGCAGGCAGAGGATTAGCCAATAAGCCCATCATGCCTATGAATTACTATTCTAAGTTCAAGCTGACTTTCTAAAACTTCCATATATAGGAGAGAACATGTGGGATTGGGCCTTCTGTATTTGCCTGTTTCCCTTAACAGACGTCATATATTTCACTTAATATCAATCCAGGACCCAGTGTAGTTGCCTAATGGCTAACAGTCCTCACCTTGCACGCACCAGAATGCCATATTGGTGCTGGTTCTTGTCCCAGCTGCTCCGCTTCCCTTCCAGCTCCCTGCCTGTGGCCTGGGAAAGCAGTGGAGGACAGCCCAAAGCCTTAGGACCCTGCATCCATGTGGGAGACCCAGAAGCTCCTGGCTCTTGGTTTTGGATTGGCTCAGCTCTGGCCACTGCAGTCACTTGAGGAGTGAATAAGCAGATGGGAGATCTTTCTCTCTGTCTCGTCTTTCTATAAATCTACCTTTGCAATAAAAATAAATAAATCTTTAAAACAATCTCTGGTTTACATTGAGGGGCCAGTGCTGTTTGCAGAGGGTTAAGCCACTGATTGCAGTGCCGGTATTCCATATGGACGCCGATTCAAATCCTCGCTACTCCACTTCTTCCTCGGGTGCCTACTAATATGCCCGGAAAGTAGTGGAAGTCGCCCTAAATCCCGGGGCCACTGCTACCCATGTGGGAGCTGGCTCCTGTCTTCATCCTGGAGCTGGCTCCTGTCTTCATCCTGGCCCAGTCCCTATTGTTATGGTCATATGGGCAGTGAATGGAAGATCTCTATCTTTCTTTCTCTTTCCTCTCTATATAACTCTGCCTTTCAAAAAAAAAAAAAACCTTAAAATTTATATATTTAGAAGCTAGCAGGGATATAATGTACCAAGAAGTTTCATTCTAAACCGTTGACGTATCTATGCCGCTCTATCATGGAACATCAATGTATGTTGTGACAGAATTACAGTGAAATGCACAGAGAAAAAGTTTAAAATATTTGTATTCAGGGGCAGCTATTTGGAAAGAAGGTTAAGTTGCTGTTTAGGATTCCTCATCATCTATCAGAGTACCTGGCTTGAGACCCAGCTTCTCCACCTAAGCCAGCTTTCTGGAAGCGGCAGATGATGGCTGAAGTGCTTGGCCCCCGCCACCCACGGGAGCGAACTGGCTTGAGTTCCAGACTCCTGGCTCCGGCGTGGCCCAGCCCTGGTATCGCAGGCATTCGGGGATCAACAGGTCAAAGGGCGCTCTCGCTCTCTCTTTCTGCAATTAAGATGAAAATAAATACATGTATATGTTTTTTAAAGTCTGTATTTAGTCAGGTATTGGATTATGGTTGGATTTCTGAGGACTTCTGCTTTCATTAACTCAAACTCTTCCCCCAAATATTGAATTGACCTCTTCAACAGATGCTGAACGCCTAGTCCTGGGTAGGACCTGGGAGACTGCAAGGAAGAAACCGGAAGTGGCCCGTCTCCTGTGGTGGACATCCTGCATTTCATGCCCACCCACAGGAAGAGGGAGGAAAGTGCCCTCTTAGAAAATCCATCCTGTTTCACAAGGCCCAGGAAATGCAGTGAACGTTAGTGCAAGAGGAAAGTATAAGTCAAGATGGGAAGACTGTTCCCAATCCGGCGCTGTCAGCAAGCTGTCTTTTAGGGCGAGTCTTATGTACTATTCTGAGCTATACTTTCCTCGACAAAATAAATAAAAACCCAGAGACAACGGTTTTTCTCCTATGTATTTCTTGGGGCATTATAATAATTAAGTGAGTCAATGTAAAAAAAATACTGCGGAAATTATACACACATCAGCTATTATGTTGTTTCTTTAGATTATGTAGACTATTTTGACTATGCGTTCTTGTATTAGTTTTGTTTTGCTATAACAAAATTCAAGTGTCTGAGGCAAATGACTTTATGAAGAAAAGAGTTTTTTTTCTTTTTCTTAGAGGATTTTATTTATTTGCATTGGAAAGACAGTTTTACAGAGGGAAGAAACAGAGAGAAAGATCTTCCACCTGCTGGTTCATTCCTCAAATGACCACAATGGCCAGGAGCTTCCTTCTAGGTCTCCCACATGGATGCAGGGTCCCAAGGCTTTGGGCCATCCTCGACTGCTTTCCCAGGCCACAGGCAGGGAGCTGGAAGGGAAGTGGAGCTGCCAGACAAAATTAGTACTTGTATGGGATGCCGGTGCTTGCAGGCGGAGGATTAGCCAGGAGAGCCATCACACCAGCCCCTATGTTCTTCTTTTATGAAGTCATTGGATTAGTCATCAGTACTCCACCCACCACCCTCGATATCTTGTTCAAACTTAGTCACCTTCCAAAGACCTCACCTGTAAACACTGGAGTTGGGTGAAGTTTTTCCTCATTAGCATGTCACTATGGCAATGGAACTCATGCCTGAGTTTAGGGAGGTGGGAAACCCCTAGCACTTCTCAAGCATCTGATCAACTCAAGAGCAAGCTTCCAAAGTTAACAGTGCCCTTTTGTGATTGAACTCTATCTGCCTGACATCCAACTTGCTGAAGCATGCTATGACTGTTGAATGACCTTGCATTTCTCTGATGCTGTGCTTGCCCTGGCATTTTCACTCAGTAGGACCTTGACCTGTTCTTTGGTTGCTTTCCTTGTTAGACTTTTTTTTTAGCTTCCTTGTAAAATGCCAGGTGTGGGCCGTTTTTCCCAGGCACCAGGCATAAACCTGGGGCAGACGGAGCTCCATGCATCCTGGCTGATGGAGGGAGTGGATGGAGGAGATTATTTGTGCATCCTCTGTCTTACCGTCAGCTGCATGGAGAGATGGTGGAATTCATACCTGCATGATTCTCCTTCTTTGTCTCCTTGTCACTTTCCGTGGAATCTGAGGGAGATGTTGACAGAATGTGGGTGGCAATAGATGGATCTGACAAGGGCTGGGGGGGGGTTCAAGGGCACAAGCTACCGGCTCTGTGGAAGGAATGTTCTGGTACAGGAGTGAACCGAGTCCTGTAGAGCGGGGAGAGTATTGTGATGTGTGTTTTATAAAATGCGCTTAGGAGGACAAGTGACTGACAAAGCTCTCCAGAGTGTAGTAAACATGCTACAATTAGCTAAGGCTCAGACCAAAGTGTTAACACAACTTTGTACTGTGAACCATCTTTTCTCTAAATTCTCAGTGTCATAAGTCTTCAGTGATTAGAATTTGTAACCCATTTGAGAAAGATTAAAGAAGGTACTGATCAATTTTATAGTGCATAGGACGTGGGGCAGGGGACAGAAATGACCAGGCAATTACAATCACCAGTGTGTGCGCAGGCTGATGCGGGTGACAGACTAAGCCGGACCATGTACTGGCTGGTACATGCAAGAGTCTGATCTGGGTTTCCTCCAAGTGAAATATATTGAGGGATCCCCCCTCACCCCCCAACTGGACCACTGGACTCAAAATTCTGGCCACAGGGAGAATCACAGGGTTTGTGGTCCAACCTTGGGATTGGGCCTCCTTGCTCGCTGATGCCCAGGTCATCTGGGTAGTAAACCGGTGGATGAAATATCTCTCTCCCTTTCTATACATAACTCTGACTTTCAAATAATTTTTTTTTTTTTTTAAAAAAAGAGAGAGATTGGGCCCGGCGCGGTGGCGCAAGTGGTTAAAGGTCCTTGCCTTGCACGCCCGGGATCCCATATGGGCGCCGGTTCTAATCCCAGCAGCCCCGCTTCCCTTCCAGCTCCCTGCCTGTGGCCTGGGAAAGCAGTTGAGGACGGCCCAAAGCTTTGGGACCCTGCACCCGCGTGGGAGACCCGGAAGAGGCTCCTGGCTTCGGATCGGCATAGTATCGGCCCGTTGCGCTCACTTGGGGAGTGAATCATCGGACGGAAGATCTTCCTCTCTGTATCTCCTCTCTGTATATCTGCCTTTCCAATGAAAAAATAATAAAAATAAAAATCTAAAAAAAAAAAAGTGCTGGGCTGTGATGAGCTTTTAAAAAAATTGTTTAATAAAAAAAAATAAAAAAAATAAAAAAGAGAGAGATTTGTGGAGTTACAGACTGAGATATTTTATTTGCTGGTTAATTCCCCAGCTGGCTGTAACAGCCAGGGATGACCAGGTCAAAGCCAGGAGTCTGGAACTCTGTGGGTGCCTGGAGCCCACGCACTTAGGTCATTTTCTACTGCCTCCCAGGCACATTAGCAGGGACTTGGATTGGAAGTGGAGCAGCTGGCACCAGAACTGGGGCTTCACAGAGCGAGGCTTAAACCCTTTGCACCACAGTGCTGTCCATATGGGATGCTGCCTCCACAGGGGAAAATTAGCCCACTATGCCACCACACCAGCCCCTCTTCCATTGTTTTAAAGAAATGATTTTTTAAAAAATTATTTATTTGAAAAGCATGTAGAGACAGACAGATCTTGCCATATTGCCTACTGCGAATTTAATTATGCTGTTCCATGTGGGAGGGTAGGGTGTATTCTCAAGTGCTTGAGCATGACCTGCTGCCTCCCAGGCTGCTCACTAGTATGACACTAACATTGGGACAGGAGTCAGGCCTCAGGCCCCACACACTGACATGGGCTTCAGTCATCCAGAGTAGGCTCATCACCGCTGAGCCAAAAGCCCACCCAGGGTTACCTTGCCTTTGAATGATATTCTGCCTTGCCTTTTTTTTTTAAAGGTTTGTTTATTTATTTTTTTATTTGAAGGGCAGATATGTGGAGAGGAGAGGCACACACAGAAGGAGATCTTCACTCCCCAGTGATCACAGCAGCAGGAGCTGAGCTGATCCGAAGCTGGAAGCCAGGAGTCTCCTCCAAGGATCCCAAGGCTTTGAGCCATCCTCGACTGCTTTCCCAGGCCACAAGCAGGGAGCTGGATGGGAAATGGCACAGCTGGGACGAGTCAGTATCCACTTGAGTTGCTAACATTACAGGTTGAGGATTAGCCTATTATGCCACAGCATCATTCCCCTAGCCTTATTTATTTATTTACAACTGAAAGGCAGATATACAGAGAGGCGGTGAGACAGAGATAAAGATCTTCTGTCCACTGATTCACTCCGCAAGTGTTCGCACAGACTGGAGTTGAGCCACTAGGTTACAGGGCCTGGCCCCCCTAGCCTTGCCTTTTAAAAGTAGATTTCTGGGCCCAGAGCGGTGGCCTAGAGGCTAATGTCCTTGCCTTGAAAGCACCAGGATCCCATATGGGCACAGGTTCTAATCCCAGCAGCTCCATTTCCCATCCAGCTCTCTGCTTGTGGCCTTAGAAAGCAGTGGAGGACAACCCAAAGCCTTGGGGCCCTGCATCCATGTGGGAGACCCAGAAGCTCCTGGCTCCTGGTTTTGGATTGGCTCAGCTCTGGCCATTGCAGTCACTTGGGGAGTGAATCATTGGACAAAAGATCTTCCTCTCTGTCTTTCCTCCTCTCTGTATATCTGACTTCGCAATAAAAATAAATAAATCTTTAAAAAAAAAGTAGATTATTTTCTCTTCTTTTTCTTTTAAGGATTATTTTGTTAAATTAAATTGTTAAATTGAAACATAAAATGAAAGAGAGAAAATGAGAGAGACAGGGAGAAAATGGGAGAGAGCTTATATCCACTGGTTTATACGCTAAGTGTCCATACAGCCTGGCTCCAGCTGCATTGAATCCTGGAGCCAAGAACCCCATCTTGGTCTCCCAGCTGGGTGGCAATGACTCAGTGCTTGGTGCGTCATGCACTGCCTCCCAGGTACTTAGTAGGAAGCTAGATTGAAAGTAAAGCAGCCAGGACTCATACCAGGTTCTCATGTATGGGATATGGGAACTCCAAGAGTGCCCACCCAAGGGCTCCCTTTCCACGTTGCTCAGAAAGATGCCACTCTGCTGTGTGGCTCTGACAGTGCAGGGCTATAGCTTTCCTTGTGGATCCCAGGAAGGAACAGTGTCCACTCTGATTGAAATACGCCTGAGTAGCCGATGGCATTCGCGGATTCTGGCTCTCCCTCTGCTGCACGAGTGGGAGGTGTTGGCAATCCATCTTCTAAGTAAATGGTTTCCAAGTCGAAAGTGCTTTAAAGATCATCCCCATCATTATTATGGTTTTAATCTCTTGAGAACCTTCAAATGAATGGACTGGTTGTCGGCCGAGACATGGGATGGCCTGGAGTGATGTGGAGTGGTCATCAAGGCACAGCGCTAGGGAATGTGTGACGACAGGGCTGTTAGCAAGCCAGCTGTGCTGTGGCTGAGTGACGCCCATCACACGGGTGGGTTGGTTTGTTTTTTATAAGATATATCTATTTGTATTGGAAAGGCAGATTTACAGAGAGAAGGAGAGAGATCTTCCATCTGCTCATTCACTCGCCAAATGGAAGATCGCTCTTCCCTTGCCTTCCCTCTCTGCAAGTAAAAGTAATTTTAAAATGTTTTATATGTATATACATATCCACTGCTATTTTCATTTAAAAATATTTATTTGTTTGATAGGCAGTGTGGCAAAGAGCCAGAGAGAGAGAGAGAGAGAGCCAGAGAGAGAAAGAGCGAGCTTGATCTTCCATCAGCTGTTTCACTCCCCAGATCACCATATCGGCAGGAGCTGGTCCAAAGGTAAAGTCAGGAGCCTGGAACTCTGCGCAGGTCTCCCACGTGAGCAGCAGGGATCCAAGGCCTTGTGCTAGCTTCCTCTGCCTTTAAAGGTACACTAACAGGAAGCTGGAGCAGAGGCAGAGCAGCCAAGACTCAACCATGCACTTCAGCATGGGGTATCTGTTGCAAGCAGAAGCTACAATGCTGCCCCTCCCCGCCATTCTCTTTTTATTTCAGTTTTTAAAGATTTATTTTTTCTTATTTATGTTGGAAAGGCAGGTCAGATGTATGGAGAGCTCACTCCCCAAGTGGCTGCAACGGCTGGAGCTGAGCCAATCCGAAGCCAGGCGCTAGGAGCTTCTTCCAGCTTTCCCAAACCACAAGCAGGGAACTGGATGGGATGGGGAGCGGGGCCACTGGGATTAGAACCAGCGTCCATATGAGATCCTGGCGCGTTCAAGGTGAGGACTTCAAGGTAGCCACCCGGCTACTGCACCGGGTCCTCATTTTTAAGATTGGGAAGCATAGCCGATAATTGTGGGGAAAATATAGAAATAACATATCGTAATGAATACTAGAATTTATCACATCACGTTCAGGGGCAAACATGGACATTCTTGTCTGCAGCACATTAAATCACGACCCAGGAAGGCGGCCTCAAACCTGCAAGCTTCGGGAGGGCTGGCTGGCTTCCCAAGTCCGAGACGGAGAGAACGACATGCACGCCGTCCTCTCGGCAGAGCCGGCCGCGGGATGAGCCTACCCGCACGCTGGTCGAGCACCGGGAAAGAAGCCCGCCGCCGCCGCCGTCGGGCTGGTTGCCAGGCAACGGCGTCGCGCCGACCCCAAGGAGACCTGGTCGCGGGACTACAACCCCCACAATGCCGCGCGCCGCGGGCGGGCGTGCCGGCGGACAGCCGGGCCCCGGGGTGAGGGAAGGGCCGGGCCGGGGAGGCGGAGCGGAAGCGGAGTGCGAGGGACGTGAGGAGTACACATCCCCGCACGCTGGGAACCCACCGCGTCCCCGGCTCGCAGTGCCCGGCCTGGAGGCTGCCTGGCGGGTGCGGGACGTGCAGCTTGCGCCGCCTCGGCTGCAGGAGCTCCGCAGCGGCAGCAGCAGCAGCAGCAGCAGCAGCAGCAGCGGCTACCGCGACCGGGCTAGGTAAGGCGGAGGGGACGCGCGAGGGAGTCGGGGAGAGGGAGGCCGCCGCTTCGCCCCGGGTGGTCGCGCTCCCCCGGCCCCGCCGGCGCCACGCGAGCCTCGGTCGGGAGAGGCGCTGGATCCCCTCCTGCGGGCCTCGCCCCTGCCCCTCCGGGCTCTGACAGCCGCGGCCCGGTCCGCCCCCGGGGGCTCGCGCTGCGGGGTCGGCCGCGCTCGCTGCCCTGGCTGCGGTTGACAGCTCCGTGCTGTCCGCTCCACCCGAAGGCAAAGTCCGCGTCCTCCCATCCACCCGCTGCTGGGGCGCCCTTCGCGGCTCCTCTCTCCGGCCGTGGGGCTGGCGTGAACTTGAACCCCGGCTCAGAGGCCGGAGTTAGGGTTAGGGTGAGCGAAAGCTCGCAGCCGTGGAGATCAGGACGCACACCCCCAAAAGTTGCGCCCGCAACGCCCCTGGATTCCCCCGATTGGAGGAAAGGGTCCCGTTTGCCCGTGTCCTCCTCGGGTTTTGCCCGTCACCCGCGTGGCTCCGGTCTTGCTCAGTGCTTTTCTGTTTTAATCGGCCGCGTCCTCGCTAGTGTGTCCCTTCCCTCGGTTCCCCCGGGGCCCGACGCGAGGAGTCCTGCAGCCTGTGCCCTCGCCGGGCGCGCGGGGTTTAAGATGGCTGAGAAGGTTCTTAGGAGATTGATGACTCTGCGCTTCTCTGGATGAGCCTCGGGGGTTCTCGGCAAGGACGGCCTCACCTCCCGGCCGAGCCCGGGGATCCCTGGAGGAACCCAGGTGACCCATCCGAGGAGCCCCTGGGCCTCCGCATCCTCACCCCCCAGCCACTTCCTTAGCTGCCTCCCGTCTCTGCCAGCTTCTCACCGGGTCATCCTTTTCTCCCTCCTTGGGGTTTGGTCCCAAGTTGTAGTTTTTGTTCCCCCTGACACTTGGGCCGGACTCCATAAACCAGCTGAGGAGTGACTTGGAAAAAACGAAAATCTCTGGTTGGCTCCCGTCCCTGTCTTGGTTGTCAGTGTGTTCCCCTTGATTTTGCTTGTGTGGATGATGCGTTTTTCTTCCAGGAGATCCTTGTGGTCCCTCAGCAGAGATGTGGTTTTTTTTTCACGGAAAACGTCTGCATCGGCCTTCCTTGGGGTGGGATACCTGGTGGTGCAGGGGTGAAGTCGCCTGTCCTTATCAGTGCAGTGGTGGAATTCACAGTGTGGTGTAGCGGGGAGAGCCGCCTCCCGGGAAGAATCGCTTACACCATCCGGCGGGATGGGTGATTTTTTTTTTTTTTTAATACCTGTGAGGCCAAAGGGAGGAATCCGAGAAGGTGTTTTGTAAGGATAACACTTGAACTGGGAGGGAGAGAAAGCACAGGAATGCACTTGAAAGCACGTGGCCGAGACGGTATGTACCTGTTGGTGTTAGGCAGTGAGGTGCACCCCAGTGCGGAAGTGGGAGACCTCTCCTGGCCTCGCCCTGCCCCCTAGTTGCCTGCTCTGACCCAGTGTGTTGGTGTGATTTTCACAACTCTTTCCACCTGACACTTTGAATAACAAGGGTTTTTTTTTTTCTCCAGATTCTTTCTAATGTGGAAAAATAATTGATGTGAACCCCCGGAGTTGGTTTTTTTTTGTGTCTAGACAGTTTTCCTGCTCTGGATCCTGTGGTTCTCTCACACAACCCTGAGGGCCAGGGAGCCCAGCAGAGAGGCACATATCCCCGGGGGAACAGCGGTGCTTTCTCCCTGTTTTAGACATACCTGGTTCTTTCTCCCTACGTCGAGTGGCCTTTCTTTGGCGTAGCCTCTGTTACCTGCGATGGTTCCTTCCTCCTAACTTCCATCATGCGTGACCACTCTTCACTGTTGCTCTTTGTAAATTCTGCTCCAGCTGCTTTTGCCACCCTGCCTGTTTTTGTCTTCCTTTCTAGGAGGTCCCTGGCAAGGGTGCCCAGCGCTAGCCTAGTTGGCCAGGGAAGGGGAGGTGGGGTCATGTGGCACCAAGTGTGATTGGCTGGGGCTGGGGACAGACCAGGCTCTGATTAAAATATCTAGGAATGTGTAGTATGTTTTAGATTAAACACACTGTTTATTTATTACACTTATAGATTATTTGAGAAAGACAAAGAGAGTGCTCCCATCTGCTGGTTCACTCTGCACATGTCTACAACAGCTGGGAGCCAGGATGCAGCCCAGGTCTGTGGCTGGCAGTGCCCTCAGCTGGGAGCTGGAAGTGCTGCTCCCCAGGCCTTCACCGAGTGGAAGCTGGGCCAGGAGCCAAAGCATGGAGCGGAACTCAGGCAGCTTCCCTTTTCCCTCCCTATCCCCACCTGTTCTGGTTCAGATTGATTTGTTTTTATTTGAAAGGCAGAGAGACAGAGACCTTCCATGTACTAGTTCATTCCCAAAGGGCCACCACCACAGCCAGAGCCCAGCTGACATGAAGCCCGGAGGGTCCCAAGGCTTTGGCCCATCCTCTGCTGTTGGCCCAGGCTGTAGGCAGGGACCTGGATGCAAAGTGGAGAGCTGGGGCATGAACCAGCCCCCATAGGGGATGCCAACATTTATTTATTTTGGTAATTTCTATTGCTCATTGTCTTTTCAAATTGCCATGTAAAAATGATCCGGTCTCTTGAGATTCTTATTTCTGTGTCTTATATAGCTGGGGTTTTGATGTGGCTTCCCCCAAAGCAGTCCATTTTAAGTCCCCCGCTTGGTGATGGAGAGGGTAGGGTGGCTGTGTCCAGTGTTAATTTCTCCTCCTAGATATTAGCCTCAGGCAACAGGAGGTACAAAGTCCCCTGAAGTTTCATTCAGGGGCCAGGTCTGCAGAGGGTTCATCTCCAAGTCATTCTTTGGGGAGGAGAATCAGAGCCCCTGGCTCCGGTGAACAGGCTGTTCTCTGGCTTCAGTTCCTTTGGGGCCTGACCCACGGGCAGTAATTCTCGCAGCACTGTCGGCTGCATGGGAGGGTCTCTGTTGGCCAGTTGCTGCCACTGCTGGTACTTTTAGCTGTAAATTGTAACAGCACAGAAAGCAGAGCACTGGCTAAATGTAAAAGTGGGATTTGATGAAAGGATTAACCAGTTATTAATGTTTTCAATGTTTCTCTGTATATGTGAATAAAATTATAAGTACTTGTGATAGGCAGTTGAACTACAATGTTTTTTTCAACTTATTAAATGCAAGAGATTTATATGAAGTTACCACATCTATGTATGTATGTCCGTGCATGTAAAAATAAGTAAATAAACAAAGAAAATTCGAACAAAAGATTTGTAGTGTATATATTTGTTAGTATCTGTTTTATTCTTTTTTATTTTTTAATGTTTATTTTTGTTTATGTGAAAGGCAGAGCTGGGTGAGTGAAGCCAGGAGCCTGGAACTCTGTCCAGGCCTCCCCTGTGGGTGGCGGGGGTCCAAGTTCTTAGGGCATCTGCTGCTTCCCTGATGTGTTAGCAGGGGGCTGGAGCACAGGTGCAGGAGCACAACTTAGAGTCTGACGTGGGATGCGCGCTTGCCAAGTCTGCGTAACCTGCTGTGCCAGGAAGCCTGCCCCGTGTCTTGTTTTCTTCAAAAGTGCTCACTACAAAGTGCTGGATGCAGTTTTGTTTGTTGTTTTGGAGAAACACTGGTGTCCTGGGCCGGAGATGGGATTCCCTGTTTCCCTTATTTGACACTGGAATACATTCACTTTGTTGCACTTTGTGCAATAACCAACCTATTGGAGTTTAAATGTTTGCTGATTCGTTGTCTTTTCTCTGGGGATAGTATTGGGCTCCTCTGTTTGCCTTTTAGGTTTATGGCTAGGAGGCAACCACTGAAACCTTGCTTAAATATCTGGCTGTTTGTATGATAAATTTGGCAAATGGTGTAGCCAAGCTGTGAACAGCACTTATTTTTATTTTCAGCTGCACTTCTGTCCAAAGATCTTGTGCATTGGAGCGGAGACTATAAATGCAGTGAGTAAAAAGGTATAGCAAAGTTTACCCATGTTTTCTTATTTTTTGGGGGGGGGGTTCTTAACAAGAAATGTTTTGAAACCTGGAAAATTGTGTTTAAAATGGTTATTAACAGTTTTAAAAACTTTGACTCACTGGCAGATTGCTACCTAAGCTGTTCTGTTCTGTAATTCCTCCCTTTGCCCATGCCCTTTGTATATTACAAAATGCCAGTAAGAATATGTGTTTCCATGAGAAGACCACTGTGTCCCAGCTTAGTGTTGCTGTATGTTGCCAAGCAGTGCTTCCTAAGATAGGGGTACACAGAGCTTTCTCTGCTTCTGGGCAGCTTGTGCAGACCACGCCTTTCCGTGCTGGAAGTCGTGGAGCCCTTCTTCTTGTTTGTGCTTTGGAGAATAGGGATACGGCATTTCCTGGCTGCTACCAGGGGTCTGGTCAGGAGAGAATTCTGAACTGTTTTAGGTTGGAAGCAAATTGGAACCAGACCTTGCACTTCCTCTTCTTTGTCAACTCAAATACCTCTTCCCCCAAGGACCTTCCTGACTGCACGTGGCCCCCTGCTGCTTTCTTCCGGGCAGTTTATCAGAACCTGAATTTGTCTTGGCTTGCTTGTTTGTTCTCCTGATCATGCTACAGCACAGTTTCTGGAAGAACAAGAATCTGTCTTGCTTCAACTTTCACATGTCTATTTCCTGCACATAGTAGGTGCTTTCATAAATACCATAGATGAGTGAAAGGACGAGCCTAGCGTCCTTGTGACTAGAATCCCAACTGTGCGGTCGTGTTTGAGCCTTTGCTTCCAGAAGTGCTGATCAGCCTGTGCTGGAAGCCTCTCTTGGCAGGGGACCTTGGATGTATCTTTGTTTGGCTTCATTTCTTTTTCTGTTCTAGTTTTTAGCCTGTGTAACAAGATATGACACTTCTGTTGCAACTGTGTAATATTTTGCTTTATGTGATAAAGCATATCTGAAACATTAATAGACCACCTGCATATTTTGGTAAATAACCAACTTTTTAGGATCACTTCCCTAGGCTACCATGGCTGTTTTCTGTTTTATGTATATTTAAAAATTTCATTCTTTAAAACAACGTTTTCATTTTATTTGAAACACAGAAATAAAGAAAGGTGCAGAGAGGCAACATGGAAAAACCTTCCATGTGCTGGTTCACTTCCCAAATGTCTGTGGTGACTGGGGCTGTTGTTCCAGGGGCTTCTTCTGGGTCTCCCCTGTGGGTGCAGGGTCCCAAGGCTTTGGGCCGTCCTCCACTGCTTTCCCAGGCCACAAGCAGGGAGCTGGATGGAAAGTGGACAATTGGGACTGGAACCAGCACCTATAGGGTGTGAGCGTCCCATGGCTTTATCAGTTGTTCCACAGCACTGACCCTCTTTCCCCACTCCCCCTTTTTTTTTAAAGGTTTATTTTGTTTTTGTTGCAAAGTCAGATTATAGAGAGGAGGCAAGAGAGAGAAGATCTTCCATCCACTGATTCACTCCCCAGGTGATTGCAATGGCTGGTGCTGAGCTGATCCAAAACCAGGAGACTGGAACTTCTTCCAAGTCTCCCATGTGGGTGCAGGGTCCCAAGGCTTTGGGTCTATCCTTGACTGCTTTCCCAGGCCACAGGCAGGGAGCTGGATGGGAAGTGGGGCTGCTGGGATAAGAACCAGCACCCATATGGGATCCTGGTGTGTGCAAAGTGAGGATTTCAGCTGCTAGGCTACTGTGCCGGGAGAAAAGAACCAAATGTTGTAGTTCATACTGTATTTACTAATACAGTCTAGTGGAGATAAGGGAACTAGTGTTTTATTTAGAAGAAAATTCATCAGGGCTTGTGTCATGGAGCTATGCAGTTGTTGCTACTAATTGGTTGTCCTCTTTAAGCCATACCTATCTCTCAGCTTTAGTTTCTTCCTCTAAAATGTGAGGGAATTGGATTGAATTTCTTCCTGGGTCGTTGTAGTCCAGGAATAGATAATTGAAGATACTTTAATTTTACCACCATATTTGCATACTCCAACTTCTGTTGGCACAAAATATTATAAGGAGATCCCTTGTCCCTTGAGAGAAGGTGGGATTAGGCTCACTTTAAAGTAGAGACATTTCATGGTGACTGCTGAGTGTCCCAGGCTCCGGGGCATCGTGTGTTTGCTCTGAAGCCACCCGGGATAAGGCTCAGCCACGTGGTTGTCTGAAGTCATCTGGTATGAAGTGTGGTGCTGCGGGAGTTGAAAGGGATCAGAGAGGCTTACAGGAGGAAGTGGGGGTTTGCAGTCCTTCCAGCTGAGCTGACAAGTGAGCGCATTTTCACCTAGTCCCCTTTGAGGCCATTTGGACAGTGAACTGCGTGAACAGTGTGTTAATGTGTTTTCTTTCAGGGCTGGGTAACTCCTCAGTGACTTAATACCCAGGGAATATTTCATGCTTTCTACAAATTCAGAGTAGATATTTGTTCAATTTAGTGTGCTCTTGGAGAGCCGTTAACTGACGGAATGAGACGCATTCAGGAAGCGTGCTGGGTAAATGAAAATACAGAAATGCGAAGTTTGATTGCTACCATAGTGCGAGGCACAAAGAGACTGGATTGATTAGGGGAGGTGTTTTTGGTAACTAATGGAAATGGATTTGGTCTTTGGGGACTGGATTACGGAGGCCCTTTGAGATCTGATCAAAAGAGTTTCGTGTAATTGCGGTGGGGAGGGGGTGGAATCCCAGACCTGATGGAATTGCACCATAAAATTCAAAATTAAAAAAGTTTCTTGTGAGTCTATTAAAACATCTTATATTGGGAAAAAACTCACATTAGAGCTAATGTTATGGCATAGTGGGGTGAGCTGCCACCTGCAGTGCCCACATAAACCTTTAAAATAACAAAACAAAATCTCACATTAACTAGTTACTTGGATTATCAGAAATTAGTATTGTTGCCTAAGTGCCTGACATTTGTATTAAATATTAATATTAAGTAGCATGAGATGTCATTTAATCTTCACTGGTATTAGGCAGGTATGATGGTCTGCATGAAGTGCTTGTGGGGGCATCAGGGCTTAGGGCGATAGGATCACTTGCTCAGGGTTTTAAAGCTAGCATATGTGATTTCATTGGGAATGGTAGATTTTACCTCGAGGCTGCTGGAGTGATCAAAGTGGCACTGCTGCTCTTTGAAGATTGACATTTGGGCAAAATACGCAAGGATGAGAAGGAGGAAGGCTCCGGAAGAGCCATGTATCTAGGGCAGTAGAAGTTGATTTGTAGCCGTAAGTTCAGAAAAAATTCATGTTTTGCCTAGAATGACAGTGAAAAGAGCAAGGGAGAAGAGGTGTGAGATTAGGACATAGGGTAGAAGATGTGGGGCCTTGTGAAAAACAGTTTGAATGCTATTTTAAAGCAATGGATGATTGTTGAGGGGCTTCAAAGCAGAGGAATGAAGAGTATGTGTGTGAGTCTGTTTGTGTGTGTAATAAAAACATAAAATTTAACCATTAACTTGTCATTTTTTTCAAGATTGATTTATGTATCTGAAAGGCGGAATTGCAGAGTGAGAAAGAGGAAGAGACGGAGAGCAGTCTTCCATCCACCGGGTCACTCCACAGATGGCTGCAATTGTGCATGGTGGGCCTAGGTGAAGCCAGGAGCCTGGAGCCCAAGAACCTGGGCCACCTTCTGCTGCCTTCCCAGGTATGTTGGTAAGGAGCTGGAGCAGCCTGACTATCAGTTAGGGCCGCAGGGAATGCTGGAGTGGCAGGTGGAGGCTTAACCTCTTGTACCACAGCACCAGCTCCTGAGCCATCTTCTTGTTCTTGTTTTTATTTTTCACTTGGAAGGCAGAATTAGAGAGGCAGGGAGAGGGAAAGAGAGATCTTCCATTTGCTGGTTCACTCCCCAATAGGCCACAATGACCAGACCTGGGCTGAACTGGAGACAGGAGTTTCTTCTGGGTCTCTCATGTGGGTGTGGAGTCCAAAGCCTTGAGCTATCCTCTGCTGCTTTTCTAGTCCCCAGGCAGGAAGCTGGATCAGAAGTGAAGTAGCTGGGAGTTGACCGGTGCCTATATGGGATGCCAGTGCTGGCAACAGGATTTGCATGCTACGTTGCCTGACTGTCCTGGGCAAGCCCAGAGCAGTCCGAGATCCATCCCTTGCATGGTCGCTATGGATAGAGCAAATTCTTGGACCTCAGGTTTGGACTAGCCCAGGACCCTCCCTGCTCCTAGCAGCTGTAAATGGGTCCCCAGTAGGAAGCCTGGGCCGGCATGGGTACCCCCAGCTGTAGCCATGTGTCTGGGGAATCCAGACACCCATGCTCTGCTCAGACTTACCTAGAATCCACCTACTATCATTACTTTACAACTGTAAAGCTAGTAGCAGCCCTTCCTGTAGTTGGGGTGGCTGCTTCATGAGGCAGCTTGAGATCTGGGCAGTGCTTTTCCAGCTCTGCTGTACCCTGGAGCACCCTGTGCTCTTTATGAAATGTGAGTGCTGCCTCTCCTCTCCTGGGGTTCTGTTGTAGTTGTCATAAGGCCTAGTACTGGATTTTTTTTTTTTTACCCTCTAGGTTTTTGTTTGTTTGTTTTTAAGATTCATTTGTTTTTATTGGAAAGTCAGATTTACAGAGAGAAGGAGAGACCAAGAGAAAGAACTTACATCTGCTGATTCACTCCCCAAGTGGTTACAATGGTTGGAGCTGAGCTGATCTGAAGCCAAGAGCTTCTTCCCTGTCTCCCACGTGGGTGCAGGGTCCTAAGGTCTTCAGCCATCCTTGACTGCTTTCCCAGGCCACAGGCAGGGAGCTGGATAGGCAGTGGAGCAGCCAGGATTAGAACCGGCACCCACATGGGATCCCGGTGCATGCGAGGTGAGGACTTTAGCCTCTACGTTATTGTGTTGTGCGGTTTTAATATAAAACCTTATGTTTCCTGAGAAGAGACTGGAGACAGAGCTGTATCCAAGGCTTGGAATTGATTGTGGAAATGAGCGGTTAGCACACTTTTCAGGCTTCCTTCGGTTATGCCAGGGAATTCTCATGGGCTTTGGGATTGTGTAGCCCTATGTTGGGCGTTGGCTCACTTTGGACCACTGTTTAACTTGGAAAGTGCCAGCCTGTACAGTGTCCCATCCCCATTCTATCTACCCTTGGTTTCCTTTTGGGATTCCCTGCTGTTTAGTGGGATTAAGTCTCACTTCTTTGCTGTTGTTAAAGACAAACCTTTCTCATATGAATGGTTTTACTTCCTGTCACTGCAGGAACACATCTAGCAAACCCCAACAATGCAGAAGGCATTTTCACTGCTTACTGGAGTGTTGCCCGTGGAAGTACCCTACTTCTTGGTGAGATGGGCACTTGCTCTGCATCTACTTGTGGAACACTGCAGTTTTGCTCAGATATAGTGCACGGAGCAAAGGCTGGGCAGGTCTTTCACTCAAGAAGTGAGTGATTCTGTCGAATCTGGTGGTACAAGCAGATCTTAACCATCTGTATGGAGCAATGAGGGGCTCTTTTAAAAAGACTGTGGCTTAGGTCTTTGGACGAATCATGCTGAGAAACGCTAGTTTTCAACCAGCTGTCCCCATTTCCTGGAATGGATGAGAAAGAAGAAAAAGATCTTGGTTCACTCCCCAAGTGGTGATCCGAAGCCAGGAGCCAGGAGCTTCTTCTAGGTCTCCCACGTAGGTGCAGGGTCCCAAGGCTTTGGGCTGTCCTCAACTGCCCTCCCAGGCTACGAGCAGGGAGCTGGATGGAAAGTGAAGCACAAACCGATGCCCATAGTGGATCCTGACACTTACAAGATGAGGATTTAGCCACTGAGCCATCATGCCAGGCCTTCAGCCTGCCGTTTTTAAGCTTGTCCCTGATTGGAAGGACAGTGTAGGTGAAGCTGCCTGTGTTTGCCCCTCCCATTCGCTGCCCCACTAGACCCACCATTGGTGAATAACCATTTCTTTGCCGAATGCCCTTAGTCTTTTGCTGCTTTTGAGAAGTTTTGCTCTCCTAGGACTGAGCTTAAGGAATTCTTGTGAAGGGAAGCACTGGCGCTTTGTGGAAATACAGATTCTGAACTTCGATCTTAAATTTAGTTCTTGCCAAAGGATAGGCCTCGTAAAGTCAGCTGCCTGGGTAACAGTCTCAATCAAGATAAACTGTCTTATTTTGATTATATCTAAAGAGAAGAATATTAATGGCAGTAATGTATCTTTTTTGTGAGGTTATTGCAAATTTTTTTTTTAAAGATTTATTTTTATTATTTTTTCATTGGAAAGGCAGATATACAGAGAGGAGAGACAGAGAGGAAGATCTTCCGTCCGATGATTCACTCCCCAAGTGAGCGCAACGGCCGATACTATGCCGATCCGAAGCCAGGAGCCTCTTCCGGGTCTCCCACACGGGTGCAGGGTCCCAAGGCTTTGGGCTGTCCTCGACTGCCTTCCCAGGCCACAAGCAGGGAGCTGGAAGGGAAGTGGGGCTGCCGGGATTAGAACCGGCGCCCATATGGGATCCCGGGCATGCAAGGCGAGGACCTTAACCACTTGCGCCACCGCGTCGGGCCCGGTTATTGCAAATTTTAAGTGAAATAATCTTGTGAAGCACTTGTCTTAGGTAAGTTAGCCACCTCGTAAGAACTCAGTAATACAGTGCTGGGAGGGAGAAAGAGCTTGGGTTCTGTTGGGTGGAAGTGACAGGTTGTGGTGTTCCACAGTACACAGATGACTTAGAGTTCACAAGAAGGTGTTAACTGCTGTGCAGGTCCTGGGGAGCGGGGCTGGCGGCCCCACACACAGAAGAGGTCATGAATGAGACAGGTTTGCCAGGGTTCACTGGTTTATGCTTCGTGTGTGTGCTGCAGGGGTGTCCCTCGCCCTGCAAAGAAGAAGAGACTCAGTTATTCTCTGCTGCAGTTTCCTTCACTGCCTTTGCTGTGGGCCAGGGGCAGTGGTTTTATTTCTTCCACTATCCAGTTGTGTAATGCTGGGTCAGTTTGTACATTTCCCTTTGTCTCAATTTTCTCACCTTTTAAGAGACAGCATATTATTAGTACTGATTGTCAGGGGAGAATGAGCCCATGTCCGCAGGGCGCTCACCACAGTACCTGCTGTGTAGGAAATGGCTGAGGTGAGAGCTGTTGGCTGCACTATTGCTAAAGTGCCTTCTTTACGTCCAGTTTCAAAACCTCAGAAATACACAAACATGCACAATGTTAAAAATATAAATATATACGGTATTAGAACTTTTTAGGTTGTCATTTAAGCTTCATCTGCCAGAATACTTTGGATTCTGTGATCTCCATACTCCAGTGATGTCATATTGCTGGCTTTGTTGTCATGCCAACCTTACAACCTACCCCTCTGTGACTGCTTCAGCTTAGTCACAGCTGATCTCCCTCTGGGTGCTGGGAGAGGTGGTGTCACACCTACGTCATGCTTGAGGAGGAGAGGTGGGGCCAATAATAAGGAAGAGTAATTTGAATATATGTTTTTTAAAACTTTGCAGGTTTGTGCTTGGAGATCTAGAATTTATACTCTCTGAACTCAAGCCGAGTATACTTCTCATAGTACAGATGTTATGGACTGGGCGTTCAGCGCAGCAGTTAGGATGCCAGCGTGCCGCAGCAGAGCACCTCTGGGGCTGTTCCCTGCTCTCACTCCTCGCTCTGGCTTCCTGCTGATACCAAGGCCAGAGGCAGCTGGTGTTCGGGTCGTTGGGTCCCTGCCTTCCGCATGGGAAACCTGGGCTATCTTCCTGTGGTTTCTGCCCTGGACCAGAGTGGCTGTTAGAGAGACTCTGGGAGGGAGGCTACAGAACCAGCACATAGGAGCTTGCTTTCAATCTCAGTCTCTAAAAGAAATAACTAAAATTGAAAAGAAAAAAGAAAATATATTAGGATATGCTTATCTGATTTTGCTAATAAAGCAAAATGTAGTAATCTAGTATTAATATTATGGATTTTTTTTCCTTAAAGAACTAAAAGGGTTTATTTTGTATATGGTAACTAAGGACAAACAAATTGGAAGGAAATTTGCTAATTAAAAAAATTCTTTTTTTGAAAATCTGATATACAGAGAGGAGGAGAGACAGAGAGGAAGATCTTCCATCCGCTAATTCATTTCCCAAGTGGCTGCAACTGAAGTTGATCCAAAGCTGGGAGCCAGGAGCAGGGTCCCAGGGTCTTAGGCCATCCTCTACTGCCTTTCCAGATCACAAGCAGTGAGCTGAATGGGAAGTGGGGCTGTCGGGACACGAATCAGCATCTGTGGGATCCTGGCACATGCAGGACAAGGATTTTTAGCCACTAGGCTACTGTGCCGGGCCCCAATTGCTAATTTTTAATGCAGTTATTTTTGTTTTAGTAAATAATATGCCCAACTAGTGGTTTGGGCATGCTTACAGCAAAGCTTGGGAGAACGGGTACATTTCAACAGGAGTGCTGGGTATTGTTCAAATCTCAGAGCCCTGTGTTGAGCGGAGGTCCTGGGAAGTAGTTGGGCAGCCAAGTGGGAGTTCTCTGGGAGGTAGAGTGCCCTCCTTCCGCATCTCTCAATGCACTAGCGAGTGGAGAAGACTTGACACGTGTTTTTATATGCTGATATTGTACATAAGACTTAGAATGCCTTCTTATTGTCTTGTTTTCAAAAAAGGTTTAAAGCCACCTGTACCGGAAAGCGAATTTCTGGTATAGAACTGTGGTGCAGCTAAGTGCCCAGCATAGATGTTGGTGTAGTGTGTGCTGAGTAAAAGTAATTAAGCATTTTGCAAAGTTTGTTACCTTTATGCTATGCTATTTTCATTTTCAGTCATATCCTTTGCCTCTCAAAGATTTCGTTTTGTTTGATGTAATCAAAGAACTTTATTAGGCGCTTTGGTGGCTCACATACATGTTCTTTCTCAGGCCTTTCTGGATTCCCTGTCACACCTTTCTCTTTTTAAAATAATTGAAGTATCATTTTTTTTAAAAGATTTATTTATTTTTATTACAAAGTCAGATATATGGAGAGCAGGAGAGACAGAAAGGAAGATCTTCCATCCGATGGTTCACTCCCGAAGTGAGCACAACGGCCAATGCTATGCCGATCCGAAGCCAGGAGCCAGGAACTTCTTCCGGGTCTCCCACACGGGTGCAGGGTCCCAAGGCTTTGGGCCGTCCTCGACTGCTTTCCCGGGCCACAGGCAGGGAGCTGGATGGGAAGCAGGACTGCCGGGATAGAACCAGCGCCCATATGGGATCCCGGGCATGCAAGGCGAGGACCTTAACCACTTGCGCCACCGTGCGGGGCCCGAAGTATCATTTTTTAATCTTCCCCTGAATTATACAGATATATACCTTTGTCACTTAAAGCCTGGAACTTTAAATTTTGGAATATAGAAAAATATTCTGAGCTATTTAATTCTTTGTCATGAAATGATGACTATTCATAAGTATGTGGCGTATTTTTTATAAAATAAAAACTTTGAAGTTATCTTGGATTGGATTTTCCCTAGCGTTACATCATCCCCAGGAGTGATATCTTCTTGTGACATTTTCACATGTTGACATTCTGTATTATTATAGGAGTTCTCTTTTGTTTGTTTGTTTTTTAAAATTTGTTGTGTCTGTTTGACAGAGAGGAGGAACAGGAGAGAGCATCTTTCATCTACTGCTTCTTTCTCCAAAACACCTGGGACAGCTGAGGCTGGTCCAGATCAGAGGAGTCACATGGGTGTCAGGGATCTAAGTGCGTGGGCCGGCCTGCACTGTCTCCCCAGGCTTCCCAGACGCAGCAGCAGGGAGCTGGGTGGGGAGCGGAGCAGCAGAGGCGCTCAGCACTGGCCTTACATGGGATGCTGTTGCCATCAGTGCTGGTTTAATCTGCTACAGCAAATACTGGCCCCTAGAGTAACTATCCCTAAGTAGTCAGGCATTTTAATTTTAAATCTGTTTCATCTTTCCTTGAAGTTTAACTTTTGTTTTGGTACCCAGCATTTATTTTAAAATTTTTTTAATTTTTAAAGATTATTTAAAACCGAGAAAGACTAGCTGCTGGTGATACAAGTTGGTGTTGTGTGTTTGAACAGATCAGATGTACTGTGTCTTACAGATATGCCCATGAGAAGACATCATTTAAAGTTTTGACCATGGTGGAATTTGACTCAGATATTTTTCTTAATGATTCAGATATTTTTTAATGGACATTTATTTCTAGTTTAAATTTTGAAAATATAGATAAATGAAATTATGATAAAAGATCAGAAACTGATAAATAACTAAGTAAATCAGTCAAAGTCTTTCTAGTGGTGGAGAAATTGTCAGTGAAGATGATATAGTTCCAAATAAAAAATACAGAATTTTTTCTTTATTTATTTTCTCTTCTGTCTCTGAAATAGGTTGAGAGTTAATTACCTGTTTCTTCTCACTTTTGCAGAGTTAATAGAGGGGAGACAACCTTGCTGAAGATGAAGAATATACAATATTAGAGGAGAATTTTTTCTTTCTTTGTCTTGTCTTCCGTTCCCACCTTTCAATCGAGTTGGCTTCATCAGAAATGTTTTTTACAGTCTCAAGGAAAAACATGTCCCAGAAATTAAGTTTCCTCTTACTTGTATTTGGACTCATTTGGGGATTGATGTTACTGCACTATACTTTTCAACAGCCAAGACATCAAAGCAGTGTGAAGTTACGTGAACAAATACTAGACTTAAGCAGAAAATATGTGAAAGCTTTGGCAGAGGAAAATAAGAACATGGTGGATGTCGGGAATGGCGCTTCCATGGCGGGATATGGTAAGACGACTGTAGTGTGTTTCTAGTCCCCCCCTCTTGGCCTGTCCCATCGAAACCTGCTCTCGGGTATTAAATTCAGTCCTCTCTGCATACTAGCTTGACAAAGTAGTATTTTTGATTTCTTATTGTGAGACTTTGAAAATAACCTCAAAGGTAAAATAACATAATTAAACACTTCCACATTCGTCACCCTGACTTTATATTTATTGTAGAATTTGTTTTATGTGATCAAAGAATATTTAAGGTAAATTGTGGAAATTGTGACATTTTCTACTATAGAGCCCTTACACGTATTAAAAGCAAATCTTTTTGTATGCATGAGCTTTTTCTGGATAGCACAGTGGTCTGATTGTTGTACCTAGTTTCTGTTTGAATTCTCCTGAGTGGCCCAGAATGATCATCTTCGTGGGCATCTGGTCCTGAGAGGCAGGGTGTGCCTGCATCTCCAGTGCTCCCTTCCAAGTTCCCTCTGCTGCTCTGTTCTCCCTCTGAGGCTCCAAAGGAAAGCAAAAGAACGGATACATTTGGTTCTGTCTGGAACTGTGAGTGTACATGAATTACATGTACATTTTAAAGATGTTACTGTTTGTTCAATTAAAGGTTATACATGCAAGAGTTTAAAGAATCGAGATGTGTTGATTCTTGTCATAAAAAAGGGAAATTTTTCCACTCCCAGTAGTCTTCAGATTTCCTGCTTCTCACAGCTACCCGTTTTAGATTCTTTCATCTCATTTGCTTGATGACTGCATATCTAAATGGCATGCTCCCTGAGCTACTTCTTGATTTTACATTTGGAGACATCTGCTGATTCCCCACTGTGCAGTGAGGTTGGCTTCCTCTCCTGCCCAAAGATGCATTCTTCTCATCCCCAAGCTGCCTTGTCACACACAGGTTCTTGTCCTGCCGATTTTCCTTTCATAACTTGGACGCATTCAGCATTCCATGACTTCCTCTGGTGTGGACTATTTGCTTTTTAGGTTCAGCAGTGAATTGTTGTAGATCACCTTGTACTACATCTTGGAAATTCATTGTGCTTTCTTGTGTTAAGTCTTTAGTTTCCTCGAATTCTGGAGCTTCCTCTTTATTGGTTACCTCCTGAAGTTAGGGGAATGGATCTTCTGGTAGGCTCTTGAGAAAGATGCAGGTGAGACAAAAGCTTTAAGTCCCTGTGAATCTGAAAAGGTCTTTATGATTATTAAAAATTTACTCATTTACTTGAGAGTGAGAGAGAGAGATCTATCCACTGTTTCGTTCCCCAGATGGCCACAAACTGTGAGGGCTGGGCTAGGCCAAAGGCCAAAGCTTGGGATTCCATTTGGGTCTCATACACATTGGTCCGGTGAGGATGTTTCTGTGGATGTGTGCTTCATGTTTACCGTGACTTCTGATATCAACTACTGGGAGTTAGGCGAGACTAGACAAGTTAAGTGCACAGTCTGCTATAAGCCTGGCTTCATTCAGTTCAGGCAGCTGCCTCTATTTGGATATTCCACGCCACCTTCACTTCCAGCTAGCTGGCTACACATTTGGAGGTTCTGAATATCCCTCATGTTTAATAATTTCTTACAACAGATCACAGAATTCACTCAAAATATTGTATTTACCTTGTAGCATCAAGTTGCAAGTCAGAACCGGCCACAGGGAGAGCTTGTGGGGCTCCAAGGACACTCTCCAGTGTCTTCTCATGCAGTCAGAACTCCTAGCCTCCTGGCACGTTGAGGCAGAGGACTGTCGCCCAGAGAAGTACCCTAAAGTTTCAGTGGACAGAGTTTATTGCATTTCATATGTAAGCACGATTGATGGGATCATTGACCACGCTGCCTCTAGTCCCTCCCTTCTCTGGAGGTTAGCTGAAAATCGCCAAGCCTTTGATCACATTGGTGTTTCTGGAATGGCCAACCCCCATCTTTTTTTTTAATTTTAATTTTATTTTTAATATTGCTTACATAGTTGGATACACATCCATGTGGGCCTCCAATTAGGATGGAGAGGGTCGAGGTATGGAGGAAGGTAGGTAGGACAGTTATTTCAGGACTTTTTTTTTCTTTCCTTTTTTAAACTTATTATTATCACTGTCATTTTATGATACATTTCCATAGGTGCTCAGATTTTCCTTAGCTCCTCCCCAAGTTCTCTCCCACTCCCCCACTGAGTTCCCATATATATGTGTGTGTGTGTGTGTGTGTGTATGTGTGTATATATATATATGTATAGTTTTAAAGCAAGATATATTAGAAAAGCTGAGAAAAGGAGGTCCCGTCCTAGTGATGGGAAGGGGTTTTGAAATAGAAAGGACCCCTGCCTCCTGCATAGTAGCAGGAGGAGGAAAGAGGAAATACCCTAGACCCCTGCCATCTGGCAGGAGGAAAGGTGGAAAACAAAGACCCTCCCCCTATATTATTACTATAATATCATTCTTCATAAGCAGTCATATGTCCATCATTGCGGCCATGGACAATGGTAGAAAGTCCAGCATCCTATTGTCAAGATATAGTTAACGGTTCCGTTGGGAGTCCATCTTTGATCTGGAAGTAGAGATACATGCAGCGTTGCATCCTCACATCTGGATATGATAGTCTCCATTACACAGTTACTAAACATTCCCTTAAATGAAAAGCCACAAAACAAAACCAACAACAGGAAAAGAAGAAATTAAAAATGCCATGAAGTTAAATAACATGCTACTGAATGACTAATGTGTCGCTGAAGAAATGAAAAGGGAAATCAAGAACCTTCTTGAAGAAAATGATGTTGCTGTATGATCTATGAGTCAGTGAAGAATTTAATGAGAAAGAGTTTTGAAGAGATGAAACTAAATTAAAAAAGTCAAAATCCATGAGATACAGTTTCCACTGTTCTTTGTTGGTGAGATATGTCTTCTATAGGCAACAAATAGGTGGGTTTTGTTTTTTGAATTCAGTATACTAACCTAAAAAAGTTGATTGATGAGTTTAAGCCACTTACATTCAGGGTTAATATAAATGGGTGATAATTTGGTCGTATCATTTTAGCAATAGGTTGTTCATTGATTTGGTCTTCTTCTATTATTGTACTGGGATGTGCTTCACATTTGCCTTTGGTTTTAGTGGGTGCTATTCCTCTGTCAAGAGAACATGTGTAAGTATCATTTTTAGGGTAGGTTTGGAAGAGGCAAAGTCTTTTAACTTTTCTTTACTGTGGAAGAATTTTATTTCATTTTCAAAGACAAAGGAATGCATTGCTGGGTGTGTTATCCTGGGCTGATGATATTTTGCTTTTAGAATCTGGAATGTGTTACTCCATTCTCTTCTGGTCTGTAGAGTTTCCTGTGAGAGGTCTCCTGTGAATTTAATTGACATTCATTTATATGTCAATTGATTTTTTTTTTCATATGCACATTTAAGGATCTTTTCCTTATGTTCTATTGAAGAGAGCTTGATGATCATTTGTCATGGCGAAGATTGCTTTTGGTCAGGCCTGTTGGGAGTTCTGTGCCCCTCCTGGATGTTGTTTCCCAATTCTTTCTCTAGATTAGGGAAATTTTCCTTTAATATTTCATCGAATACATTTTTAAATGCAACTTCTCTTTCTGGACCTTCTGGGACTCCCATAACTCTTATATTTGGGCTTTTAATAGTGCCTTTCAATTCTTGAATGCCTTTTTTTAGCTTGATCCAGCTCTGCTTCCAGCTTTTTGTTTGTTTCCTGCTGGTGACAAGAAATATCTTCCAATTCTGAAATTCTTTATTCTGCTTCATTCATTTTATTTTGAAGACTCTCCATTGTACTTTAATTGGCTCCACTGTATTCTTCCTTTCTGATATATCAGCTTTCATTTGATTCATTTCCTGTGTGACATGTTCCTTAATTTTTCTTTTTTGTTTGTTTTCACACTAATATTTTTTTTTCCCCTGTATCTGGGGTCAGGGGAGAAAGAAAGGGAAAAGACCCACCCAGCCTCCTGCCCATCCCAGGTCCCTGATGTGAGGCATGCTCCGAGGGTCCTGCTCAAGCAGTTTTGATAGGTTCAGCAGGTCTGAATTGCTACCAGTCTTGCCGTTCCAATCGGGATGAAACCTGTTCAGAATCCACTGGCTGACATAGTTTCTTCATGGTTGGGGTTCTGAGATCAGCAGTTCAGTTGGAGGGATCTCGAAAGAAACTTCATCTGAGATGATCCCAAACCTGATTCTTGTGTGAATTTGCAATACAGGGTCTGGCACAGTCTGTCGCCCCAATCAGCTTATGCACATGCTGGTCATTGCAATTGCTGGGTCAGTTCTGTTTCCAGTGCTGTCATCCACTTGAACCAATGGGTGTTGGAGTCCAGCTTGATCTTACCCATTTCATGCTCGGTCCTCACGCAAACCAGTGGGAGCTGCAGCCTAGTTGGGGTGATTTCCTATAACCCTCACCAGGCCTGCTCCCTACTCTGGTTCCCATGCATGCCAGTACTGCAGACTTGTTCAGTCTGCCCCACATCCCATTTAGCCCTGGTACTTGTCAATAGGCATTGAAGCCTAGTTCAACCCAACCAACCTACTATCCAGCCCACACACATACTGGCAGGTGGCTTTCTGTCTAGCCACCCCTACCCCTGTCCTGGTTTTCGTGCTCTCCAGTGGGAGTGGTTACCCATGAGGGAGGTGCCCACTATCTCCCTTCTAGGCCACTCCAGCTTCTGGATTGTACAATCTCCAAGTGGTTCTGGCATTTAACTTAACAGAATTGCCCCCCATTGCCAGCCTCTGCCATTGCTTGGCCAGGAGAGGTATCCAGCCTGTTCTGCTTTCTGTCCTCTAACAAGGCACTCTGTCCTTTGCTGGCTGAGATTAGCTGGATGTCATGTCTGCTGTGTTCTTCTGGGCATGCTGTCTACTGCATAGGCATCAGCAACAGAAGGCCAGTCTTGATATATTCGCCCCAAGATTGGAGCATGCGTATCGTGATTTTCCCTGTGGCTGGAGTTTGATTCCAGTGATTCAGTTGAGGAGTTCCATAGGAAACCTGACTTAGGGTGATCTCAGACTTTACTCTTATATTAGCCAGCCAGTGCAGGGTCAGGTCCAGTCCGGCCATCTTCACCAGCCAATGCACACGCCAGTGGATGCAGCTGCCTGGTTAGTTTGCCTTCAGCCCCATTTCTCATGTGAACTGATAGGTGCTGTGGCCTAGCCCAACCGATCCTGCTGCAGGCCTGGTCTTTACCTACACTAGCAGGTGCTATGGCCTGGTCAGGGCAGCCCCCAGGAACCCCTCCAGGCCAGCTCCTAGCCCCGGTTTTTGCATATGCTGGCATATGCTGTGACCTCTATCCCATCTAGCTCTTGTGCACACCCATGGGAATTGCAGCTTAGCTCAGTCTGGCCAAACCACTCTGAGATCTGGCCCACATGTATGCCAATGTGTGCTGCCACTTTGACCAGCATGGACCACCCCCAGCCCGGGCTGTTGTGTTCCCTGGTGGGAGCTGCAGCTTAATAGAGAACTGCCCACAGTTCGCCCATCAGGCTCACTCCTAGCCCAAGATCTCTTGCTTGCCAGGGGGCATTGTGGTCCAGCCTGACATGACACACACAGTCCCTGCACTTACCAGTCTGTGCTGCAACCCAGCTTGGCCAGCCTGCACCCATTCTGGCTTTCCTGCACCAGTGGGCATGGCAGCTTAGCTCAGCCTGGTGTACCCCCAGACCCAACATGTGCTGGCTGACAGGTACAGCAGCCTTGTCTGGACTGGCCTGCCCCCAGACCCAGCACACATATATGCCAACAGGTGCTGCAGCGCAGACTGGCTTGGCTTGTTCTCACCCCTAGCTCTTGTGCTTACATAGAAACTGCAGTCTTGCAGGGGAGTTCCCCAAGTTCCCCTACTGGATGTGCTCCCAGCCCCAGATTTTGCTTGTTGCAGTGGTTGCTGCTACCCAGCCAGACATGGCCCACCCCAAGACTTGGCTCTCATGTGACCTGCTAGCTGCTACAGCACTTATTTTGGCCCACTCCCAACCCCAAATCTCATATGCACTGGTAGGTGCTGCCATCCAGCTTGCCCAGTCAGCTCTTTGTCCTGGCACTCACCAGCAGATACTGTGTTCTAGCCTGACTAGCCCACACTTATTCCAGCTCTCACTATGGGTCCTACAGCTTAACCCAGCCAGGTCCACTCCCAGACCCAGCTCTGATGTGACCTAGCAGGTGCCATGGCCTAATCCCACTTGTCTTCACCCATTTTGGCTCTGGCTAGTGCCAGTAGGTGCTAAAGTCTAGCCCCTTCTGGCCTGCCCTAAGACCCTACCCAAATGCATGCTGACAAGTGCTGCAGCCTTGTCCAGCCTGGTTTGCCCATAGTCCTGGTTCTCACACTCACCTGTGAAATCTGTAGCCTGGCAGGGGAGCCCCTAAGTTCCCCTACCAGTCCTGTTCCCAGCCCCAGATCTTATGCCTGGTGGTGGGTGCTGCTTCAACTCAGCTTGGCATGGCCCTTGTACAGTCTCAGCTCTAGCTGGTAGGTGTTGCAGCTTAGCTCAGCTAAGGGAGCAGCACATATCCTGTCCTGGCTCTCATGTTACCATCAGATGCTCTAGCCTAGCCCAATCCAGCCTGCCTCCTGATCCAGCCATAGAAATGCTGATGTGCTTCAGCCTTGCCTGTCCTGCTCCACCCCACCTTCCCCCCCAGTCCTGGCTCTTGTACTCCTCATCAGGAGCTGCAGGCTAGCAGAGGAGTTCCCCAAGTTGCCCTACCAGGCCTGCTCCCAGCCCCAGATCTCACATGTACTGGTAGGTGTTGTGGCCCTTTTTGGCATGGCCTGCCCTCAGCTTCGGCTTTTGCTTGTGCTGGTGAGTGCTGCAGGCTGACCCTGCCTGCTTCCTCCCAGCTCTGGCTCCTGAGAGTGTCATTTGAGTTTTGTGTACCAGCCTGGTTCAGCCCCTCACCATTCTGGCTCTCATGCAAACCAGTAGGTTCTATAGTCCCGCAGAGGTGAACCCAAGGTCCCCTACAGAATCTGTCCCAAGATCCAGTTCTCTTGTGTTCTAGTGGGTACTATGGCCTAGCCTGACATGGTCACCCCCTGCTCTGACACTCATGAGTGGGTACTGTGGCTTAGCTTAGCCAGGCATACTCCCTAGAGCCAGCATTTGCTTGTGCTGGCAGACAGTGGGCAGTGCCACTTAGCCCAGCCCAGGTGTCTGAGTGCCTCCAATTCCCATCTTAAATCGTCTCAGGAGCACAAAATATCTAGGGACCCACTCTGAGCCACTTCATTTATATTAACTAACAGATGTGGTCTTAGGGCTTGCCGGTTTACCACTCTGGAAATACCAAGCACTTAGTGGCCACCTCCCAGGGGCCAGAGACAAAGACTAAGTAAATGGTTATTTCATAATCCAGCATTTTTCCTTTACCCATATTTTACTTTGAGTTACTAGTGGTCAACTGCAAGCTGATTAAATGGAAGATTTCAAAAATAGACAACCCTATGAGGAGAGATATTGGCCATTGGGGACCAAAGAGAGGGTTGCCCACAAGGGGAGAGCCTAAAAAAAAGGCCAAAAGGGCTACCCCTAGTTCAGTGCCACCCAACCCATTAAAGAATAGGGTGTGAAGCCTTAAACATACAAATGAGTAGAGCTTAGTACCCTTGGGGTCTTTCAGGAGTGTGATGGTGTCTCTGTGTGGGACTCAGGTTACATGTGCTCATTATGGCACTTTCTCCTCCCTGGTCCAAGGACAGGAGGCTCCAGTGTATCGCTGGAAGGTGGTGTACTGGATTAGCATGTAAGGGGGTGGAGTGAGGGCGCAGCGCTGGAGACAGAAATTGTGGAGAAATCTTTCCCCTAAGTGCCCCCTGCCTTTTTTCTTCCTCGTATCATGTCCATGCTGTATATGCCATAGTTGCTAGTAGCTGTCTGTGTTGGGAAAGCTACAGTCGACTAGACCTGCTTGTGTTCAGGTCGCATTTACCTTTCTCAGAAGTGCATATATGTAGGACAAAACAGTATCTCTGATGAGATATGTCTAATATCCAGATACTTAGATCTTTCCTTGTGAGCTTGCCAGAGAAGCACTGAAGCACTGTCCATCCTCTGCTGGAAAGCATGCCGTGCCTCCAGGTGTCCTGGGACTGGGCAGGAGGGAGGAAGGGCCACGCCAGGACCATTTTCAGTGTGTGCAGGCCCTCGGGTTCTCCGCAGTGGAGATTTTGGAGTGGCATCTAATTTCATAATAAAATTGGTTAATAGCCTTTTACCCGGTCTTCCAAATATTTTGATGTAATTCATCTTTACTTCCATTTTCAGTAAGTACGTGGTACAATGTTCTAGAGTTTTCTGTGGGGTGTAGTTCTAGGGAGAAAATTAGGTTGCTTTTTGCTTTTTCTTCTTGTGTGAGATTTAGGCCTTTCAAAAATGTGTGATGGAAGTCAGTTGCCATTCATCCATCTGTTTTTCAGCTTCTGAAGTTTTGGTGTAATTATCTCCTTGTTTATTGCCTTTGGACTCACAGATTTGAAAGAGAGAAACAAATTCATTGTTGGGTGGGGTACCAGAGTCATCATGTCCATGCTTAGCTCATCTTTGGGATATAATCTTCACTTATTTATTTTGCTTCTCCATCTTAGAATTTTCATGACGTGACGGGGACTGGGGGACTGAGCTGAAGGATCAGATTTAGATGATGAGATGAAAGAGTGAGTATAAAATGAGATGAAGGCACAGTAAAGATACCAACACAGGAATTCTGTCATTTTGCGTATTGTCTGGTAGATTCTTGGAAGAGAGGTGTTTGAAAGCCCTTCCATTCGAGCGTAGCAGTGGTGGCGTTTAAAAGGCAGCCATCAGTGTTGTGCTGTCCAGTTGTGTAGATGGCCACCTATCCTACAGATGTCTTTATGGATAGATATAAATTACCAAAAAGTGAACCGATAGGAGCTAAGAAAAATCATTTTCCCAGACCGCGGCTCAAATCCCTTCTGTTGACTATAGATGCATCTGGAACTCTTTATTGTGAATTATGCCCATAGGAATGCCAGCTCTTTGAGAAACAGTTTAAATATGCTGTTTGCTCCGTGGCTTGCGGAAACAGGAAACTACACAGTATACATTTGTTAGTATTCTCGCAGGAGTTTGTTTATTTTAGCCGTAACAAAAATAGCTTCATTTAAGGATTTTTTTTTAAAAAAAGATGTTTATTTTATTTATCTGAAAGATAGAGTGTTACTGATAAAGAATCAGAGACCTTCCATCTGCTTGTTTGTTCTCCAGATGGTCTCAGTGACCGAGGTGGGGCTAGGTCAAAGCCAGGAGCCAGGAACTCCATCCTGGTCTCCCCCACGGCTCATCTGCCACTGCTTCCGCAGGTGCATTAGCAGGGAGCTGAACTGGACATGGAGCAGCTCTGACGTAGAATGCTCATGTTGCAGCCACATGCTGACCTCATGTTTTCTGCTGAAAATTCCTTGACAAGTCAAAAGTAAAGAAACAAACAAACAAACAAAAAAACTGCTATAGTCTCATCACATGGACATAATCCTGGTAAAACTGTTTACTGTTGTTTTTTTGCCTTGCACACATGTGTAAATAACCTTAGCCATAGGCTTCTCTGGCCTAAAGTTTTTTTTTTTTTTTAAGATTGATTTTATTTTTATTTTATATTTATAAAATCAGATATACAGAGAGGAAATGAGACAGAGAGGAAGATCTTCCATCTGATGACTCACTCCCCAAATGACCACAACGGCTGGAGCTGCGCCGATCTGAAGCTAGGAGCCAGGAACTTCTTCTGGGTCTCCCACACAGGTGCAGAGCTCCAAAGCTTTGGGCCATCCTCAGCTGCTTTCCCAGGTCATAAGCAGGGAGCTGGATAGGAAGCGGGGCAGCGGGATTAGAACCAGTGTCCATATGGGATCCTGGTGTGTTCAAGGCGAGGACTTTAGTTGGTAGGCCACCGCACTGGGCCCTAGGCTGCTACTTTATATATATTATATACATATAACATCTTGCACCTGCTGGTTCCCCCAGGTGGCCACAGCAGCTGGAACTGAGCTGATCTGAAGCCAGGAGCTTCTTCTGGGTCTCCTATGCAGGTGCAGGGTCTCAAGGCTTTGGCCCATCCTCTACTGCTTTCCCAGGCCACAAGCAGGGAGCTGGACAGGAAGAGAAGCAGCTGGGACACGACCTGGTGCACATATGGATCCCCATGCTCGCACAGGGAGGATTTAGCGATTGAACCATCATGCCAGGCCTGGGTGTTGTTATTTAAGTTATAGTTAAAGGAGCTGACTGTAGGAGTGGAGATCCAATGTATATACTTCAGTCTTACTGTTGAGGATTGAAAAAAAAAAAAAAACATTATCTCTTGTTTACCAAGCACTTTTGCAAGTCTTGAGTGAAAGATGTCTTCTTTTTTTTTGTGGAAATTGAGAAAAATTTTATTTAATTTGGGTTCCCAGACTAAAGTCAAATAACCCCTCTCATGCTGTAGCTATGGAAATACCCATGAACACTTCAATTTGATACTGCTACCATTCTTAAATCTAAGCGAGCAGGAACTATCTAATTCTTACCCATATGTGGACTGACCCACAGAGATGGCAGTCTTAGCCTTCCCTTTAGAAGATTCCAGTGCTTTAGACTTCTTGATATTAGAGTTCCTAGATGCTTACATGCTTGGACAACAAACTCAGCTAGATTGCTTCTCTCTAATGCCTGTGGAATGAGTCAAATGCAAGCATCTTTTTTATTCTCTGGTAATTTTTTCTTAGGATATTTTAACCTTTAAATGTGCAAATTAAAGATGAACATGATTAGAAAATTTATAAAAACTGGATATTAATTTTAGGTGACATTTATTCCTGTATACAGAAGAATTAGGCCTTAAAATTGTTATTACGATGGCGTCTAGAATTTGGTAGTTGGATGTCCAGATAAAATCCCCGCCATAGTTTTAGGTTATACTTAGTAGAGTGTGAGCTACCACTTAATTTACAAATTCTAAGAACAGGTTCTGACTCTTCTATGTATTTAAGAAAAAAATTCATACTGTTTATTTGATCCCAAGTAATTTTTAAAAGGGCCTATCACGCTACTTCCCTAGTCCTGCTGCTGTTTTTTGAGGGGTTGCTATACCAGCCCACTCTTTGAAATGCCATTTATAATCTAGCAAGACCCGTGTCATGAGACTTCTGATGGAAGTCAGGCTTGCAGAGTATTTATCACACAATCTTGTCTCCATCCTTCCAACCTGAGAGGTGGAGCTATTGAGAGTGCAGTGGGAGAAACATGCATTGCGTGGGATGCTGGGCCCGGGAAGAGTTCTATTACTCTCCCATTCTGTGGGAAGAAGGTGTGGGGAGGACGCAGACTTCTGCAGGCAGTTGCTAACCAAGCTAAGGGCTCTGTGCCCCTCCAGTGTGCCGCCTGATGTAAGAGTCTGGCATCCCTGGAGCACTGGGGACCCGGTCTTGCTCAAGGTAGCCACACAAGTCCCTGAAGCTCAGCTGGTCATCACTGGGTGAGGATGCTTCAGGGTCGCTGTAGATCTGAGTCAGGGCTCAGCTCAGGATTTCCTTCTTCTCTTTGTAAAAGCGTAGTTCTTGTTCGGCTTTTCTGGCTTCTTCCAGCTGCCTCAGGGCTATTCATAGCTCCTGGGAAAGAATTCTTGGTGACTTCTGCTCCTTCATGATCCAGTCCAGGACCATGTGGTTGCACATTTTTTCATCCAGGGAATACTGGGAATAGTAGGAGATGACTTCCTGAAACTCCAGCATGGTCTTCCCCGTGTTGGACTCCAACCTGTAGTGGTAGGCCCCGATACTTGTGCTGGGATCGTCTGCGTCATCTAAAGTGCCGCTGGTGGAGGCCACGGATTCCTGAACCCTTTCCACGATGAACTCCTTGGTGATCTTGTGAGAGGGTAGCTCGTTAAAGAGGAAGTTGATCAGGGCCAGTCTGCCTGCACCTCATCTGGCCTCTGCTCTACTTGGGCAACACTGAAAACTGCAAAAGCAACTTCCCCCTGGGAGAGTCACATAACTCACAAAGGGAGGCCCAGAATATGGCAGCGACTCATAGACCACCAAGCCTTCACTTGGGAACACAGCCCCCTCCTGCTGCTTGCTTTCCCCAAATTCCTGTAGCATTGACACAGTATTCAAGTCTTTGAAGACCAGAGCTGGGTTTCTGTGGGCAAGGCCGGGGTAATGATGTGTCTCAGAGATTCCAAGGTTCATTCCATCTCGGGTCTGCCTGTGCGAGACTTTGTGCAAGGCGTCCTCGCAGTCCTGGACTGAATTTTCAGATGTCTTCTTTTATTGTGAAACATCCAACTAGACTCACAATTTGGTAACATTTTAGAGGAAACTGCTTTAAAATCTTTTGAGTGTTAAAAGTTCATCTGAGGTCCCAACTTGGTAGCCTAGTAGCTGAAATCCTCACTTTGTAAGTGCCAGGCTCCCATATGAATACTGGTTTGTGTCCTGGCTTCTCCACTTTCCCATCCAGCTCCCTGCTTTGTGGCCTGGAAAAGCAATCTAGGACGGCCCAAAGCCTTGGTACTCTGCACCCATGTGGGAGACCCAGAAGAGGCTCTTGGCTTTGAATTATCTCAGCTCCGGCTGTTGTGGCCACTTGGGGAGTGAACCAGCAGATGGAAGATGTTTCTCTCTGTAAATCTGACTTTCAAATAAAAATAAATCATCTTTAAAAACAAGCAAAAAGCTCATCTGAGCGAGAGCAATCCCAACTACTGGTTTATTTCCCCAAATGTCTGCAGTGGCTGTGAGTGGACCAGGCTGTAGCCCAGAGCCAAGAACCGAATCCAGGCCTCCATGTGGGTGTCAGGGTTACTTGAGCCAGTTGCTTGAGCCATCACAGCTGCCCTGCAGGGTCTGTGTTATGGCAAACACATACTCCGGGGGAAGGCTTGCTCCTGCTAACACCTTTTTTTTTCCCCCCATAGCAGGTCACTATCCCTTTTCCAGAATACTCAGGAACAGAAAGATTTTGAATTTTGAAATATTTTTAGAGCTGGTGCTATGGTACAGCAGGTTGAGCTATTGTCTGCAGCACTGACATGCTATATGGGCACTAGTTCGAATCCCATCTGCTCCGCTTCCAAGCCAGCTCCATGCTAATAGCCTGGGAAAGAAGCAGAGGGTGGTCCAAGTCCTTGGGCCTCTCCCACCCACTCAGGAGACACAGATGAAATTCTTGGCTTTGGCCTGGCCTAGCCTTGACTGGCCATTTGGGGAGTGAGCCAGCAGATGGAAGCTCTCTGTCTCTCATCTCTCTCTCTCTTTCTCTGTAACTTTGCCTTTTGATTAAAGTAAGTAAATCTTTTTAAAAAATTTCCCTATATGTTGGTGAAATATCTTGGGGGTATAGGACTTACATGAAATTCATTTATGGTTCATATATACTTTTATTTTTAAAAATTATTTCATTTATTTATTTATTTATGATTTATTTTATTTTTATCACTGCTTTCCTTGGCCACAAGCAGGGAGCTTGATGGGAAGTGAAGCGTCTGCGATTAGAACCGGCACCCATATGGGATCCCGGCACGTTCAAGGCGAGGACTTTAGCCACTAGGCTGTTTTATATTTTATTTGATTTGATATTATATACACTTGATATACACACAATCTGACATGCCATTTTTGTACATTCTTAGTGCAGTAGCATTTTGACTGCAACATGGCACATGAAGCAGTGTGTGAAATTCTCCACCTGTGGGTCATGTTAACACTCAGTTTGAGATGTTGGGTTTTGGATTAAGGTGGCTTCGCTTTGCATAATATCTTCAAGCTGCATCCATACCATAGCCTGGATTGGAACATCATTGCTCTTTCTGGCTGACTACTCCTCTGTTGTTGTGTGTGCAGCACATTTTGTTTATCTGCTCATCTTTGTTGATGGGCTCTGTTTTTTTCTACCTTTTGGCAAGTTTGCATAAAGCTGCAGTGAACGCTGGTGTCCAAGTGTCTCTTTGAGTTTTGCTTTCAGTGTCTGGATGTTTGCTTAGGAGTGGAATTCCTGGGTCGTAGAGTCATCCTGCAGTTAACATTTGGAAGAATTGCTCAGCTGTTTTCTGCAACAGTTACTCCACCTTATGTTCCCAACAGCGATATGTGGAATTTTCAATTTCTCCACATCCTTATTATTTTTCCATTTGATTATGAGGTCTTATAATGAGTGGTCTCTCATTTTCCAGCATATTGGGCACCTTCTATCATATTGTTATTTGCATTTGTTCTTTGGAGAAGTATCTCTTGAAGTCCTTTGTCCACTTTAAACTTTGAGATATCCTTATTTAAAAAGATCTTTTTGTTTTGAATTGTAAGAGGTCTCCATATCCTGGATAGTAGATCTTTTGTCTTTATTTTCTTGACATTGTCCATTGATAATCAGAAGCTTAATTTTGATGAAGTCTGATTTACCTTTTCACTCTTTGGTTGTCCATGCCTTGCTGATACATTGGTAACAGGAATGTCATCAAGTTTGTCTGTTAGCTGAATTCTCCTCAGGTGATCCCAGGTTAGGCCCAAGATTGAAAAAAACCAAAACAAAAGCAAAACAAACAAAAAAACCCTGCCTTACAACATTATTCTTATCAAATACCTATTCTGTGTGATCGTGCTTTAGGGAAATGGGAGAAGAGATTGTGTGGAAGAAGAAAATAATTTTGTTCTTGCTAAGCACGTTGTACCAAAATCCCTTAACTTCACAAAGGGGTTTGGAGAGACCGTCCTTTTGATCATTTCCCATACCAGCTGAGTTCCTGGCACGTGCCCTGCGCTGTGTGTTGCCCTGCCCGGCATCCCCCCCACCCCCATTTGATGCTGTGAAGGTGCTGGGCTTCCTGTTTGTTGAGGCATTTCATGAAATCTCTTCTTAGCTCACATTTTGCCTTAACAGCGTAGTGCGCAGTATTCTGCATAAATTGCTTAAGCAACTCAAGCTAAACAGATGGATTATCTCGAGGGATTGATATTTTGGACCAGGGTTTAAATTTATCCTGTTTCACTTTGGAAGGTCAGAATATGTCTCGTGTTTTTACAATTCTGAAGTTTCCTTTTGGAAACCGATTGTGATGCTGTTGATGGTAATAATTAGCCCATTTGTGCTTGTGGTGTGAGTGCATCCTCTCTGGTGTAGTTCCTCTCGGCTGCCCCACTCATTGTTCAGTACCCCTACCATAAAAACACCGAGGTCAAGTGTGCCCTGTCAACATGTGATACGGTTTCTTCTGCCTTCCCCGCTCCCACAGCGGACCTGAGAAGGACGATCGCCGTCCTGCTGGAGGACATCCTGCAGCGCCTGATGAAGCTGGAGAGCAAGGTGGACTACATTGTCGTGAACGGCTCCGCCACCAACACTACGAATGGTGCTGCGGGGCATTTGGTGCCAGTGACCACAAACAAGAGGATCAACGCGTCGGGCAGCGTTAGATAGCACCTGGAGCGCCCTCCTCCCGCCCGGCTCCATCCACTGTAGATTCTGTCCTGCCACAGAAAACCTTTGTAATCACTGGTTAGTACAGAATAAACACTTGACAATTAAAAGCTCTAGGCATTTCTAAGGAATGTGCTGGATTCATGGAACTCTAATTCTGTAATATACAATTTTAAATGCGGTTAGTTTGCTCTCAGACAAGCGTCTTTGCTGCTGTATTATATCCTTAACAGGAATTTGGCAACATGGCTGATGTAGTACACAGATAAGTGATCTTTGTATAAATCTTTTGTGTTTGAGATCAAGCTGAAACAAAACCACCGAAAGTCATAGATGCATTTCTGTAAAATATTTATTTAACATATAACATGTTCTTCAGATGAGTTGAGAATATGGTTATTGGATCATTCTGTCATTTGTCTTCAGTAGCTATAACTTCAGACTGAGGCTTTTAAAAATGAGCTTACTTCTAGTACTATCTCTTTGTTATTTAGATAATGAGTGGAAAAAAGGAAGTATAACGTTGAAAACATTTTGAAATCATGACCCAAAGAATGTCTTCGTTTGCACTGTCCTTCAAAATACTGAAAGTTATTTAATGTATATGTAAAAATATTGCATTTTTACGAGTATTATCTTGAAATGGGTAGCACCTACTGTCCATAACCTGTTCTAAGAGTTGAGGCCATTTAATAAAATTGATACAGCAGTCTCTGCTCTCATACTTATGATTTTCTTACTTACATTCTGAAGAATAAAAGATATTTTTATGATGAGATTATAAATAACTGAAATATTCATGATGTTTCTCATCCATGGATGTCAGCTGGAGAATTTAACCCTTGGGTGTCTGTTTATTAGGAAAGCACTTTTCCGTGGCTGGATAAATTTGGCTTTCATTATATTTGGGGGGGGGACCAAGATTTTAGGTAGATTGGGACTCTTGAGGGCTTTGTCCAGATGTATATAATGAAGTATTTGTACTGCATTAAGTTGCTTGGGAAATGTTAATGTATATAAGAGTGCCCTGCTTTATGAAACTTTGGATTTGTATAACAGATGTGTTGATAACTCATTTTATATAATGACCATTTAAAAGAATTAAGAACATTTAAAGTATAAATTATGAAGATTGACTATCTTTTCAGGAAAACAGCTACTGTACATAGCACAAAAAATTCTAATCTTGGGTAATTCTAGTATAGAACATTTAATTTAAAACTTCCTTGTAGAAAACTAATTGCCATACGGTGACCTATATTTCATACTATTTATTCTCTATAAAAACTGCATCAGTGCAGCTAGCTTATAGATTTTAGACTATGTTGAATTTAGTTTTGGATATTGTATTATTCATTATTATATGCTACCACATGTAGTAGCAATAATTACAATAGTTTATGAAAATAACTGAGAAAATACTATTTCATGAAAGATAGTTTTCTGCAATGGTCTGTGTACCCTACCTTTATGTGAAGAAATTAATTATGTACCATTACCAGATAAAGTTTGGAATAATGTTGAGTCTCTCTTACTAGACATGTATATTTTTGTTTTTGTTTTCAGGGATCAAATAAAAATATATTATTTCTATTTATGAATTGTTGTGTTTTTCACAATAGTTGTACGTTTAATAAGTGGTAAATGATGAGAAGTGATCATTAAGATAACCTGGGGTATGTTTTGTCAGCTCCAAGTTGCAACAGACTTTTGCAGCAGTGGTGTTGAAGGTGCTATGCCGGTTTAGATGTGTGTTGTATGCTCAATTTCTTGTTGAAAGCTGGTTGGGCTTTTAAGAATAGATTAGTAACTGGGTTAATTCTCGTGGGGCTGAATTAATCACTGTGAGAGGTTGAGTGCAGATGAAGTCGAGGCTTCCCTGGGTGCTCTCCATGTCTTGGGACGCACACACAGCCCATGCTGGACGTGGCCTCTCATCTTGGACCGTCCAGCCTTCACCGTGAGCCAAATAGTTGTCCTGTCTTTGCAGACTGCCCAGGTCAGTGTGTGGAGCAGTAGCAGCACTGTGGCTTGCCTTCCCTCATTTCCCCCTCTTTTTCTCTGCTTCATGAATAAAATATGCTTAAAAAAGGAAATAAAGACATGGGAAGTCCAAAATGGAATATTTAGCTTTAGATTTTGTTTAAAATCATGAACTGCGAGCTAGAGCATTTTTCTCAGTAGGAAGAACACTGCTAATAAAGTGTACTGTGGCAATGGAAGAATAGGGGAAAAAAAAAAAACTAAAACAGGAAAGAAAAAAATATGCTGTGGCTTATAATCCATGACTGGGTTATAGATTCGGAAGGTTCAGGTCAGACTTATTCTGACCAGTTGGCTTTAAGTCAGGAGTTCCCATAATCCTTTGTTTAGGTTCTTGTGATGGACCTGCTTAGTTGGCTAGAGCACCTCACAGCACGCAGGTAAACACATTTCTTACATTGACCTGTTTATTACATACAGAGGGTGTTCTAAAAGCTACATGGGAACAGCCCAGTGATGGATTCACAGTGAAAGGTTGGCAGGGGAGGGGAGCGTCTGTGACCCATCACGGGGAACCACCTGCAGGCACTCCCAGGGGTTCTGCAGCCTGGAGGTGCTCCAAATACCGTCCTTTTGGATATTACAGAGAGGCTTTATTAAGCAGGCATGATTGATCACATCCCTGGGAATAACCCCACCTTTAGCCCCTCTTCCCTCTCTGAAGGTGGAGCCTGAAGGTAAAGTCTCAAGCCAGTAATCACAGGGTTGGTTCCCTAGGTAACCAGCACCCCATTCTGCATAATTCAGGCTCCGCAGACATCCTTCATCTCATTGTAGAGACACTTAGCGCATGGGAGATTCCAGGGCTTTCCTAGCTGTGTGCTAGGACACAAGAAACTGATTTTTTTTTTAATTTATATTTTTTAATGGAAAGATTTACAGAGAGAAGAAGAGACAGAAAGGTGTTCAGTCTGTAAGTGGCCACAACAGCCGAAGCTGAGCCAATCCAAAGTCAGGAGCCAGAAGATTCTTTTGGGTCTCTCATGGGTGCAGGTGTTCTAAGGCTACGGCCTATCCTCCATGTTTTCCCAGTTCACAGGTAAGGGACAGGAGGGAAGTGCCAGGAACCGGTACCATATGTGATCCTGGCACATGTAAGGTAAGGACTTTAACCACAGGCTTCTGTTCCAGGCCCAGAAACTAATTTTAAATAGGTTTTTAATGACACTAACTGATTTTTAAAACTATTTTTAATAGAAAGGTAGATATACAGAGAGGAAGATCTGCCTGCTGGTTCACTCCTTTAGTGGCTACAATGAAAGGAACTGAGCCAATTCAAAGCCAGGAGCTTCTTATGGGTCTCCCATGTGGGTACAGGGTCCCAAGGTCTTGAGCTGTCCTCGACTGCTTTCCCAGGCCACAGGCAGGGAACTGGGTGGTAAGTGGAGCTGGCAGGATTAGAACCGGTGCCCATATGGGATCCCAGCGCATGCAAGGGGAGGACTTTTAGCCACTAGACTACCGCACCAAGCCCAACATTATCTGATTTTAAATGACACTATCAGAATCCTTTTCTATGTGTTCATTTGTTAGAACCGGTGCCCTGCAGAGGGGCTGTGTCCCTTTGTGTTTGTGACAGCTGATGCATCCTGTCAGCTCTTGATGTGTGTGGTCCCTTTGAGAAAGTTGCTGTTCAAGTCGCCACGACGCTCACTGAGCTGAAGCCCCAGCCTTTCCTCTTTTCCTTCCTGGCTTTGCTGGGCTTCGCCTTCCTGTGCTAGAGCTGGGAGTGCCTGTGCCACCCCTGGGTACTGGGCGGGGGGGGGGGGGAGGCCCTTTATGTCCTTCCTTTCAGCTACCAATATTGTATGCACCTGGCTGGCCATTTTCTGAAAACTGTTCTAAATATTTCAGCATTTTCCTGCTTAATTTTGAGAACTGAACTTATTAGTTTCCTATGATCGCTGTAACAAATCAATCCACATAGAATAGGTTAATACATTAAAAAAAAACCCTTATACATATATAAGATTTATATAAGATATAAATATAGTAAACAGTTCCCTTATTTCACAGTAGAGATTTAGGAGTATGGTGACACTGACCCACCCACCTCCTCTCTTAGTTTTTTGTTTTTAATTTTTATAATGATAGTTTCATTTCACTGAACACTCCATTGGGTAAAGATTTCAACAGTGGGAAAAAACCGCGACTATACATCAAGAGTGTAAACACAGGCTTTCAACAATAATCATACCTCATAATATCAATCGCCCTTGTATAAATCCCATTTTTGGGGTACTCTGTGTAACCACAGATCAGGGGAAACGTGTATCTTTGGGAGGACAAGTTCTTGCTCACAGAGCTTGGTGGGCAGAAATCTGAGTTTCACTGGCTAAACTCAGGTGCTCGCAGTGCCCATGAGGGTTGGGTAAAAATGGGTTTCCTTGCTCATTTCAGCATCCAGAGCTGCATTCTTTACATTCCTGGCTATTGGGTTGCTTTTTTTTTTGTCCATTTCCAAAAACCAGTATGAAGCATCTTGCTTCAGTGACCCACAAATGCCTCCCTGCTCTGTTCCCTAGGATGCTGTGAGTTACCAACTGCTGGATAATCAGGGGGTTGTCTCACCACTTCAAGATCCTTACTTTAAGAGTAGCTGTTGGGTCCCAAACAGAAAGAAAAGAGAAGGAACTGCCGATTGCCTAATTGGATCAGTTAATGATGCAGCCATGTATCGCAATATTGCACTGTATCCCATGAAAAATGTTAAAAATTTAAAAAAAAATAGAAAAAAGGATTCTTGAATTTGAAAAGCCTCTTTTCCCACATGACAGGGATTTGGATTTGCTTAATTTGGGGGAGGGAATGAGGGAATTCAGCCTACTGTTGAGGGACCTTTATCCCAAGTTATCGCGGTGTGAGTGATGAATTCAAAGCAGAGGCACAGATAAGGTGTGAATGAGAGAGCAGGGGTATTTAACGAGGTATCACACATTCAGAAGTGAATGAGAGAGGAATGATTACCCCTACGCAAATGCAGCTCCCTTTTATTGGGTAGGAGATGGTGTCCTAACAGAAGGGCACTGGGCAGAGTCTGGGTGGGATTCAATGTGTGTGGTGATTTCCGGGACGCGTTCATGGCATCTCCGCTTGGAGCTCGGTATACGCGAGGCCATCGTGATGTCTTGTGCGCCTGAGGAACTGGGTTCAGCTGCACGTTGGGGAAGTGGGTGTGCCGGGCCTGCAGCCTTGTGGGATTGGTCTACAAGGGGGTGGGATTTTAGGGTTGCGGGGCTGCAGCCAGCAGATGGCGAAGCCCTCTCAGTTCCTTTGTTCACCGGTGGGCTCCCCGTCTAGGCAGGATCACTCCCACAGGGCTAAATCCAGCCTGTTTGTTCATGAGGGCTGGGAGTGACAGTTCAATTTTCAACTATGACTGACTTAAAAAAAAAAAATGGAAAGACAGAATGTGTGTGTGCGTGAGCAAGCAAGCTAGATGGAGTCCTTTCAGGGAATGTTCTCGTTTTAGTCCTCCTGTTTGCGGTTCTTATCATTGGTTTGTGATTTCAGATTATGATCTCACATTCAGCATGACTTTTGTAGTGGGAATCCTGCCAGCCCGAGAAACTGAAGTTGTGGCTGAAAATGATTTTGTGTTTGCCTTCCACCTGGTAGCCTGGAGGTGCTGTCAGTCCAGGGCTGAGTTTTATCTCTCTACCTGGGGCAGTTACTGATGGCTGCCTCGGGTGCAGATTGGGGACTGAGCTTATTTCAGACCCAAGAAGTCACTGCGGCCTCAGCCTGGAACCCGAAAGGACTGCAGGAGCCAGACACGGTACCTGACTAGCAGGACTCCAGTCTGCTGAGTCGAGGCCAACATTCCTTACCTTTTATGGCTCAAGCAGAGCCTGTTCCAGCACCCAGGTCAAAAAGGGGGATAAAACCCTCACCCGCACCATTCTGCCGGCCTTCTCGCCTCGCTCCCCTTGATCGGGTGCGAGGAGGGGGGCCAAGAGCGAATCTTAATAAAAGTCTCTATACATCTTTTTTTTGGTATGTGTTTGATGTTTTCTATTCACGGATAGTCTGACAGACAAGACCAGGCAACTCTCAGGGATTCAGATCCCAAACTCTAGAGAGGGCAGGCTCATGGTTATTAATAGTAGGGTAGATTAAGGAAAAGAAAGCCCGACCTTGCATCTGGACAGAGGCTAACCTTACTGCGTCTACTGCTGATGAACGCATTTCCCCCTCATCTTTTTTATTTTCATTTTTTAAAGATTTATTCATTGAAAGTCAGATATACAGAAAGGAGGAGAGACAGAAAAAAACGATCCTCTGTCCACTGATTGACCCCCCCCCCAAGTGGCTGCAAAAGCAGGGAGCAAGCGGATCCAAAGCCAGGAACACCCCCACTCAGGTCCCCAAGCGGTGCAGGGCCCCAAGGCCTTGAGCCATCCTTTACTGCTTTCCCAGACTACTAGCAGGGAGCTGGATGGAAAGCGTGGCTGCTGAGATTAGAACCATTGCCCATATAGGATCCTGGGGGGTGCAAGGTGAGGACTTTAGCCACTAGGCTGCCACATGGGGCCCTTTCCCTCATCTTTCTTTGCTCTAGCCATGGGTATGGTCCCAGTCTTCTGTCCCCTCATGGACTTGTGACTGACACTCCCTGCTCGCTAAGATTGCAGCATAGTGTCACCGCGTTCTGTGGTAGCCCAGCTTCTATCCCTTTTTCTGGCCCTGATTTTTAGTTCCTTCCCTTTTCAGCCTGTAGTTCCTCCTACTGGCTTATGTCCTGTCTTTTTCTCATACAACCCATGTCATAACTTGCTGATGCAAGTGCTCACATGTTGCTGCTACGTCACGACCACACTTTATGAACATTTTCACCTGCAGTGGCTGTATGTTGCTTTGGGGGTGCATGGTCACCCGGAAGCCTTGTCACCAAAAGTCATGTCTTCGGTAATGTTTCAAGCGTCACAACTGCCACTTCCTGCCTCCACAGCACTTTCGTTCTGGGCCCCTGACTTTGCCAGAAAAGTCATGGCTGGCGTCATCTTTCTATCGGGCCTGTCAGGTCCTGTGTGATGGATGTCTTGCCCCTTTCTGCCCTTAGTCTTTTCTCGCTTGGGCAACATTCCAACTATGCTTATCTCTTTCTGAACACAAAGGTTTCTACTTCCGGATGCTCATGCTGACTCATCTGCTCGAGGTTCTCTTTTTCTGTGGCTGCGGCTTACCCTTGCTTCCTCCAGGCTGCTGCTCAAGTTCCCGACTGTGAGGAGTGACCGGATTATGGACCCCCACGATTGGCAAGACCCCGCCATTATAGAACCCGGTGCCCTTTTGAATACCTGCTTCCCCTAGGTCTCAGCATTGGTGTCTACAAACTTCGCGTCTCTTAGGTTCAGATTTGGTTGTCCGCCAATCCGCTGTGACCTCATAACGATGTTCTCACCAATCTGCTGTAACCTAGTAACGCAGTTCGCACCAATCCGCTGTAACCTCATGGTGCCGTAGGTGGCCCCTCCCCCAGCCTATCGCAGCACTTTCCAATGTCCTGCCACTGAGAGTCCCATTCATTAATCCCTCGCGTGCAACTCACGGCCCTATAGGCCAATCCCTCACGCCCCAAGTTTCCAGTACTCCCAATTCCCGTCAATCTGCCTTCTTTCTCTTGCCAGCACTTGTATCACTGGAAAAACACATATATTTGTTAAAAGGCAGCGTGGCACAGAGAGGGAGAGGCAAAAGAGCTTCCTGTGCCATGTGCTGCTTTATTACCAAATGCCTGCAGCAGCTGGGGTTCGGCCAGGCCAAAGGCAGGAGGCAGGACCCCATCTGGGTCTCCAACATAGATGGAGCTACTATGGTGGCCCGAGTACTTTGGCTCCCAGCCGTGTCACCAGGAAGCTGGATCACAAGCCTGGAGTAGGTAGGGGACAGTCCTGTGGTATAGCAGGCTAATCCTCTCATTACTGGCTGGTATCCCACACATGTGGACACTGGTTCAAGTCCTAGCTCTTATATTTCTGATCTAGCTCCCAGTGTGGTTGCCCAGGAAAGCTGAGAAGGATGATCCAAACCTTGGGACCCTGAACCCACGTGGGAGACCTGGAAGAAGCTCCTGGTTCCTGGCCTTATATCAGCCTAGCTCTGGCCATCAAGACCATTTGTGGATGGAAGATCTCTCTCTCTCTCTCTCTTTGTCTTTCCCTCCCTCCCTGTAACTCTTTCAAGCAAAATCTAAAAAAAGAAGAGATGTGTGAAGTACTGGGGACTTGAGCTAGCACTCCATGGGATGCAGATATCCCAAAAGTGGCAGCTTAACCTACAGCTACAATGCCTGCCGAGGTGAATTCATTCCAGTTTCTCTAAGATGAGGGCAGCACCTTCAGTGACCTGGGAATCATCTCCACTCAGCTCGCCAAGGTTCCAGTACCTGTATACACCACACTAAGCCCAGGCTTTAATTATAACTACATACAATTTTTTACAAAGGAAAATACATGTTTTGGCGACCAGCATCATGGCATAGCAAACAAAGCCCTTACCTATGGTGCCAGCATCCCATATGGCTGCCAGTTCAAGTCCTGGCCACTACACTTCTGATCCAGGTTCCTAATGGCTCGGGAAGGCGACAGAGAATGGCCCAAAGCCTTGGGATTTTGTACCCACATGGGAGACCCAGAAGAAGATACTGGCTCCTATCTTCGGAGTGGCACAATTCCAGCTACTGTGGTCATTTGGGAAGTGACCAGCGAGTGAAAAGTCTCTCTGTTTCTCCTTATCTCTCTATAACTCTACCTTTCAAGCAAAATTTAAAAATGAATCTTAAAAAAAATTTATGATGTTTACATAGTTAAGAAGGTTGCATACCCATATGGACCACAGGTTAGAGTTTTGTAAATTTTATAGAAAAGTTATTTTATAAATCTGTTTCATTTTTATTGGAAAGTCAGACATACAGAGAGGAGGAGAAACAGAGAGAAGGATCTTTGCCTGCTGATTCACTTCCCAAGTGGTCGCAAAGGCCGGAGCTGTGCCGATTCGAAGCCAGGAGTCCAGAACTTTTTCTGGGTCTCCATGTGGGTGCAGGATTCTAAGGCTTTGAGTCATCCTCCACTGCTTTCCCAGACCACAGGCAAGGAGCTAGATGGGAAGCAGGGCTGCCGGAATTAGAACTGTGGCCCATATGGGATCCTGGCACATGTAAGATGAGGGTTTTAACTGTGAGGCTACCGTGCCACGCACAGGATAGTTATTTTAAAAAATGATATATTTGGACCTGATGTAGTAGCCTAGTGACTAAAGATCCTTGTACATGCCAGGATCTCATATGGGCACCAGTTGGTATCCCAGATGCTCTACGTCCCAGATGCGGATGGGGGATCTTTCTGTCTCTCCTTCTCTCCCTAAATCTGCTTTTCCAATTTAACATAAATATATTTTAAAAATTATATCTTCTATTTATTGGAAAAGAAGAGTTGCAGAGAGAGAGGGTGAGACATGAAGAGAGAGTTCCCCCAGATTCACTCCCAAGTGGCTGTAAAAGTCAGGGCTGAACCAGGTTGAAGGTAGGAGCCTGCGACTCTGTCTGGGGCTGCCACTTGAGAACAGCAGCCCAAGCACTCAGGCTGTCTTCTGCTGCTTTCCTAGGCGCCTTGGCAGGGAGCTGGAGTGGAGCAGCTAGGGTTCAAATCTGATGGCAGTCACGAGATGCCAGCATCAGTGAAGGTAGCGAAACCTGTGCTACCACTGCAGTAGTGGTCCCTAGAATAGCCATTGCACTCCTTTCAAATTAGTTACTGAAAATAACCCCATAGAATCAACTGTTAGGTATTTGTGTATTTAATAATACAGTTTTAGAGACACTTATTGTATGAATGTAGATAAAACATAAATCAGGACTTAGGAGTCAGAAATGCCATTTATGTAATGAAGTCACATTTTCCCAGGGAATTTTCCAGAGTCTTTTGTTGTTCTAACAGTTTTGTTGTATTAATAGTAATCCAGGGCCCGGTGGCGTGGCTCAGTGGCTAAAGTTCTCGCCTTGAACGCGCCGGGATCCCATATGGGCACCAGTTCTAATCCCGGCAGCCCCAATTCCTTCCAGCTCCCTACTTGTGGCCTGGGAAAGCAGTAGAGCACGGCCCAATGCTTTGGGACCCTGCACCCGTGTGGGATACCCGGAAGAGGTTCCTGGATCCTGGCTTTGGATCGGCATAGCATTAGCCGTTGCGCTCACTTGGGGAGTGAATCATCGGATGGAAGACCTTCTTCTCTGTCTTTCCTCCTCTCTGTATATCTGACTTTCCAATAAATAAATAAATCTTTTTAAAAAAATAATAGTAATCCAGATCATTGGGCCATGATATAGGGCCTAGATATATTTTGAACATACTAAAATAATTTCCTGTATTTGTGATATTAATAGGAGCTCTTATTTAAAAAGTGATTTTTGAACATAGTTATTATTTATTTAAAGTCAAAATTATGAGGCAGGGAACAGAACTAAAAAAGGAAAAATGAAAAAAGACTATTTTTAACTGATCATATTCGTTTTTAAATGTAGGATAACTAAATGTACTCATGAAATAATCTAAAAGCAAAGGGATCTTTTTCTCAGTTGAACATGTTTATGGTTGAAATTTTAATTTCAAACAGCCTCTCGAACACAGCAGTCCTTTCTACTGTAACTGGAAAACTGACACCAGCCTAGTATATGACAATTTGGGCTGTGAAATTTCAATAGACAAAAATAGACACATCAGAGTTATACTCTATTAAATCCCTTCCAGGTTTTACATATATCTTCAATGGCTTTTTTAGATATTATATGGAACCATTTAACAAACATTTTCCAAGTATGTCTTGTAAGTCAACACTATGGCAACCGTGCAAAATCACAAATTATCCTTTTGCAGTGGAGCTTTCCTGAGAGCTAATGAAATAGGCAGCGTGGGCCTCATAGGCTGGAGCCCAGCCAATCCTCTTGAAGATGTCATTTTTATTATCTTTGGCCTAAAGGAGCTTTCCCAGAGTCCACCTCCTAGTCAAAAACACAATACCATGCTAATTGCTGCAAGACACAGCAAGTCCCCAGGAAGAACTGGCTTTTGAAGGTGGTGCTGGAGGAAGGGCTTGCAAAGGACAGCCATTGTATTTGATTTGCAGGATTGAAGAGAAAAGCAGAGATTTGTGGCCAGCGTTGCCACCTGCGGTGTTGACATCCCATATGTATGCTGGTTCAAGCTCTGGTTGCTTTACTTTCCCTTTAGCTCCCTGCTGATGACCTTGGAAAACAGTAGAGGATGACCCAAGTACTTGGGCCCCTGCATCTACGTTGGAGACCCGGAAGAAGTCCCTGGCTCCTGGCTTCAGCTTGACCCAAGTCAGTGGATAGAAGATGTCTCTCTCTGCCTACACCTCTCTGTAACTCTGCATTTCAAAGAACAATAAATCTTAAAAAAAAAAAAAAAGTTGAGACTATTGCCAGCCCATGCAGGCACTGAGATCTGAAATGGAAACTTTCCCATAAGAAGAGAAGGAGATAGAAAGATCTCCTGCTGGTTCACTCCCCAAATGACCTCAATGGCCAGAGCTGAGGTGATCCAAAGCCAGGAGCCAGGAGCGTCTTCCATGTCTCCACATGGGTGCAGGGTCCCAAGGCTTTGGGTCATCCTCTATTGCTTTCCTAGCCACAAGCAGGGAGTTGGATGGGAAGTGGAGCAGCAAGGACACAAACCAGCATCCATATGGGATCTTGGGCATGCAAGGTGAGAATTTTAGGCACTGGGCCATTGCACCAGGTTCTCTTTTTATGTATCCAGCATTTACCATACACTCTACAGCTGTGTATTTAAGCCAAAGTGTGGCTTGGACTTGGAGGAATCATTTGCCTGTTGTATCAGGGGACTGGATTGCTGGCTGGGATTGTTAGGATCAGTGTGTTGACTAGAATGTCACGGTCTAGGCTTCAGCTTGAAATCTGAGGTCTTTCTGGCAGATTTCCCGCTGACCAGCAAAATGGTTAAAAGAACAGATCCTGTGCCAGACACTGGAGTTTTTTTTTTTTTTTTTTTTTTTATTGGAAAGGCAGATATATAGAGAGGAGAGACAAGAGAGGAAGATCTTCCGTCTGATGATTCACTCCCCAGGCGGCCGCAACGGCTGGAGCTGAGCCAATCTGAAGCCAGGAGCCTCTTCCGGGTCTCCCACGCGGGTGCAGGGTACCAAAGCTTTGGGCCGTCCTCGACTGCTTTCCCGGGCCACAAGCAGGGAGCTGGATGGGAAGTGGGGCTGCTGGGATTAGAACTGGTGCCCATATGGGATCCAGGGCGTGCAAGGCGAGGACCTTAAGCACTGCGCCACCGCGCCAGGCCCTTCAACAACAATTTACGACACCGTGAAGTTAATTGACATGGTATTGAGTGACCAGTATGTTAGAAAATGCAAGTTCTTAACCACATCCTGTAACTACTTCATTGACATCTCAATTATAGGTTATACACAACCGACTGCTACACACCTTAAAATAGTTATAGGATACTATTCAGCTGTCTCCTGTCTGTTTTCATTTATATATTTAGGAGCTTAAAGTATTCAAGAGTGATTTCTACTGAACTACTTGAAGTTTAGGATATTCCAAACAGGCTTATGCCTCAAACAAGCCATGTGTTAACAATTGAGGAACAAAATAGTTACAGGAGGGTAGTTACTCTTGATATTTGAGACTGATGTTTAAAAAGAAATGCTCCTTTGCTCATTTAGAATGAACATCCTTTAAACAGACAAATAAAATTGGAACCCAGAGCAGTAGCCTACTGGTTAAAGTCCTTACCTTGAACATGCTGGGATCCCATATGGGCACTTGCTGTAATCCTGGCAGCCCCACTTCCCATCCAGCTTCCTGCTTGTGGCCTGGGAAAGCAGTCAAGGACGGCCCAAAGCCTTGGGAACCTGGACCCACGCAGGAGATCTGGAAGAAGCTCCTGGCTTTGGATCGGCTCAGCTCTGGCCGTTACAGCCACTTGGGGAGTGAGTCATCAGACAGAAGATCTTCCTCTCTGCCTCTCCTCTTTTCTGTATATCTAAGTTTCTAATAAAAATACATGAATCTTAAAAAAAAAAAAAGAGGCCAGAGTCTCTTAGTCTGCTACATTTCAGCTTTAAGATGCCTGAGAAAATACATTTTGAATCAGAATGTCAGTAAGAGATAATAGAAGGTATTTTCCTGGCTACTAGCGGAGGCCAGGGAGCTAGGAGGACACTACAGCCAAGAACTCCCTGTTGCTGAGGTTGCTGCAGTCTTCCAGAATCACTGCTTTAGTCCTGTGCTTCTGCTTGTGCGGCCACGTGCACTGTGTGTGTTCAGGGTGAGGGAATAGATGCTGGGGAGGATCCTGGATGTGCTGGATCTTTTGGATAATAGATCCAGGGTAATGTCTTTGGAGAACTGCTCTCTGGGCTAGTGTGGCAGCACATTGGATTAAGTCCCCATTAGCAATACCTGTATCCCATGTCCAAATGCTCAAAATGGGTTTAAGCCCCCAGCTGCATCACTTCCAATTCAGCTCCCTGCTACTGCACCTGGAAAAGCAGTGGAAGATGACCCACTTGCTTGTGGGGGACGGTCCCTGCTGCCCATGTGGGAGACCTAGCTAAAGCTTCCAGCACCCAGCTTTGGCCTGGCCCATCCCCCACCCTCTCTTGCTACCATCCTGCTTTTCAGGTAGACAATAATAGAAATAAAGCAGTAACAAAGTACTTAAAGGCAACCAGCTCTTCTGAGTAACATATTCTATACCATCTATGAAGTATTCCTGCCAAAGAATGGAACCCCAGGCCCATCAAGGTTCTAGTCTCCCAGGATCTACAGCGGGCACTGCAGCTCATGGATCTACAGCAGTCAAACTGCAGGAACAGGATCATTGAAACCCAGACTGTGGGACAAGAAAAGATGGCACAGTGAGCTCAACAAGGAACGTGCTGTGGGACAGGAAGACAAACTGCAGATACAGGTAGACTTAGGGTTCTCTTGTCGATGTGAACATTTTATACAGGAGTGTGAAGCCAAGGATTAAGGAAAGAAAGCAGAATAAAGGGGCACAGTGGAGCAAGCCTTCTCGGGATGCCTGCATCCCGTACTGTGTGGGTTTGAGTCCCGGCTCTTCCACTTTTGACTTGCCTTCCTGCCCTTCGCTGGATGGAGTTCCTGCCTGAGCATCTGCTGCTATGGCCGCGTGGGAGCAAAGCAGTAGGTGGAAGATTTCTCTCTCTCCACTCTTCCTGTCCCCCTACTATCAAAGTACCTTTCAAATAAGGAAGTAGGTAAATAAATAAATCTTTAACAAAAAAAATAGCCAAAAGCCAGAAGGAAGATAAGTTGATATGAGATCAGAAAAGCTGCTCAGCCCCTGGAAGCTCTCGAGGAGCCGAGCCGTGTTAGATGTGTCTCCCAGTGGACGGAGAATATTCCCTTCTCTCTTTGCTGCGGTCATTTACTCTGCATTTCAAGCAAATCTTTTAAAAAAGGCCAAAGGTAAGACAAGGCTTTGTTATACTGGCCTAGCCCGTGTTAGGACTTATTCTGAAATGGTAATGTTAAGGTAGTGTGAAAGAGGGACAGAATAAGACAATGAGAATCTTTGAAGAAAATGAATTTGTGTGCCATAGGGCTAGGAAAGAAGCCCTGGAAGAGGAGCAGGTAGCCTGCAGGAACTGTGCCTGTTAGCCAGGTCAGGGGCGCCCCAGCCCTCGCCGTGGGCAGCTCAGAGGAATTCCCCCTGCCCTGCACCACAGAAGCTGTTAGGTCCTGCAACACTGTGCTGATGACATCCTGGGAGAATTTTTGGGAACTCCACACCCAGAAAGCCCCTAGTCACAATTTCCCAGAAGAGGGAGGAGGAGAGAGGCCAGTGGGGACCCAAACTGACGCCCATAAAAGCTCCAGTGTGAACGCAGAATGTGTTTCCCCAAGATGTCAGAGTATCAGGTCTTGTGTCCATTATTTCTTGTCATTAAATTTGACTACCTGACTGACCACTGCTCTCTGTCTCGTGGCTGAATTCCTTTTGTGTGGAGACAAGAACCCCTGGGTGGCTGATCTCCAGTAACGGTAAAAATAACGGGTCATTTGGCTCAAGTGTAGACAAACAGATCATGGAATGTAATCAACAGTCTATTATGAGATCTGCTGATCTACTTGTGAAGAACAGAAAGTTCCCAGTAAACAATGCTGAGACAATTGGGTATTCATAACAAGGACAGCAAAATCAGGCCCTTAATTTTGTACCACCCACAAAAGCTAGTTCTACACAGGTTAGCATTTTTAAAAAGGAAAAGTTAGTAGTTGTATTTGTGACCTTTGGTTAGAACGTTATTTCTGAAGGAGGAACCAAAAAGTACAAATCTTAAGAAGATGGAAAAAAACTTGACATTGAATAAATTTCTTCATTTATATTGCCACCTAGACACGCTGTTCCTAGCATGTGTAACCAACAAGTGATTAATGTATAGAACGCTGATGACAATAAAAGCAAAAATAAAAAGGAGAGAAATCTGTCAACAGGCATCTCACGGAGGACACAGAAATGATATCAAAAGGAGGTGGTTCGTGTCACCATCTCTCTCGGGAGACTCAGGAAAGCCACGCTGCTGGCAACCATGAAGGACAACCTGAGCACTTCCTCTGTTGGTGAAAAAGTGTATATCCTGCGGTTAGAAGCACAATCATTTTAGAAAACCATTTAGCATCACTTAGAAAGTACAATCTACACGTGTTGTGTGTCCCAGCAACTGCACGCCTGTGTGGCTTACCTGACAAGAGCTTCTAACCCCACGGTGAAGTGTGAAAAGCAAAAATTCTCAGCCACTCTGCCGACTCCTCAACCTGAGATGGGGGCTGGCGCTAACAGCAACATCCCGTTGTGAAAGTCCCACAGCAGGGCCCAGCAGCATGGCCTAGCGGCTAAAGTCCTCACCTTGAATGCCCCAGGATCCCATATGGGCACCGGTTCCACTTCCCATCCAGCTCCCTGGGAAAGCAGTAGAGCACGGCCCAATAAGAGGTTCCTGGCTCCTGGCTTCGGATCGGCATAGCATCAGCCATTACGCTCACTTGGGGAGTGAAGCATCGGATGGAAGATTTTCCTCTCTGTCTCTCCTTCTCTCTGTATATCTGACTTTCCAATCAATCAATCAATCTTTTTTTTTTTTTAAAAAGAAAGTCCCACAGCAGATTTCAAAGTCCCACCTTCATCGAGGTGTCATTTACATACCATAAAACAGAATGCCATACAGAAATACTTGGACCCTGAGGGATGAGCATGGGACATTCACAGTAATGATATTTATAACAAAACCCCTGCAAATCGCCCCAATGTCCGCTCTAGTAGAATGGACAGAACCATATGATTGCTGGATTTCTCTACAGAAATCATCAACATGGACAGCACCTCTGATGGGCATCAAAAACACAAAGATGAGTCCAATGGCGGTTTTAGAAACCAAATCTTACAGGTGCAAAATCTGGCAAAGATAAACGTGACTTAGGGCTAATTTTCCTATAAATATAAATTTAAGATTACCAGAAAACATAAGTACTGGTTTAATTCTTAAAATGGATAATGACTCCTGAATGTTTATTACTAGAAAACTAAACTGTGGGACTGGCACGGTGTCTCAAAAGGCTAATCCTCAGCCTGCAGTGCTGGCATCCTATATGGGTACTGGTTCTACTCCTGGGTGCTCTACTTTCAATCTGGCTCCCTGCTTGTGCCCTGGAAAAGCAGTGGATGATGGCCCAAGTCCTTGGGATCTGGACACATATGGAAGACCCAGAAGAAGCTCCTGGCCTTGGACTGGCTCAACTCAGGCCAGGAGCTTCTTTGGGGTCTCCCACACTGGTGCATGGTGAGCCTGAGTGACGCAGGGCCTGGCATGGTGGCCTAGTGTCTAAAGTCCTTGCTTTACATGCACCAGGATCCCATATGGGTACTGGTTTGTTTTATGGGTGCTCCACTTCCCATCCAGCTCCCTGCTTGTGGCCTGGGAAAGCAGTAGAAGATGGCGCAAAGCCTTGGGCCCCTGCACCCTGTGGGAGACCCAGAAGAGGCTCCTGGCTCCTGTTCATTTCAGCTCTGGGCATGGAGGTCACTTGGGGAATGAATCAGCAGATGGGATATCTTTGTCTCTCCTTCCCTCTGTGAATCTGATTTTCCAATAAAAATAAATAAATCTTAAAAAAAAAAATAAAGAGAGAGATGTGAAATTTCAGACTGGATGAGATTCTGGGTTGGTCTTTTTCCTTAGCGGTGTGGCGGATGAATGCATCTGTGTAAAATGCCTGCTTGGGGAGAAGGCATGGACATGTGCGTGGGCGCTAAGAACGGGCTGTGGCACACTCTGGGTCCGCCTCAGCAATGCACATGCCCAGCCCTCTCCTTGACCACCCCCATCAGAGAGCCTGCAAATGCAAGAGCTACATCTGCTTTCCCAGACATCTTTATCCCGGGGAAGGGAGGTGTGTACATGACCATCTGACCTAACTCCAGCGAACCACACAAACGTGAGAGCCTTGGCGGGGTGTTTCTAGGGGGATGTTCTTGATTGTGAAAAGGAACAGCTGTGGGGTCGCCTTTCCTCTTCCTTGAATTTGGATGTGGTCTCTGGAGCTGTGGCAGCTCTTCAGTCATGGAGGAAATGCAGTAACAGCTGGGTACAAAGCAGCTACCAAAAGTAGAGAGGAAGCAAGAGTGGGCAGCTGGAGGTGCGTGAACAGCACAGCTCCCATGGGGTGCTCAAACAGTTCTTCTATGGAATACTTTGCTTTTGAAATATACAGAAACAAAAAAAAAGTACAATTACAGTGTTCAAGTTTTTTTTATCCCGGGAATTATTTTCCTTATTGCTTTCCTGGAATGCCTGAATACTCTAGATTTCCTATCTGCTTTTCCAGGACTAATTGCCAATTGTAAAGTAGCTCAACTTTGGGTTTCTCTGAAGGTTTCTGAAACACAAACAAACAAACAAACAAAAAAATCGTTTCTCATTGGTTTTCCCTTAAACCCGTTATTCCAGAACAACGTGTTCCAACTGGACTCAGAGCTCTGGACCACCGATAGTCGACTGCAACCTGAGACGCCCATTATGGGAAAGCGGACCTCAAACCCAACCAGAATCTCTTCACAGATGGTTATGGTCCTTTTTTTTTTTTTTGGATGGATATATTTCAAGAGATGGTTTAAGGGGCGAGAGCGAGTGAAGGAAGAAGCCGTTTTCCTGGCGCTTATGACATGCCAGCTTCTGTACCGCCTGTTCTCACCTTCCTTCACCTTGGAGATCCAGGAAACGGCGAAGTCATCGGAAGGCACTCCTGACGCGACTGCGGACGCAGAGGGTTGGGCCCTTGGGGAAGAGGGGCGGAGCCAGACTGCGAGGGCGGGGCCAACCTGAGGGGCGGGGCCTGCAGACAGGGGCGGAGCAACACGAGGGGCGGGGCCTACAGACGGGGGTGGGATTTGTCCAGGAGGGCGGGGTCTGTCAGTGGGCGACGGGACCTACCAGCGAGGGGCGGGTCCTGCAGGAGGGGCGGGTCCTGCAGGAGGGGCGGGGACGGAAGGCTGCTGTGGCTCCTTCTAGCTGCGGTTCTAGAACGCGGCGCTCGGGCGCCTTTTGCTTCCGCGCCGGCCATGGAGCGCCTAACGTTGCCTCCCGGCGGCGCGGCGGCGGTGGACGAGTACCTGGAGTACCGGAGGTGAGGCTGTGGCTCTGGGACGAGCACTAGGAAGGCTGGAGCAGGGCCGGAACCTTGGGACTTGGCTGCTGGAGGCCTGGCTTCTTGTCAGATTTCGCCTCCTGGCGGCAAATGTTGCTCGCCTTTCCCGAAACCATTTCCGCGCGTCCCGCCAGGAGGTTTCTGAACTCCAGATGGACACGAAGGGGTGGAGGGGTCCTGGTGTGTTTTCCAGATGGCCTTTGGAGAATCAGTTGTGTCGGTGCGTCCGGTGATCGCGTGGAACGTGTGGTTCTCAGTGCATCTCCCTCAGCACTCTCCACCCCCGAGGCTCTGACTTTAGGAGGGAGAGAGAGAGAGACAGGGAGAGACACTACACTGATCGCTGGGCTTTCGTGGAGAGAAAAGGAGAAAACTCGCTCCCTGCTTTGGCCCAGGTCTCGGCGCACTGCCTGGGGTCTGACCGAGACTCAGGCAGGCACCTGCAGCCCCTTTTCAGAGGGCGAGGACCAGAGCCCGTTTGTGTGTGTCAAACAACAGGTGGCTTGAGGGTGGTCGCCCTGATCTCCCAGGTAAACTCGCCCGGGCCGTCTGGGCAGTCTACACTCCTGCCACTGACTGCCCCCGCTGGTGGAGTTTTGGGTAAAGGCTTTGAGGTGCCTGGAAACTGCGCAGGAGAGGCGTGCACGGGGAGCTCGGTGGGGCAGACCTCATTGAGCAGTTCAGGTGAGTCCTGGGCGGGAACAGGTACCACCCAGCCCTTTATCCCGAGCACAGCCAGATGCTGTGGCCTCCAGCTAGCTCTTCAGGCTACTCGGGCCCTTCGGCCATCTGCAGGGTCTTGGTGTTCACCTGTGCCTTAGACGTCTGTGTACGTGTGTGTGGGGGAAGCAGAGCAGCTGGTACACGAACTGACACCTATGGCACTGAAGGTGGAAGATTAGCTTGTTGAACTACCATGCTGGCCCTGAACTTTTTCCTCCCATAGCAATAACAGGGATTTTTTTTTCTCATAAAACTGTGCTTCTGAAATTAAATGGTGATAAACCTGAGTCCCCAACACAGAAATAAGGTTCTGATTGTGTGTGTGAGACTATTTAGGGTCAACAGTCAAACTCCTGGCCAGGGATGAGCATCAGGTATGCATGTTGGCTTCTGCATGGACTTTTTGGGGTCCGATAGTTTTTTTCTTAAAGATTTATTTATCTTTATCTGAAAGGCAGGTTTACAGAGGGAGAGAGGGAGACAACAGAGATCTTTCTTCTGCTGTTTCACTTTCCAAATGGCTGCAGTGGTTGGAGTTGGGCTGGTCTGAAGCCAGGAGCCTGGAACTTCTTTTGGGTGTCCCGTATGGATGCAGGATCCCAAGGAGGTGGGCTGTTTTTGCAGCTTTCCCAGATTCACAGGGAGCTGCATCGGAAATGGAGCAGCTGGGACACGAGCCAGTGTCTATATGGGATCCCAGTGCTTGCATGGGAAGGATTAGTCAATTGAGCCATTGTGCCAGCTCCAGTTTTATAATCTTTTAAATTGGAAAGTCAGATGTACAGAGAGAAGGAAAGACAGAGAGGAAGATCTTCCATCTGATGATTCACTCCCCAGGTGACCACAATGGCTGGTACTGTGCCAATCTGAAGCCAGGAGCCAGGAACTTCTTCCAGGTCTCCCACGTGGGTGCAGGATCCCAAGACATTGGGCCGTCCTCTACTGCTTTCTCAGGCCACAGGCAGGGAGCTGGATGGGAAGCAGGGCTGCCAGGATTAGAACTGACGTCCATATGGGATTCCAGGGTACATGCAAGGCGAGGACTTTAGCCACTAGGCCCAGTTTCATAATTTCAGCCTGGAAAATAAAGACTCAAGGTGTAAGGAAATATTTGCTGTTGTTGTTGCAGAATTGTCGGTGATGATGACGGAGGGAAACTGTTTACTCCTGAAGAATATGAAGAATACAAAAGTAAAGTTTTACCCATGCGCTTACAGAACAGGTTATTCGTAAGCTGGAGGTCACCAAGCGGCATGGATTGTAAACTTGTTGGCCCGGAAACACTGTGTTTTTGTACACACAGGTGAGATATTCTGTTACCGTTTTCTGATGATTGGAAAAGAACTTGGAAAGCACACCTTCCTTCTTTAAAGAGCACTGTGATAATTCAGATACATTTTCAAAAGAAGCCTTTATGTAATGCAGTACCAATTATGTCAGTTTTTTTTTTTTTTTAAATCTGTGATTTCAAAGCTTCTGTTAACTAATCCTGCTTGTTGCTTTAAGCAACTCTTCCCACCAGTGAGAGCAAAATACTGGGGACTGGCAGACCCTCTTCTTCCCCAACTGCCCTTTACCCCTTAACTAGCTGCCATGGTGATGTCTTCATCTCAGCGAAGATGGACTGTTTTTGGTCAGAGTTGCGTTGCCAGGAAAGGGCGCAGAAGAAAGGGAGTGGGTGTGGCCCCAGTCACTGGCTCCTGTTGCCCGCGTCTGAGGGTTGTGTTTTGCCTGGCGCATATTCTACTTGAAGTTTTGCCATGGCCTCACGGTCATACATGTCAAAGTCACTGAACTGAATGCATGATTTCAGGCGATGATTTTAACGTGGTGGTCTAGGGAGTCACCAAAGGGCCAGCGCCCTTTTCTGATGGCAGTTTCTGGGGCCCTTTGTAAGAGATGCTTTGATGGGTGCTGTTGGCTGGAGCACAGTTTGCCAGGGGTTGGCAGGTGGCTGCTGGGATGAGTAATGTTGAGGTAAACTTTACAGTCACCTGGCAGCCTTACTCAGACCTTGCCAGGGAATGGAGGCACCAGGGATAGCTTAGCGTCTTTCAGAACTGAAGAGGGGTTTGGTGAATTTCATGATCCCCATGTAATTCATTCTTGTGAAAATGTAATGCCACTTCCTTCCAGCTAACAAATGGATGTTTCTTTTAGCTCTGTGTTAATTTATCTGAGAGGCAGAATGACAGAGCTCTTCCATCTGCTGTCTCAATCTGCCCATTGCCAGGAACCGGAAGTCCCATGCGGGTTTCCCAGGAATGACAGGATGCGGATACTTGAGCCATTGTCTGCTGCCTTCTTGGGTGCTTTAGCCCAACCTGAATCAGAAGTGGAATAGCCAGGATTTTGACCAGTACTTGGATGTAGCATGTGGGTTTTCAAAATGACAATGTAACCACTGTGACATAACACAAGCACCAAAAGATGGGCCTTTTAGTTTCTCAAGGGGCAGGAGTTGTGATAACAGTGGATTCAACCCCTGCTCGGGATACCTGATTCCCGTATAATATTGGAATACTGGTTTGAGTCCTGTCTGCTGTTTCCATCCAGCTTCCTGCTGATAACTCCTGAGAAGGAAGCAGATGAGGATCTACTTACTTGCGTCCCTGCCACCCATGTGGGAGACCCAAGTAGAGCTCCTGGCTCCTGGTTTTGGTGTGGCCCAGCCCCAGCTGTCTGTTGAGGCCACGTGGGGAATGAACCAGCAGAGGGAAGATCTTTTTCTCTGTCTCTCCTCTTTGTAAATCTTTCTGATAAAAATAATTTACTAAATAAATAAATAAATAAATAAGTCCAAAACAACTTAGCTGACAGAGACACTGCATGTAGCAGTTTATCTCCACCTTAGTAACAAGAACAGTAAAACAAGAAATTAAAGAATCGTTCTTGCATTCAATAGAATAGGAATTGTAATTTTTGCTAACACTTGCATTTTTTTGTGTGTTTATCTCCTTTTTTTTAATCCCCCAGATATAAACAACATAAAACTGACTTTGAAACACTTCCCCAGCAGCGCCCCATTGAACTGCCCTGCCAGGTGACCGGCTGCCGGTGCGGGGCCTACCACTACGTCCCTTTAAACGGTACCCAGCCCGTTCGCTGCAGGTGCAAACACTTTGCCGATCAGCACAGTGCCGCTCCTGGCTTTACCTGCAATGCATGTGAGTGGCTTTATTGTGCACATAAAACATACTTATTACTTTGTTAAGACTGAATATGTCTTTGTGTCAGTTTTCTTTAGCTATAAACAACTAAGAAAAATTCTATGGATAAACATTCTACTCTTTCATTTTTTTTTTGTGGGAAAATTATTAGTATGCTTGATAATCATAAACCCTGAACTCATATGATTAAAATAATTTAGATAACAGCAATAGATTTGTGGCACAGTGGGCTAAGCCACCAGTTGGGACTCCTGCAAAATATGTGAGTACAGAGGATCGAGTTTTACCTCTGCTTTCTGTCCAGCTCTTTGGTAATGTGCCTGGAGGCAGTAACAAATGATGGCTCACCAGAAGCTTCTTCCAGGTCTTCCACATGGGTGCGGGTCCCAAAGCCTTGGACCATCCTCGACTGCTGTCCAGGGCCACAAGCGGGGAGCTGGATGGGAAGTGGAGCAGCTGGGATATGAACTGGTGCCCGTATAGTATCCTGGTGTGTGCAGGGCGAGGCCTTTAGCTGCAGGCTACCGTGCTGGGTCCTAAGATTTCTTTTTTATATAAAGAGAACATAGTTTATGTATTCGATATATACAGTTTTAAGAGCATAAGAAACTTTTAACTTCTTTTCTTTCTTATTTTTCTTTGTTTTTGTGATGGCATACTTTATAATCTCAAGTTTAATCCTCTGTTTATTTGCTAAGAAAGACTGTTCTTTAGGCATGTGGACAAGGGCTATACAGAATCATTCAACCTCAAGATGTCAGTTTCACTCATATTCATTACATATGTGTTATGTATATGTATACATATATGGCAGCTATGTATTAGCTGCCAGAGATCACAACATGATACTTGTCTTTTTGAGATTGGGTTTACTTACTAAGCATAATAGTCTTCAGTTGTATCCATTTTGTTGGAAGAAACCAGGATTTCACTCTTTTTATTGCTAAGTAATTTTACTTATCACATATATATGTATATATCACATTATCTTTATTTACTTGACAGTTGACGGCCACCTGGCTTGATTTCATAACTATTGTGAACCGAGCTGCTATAAACATATGGACACAGACAACTATTATCTTTCTTTTTTTTTTTTTAAGATTTATTTTTTTATTGGGAAGTCAGATATACATAAAGGAAAAGAGGCAGAGAGGAAGATCTTCCATCTGCTGATTCACTCCCTAAGCGGCTGCAACAGCCAGAGCTGTACTAATCCGAGCCAGGAGCTTGGAGCATCTTCCGGGTCACCCACACGGGTGCATGGGCTGTCCTAGACTGCTTTCCCAGGCCACAAGCAGGGAGCTGAATGGGTAGAGGGGCTGCTGGGATTAGAATTGGCACCCTTATGGGAACTCAGCACGTGCAAAGCGAGGGCTTTAACTGCTAGGCTAGCACACTGGGCTCCAGATAACTATTTCATATGCTGATTTCATATCTTTTGGAAAAATTCACACTAGTGTGTAGGCTGGGTCATAGGTTAGATCCATTTTGGGATTTCTGAGGGCTCTCTACACTGTCACACATTGTGACTGTACTCATAGAAGTAGGAACAGTTCCCCGGGGGAGTGTTCAGAAACTGGAAGAAACAGTCAGAGGCCAGACAACATGGATTTAACTGGCTGAGCTAAGTTTTTTGGTGTAGGCAGTTTAGTATCCATGTTCTTAACAGTTGGGGGTTGGTGGTTAGCCTACTCATTCAGGTATTCCTGTGCCACGTAGAAGCTTCTGGACTCCATTTCCAGCTTCGGCCCCATGACTCCAGCCTCCTGCTGGTGCCGGCCCTGGCAGGACGGGTGTCGACTTCAGTGGCTGGGTTACCCCACACACTTGGGTAACCCCAGTTGAGTTACCAGCTCTTGGCTCCTGGCTCTGGGCCCTAGTGTAGCCCCACCCCTTGCCACTGCAAACATTTGTGAACTAGCAAAAAATGGTGCTGCCTATTTATCTCTCAAATAAATAAATACAATTTTAAAGTAGAATAAGGTATGTAAGTTGATCTCTTTCTACATCTTGACTCAGGTTCCAAGTGTTCAGGCTTTCACAGCTGCTTTACTTGTGCTTGTGGCCAGCCCGCATATGCCCATGACACGGTGGTGGAGACTAAACAAGAGAGGCTGGCTCAGGGCAAGCCCGTGGGACGAGACGTTCCTTACGCAGCCATGGGAGGACTGACTGGCTTCAGCTCACTGGCCGAAGGCTACATGCGGCTGGATGACAGTGGGACTGGTAAGTGATGATGGGCGAAATGTCCATGTGTGTTGTTTCATAGTTGTGAAGCCTTCTATCTGTTAGCGCTTTATTTGTTTTTTTTTTAAAGAGTTATTTATTTTTATTGGAAAGGCGGATATACAGAGCTAGGAGGAGAAACAGAGAGGAAGATCTTCCGTCCCATTCTTTACTCCTCAAGTAACCACAGCGGCTGGAGTTGAGCCAATCCAAAGTCAGGAGCCAGGAGCTTCTTCCAGGTCTCCCATGTGGGTGCAGGGTCCCAAGGCTTTGGGCCGTCTTCAACTGCTTTCCTAGACCACGAGCAGGGAGCTGGATGGGAAGCGGGGCTGCCGGGATTAGAACCTGGCGCCCATATGGGATCCCAGCGCGTTCAAGACGAGGACTTTAACCACTTTGCTATTGCGCTGGGCCCAGCACTTTATTTTCATCATGGGTTTTCAGAAAACATTCTCTTACTTGACTTTTATTATTATTTTTTTAAATGCTAATTGCCACTATTATCAATGCAGAAAATTTATAAAGCACAGAGGCAAAGTATTGCTATCCTAATATTGGACCCAAATTCTAGTGTACCTGCCTTGTTTGTAATAGTTCAGTAACATTTCTTTAATTTGATGTAATTTACCTGTCACCCTACTTACTGCAGTGTTTGCTATTATAATCACATTATCTTGAAAAGGAAAATTCACATAAAAATACGTGCACATATATATGTGGACCTTTTAAAAAAGATTTCTCTATTATTTTTACTTGAAGGAGTCATATTTATAGAGGGGAAAGACAGAGAGAGATCTTCCATCCATTGGTTCACTCCCCAAATGGCTGCAACTGCTGGAGCTGAGCTGATCCAAAACCGGGAGCTGGGAGCTTCTTCTGAGTCTTCCACATGGGTACAGGTCCCAAAGGTTTGGGCCATCCTCTGCTACTTTCCCAGGCCATTAGTTGGAAGTAGAATTGTAAGTGGAACAGCTAGTATTCAAACCAGTACCCATATCAGATGCTGGTGCTTTAGGTGGCGGATTAGCTTGCTATGCCACCACACTGGCCCTGTGTATGTATCACTGTAATTGCACTCATAATAAACTGTTTGTATATATGTGTTCACAAATGTATCTTCTTGGATACATTTAAGCTATAGGAAAAAGTTTTAATAGCTTATATTCTCAATCCACTGGAAACAGCTGTACCCTTCTGAGAGTTGACTGGGGATAGGGAGCAAATATTCCTTGTCTACTTTAGACACTGGTTTTGGGGGGAGATTTTTTTTTTTACAACAAACATGTATTTTATTTATTTTTAAAAATTCCATAAAATATGTGGGTAGAAATTTGGCACAGGGGTTAAGATGTCAGTAAAGGGGCTAGTGTTGTGGCATAATAGATAAAGCCACAACTTGCGATGCCAGCATCCTATATGGATGCCAGTTTGAGTCTACGCCGTTTCTGATCCAGCTGCTTGCTAATTGTGATGCCCCAAGTGTTTGCTGCCATCCACGTGGGAGACCTGGATCATTGCTTTGGCTTGACCCAGTGTAGCCTACTACAGCCATCTGGGCAGGGCACCAAAAAGGGGTCTCTCTCACCCCCTCTCACTGTAACTCTGATTTTCAACTAAATAAGTAACTTAAAAAAAATGTCATTCGAGGCACCTGCATCCTGTACTGGAGTGCCACTGCTTAGAGTCGCAGCTACTGTGCTTTTCATCACCGTTTTCTTTTGACATGTACCCTGGGAGGCAGCAGATGATGGCTCAAGTACTCGCACTCCAGTTGTGGCAGGCACCTGGCCAGTGATGGAAGATCTCTTTCCGTTTCTTTGCTAGCGTATGCGTTAGCAGGAAGCTAGACTCGGAAGTGGAGCTAGGGCTTAAACTCAGAAATATGGGCTGGGGAACCCAAGTGGCATCTTTTAAAAAAAAATTATTAATTTGATAAGGAGAGTTAGAGGAAGAGACAAAGATCTTCCATCCACTGGTTCACTTCCCAAATGGCCCCCGGGTCAGGACTGGGCCAGGCTGAAGCCAGGAGCCTGGAACAGTGCCTGGATCTCCCACATGAGTAGCAGGGGCCCAAACACTTGGAACTTCTTACGCTGCTTGGAACCAGAGCCAATACAGGATGCCAGCAATGCAGGTGGCAGGTCAACACATCACACAACATCCCAGCGACATCTCAACTCACATGTAAGTGCCTGTCCCCACTGTAAACAATCTTGCCAAGAATATCTCTGAACTCGCCTCTGACTTTTTAAAAGATTATCTCAATTTCTTGGTCATTTGTGTGACTAAGTGGAATTCTGAACTTACCTTTCTAGAAATCCTTTATTAAGTTTATTTCTATTTAACTTAGTCTCTTACAGATAGGTATACGTGAGGATCTTTTTCTTTCATTGTATTTTCTGATTATTGTTTGTTTATTAAAAAAAACAAGTATTTTCTATTGTTTTTGTTACTAGTTATCTTAGAGTTTTAATGACTTTTTAGTTGATTTAAAAAATAATGGTATTTTTGTCTCTGTGTATTGCTTTTAAAGATTTATTTATTTTTATTTGAAAGGCAGATTTACAGAGAGAAAGACACAGAGAGATCTTCATCTGCTGGTTTACTCCCCAAATGGCTGCAATGGCCGGAGCTGAGCCAATCCAAAGCCAGGAGCCTGGAGGTTTTTCTGGGTGTCCCAAGGCTTTGGGCCATCCTCCACTGCTTTCCCAGGCCACAAGCAGGGAGCGGGATGGGAGGTGGAACATCCGGGACATAAACTGGTGCTTTTATGGGATGCCGGTACCAGCAGGTGGAGGATTAACTTGTTGAGCCACAGTGCAGGTTCCTGTTTATTGTATTTATGATTCTTCTTACTCTTGATCAATGGAAATAGCTAGTATTTTGAAAACATTGCTAAAAGGTAGTGTTTGTAGCTGGCATCTTTGCCTCTTTGTGACTTGGTATCTTAATTAAGTATCTGTAAGGTATAAAGAAATAAGCATTTGACCTCTGAGGGAAGGCGGGGTGAAGACAGGTGAGAGTGAGGAGAAAAAGAAGCTGCTTTTCCCTGATTTCAGGGGAAGGAGGCGGGGCCAAGGGGTTGCTCTGTTGACCCTGGCCTGTCCCAGCAGGAGATTCTGGCTGGCATTTGTTTCCGGCATGGCTCAGGAGTTTGTGATTCCCACTGAGCTCTCAGGAGTGCTTGGGAGGTGGAGGAGCTACGGGGAGGAATGAGCCTGCCTTGACATCTGTCACGGGAGGAGTCAAGGTGACTCCAGAGCTGACCCGAGCTGAGCAAGTGCATAGAGGAAGGGGCAGGCTTTGAGGGAGTTTGGTCCTTCTGGAAGGGCCAGGTGTGAGGCTGTGGGGTCCTGTCAAGCTCATGCCAGCCTTGGATATTGGAGATGAGCAGGACGTATGGTGTCTTGTGCCCGTTTGTTCTGTGCCTCCTGCCCCGTGGACAAGGAGTGGATGGTAGGAGGGATGTGGGACGGGGTAGCAGGGGCAGTTGCCCCTGCACTGTTTCCATCCTAAAGCAGGTGCACCTGCTCGGGGCTGTGGGACATGTGAAGAAGGTGGAGCAGTTTCTCCATAGCATCCCTGTTTAATGTATTTAGCAGTTGGTCTGTGTGGTTTGTGGTTGAGGATGTGTCCTCTTTTCATTGAAGAAGGAAACCATCTTTGTGTTTTGTCGGTTTCCTAGCATGGAACAGCCTCAGAGTGCCTTGACTCCGCCCTCTTCACGGGGAGGGGCCTAGTGGCTTCTGTTCTGCTCTTGACCGTGTTCTGTAGCTAATCAGGCTCTTGCACTTCTTTGCTGAGATATAGTTATGTTATTGCATGATTTTTTTTCTACTTTGATAAAGGTCCCTGAGAAATGTGTTGCCTTTTTTTCATAGGGCATATACAAATTTAAATAAAAATGTCTACTTTACATGAAGGATGTTTTTGCTGGCTTTGCTGAAAGTCTAATTTATTTCACCTTAGAAATAAGATCTTGAGAACCTGGTGTGATTGCCTAGTGGCCAAAGTCCTTGCCTTGCGTGCACTGGGATCCCATATGGGCACTGATTTGTTTCCCGGCTGCTCCCCCTCCCATCCAGTTCCCTGCTTGTGGACTGGGAAAGCAGTGGAGGATGGCACAAAGCTTTGGGACATCGCACCCATGTGGGAAACCCAGAGAAGCTCCTGGCTCCTGGCTTTGAACTAGCTCAGCCCTTGGGGGAGTGAACCAGTGGATGGAAGATCTTTCTTTTTGTGTCTCCTTCTCTCTGTAAATTTGACTGTCCAATAAAAAATAAAATAAACCTTAAAAAAAAAAAGAAGTAAGACCTTGAGGTAGGTACTATGGCATGTGGATAACGCCACTGATGCAGATTGGGGTCCTGCTGCTTCACCTCCCATCCAGCTCCCTGCTTGTGGCCTGGGAAAGCAGCGGAGGACGGCCCAAGTGGCTGGGCCCCTGCACCTGTGTGGGAGACTTGGAAGAAACTCCTGACTCTGGCTTTGTGCTGGCCAAGTTTGGGTCATGGAGATCATTTTGGGGCATAAACCAGTGGATAGAAGATTCCCTCTCTGTGTATTTCTCTCTCTTGAATAAATTTGCCTTTCAAATAAATAAATCCTACAAAAATAAATAAGGCCTAGTTTGTGTCCTTATAAATCAAGATGTGATTTTCACCCTCTATCTATTTTGTCCCCAGGTGCACCCTCAGTTGAATTTTTAGATGCTCCAGTTACGGCTGCAGACCACCCATTTCTAAAATCATTTCAAGCGCCGTCCAGTTCTTCTCCAGAAACGCCGATCAGTGGTAATGAAATTAAACTGTAATGTTTCTGCATGTAGTAAATGTGAATATTGAACCTTGTTTTCTAGGCTTCTATCTTCATTTTAATATCACTATAATTTGACTTTGAGTGAATCCATCATTTTACTTTCTTGTCTAGTGACCAGGCACTAAGAAAAAGCAAGAAGCTTCATTTTGTATTTGAAAGGTTACTAAATCTGAGAATTGTGAGACTTCTGGTAATAGTCTATTTTAAAGTTGTTGTTTAAAGTTTTTTTTGATAGGCAGAGAGACAAAGTGCCTTTCCCTTCACTGATTCACTCCCCCAAAATGCCCACAGTGGGTTGATGGGGTTGAAGCAGGGCAGGGAACTCAAACCAGGTCCCCTGTATAGGTAGCAGGAAGCCAGTTTACCAGGTCACCACTGCTGCCGTTCAGGATCTGCATTAGGAGGAGGCTGGAGTCAGAAACAGGGTGAGAATCAAATGCAGGCACCCCTATTGGAACGTGAGTCCCAACCACTAAGCCAGGCACTGCCCCTCCAATGTGAGGTTTTAAGCATTTTTCTGGCGCATGTGGTTGTTCCAGCATTGGAATGAAAGGGTTCTCTTGTGTGTGGATTGCCTGGATCTTTGGGTACTCTGGAAGGAGATACCATCCAGTAATAAGCATAGCTCAGCAGGCTTTTATCGCTTATAAAGTGAGAACAAATAGAATTTCCCATCTAAGGACGAGTTTGCTCTGTCAGTATCAGCTTGAGTGAAAACACTGAAGCAAGTTGTGTGGTTTACTAGGTGTCTAATATTTGTATATATATTTCTAAATATACATACTTACTATATTTATGTCATTATAGATAGAAATATATAATAAATATTTTATATATTTGTAATAATATAGTTTATATTTATATTATTAATATAGAAATATACAGAAATATTCACATATATATTATATATTATATAGAAATATTTCTAAATATATATTTCTATCTAAAATATATAGTTAAATATATATTTCTGAAGATATAAATCTAACAATATATAAATATATTCATATATTTAATATATATTTATGTTACATATAACTATAAATATAAATATGTAATATGTATTTATATGTTATACTAAATGTATATATTAAATATATATTGTTTATATGATATATTTATCTATATTTCTAAATATATGTATATATTTAAAGATTGATTTATTTTTCTTGGAAAAGCAGATATACAGAGAAAAAAGAGACAGATGGTCTTCCATCCACTGGTTCACTCCCCAAGTGGCTACAATGGCTGGAGCTGAGCTGATCTGAAGCCAGGAGCCAGGAGCTTCTTTGGGGTCTCCCACATGGGGGAAGGTTCCATTGCTTTGGGCCGTCTTCGACTGCTTTCCCAGGCCACAAGCAGGGAGCTGGATGGGAAGTAGAGCTGCTGGGATTATAACCAGTGCCCATATGGGATCCTGGCACATTCAAGGCGAGGACTTTAGCTGCTAGGCCACTGTGCTGGGCCCAGGGTGCCTCTTCTGTTGCACTTTAACTCATATCTAGATTCCTTACAACACCTTACACAGGGTAAAGACTGTGTAAATATCTATTGAACCATATATTTTATGGGAATAATGATGGAAGTAAATCTGTATGTGCTCAAAACAGGCACTTTTTTTTGTCTTTTTACTTATTTTATTTCTTAATAATGATTATAAAATTGATCAGAGTGGGAAGGATCGATGTTTAGGGAAAATTGGGTGAATTCATTGCTTCCAAATTTGCTCTTTCTTCTTGCTGTTCCTGGGGGAAGGGGAGAGACAAAGGGAGAACCACTCATGACTTTAAACATGTCCCAGTACCCAGGGATGAGGGACTGCCACCTTACATCAACCCAGAGTCTCAGTGTGTACGTATTCCAAGGGTTCTGACCAAGCGGTTTGGGTAGTTCTGAAATGCTGCTGATTTCAGCAATCTGAGGATGATGTCACCCTCCCAATGTCCATTGCTTCCATTCACCAAGGGTTTTTGCTGTCATTGTGTGTTTGGAGTAGTTGTCCAGTTTATTCTGTTCTCCTGCTACAGCACCAAATGTGCTGCCATATTCTTTTTTTACAACAGGGCCTGTGTCCACTGCTCCACCTTTTTCATTAAGTAGGACATGTTCTTGCAGGCAAGTCCTAGTACCTGGGCGAGGTGTTCCAAACATTGATGGATTCCTCCCCGCCCCCGGGGGCTGCTCACAAACCTGATGACCACCTAGTAGGCAGCCCCAAGACCCAGGACAGGTGACTCAAGCCCTATCTTTATCCTCTACCTCCAGTTCACGAACCAAGAAGGTGGGCCCCAGAATCTGGGCCAAGCAACCCAAACCCCATCGGTTCCCCTGTCCCCTGGGCTCAGGAAGCCAGTCCTCACCACATGGGTGGGCCCCAGGACTTGAGCTAAGCAACCCAAGCCCTGTCAGATCTCCTGTCCCTGGGATTCATGTACTTGGCTCTCACTGGGCCCAGGCTGGCATGACTTGTCTCACCTCGGTGTCTGCAAATCTTTTTTTTTTTTTTAAAGATTTATTTATTTTTATTGGAAAGGCAGATATACAGAGGAGGAGAAACAGAGAGGAAGATCTTCCGTCCCATGATTCACTCCCCAAGTGAGCGCAATGGTTGGAGCTGAGGCAATCTGAAGCCAGAAGCCAGGAGCTCTTCCGGGTCTCTCATGTGGGTGCAGGGTCCTAAGGCTTTGGGCCATCCTCAACTGCTGTCCCAGGCCACAAGCAGGGAGCTAGGTGGGAAGCAGGACCACCAGGATTAGAATTGGCAACCATATGGGATTCTGGTGTGTCCAAGGCAAGGACTTTAACTACTATGCTATTGTGCTGGACCTTGTGTCTACAATCTTACTGCACAGCTTGGCCTAGTCTGGTCAGCTCCCTGTTCCACGTCTTAGGCTGGTGGTTGCTGCAGCCTATCCCAGTCCAGCTGTCTCGGTCCTAATGTAAACTGGCTGGTGTTGTGGCCTGATCTGGTTCCTCCTGCCCCCTGCCTGGTTCTCAGATCTGGCAGTGAGTATTATGTGCTTACCCGGACTGGTCTGTCCCCAGACCTAACCCACATGTATGCTGGCAGGTACTGTATGGCGTGGTCTGGGCTGCTCCTTGTCTTGCTTCTTGCACTCACCTACAGAGACTGCATCCCAATGAAGGAGTTTCCCAAGCTCCTCCATCAAGTCTCCTCCCAGTGACAGTTCTTGCACACACCAGTGGGTCCCTGGCCCAGGTTGACTTTGTCTACCTCCTGTCCTGACAAGAACAGTGGCCTTGCTCAACCAGCCTCACCCATTCTGGTTCTTTTTGGGTGTTGCAGCCCAGTGCTACCTGGTCTGTGCCAAGGCACAGCTTTCACATAGTTCAGCAGGAGTCAAGACCTAGTCTGGCCTTTTGTGTTTTCCAACAGTCTGCACAAGGGATTTTTAAGGCTGCTCACAAAAGCAGTATAGGATGATGTGATGATAAACTATAGATGGAAGAGAGCAAAATCAAGAAAGAGGACATATTCCGGTACCTCCAGCGCTGACTCACTTGCTGCCTGAAGCTTCAGTTTTAATTGACGGTAGTGGCAGCCAAGATACAGAGAAAGTTACGCTCTTTCCCTCTTTGGAAAGCAGCCAGCGTGAGCCCCTCAGGGCCTAGGGCTCTTGGACCAGCACGGGATTGCAGAGTCATCTGTAGAATGACCATCAGTGATGCAGCAGCTAAGGTCCACAAAAACTTTTCTCTCAGTACTTGTAGCACATGACTGCTTGATTCTGATCACTGTGTTTGATGACTTTGGTAATAATTATTAGTCTTTGTTAGGAGGGAGCTGTCATCAGGAGTGAGTCAGAGAGGATCAAACGTGGGTCCCATCTGATACAAGATGGGGGAGTCTCAACCGGTTTCTTAACCACTATGCTAAATGCCAGCCCCTAAAACAAATCAGTTTTAAAAAATGGTGAGGTGGAGAATATCTCTACAGTTGCCTATACAAAACCAAGCCTTAGCAGTTTCTTCTATATATTAGCTCATAATTGTAACATGGATTTTTAGTTATAAAATGTAAAATGTAGTTGAACCAAATTATGTGAATAGCTATATGATGTTATTTAATCAAACCAGTTAAATATTTTGAGAATGTTTGCCAGTAAAAATTATTTTTGTCCTATGCCATTCTTCCTGAAGAATTATGAAGAAGAACCAATTACCCATTTAGGTCATTTCTGGCTTGAGAAAAATAAAAAACAATATCACCATTTTTAAAAAGATTTATTTCTAGTGGAAAGTCAAATATACAGAGAGGAGGAGAGACAGAGAGGAAGATCTTCTGTCCATTGATTCACTCCCCACGTGGCCACAGTGACTGGAGCTGAGGTGATCCAAAGCCAGGAGCCTCTTCCAGGTCTCCCATGCAGGTGCAGGGTCCCAAGGCTTTGGGCCGACCTCCACTGCTTTCCCAGGCCACAAGCAGGGAGTTAGATGGGAAGCAGGGCCACCAGGGTTAGAACCGGTGCCCATATGGGATCCCAGAGCATGCAAGGTGAGTACTTTAGCCACTAGGCTACCGTGCCAGGCCCATGATTAAAATTATTTTAGGGCACTATGTAACGACATAAAATACATTAATTATATTTGTCTTCCCCCTTGTTAGCAGGTACAAGTAGTCAAGTTTCTGCTTTACGGAGACCCGAAGAAGATGATATGGCTATCTTTGAAAGACGATATCAGGAAAGGGTAGGTTTAAAGAAGTCTGCATTTGCTTGTAACATAACACTGTAGAATAATGATTTATGCAATATGAAACAGCAAAGCTAACTTATGGAGGTCTTATATCTGACATTGAATCTTAAGGCTTAGAATAATTTAGACAAAAATAGCATGAAAAAATAATATATGAAAGCACTCAACAGTTCATACCAAATAGAATTAAAAGATAATTTGAATTTTCCTTGAGCTTTTAAAGTACCCTTGTACATACACTGGTTGATATGTAAAGACCAGCAACACTACAAACATAAATGTTGATCAGTAATCAACATCAGCCATCAGACCTGCGAATTATGTGTATATTGAATTCTTTTAAACATTTTTTCCTTTTTAAATTTGAAAGTACTTAATTGTCAAATAGACTGGATATATTTTGAATTTTTGATATCATGTAATTCTGCTTAAGACTGCAGTTAAAAAAATTCACTCCATAGTCTTAAGAGAAAGAAAACACTAAAGATAAACTTCTTTTAGCTGTTTTCAGGACTTACACCAGCTGTAGTCTTGGTATGTCCACAGCGTTTGGTAATGGTCATTTCCTTCAGCTCTACATCATGGTGTAAATACTGTGGGGATAGACATAGTATTTTATTCACCTTTGGATTTCTTCAGTACTTAGTTCAGCATCTGAACAAAGTAAGTTTCCAGTAAATATTTACGGAAAATTGAAAAAATTAACACTAAATAATTGATATTCTCTTTCATATTTGTCAACCACTTATACTTGTGGTAAATTTTCTGTTTGAGAATTTTGTTCTGCTCATTGCTAAAAGAACAACGTTGGCTTGATGAAGTGTGGGAAGTCCTTTCATGGGGATTGTTTTGTAGTTGCTTCCTGGCATTATTCTAAGTTAGGTAACAACTCCACCAGTGTGAGGACACCTCTGGGACTCTTGGTTATGTCCTCTTCTGATCCTGGTCAGCAGCTCACTGGATGATGCAAAGTGTGAGAAAAACAGAACAGGAAGTAAATGGGCCACACAAAAGCAGAGGACGTGGAGACAAGGAGGTCGCCAATGTGCTGGCTGGGGAGGGCTGCCTTCTGCTCCACATGGTGCCTTCTCCCAGTGGGTGACCACAGCTCTCCTTTGGGCCTCTTGTCTAAGACCACTAGCTCGGAACACTCTGCTTTCTGATCACCTCCCAGAAGCTCCCCCTCCTCCCCCCCAGAAAAAGCACCTAGGTGGCTGAAAGGTTGGTGACTGCTGCTTAGGGGCTGCTGCCCCGTGTTAAATGCAGTGCAGGATATAATTGCGGGCCTCGAACCTGCACACCAGGGTGAGATGCTGGCATTGTGAGTACTGCTTCACCTGCTGCACTGCCACGCCCAGCCCCCTAAGACATGAATTCAGATGAGGGGTGGGCAACTTTCTCTTCCTAACAGTGGTTTACAAGTGAGCATACCAGCGAATGCTTAAACTTACAGATGAAAATGGAAAAGGCTGCTAAGCAGAAAGGAAAAGCTCCACTGCCATCTACTGTGAAACCTTCATGATTCGTGAGGACCACGGGGGAGGCTCCAGCTGACGTCTGAACGGGTTTTTCACATCTCTTTGAATATAAACATATAGCTAATTTTCTCTTGAATTTATTACTTGTTTTTTCTACTGTATAAATATCACTTCGTGTATGTTTAATTTATTTAAATACGTGAAAACATTTTTGTCAAAATGTTATCATTTTTTACTTTGTATATACTTTTTTTCTAACAAATGAGATTGTTTTCCTATGAGTCAGATCCTGAAAGTAGAACAAATATGTTCAGTCTGTCATCATCTAACGGTTTCAGGTTACTTTAAAAAATTAAAGATATTTTTAAAGGTTTTGAAAATATGTCAGGAACACTTTGCTATCCAAAGTAGTAACTGGAATCATTAATTTTTTTATTGCTCCAACATTGTAGTGTTGCTTTTTAATGTATGCTTTTAAATAAAAATCTGTAATTTAAAGTGATACACCCATCTTCTAGTGATACATATTCTTCTTAAAAAAAAAAAATTATTTGAACAGCATAGTTCCAGAGGAGAGACCTTCATCCACTGGTTCACTCCCCAAATGGCTGCAATGGCCAGAGCTGTTCCTGTCAGAAACCAGGAGCCCAAAGCACACAGGTCATTCTTGGCTGCTTTCCCAGGCTATGAGCAGGGAGCTGGATCAGAAATGGAAGTAGTGGACAAAGGCCAGCTCCCCTATGGGATGCTGGCGATGCAGCTCATGGCTTTACTGGCTGTACCATAGTGCTGGCCCCACTACACGCTAATCTGTAAGTGTACTGGATCCATCCTGTGTGCCATTCAGGTCCTTGTGGTCTCACTGCTTACCCCAGTCCTGCTGTGAAACACCTGGAAGCTGCACTTGGAGGCTGCTGATGCCGTCTTGTCCTTGGGCCCTGTCCTGGCTCTCTCACTTTCTTTTGCAAGATATTCAGACACTGTGGCTTGGCATTCTGACTGGATCAAACGTGTGCAGCCCAGTGCTGTGGGGGAACTCGTGTCTCTGGGCCCACCAGCTTGCCAGAAAATCCCGAGATGTTTTTCTTAAACTTCCTCAGAAAATCCTATAGAACTGAGTACCAGTCACCTGTAGCCCAGTGACATGAGGGCACTGCAAAGTGTGTGTGGAAAAATAAAAATAAAAGGTAAGTTTATTTTGATGTGCTTGATTTTTGAAATCTTTGCAGTTTTTTCATAATATGAATTTTTCATTAACTTTTTGAAGACCCCACTCATATGCATGGATTTCAAGAATTTGTTGCATCAAAGTAAACTTAATTTTACCTGAGAGGCAGAGCATGGTGAGGATTATAGGGGATTGATTATCTCTTTCATCCACTGGTTCACTCCCCAAATGGGTCTAACATCCCAGTTCTGGGCCATGTTAAAGCCAGGAACCAAAAATGCCAATTTGAGTCTCTCCTGTGGCTAGCAGGGGCTAAAGTAGTTGGGCCATCCTTCCCTACCCTCCCAGATGTATCAGTAGGAAGCTGACCCATAAGCAGCACAGCTGGATTCGAACAACATTCCAGTATACGCTGTTGATGTTGCAAACGCAAGAATAACCTGCAGCACCACAAAACCTGCCTTGAAACGGATCTTTTACCTTAGTTTTCATGGACATTTTGAAGTATCCAGATACACCGTTACGTGACCTTTTTCTTTTTCCCTTTGCCATTACCCTGCCCGTCCCTCTGGTGCCCTCAGAACACTTTCCAGATAAACGACCTGTGCTAGAGAAAAGACCAGAGTGCTAAATTTAGATGCAGAAATGCCCAGAACCGCTACAAACCTGCAAAAACATTTCCCCCAAATTCTCTTGTCCTTTCATCACCCACTAAAACGACTACGAAGTTTCTTGCCAAATGTAAATCCGCCGGACTAGATGACGTCGAAAGACCGCGAAATGTCACGCCACCACTTACGCTTTTGACGTCCGGAGAAAGGGAGCGGCCATTGGCTGTCAGGTGGCCGGAAGCCCGGGCCTACACGTCTCCACATAAATGCCCGGCGTGAGGCCTTCGCCTGGCCGTGAGCTGCGCGCTGGCCGAGGCCCTCGGTGCTCACGTGACTCGGCCGCGGCTCCCTCCAGGCCCCGATGGCGGCGCAGGGCCGTGTGCGCAGGCTCAGTGTGAGGCCGCCCGCGCGGTAAGGCCTTGCACGTGCGCGGTAGCGGTGGAGCGGCGGGGCGGCGGGCAGAGGGCCGAGGGTCCGGCATGTGGGGCCAGGGTCACTTTTCTCGGGCGTCCGTGGCAGAGAGTGTGAGGTCAGTCATCTTCTATGAGGTGTCCGGGATAAGGCGCCTGTCTGGACGGCTGGTGGTTGCCGCCGGGTGCGTGGGAAGGCCTCCAGCCCTGACCAGGGCCGTTTCCTGGCCTTTGGGGACCGCCGAGGCGGCCATGGGTACCCCTAGTGTGCAAGGAGCAAGGGCTGGAGAGGTTTGGGGGAGAAGACGTTGACCTGGACTTGTGTATCGCACTCCCCTGCCTCCTCGGCGCCATTGGAACCTTCCCACATGTCCGGAGCACACCACGAGCCGGCATGTTCCCCTGTGTCCACATGTCCGGTGAGCCCGGAGTCCCCCTGTGTCCGCGAGTACCCCATGCCCGCCTCACTCAGACTTGGAGGTGTTGCTCGAGACTCCCCCATTCCTTCTGGCGCAGATACAGGGCCCAGCTGGTCTCCGTAGGTGAGGGAGAGGGGGAGGGGACGGAGGCGGGGGCACAACTCTTAAAGGGACGTTTAAGAATCTTCTAGAAATAGTTTAAGATTTCCAAAGTGAACTGTTAGTGAACTGGGTTTTGCTTTCTTGACATCCTTAATTTAAAAACTAGCGTTTGGACCCAATGAAAGAATTCCTGGTTTGTAGACGTTTCACACCCCTTGGTGTAGTGGGGGGTGGGGGTTGGGGGTGGGGAGAAAGAAGCGAAATTCAAGAGTGTTGTAGTTAGGAATGTTATCAAAGTCTTGAGAGGGTTTGAGACTGCTGACAGTGGTGTTCTTAGCTAGCTTTTTTTTTTAAAGACATTTTTAATTGGAAAGGCAGATGTTTGGATATGGAGACAAAGAGAGAAAGAGTGCCATCCACTGGTTCACTCCCCAAATGGCTGCTATGGCCAGAGTTGAGCCAATCTAAAGCCAGGAGCTTCTGGCTCTCCCATGTGGGTGCCAGGGCCCAAGGACCTGGGCCCTCTTCTGCTTTCCCAGGCCACAAGCAGGGAGTTGGGAGGGAAGTGGAGCAGCTGGGATACGAACTGGAGCCTATATGAGATCCCAGCAACGGCAAGGCAAGAATTTAGCTGTTAAGCCATCACACGGGGCCCTTTAGATAGCTTTTGAAAGCTGTTGAAGTCTGATGTTTGTGCTTCTTTGATGAATGTGTGTATAATATTCTGTATTGAAGATAAAGTTACAAGTCTGTAGACTTTTTTGGGGGGAAGTAGTTTGCCTATTATGGATGAAAATTATTAAGCCAGATTTGATTTGTGGGCTTTAATTCCAGTTATGCAACCATGGTGCCTGTTATATACCATTTAAAAGCATTTGTTCTATTTTCTTTATTTTTAAGGTTTATCACAAATCTTAAAAAAAAAAGTGGGGGTGGGCCCAGCACAATTGCTCAATGGCTAAATCCTCACCTTGCAAGCCCTCGGATCCCATATGAGTGCCAGTTGTGTCCTAGCTGCTTCACTTTCCATCTGGTCCCAGCTTATGGCCTGGGAAAACAGTTGAGGTTGGCCCAAAGCACTGGGACCCACGTGGGACACCTGGCTTCTGATCAGCTCAGCTCTCGCTGTTGTGAACCATTGGAGAAGTGAGGCAGTGGACAGAAGATCTTCCTGTCTCTCCTTCGCTCTGTAAATCTGATCTACTTTTCCAATAAAAATAAAATTGTAAACAAATTATTAATGTATTTGAAATGCAGAGCTACACAGAGAGAGGAAGAGATACAGAGAGATTTTCCAAACATAGATTCATGCCCCAAGTGGCCACAAATGTTGGGGCCATGTCAGGTAGGAGCCAGGAGCTTCTTTCCAATCTTCCACTTGGGTGCAGGGGCCCAAGCACTTGAGCTATCCTCTGCTGCTTGCTCAGATGTATAAGCAGCAAGATGGACTGGAATTGGAGCAACCAGGTCTGGAACTAACATATGGGATGCTTGACATCCTATGCAGTGTTTTGACCCACAGCACTAACCCATTGTTTCTCTTGTTTTGTGTTTTATTTTGTTTTGGCAGGGGGAGGAGGAATGTGTTAATTTTTTTAGGAAAGAGTGTCAATATGTATGTGCATTATTCACTTCACTGCAAATTTTTAAGCATTTGGCTAGAGGTAATTTCATAGATTGAGATAATGGAATTGTGAGGTATTGCATATTGGAAATGAAAGAACTAATTATCGAGGAAAACACTTTATAGATCATTTTGCAATGTAGAGTTTGATTTTTGATCGCTTCCTTTAGGACAAAATATGCTTGTAAAAATTTGAATATCATCAGGCTTAGTCTGTATTGCTGTTGATGCAGGACCGTAATCTAATTCAAGGTATAATTTCAGTTTTCCGGGAATTGTCCAGATGGATGAAGACACCCATTACAATAAAGGTACTGACAGTTATAAAAGTATTTCACAATTAAATGCTGGATGATGGTGATTTATTTCTAATTTTCTTTGCACCCTGATTTTGTTTTAGTTGAGGATGTGGTTGGAAGTCATGTAGAAGATGCAGTAACATTTTGGGCCCAGGTAAGTAACCGACCATTTTCATTTGTCCTCTTCCTCTTCCCTGACCCAGGTCCTCCACAGCAAAAACCAAAATGAGAAAACTGGATGAATGAATGTTGCACAAGGCATTTTTAGAAGCTAAATAGCTACAGATGGAGATGAATCAGATCTAAGCAGTATACTCATATCAAGTTAAAAACTTCATAGAAAAATTGTGACACCAGGATTACACTGAATACTAACTTTCCAGGCTGTTTACACTGAGCAGTTGTACTTGTGAAGTGATAGCCCCATCTAGGGGTACTTTTAAAAATTGCTTATTGAAAGATAAAAGTCATGTTTTGTAATGACTTAAATTTGATTCTGAGCTATATTTTTTTCTCATTATAAATTAGGTATTTTCTCCTGGCATGCTGAAAGTCAGATAAGTTTGTTCAGTTTGAAGTACAAGACAAAGCAGCAAAGTGTTTCTGTTGAGAATTTACTTAAAAAAAAACCTCATTTTATCATTTCCCAATAAATCTCTTTTTCTTTTCTTTTTTTTAAGAGATTTATTTTAGTTTTTTTTATTGGAAAGTCAGATATACAGAGAGGAGGAGAGACAGGAAGATTTTCTGTCCAATGATTCACTCCCCAAGTGACCACAACGGCCGATGCTATGCCGATCCGAAGCCAGGATCCAGGAACTTCTTCCAGGTCTCCCACATGGGTGCAGGGTCCCAAAGCATTGGGCCATCCTTGACTGCTTTCCCAGGCCACAAGCAGGGAGCTGGAAGGGAAGTGGAGCAGCTGGGATTAGAACCGGCGCCCATATGGGATCCTGGCGCATTCAAGGCAAGGACTTTAGCCACTAGGCCCTAAATCTTTTTTTCTAAAGGTATTCATTTGAAAGGCAGAATTATGGGAGAGGGGAGAAACAGATCTGCAGTGGTCTCAGCAGCCAGGGCTGGGGTGTGCTGAGACTGAGCATGTCATACTGGTCTTGGGTGTGGATTGTGGATGCAGGGACCCAGGCAGTTGAATCATCTTGCATTGCTTTCTCAGGTGCATTGGCAGGAAGCTGGATCAGAAATAGAATAGCAGGAACCAGCATATGGGATGCTAGCACTGCAGATGGAAGTTTAACTTGCCATGCCACAGCACCTGCCCCTTCCCTGTAATTGTTATAGCATAGGAAGTCCTTTTTGTGAGGGTGGAGGTGATTCAGTAATGTGGGAATTTTATGAGATTTATGAGAAAACAATTTCTATAAGAATATGATTAATTAGTAATTCTAACATGTGAAGGAGCTATACTGTAGGATGCCATAGGTAACTAGTGGCAGATGTTATATGGACCTGGCCATTCTCTGAAGGACAGCACGGACACGTTGCCGTTCTCTGTCCCTGGGGTCTGCTGAGAGCATCTGTGGCATTCAGCAGTGCTCAAGATTTTATGATAAATAACGTGTTTAAGTTCATTATTTAATAACATCATTTATTAGCTTAAATAAGATTTTTAGACCAGTGCTGTCCAGTTACAAGTCTATCAGAAAAGTAGGTTATAAAATTTTTTAGCAGCTCCATTGAACAAATATAATGGAAGAGTGAAATTGACTTAAATGTTTTTATTAAATACCATGTGTTCAGTATGTTTATTTTTAAGAAAGAGTTTGAGCATTTTTTTCCTATGTCTATTAGCCACTTGAATTTGTTCTTTTGAAAAATACCTGCTCATTTCCTTCACCCATTTCTTCACCTGGTGGTTTGTTTTGCTATTGTTGAGTTTCTGAGCCTCTTTATAAATTCTACCATTTATGGCCCCAACTAGAGACCATTATGCTAAGTGAAACAAGCCATTCTCAAAAGGACAAATATTATTATCTTCTCTCTGATATAAGGCAACCTTCATACAAAATGCAAGACCAGTGTATATACAGGTAAACATGCAATCATTTAGAGGAACTGTATAGGGAAAACTGTCATACTGAGAAGGAAGATACAATGCAGGATGCATATCTACTCCTGAATAAAAGATAAACTCCCAATGAAACTGTTCAGTACATCTTGACAATAGGATGCTGGACCTTCAGCTCTACCTCTAATGTCAGGATACATGTAAGCAGAATGATGGCCTTGTAACTGTTGCTGAAGGACTACTTTTTTTTTTTTATTGTTAATCACATTGTGTTATGTGATACAGTTTTATAGGCACTGGGATTCCCCCTACCCCTCCCACAGCCCTACCCCCATGGTGGATTCCTCCACCTTGCTGCATATTCACAGTTGAAGTTCAGTTGGGATTCATTCATTGCATGCATATACCTAGCATAGAGTTCAGCATCTTATTGTCCAGATAAGTGCTGAAGGACTACTATACTAATACAGCAGAAAGAGTGTGGGGATGTGGACTACAGAGAGTGGGAGGGGAAATCCCTGAACCTGTGGAACTGTATCATGGAAAATAACAATTGAAGGGAAAAAAACACTAAGATCAATCTAGAGCAACACTAAACAATACAGTAGTCAATATTCATTTGAAATGGGGCTATTCTGACTTCTCTAAACAGCGGATTTCAAAAACTTTTTATGAGAAAAGGGATATAAAACACATTGTTCACATTTTCATGTGAAATATATTTTTGAAACATATTGTTCAGTCTGTTAAATACGTGGCTCACACCTGTGGAGTGAGCCAGTGGACAGAAAATTTTTCTGTCTCTCCTTCTCTCTAAAAAAATCTGCCTTTCCAATAAAAATAAATACATCTTTGTTAGAAATAATTACATTGCATTATGTGGCACAGTTTTATAGGCACTGGAATTCTCCCCCCACCCCTCCTCAAACCCTCCCCACATGGTGGATTCCTCCACCTTGTTGCATTACCACAGTTCAAGTTCAGTTGAGATTCTTTCATTGCAAGCATATACCAGGCACAGAGTCCAGCATCTTATAGTCCAGATAAGTTCAACAGCTAGTTGGGGAGACCATCTCTGGTCTGAAGGTAGAGCTGGCAGAGTATCATCCCGATCAATTAAAAGTCCCAACATAACATCAGCAACAATTTATAAGGTTATGGAATTAATTGACATAGTATTGAGTAACCAGTATGTTAAAAAATGCAAATTCCTAATCACATCCTGTGACTACTTCATTGACATTTCAATTTTAGTTTATATACAGCCTGGTTCTATACACCTTAAATAGCTATGGATTACTATTCAGCTATGTCCTGTCTATTTTCATTATAGTGTTTAGCAGTTTATAGTGTTGAAGCATAATTTTGTTGAACCTGGCTGTTTTTTGGGTAGTCTAGACTGGCTTATAACTCTAACAAGACCTATGTCAACAGTTTAGGTGCAGAACAGTTTTAAGAGGGTTGTGCAGAGAAATCTTCAATACCCTAGTGAGGAGTAACTAATCTTTGTGTCCCACCTAGTAAGATATAAGTGAATTCCTGTCTGATTCTAAGCTTTCCTTGTTGTTCTCTGTCTATTCTAGGTTGTTTTGTTTGTTTGTTTGTTTTGAGGGGTTTCCTGAGCGATCCTGATAGTCATTGCCAGAGAGGGTGGGGACCCAAAGTTGGAACCAAGCGAGGACCAGAGAGAGCTCCCCTCCCTAGTCCCGAAGGAAGTTAACTGTTCTTCTGTTTCTGTGGGCTGCTCAGGGCTCTTGGCTGTTGTTCTGATGCCCTTGGATCCTGCGAGGAAGAATTTGGACCATGACCTATTTTAAAATGTTTATTTATTTTAATTTTGTGTTGGAAAGTCAGATATACAGAGGTCAAGAGATAGAGAGGGTATTCTGTCTGCTGATTCACTCTCCAAGTGGCCATGATGGCTGGAGCTGGGTCAATCTGAAGCCAAGAGCTGGGAGCTTCTTTCAGTCTTTCATGCCGGTGCTTGGGCTGTCCTCTGCTGCTTTCACAAGCCACAAGCAGGGAGCTGGACGGGGAGCAAGACCGCTGGGACACAAGCCGCTGCCCATATGGGATCCTGGTATGTGCAAGACAAAGATTTTAGCTACTAGGCTGGCATGCCGGGCCTATCCCATTCTTTTTCTAGGCATTTCTTTATGCTACTGACATGTATGCAGAATTGGTTTATTTCTCTGTAAGAGTTTGACTTACTTTTAATACTCCAAAATCTTTTAAGTATAAGAGCACTTTTGATTATGCAACACTGTCAAGTAATACTTTACTGAATTCTGTACTACATCTGTTCTGCCTAGAGTATTGATAGAAACAAAGACATTGTGAAGATTGGTCTCTCGCTCTCTGAAGCGTGCCCGCATGCTGACTCCGTGTTTGGGAGTCTTGACCCCAAGAAGGTGAGTCATATCCTTAGATAGAATCCTGTCATCCCTTCTGGAGGTCTTTGCATCTTTGACATTTTGCAGTTTTTGGAATTTTTGGCCTACTTCAAATTCAAAGAATATATGGTTTTTTAGAGTTGGTGTAAACAACAGTCAAGCTTATTTCCTCAGAAATTCATAGGAATTGAATAGTGTCCTGGTTTGAAAAGGAAAATAATGTTGGCAGACTGTGAAACGGCTGAATCTTGAGGCTATTTTATGCTAAATAAGTTGGTTACTAAAAGGCAAATACTGTGTGATTCCATTTACATTAAATACTATACACCTGTGCAGTGCTGTGTGGTTTTAATCATCGACTATAAAATGGTGAACTAAATACATAGAATCTTTGCCGTGTCACTGATTCACAAAATATGTAAGAGATGCCTTTGGAGAAAATTTGGTTTTCTCTTCTCCCTTTTCATGGAATTATTATTTACCCTCACACTCTTCCCTATGGATGTCTAATGGTACCAATCCCATTTATTGAGATTATTTCTCATTTGCTAACGTTTTTGGTATTTTCATTTTAAATCAACTGACTATAAATTAGTGTTGACTATCTTTTTGAAAAATAACAAATACCTTTTATCATAGGCCCATCCATTCTTTGCCAAGAATTTATCTTTTGAACATACCTATACATACACGTTACACATTGCAGGATTATTTATAAACCTGAGTGGAGGTTACCTAAATGTCCTCAACATCGTGTAATAGTAATGACAATATTTAGTCCCTCCTTCCATGAGGGACCATCGTAAGCTCTCTGCATGTACTGGCTTGATCCTCAAACAATATGAAAAGGCAGATACTGTTACTGTTTTACATTTCTTTTGAAAATTTGAGGAAAAGATGAGGTAATTTTATGAAAGTCACTGACTAGCTTTTGGTGGGTCAGGTATGCAAAATCACAGAACCCACTTCCTTAACCATTACCCTGTGTTGGAAAAAATTTAAATTCTCCCATACTAAGTACTGTAATCATTTTGTGATGCTGGTACTAGGATGAGGCAAATTCAAAATTTAAAGAGGTCTTATTCTGACACGTGAATGAGTACCTCCTTGGGTTTTGTGTCCTGAGAGCCTAACTTGCTTTACTTATTATAGGCCATGATTATTAAAATGAGGGCCCTTGATGTAGTCTGAATGTCTGTTTTCCCCGATAAGGTAACTAGTTGAAATCTCGCCCTGAGGTGGCTGGTGTTAGTGTTGGCAGATGGGGTCTCTGGGAGGTGGTTAGGTTCTGGGAATGCAGATTTCATGATCGTCATCAGAAGATTGTTATTAGAGGTGCAGCAGGATGGCAGCTGAGGAAGATGCTCTGGTCCTGTCCTCACAGAGAAAACAATTTCCATAGGTATTCATGTTTCAAGTCACCTTTTGGATCCAAGGAAGCCAGGTCTGTGCCTGCAGATGGAACCCCTGGATCGGGCCTGGTCCCCAGTGGAGACCTGTGGCCCCAGTCAGTTGGAGTTTTATATGGACCAGCATCAGCCATCATTGGCTGTAGCGCTTTGTGCTGCAAGCACATGTCAGCAGCAGGCATCTCTGCGTGTGATCTGGTTCTGTTGTGGACAAAGCCGGAGCTAATCCATTCCTGTCCCCATTCCAGGAAGCATAACAGAATAATGCCTGGCGGGAGAAAAGGCTGGTGGTTCTAAGACACTGCAGAGGAGCATACTTTTTCAGATAATTAAAAAAAAGGTTTTGTTTTCATTGTATTTGAGATACAGACACAGAGAAATATCCCACTAGTCACTTCCCAAATTTCTGCAAAAGTCAGGAGTAGGCCAGCCTGAAGTCATCCAGGCTTAATGCCTGTCCTGTCCCTTTTCTTTTTTCTCTTTTTTTTAAAAAAAATATTTATTTTTATTTGAAAGGCAGATGTACAGAGAGGAGGAGAGACAGAAAGGAAGATCTTCCGTCTGATGATTCACTCCCCAAGCGGCTGCAATGGCTGGTGCTGTGCTGATCCAAAGCCAGGAGCCAGGAACTTCTTTCCGGGTCTCCCATGTGTGTGCATGGTCCTAATGCTCTGGGCTGTCTTCAGTTGCTTTCTCAGGCCATAAGCAGGGAGCTAGAAGGGAAGTGGAGCTGCGGGATCAGAACCGGTGCCCATATGGGATCCGGGTGCATGCAGGCGAGGACCTTAACTGCTATGTTATCATACTGGGCCCCCCTTTTATCTTTTGAACATAAAGGAAACTTCTGGTTCACATCCCAGATGCCTGTGACAGCAAGAACCAGGAGTTTCATCCAAGTCTCCCACATTAGGTGGCAGAGGGCTTACTCAGCCATTAGCACGAAGCTGGATCAGAACGGGAGCAGCCCAGACAAGAATCAGCCTGTGTTGGGGGTGGCAGCTTAACCAGTTACACCAAAACACTAGCTCCTTACTTCACATTTTAATAAGCAAATAGATTTAGTGGCAAAAATGGCAAGTGATTGGCAGTCCTATTCCAATTTCAAATTCTATAGAAGATCACAGTATCTTTAAATTAGGTGTTTCAAAGATGTACCAGTCATGATTTGGTAAAAGGCAAGTAAGCAGCAGACATGGCATTTTAGGATGGGAGTTGTGCAACAGATGAAGCCACAACTAGGGATGCCAGCGGGCCATAGTGCATTATTCTAAACCCATCTTCTCTGGTTCTGATCCAGCTCCCTGCACATGCGCCTTGGTCCTCTAACATCCAGAAGGAGCTCTTGGCTCTTGGTTCGGTCTGGCCCAGCTGTGCTGCTGTAGCCATTTGGGGAGTGAACCAGTACGCGGAAGATCTCTGTCGCTCTTTCTGTCACTGTACCTTTCAGAAAGTAAAGCTACTTTCAAAAGGAGAAAAAAAAATGGCACATTACTGCCACCTGGCTGAGCAGGGCTGGGTTATTTCTGTTCAGGAAAATAGCTATGTGCCACCCAAGCGGAAGCATCTGAGGTTCCCTCCATCAGTGTGAATAAGCACGACCGTCACGTAACACACACTTCTATCCCAGTCAGACTTGTCTTCAGACAGTAGAGCTGTGTGTTCCCTTCCATTGTGCCTGGGCCCATCTACTCTTCCAATTCTATTACCCTAGCCTCCGTCTGCTTGCATGTGACAAGGAGAAAAACGTGGGCCTCTAAGAAAAATTTACAAAGTGTAATCCATTTATGGATAACTGGAGGTGGCTGAGTAAAAATTTGCAATCAGATGCCTAAGCCAGGAACTAATTTGAGTTTTTAGTAATCTGAGTAGTTTATATGAGATCTTTATGGTAATTTACTTTATGGAAAATCTCTGTGTCTCTCCCTGTCTCTGCTCTCTCTGTGTTATTCTGTTGAATAAGTAGATAAATGTAAAAAAAAAAAAAAGCCAAGTATGATGACTTTGAGAGGTTTATCATGCCATTTGTGCTTTTTCCTTCCTGTTGGTGAATGTTAGCTGGGGGAACAGACTTTAGTCCCAGCTTGATTCACCTATTCTTCTGTAGTACATGATTTGTTAGAAGCCCCTTTGTGTGCTAAATTGATTGAGGGATTTGGGGCCCAGCATGGTAGCCTAGTAGTTAAAGTCCTCCCTGTAAGCAATAGCACGCTATCACAGCAGGTGGAATGCTGAGCCAGGAGCTGGGCTATACAGACCAAGGTGGAAGTCTGAAACTCACTGGAGGGAGTGGCACAAGTGACTACAAACAAAGAACTGTGTACCAACCACAATAAATAAATTTGAACTGCAGACTTGTGGTTGACACAGCTTAGAAACCTGCCCCAAGGAGAAGAATCTGATAACCAGAAGTTCAATGACCAACAGCAAAAAAAGAGACACAGGCACAATGAATATTATTGAAGACTCCCCTGAAAAGGAGCAAAAACCTTTGCTAACCTCAGAGTTAACTGAGGAAGACATCAAGAAAATGGGGGATATAGAATTCAAAACACTTGTTATAAAGCTTCTTATCAATGAGAAGCACTTAAAGCAAGCATTCAAGGAATTCAAGGAATATGTCACACAGAAAATGAGTCAAATGAAAGCTGATATATCAGAAATGAAGAACACAGTAGAGCAAATTAAAAGTACAGTGGAGAGTCTCCAAAGTAGAATGAAGCAAGCAGAAGAAAGAATCTCAGAATTGGAAGATATTTGTTGTCAACAGGGGGAAACAAGCAAAAAGCTGGAAGCAGAGTTGGGTTAAGCTAAAAAAAGTATTCAGGAATTGAAAGACACTATTAAAAGGCCAAATATAAGAGTTATGGGAGTCCCAGAAGGTGCAGAAAGAGAAGCTAGGTTTAATAATGTATTCGATGAAATAATAAGGGAAAATTAATCTAGAGAAAGAATTGGGAAACAAGATCCAGGAGGGGCACAGAACTCCCAATGGAGTTGACCAAAAGTGATCACTATGACACATGATAATCAAGCTTTGCTACATTGTACAAAATGGCACCAGATGTGAAACTTGTGGAGTTCTTGATCTGCTGGCCTTTAGGTTTGGGGGCTGCCTGGATCTAGTTTTGGGTGGAATCTGAAGGATGCAATTCACTGAGCCCTGAATGAGTTCGCTCCTAGAATAGTGCATGTGCTGTCCTGTCCCATAACCATTGCCTCCCTACACAAGATGGCACCTGATTTGGCTCTAGTGGGAGTTTTGGCTCTGAAATCCACCCTGTTCCTGCACCGCCTGTTTGGGACCTGCTGCTCTGTCACTGCTCCTGGTCAAGTCAAGCAAACCAGCAGGACCAGCAGTTCTTTGTCTGGGTTTACCTCCTGAGTTCCTGGTGAACTCCCCTTCCCATGTGGTTGCTGCTGGAGTTCTGGCCACCATGGAGTTTAGATTGCCACTTGTTGAATGCCGCTGGAGTATCGGGTCACTGCAGCATCACACCTTTCTGCTGCTTTCCTGTATCCTTCGGTCTCCAGGTGCCTCTCTGCTGTTGGTCTGTCCTCTGCTATTTCCTGGATTGTGCCCTCTCTGCTTCACCCTGGATAATGTTTCTCTGTTTAAATGGTTCCTCACCGTATTCTGCCATATTGATTCTCTGTGTATATTTCTTTATAAAAAGATGTTCTGTTTTTCGTTATATTCACGCCTCTTTTTGCAGATACAGAATAGCATAATATACTGAAGCCAGAAGTTTGAATCTTGTTTCTCCTGTATAGCTTAGGACTTTGGATGCATAGTGGTGAGAAAGAGTACCTGCCTCAGGGTTAGTGTGACAATCAAACAAGTTATTGTCCTGTGGATACATAGTAAGAGCTTAGTAGATGCTAACTTTTATTCTCAGCTACTTGCCTGCTTTATTTCATTGAAATGCCAAATAACCTTTTTTTTTCTCTGTAGATATATGGTGGATTGTTTTCAGAAGATAAGTGCTGGTACAGATGTAAAGTATTGAAAATCATCAGTGATGAAAAGGCAGGAAATAAGTGTTTGGTTTTTTTTCCTTAAATAATATTTATTGTAGTCCTAAAACTTAATGCTTATTTAGCCCTTCATTGCTTATTCGTTGCAGTAATAAAATTTGGCTCAGTGAATTAATAATTCTGTTAAAACTTACTTTTTCCTGGTGAGCACAAAAGAGATTAATTGCTTAAAAACAGGTTCAATTCAGGAATGTTCTTCTGAATTTTAGTTGTTATATAATCAACACAGATTGTCAAATTAAGCAATTTTTTGTTTAAATGACTATTTGGTACTTCAGTTCTTAATAGTTATGTTTGACTCCTGCTAATGAGTAAGTTTTTGATGAGTAGGGAAAAAACATTTGATTAAAACTGGTTATGCTTTTGCTTAATTATTTTAAAGTTGTTAATATTAAAGATTGACTTGCCATTTTCTCATGTCTATGTTAAATATAATGAGTTTCTTTGTGTTAAGCTCTTTTAATTTGGAGAGTCTGTGGAAGGTGTTTAAGTGGACTTGTAGCAATAGGAGGTGGAATAGCTGTGGCATTTATATCTTAGAGGTGTTTAGAAGTGTAGCCTTAGTCTTTCTTTCAATGCCATCTCTACATCTACTTTTTTTTTATTGGAAAGTCAGATTTACAGAGAGAAGGAGAAACAGAGAAAGGTCTTCTGTCTACTGCTCATTCCCCACATGCTGCAACTGAGCCTGTCTGAAGTCAGGAGCCTCTTCCAGGTCTGCCACACAGGGTCCCAAGGCTTTGAGCCATCCTCGGTTGCTCTCCCAAGCCACCAGCAGGGAGCTGGATGGAATGTGGAGCAGCCAGGTCGCCAATGAGGACACATATGGAATCCCAGTGCATACAGGCAAGGTTTTAGCCATTAATGTGTCACACCAGGCCCTCTACATCTACTTTCTACACTTAAGATACGTTTTCTGGAGTCAGCACGGTGGTGTACCAGCCTAATTCTCCACCTGTTGCACCAGCATCCTGTTGGGCACCAGTTCAAGTCCTGGCTGCTCCACTTCTGGTCAACTCCCTGCTTGTGGCCTGTGAAAGCAGTGGAGGAGTGCACCAAGACCTTGGACTCTGCACTCATATGGGAGACCTGGAAGAAGCTCCTGACTGCCAGCCTCAGATCAGCCTAGTTCTGGCTGTTGTGACTATTTGGGGGGTGAGCCAGTAGATGGAAGATCCCTCTTTCAGTCTCCCTGTCTCTCTCTCTGTAACTCTGAAGTTCTAGAAAAATTAGTAAGTCTTCAAAAAAAAAAAAAAGCATAATATGTATGCTTTAAATTTTTTTTTGGTAGAATAAGATAAAATGATTTGATTACTACTCTAATTAGCTTGATTGAAAATATTCATTTATTTTTGTCACAATGTTTTGTTAGTGAAATGAACCTTTCTAATTAATCTTGGTTCATAATTTGAAAAATAGCAATCATATTTTGTATTTGCTTTGACTTTATAAGGCAATAAATAGACTGTTGGAAGTTACCTTGGTGTTTTACTTTTTAAATAGATACAGCTGAAAATACAGGTGAATTAGATTGGATTAGTTTCAGGATCCAGCTGGATAGGTTTAATTTTATTGAAGAAAATTTTACAATTTTTCTTTTCAGATTTTCTTCTTTAAGAATGTTGATTTATTTGAACATTAGAAAAAACAGAGGAGGGCTTTAAATTTATAGACTTATTTACGATACCAGTTCTTGGAAAAAAAAAAGATGAGAAATATTACTATCTGACATTAGCTAGTGCCAATTGTAGAAATCACTTTGATTTTATGGGTTTTCTGTACTGTGAGTATATTACTAGAATTCTGTTTCTGATTTCATCTACTTTATTTGAGGTAAAATGCTATTTTTTACAGATAATTAGCAGAAAGCTAATGTGATTTAGGGGGCAGAGATATTTGATCTCTGGGTTCAGTGTTAATGTTCTCTTACTCTCCAGGGTGCAGGTCTCCTAATCCTGGGTGGTAATGTCTCCTTTTTTTTTTTTTTTTTTTTTTTAAATTTTTTCAGTGTCTGGTGAGGTACATTGACTATGGCAATACTGAAATACTGAATAGATCTGACATAGTTGAGATTCCTTCAGAACTGCAATTTTCTAGTGTTGCCAAAAAGTACAGACTTTGGGGATTGCAAATTCCTTCTGGCCAGGAAGTTACCCAGTTTGATCAGGCAAGTCTCAGAGTTTAAGTACTTTTGTTAATCTAAGTAAAGCTGTGCTTGAAACAAAAGTGTAGTATAACTTACTAATTTTGTTTGTCTATAAAAATGATGAAAACATGAATTATATAACAATTTAAAATAGATAAGTGATATATATGTGTTTATATTCAATAAATATATAATATATATAAATAACAGATATTGAATAAATGTAAATAGCTTCTGATTTCAAAGTTTAATCTATTGGTAGGTATACAAACACTGCCTTGGGATACTTAGTTTGTTGAAAAAGTCATTGATTAGCATTAAATTAATGGACAGACTGAATGACGAGTATGATGAATACAGTTATTCTGTTTTGGACAGATCCAGGGCTGGAACTGAAGTCCATTGCTATTTTCATAACAAGATGATACACATATTTCTGTTTATTGAAAGAAGCACAGATTAAGGGTATTTTCAAAATACAAGGTTTTTGGGCTTGACACGGTACCCTGGTTGTTAATGTCCTTGCTTTGGATGCACTGGGATCCCAGATGGGTGCTAATTCATGTCCTGGTGGCCCTGCTTTCCATCCAACTTGCTGCTTGCGGCCTGGGAAAGCAGTAGAGGACAACCCAAAGTCTTGGGACCCTGCACCCGTGTGGGAGACCCAGAAGAGGCTCTAGGCTCCTTGGATTGGCTCAGCTCCGTCAATGGACAGAGGATCTTCCTCTCTGTTTGTTCAGTGATACGGACTGACAATCCGAACAGGAACTTTGAGAGTTTTAGGACACGGACAGTAACAAGATTATTTAAAAATAGTGTTAGGTATTATCACTTTTTGGAGGAATAGATGTATGCTAATTTTTTGAAAAGTTTTATTTATTTTTGTTTGAAGTGCAGAGTTACACAGAGAGGAAAGACAGAGAGATCTTCCATCTGCTAGTTTATTCCCCAAATGGCTACAATGGCCGGAGCTGAACTGACCCAGAGCCAGGAGCTTCTTCTGGGTCTCCCACATGGATGCAGGTGTCCAAGGACTTGAGCCATCCTCCACTGCTTTCTTAGTCCATAAGCAGGAGGCTGGATCAGAAGTGGAATAACCAGGTCTTGAACTGGCATCCATGTGGGATGCTGGCATTGCAGGTGGAGGATTAGCTTGCCAGAGCACCATTTTGGTCCCAATATATTCTTATCAAATTAGTCTCCAGAGAGCAATCCACTTTTTTCTTGTTTGTTTTAGTTTTGTTTTTAGGCATATATGTGCCTGGTGCTGTGGATGGTACTCAATATTCAGAAGTCAAAAAGCACCCAGTTAATTTAGTGGCTGATCATGTGTCAGTGTTACCATTGTGCTCTGCTAAAGCTCTGGTTAAGAGTTTTGAATATAGGAATTTCTGACATCTCACATTTCTTAATTTCAGTTTGTTGATTTGTTGAGAAAAACCTGTTGATGTTTTGTATTCTGAATTTGGTTTTTCTGCTGCAGTTCTTGTCTGTCTTTAAACGCAGTGTACCTGTGTCTTTAATATGAGTTTAAGTTTTGTTCATATCAAACATTTTTGGTAAGTAGCACGCATTCATCTTCTAAAATTTTTTAAATTATCTTTATTTTTATTGGAAAATCAGATATACAGAGAGGAGAAGAGACAGAGAGGAAGATCGTCTGTCTACTGATGCACTCCCCAAGTGGCCTCACGGCCGGAACTGAGCCTATCTGAGGCCAGGAGCCAGGAGCTTCTTCCATGTTTCCCACAAGGGTTCAGGGTCCCAAGGCCATGGGCCATCCTTGACTGCTTTCCCAGGTTACAGACAGGGAGCTGGATGGGAAGTGGGGCTATCAGGATTAGAACAGGTGCCCATATAGGATCCTGGTGCATGCAAGGCAAGGACTTTAGCCACTAGGTTATTGTACCAGGTTAGCAGGCATTCATTTTTATGTGTGAAGTCTCCTGGGGGGCACTTTTATAATTATTGGAGACAAAACAGTCAACAATCTGCTAGGTTAAAATGTATTCTAGATATTTACCGATGTTTGGAAGTGGCTGCCTGCCTGTTTAGCCCTCAGCTCTGCCTCTGAGAAGCAGCACATTCATACACATGCAAGGAGGAGGTAAGATTATGGATACAGAGATCTTGTAATTAGGGTGCTTGGGAAAAATGCATAGAAACAAAAGAAACAAAGAGAAGCATATTGTTGTTTATGTGTTCTTTCCTGTTTTCTTAGGGACGAACTTTTTTGGGGAGTTTAATTTTTGAAAAGGAAATTAAAATGAGGATCAAAGCAACCTATCAGGATGGCACCATCATCGCTCAGGCTGAGTACGGCAGTGTGGATATAGGAGAAGAGGTGGTGAAGAAGGGATTTGCAGAAAAATGCAAATTCCCATCCAGCAATAACATCTGCGAAGAAAAAAAGTCAGATCCTGCTCAGCTTGCTCTCAGGAACCTCAAAAATCCCATTCCCTTATGGGGGCATAGGTCAAACCAGACCAACTTGAGCAGGCCCAAGCCACGTTTAAGTGGGAGGCTGGCACTTGACTTGAAGAATGAAAATGATACAGGAAGTCACATGACATTTCCGAAGTAAGATTGTGGTTTTCAGATTTAGGTAATGTTAATTCCTCACAGAGGCTTTGTTAAGGTACAGCGCAAGTTCAGGCCTATGCTTTTGGATCCCTTAATTAGGTCAGCAATTTTGAAAGCTGCTATGGATTTTTTTCCCCCAAATATTTGCAATTTATATACTTGAAAAAAATCTATGTCATAAATGATATATACCTCTTATGTATAAGGTTTACATTCTTTTGGAAAGTTAATTAGGTGTACGTTATATATATGTAGTAATATATCTATTTTAACAGAATATTTTTGTTAAAAACTATTTTAACAAATTTGTTCTTGAATTGTTTGACGTTCACATAGCATTATTTAAAAGATTGATTGATTGGAAAGTCAGATTTATGGAGAGGAGGAAAGCCAGATCTTCCATCTGCTGGTTTACTCCCCAACCGGCCACAGTGGCTGGAGCTGAGCTGTTCTGGAGCTAGGAGCCAGGAGCCTCCTCCAGGTCTCTCCCATGGGTGAAAGTTGCCCAAGTACCTGAGCTTTCACCTGCTGCTTCTTGTATGCATCAGTGGGAAGCTAGAATGGGAAGCTGAAACTCGAACCCATTCACTCCTGGCATGGGATGTGAATGTCACAAGCCACAGTTTAACTGCTGTGCCTAGTGCCTGTCCCTGGATAATTTTGAATTATCAACTTGAAACAGGAAGCCACTTTAGGTCCTTATGTGTATCATAACATTTTCTGTATTGTGATCCAAGCTGTGATGTCTTGGGTGATATAACTGTCTGATGGAATTTGATCAGCATGTTGTGAAATAGAGCGGGGGGGGGGGGCTAATGGGAAGAAGGACTTGGAAAGTGATAAAAAGGCTCTTTACTTTGGTCTCTGGAGTTGATAGTGCCAGGAGGAAGTTGCATTGCTTTCTGAAGGTTGGAGCTGTTTTTGAGGTATGACTTCGCCAATAAAACCTAGCTTATGTGAATTTATCTGTTTAATGTTTAACTAGGTTGACCTTTTCAAACTAATTGTAGAAATGTGATGATTTGGTTTGTTTCTGATCTACTGTTTGCCTTTTAAAATATGTGAATTTGTTTTTAATAGGGAAAGTTTGGCTGTTGGTGACTTTAAGTTAGGGTCTAATGTCAGCCTTGCAAAAATTAAGCAGGATCAGAAATTGATTGAAGAAAATGAAAAACTAAAGACAGAGAAGGAAGTTCTTCTTGAAAGATACAAGGCGCTGGAGTCAAAAGTAGAACAGACCACCCAGGAGCTGCAGGTACGCTTGGTGGCCGCAGGTGAGGGCTGTCTGGCCAGGAAGCCCGCACACTCATCTGCATCGCTCTTTCCTCCTCTATCGCTACACCTCTCTCATCCGCCCCCTTCTCTCTCTTCCTCTTTTTCTTGCTGTCATTTTCTTTCCTCATTCATCCTCTGTTTTTTCTCTTTCCTTACATTTGTTTATAGGTGAACTTTTTCGTATATTCCAAATTGTCTTTGCATTTTACTGCATATCTTGAAGTTTAGTAATTTCTTGTGTATGTCCTCTTATTTTCTTGTAAAAACTTCTAATATGAAAAATTTAAACTTTCCAAAAGTATAGAGAATTAACTAATTAATCCTCATGTATCCATTACTCAGTTGCTTTTTTTTAAAAGAGAAGATTTATTTATTTTCATTGGAAAGGCAGATATATAGAGAGACGGAAATAAATAGAGAAAGATATTCTGTCCACTGGTTTACCTTGCAAATGGGCTCAGTGGCTGGAGCTGAGCTGAACAGGAGCCAGGAACCAGGAGCTTCTTCCAGGTCTCCCATGTGTGTGCAGGGTCCCAAGGCTTTGAGCCATCCTCCACTGCTCCACACATTAGTTGAGATAATAATAGAGACATGCATTTTAAATAGCACTCAAAGTCTGGGAGGTTAATCTGCTGTAGGTGCAGGTACGTTGCTCACTTCTTTAGATTGCAGAATGATGTAAGACTTCATCATGTAACAAATCGTCATTGGTAATCATTTGGAGTCTTTTGTATTTATGAAGACTTTTCATTCTTTTAACATGCTAAGTTTTAAGAAGTACAGTTTGTGAAATTTTGTTTCTCCATGACCTCTTAATAAAAGAACGTGGAATAGTCTAATTTACATCAGTGTAGAGAGCTGGCCATGGACTCTGAGTTAGTAAGGAAGTCAGTTTTTGTTATCTTATGGCCTAATATTTTTTAACCTTTAATGTTAACCTTTGCAATTTTGTTTAATTACAGTGAAAGATAATTAGCAGCAGAAATACAGTTTCTTTGAGTCTTACAGGGATGTGTTTGTTCTTTGTTCCAGCAAGAGAAAGCAAATACCATGGATTTGACAAAACATTTGGAGAGTACTCTGAAGACACGTGTAGGCACTAGAATGAAAAATCTGGCAGCTAAGGTGGAAATACTGAAAGAAATTAGGTAGGTTAAGGTGAATCTTTGAGAAGGATACTATAAAATAGTTGTTGATTAGCTGGTGCTTTGTCTAAATTGTGTGTTTCACCATTACACTTTGAAAAGATATTTATTAGAGAAGAGGAGGTGGAGGGGGGAGTAGGGAGATAGCATCTCATGTCCTGGTTCACTTTTCAAGTGCTCCCTACACCAGGCATGCTGGTGAGAGGAACTTGAGCTGCCAGTACAGGGAGCACTTGGAAAGTGAAGCAGGACACGTTATTGTTGGATAGGGCTACTTTATCAAGGCAATCTAGTTACTTTTTATTTATTTCATGTATTGGAAAGAGAAGAGGAGAGGCAGATAGATGCCTGGATGGATACCTCTCATTCCTTAGTTAGCTCACTCCCTGAACCTCCGAATACCTGCAGCAGTTGGGGCTGCGGCAGACTGAAGCCCTAAGTCTAGAACTCCCAGAACGCCCACGTGGGTGGCAGGAGTCTAGTGACTTGATCCATCGCTGTTGCCTTCTAGGGTCTGCATTGGTAGGAAACTAGAGTCAGGATGCAAAGCTAGGACTTGAACACAGGTACTCTGATAAGGAATGCAGACATCTCAACTCCTAGGCAAGACACCCTCTCCTTGGGTGTCTTAAAATTTTTGATAAAGTATTTATATATCTAGTCGTAGATTAGCAAGTTAAGACTTATTTGATATTTGAAGTTCTGCAGACTTTTGAAGTTGTCTTTTTATATAGAATATTTTCTAGAAAATTATTTTCCCACACATATTTTTTAAAGGATGTATTTATTTATTTATTTGAAAGAATGACAGACACAGAAGGGGAGGGAGGGAGAAATTCCATCTGCTGGTTCACTCCCTAGATGGCAGCTGTGGCCATCATCCAGGAGTCTGAGCCAGGTCTACAAGGTGGTGGCAGGCCCCAGACAGTTGGGTTGTCTTCTGTTACTGTTCTCAGGTTTAGGTCCATTAGCAGAGAGCTGGATCAGAAGTGGAGCCACCAGCACACGAATTGGCATTCGTGTGTGATGTTGATGTTGTGTGGTAGGTGGTGGTTTCACCAGCTACGATACAGGGCTGGCTCCCACAAGTATTTCTTAATTAAAAGTTTAAAGTTGCACATGATTATATATTATTTTACAAAGTTCTTGTTTGTAGCAAGTGCTATAAATAGTAACCTTTAGAGCATTAGTATTTAAGAGTTAGTTATTCCAGCTTGCTAATTTCTTGATCTTTCTCTTTTTACTGCTTTTTTTCCTTAGGCGTGTCAACACTAATGTTCGTTTTGGAGATGACTTGTCAGAAGCTATGCAAGTGTTGGATGAGGGGTGCCTCACTATCCTGTCTTCTTTGAATGAATTAGAGGACATTTGGGCAGAATATAGCCTAGCCCAGGAAAAGATAAAAACTTGTGAAGATGTGGTGAGTTGAGAAAATCTCTCTATTTGTTGGGCATAAGCAAATACTCTCTTTTGAGAAATCAGAGGGTTTGTGATAGTTTATTTACCCAAAAGTCTTTCTATTTAATATCTTTATATTAATAATCCAATTCCTTTATTATGTAAGAAAGATAGGATAGCACACGTGAGACCAGGGAGGCAGGGTGGTGTGAGCCCATTATCACAAAGGCAGCTTAGATTTACAGGGAGGAGAAACAGAGAAAGATCTTCCATTGCTTCCACTGGTGAGCATGAGAGCTGGGACTGGGGGCAGATCAGGCTGGGCAGGGTTAGGGAGAGAGCCTGGCTGGCCTGAGTGAATGTATCTACTAGTGCATTCATGAGCCATAGTAAGTACAAATTGGTTGGGCTTTGCCTCAGCATTAGATGACAAATGCTGGAATTGCAGGCAGATCCTGTTAAGCTAGGCTGCAGAACCACTTAGAGAGTAGAAGATCCAGGATTGGGAGTGGGTCCAGTAGGGAAATTGGGCACCTCCTTAATGGGCTACAACTCCCACTTGTGAGTATTAGAACAAGGGCTGGGGTCGGTCTGGCTGTGGCACCTATTGGCATGCGTGTGGGCTGGATAGTAGGGTCAGTTGGGTTGACATGTACGAGTTCTGAATAGGATATGGGACAGATTGAGCAGTCTGCTGCATACAGTGGCAAGCACAGGAGCCAGGGCTCGGGGTGGGCCTGATGGGAGTTATTGAGGGACACTCTGACTAGGCTGTAGTTCCTGCTGGTGTGTATGAGGGCTGAGTAGTGTATGTTGGACAGGGTCATAGCTAGCACAGCAATTGCAACTATCACTGTGTGCATAGGCTGATGTAGGTGATGGACTGAGCTAGACCCCATACTAACAGGCACACACAAGAGTTAGGTCTGAGATCACTTCAGACGAAGTTCAACAATGGGCATTGGTTTATGTCCCAGCTACTGCACTTCCAGCTTCTTGTTTATGGCCTGGGAAAGCAGTAAAAGATGGCTCAAATCCTTGGGACCTGCACCATATGGGAGACCCTGAAGAAGCTCCTGGCTTCTGTCTTCAAATCAGTTCACCTCTGGCTGTTGTGGCTGTTTGGGGAATGAAAGAGCACATGGAAGATCTTTCTCTGTTTCTCCTTCCTGTAAATCTGAGCTGCCGTTGCAATAAAAATAAATAAATCTTAGAAAAAGAAAAAAGGATGGGAATAGGAAGAAGGCAGAATGTAATAATAGGATCTTTCATAATTCTCTCAAAGAGAAAAAATTTCGTTTTTGCAAAAATAATGGACAATGGATTAGCAGAATAACATTGTTGAACTTCAGTGTTTTAATTAACGGAAAGGAGATCTTTCCTAAAGATCTAAGGAGAAAAGTGTTTGTCTTGAATGTTACTGTGTTTGGAGGATGTAATAACTCAATTTTAGAGGTGTGGGTCAGTATAGATAAATGTATGAAAAATCTGTAGTGATGATTGTTTTATTTTTTTCTAGAATGAAGGAAATATTTTGATTGCTGAAAGGAATGAAGTGCAACAGAAGCTGTATGTGGCAGTAGAAGTTTTCACTCTGGAAGTAGATGAGTTACCTCTTAATAAACGCTTAAAAACATTGAAGGTTGGAATTAAATTAGGCATACTTAAATATCTTTTAAATGATGGTTATTATCTGAGAGGCGAAATTGTATCTGCCTTGAAACTTTAGATAGTGCTGCTAGCCACAAAAGATTTTTCCTTGCTGAATTCTGATTTTTATTGAAACTGAAAGTTTATTCTGATATATTTAGTACTTACATACAAATATGTCTATCCTACAAAAAAGTCAGGAATGGCCAGCTACTCCAGGCTTGCTAGAACAGCATGTTTCGGGGAAACTCAGGGACGCAGGACCCATGATAGGGACATGGGCTGTCTGTTACCCATTGCTGTCTAGCAGAAAGGGCCACACGCCAGTGAGAAAGAGGCGGCCCTGCTCTTGGAGTTGCAGGTCTGTAGGTGTCGTGATCAGTGTGTCTTCACCCTGCACAGCATTGTTAGCAGTGACCTGATTTGGGTATGAATGAGTATGGTAGGATCATATTTCCCTCCAATTATTCAAACTTCTTTTTTTGTATTATTTAGAAGTTTTACCTAAAATGGGCAATTTATCTTAATTTATAAGATATACTTTTGGCAGTTTTTATAAATATTGTATTGTTTTCCATTTCTTCAGGAATGCTACTGGTTTTCATATATCAGCATCTTTCTGACCACTCTACTGAATTAGTTCTCATTTGTCTTGATATTCTTTGAGCTTTCTATGTGGTTATTTAATTTGAAAACAAGCCTTTAACCTCTTGTTCTTCTTTTTTTTGTGTCGGAATTGTTGCTGATTTGGCCAGGATCTCTGGTAATAAGTTGGACAGTGGCTGGTATCTGTCCTATATGGACTTCAGGGAATCTGCTCACTAGAAATGTGGAGATGGAACCTTCTGAGGGACATCTGGACACTGTTTTGATGCCTTGGGATGAAGAAGTGGTTTCGATCATACTATGTGTGGGTCAGGAACCATTGGTATCCTGCTGTGAAACATGTGTTTTTTATTTTTTTCAAGATTTACTCCTTTTTATTTGAAAGGCAGATTTACAGAGATATTCCATCTGTAGACTTGTTTACTTCTCTAATGCATGCAACAGCTGGCTGAGCTGATCTGAAGCCAGGAACCAGGACCCGCTTTCTGGGTTTCCCCCCGTTGATGCAGGAACTCAAGGATTTGAGCCATCTTCCATTGCTTTCTCAGGCCACAAGCAGGAGCTTGATCGGAAGTGGAGCAACTAGAACACACACTGGCACCCATATGGGATGCCAGTGTCTCATTTCAGGCACAGACTTCATCTTCTATGCCATCACTGTCCTATGTAACTCAGCTTAACAATATGTGGAATGATGTGGCTTAGGTTCTTCTAGAATGGCGAAGTAAGCCTTGCATATAAAAATGATAGTGTGGTAAGAATTTACCTTTCTGCAATGCAACTTGTCTTTCACCCTGTAAAGATATATTTCTTTTTATGAATTGCTTGTAAAAATAGGCTGACAAAGTTTAATACAGGTTGGATATCCTAATCTGAACATTTTAAGACTGAAATGCTGCAAAATGAAAACTTTTTTGAGCACCTAATTTGGTGGATTGCATCCAAAACAGAACACAGTTATTTGACATCCCCAAGAGGGAGGTTTCCTCTCAGCCCCCTTCAGGTGCAATGTGTCATTTCTGGGCACAGCCACAACTTCCTGGGAACTCGAGCAACTTACAACGGTAAAACTCCATGTGTCTTCAGGTTTCTGTGGTGCTCCACAGGGGACCAAGACCCTTTGTTCACTGTGTTGTTTGGCTTGTTCTCTGTTCCATCATGACTTGTTGAAAATATTGAAAAGGCCTGAAGATAAGAATAAGCAAAATAAGAATGATAAGAATAAGTAGATATCCCAGCAGTGATAAGAATAAGTAGAAGCACATAGGCGCATTGAATAGGAATTCAAACTGTTGTAAAAGCTAGGCAGTGGTGTGCACGTGGAACATATTACTGAAGAATATGGTGTTAGATTAATGTACGAATATATGACCTGAAGAAACAGTAGGATAAATTGTCTAAGTCCTGTGCTGAAAGTGATGAACGGAAGTTAACAAAAAATGGAAAAACAGGGGCCAGCACTGTGATGTAATCGGCTGAGCTTCAGCTTATGGCACTGGTAACCCACGTGCTCTGCTTCTGATACAACTCCCTGCTTGGGGCTTGGCAAAGCAGTGGAGATGGCTCGATTCCTGAACCCCTTATGGAAGACGCAGAGGAAGCTCTTAGCTTCAGATCATCTCAGTTCTGGCTGTTGCATCCAGTTGAGGAATGAACTAGTGGATAGAAGATTCTATCTTTCTTCTCTGTTACTGTGCCTTTCAAATAACAATAAAAAAATCAAATCCTAAATTATAGGGGATGAATCTACAAAAATATCTTAAAGATGATCAGTAAAATAAAAATCTTTTTTTTGAAAGATTAAAAACAACATAGACCTGGCATGGTAGTGTACGGGTTGAAGTCCATATGGGCGCTGGTTCTAATCCTGGCAGCCCCGCTTCCCACCTAGCTCCCTGCTTGTGGCCTGGGAAAGCAGTCGAGGACAGCCCAAAGCCTTGGGACCCTGCACCTGCATGGGAGACCCAAAAGTTTCTGCCTCCTAGCTTCATATTGCATCAGCTCCAGCCATTGTGGTCACTTGGGGAATGAACCATCGGATGAAAGATCTTCTTCTCTGTCTCTCTTCCTCTGTGTATATCTGCCTTTCCACTAAAAATAAATAAATCTTGGAAAAAAAAACCATAGTCCAATCTTTAGCCAGATTAACAAGGCAGAAAGGGGGGAAAAAAACTAGAAATGAAAAGGGTGAAATTATCACTGGTTTTAGAGAAGCAAAAATAATCATGAGAAACTAATATGAACAACCGTATATGCTGACAGATTGAAAATCTCAAAGAAATGGACATATTCCTGGGTATATACCATGATTAAATCATTAAGATACAGAACATCTAAACAGATCAATAACAATGAGATTGAAGCAGTTACAAGTCTCAAGTGTCTTTACAACTGAACTCTATGAAACAGTTATAGATCAGCTAACTACAATACTTCTTAGCATTCTGAAATATTAAAAAGAATGGAGCTTTGCCAATTTCTTTTTATGAGGCCAGCTCTACTTTGATACCAAAAACAGAGACAAAACAGAAAAAAGAAACGTTAAGCTAATGTTCTTGGAGAACACAGATGCAAAATTCCCAATGTATTAGCAAGTCAAATTCAATAATGACATCAAAAAGATCATACATGATGATTAAGTGGAATTTGTCCCAGGGATAAATATGGTTTAGCACTCACAAACTGAGATATGTAATATTTCAATGAAGAGCAAAATGCAGAGAGCATATATCTTAAAATGGCAAAGATTTTATAGATGACAAACCAGCTAATATTGAATCACAAAAAACTGAAAGCATTTTACAAGCTGTAACAAGAATGTTCACTTTCACCAACCCTACTTAAAGTAATTTTGGAAATACTTGCAAGAGCCATTAAGGAACAAAAAGAGCATAGACATTGGAAAGGAAGGATTCAAAATATTCGGGTTTATGTATACCACAATTTTGCACATGGAAAAACCTACTCAAGAAAGAGATGGAAACTAAAAGGCCAGTTTAGTAAAGTTGCAGAATGCAAATTGGCATACATGGACAGTAGCATTTTTTTACACAGCAATAGTGAGGAGGAAGGGAAATCAGATTTCATTTATGGTAGTTACAGAACATTAAATACTGAACAATGAGTGTAACCAAAGAGGTGAAAGGTTTCTGTGAAAGAAGTTGTAAAATAATCGAGGAATGAAGTCATGAAGGACACAAGAAATAGATTCTCCTCACTCAAGGTTTGGAAGAAATAACCTTATTAAGATGTGAATATTATCTAAAGCAAGCTACTGAATTTCATTGTTGAAACTGCTATCAAAGTGTACACTAAGGATATTCTTCATAGACTTAGAACATGCTGCCTGTGGCACCAGCATCTCCTGTGGGCACCAGTTTGTGTTCTGCCTGCTGCACTTTGAGTCTAACACCCTGATAATGGTCTGGGAGAAGCAGTGGAAGATGCTTGAGCTTTTGGCATGCACACGCATGCACACACAGCTTCTCTCCTCGTCCTCCCCTGCCCTCCCCCAGTCACTGTTCCTCTTCCAAGCCTGCCATCCTGGATGTAAATGGTGCTGGCTGTTCAAGGGAGAAGGGAAAGGAAGAATGTTCAGGGACTGGCCAGCTGTTCTATCCTGGTTATCAGTTTTTGCCTCATCTGCACTTAGATGCACCTCTGGACTGACATTCTCTTGCCATTTCTGCTGCTTTCCTTCCCAGTGTGAGGAAGCCGGAAGGCTCTATTAAGGAAACTCCTTTTACCACAGCGCGTTCTGTGAGCTGATGTAGGCCTTCTCCCGTCTGCGGGATTGTATTCATTCAGTGTTCTGCACCAGCTGTCCTCTGCCTTTCCAAGGGGTTCTCCAGGTTTTGTGACTGGAGCATCTGGGATCTGCTCAGCTTTCCTCCGTTATTTCTAGGCAGTGCTTCCTGGAGAGAGCCATCAGGTTGTGTGGGCTTCCATCTTGGCTCTTGCAGGCCTTTAAAAATTGCTTTGAAGTACATATGTGTGTTTAATGACTACTTCATTGTAATTATTTCTATAATTTGGTGTCTATTTTTACTTAGCAGAAGTTACTGGAAACTTGTGTATCAGGAAAAATGGTGGTGATTCTTATTTAAAGCCAGAAAAAGAGGGCAGTTATTGCTTAAATACCTGAGATTGTAAAGCTTCCTATTCATCTGAGTTGCTTAAAAAGCTTTTAGTATTACAATTCAAACAAGTCACTGTCTATGTGTTTTTTTTTTTTTTTACACATTCTTGTTAAATTCTACTTTATAGGATTTTTCACGAACAGGGATTCAGCATTTGATCTGTCCTTTGGATTCTACCATTGGACTTGAATCCTAATGTGTGGATAAATTTTAATAAACATGGGCGTATCTCCATAGGATTTGTCAGCTGCCTTAGAAGCAGCTTATGGACAGGCCACAGAAGGAGCCAACTCTGAGGATATCCTTAGGAAGTTTTACGACTGGAAGTGTGATAAGCGAGAGGAGTTCAGCAAAGTCAGGACTGAGACCGAGGCCTCTCTGCAGCGGCTGGTTGCATGGTTCCAGAGCAGCTTACAGGTAAGAGAGCCCTTGTTCCTGTCAGCGTGCTTGCTCTCAGAGTCACACCAGCTCCCGCACCATCAATATTCATGGTGAGCTTACACAGTTGCCTTCCTGTTCCCGGAAGATGCCCTCGTGGGCTTCTCCCTGTTCATTTTTCTTCCTCGGGATTGTCCTCTCACAGTTCCACACTGCTACTTGCCCTTAGTCAACATGTGGAAGTGGCCTGTCTCCTCTGGCATAGGAATGCTGTTATGGTGGGTGTGTTAGCCTTTGTGGTTTTATTGCCCCAGTGTTGTCAAGGGGATAGCCTGGCATTCTGTTTCAGGAATAAGGGCACAATCAATACTAGATGACTTAGTGAAATGGAACCCTTTTGTATTTGCAAAAAAGGTTTTTGATCTGTCTGTGGAAGAGCCACTGAGTTCTGACGATGCAGTTGATAATATTGATGAAATCCTAGAAAAGACCGAATCATGTCTCTGCAAAGAGCTGGAGATATCCCTGATCGTGAGTATTGATAGTGCCTATCATTGCTTCCTTTGATGCAGTATGTTTCCCTGGTTAGTTAGAAAGTGCCGTGACTAGCCTTAGCTTTCCTGTTAGAGTTTTTTTTGGAGAGAGTAACACTGTCAAGTTCTAATCCAAATACAATTTGGATTTATTCTTATATAGAGTTGCATTTTATTTTAATAGGATATTTTACCTTTAAAAAGCCGATGTTTAATTCTAGGAATGCTCCCATTTTCAAAAATGAAAATTGTTTATTTGAGAAGGATAGGAGAGACAGAGGATAGAAGAGAGAGAGATTTCAAGTCAGGAGCTGAAGGTGGGTGTTGAATCCAGTGTGAGATGCCTTAAACAGTATTTTTACTACTTCACCAAATATCTTAACAAAGGAAATCCCTTTAAAAAAACTTATTTATACATATAAATATATATGTGTGTATATATATGTATATATCTAAAGAGAGAGAGGAGGAGAGACAGAGAGGAAGATCTTCCATTTGTCCGATGATTCACTTCCCAAGTGACTGCAATGGCTGGAGCTGAGGCAATATGAAGCTAGGAGGCAGAATCTTTTGGGTCTCCCATGCAGGTGCAGGGTCCCAAGGCTTTGGGCCGTCCTCGACTGCTTTCCCAGGCCACAAGCAGGGACCTGGATGGGAAGCAGGGCTGCCGGGATTAGAACCATATGGATTCCCATATGGGATCCTGGTGCATTCAAGGCGAGGAGGACGTCAGCTGCTCAGCCACTCTGCTGGGCCTTGAAAATCCCTTTTAATGTGAGGGATCAGCTTTCTGTATCATTTTATTCTTGAATTCATCATACCCAGGGACTGTAAGAAATGACTCTAGAGCTTGTGAAAACTTGAAATAAAATCTAGGAGAGCTCTAGAAGTGGACACAAAATTGCTTAATAAAAAAAGTAGTCCTCTTTTTTGTTTTTGAAAACTTAATTTATTTAAAAGACAGATACACACAAATCGTACATACATGCATACAGAGAGAGAGAATGAAAGGGGAGGAGAAAAGTATCTCCCTTTCTTGGTTCACTCCCTGAGTGTTCAAGTAGCTGAGCCTTCAGTGCTGCCCCCTAGATGTGTGCTACAGTGGGGCGCTGGAATCGGGAGTGGGCTGTGGATTTGAAGCCACTCGGTGTTGTGGCGAACATCGGCCTCTGTTGTTTACATTCTGTATTGCTGTATCGAATCATAAATGGCTGTAGCTCCTGTAAAGTGTCTTTTCAAAGTTTAGAATTGCTCACTGGGATTCTTTCCAAAGTATTCAGGCTGCTTTCCATGGTTATACTATTAAGTTTATTTGTTTCTTTTTTAGATTTTTCAGTTTTATTTCTATTGTGGTATGAATTGCTGTATTTCCATGTTATTAAGGAGTATTCATCATACTTTTGTCAGCTTTGAATTTGGAATTGGTTATTAGATGATTTCAAGAAACGGCTCTTGCAGTGCTGTGCGCTGCTATATAGGTTACACTGGGCATGCTCATACTCTTCTCCAGGCAGCTCCATGGATCTGTGGGATTGTCAGGGTCAGGTTCTCTACAGGGACATCTTTGATATCCTCCTACCTTCTCTGTAGATTTTTATTTATAAAAAAATACTTTGAAATGGATCTAGAAGTTTATCAGAGGTGTCATTTTGAAGTTTATCCATTGTTATTGAAGATTTTTTTTCTGTTTTGACATTCCTTATGTGTAATCCATGTGTGTAATCTCATTTAGGAGCAAGGTGATGCAGACAAGGAAATAATTTTAAACACGTATGGGCAGGTGCTACAGAAGATCCGTTCAGAGGAAAGGCTCATTGCCTCAGTGCAGGCCAAGTACAAGGACAGCATAGAGGTCAGCTTATACTTTCCCTTACGGGGTTTATAAACTGCTGCTGTGAATTCTTTTTATTTTTTTCAAGATTTATTTATTTTTGTCAGACAGTGTCAGGCAGTCCTTCATCCCATTGTCTAGATATGTTTAGCAGTTTCATTGGGAGTCCATCTTTGATTTGGAAATAGGGATTCCATCAATATACATTTCAATTTGCTTAGTGGTTTCCTTATATTAGAAAAAACATGGTGTTTGTCTTTTTGGGGTTGACTTATTTCACTGAGCATAATGGTCTCTGATTGCAAATGGTATGATTTCATTCTTTTTAATGGCTGAGTAATATTCCACGGAGTAGATATACCACTGTTTCTTTAACCACTTCTCTTTGGATGGACATGTGGACTGTCTGACATTCTCTGTACCAGCAGTGTTGGGGCATACTTAACTAACTCCTTATGAAGGACTATACTGCTGTAATAGTATGGGGGAAAATCATTTGGGGGATGGGAGGTGAGAGGGAGAATCTCAGACTCTACAGAATTGTACTGTAAGATTCAAAATTTAAAATCAAAATTAAAAAAACAAAACAAAAAGGATTTATTTATTTTTATTGGAAAGTCAGGTTTACAAAGAGGAGGAGATAGAGAAAGATCTGTTCACTGGTTCACTCTTCAAGTGGCCACAACAGCTGAAACTGAGCTGATCCAAAGAAAGGTGCCAAGAGCTTCTTCTAGGTCTCCCACACGGGTGCAGGGTCCCAAGGCTTTGGGCCGTCCTCAACTGCTTTCCCAGGCCACAAGCAGGGAGCTGGATGAATAGGAGATCAGCCAGGATTAACCTATATGGATTTCCCAGTGCATGCAAAGCGAGGACTTTAGCCACTATCCTGTCGCTCTGGGCCCAGTATGTTCAGTTTTTAAAATGTAACTCTTTAACTTTGATTTCCTTGTGTCTTGGACAATATACCACTTATTGGTTTTTTTCTAACTTAATGGAAAATTTGCTGTATACAAAAAGTCAAAAAATAAAAATATTGCTTATAATTGTTTTTGGATGGTGATATATATAGAATAATCATTAAAAATTTCATAAAGTGTGTATTACTAAAAAATTACCACAGAAATAAACTTGTCCCCTAATTCTTTTTCCAGGAAATGTATAAAGTATTCTTGTGTGTGTATATACGACATAGCTCTCCTCCGAACTGCCTGCCTGCCTGTCTGTAATGCATTGCATTGCCTTATGTGCTGTTTTGAAAATAGTTTCTTCATTTAATGGTTTATTATCAAGATCTTCCCATATGATTAATGATTCTTTTACATAGTTATTTTGAGTAACTGAATTATCATGCTGCATACATATGCAACAGCATTATGTAACGCTGTGATGCATTAAGGCTTTCAACTTTTACCTGCTGTAAATAGATTTGTACATCATCTTTATACATGATTTTTGCATGTAAATGGTGACATTTCTAAAATTGAAATTGTGGGGCCCGGCGTGGTGGCGCAAGTGGTTAAAGTCCTCGCCTTGCACGCCCGGGATCCCATATGGGCGCCCCACTTCCTTTCCAGCTCCCTGCCTGTGGCCTGGGAAAGCAGCCGAGGACGGCCCAAAGCTTTGGGACCCTGCACCCGCATGGGAGACCCGGAAGAGGCTCCTGGCTTCAGATCAGCATAGTATCGGCCCGTTGCGCTCACTTGGGGAGTGAATCATTGGACGGAAGATCTTCCTCTCTGTCTCTCCTCTCTGTATATCCGCCTTTCCAATAAAAAAAATAATAATAAAAATAAATCTTTAAAAAAAAATTGAAATTGTGTAGTTAAAAGGAACATACTGTTAAACCTCTTGGGAAAGATGATTTCAGTTTATATCCTCAATAAAATCACTAGTTTACTTCAAAATTGACAGTGTGTATCTCAGCTTGAAATACTACTTTTGCCTTTTTTTTGACATTTTGAGTACTGGAACTGGTGCTATTTTAAACAGAAGAGTGAATAATTAGGAAGTAAATAGAATTGTCTTGTTAGAAATTACAGAATTCCTTAGTGTTTCAGTCTGAACTTAAAATACTAGTTGGTTTTTTTTTTTTGCAAAGATTTATTTTTATTGGAAAGGCAGATGCACACAGAGGAGGAGAACAGGGGAAACAACCTTCTATCCGCTGGCTCACTGCCCAAATGGCTGCAGTGACTGGAGCTGAACTGGTCTGAAGCCAGGAGCCAGGAACTTCTTCCAGGTCTCCTGGGTGCAGGGTCCCAAGGCTTTAGACCATCTTCTGCTGCTTTCCCAGGCCACTGGCAGGGAGCTAGATGGGAAGTGGGGCTGCCAGTGCCATATGGGATGCTGGCGGTTTACAGATGGAGAATTAGTCAGTTGAACCATTGTGTTGGCTCTGATAGTTGAACCTTAATAAATGATAAGTCACAAATTAGCGACTAGTATGTAGTATGTGTTGTATTTGAAAATATGTTCTTCCTCTCAGTTTAAAAAGCAGATTGTTGACTGTCTAAACAAGAGTCCCAGTGTGGATCACTTGTTGTCCATAAAGAAGACATTAAAAGGTCTAAAAGCTCGACTAAGATGGAAAATGGTTGAGAGGAATAATTTAGAAGAGGTAAGGGAACAGTCGTTCTTTTCTGAACTCTGTGAAACTTAGTTTACTTGGGTTCTGTTTCATGAATGTAATGTGTTAATATAGTCTCGGATGTAAGAGAGCCATCCATCACACGTACATTTTGCTTTATATTTGTTTTCTTCTCTGCATATCAGAATAAAATTGGGATTGTATTAACAGTGTAAAGATTTTCCATTTTCTTAAATATTCTTTAAAACCATTTTACATGACTGTCATGAATTTTGAAAGTAACACTTTATAATTTCAAACTGTTTTTGTTTGGGCATTGTAATGTTTTTAAAGCTATGAAAGAAACTGCTACATTGAGGTGATAGGTAAGGTATACCTTCAGAGGTAGAAATTGTCAAAAAGGTTTTAAGATCGTGGTATCTTCTGTTAACTCTGCTTTGATGGCTGAACGTATTTCTTCCAAGTGTTTTTGTTTTTCTGTTGTTAGAGCTGGAGAGTTTAGGATGGACTAATCTGTACTAAGCTTTTTCCTTAAGCATGAAGTTTTGTGGCTCTACTGGGAATCTGTTGCGTTCTGTGGGTTTGATTTGTGTGAAGAAGGGATTTGTACTATGCCTTAGTGCATGTGCATCTCTTGTCCTCTGCTGAGTACCTCGTCAGGAGTGGAGTTAACATTTTAGGACTAGTTTCCTCATACAAGAGGCTTCCAGTTTATCTTACTTTACCCCGTGGGGCAAATGGTCTTTTAGTCTAATCTTGGGGAAACATACAACTTTAAAAACACACATGTCTTTTAAGGTGTCTTTAATTAAAACCCCAGCCGAGTTTGCATATCTGTGTCATCTTTGTCTGTGGATTGCTGCACAGTGGGAACTCATCCTGTTTGCTTGCTTTTATCCTTGCACAAGGTGTTATGTAAAGAAGTCCAGGGGATTCAGTTGTATCCTGCTTATTGTTCTTAGCATTTTACTTGGTGTTTGCAGCTAATCACCTTTAGAGAAAACAAATCTGTGGCAAATTAAGAAACAGAATTATGTAATTGATTTCATGTGTATTTCCTGTAATTTCTCTTTTGTAGTTCTGGAAAAGCCAATGCCAGAACCGATTACATTAAAGCAGCAGTGAGACTTGTGAGCATCAGTTATGTGCTAGGTGCTGCCAGATAACGCAGGAGTCACACAGTGATTGATTGGCTCTTATAGGAAGACTTGTTTTTATTGTACTCTTTTTGTTCTGATTAAAGTCTGATGACCATGATGAATCTGAGGTTGAGAAAATAAAACGAGAAATAAGTCAGTTGCGCAACAGTGTCTTTCAGGAAATTTATCATGAGAGAGAAGAATATGTAAGTATTTGATTCTTTGAAGTTTTAAATTATGTGATAGCCTAGAATTTGAATTCAAATATCCATTTTGTGAAGTTGACGCTAATCACATGGCTGGAGGCATTATGCTGGCATAAGGTTTGTTTGAATTTAGAAATTTCTGATAAGAAAATAATTCATGACCATTGTACCAATGTGAAAATTACAGAAAGTTAGAAGAAGCACATTATGCAACTTCCTCATTTAGTGATAACAGTGGTAGTCACTGTTAACTCTTGTTTCCTTTGATCTTTTTTATATTTGTTCTTAAAATTGCCATTTGTTGTATGTATTGATATCATTTTTAAAGATTTATTTGTTTACTTTATTTGAAAGGCAGAATTACAAAGAGGAGAGGCAGAGAGAAAGATCTTCCATCCATTGGTTCACTCCCCAAATGTTCACAATGGCCAGGGCTGAGCTGAGCTGATCTGAAGCTAGGAGCCAGGAACCCACGTGGGAGCATGGGCCCAAGTATTTCAGCTATCCTTGCTGCTTTCACAGGCCATAAGCAGTGAGCTGAATTGGATGTGAAGCAGCCGGGACATGAACCACGCAATGGGATGCTGGCCCCACAGGCAGAAGTGTATTCTGCTATGCCATGGGCGCTGGCCTTAAAGCATGTTTTGTATAAAGCTACAGTGAAAACAGTTGCAGTCGAAACTATAATAAAATCAGCCACATATCTTTTTGAGAAGAAGTTACCTGTTTAAGTTTCCATTCTGCTGATTTTTGTCACTTTGAGTCAGTATTGGTGTCATTTCTTTAAAAGATAAGAATGTTATATTTTATGTCTGAAGGATGTAACGGGGCAGAGGTTAGTTAAGAAATAATGATTCAAAAATAAAAAATATTGTGAAAATGATAGTCCCTTTAAGTGTTATGTTATCTGGCAAACTCGGCTGACTGTAATATCTTATGAATCATTGGATAGGACCTGACAGATGTAGAAATTTCTTTAATAAATGTAATAATTCTCTTTTGTAAGGATGCTCAATATTCACATTTGCTTCTAAATGATTTATATGGAAGTATATATTTTTTGTCTCAAGGTTTTATGTTTTTTCTTCCTAAAATGAAGTATCCATTAGTTAGAGAAATTTTTCTGCTCTTCATTTTGAGCAAGGAGGAGAGTAATCAGAATAGGTTGTGTTTTACTGCCTTTTTCCGCTTTAGATTGGAGTTGAGTGTGGATTTTGACCTTCGCAAGATTGTGCTATTTGTGTAGACAAGGCTTGGAAGTAATTTTTTCTTCCATTTGGATGGTGATAATTTAGATCTAGGTAACTCTTGTTTTTCAGCAGTATTTCTGAAAGTAGAAGGCAAAATCAGTCACTTATATATGTGAATAGTTGAAGAAAATTCATGGAAGGGGCTGGTATCATGGCACTGCAGATTAAGCCATTCTCTGACACTGGAATCCATATTGAAGTACCAGTTAAAGGCTTCTGATCCAGCTTCCTACACATGTGCTTAGGAGAGTTGCAGAGGAGGGTCCAGGCACTGAGACCTCTGCTACTCACATGGGAGAGCTGATGGAGTTCTTGGCTCCTGGCTTTGCCTGACCTTGCCTGGCTGTTGAGGCCATCGGAGAGTGAACCAATGGGTGGACATCTTTTTCTCTCCCTTTTTCTTTCTGCCTTTTGAATGAATGAATGAGTGAAAAGTGGAAGTGAAGTATGTCTGTCTTGGTGCAAAAATTTTTGAAATATGTGTACAGATTTTTCATAATGTTCATTTTCCATGTACTTGAAAGAATTTATTTTAGAAGAGAGAGAGAAGGGGTGGGATGCGGGGGAGAGCGTGCGATCTTCCATTATGGTTTCCTAGCTTAAATCCTTGAGATAATCAGGACTGGTCTGGGGCTGGAGAGGATCCCGCTCAGTCCAGACCCCCCCGTGGGTGGCAGAGCCCAGTCACTAATGCCATTACTGCTGCTTCTCGAGATGTGCATGAACAGGCAGCCTGCATCACAGCAAGTGTTCGATTCTGCACGCAGGGACTTAGGTGTGGGGCTCGGGCATCTCCACTGTTGGTCTTGTTGTCTGGCCTTTTCCTTTTACCTTATTAGATATGTAATAAGGTAGATGCTGTTCCATTTTCCTGCAGGCAACATGCAACGGTTGAATCTGTATTGCTCTGTTTAAAAAAAGTGTATTTTTTAACTTTAGGAGAAACTGAATAGCTTGGCACAGAAATGGTTTCCTGAACTGCCTCTGCTTTATCCTGAAATAGGATTGCTTAAGTACATGGTAAGCTTTGTTTGCTTTGAGTTACTGTTCTGTGGAGAGTGTCAAGAAGTACTGATACTAATTATGTTACTTTTATGATATACTTATTGTAAAAATGTTCCCAAAGAATATTTTTGATAGGACCTTTCTCAGCACTATTTTTAAAAGTTACATAGTATGGCTATTTGTAGTTTAATTTTATGCTAATTAACTTTTTTGTATGCTTTTCTGTTTTCCACATCCTCATTCAATACTTTGTATGACATTTATTTTAATGTCTGTATAACATAGTTTCAACTACTATTTTAAGAATTGGCATAAAAACAGGGTACTCTTGGTCATGAAGAGAGTAAGCAGTGTCTTTCAGGTTAAATCAGGCTTCTAAAACATGCTGGAGAGGTTGGTGAGAGCAGAGCTGTTGAGGTGGGGATGGTATTTGGGGCAGGCAATGTTTAAAGGTGCTACTTTGGGCGCTTTGCCTAGGCTCCTGCATAAAATGCACCTTTACAGGTAGTCTGTTCACACCCTCCCACTTTCTTTCCGTTATCTCTGGATTACGTATAGTACCTAGTACAGTATGAATGCTCCATAAATAATATTGTTTAGGGAATGACGATGAAGAAAAAAGTTTGTACTTGTTCACTACAGAATCAATGAAAAATAGTTTTGATTTGCAGTTTTTTGAGGACACAGGTGCAGAACCCACAGTTAAAGACAGAATTTCCTCATTAAGAATGTCACTAAGCCCATGAGAACAGCTTCAATACAGTGTGGAGTATTCATATAAATATGTGGACTTAACCTCCTAAATATGTAGTATTAAAATTCCTACAATGACTAGAAAGTCTTTACAAACTTGTCTTTAAAATGATGTGAGTTTTTTCTTGCAGTTATTTAAGTCTAGTTTAAAGACTCATGTCATATGGGTAAGTGAATATGTATAGCCTAGTAGACTTTGAAATTAATTTTTAGAAATATGCTAATGGGTTTTATAGAAGAATATAAAAGGCTTATGGAAACATTTGATGACAGCAAGATATTTAACTGTGTTGTATGCTTAAGAACCTTTTGTAGGTTGATTATGTATTGTGCATTACTTAAATGTACTAAAAACACTTTAAATTTCCTGCTAAAATCTTGATTTTAAATGTTTCAAATGTTGGTTATTAGATATTAGGGTAAGAAATTATTACTTTCACCAGTGAGAGAATTGTCTGGCAAAATTAGAATATTTGAAAAACCATTTTCATGTTTTTTAACTAGTGAAGAAGCGCTTTAATTGTTATTGCAAAAAACCTCTATGTGGAGTAGGAGTTTTTATTACCTGTAGTAGAAAATAACATTCTTGAAAGTGGAGGTAAAGTCCTGAGGCAGTGTAAGGAGCAGTTCTAGAAGGTCAGACCGAGGCATGCGCCTCATGATAATGACACTTGGGTCTGTGGGGTTTTAAAATGATACTTGTATAAATATACTGCATCTAAAGTGAATTATATTGTTCTCACAAATATGGTTTCATATAGCAAAAAAGTTTTTTTGGCTTGCACTGTAGTTTCACACTAAGGAATCCTAGAACACTTAAGCCCAGAAGAGAACACTCATGCAAAATGTCTACTCCTTGATAAATAATGCTTGTGGTTCAGAATGATTTGACTGTCCTTAAAGCTCCGGCTTTGCACAGCAACAGACGGTAGTTATGGAAACCATGGCTCCTGGAAAAGTGGTTAGAAATGGCGGCCACCCTCTGCTCTCTTTTTGTTTGTTTCTCCATTCTTCTTAAGGGAGATGTTTCTGTTGTTGCTGCTGCTTAGCAAGACTGGTAAAAGCAATATTTCAGTTATTGACATAGCGCTCTGGTAATCAAGATGCTTAAAACTTTCTATCTTCTGATATGAAGGTGGCACTTAGCAACATTTAGAGCTCCGATGACAAGGTAGTCACAGATTTCCCTGGCCTGAAGACCTTCCCAACTTGCCTGACCAGCTCATTCATTGTAGCAGGGCTGACTTAAGTTTGATTATAAGCTAATACAAGAAAATTCTGGATCTGGAGTGATGGAATAGTCCCCTGAGTTCCAGCTGATTCCATTCAGCAAGTATGCACAAGGATTGAACAGTGCGGTGTCTGTGACAGAAGCTGGGATCCAGGTTTTGTCGAGACAAATGGTACCCTATGCAGTAGCCCCATCTTTCATGTGAACCTGGTTCATAATTGTTGGGTCAAGTTCACTTGTCAGAATCATCAGGGTTTGATCTGGCTGGTTGATTACACAGTTTTCTGGGAGATCTAGAATTTAAAAATACCCACAGAGTTCTTTCATTCCATACAATATCCAGCTTCATTTGGGAAAATTGGCCAAGCAACTCTGTTTCTTCCTATAAATTCTGGTATGGGAGCCTTTGGTGAGAAGGCCTATTGATTTTAAAAAAAGATTTATTTATTTATTTGAAAGGCAGAGTTATGTAAAGAGAGTAGAGATCTTCATCTAGTGATTCAGTCCTCAGATGGCTGCATTGGCTGGAGCTGTGCCAGGCTGAAACCAAGAGCCAGGAGCTTCTTTTGGGTCTGCCCTGTGGGACAGGGACATGAGCACTTGACCCAGTTTCTGCTGCTTTCCTACTCACAGTAGCAGGGAGCTGGATCAGAAGTGGAGCAAACAGGACCCTAACGAGAGCCCCTATGGGATGTCAGCGTTGCAGGCAGTGGCTTTACCTGCCACCCTACGGCACCAGTAGATGAAAGGAGCTTTGAATCGAATCAAGCCCACCATAGTCCCTATCAGCTTCCGCACAAGAATTGGGTGCTTTTAGCAAGAAGGTGGACCATGGCTTGAAAAATGTCTTTTGGAGACGGATTTGCTGCTCTGATGTGTGTAAGCTTCCTGCTTGTCAGTTTTTGTCCAACTTAGTATAGCACATTGCATGTCCTTCAGAGTTGCTGTGCTAAGATCTCTAAATCCTTGATTTGTGTTGAGTTACCTCCAGGAGAAGCTCCTGGATCCCTTTGTAAAATGTGCAGCTTCTGTTACTGTGAGGCTGGCAGACAGCCGGCAACCACAGAAAACCAGCTGTGTGAAACTTCTCCTTCCACCACTGCTCCTGCTGGGGTTCTTCCAGCTGTGTTACTGAAGTTTGGGTTCTGTTTGTTTTGTGAGTGAAAGAGGCAGTTACAGTTCAGTCTCTTGTGTCTAATGCCTCCCCACTAGATGGCTGAGTGAACATTCACTAATGGCCCATTTTCACTTCTGAGTACTTTTAAAGCCGAGACAGAGGTGTTAGAATGATTTCATAGTAGACATAATTTTAGGCTTTTATTCTGATTTTACTACCTTTTATCATTTTCCCCTTTTTACCAGATGTGATTTAAGTTTTAAAAATTTAATTATTTAAAACTAGATTCACTTGTGATATGGAGTGCAGTGTACTACTTCAGTGTATAGACACACAGCGTGAGCCAGTCAGACCATGCTGATAGCTTTCCATTTATTGCCTTGCCATTGGAACCAACCAAGTCTTCTCCATTTATTTTTTCTTTGAAAAGATTTATTCATTTGAAAGGCAGAGTGACACACAGAGGGGGAGAGTTAAAGAGAAAGATACAATGACAGATAGGTAAATAAAAATCTTTCGTGTGCTGGTTACTGCCTCAGATGTCTGGGATAGCTGAAGCCAGGATGCCAGGAACTCTTTTCTGGTCTCCCAGGTGAATGGCAGGGACCCACGTGTTTCGGCAACCATGTGCTGCTTTTCTAAGCAGATTAGCAAGAACCTGGTTCAAAAGTTGAAAGGTGGGCCTGGTCCTATAGCTTAGTGGCTAAATCCTCATCTTGCGTGCAACCAAGATTCCATATGAGCACTGATCCATGTCCTGGCTGCTCCACTTCCCTACCAGCTCTCTGCTTGTGGCTTGGGATAGCAGTGGAGGATGGCCCAAAGCCTTGGGACCCTGCACCACATGGGAGACCTGGAAGAAGCTTTTGGCTTCAGATTGGTTCAACTCTGACTGTTGCAACCACTTTGGGAATGAATCACTGGATGGAGGATCTTTGTCTCTGCTCCTCTCTGAAGATCTGCCTCTTCAATTAAAAAAAGTGTTAAAAAGCTGAAATTTGAAGTGGAATTCTAATACGAGATGCTGGCACTATTAGTGGTGGTTTAATAGGCTGCACACACCACCCCTTCTCTAGTAATTTTTAAACTTTTTTTTAATGATTTATTTATTTTTATTATAAAGTCAGATACACAGAGAGGAGGAGACACAGAGAGGAAGATCTTCCGTCTGCTGATTTACTCCCCAAGTGGATGCAATGGCCGGAGCTTATCCAGTTCGAAACCAAGAACCAGGGGCTTCTTCCAGGTCTCCCATGCAGGTGCAGGATCCCAAGACTTTTGGCCGTCCTCAGCTGCTTTCCCAGGCCACAGACAGGGAGCTGGATGGGTAGCTGGTCTGCCAGGATTAGAACCAGTGCCCATATGGGATCCTGGCTTGTGCAAGGCGAGGAGGACTTTAGCCTCTAGGCTACCATGCTGGGCCATTTAAACCTTTTTGAAATTAACATATTGGGAACAGATTTTGTACTTTTCATAGTTAGGTTTTGAATAAGGTAGACTTCTTCCTACTCCTCATCCAGTTCTTTATACAATACGTTGTTGTGAATTGTAGTCACCCACCTGTGAAACAATGCGACTGGTTACTTCTGTTGGACTCTGTTTTGGTAGCTATTAGCTGACTTCCCTCTGTGCCCCACCACCCCCGCCTCCACTACCCTTCCCAGCCTGTAGGCATCTCTGAGTTCAGATCAACTGTTTTTTTTTTTTTTTTTAATCTTCCATGTGCAAGGGAGAATATATGGTGTTTGTCTTTTGGCATCTGACTTATTTTCCTTAGTGTAGTAACCCATGAGATATCTCAAGTAAACTTGCAGATTGTTTGGAAGTGTTTGTGCCCACCCATCCCTGTGTGTATCGGAACTCTAGCCAGTATTAAATTTGTATGGTAGCTACACTTTGAGTGGGAAGAGTTCAAAATTCAAGAATTGGAAAAAGTACAATATGTCAAAACATTTTTTTTTCTTTACTGTTTTTTCTGATAGCATGCTAACTAACTGTGTTGATTATTCAGAGGTGCTGTAATTGTTTGGGTTACTCAAGTGTAATAAATAACTTGTGCCTAGAGCTCTGGTGGTCTTCTTACTATGAGCTTAGAACGTGACATTCTTGATGCTGAACCAATGAAGGAGCTTAGCCGCAAGCATCCTCTGCTTTGCTCTGAGATGAATGGGCAGATGGTTCTTTTAAAGGTAAGCAGCGGTTCTAATTGGTGGGAAATGCAGAGGGACAGGTGGGAGTTGAGGGTGTTACTTCTCAACACGTTTTCTGAAGTTCGTAAGTTGACAGGTGTAATGCTCCGGTTTTCAGTTTGCTTACCAGAATGGGTTTTGGCTTTAAGTTTCCCTCGCTTTCCTAGATGGTCCTTGCTTTTGATGGAGTGTGCTCACTCTCGCTCTTTGGGCAAACTCACTGCATTCTGTTGAAAAGCCTTATAAAATGATCGCTTGTAGTCGATTGGTGTTGCAAATCTCAGTAGTATTTCCAGCACTCGGCTTTTTGTTGTCATTGATCGGGGAAACTTAATCTTGATTGTAAGATAATTAGTTTGGCCTTAGTTGCTACCCATTCTAGAATCTGTAGTAAGCTACAGGTAGAATATAATTTTTCTTTCCAAGTTACAGCATTCAAGGCAGATGGAAAAGTTATTTACCAAACTTGAAAAATAAAACTAGGTGTCATTTAACTTACATAAAATTATTTGTCATATTTTAATTAAAAAGATGAATTATTGGTGGACATTTGACTGTGCGATTGTCTCTGATTTTGGTAACAGGGTTATTCTGTTGATGTGGACATGGAAGCCAGGGTGATTAAGCGAGCAGCTGCTTACCACAGAGCTTGGAGAGCAGCTAGAGGAGAGCCCGGGCTCCTGCCCCTGAAATTCCTGTTTTTGTGCAAGGTAAGTTCTTACATCTCTGTTTATATCTGTTGAAGGAAGCATTTCAGTTAAAATAGATTTCAGTTTCAAATTTTAGACCAGCAATTGATTCCTTCTTGGTATAAGCAAACACTGCCCTCTAGAATCACTGAGGCGCCTTTGAGTCTCTCATTCTCTGTTTGCCTTCTAGTCGGACCCCATGGCTTATCTGGTGGTTCCTTACTATCCTCGGGCAAGCCTGAGTGCTGTACAGGCCATCATGCCTTTAACTTCAGAGGTGAGTAAACACACTGTTGACAAGGGTGTAGTTAATGAGAAATCAATTCTTGATGTTTAGTAAGGGTGCATGGCATGGCATAGCATGCCCTGGGGCAGCATCTTGACTTGTGCTATTCTGTTGATTTGTCATGTGAGTCTTGTGATAGGAATTATTCCTTTATGTTAAGGAGAAAATGAGACTTGAAGAGATTGATTTACAAGGGGTCCCTTTGTGACAGACAGAATTGAAACTTGGAATTAGTTTGTTTTTTTCAGAATTTTATTTTTGATGATTTTTACGTAATAGGGTGCGAAGGATCAAGGACTAGAGGAAGATGGGTGAGATAATTGTTTCCACATTCTCTTTTTTTCTATTAGTATGTTGGGGGAGGGGAAGAGATAAGGGGAGAAGCCCACCCAGTCTCCTAACCATCCCAGGATCCCTGATATGGAGCATGCTCTGAGGGTCCTGCTCAAGTGCTTTTGGTTGTTCAACAGTTCTGAATTGCTGCTGATCTTGCCACTGCAAGCACAATGAAATCTCTTCAGAATCCACTGGCTGATGTAGTCCATCTTAGAATCTCTGCCAAGATGTTCACTGCCACACTTGGCTGGGGTGGTTGATCAAGTTATTCTGTCCTCTGTCTTCTGTTATGGTACCAGGTGTCCTGTGCAGGCTCCAATATACTGCCATATCCTCCGTGTGCACCTGGATATGCTGTCCACTGCTCCGTCTGAGACACTGAAGAGGCCCAGCTCTGACACATGAACTCCATGGTCAGATCATGGAACCTGCAATTCTCTCCATGGTTGTAGTTCTGAGTCCAGTGGTTCATTTGGGAAAATCTCCAAAGAAAGCTCATCTGAAGTCATCCCAGACCTGATTGTTGTTGTGCTTGCCAGTACAGGGTTTGGAACAGTCCATTGCCTCAGTCAACTTAGGCGCACATTGGTGGTTGCAATTGCTGGGTCATTTCTGTCTCCAGCCCCGTCTTGTATGCAAACCAGTGTGTGTTGCAGCCCAGCTCAATCCTGCCCACCACACACTCAGCCCTCATGCGAACCAGTGGGAGCTGCAGCCTAGTTGGAGTGATCCCCACCAGGCACACCCCCTGGTTCCCATGCTGTCTATATGTACAGCTGACTAGTCCTGTGTGTCCCATATCCCATTAAGCTCTCATACGTGTCAGTCGGCATTGAAGCCTAGTTCAGTCCAACTAGTCGCACTATCCAGCCCACACATGTGCTGGTTGGTGCCATTCTCTGTCTAGCCATGCCTGTCCCAGTTCCTGGTTCTCATGCTTACCAATGGGAGTGGCAACCCAAGAGGGAGGTGCTCGCTGTTTCCCTAATGGGCTCACCCCCTCAGCCCCACTCCCCCAGCCCCACTCCCAGATCTTGCACTCTGTAAGTGGTACTGCAGTGTAGCTTGACAGAATTTGCCCCTCGTGCCAGCATCAGCCAGCTGATGCTGAGATGGACCCCAGCCCACCCACACCCACTCTGGCTTTACATGCACCAGTAGGAACAGTCAAACTCAGCCTGGCCTTCCCCTCAATCCAGCTCACATGAGGGCAACAAGTGTTGTAGCCCTGCCTGGTCTGGTCTGTCCCTGATCCCAGCTCTCATGCTCACCAGTGGGAGTGATGGTCCAGCAGGGGAGCCCCACACAGCACCCTACCGGGATCTCTCCCACAACTCCTGGGTCTCACGTGTGCTGGTTGGGCACTGTGGCCCAGTCTGGCATGGCCCGCCTCACCTTGGCATTTGCCAGTGGGTGCTGTAGCCTGGTCTGGTCTGGCCCACTCCCAATTCTGACTCATGCTGGTGAGGGCTACAGCCTAGTCTAGCTCAGCCCCCGGTCCCAGCACATATGTAAACTGGCTGGTATTGTAGTCCAACCCGGCATGACCCACACACCATTCTGGTTCTTGGATTTGCCAGCAAATGTATGAACTGGCCCAGCTTGGTTCACTCCAGAACAGAAATGTGTGCTGATGGGTACCATTACCTGGCCTCGTCTGCACTGCTCCCCCTCTCGATTCTTGCACTCACCAGCAGGGACTGTGTCTTGACAGAGGAGTTCCCCAAGCTCCTCCATCAGAAGCTCTCTCAATGCCAGATCTTGTGCACATTGGTGGGTTCATGGGCCAGCCCTACTTAGTTTATTTCCCGTCATGGCAAGAACAACGGTCTTTCCTGATCAGCCCTCACTTATTCCAGTTCTTATTGTTGAGTGCTACAGCCCAGCTAAGCCTGGTCCATACTCAGACACAGCTCATGCATGTCTCAGCAGAGGCAGAGACCTAGCCTAGTCCATCCTATGCCTTCCCTGGTTCTCATGAGTGCTAGTGGGTGCTGGAGTCTATCCCAGTCTGGTGCATCCCAGACACGGTCCAAACCTGTGCCAAGGGACACTGCAGCCATGTTCAGGACAGATAGTAGCTCCCTCTCTGACCTCTCTGTTTTATGCTCACCAGTGGGAGCCACAACCCAGCCAGTATGTCCCCTTAGCTCCCCAACCAGGCCTGTTCCCAGTCCCAGCTCTAGCATGTGCCAGTGATTGCTCTGACCCAGCTTGGTGTAGTCCTTCACCTGTCTTGGCCTTTGCCATTGGATACTGCAGCCTGGCCTCACCTGGCCAGGCCCCAGTCCCAACTCTTGCTGGTGGGTACTGTAACCTGGCCCTGCACAGTCTGTTCTTATGCCTGGCTCATGCAATTGGTATGTGTGATAACCTAGCCTGGCATGATCTGCACTTCAGCCTGGTTTCTGCACTTGCCAATGGACTAAGATTGCTCGGCGCTGCCTGGTCTGCCCTTTTATAAAACCAACCCACACACTTGCCAACGGATGGAGCTGCTTTGCCCAGCCTGCCCAACACCCAGGCCTGGATCACATGCTCATCAGCGAGAGTTGTAACCCACTAGGGGAGTTTCTCAGGTTTCCCCACTTGGGTCACTCCCAGACCCAGATCTCACACATGCCAGTGGGTGCTATGTCCTTACGCAGCATAGCCTGCCTCTTCTACCCCGGCCTTTATATAAGCTGGTGGCTGTTGCAGCCCAGCCTGCCCCACACTCTGTTTTAGGGTGCACATGCTGGTGCTGCAGCTTGTTCCTGCCTAGCCTGTTCTCAGCCCCAGTGCCCGTGAGTGTTGGCAGGTTCCATGGCCATGCCTAGCTCAACCCATCACCACCCCAACGCTTAAGTTTACCAGTGAGACTTATATTTTCAAATGGTTAGACTCACATATCCCCCATAGATCTATCCCCAGACTTGGTTCTTTTATGTGCTGTTTAGTGTCATGGCCTAGTCTTAATGTGACCCGTCCCCTGATCTGACACTCACTGTCAGATACTGGGATCTAGCCCTGCCAGAAAGGTCTCCAGCCCTAGCTTTTTTTTTTTTTAAAGATTTATTTTTTTATTATTTTTTCATTGGAAAGGCGGATATACAGAGAGGAGAGACAGAGAGGAAGATCTTCCGTCCGATGATTCACTCCCCAAGTGAGCGCAACGGGTCGATACTATGCCGATCCGAAGCCAGGAGCCTCTTCCGGGTCTCCCACGCGGGTGCAGGTTCCCAAAGCTTTGGGCCGTCCTCGACTGCTTTCCCAGACCACAGGCAGGGAGCTGGAAAGGAAGCGGGGCTGCCGGAATTAGAACCTGCGCCCATATGGGATCCCAGGCGTGCAAGGCGAGGACCTTTAACCACTAGGCCCCAGCCCTAGCTTTTTAAAAAAAGATTTGTATTTATTTTTTATTGGAAAGTGAGATATGCAGAGAGGAGGAGAGACCGAGAGGAAGACCTGCTCTCCGATGATTCACTCCCTAAGTGACAACAGTCATGGAGCTGAGCTGGTCTGAAGCCAGGAATCTGGAGCTTCTTCTGGATCTCCCATGTAGGCGCAAGGTTCCAAAGCTGTATTCGACTGCTTTTCCAGGATACAGGCAGGGAGCTGGGTGGGAAGCGGGGCTGCCAGGACATGAACTGGTGCCCATGTAGGATCGTGGCGTGTACAAGGCAAGGACTTTAGCCGCTAGGTTACTGCACCAGGCCCTAGCCCTAGCTTTTATGTGGGCTGGCATGTGGTGGCCAGCAGTGTTCTGTGCTGACAAGCCCAGCTGAAGACTGCTATGTGGGCTGGCACATTGATCTGACCCATAAAAGTCTTCTGGTCTCTCCCCTCCAAACCACCAGGTCTCAGTCTACTTGCTTACCTGCAAGTACAGTGGCCTTGTTGTTGGGAGTCCCTCGGGAGTCATTCTTCACCTACATATAAGGTGACCTTATCCATGGATGTCTCTCAGCAGTAATTCTTCACCTGGACCTCAATCCACAGGTCACCGCTCCCTCACACCTGCGATCCCCAAGTCCCCAGAGTGTGCTGCCTGACCCAGGTGGGGCCACATTCTCCCTACCTGGTATGGCGGCCGGCAGCTGCCCGAGCAACCTCCTGACCGGGCAGGGCAAGATTCTCCCTCCTGGCATGGCGGCCAGTGACTGCCTGAGGAGCTGCCTGACCTTGGAATTAGTTATTTTCTGCTTGCGTGGCTCAAGCTGGTAGTTGTTGAGCTTGAACTTGTATGTATGTTGCCTAAAACAGCACATGAGGGCTTTCCAAGAAGTTTATGGAAAATGTGCATTATCTTTATTTTGATATTAGCTTTTTGAAGTACTCTTCTAAGTGCTTAAGTGGTGGCTTTAATTTTTAGCACATTTTGACAGTAACTGTTGATTCTCCTGGTAACACGAGTTTAGTCTCTTTTTTTCTGGGTGCTTCACATGGTTATTGCTAATCTGGCTTCTGAGAGACTAAAGAATATGTTTATCTATATGAATCTATTTGTATACCTAAGTATATTTATGTGCACACATTACCAGTTGCATAATCAAGGCTTTACCTGATCTTTAATTCTCTGTTATAGTCTTGCTAGGGGTTCATTTGGAGCAGTTGGTTTAATGGTTGTTCCAAATCTGGAGTAATTTCAAAGTTAAAGATTCATGTATAAAAATGATTTTCCCAAAGCTTGTGCTGTGGTGTAGCAAGCTAAGCCTCCTCCTTTATACCAGCATCATATATGGGCACTGGTTCAAGACCAGGGTGCTCTGTTTCCCATCCAGCTCCCTGTTCTTGACCTGGGAAAGCAGCGGGGGATGGCTCAAGTGTTTGGGTCCCTGCACCCATGCGGCATGATACTTGAAGGAAGCTGTTGGCTCCTGGCTTCAGATCAGTCCAGATTCGGCCATTGCGGCCATTTGGAAAGTGAACCAGCAGATGGAAGATTTCTCTCCTTCTGTATTGTGTAACTTTGTCTTTCAAATAAAAAAAAATCTTTAAAAATGATATGGCCATTTCTTGACTTTTTTTTGTGTGTATTTCTGTACAGGAAGCTTTGAAAGTCATGAAAGGTGTCGCCCATGGCCTGCACACATTGCACAAGGCTGACATAATTCATGGATCGCTGCATCAGAACAATGTGTTTGCTGTAAACCGTGAGCAGGGAATTGTTGGAGATTTTGACTTCACCAAATCTGTGGTAAAATACCATGATTTTACAAATAGGTTTTAGGCTTCAGGTAATTTTCCTAGTGCTTGCCTGTGAAGTGTCTGTGGCTTCAGTTAGGGTGTGTCGTGTGTTGCACAATTACAGGTGTGACTACTTCAGGGGTTGTTCTTCCTCCTTTATATTCAGTTGTTAACTGTTACCATTGCCATTATAACCATTACATGGTTGTAATCTCCAATTAAAATTACTTGCTTTGACATAGTGATTAAACTTACTTTTGCTGCTGTCTTTATACTACTTTCAGATTGAAGTATTAAGCAGGAAAAGAAATTGCAAAAGCAGTTTGTAGTTAAGACATTTGCATTTCAGGTATTACGGAGCATGGGAATTGGCCTGGGGAGCTTGTTAAATGAAAATGATTACATGGGTCTGGTGCGATGGCCTAGCAGCTAGTCCTCACCTTGCATACACTGGGATCCCATATTGACGCCAGTTGTAATCCCGGTGGCCCTGCTTCCCATCCTTCTCCCTGCTTGTGGCCTGGGAAAGCAATAGAGGACAGCCCAAAGCCTTGGGACCCTGCACCCAGGTGGGAGACCCAGAAGAGACTCTTGGCTTCAGATTGGCTCAGCTCTGGCCGTTGCAGCTGCTTGGGGGATGAATCAACAGATGGAAGATCTTCCTCTCTGTCTTTTCTCCTCTCTGTATATCTGACTTTCCATTTAAAAAAATGTAATAAATCTTAAAACAATTATCAGCATTTCTGGGCTGAATATTCTGCATTTCTGACAGTCTCCTAGTTAATGCCATGGTTGCTGTCCTTGGCAGCAAAGAACCAGTTTACAGTTAGTGCTTGTGCTGGGCATTGTGCTGGCTACCTTCATCCAGCAGGGGTGGATGTGGTTTCCGTTTTATAAATCAGCTGATTCAGATTGAAAGAGGTGAGAGCCTGTGGGGGCACAGCAGGTAAGGGAGAGCAGGAAGTAACAGCCGTTGTGTGCCTGTCCTTGTCCCTGGTCCTCCTTGACATGTTAGAATGGAAAGAAAATACTTTGTGCAATTTCAGTTTTTTGGAAACATTATTTAGATGATATATGGGAACAAGAGAATGGAGAATTTCAGATGATTTTTTTCCTATTAAATGAAGGTAATTTCATGGAAGGTAGCCTCCACTGTGTTGCTTGTAAAGCATTTAATGCCTTTTGTTTTCATAGAGCCAGCGTGCTGCAGTGAACATGATGGTTGGTGATTTGAGCTTGATGTCACCTGAACTGAAAATGGGAAAACCTCCTTCTGCAAGTTCTGACTTATATGCGTATGGCTGCCTTTTACTGTGGGTATGTTACTTGTTTTTAAATAGGTTAATCATTTTCATAAATATCTCAGTATATAAAATGATTTTGTAGTGATTCTCCTTTAATGTATTACCATGGATAAAGAGAAGTGGTAGATTTTTAGTTAAAAATATTTTTTGAAATTTTTTCATACACTGTTAATACTTCTTATCACCTATTATGTCCTTTCTGCAAATTGGCTTGAATATATATAATATATTGAATAAATATAATATTCAAGCCAATTTATACACACACACACACATACACATATATAAACATCATGGTGTTTTTAGTTTTGTTTAATATGGAAAGATGGGAAGCTGGAGACAGAGAAAGAGAGAGAGAGAGAGATGGAGATCGATCTTTCTGTCTGCTGGTTTGTTCTCCAACTACCCACAACATCCAGGGCTGGGTCAGGCTGAAGTCAGGAGTGCAGAACTCAGTCTGGGTGCCCTACGTGGGTGTTAGGCCCAACCACTTGATCCTTCATCTGATGCGTTAGCAGGAAGCTGGACTGGAAGAACAGCTGGGATGTGGCATGCAGACATCCCAGGTGATGTCTTAAACACTGTGCCAAGTACCTGCCCACGACGCTCTTCACCAGCAGCAGATGAATGTCACCTTTTCCTGTTATTTTTTTTTTTCAAGAGTGGGTATTGAATGTTGTCAGGTGCTTTTTCTGTACGGATTAGTATTATCATGAAGTTTTTTTTTATGCTACTAATGTGGTAGATTAGATTGATTTATGTTGAAGCATTGAGCCAATCTTTTAATAGAATAAACTATTTGGTCATATATCTTTCTTCTTACAAGTTGCCAAATTTATTTGATGACATTTTATTAAGGATTTTTGTATCTATATGCATAAGGGATAGTAATCTGTAGTTTTAGTTTAGTTTTTTAATTTGGTTGTGGTACTAGGTTAGTGTTTGGTTTTTAAAGAGCCAGGAGCTTCTTTCAGGTCTCTCTGGGTGCAGGACTCCAAGCACTTGGGCCACCATATACTGCTTCCCAGTCGCGTTAACAGGAACCATATGGGATGCTAGTATTGGAGGTGGGTGTTTCATCTGCAATGACACAACACCAGCCCCCATATTTTTCTCATAAGTTGAGAAAGAATGTTTTTAGTGTATACGTCAGCTGTGGTTGATACATTTAGGAACCTCAGGGATGAGCTGGTTGTTTATGAACAAGCAACTATTATGAAAATGATTTTTTGCCAAGCAGGAGTTCATCTGCTTTCCTTAGTCACCAGAATCTGAAGAGTTCCAACTTTGACTTCAAGATCCTGATACTTTGGGGATTCATTTATTATTATTATTATTATTTTACAGCTTTCGGTTCAAAATCAGGAATTTGAGACAAATGAAGATGGAATTCCGAAAGTGGATCAGTTTCACTTGGTATGTGAACTTTCTGTCATATTTCAGTTTAAAATATTTGTGGTTAATGCAAACTTAAATTTTTAAAAATGTCTTCCAGTTTTTATAAGAATCCAAAAATAACATTTATGATGAAGAGTTATTAGAAATAAAAAGCAAGTATGCTGCTTAACACCACTGCCAGAATTTAATGTTGCTGGCTTGTGTGTTTGTTGCACTGAAGGTACAAATTGCTTAATAATTAAGGATAAGTATTGTTTACTGTATATTCTAGGATTATATGACAGTCAGTGTTTTATTATAACTTAGGCTTTTACAAGTACCTGACACCCAATTATGTGTACAAAGGCTGATTGGGAGGTGGGACAGACTGGACCAGTCCACTACACATGCTGGTGGGCACAGAAACCAAGGCTGGGAACCAGCCTAGTGGGAATTATTGGAGGTTGCTCTGACGGCTGCAGCTTCTGAGGGTGTATGTGAGGGTCGACTGGAGGGGCACGGTTGGACTGGGTCGCAGCACCCATTGGTTTGTGTGAAAAATGGGGCTAGAGGTAGATCCATGTGGATATAGGCTGATGTGGGTGAGAGAATGGACTGGACCTCGCACATGCAAAAGATAAGTCTGAGATCACCTCAGACAAGATTTCTTTGATGGTCCCCCCAACTCAACCACTGGTCTCAGAACTCCAGCAGTGGAGGGAGTGGCAGGACCTGTGGTCTTACAATGGAGTCTTTGTGTCAAAAGTGGGCTTCCTCAGTGGGTTTAATGGAGAAGTAGATGGGATACCCAGATGCACATGGAGGATATGTCAGACCATTGGAACCTGCAGAGGACATCTGGCACCATAGCAGAGGAAGGAGAGCAGAACAAATTGGTCAAATGCCCCAGTGAAGTGTGGGAGCAAATTTCTGGGCATAGGCTGACCTGCTCCGCCTCCCCAGTTTCAACTCTCACTGGTGGGTACTGCAACCCAGGCCTGCCCAATCTGCTTCCATCCCTAAGTCATGCAAACCTGTAGGTGTGGTAGGCTAGCCTGGCATAACTCGTACTCCAACATGGCTCCTGTGTTTGTCAGTGGGTTAAGGTTTAGCTAGTGTGTTTTGAGCATATACTCTGTACTGAGAATTGAAGCAGTGTTGGAATTACAAGGGTTGCATCATTGAAAATGAAATTAATAATTTGGATATGTGGACAAGTAAACAACCAAGATGTATAAATAGTTTATTCGAAAGTGCTTTGAGGGAACCTGATTTTTAGCTTTTCAGACAAGTGGCAGGTAGAGTACACTAGGATGTTCTTTGTGTCAGTGGATGGATCTCGGGTGTTGTGGGTCATTCTGTGAAAATCCTCATGCTGTTTTGATAGTTGGGATTGCAATAAAGCATGCAAATTTCTTTAACCAAATATTTAATAGTAGCTACTAATGTACCATGAACTTGTTTTTAAAAAGTACACTTTAGCAATGACATTTGGGAGCTTCTCTCTTTTCTTTGATAGTAGTAAAAATAGTGAAGATAGCTTTTATAAGATTATTCAAGTGTACATCATACATCCAGGCTGTCGAATGAGGTCTACATTCTGTGGTAAGAGTTGTTGGTGTTAGACAGTAACCCACAGTGATCACCTATTTTCTGTCAGTCATTCTGAGATACAGCAGCTAAGACATCTGTTTTTTTTCTTAAGAGCTTTATGAGCCAGGAGTTTGAACTTATTTGGATCCTCAGCATCAGAGTGGCTCATGGGCTGCTGCCTGCAGGTGCTGGGTGGCATTCGGCATCTTAGGGCACAGCTGGGACCAGTAGTTTACAAGTCCACGTGTTTGTGCACAGGATTCGATAGATTCAGTCATTGTGGAGCTTGTTGGATCAAAGTATGTCAGCAGTCAAGGCAGTAGAGTGTCCTGTGGACAGAAGTTAGTGTTCACCAGCCACAGACTTGATGTTCTATTGCTTCTGCTTTAAGAGGGTGCTTCAGAAAGTCTGAGGGAGATGGAATTAAAAGATGTTTATTTTTGTGCACACAATGTATGAAATTTATGTATAATTTTTTTTACAGTATGCATTTACATGGACTTGTGGAAAACCTCTTGTTTTGCTTTTGTTAAAAGTGATTGTGTAGACAGAAGGTCTGAGGAGTGGGAGGTTGGACTCACTGGGGCAGTGTGGCAAGTCCGCCTCCCAGGAAGTGCGCCCTGCCCACTGGTGTGCAGACTGTCTGTTGGGTGTGTGATGAAGATGGGGAGGCACATGGTACCTGCTGACCGTGGGCTTGTGGAGTAGTTGCTTCTGTGTCCCGAGGCAGCCATCAGACTGGGAATGGGGTTGTGTCCGCTTGAGACTGCACATGAAGTCAGGGGACTGATGTCTGCATCCTGCAGCTGGGAAGTGGATTGAGTTGTTAGAGAATAATCATGTCATTCCCATCGCCCAAAAAGTTCCTCCAGTGATATCCACTGATGTCCCTGTGAGCTGAGGGTGACCCCTGTCACTTGCTTAACTTTATGCTTATTCTAAGGTTAGCTTTGGACAAATAGATACATACGTGGGTTACAAGGTTACATTTGCGTTCTCCAGATAGTTTTTAGTATAGTCATAATATATGCAATGATCACTACAGTCAATTGTAGAATCTAAGGTGGGAACCCCAGATTCAATTCTCACCTCCTTTAACTCCAACCCCCAATTGCAACCCTAAGCAACTACAATGTCTTTTCAGTGTCTGTGGATTTACCTATCCTGCATATTTACGTAAATGGAATAGTTTTCTCTCTCTCTCTCTCTTTCTCTCTTTTTTTTTTTTAGCTTTTTAGGTAACATTTTAAATTTATATTACTGTCAAAAAAACTTAATATTTCTTGAAATATGTTTAGTTAGTAAAAAGCAAAGGACCCTGATTAAATCCAGGTGAATACATTATAGGAAAAAATAGAATAAGGTGAAACTAGTAAGTGTGTTGAATGCACAGCACATCATGCTGGTGGTGAGCTGTAGAGTGCTGGCGGTTCCCCTTGTGGTCACATGATGGGGAATGTGGCGGGACTATCATACTGTATGGTGCCATTCCGGCAAAGGATGGGAATTCAGAATGTAAAGTACTTTTCTGCTGGATGAATGTTGCTTGCATATAGTTATAAACAGTGTATGTCAAACCATTGTAAACTCAGGACTGACTGCTTATGTCTGGTCTTGTGCCTGTATCACATTATCTCGATGACTTGCTGTGGAGTAAATTCCACAGTTGAAAAATGCTGTTTCTCTTTGCACCTTCTTCAGGATTGTTCCCTGATCCATGGACATGGGATTTCTCCTCCCCCATTTAGACATTGAATTTATATGTTTTAGTTTTTAGAATATGAATTTTGCAGTTCTTTTATTCAGTTTATCCTCTATGGGAGGGGTTGTGTATTCTAGTGGCTAACATGTGCGCATCACACATAGGGAGTATCTGTGTTTGATTCCTGACTCTGGTTCCAGACCCCAGCTGCCTGCTGATGCAGACTGCGGGAAGCAGTGGTGATGCTCCAGTGAGTGAGTTCCTGCCACCTGTGTGGGGACCTGGATTGTGTTTCCCACTCCCAGTTTCAGCTGGCCCAACCCCAGCTGTTGAGGGGCAAGTGTGTGAATGGGTGGTGTGGGGAGGATCTCTGTTTACGCCTCACAGATAAATGTTTCAGCACATTTATTCCAAAGCACTTTATCTTTCTAATGCTATTGTGAATGAAATTGTTTTCTTGACTTTTTGGTGGTTCATTGCAAGTGTATAAAAATAAGGTTTATTTTTGTATACTAGTCTTAGATCCTGCAACTGTGCTTGACTCATGAATTCTAATTTTTAGTAGATTTTTAAGTATTTTATATAAGTGTTGTCTACAGATAGATATAATGTTGTTCGTTTTCAGTCTGAATTTACTTTTTCTAAGTACAGTCTTCTATACAATGCTGACTAGAAGTGCTAAGAGCAAACATCTTTGCCTTTTCTTACATTTATGGAAAAGCATCTACTCTTTTCCAGTAACTGTGGTAACTGTGGGGTTTTGCTGGAGGCTGTTCATCAGATTGAGAAAGTTTCCTTCTATTCCATTTCATTTAATTTTGTTAAGATCTGTTTTTCCTTAATTATGTAATGGTATTGTATTGTTTTCCTACATTAGTTGAGATGATCATGTGGTATTTTTTTTTTTTTTTTAAAAAACAAAAAACTTCTCTAGGATGTTAAACCAAACATCTATTCCTGGGTAAATCCACATGTCACAGTCTTATAAAAATATTTCTGGGTTCAATTAGGCGAGAAGTTGTGAAACAAATGTATTAGAGAAGAGATACTGGTCTGTAATTTTTCTTTTTGTGATGTGCTTGGTCTTCATTTTTTGGCACTGCTGATCTTACAGAATGGATAGTAATTTTTTGTCTAGTTTTTAGAAGAGTGTATATGAAAAATTGATGTTATTTATTTAGATATTTAGGTGAGCTCACTGTTGAAGTTGTTTAGACTTGGGCTTTTCATTATTATTATTTTTTTATTCCTAGTCCAGTGTTTTAATTTGTTAAAGCTTTATTTGGATTATCTATTTTTTCTGAGGCAGTGTAGGAGTTTTTACATTTTGTGCAAAATATCTATTTAGGTGGCCTATTGTTGTCCATTTCCTTTGTAATTGTTTTAATTTTTATTAGCTCAGTAACAGTTTCCTCTCCTTGGTTTCAGATCCTAGTAAATGGAGCCTTTTTAGTTTTTTCTTGGTCAAACTGTATGATCTTTGTCAATTTTTATGATTTTTCCCAAAGGAACAGCTTTGGTTTGATTTTTCCATTATTTTCTGTTCTCTGTTTAATTACTTTCTGTCTTAGTCTGTATTATTTTTAAGTTTAGTTTGAAACATAAATTACTATGACATTGTCTTGCCTTACACAATCAATAACTTTGTTATATTTCAATTTCCATAGTTATCTCAAATATATATATATATATTTAAAGATTTATTTATTTATTGGAAAGTCAGATATACAGAGAGGAGGAGAGACAGAGAGGAAGATCTTCCGTACGATGATTCACTCCCCAAGTGACCGCTACGGCCGATGCTATGCCGATCCAGAGCCAGGAGCCAGGAACTTCTTCCAGGTATCCCACACGGGTGCAGGATCCCAAAGCTTTGGGCCATCCTTGACTACTTTCCCAGGCTACAAGCAGGGAGCTGGATGAGAAGTGGAGCAGCTGGGATTAGAACTGGCACCCATATGGGATCCTGTTGCGTTCAAGGCAAGGACTTTAGCTGCTAGGCCATGTCGCTGGGCCCCTCAAATATATTTTTAAGTAGCTGTTTTCAATCAAAATCTCAACAAGATCCACATGTATTAAGTTAATAAAATGGCACAAACACTCATAAATCTCTTGATTATAAATTTTCTCCACGTTGTCTTTCTTTTTGTTTTGTAAGATATAATTTTAGTATTTTTTGTTGGAAAAACATATATACAGAGAGAAGGAGATAGAGAAATATCTTCCTTGCACTGGTTCACTCCCCAGTGGTCGTAGCTGCTAGAACTGAGCTGATCTGAAGTCAGGGGCCGGGAACTTCCTCTGGGTTTCCCATGTGGGTGCAGGGTCCTGAGACTCTGGGCTGTCCTCGACTGCCTTCCCAAGGCACAAGCAGGGAGCTGGATGGGAAGTGGAGCAGCTGGAATACAAATCGGGGCCCATATGGGATTCTGGCAGTTGCAAGGCGAGAATTTAGCCAATAGGCCGTTGTGCTGGGCCTGGCTTCCTTTTTCTGTGACATATATTGGCAATGTATTTCATTTCCCACTTTCACAATTGGCTGATTTTATCCTTCTAGTTTTTTATGTTTATCTTCCCTCCAAGTAGAAACACTTTTGTAGATATGAAAGCTTTATTAAATTCAGATTTAATTTTTACAGAAGAACCTTTTATTGATGGTACTGTACACATCTTACTAAGTGCAGGTGTCATTTTGGGTGTGATTGCCACAGTAAGATTGGTGAGGGGAAGGTTCAGGTAAAAAGTTTTACTATTTTTGTTTTTGGAGATACAGCTTTAGTTTTTGTATTCTGTTTAATTAAGACAGGCTTTATATATAATATCCTTGAATCGTTGATGGGGCTAGTGTCGTCTTCAGTGCTATGTTTCTGTCAGAATTTTTGTGGTTCTTCAAGAAATATTTAAAATTATTCTGATTTCAAGGAAAAATATTTTCATGGAGTAACGTGAACTTTACAGGTTAGGGAAAATGGAAGCATTTGTGATGAGAATCCATATTACTCAAGGTGTGATAGGACTTTAGTTTGTTCTGAATCTACTTTTGTGGTTTTCGGAGTGCATGTGTTATTTTTTTCTTGTTTGCATTGTATGATTTTCAGTTAAATTTACTTCAGAGGCAGAGACACAAAGAGAGTAACCTCCTCTGCTGTTCAGCTTCTCAAATGTCCTGAATGAGCAAGGGCACATCGGGCCCAACCCAGGAGCGTAGCAGGAATGCAGTCCAGGCCTCCCATGTAGCTGGCCGGCACAGCTGCCTCCAGGGTCTGTATTAACAGGAAGCTGGAGTCAAGAGCCTCGTGTCGGCCCTAGAATGCTATCATGGACCACAGATGTTTCATCTGGTTCCTTAACTGCTACGGTGAATGTCTCCTCCCCCCACCTCCACACCCCTCATCTTTAGTTTTCTTCTGATGAAGATGCTGTGTTTAAATATGATTAAAAACATTCTGTAGAGTGCAGTGTAGATATTGGCATTCATTCATTTATCAAATGTTTATTGTTTTAGTTTGTGAGAATGAAGTGCTGAGATTTCTGACCTTAAGGATCTTGGGGTCTGATGAGAACACAGTAAAGCAGTGATAGTCCTATTCAGTGTGATGAGTACTGTGGTTGGAGTGATGTCGGGGCGGCCGCGAGGCATGGCACAGAAATCAAGGAACAGTGGTGTCCCAGGGTTGCTTATCTGTAACGACAGTGACTCCTCTGCGGGAATGCTACTAGTAGTGGTGTTAGGAAGAGCTCTAAGACCAGAATAGTTGACTTAGTAAAGTAGCTTATTCTTTGTGACAAACATGCCAGTGTGGAGTTCTCATCATGTCTGACTCAGGTCAGGGCCTGTAAAGAAGGGAAAGGAGAAGTCACTAAGTATCCTTTGCTGGAATTTCTCTTGTTTCTGAGAGAGCTTGCTGTGATTCTGTTTTTCCTATTACTTTATCCCCCCTATAGTTCAGTCTCATTTGTTTCATTACTGGTGCTATCACCAGTAATGGTTGAAGGAATCTTTAAAAATATAGAAAAATTGGAGTTTACCTTTGTATCGGTGACTCAGTTTTCCAGGGTCCTTTGGCTCCTCTGTTAGGGTTTTTTGGGGTGTGTTTTATAGCATGTGTTTTTTTCTTGCAGGATGATAGTGTCAAATCGCTCCTCTGCAGCTTGATTTTTTGTAGAAGTTCAGTGACTGCTGAGCAGGTTTTGAATGCTGAATGTTTCTTGCTACCTAAAGAGAAATCTGTTTCTGACGCAGAGAAAGATACTGAATGTACCCAACATAAAAAGGAGGAAGAATTAAAGATGGAGAACTTGGACAAATTTAAGGAAAAGACAAGAAATGGTGAAGCCACTGTTGATTGATAAATTAATGTGTTGTTACCAGTATTTCATTTAAAAGCTTTGTTTAGTTTTGGTTAATGTCTGAAAAATGTTCTATGAATAGTGGCATTGTGTCTGTTATTCAGATTGTGAAAAAGCTTTTGTTTGTATGCTTTGATATTTTGTTAAACTTGGAGTTTTTAAAGAGTTTGCTGTATGTAATTACTATTTGAAGCTCAATAATCAGACTATGTTACTTACGGTAAGAAAGGTTTTTTAGGTTTCTGGAAAAGTGTTGTGCAGATATTCAGTATGTTGATGGCTAATGATTAAGGTTGATAACTTTTACTCAACAAATGACAGTTGATGTCTGCTTTATGTTCAGTTCTGGAAGTAAAAAATAAAACGTGGTCCTTACATTTGCAAAGCCTACTGTCTGTTGGGAACGTCAGACCTAGGAGCAGACCTTTGTAATTCTACACGGGTTATCCAGTGGTGGTTCCAAGGATTTGTGGGCTCATAGAAGCAGGTGCTTTCTTGGTGGAGGGATGGTATTAGATGAAGCTTTCTGCGGGAAATGATGCCTTAATTAAACCTTAAAGTAAGTTCAGTGAAGAGAGTGAAGAGAGAGTGAAGAGAGAGGAGTATTCTAATTAGCAGAGAAAGCATAATCAAAGCGCTGAGAGGAGAAATAGTTTGTTGCTTTTGGTCATATAAAATAAGGATAGTGAACGGCCAGGTGGATAACTGAAATCATAAAATAATCGTACTAATTATTTTGTAAGAAATGCAGTGTCAAATTATAAGCAGCTTGAGCCCATTGAATTTCATGTTTCTCCTACCATCAGGGAAGGAAGTAGGAGACCAATGAGAAGTGATGCAAGGAAGACCTAGGGACGTGTAGATAGACCTGAGATGTGAGACGAATTGCGAAATATTTATGAGGCAGAGTTGCTTGGACTTGATGGAGGTGTGGGTGGGTTAAGGCAGTGTAGCAGAGTCTCTAGTTGCCTTTTCAATATCCATTAGAAATTCATGAGAAGGAAAATTAGAAAATTCACTTACATGGAAAAACATTTCTTAAGTAAACAAAAGTGATAGAGATGACAGTGTGAATCAGAAAACAATTTATGCTGAATGAAAATGAAACCCTGAAAATCATTTGGATACAGCCCCAACTGAGAGGAAAATTTGTAGCTGTAAATGCCTACATTAAAAGTAACTTACCCAGTAAGTTTCCACCTAAGAAATTAGAAATAGTTGGGATGTGACCCACTTGGAATGCCACATGACGTGTCTGAGTGCTGGGTTGGTTCCTGGCTGCTCTGCTTCATATTCAGATTCCTGCTAATGCGCCTGGAAAGGCGGGGTGTTTTGACTTCAGTACTTGTTCCCGTGCCGCCCATGTGGGAGACCCAAGTGGAGAACCAGGCATTTGGAGAGTGAGTCAGCACATGGAAGATCCATCTTCTGACTACTTCTCTTTTTCCAGTAAGAACAAAAATGAATATTAATGAAAAGAAAAAATACAGTAAATCGACAGGGGCAGAAAGAAGAAAATAAAGGTGAGGTGCAGAATAAAGAAAAATCTCCAAAACAGAAAATCAGCAGAACGAAAAAGTTGCTGCTTTGAAAAATAAACAAGATTTCGACAATTTGAACTAGACTAAGAAAAAAGACTCCAATTGTTAAAATCAGGAATGAAAGCAAAGACTTCAGAAAAACACCTTACAGAGCAGAAATGCATTACAAGGGATTATTATGAACAGTTGATGCTAGGCAGTGAAACCTGTGGACCTCCATGTGAATAAAGGCAGAAAGACCTTTAACAAGGCAAGAGAGAAGTAGTAGTTAGAAAATTGCTGCAAACAGAAAGGCAAGCTAGCATGACTCATGGTGAATATCACCAGACATTGTGAATAATCCCATTCCTTCACAGCTTTAATAAAATTTGCAGAGAAATACTTCCAAGTGGACTCTGAGGCCAGTTACTCTCATACCCAACCCAAAGAATCACACCAAAAAGCATAGGCCAGCGTCTCATAAATATAGATACTAAGGATACTAGCAAACTGGACCTGATAAAAAGTTTGAGTCCCAACTGCTCCTCTTGCAATCCAGCTCCCCACCAATGCCCCTGGGAAAAAATTGGAAGATGGCTCAACTGCTTGGCCTTACCATTTATGTGGGAGACCGGGATGGAGTTCTTTTTTTTTTTTTAATAAAGATTTATTTATTTATTGGAAAGGTCAATCATACAGAGAGGAGGAGAGACAGAAGATCTTCTGTCCGATGATTCACTCCCCAAGTGACCACACAACGGCTGGTGCTGTGCCGATCTGAAGCCAGGATCCAGGAACTTCTTCCCGGTCTCCCACACGGGTGCAGGGTCCCAAAGCATTGGGCCATCCTCGACTGCTTTCCCAGGCCACAAGCAGGGAGCTGGATGGGAAGTGGAACTGCCAGGATTAGAACCGGTGCCCATGTGGGATCCTGGCGCATTCAAGGCAAGGACTTTAGCCGTTAGGCCATGCTGCCGGGCCCTGGGATGGAGTTCTAATCTCCTGGCTTCAGTTTGGTTCAGACCTGGGAGAACCATTTGGGTAGTGAATCCAGTGGGTGTAAAGTCACTCTGCCTGGCAAATATTTTATAAAAATTTGTAATAGGTGATCAGATTTCATGTGTTTCCTATATACAGATTTAAAGTCATGATCCTTCCACATCGCCTTTCTACACCCATGCTCCCGTACGCCCTCCTCCTCCCTGATTTTTCTCCCGATTTTTATGTATGACATAATTGTATGATTGCAGGCTTAATCTTCCACAAATAAATAACAAAGTAGTAAATAAAAAAGCCGCTGTTCCTCAGGAGGAAGACAAGGGCTACAAACAAAAATCAAATCTCAAAATGTTAATTTTGCTCATATACATTACGTTTTTTATACTCACACATCTGGGAAAAATGGTATTGCCTTTTTGGGACTAAGCATGTTGCCTTCCAGTTGCATTATTTTATTGCAAAAGGATTCTGTTATTTTTTACAGCTGACTGATAGGCAGTCCATAGCGTATGTGTATTACATTTTCTTTATCCAGTCATCTGCTGAGGGCACCGGAGTTAATCCCATATCTTAGCTGTTGTGAGTTGAGCTGCAGTGAACCCCAGAATAAAGATAACTGCAACAGCTGATGATTTCATTTGGGTAAATCCCAGGAGTGGGGTGGCTGGGGTCATACGGTAGCTCTATTTTCAGATTTCTGAGGAATCTCCTTTCTTGTCATAAAATTGTACTAGTTGACATTCTCAGCAACAGTGAATCAGGGCGCCCTTCCCCTAGCTGGCGTGAGGTGCCTTCCTGTGTTTTTTATTTGCATTTCCCTGATGGCCAGACCTTGGGACCCTGAACCTGTGTGGGAGACCTAGAAGGAGCTCCTGGCTTCGGACTGGCTCAGCTCCAGCCTTTGTGGCTGCTTGGGGAGTGAACCATTGGACGGAAGATCTTGCTCTCTGTCTCTCCTCCTCTCTGTATATCTGACTTTGCAATAATAAATAAATAAATGAATATTGAAAACCAAGTTCAGCATGGTTGTAACGTATAAGATACACAAAACCAAATTGTATGTCTATATCCTAGAAATAAGTAATCAAAAACTAAGTTGACAAAATAATTTCATTTACTGTAGCATAAAAAAATACTTAGGAGTATAGCAGAAGAATTGTAGGGATTATGCATTAAAACTGCAAACATTATTGGGAGACAGAAATAGAGAGGTCTTCCATGTATTGGTTCATTTCTCAAATGGTCACAATGGCCAGAGCTGAGTTGGTCTGAAGCCAGAAGCCAGGAGCTTATTTCGGGTCTCCCATGTGGGTGCAGGCACCCAAGATTTTAGGCCATCCTCATTTTCCCAGGATATCAATAGGGAGATGAATTGGAAGTAGAACAGCTGGCACCCATATGAGATACCTGCGCCGCAGGTGGAAGATTAGGTTGCTTTGCCACCATGCCAACACCTCATGCATGTCTAGAAAATTTAAACAAATTTTTGTGAATATCCATAATATATCCATAACTTAAAACTCTATCATTAATGTAGTGTTATATCATCCTAATCATTGAGGTTAATACCTTAATATTTGTCTATTTGCGCTTTATTAACGGTTTAATATCTGCCCTCTCCCCCCCTCCCCCATCCAATGCAGTATACTACTAGTGGGCAAATATTAATCTACCATTTGCTGTAGGTTTGTGTGTAGCCACCAGGTGTCGCTCTGGGCCCATAGTATCCTGCGACAGGGATTGTTTTCAGTAAAGGCAACCTCTAAATGAAAGCAGACCTGTTTTATTCATTTGGATGAAGAAGGTGACAATACATTTATATTTAGCATCTAATGTAATTAAGAACATCTTGTTACAGAATCTAAAACTTTTTCCTTGAAGCATTTCAAGGATTTCATTAATATTGATTATGTATTTTCTTTCTTGTTCAAGAAGTCTCTATCCACTGCCACAATTCTCTCATCTGATATGGTTTTCTTTTTCTTTTTAGAAATATTTAATCAGTTTATTTTAAAGGCAGATATATGTGTGCATGTATGTGTCTGTGTTGGTGTGTGTGTGTGTGTGTGTGTGTGTGTGTGTGTGTGTGTGTGAGAGAGAGAGAAAGAGAATCCCATCTTCAGGTTTATTCCCCAGTTTTAGCCAGGGCTGGGACAGGCTGCAGGTGGGAGCCAGGAACTTGCTGTGTGGGTGACAGGTGCCCAACTGCTTGAGTTATCACCAGCCTCACAGAGTGCCCTGGTGTTGGCTGTGGATCCAGGATTCAAACCCTGGTATTTTAATATGGGATAAGGGTTCTTAACCACTTACCTGCCAATGCCTGTCTGTGGAACATGACTTCCTTACTTCATGTAAAAGGAGTTTTGGATTACACAGCAAATGTGTATGTGTTAGCAGCTGTTTGAAATTATTCTAGGAAATTTCAGGAATAACTTCAGCCATAGTTGTATAAATACTTAGTTTTTGGTGCATTGATAACTTACCACAGGTGGCATTTTTTGTGTGTGTGTGTGATTGCCTGGTTGATGCCCACATCTCTAAACAAACTTTGAGGTTTGGTTGGTGCTAGGCACAGTCCCAAATATTTGTTGAATGACTCGATGAGAAGAATGAGTTGAAAGTCTGGCTTCAGGCTGTCTGTCCCTTAAGAATGTGCTTTTCCTGTGGTTTATTGTCTTTTAATCCTAATCGGATCACCGTTAAACAGCCTCCATCATTTCAAAACAACCCCCACGAGAAATGCTGTTGTTTTTAGTTTCAAAAAAAGATATGGCTGTCTTGAAAAATAGAGCCAACCACATTGAAATCCACTTTAAGTAAACGATGTTTTCTCCCTGACTTCCCCTTCAAGAGAAGGGGCAGGATTCAATGGCCAGTTTGTTATTGCCCATCAGAAAATAAAGTCGCGATAGCAAGAATCCAGTGGCAGAGCCATGTCATTTACACTGTGTGCAGGGATGATACTGAGGAAGGAGTTTTCCAAATTAAAACTTCCCTTTTCTTTGAAAGGCAGAATATTTGGTAAGCAGTATATGTTACATGTTCACATTAATTTTTATTAAAATGAAGTTATTTAGGGTAAACTGTATTGGGAATCTTAGTGTAAGTTAAAGAGGTGTCTCAAAGAATTGAGAGTCATACTTTTGATAGGGAAGTGGAAAGACTGATCGGGGAGAAGACAGAGCCAGTACTCCTATTTTACAGAAAGCAGAAATTCCGGAGTTCCTGATCAGACCACATACTTACTTAGCTCAGTAACTCAGTTATTGATTGACATGTTTTCTTTTATCACTGTATTTCGTATTTACATATGATCTTCAAATGGTGCTTTCTGACAAGCAAAAATGTTCATGTGATGCTTCGGAGGGCTGTGACCTTGAAGGTCTTATCTGTCCTTTATCCTTGGAGGGTCACTAAGGTTTATACTGCATTGCTGTCTTTACCAGGAGGGCGCACATGGGGGAGCCAGAATCGGGGGAATGCCCTCTCTCCTCTGTCCTCCTCTCAGCCCATTACTGCCAACTCGAGAGAAAAGACAGACATGACTGGGAGACCTTACAATAGATATTCTGGGAACACAAAGCAGTTTCCTGAAAAAGTTTGTATGAAGGTGTACACTTAACTACCGTCATGTTTCATAACTGCTCAAAATATTAATGTAGATGAATGTCTTGACATTTATTTGCTTTTCCTTGAACGTCATGATTCATTTTTATCTGATATGAGCTCCGTTTATGGCAATCAAGTGCGAACCTCCGAACCACAATTGTTGTGACACACTGCAGCTGAGCCGTGCCAGCATCATTTTGATCCTGGTTATTGGTTTGCCTGAGTCACTGCTTGTAGCATCGTCTGCAGTCCCATTGATGATTCAGAAAATTCTATTTCCATGACACCCTTTTCAGGCCCTACATGAGCATCCAATATGGGAGAAGATAACTATGTGATGACATTTTATTTTTTTGGAGAGGGAAAACTCTAGATCATTTCTCAGAAGCTGCTATAAAAATTTCCAGAAGCCTTGTTCTTTTAACGCAAAAAGGATAAACTTTGTTTTCTGCTCAAGGAGCTCTCACACCCAACCACCATTTTTTAGCGGGGTTAAAGTGCTAACTTCTAGAAACTCTACTCCATACGGTTGTTGATTAGTAGCTCATGAACCTGATTAAAAGTAGTCTCATTGTGTTTTTGCCTGTGGTTTGTTACAAAGGAGAACATTCAGGGGGAACGTCTGAGTCCTGGTAGAACAGATAAACGTGATGAAGAGGACTGATAAGGCTTGTGATTTAAGCAAGCTCTCTCTGCTCTGGGGTAGCAAGCAGTTAGCCCAGCAGATGAGATGCCGTGGATTCAGTTCCTGGCACTGACTTCCTGGCTGCCAGCTGTGTGGCGATGCAAACCCCAGAGGCTGTAGGGATGAATGGCTCAAGCAGCAAATCTCCTACCAACTAGTGGGAGACCTGGGTTGAGTTCCTGTCTCCAGCCCAGCCCTGGCTGTTTGTGGACATTGAAGGGAATGAACGAGTGCTTGGCAATTCTAATAAAAGGTACAGTTGCTGTCAGTTGGATCTGTGGCTTTTAGGTAGCACTTCCTTTGTAATGAAAATTCCATGATGGTTTCCTACAGGAAAAGGTGGTGGAGAGGAGCCCAAGGCAGGAGGGACGTCAGCTGCCAGCGTGTGCGCCCTCCTCCACCCGGCAGGAGGGGGCGGGTTGTGAGTGGGCTTTGGGGTAGATGGTGAGGACAAGAGGAGGCCCCCGAGTCTTAGTTCTGGAAAGTCTTGGGCAGAATTGCGCAGGTGAGGGAGGCAAAAATGCGACAACGAAACCACAGATAAGCAGGACGAGACCTGCTGTCCCACGCCCTACCTCAGTGATTCCAACTACGGTTTACAGGTTCATGGGCAGGAACAGACGCACCCCAAGTGGGCGCTGCGTCTCCTCTCCAGGAGGATGCCCAGCTCGACGCCAGCAGCCCGTGTTTTCAAGGGTGCGGATAGGCACACTATCTCCCCCGTTTTCCCATGGGAAGATAGCACAGTGTGGGAAGTAAAATGCCTTGCATGATGTGACTGGTGGCTGGATTAGAAGCTTGCTGTTTTCTTTTTGTTTTTTAGGTTTATTTTTAATTTTTTTTTATTGGAAACTCAGATATACAAAGAGGAGGAGAGACAGAGAGGAAGATCTTCCATCTGTTGATTCACTCCCTAAGTGATCTCAATGGCCGGAGCTGCACTAAACCAAAGCCAGGAGCCTGTTCTGGGTTTCCCACATGGGTGCAGGGTCCCAAGGCTGTGGGCTGTGCATGACCACTTTTCCAAGACACAAGTAAGGAGCTGGATGGGAAGTGGGACTGCAGGGGTTAGAACTGGTGCCCATATGGGATTCTGGCACATGCAAGGCAAGGACTTTAGCCACTAGGCTACCGTGCTGGGCTCAGAAGACTGCTATTTTCAGGTGTAAAGATAATTTTTGTTGGATGGCTGAAGGATTCACTGTATAGGTAAAAAGTGTAAAGGAATTATTTCAATTTTTGGGCATGTCCATTTTTTAAAAATCAAATAGATTCTTTTGATAAAATATGGTTTCTTTAATAGAAAGGGTTTGTACATGAAGGTGATTTTGCAGGTAAAAGCTAGGGACAGTTTGTGGTGACTAATAAGTGACTGTTTTCAAGATTTATTCATTTGAAAGGCAGAGTGAGGGATGCATAACTTCATCCACTGGTTTACTCCCCAAATGGCAGCGATATGTGGGACTTGGCCAGGTTGAAGCCAGGACCCAGGAGTTTCATCCAGGTTTCCTGTCTGGATGCAGGGGGCCCAAGCACTTGGGCCATCTTCCACTGTGTCAGAGAGCTACAGCTTGGACTGGGTCCAGCAATCCAGTATGGGATGATCGTGTGGTAGGTAGTGGCTTAACCCACTGTGCCTCAATCAGTAATTGTAATCTGGGATGGACAAGTGACCAGTTTCAGCTTGAGTCAGAGATTCAGATACCTAATTAGCCCTTCCAGTGGCTTGAGGGGAACCAGACAGAGTAGGTGAGCTGGACAGCATTCCCTTGCCCTCAAGCTTCTCAGAATCTAAGAGACGGACAGGTGCTGTCACAGGCTGGTACGTTGCTATGTGGGCTGAGATTCCTAGAAGGCGCTGTCCCAGGGTCCCCAAGCTGGTAGTGCCAGTTACACACTGCGGAAGGGCAGAAGTTGTGGCGAATGCCTCAACAAGAGAGTTGTAATCTGTTTCCTTTTAAATAAAGCTCTTGCAAAAAAAAATGTGGGAACTAGTGCTTGCTGTGTTATAGTTTCTGTAGTCTTACTGCTTGACACTGCAGACTGGTCTGCCTGTACCCTTCCTGTCGGAGGCATCTAGCATGTCGCCAAGGCTTGGCTGCTGCTGGGACTCTGAAACACGTCCTCACCACAAATGCTGTGTTCTCTGGTCTAAGCAATCGCAAAACTTCCAACTCTGACCTAACCGGAGGTCTCCTTTTATCCTTACTCTTAGCAAGTCACTTCTGCAGGTGCAGTGGTTTACATGGGAAGGCTGCTGGTGCACTCAGGGCCTGTCTGTGACAACCCACGCAGCAAGGAGGGAGACCCTGGTGCTGAGGCAGGGGCCTGATGGAGGCGCTGTAATTAACAAGCTGGGCCTTGGGGAGGCCAGGGCAGCCTGGAAGTGGACTGTCAGCATCTGAGTAGAATATGGTGTAGTAAAAAGAATTCAGCTAATAATAATTTCTAAGACAAATTATATTTCAGTACAAGGAATATTTCCAGAAATAAACAGTAACATCTCATGCTGTTGTATAAAGTGAAACTGAAGGGGGAGAAATGATTGTTGTACACACTGAATTGCTGTGATTGGTCTCATTTGAGATAATTGGTGTAAGAATCTTGACTTTTTAAGTATATATTTAGAAACCTCAAATAAAAATGGAGATGGTAAAAAAAAATACAAACAGAGATAAAAAGATACTTCAGAAATGAAGGTACATAAACTGGAAACAGCCTCATGAAAAATGCTCAATATGATCTTTAATCAGGGAAATGCAAATTAAAACCACGATGAAGGGCTGGTACAGTGGCGTATCAGGCTAATCCTCTTCCTGTAGTGCTAGCATTCTGTATGAGCTCTGATTCGAGTCCCAGCTGCTCCACTTCCCATCTACCTCCATGCTTGTGGCCTGCGAAAGCAGCAGAGGAGGCCCCACTCTGCCATCCTCCTCTGCCACTCACGTGAGAGACACAAAAGAAACTCCTGGCTCCTGGCTTTGGGTTGGTTTCAGCTCCAGCCTTTCCAGCCATTTTGGGGACAGAACCAACAGATGGAAGATCTTTCTCTGTCTCTCCTTCTCTCTGTAAATCTGTATTCCAAATGAAAAGAAAAACATCTTTTTTTTTTTTTAAATTGGTGAAATGCCATTTTATATCATTTAGAAAGAATGCTAATTGCATTTAAAAAAATGGAATCTGACTCAGTGGTAAGGAGGCAGAGCTCCTGGGAAAGTAGGGGTTGTAACCACTTTGGAAAATGGAGTGATACTTTCTTAGTAAGGTCTATGTCCTCTTACCAAACAAACCATAAACTCATTTTACAAGTGAGAACATAAAACTCCAAAAAGTCATCTCCTATGGCTATATAACTATGAATTGATTCACCATTTTAGCGTTTAAAAACCAGTGTGTTCAGCTGAAGAGAGCTTTGTCACTGAGCTATGGAAAGAATGCTGGTTGGCCTGTGGGCTTGGAAGACAGCTGGCAACACAGAGAACACACTGCTCCTTCCTTGTGCACTTCTGCTGAGCCCCTCATTCTCCACGGCTTCAGGCTGTCCCCTCCAGTGGGTGTATGTATTCAAAACACGCCCTTTATAACTTGGAAGTCAGTTTTCTCCCATGGGCCCAGCATTGTGACTGATAAAATATGTGGAGGAGAACGGCTGATGTGCAATAGAGGCCACTTCCTGCCTTCCTTTCCCATCTCAGTGGCCACTCAAAAGATACGATGGACTTGGCCTCATGGAGTGGTCATGTACATGTACATCCCTAAGAAGGAAAGAATCTTACCTGTTGGAGTTACAGAAGGGACATCTGTCTTATTGGAAATTACCACCGAGTTTCTTGAACCATCTCTCTTTCCTAGACTCTGCTTTTAGGAGATGTAAGGTTATTTCATAGTTGGGGGTTGAATGGAGATAACTGCAAATAGTGAGCTTGAAAAGCAATTCATAATGCCACACTCAGACTTTTATTATTGTTATTGTTTTCTGATACAATTTAGTTGGCACTGGGCTTTCCCTTCGCTTTCCCCAAATTCCTTCCCCTTCCCTCTGTTCCCCCCTGCCACACTCAGTTTTACAAGAAGGTTATTTTCTTGTTCAAGACATTTTAAAAAAATGATCTTTCTCTTTCTCTCTCAGTATCTATATAAACTACCAGAATAATATAAATAAATAAATAATATAAACTACCGGAAAACTCAGTTGACTAGAATATCCATTGTAGAAGAAGCATAACAGGAAGGACACATACATTTAACATTTTGTGCCTGGGGCTGTGGACCTGCCAGGAATGATGGAGGAGGGAGGAGAAAAGGAGTTTTCAAGATGGGAGAAACAGCTGGGGGCCTGGAAGGCCACAGAAAGGGAAGGAACACCGAAGTCGGGAGAGGTGGGCTTAGATGGATGACTTTGACTCAGACCCGGTCAGGGGCCCTGGCTGCAGGGGCACACAGGCTGGGTGCTGTCTGTGAGAAACACACCTCTGTTAGAGCTCAGGAAGTGCTTTAAGAAAACGATTTTTCAGGTGACTAATTTACCTAATCACTACTTTGCCAACATCAATTTGCCAGATGATTAGTTTGTCAGACGATCAATTCACCGATTTGTTTCTGTTGCACTGTAACTTGAGAAATTGCTCATTCGGGAAATTGATTTTTGCCACATTGGTCTCCTTCCAGGTTCTGATCTTCAGCCAAACCAGTTTGCCAAAGTTCAGTTGCCTTTTTATTAAATCACTGTCTGTATTCATTCATTTCTGCATTTCTGCATTCATTCACGGGCAACATTGTAAGCTCCTACTATGTTTGGCACTATTCAAGGAGAGGAGATGCCCACAGAGCTAAGGAAGAAAATTGCTTCTTTTTTAAAAAAGATTTATTTATTGATTTGAAAGGCAGAGTTACAGATATATATATACACATATATGTATGTATATATAGAGAAATATTTGAATATATAAATATGTCTGAAATATTTGAAAAAATACACTGGTCTGTACAACCTATGTACACATGGTGCAGTCCTATTTACACAATCAATTTGTTTACTGGAGTGTAACTAAGTAACAGCAAGACCCGATGGAAGGACTATACTACTGTAACAGTATGGGGAAAATCAGTTGGGAGGTGGGCTGTATCTCCATCTCCATCTCTATCGTCTCCTCTATATCTGTATCTGTATATATAGAGAGAGAGAGAAAGAGGAGAGAAAGAGATTCCATCCATTGTTTCACTCCCCAAATGGCCACAACAGCTGGAGCTGGGCTGATGCAGAGCCAGGAGCTTTAGCCAGGTCTCTCATGCAAGTGCAAGGGCACAGATGCTTGGACCATTCTCTGTTGTTTTCCCAAGCACATCAGTAGGGACCTGGGTTGTAAGTGGAGCAGCTGGGACTCTAGCCAGTGCCCATATGAGATGCTGGCGTCGCAGGCAGCAGCTTTACCCACTCTACCAGAGTGCCAGCCCTAGGAAATCCACTGAGTATACATAATTGTAAATACGTAATTGGAAAAGATGTACTTTTGAATACAAAAGAACATCTTCACCAAACATTGGAAATTTTAGGGACTCTAAATGTGCAATAACATGGTAGTAAATAGTAAAATGAATGATAAGATATGGGAATATGGCTAGAAGTCTGATAAATGTTTATGGAGTCTTTTCTCTTACCTGTATTGTGCTGAGCAGGGTGTTTATTTGAGAGGCAGAGGGAAAGATGGGTAGAGAACATGCTGTCATGTTGGGAGCTGGTTGACTTCTCGAATGCCTGAGGGGCCAGCACCTGGCCCCGCTGACGCTGGGAGCAGGGGTTGCAATCCAGGTCTCCAGTGTGAGTTGCAGGAACCCAACAACATAAGCCCTGATCACTGCTTCGTAGGCACTGCATGAGCAGAAGCTGCATATGGGAGCATTTCCCCACAAAAATGTTACGGACAGGGGTTAGGCTCTCATGTCAGCTCAGAGCAGTGTGGCCCACAACACAGTAAAGTGCCTGGAAGGGAGGCTGTATATTATAGTGCAAAGTGTAAGGTGTACTCTCTGAGTAGTTGGGTAAGTCTGGGCAGATGATAACTTAAGTTTTCTGAATCTCATGTATGCAATATGAGAAGGATAATGTGTACGCCAGGGTGATTATAACTAACTGATGGGATACTGTCATAGGAAAGCCCCTCTCAGAGTATTCCCTGTATTTTGAAGTGTGGACAAAATGCCTCTGAAAACATCAGCATAGTTTAGTATTTTCATGCCTGTGTTTCCTCAATTTACCTGTGCCATAATCTGGCAGGTGGCACCCTCAGGAACATTTTGCTTAAATAAGGCTGCTTCATCAACATGAAATGGCTTTAGCATTATTTTATCTTTTGTAGTTGCAGCGCTTCACCTACTTGGTCAAGCATCACTCTGGCATTGCTCATGCCTGCTGGTGTCTGCTCCCAGCTTTCTAAGGTGCTGTGCATGGTCTTGGGGGCAAGAACCTGCAGTGTTGTGCATGGTTTGTGTGCATGCTTTCCATGCCTATAAACCCATCCTAGACAAACACTGAGAACTGATGCACTCTACCATGAAGACGGAGAGGATTTTAGTCACAGATGTACCCACACCTGCTACATCAGGTGTCAGGTGACATTCTGGAGCTGTTGTGTGTCCCCTCTGCCCTTTGAGCAGATATGGGATGGGATGGCAGGTGTGGGCAGCCGCTGCCTTCCTTGTCAGTCCCCGGCAGGGAACAATATGAATTTTATCATATTCCTCAAGTGCAGAACTGTGCTTGGGGTAAGAGATACACAGGTAAAATGGACAGGCAAGCAGAGATGAAGATCACGGAGTGGCCAAAAAACAAGCACAGAAAGAGGGAATGGCCCAGCAACAGCATTTCTAAAACTCACTTATTAAAAACAGTTAATAGACGATTAAAAGTTGTACATAGTTTTGGAATGCTATGTAATATTTTGGTACATGTATATGGTGTGTAGTATCTAATTTAAGTAAATATGTTTTTTCAAAGCTTTCTTTATGTTGAAGACACTTTCAAAATGTTAACTTCTAGTTTGTTTTCTTTTTTAAAAAAGATTTATTTATTTTTATTACAAAGTCAGATATACAGAGAGGAGGAGAGATAGAGAGAAAGATCTTCCGTCTGATGATTCACTCCCAAAGTGAGTGCAACGGCCAGTGCTATGCTGATCCAGAGTCAGGAGCCAGGAACTTCCTCCAGGTCTCCCACACGGGTGCAGGGATTCCAAAGCATTGGGCCGTCCTCGACTGCTTTCCCAGGCCACAGGCAGGGAGCTGGATGAGAAGTGGAGCTGCCGGGATTAGAACCGGTGCCTGTATGGGATCACGGTGTGTTCAAGACGAGGACTTTAGCCACTAGGCCACGCCGCTGGGCCTCTAGTTTGTCTTCTAATAGGGAAATATATAACACACCAGCATCATCTATAGTCATCTCACTGTATATAAAACCCCAGAACTTCTTACTCCTGTATGTCCATAGTCTAGTACCTGTTGGTCAAGCTCTCCCCACCTCTCCTTCTTCCTTTATTTCCCAACCTCTGGTAACCACTGTATTTTAGTTGCCTTGAGATTACTTGATCTTCATATTCCACTTTTGAATGAACTCGGTCTTTGTGTGTTTGGCTTATCTCATTTAACATAATGACCTCCAGTTCCATCCATGTGCAAATTACATGATTTCTGGCCTAGCACAGTAACCTAGTGGATAAATCCTTGCCTTGCATTGGCCAGGATCCCATCTGCCAGTTCAAGTTCAAGCTCAGTTTAAGCGCCACTTCCCATCCAGCTCCCTGCTTGTGGCCTGGGAAAGCAGTAGAGGACGTCCTAAAGCCTTGGGACCCTGCACCCATGTGGGAGACCTGGACAGAAGATGGCTACTTAGGTTGTTTCCATTTGCCAGATATTGTGAATAGTGCTGCAGTTAACATGGTGCTATAGATGTTTCTCTGATAGGCAGGTTTCATTTTTTTTATATGTATACCCAGGAGTGGGATGTTTGTATCCTAGGGAGTTCTCTGCGTGTATGTATGTGGTGTGCAGTCGGAGAGGAGCAGCTGAGGACTGAATCGGCAGGCATGAGGGAGAAGGGCAGGATTACAGCAACTCTGCTCAGCTTCAGTGTGCCTGTTCGTTACTTGGGAACCTCACTGAGATGCATATTCCGACTCCTTGGATCTGGACTGGGACCTGTGATTCTGTCCTGCTCATCTATTCCTTGGTAGTGCCGCTCTGGCATTTGCCATACCTTTAGTAGCAATATGTCAGATGACATGATGCCCATGATGATGACAGGGAGTTTTAGTCTCATGCACAGTGTGATTGGAGGATATCGGAAGCTTTCAAGTAGAGGAGTGATATAATATTATCTCTGGCTTGGGAAGATTGCTCGGGCTGTTCTGAGCAGAACAGGCTATTGATTTCAAAAGCAGCAGTAGGAGGCACTGAGTAATTTAGATGAAAGACAAAGTGGTTTGAACTAGAACTGTAGCAGTGATGGAAGTGGTGCTGGAAAAGATACGGATTTTTTAAATTAAGGAAATTTGTTTAAGAGGCAAAGAGATAGCATTGCCATCTCGATTCACTCTTCAAGCCAGGATCTGGGAACTCAGTCTGTTTCCCATGTGGGTTACAGGGAGCCAGTGCTTGGGGCATCACTCATTGCCGCTCGTGGCCTGTGTTAGCAGGAAGCTGGAATCAGGAGTTGGAGCCAGGAATTGAACCCAGATAGTTTGATATGGAACAAGGGAATCTAAACTGCTAGATCAAATGTCCAATGCTACACTTGGGATATATTTTGAAGGTAGGGTTGATATAAGCTTCTGACGATTAGGCATGGAGGAAAAGGAAAGACATCAAAGATGACTCCTACATTTTGGTCTGAGTAGCAATCAGCTGGGTGAGTGGAGCTGTCATATCTAAGACAGCAAAGCTGTGGTGCAGGGCAAACATCTCCTGTTCAGTGGGAAATGCTGAGGAGTACACAATGAAAACTTCCTTCTCACTGTGCTGTGTTTTGAGGAGTGGGCAGAAGCTCAGAGGTTTCTAGAAGGAGATCAGGTGTGTCTTGAGAGGTGAAGAGCAAGTATCGGGGTGGAGGAGGAGACTATGAGGCGAAGAAAAAGTGAATTTCTTAAGGGAGAGAATATTTCCGGATATGTGTGTTTAACTAGGGTATGTGGTATGGAGAGTGGCAGAGACAGCCCTGGCAAAGCTGACTGAGCTCAGGGAAGAGCCTCATGGTGGGAAGTGTCCTCACCTCTCCAAAGGATGTGTTTGGACTGGCAAGGACAGCAACAATGAGACTTTGTTAACCATCTTACAAGAGCTGGTATTTGGTGGAGAGGCACATTTGAGGCAGTTTCAACAAACAATTTATTCTCTAGCATACAGGTCCATCACTCGGTTCCTCATTAGTTGAGTACTATGTGGTTACGGTCTTCCCATTGTTTATATTTTCTTTTTCTTCTTCTTGTTCTTTAAAAAAAACCCAAACATTTATTTATTTTTATTGGGAAGCCACATTTACAGAGAGGAGAAATGGAGAGAAACACCTTCCATCTGCTGGTTCACTCTCCAAATGGCTGTAATAGCTGGAGCTGAGCTGATCTGAAGCAAGGAGCCAGGAGCTTCTTCTGGGTCTTCCATGCAGGTGCCGGGTCTCAAGGCTTTGGGTCATCTTCTCCTGCTTTCCCAGGCCACAAGCAGGGAACTGGATGGCAATTGAAGCAGCTGGGATACAAACCAGCATCCATATGGGATCCCAGTGCTTGGAGGTGGAGCATTAGTTAATTGAGCCATCATGATGGCCCTGTCTAGGTTTTATTATCTACCTGTTTTAGTCCTGCTATATTCACCATCACTGATACTCTGTTTCTAGACTTTGCTGTGGGACTTTGTCGGTGCATGTACTTTGCAGTTTGTAAGCTAGAAGTTGTGCTAGCTTGTTGTTAATCATTTCCACGTACAGCTGACAATGAATGAAACCTTAGAAAATGAACGAAATTTCTCTACACCTCCCATCATTAACTTAGATTTGGATTTATGCACATATTTGATTCCTTTTCTGATCACCCAAATTCCATGAGAAGCCCCATAGAAGTGTTCCATGGAGAATAAAGGCCAGATTTGTCTTCCACAAAAATAAAGCTGGTGGCAGAATAAAGGGCACGGTGGGACAGGTGAAGAAAGAAGTAATGAGGTTAGCAAGAGAGCACTTTGGACTTTAAAATATTTGTTTTTTTTTTTTCATCTGAAAGGCAGAGTTAGAGAAGAAAAGAAAGAAAAATCTTCCATCCATAGTTCACTCCCTAAATGGCATAACAGCTGGAGCTGGGCTGATCTGAAGTCAGGAGCCAGGAACTTCCTTCAGGTTTCCCACATGGATGTGGGGACACCAGGTCATGGGCTGTCTCTTACTGCTTTCTCAGGCTATAAGTAGAGAGCTGAACTGGAAATGGAGCAGCTGGGACACAAGCAAGCACTCATACGGGATGCTCACAGTGCCTTAGCTTAGCATACCATGGCGCTGGTCCCCAGGTGTCTCTTCTCATGAAGACCTTAACCCTGTTGGATCAGAGCTCCACCTTATAACCATATTTAACCTTAATTAGCTCCTTAGGGGTAAGCATTTGCGCAGTGATTAAGTTGCTGCCTGGGAAGCCTGCATCCCATGATGGAGGGCCTGGTTCGAATCTTAGCTCCTCTACTTCCAATCCAGCTTCCTGCTAATAGGCAATTTTGGAAACAATGGAGGATGGCTCAAGTGGTTGGACCCCTGCCTCCATTTGGGTGGATCAGATTGAGTTCCAGGGATCTTATCTCTGTCCTGGTCCTGCCATGGCTATTATAGAAACTTGGAGAAAAGCTCTCTTTGTATATCTTTTCCTGTGTCTCTCTGCCTTTCAAATAAAATGAACATATAAACAAAAATGATAACCTCCAAAATGCCCAAAGTCGGATCGCATTGGAGTTTGAAGCCTCCAGATGTGTGTGAACTTTGGGTTCATATACTAGCATTCATGGCCTAAGTATCTACTCATCCCTCAGACATCTGACAGCCTCTGTGCTCCCCAGGTACAGTAGGAACCACAAAACTTAGAAATGTTCCAGAATCCTGTCACCTGCTGACTGAGTGGCCCTGAGGAGGTTGCCTAGTTTGTATTACTTCTCTTCCCTGTTCATGGAGAGAATGTTGCCTTTCCAACTACTGCCAGAATGAATGAGAACAGTGTGTGTGGCGGCTTCTGGCCCTGGTCTGCCGGCAGTGGGAACTTAGGAACAGGCAGAGTTGTTGGTATACACTTTGCAAGGCAATTTGTAATTTTGTCATGGAGTTGACAGTTGCTTGTCCATTGTGATAGATTCACCATCTACCAGCACAAAGGAAGTGATGGTAAGGGTCAGTGCAAAAAGAAAATAAATTTGGGATGGGTATTTGGTAGTGCCATCAAGACACAACTCGGAATGACCACGTAGCATGGTGGGAAGTCTGTCTTGGTGGTCTGGTTCTGCTGTGGGTTCCAGCTCCCTGATGATGCACACCTTCGGAGGCAACAGGTACTTGGAACCCTGATACTCACCCGAGAGACCCAGGCTGAGTTCCAGGCTCCTGGCTTTGTCCTGACTTAGCCCTGTTTGTTGCAGGCATTTGGAGAGTAAACCAGAATATTAGATCTCTGGCTGGCTGGCTCTCTGTCTTCCTGTCTTTGCCTTTCAAATAAATACAAATGAAAAAGAAGGACGTCTGCTTTTTCTTTCTCACGTGATTTCACAGTATGCACTGCCCAGCCTCGGAGAGGGGCTGTTTCAATGCACATGAGTGCGGCTTATGTAAACTTTCCAGTTCAGATGTCTAATTGTTAGCTGTTCTTAATTTTGTGATCACCGTTCTTCCTTGCTTAGGTCTCTGTCTAGAATTCATGAGCTTTTTTAAGTAAACAAGGGAAAACCAATACAACAAGATTCACTGCTAATGGGAAACTGCAGGGGGTGGTGAGGAGATGAGTCCTTTTAATTTCTATTAACAACCTGCTTCTATTAAAATCCCCTATTGAGATTAGGGCTATCTGGGAGAAACACATGGAGGAAGCCTGAACTAGCCCAGGAGTATGCTGTCCAGTATGTCTTCAATGAGATGCTTTTTTTTGTTGCTGTTTTTGAAACATTTCTGACTGAAGACACACGTTGGCAGAATTCACAACAGAAACCATAGTTCATGTCAAGGACAGCACCATGTTGGCTTGGGTCTTTCTAAATGCTGAGAGGGTGTAGCGTTTAGATATTTTTTTTTTCCTGCCTTCAATATTCTAGGCTTGGAAAAGTGTCTCCAGTTCCCAAAGAACATCCCCTACCTAAGGGGAATGAGGTGTAGTTAGGGATCCTGTGCCCTGCTTGCCATTTCAAGGCTGCTGTCTTTGTCTTCCCACCAACTCAGGAGTGCGCCCAGGGTTGCCGGGAGAACGCCGAGTGCTGGCATCAGTGACCTGGCGGCTCAGGTTGGGAAGAGAGTGTAGGGACAGGCAGTGGGGTGGTGTTGTTTCCCTGATGGGTGGGACGCTGTGAGTGCGAACACGATGGGTGGTGCTGGTGTGTCAGTGCCTGGTGGGCAGAGGTGCCAGGGGAAGCCTCCAGTCAGTGCCTCATGTTAAAGGGTGCTCCTAGCAGGGGCATCCTGGCTGGACAGGCCTGGAGAGAAGGCTGAAGATCGTTGAGTCTGACTCCTTCCCTTCTAGGAGCAAAAAGCCGAAGTACCTGGACCGAAGCCATGCAGGGCTGTCGTTAGGACCCACCACTCTGGCTCTGAGTTTCCTGCAAGGCCGTATTTCTGCCCCCTCCCCCCCAAAACCTTTTGTTTTCCAACTTACTTTAAATAAGCAAATCCTTTTAAAGAAACACCTTTTCTGGTAATTTCTATTTTACCTTCTATTGGGTAATGAGAAGTTGCAGCTTTTACATACTGAACAAATTCTTACCCTGACATTCTAACTTGCAACACGATGACATGGGGGTTCCAGGAAGGTAGTTCAACTCAGATGTCACAAGGATGGGATCCCCACGAGGTGGGGATTATGCTGTTGTGTGTGCTGGTCGATCTCTTTCTCTGTCTGTCTGTCTCTCAAATGGGATGGCTGTTCCTCAAATCAGATGAAAGTCCTCACTGAGGAACCAAATGAGCTGGCATCCCGAGTTTGGGAATACTGCTGCATGAGCCTGAGCAGACAAAGGGAGTAGCCCATCAACCAGAGACAAATAAACACAGTAATTGGGCCAGCGGTAGCCAAGCTAATTCTTCCCCTGCAGTGTTGGCACCCCATCTGGGCGCTAGCTCATGTCTTGGCTGCTCCACTTCTGATCCAGCTCCCTGCTTATGAGCTGGGAAGGCAGTGGAGGATGGCCCAAGCCTGTAGGCCTCTGCACCCATGTGGGAGACCCAGAAGATGCTTCTGGTTCCTAGGTTTGGATCAGCTCAGCTCTGGCTATTGGGGCCATTTGGGGAAAACAACAATAACAACTCAACAAAAACCAGAAACTGAAATACCTCTCTATCTTACTCTCCTTCTTGCACTGTAAAATTTGCCTTTCAAATAAATCTTTAACAAACACAATTTTAAAAGTAAACAAAACTTAGCTAAAACTGGTCCTGATTTTTCCTTCCCAGAAAAACATAACTTCCATAAAGTGTTGCAGTCCACTCATCATTCATTTACTGAGACTTCTTGTTTGATCATCTGTCTGCTGAGCTTTTATTGAAGAGACTCGGCTGAGTGTGGAGTCTGAAGGGAGAGGTGTCCCTGTCACCACATGACCGCTCTGAAGGGCTGGACTCGTGGTGGTTCTGCTCATTATTTCACTCACAGGGTCTCCTGGGGATGCAGGGCAACCACAGACTCCTCGAAGAAGTGAATCTGTGGGATGATGGATCATGCCGCTTCACAGAGGGGGTGATTTTTAGTCAATATCCATCACTCCTGCAGACATTTACAGAAATAAACACAGAGGGGCCAGTATTGTGGTGCAGTGGATTATGCTATTGTGATTCTAGCATCCCATGCTAGAGTGTTTATTTAGTCCTGAATACTCTAATTCCTGGCTGCTTCCAGCTTCTGGCTAATGATCCTGGGAAGGCAGTGGATGATGGTCCAAATGCTTTGGGACCCTGCCATTCTTGAGGGAGACCTGGTTGAAATTCCAAGTTTTCAGCCTGGCCCCGCCAGGATTGTTGCTGCATTTTGGGATAATAAATTAGCAGGTAGAAGTCAGGAAGTTCCTAGAGCTTATTATCTGCCAGATTTCCAGATTTTAAAATTCACACTTTAATGAGCTTAGTAGAAATATCAGAAATGTTATCCACAAGTTTTCCTGAACTTTTTGAATATCCATTTGGGGTAAAGCTTCATGTGGTATGTTTGACAAAACAGATGTTTGGAGAGTGAGTAGTAGAAGAAAGGAAAAGAGAAAGAGGAGAAGAGAGTGAGAGAGCAAAAGCTTGCTGTTCTGTGACTGGAGGAGAAAGTTTTCTGGGACCTGGCAGCAGGAGCTTTAGATGGGAGTCAGCCAGGAGCTAATGGCCTGTGACAAGTGTCAGCAGACACACAAAATGAGCTTTGTGAAGCTTACACACACCTGATCTTGTCCTGGCCTTTTCTCTGCTTAGTCCCCACACAGCCAACCAGCATGGCTAGAGACGTCTCTGGCCTTAAGTAATTACTTCAAGCATTCTCTATTTGTGAAATTTTATTATTAAAAAAATTTTTTACTGGCATCTTTAATCATCTCATATGCTCGAAATCAACACTAGGCAGAGATGAAGACTCCATAATAGAATTTGTGTTAATGGGATATTAAATAATGATCTTATAAGCATATCACCTAAGCATCACATGCTACTCTGGGACAAAGCTAACCCTGTGTGGGTCCTTGTTGGGGAACTGTAGGAGGACATTGTGACCCTAGAAGGTCAATGAGCACAGGATTGCAGTTCATTGGACAGTATTTGCATGAGAACAACCAAATGGCTACCTTTTGTATAAACAGCATGTAAATGAGAACACCTGGTGGAATATACAAAACAAAAGGAATTCCAATCAAGAGTAGGGAAACAGTACGGACTCTCAGTGTATAAAGTCTGATGCCCCTAATAAACTTCGGCTTTGACCATCAGTCAGGGTCCACACGTGTTATTATCGGCTCGGTGCACCAAGTCCATCGCTGCGGTACAGTGACAGGGGACATGCTGGCAAGCTTTGTTTTGTGCTACTGGCCTCCTGTAGGAACCCCCCACCAGCAACACCACCACTGTGAGAGGCAAGAACATGAGCCCGATAGACATACATAGACTGGGGAGTGGCCATTGAGTTGGAGGAATCACTGGCAAGTGAGGAAAGGAGAACAGGCCATGCGCGGGACCCTCAGAAGAGCTGTCCCTGTAAGTGCATGCCAGTGTGGGGGAAACCTGCCAATGGGGGCTCGTTTCCCCAGGGCCAGGGCTAGGAGAAGGCTGCATTTCACCTTGTGTATGACAAAGCATTCCTAGAAACAGGAGTATGTTGCTTGCCACCATAGGCGTGTACAGCAGGCCTGTTTTCAGTTGCTCTACATTGCACCTGTGGCCTGTGCCCTCTCTGAAGCTGCCGGATGTAGAGACCCAGTTTCATGAACAATGACAGGCTCCCCATAGTCTGGGTGGGGAACAATGCAGTGTTGTGGGGGCTGTGGTGCAGGCATTCACTGCACTGGGGAGCTCTGTATCTGCTTCTACAGCAGGACTTAACCCTTGGCGGCCATACATGTGATTATGCAATACATACTCTGCATTACCTCGTGCTTGTATATACACACATATTACATATACACACATGGAGGGGAGGACTCCAAAAAGTGTGTGGGAAAAATGGTGGTGCAAGAAACTTTTTAGAAATGCATGCATATTTTATTTTTTTTAGTGGGAAGACAAGTTTACTCTACGCAGCGGACTCTCCCCGCAGGCTCCCTGAATTCTAACAGGCATGCTCTGAGGGTTCACAGACATACCTCCTTCCCTGATGACACTCAACAGCCTTCAGTTCTGTATTGTGAAAGAAATCAGCCGCATCGTGCATACGTTTTTCATGATGCATATTTTCTGCGTGTTTTTAAAAATCAGATTTATTTATTTTTATTACAAAGTCAGATATGCAGAGAGGAAGAGAGACAGAGAGAAAGATCATCTGTCCGATGATTCACTCCTCAAATAACCACAGTAGCTGGTGCAGTGCCGATCTGAAGCCAGGAGCCCTGAACCTCTTCCAGGTCTCCCACGTGGTACAGGATCCCAAGGCTTTGGGCCGTCCTTGACTGCGTTCCCAGGCCACAAGCAGGGAGCTGGATGGGAAGTGGGGCTGCTGGGATTATAACCGGTGCCCATGTGGATCCTGGTGCATTCAAGGCGAGGACTTCAGCTGCTAGGCTACTGCTACTGTGCCGGGCCTTGCCTACTTTTTGAAGATCCTGCTATGGGGACACAGAGCTCTCTGATTGTTTCCCAGAATGCTGCTGATCCTCTCTCAGCTGGGATTTTTTTTTTTGAAGGGGGGGCTCTCAGTAGATCCTTCTCCCTGTTTACGAAGACATGCAGCTAAGGTTTTCTTTCCAGGTGATTTGTTATCAATGGGGGCAATATTAGAACTGGACTACAGGATAGGCTATTCTTGCTACACTGCTACACTTCTCGTTTCTAATAATCTTCTCTTGCACCCAGCCTCCAGCATCCTCTGCTTCCCAGGAATATAAATTGTCTATTTGTTGGCCCTTGTCATTTGCCTTTGATAAAACTCTTTTCCTCCGTGGTAACTGGCTCCTGGTGGTGAGATGACCACCCCAGGGATGGTGAAAATCCCTGAAGGCTTTGATGTAGGGAGGCTTGAAGAAAGGAATGGTGTGGCCTGTTGGGGTCACTAGCTCTTACTCTTCAGCTTCTTACAGTTCTGTGAATCACATGGGAATCATTTTCATAAACCCACATCGGTTTTGAAAAGGACCTCAGAGAAATGGAGTGGGAGTCAGAGTGGAGATGAAAATGTCAGATTTACAGGCTCCCATTGACGGCCTTCCACGTGGCATGGCGTCCAGCCCTGTTGGGTCTGAGCAGGAGGACCATGGAGTCTCGGGGTCTGACCTCTAGCTGGAGGATTTATTCAGAATTCTCTCATGCATGGCTGGCATGTTTTAGGATGTTTGGAGAATTTGAGAAAAAAGTGAAATGCTGCTGAACTTTAAAGGGAGCTAAATAAAGAACCAAGCTGCCGGATGTGCCGTGTGCTGAGTAAGGCTGAGCTACTGCTTTCCTGGAGGGTGCCAGGCTTGAAAAGCGACCAACTGGCAATTTATTTTCTCTGTATACAGTTTCCCCTGAAATCTTTGTCCATCAAGGCTGTCAAAAGCAGATGCAGTTAGAAAACCGGTGACTAACTTCATTTGCGGAGCGAAAGCGTCTTTCTTATCTCGGCCCCTGTGACTCAGCACAGCTGTTTCCTGCGGGAGTGAGAGAATGAGGGCAGAAGGTTTTGGCACGTGAGATACCTTACTCTAAGCTTATCAGAGGAGACCCTGAAAAGCATGTGTTCTGAAAACCAACATCTCAGCTCTGTCTTCTCTAGCATGGTTTGGAAAGTGGAGATGACCTTGTAGCCAATACTCAAATCACAGTCAGGACCCATATGTCTGTGGTTATTCACATTCTGTGCCTGCGGGTTGCATGTGATCTTAATGAACAGATAAACACATTGAAAGCATGTCTAGGAAATGATTGTAGGGAAGGCTTTTATCACTAAAATAACTTTAAAAAATTTTTAAAACAATTTCTCTACTTTTTACTCTTTATTTTTTAGGTAGAGTTACAGAGAGAGGGAGAGACAGAGGGAGACCTTACATCTATAGATTCCTTTCCCAAAAAGTCCCAATAGATGGGACTCGGGGCCAGGCCAAACCAGGAGGCAGAAACTCCATCCAGGTCTCTCATGTGGGTGCAGGGATGCAAGCACTTGGGCCATCTTCTACTGCCTTTTCAGGCACGTGATCATGCAGCTGGTTAGAAGTGAGGCAGCTGGGACCAGATCGGCTCTCACATGGGATGCTGGTGTCACTGACTGCGTTGGTCCTGGGGAAAGACCTTCTTTGGGTATGACCATACTTCATTTTACAACGGAAGTCCATACCTTCATATATGCAAAAATGGACATTTCAAGTACATGGTTTGAAAATACTATGGGAACTTTCTAGTAAAGGAGTTCACTAGATCAGCTGTTTTGTAAAGTGAGTTTGCATTCATTTTTCCTCTTGATCTTGTGATGGTCGTCTCATGGCCTTGGCGATGGAAGAAAGGCTGCGAATCCAAATCAAAGAAGCGATGGTACTCCATTTTCAGGACACCTCAAGCAAGAAGAGTGTGGGAGCCCGAGATCACTCTTCTGACACAGTGCTTCTCTTTACAGATGAGAAATTCAGTTCTGAGCCACATTAGGCTCCTCTGGGCGGTCCTTGTTGAGCCATAGACTCGTGGGTCAGAGGACAAAGGAATATGAAAGTAGACATGAACATGACCCAGGGACTTGGAATTTTGGAGGAGTGGTTAAGTTTGACTTCTATGTGTGAATCAATTGAATCATGAAGCAAAAATAGTAGATGAGTTAGGGCCTGCAAAGAATTGACTGTTGATCCAAGGGGGTAAGTTGAAGGTGGACAGTGCAGGGCATGCTATGGCCTCAGCGTCCTTCCAGAGTGCGTGGGTTGAAAGTTAATGTCTGAGGCAGTAATCCTGAGAGCCAGGGCTTGTAGGAAGTGATGGCGTTGTGAGGGTTAGGTCCCTGTGAATGGTACAGAAGAGGCCAACAGTGTATGCATTGCGGAAGCTGAACCCACCGGCTTGGATCCCTTCAGGATGGCTGGGTCCTGATTGTCCCCCCTGCCTCCATGTCTTGTAGAGCAGTTGTGTGAGCTGTTTTTAGCACTGGTGGGGACGAGTGGGGAGACAGAGGCAAAGACACAGCGGTTAGCTTTTGGACTTCTACACTCCCGGGAACTTCCCAAGTTTTTAGAGCCAACATTTTCTTATCTCCTTTTTTATCCTCTACATTCTTTTAACTGACTTCACTATCCCTTAGAAACCTGATTTCTTGCTATGTTACCAGCATGTCCTGCAGGAGAACTACTTTTGAAAAAGATTTATTTATTTATTTTTATTGGAAAGTCAGATTTACAGAGAGAAGGAGATTCAGAGAGAAAGATCTTCCATCCACTGGTTCACTCCTCAAGTGGTCACAGTGGCTGGAGCTGAGCCAATCTGAAGCCAGGAGCCAGGAGTTTCTTCTGGATCTCCCATGTGGGTGCAGAGTTCCAAAGCTTTGGGCTGTCCTTGACTGCTTTCCCAGGCCACAATCAGGGAGCTAGATGGCAAGTGGCACAACCAGGATATGAACCAATGCCTGCATGGTGCGTGCAAAGCAAGGACTTTGGTCACTAGGCTAACGCACCAAGGCTTGAGAGCTTGTTCTTTACCCACATTCAGGTCAGTTTCCGCGTCACTTGTCTGCACCCTCCCACCACCTGGGGACACATTAAAGGTGCTTCATTGCATCTGTCAGCACCTTGACCTTCCCAGCCATTGAAACTGTGAGAAATGAACTTCTGCCATTTAGAAATTGTCCAGTCCAAGGTGTTTTGTCCTGTCAGTTCAAATGGACCAAGACAAGTGCTATTAGAGCTACTTCTTTAACTTCTCCAAGACTACTTCATTTCTATTGTGTTTGTGCCTTTCAGACCATATGTAGTCCAAAAATGAGAGTCGCAGCTGGAGGTGCTGTTACTAATAGGATGTATAGTCTGCCTTGGGTGTGTTGAAGCACAACACACTGTGGACCGACCTGTCAGGGTGTGAAGATTCTGTGAAGGTCAAGGGGGAGCAGGAAAGTGTCTGTTCTTTCTGCTTACATTGAGATAGGACCTGGATTTGTGTTGTAGACTTGATGAAACTCCCACTATGTTGTGAAAAAACTTTTGGAGCTAGAAGGCAGTGGTTGGCGTGGAAGTGAGCCATGGCCATTAAAAAGAAAAATTGCCAGCCCCTTTCTGTTTTCTTAGAGACAAGAGTCTGAGTTGACTTTTGAGAATAGATTGCTCTTTAAGTCACAAAAGCAGCACTTCCGTCAGCAGTCTGGCTATAGAAAGATAAAGGAAAGGAGCTCTCTGGGAGCAGGAAGGTTGAATGCAACTGGAAGCCGAGTTGCTTCTGTTTAAAGCAGATGTCTGCAGTAAGCTGGGACGATTGTCTTTAACTGGGTGAAATAGCAGAAAGTTTCATGTGGGAGGGGGACGTGAGACAGCCAGCCCTTTCCCCAGCAGGAGAAGGGAGCCTTGTAGAAGGAGATTTGCCATTGTAAGGGAGCTCTTAGCGGGCTGCAGTCACCGGCTAGGGAGAGAAAGGAGAGGTATTGCATGGCAGAAGGTTTGGGCTGATGGGGTGTGCTCAGTGGTTAGGGGGGCTTTGTGGAGCTCACCTACCAGGGGATTGTGTTTGCTGTTTCTGCCTGGTGGGGGGTGGGCAGTGGGACAGCAATGACAGATGTGAAGTCAGGTGACATGGACCAAGGAGAAAACAGGAGACCCAAGTCTAAAGAGAGAGCAGCGTGGATGCTCCTGAGATGTCAGTCTGGAGACAGGACCTTCTGCTCCAATCCTTCCTCTACTCCTAGACAAAGGAGATTTTTGTCTTCGTCTTTATCCAGGGCTTGTCTGCCTGAGGCCAAATTTCCTGTCTGGGTTAACATCTATTAGTTTGCTCAAGACCCAGGTAGAAAAAGTGGAAAGTTATTGTTCTGGATTTCCCAAAACCTCACCCAAGATCTGCCAATGCCTTATTCTCAAGAATCATGGCAAGCGATGTTCCATCTTTATTTATGCATCTATAAGGCAGAGCTGCCAGTTAAGAATTTATAAAGTGCTAGTGAGGAATGATGAGAGGATGTTAACTGCAGGCTCCATCCACCCCGCTGGTAATACCAGGATCACTGCTTGGCAGCACCTTTTAGATCTCCCATGAAAACCTTGCCACTGGGACACAATGATTCATCCTGCCTGGTGCCATGTGCTTCCATCTGCCATAAGCAGTGTAAATGCTCTTGGTCAGCAACACAGAGCTCCTGGAGCTAGTTCAGAATGAAAGGATCCCTTGCTGTAGACCAAAGCCCTACCTGTCTGGCTCCTGTGGAAGGAGGCTAGGCATGCGGCATGCTTCTCCCTCCCACCTTGGTCCCCATCAGGGTTGACATTCAGCACCAGCTTTTACAGCCACCAGTCAGAGTGAGCTTTGTATTTCTGTGGTGAGACCTGCTTGCAGGACCTTTGTTGTACAACACCTTTTGACATGCTGATTTCTCTTCCAGTTGATTTGGGTTCAGCTCTGAGCTCATCTCCACTTCCCTCCACTGTGTTATCTCAGACCAGTGATTTCTTTTATCACTGTACTGCAAGACCTGACACAGCCCCAGTAGGCAGGGGAGAGGTTTGTTTTGGTTTATGGTTCTGGAGAAAGACGCCATTGTCTTAGCCTCTTTCTGGTGTTCTTTCTGGCAGAGTCGGAAGGTGGGGTGGAGCATCACATACAAGAGCCAGGGAACATACATGGCTGTCTGTGGGCATGGGCCCGCTTAAGGCCACCAGGATTCAGGCAGGAGGGGTCCATCCGCATGACAGACCAGAAATGCCCCACCTCTAAACATCATAATCAGATTAAGTAGCCACCTTTATAGCATCATTGAGATAGACTTTGAGGTTTAACATCCTGTATGACTTTGGGAGCCAAATCATACTCAAACTACAGTGAACAGATTCCCCTCTGCCAATGTACGATGAGGCAGGTACCCAACTCATGGGGTATCGTGCAAGTTTAACTCATCCAGGGGAGGTGAAACATTTAGCACAGCATCTGTTTGATCGCCCGTGTTCGATAGGTGATAGTGATCTTTTCCATCAGCATGCCTATTCTCTGCTCATGGAGCAATTATAAAGAACTCACATTTCTAGCTCTCTGAAGCTCGCTCCTAAAGGCTGGTCCTTGGAGCAACAGCTGTTTGTCATTGGCAGAAAAAGCACGAGTTGCTCTTAAAGCATCCTGCATGCTAAAGCATTCAGGTGTCGGAGATGCGTTTATTCTCGCCAGGGTAAGTTTAGCTGCTGGTGGAGTTGCTAAAGGTAGTGTCCTTGTGGAAGGCATTTCAGCCAAGTCAGCCTCAGTGGACATCGATGTATTGAAAGTGAATTTGTAAATCTGAGGGAACTTGGTCCACTGTGAAAGAATCTGTAAAGAGGCAAATGACTATCTCAGTAAGTTGGATAAGTTGGCAGTTTGCTTTTGCATGTGTATGTCTCTGTGTGAGTATACGCATAAGTTCTGTAAAAAATTCATGGAAAATAGAGTTAAAAGGCAAAGTTATTGTGATGCATGGACCTTCCAATCCAATCATGTCATGCGTGCATAGGTTTTTTTTTTTTCACACTTTACATTTTGCATGAATGTTTGGATGACCCTTCATATACATTGGGTCAGGTTCTAGAAAAACAATGGCTCTTCTTCAACAGCTGGAGGCTCATGGTTGGGGACAAGAGTGATAGCGCAAAGGTATTCTGGGTTCTTGATCTCTGTGAATTAATGAGCAGGTAAAGAATGAGCTCAGAGCAGCTGGAGAGTTAATGCAGCAGCTAGTGTACCAGCAGTGGCCTAGCATGCAGCCTAAATGGGCTGTCCAGACAGTGAACACAGTTGGGATTCTAAGCAGGGGCTGCCATTGCTCAGTGGCTGCTCATGGCCACAGTGGCCCTCCTGCTGGGCCAAGCATGTGCCAGCCATGCTTTTACACCAGGACTCTTTGCTGTTGTCATTCTTGTTGCCTGGACAGCTCACTCTGTTTGGAGGGGCAATTCATTATGTGTGTGATTCCATCCCTCCAAAGCCCTCTTCTCCAGGAATGCCATTCTGTTTACAGTGACAGCATTCCTACTCCCACCCTTGCCACCTCAACTCCTTGCCTTCTCTGCTGCATTTATCTCTATAGTAGTTACCACTGACTGAATAGTACATGTTTTTCTCATGTATTTGTTGCCTGCCTTCTCCAGTGGCATGCGGACTTATGAGGGATGACTTTTTTGTCTGTTTTGTTCCAGACTCTATTTCTAGTCCTAAGACCTGGCATATAGCAAAGGGAAATTAAGGATTTGGGGCAAATCAAAGGAGAAGAGCAGAGGAGCTGGCTGGATCTGGAAACGGAAATAGGGGAGAAGCTTCAGAGTGTCTACTGCAGTGAAAGAGGCATCCAGTAGAACTGAGGAGGTCAGACACAGCCCAGCAGAGCAGCAGTTCCCTGTGGGTGCTCAGCCCCCAAGGAGGCATGAGGATCTGCATCCAGCAGAGTGGCCATGCAAGGCCAGTGACAAGAGGAGAGGCCAGGTATGGCCTTGGAGTCAAGTTGAAGATTTGGTGGCAGTTGAGCAGCCTTTGCAATTTACAATGTTCTTTGGTTGAATATGGGCTGCTCTGTGGGCCAAACCCCAAAGCTTCTTAACTTCCCTGCTGTTCGTGGCTCCTTAAACATAACCCCTGCAGGGCCTGCCACTCTGATTTCTGGATCCAACCCCAGACCAGCCAAATTGGAGTCCCCAGACAGGGGCCTGTAGATTTACATTTTTAAAAGGTATTGATCACCTCTCTCCCACCTTTCTTTGCATAGTGCCATTAGGCATTTGGCACAGCTGTGAAGTAAACTGCTTGGGATGTCCACATCCCATAATTGGAATGTCCAGATTCACATCCTGATTCTACTTAAAATTCCAGCTTCCTGCTACTGAATACCCCAGGAGGCAACAGGTGATGGCACAAAGTAACTGGGTTCCTGCCGGCCATGTGGAGACCCAGGTGGAGTCCTGAGCTCCTGACTTGGGACCGTTCTGAGCATTCGGAGAGTGAGCCATGGATGAATGATCTCTTTCTCTGTTTCTTTGCCTTTCAAATCAATACAAACCATCAAAGGAAAAAAGGGCACAGAAAAGGCAATAAGAGACTGGCTGTGGGACCCCAGCAACCATCAGGAGCTGCAACAAGCAGGGACACGTCCTTGTTGGAAACCCTAGGGAGAGGTGGCTCTATGGGCCCGCGGATACCTGGATTTCTACCCTGGGGAGCAGGTTCCAGACACCTGGTGCTCTGCCCTGAGGGAGGTTGGATTTCTGTTGGTTTTGGCTATGCAGATTCTTGGCACCCTGTTTTCAATAACCATAGGCGATGAACGCATGCCAATTATTGAAACCAGGAATAGGTGTAGGTGTTCTTACCCAGTGGCTTGGGAGATGGTCTCAGGCTGCCACCACGGGCCACACCTTGAAGAAAAAAAGTTTGAGGAAGCAGGGTGACAGGGAAGGCACAAAATGCTTCCTGAGCCGAACCAGGTGGACTGATGGAAGCTCCCTGTTTGTGTCATATCTCACTGCTCCAAGCAGTCACATTTTCATAGACAAAAGGGAGAGTGGCTGTCAAGCAGCTGCTCAGACAATTGAGATAAAAATTAATGAGGTGATGGCCTCATTTCCCCATCCACAGTGGCAGTAAGACCTGTCTAAAAAATGCTGCTGCATGTAAAGGTGACTAAGGAATGGTCGCCTCTGCTGTGGCATCTGTGCCATGTTGTTATTTTCAGAGTGCCAGGACAGTGTCTGTGTCTGCTGAGGAGCAATGTGGGTGCAGAGGCCTCGGTTCATGCTCACATGCGAGCTGGGAACTCAGAAGACTCTTCTGCCCATGGCACCTCCTGGGGCTGGGTGTGTCTGGGACTGCGTGGGCAGTGAGGTGTGCCTTAGCGTCGGCCTGAGGTGGTTTGTAATTTGGTGTCCGTCTTTTGAGAGGGAACAGTTGACTTATGGATATCGTTTTGCTTGTTTGTCATTCTCTTCCAGAAACCCTTGGGGTGCTATGTGACATTTTATCTTTTTCTAAAAACAAAACAAAACGATGTCAACATATAACATTATAACATGGTACCTGCCATTTTAACCATTGAAGTATATACTGCTGGGACATCTAGCAAGTTCCATTACTATGCTATCAACACAGCCACCCATTGCTAGAATTTTTTCGTCATCCCAAGCAGAGACTTTGGTATCCGTGAGATAGAAACTCAATGTTCTCCTCTCTTCCCAGTCTGGTAGCCACTGTTGTACTTTCTGTCTCCGTGAATTTGCCTGTTCTGAGTGGTTGCCATTAGTGGAATCACACCCTCCTTTTGTCACATGTCTGGACTGCTTGGCTTGGTGTGATGTTTGATCCATGCTGTAGCCTGTCACAGGAGTCTCTTCCTTACATGTCTGAACAGACCATTGCATGTTTTCTGCACCGCTTGGAGTTTACCCATTCATCTTGTGATGGGTATTTGGGTTATTTTCACCTTGGTGGCTGTTGTGAATGAACATTTATCTTTTAAATGAATTTAAATGATCTTTCAAGAAAATGGATGACACTCCAACAAGAGCAGGTGGGGAGTCATTACTCTAGGATCCAGGGCCTTCTTCATTGTTATCTGTGTTGCACATGAAGTCTGAATGGATGGGCTTTGCCAGCCACGAGCACTGAGAGGGTATAGACCTTGCAGGGAGAGAAAGGCGAATGGGTAAAACGGGCTGTGCTGCTCAGGGCTGAGCCCAGGAGAGGCCTTGGCCGGCTCATTGTGACAGGGCTGCCCTGAGAAGTGGGCACCCCTCTCCTTGACCTCCTGGTTTCTTAAGTCCACTAGGGGTCCTGAGTCCACATCCAGGGTCTCTTCTCATCTATGCTGCTGGGATCAGTGTGCATAGACCTAGCCCGGTAGGTGCCTAGGGGCTCCTTGTGTGCTCTTTGGGGGTAAGGGGCCCCGGGGCCTCGGGGTTAGAGCCCTGATTGCCAGCAGGAGGAAGGTGGGCTTCATGGGTTTCTAGTGATGTTGCCTGTGTCTGAGATTGTTTTGGGTCTTTCAGGGACCTGAGCCTGAGATGAGCTGGTTCAGTGGGGCCAATGGGTTGAAGTAGATGCTCAACGGGGAAGAATGTGTTTATCCTGTGCCCTTTCTGCTGGTTTTCCCTCCTTCTGTCCATCTCTCTTTCTCTCTCTCTCTCTCTCTCTCTCTCTCTCTCTCTCTCACACACACACACACACACACACACACACACACACACATGCACACTTCACTGTCCACACCCAGCTCTCTTGGCAGATAACATGCATCAAGGACCCTAAGGCCAAGGTGTTGAGACTCCTCCTGACAGTCTCAGAAAGTCAAACATCATAAGTTTTCTTCGATGTGTGGCGGCTCCATATAGAACCCTCCAAAAGTGCAGGACTGGAGTGCTTCCCTTGGGGTACAACTTTCAGTGGAAGTGCCATCTTGTGGTCATTCTGCTTTTTACTTATTGAATATTATAATTACTTGGCAAACCAAGCCTGTGACTCTGGAATGAATTAAAAGCATGCATCTGTGTGAAAACTGATGATGAGACGATTGGAGGGAGGGACCCGGGGACTAGCAGGGGAGGGAGGGAGGGAAATGTGAATATCTTCTTGAAACTACAGCTATGGAACACACAAAATCTCTTCATATTAATTAGAAAAAAAAAAAAGACTCTCTGGGGCTGGGAACGGGGACAGTTCCTTTGTTCTGGCCCCCAGCCTCCTGAAGGGCAGATTTCTGCTCGACTGCAGAGGGATGAAAAGCCTGACTCTCACCCCACTCAGGCCCTGAGAGGAGGAGTCGAGATGCGCCCCACCAAGACGTGGTAGGAGGGGACCACATGGCCTGGCTCCTTGGCAGTTTGGGAAGAGGCCTGCCTTTCCAGGCCGCAGAATCCTTAGCATTTGAAACTGGGGGCACAGTCTCCTCAGCTTTGCTTACACAGAGTATGCAGCTGTCATTTACTGTTAGATGATTGGCAAACACAGACCATCACCCACAAGGAGGAGGAGGAGAAGGAGGATACGAGCTCACTTGGGGCTGGTGAGGAATATGGTGCCAACTGGTCGGAAGGGAGGGAGGAAAGTTGGGTGGGGTGTCTGGCTGGCCATGGCCCACTTTGACCTGTAGCCATCACTCTCTGGCCTTCTCCCCACTTTTTTTCACCCCCTTGTGTCATCTCTGTGAAGGACTGGCAAGGGTTTTGTGAATGAGGGGCAAATGATACCAGGCAGCAGAAAGAGCCTGTTGGAAGGCAGAACCAGTGTGAGGTGAGCAGAGTGTCTGACAAATGCATATTGATGTATCAATCCACGGCTGGTGTGCCAGGGGCAGGTGGCTGATCGCCAGCCGTGTTCCAGCTGCCACCAGAGCCTTGGGCACTGTGACAAAGTGGGACACACATGTGCATCACAATCCCCCAGTTCCACCTGCAGGATCCTGATCCTTCCTCCGTCTTCTCTTTTGTTTCTCTTTCTGCCAGCTGGGCCTAACTTCCAGTCACCTAGAAGTGTTCCTTCTTGAAATAAATTTTTTGAAGAAAATATTTATTTTTTCATTAGAAAGACAAAGTTACAGAGAGAAGGAGAGTTGCAGAGAGAGAGAGAGAGAGAGAGAGAGATCTTCTGTCTGCTGGTTCATTCCCCAAAAGGCTGTACTTGCTCGAGCTGAGATCATCTGAAGCCAGGAGCTTCCTCTGAGACCCAAGGGACCCAAGGAGTTAAGCCATCCCCTACTACTTTCCCAGGACATAGGCAGGGAGCTGGTTCCAAAGTATAGTAGATGAGGCACAAACCAGTGTCTCTATGGGATGCCAGCACTTGCAGGTGGAGGATTAGCCAATTGTGCCATTGCGCTGGCCCCAGAGTAAATTTTTAAAAGGTTAGACATCTGTGCATTGGAGTTGTGCTGACATACCTCAATTTCTTTTTTTAAAGATTTATTTGTTTTTTATTGGAAAATGAGATTTACAGAGAAAAGGAAAGACAGAAAGATCTGTCCACTGGTTCACTCCTCAAATGGCCGCAATGACTGGAGCTGAGCCCATCTGAAGCCAGGAGCAAGAAACTTCTTCTGGGTCTTCCATGTTTCTGTGATCTAGCCCTGAGTGCTCCTCTGGCTTCTGTTCTTCTGGCCCGGTATGGTGGGCTGTCTCATCCTGGCTTTGCGTGGCTGATGCTTCAGCTTCCTGCCCCCTTTTCCTGGCTATTCCATGTCAGCACGTAACATTTAAAATATGTCTTTCAAGGGGATGCAACTGAAATCTCTACCCTAGGTCAAATCCAGTAGCAGCTTCTGAGCCTGGGGAGAACTACCTTTCTTTTCTTTCTTTTTTTTTTTTTTAAATTTATTTATTTATTGGAAAGGTAGATATACAGAGAGGAGGAGAGACAGAGAGACAGAGAGGAAGAGGAAGATCTTCTGTCTGATGGTTCACTCCCCAAGTGGCCACAATGGCTGGAACTGAGCCAATCCGAAGCCAGGAACCAGGAGCTTCTTCCAGTCTCCCACGCAGGTGCAGGGTCCCAAATCTTTAGGCCATCATGGACTGCTTTCTCAGGCCACAGGCAGGGAGCTGGATGGGAAGCGGGACCTCTGAGATGCGAGCCAGCACCTAAATGGGATCCTGGTGTGTTCAAGGCGAGGACTTTAACCACTACATTATCACGCTGGCCCAGAGCTTCCTTTCCTATGGGGAGCTGGTCCTGAAGGATATAGTGTTTGTCTTATGGCAACAACCCTTTTCTCCCTGCTTCAAAATAGACACGAACCCTCAGAGAACAATCTGTATGTGCCTGTGTGTGTGTTTAAAGATATGTTTATTTGAAAAGTTGAGCATTGAAGAGGGAAGGAGAGACAGAGAAAGAGATCTTTCGTTTCCTGGTTTATTTCCCAAATGACTGCAACAGCCAAGCCAGGTTGAGGTTGTAGCCAGGAGCCAGGATCTCTATCTTTGTCTTCCATGTGGGTGATAAATATGTGGGGTCATCATCCACTATCGCCACTGCCTTCTCAGGTTCTTATCAGGGAGCTGGATCAGAAACTGAGCAGGCAGGGCTTGTCTCAGTGCTCTGCTGTGGGGTGCTGGTGTCACAGGCTATGGTTAAGTCCACCGTACCACAGTGTCAGACCTGGGTGATCTGCCCTTAATAAAATGGCTGAGGCTGAACATCAGACTGGATGAATGCTGACTCCTTTTCCAGTGCTCACCCTCAATGTCCATTATGATAGCTCTTTGACAGGTGGCTGGGTGTCCCAGTCACCTCTCAACCTTTAGTCTGAGTGGCCAAGTCCCTCCCCTGGTGGCCACACAGCCATTCTTCAGCTGCTTATACTTTTAAAATGTGTTATTTGAAAGGCCAAGTTACAGAAAGATGGAGATGCAGACACAGATTTTTCACCCACAGGTTCATTCCCCTGATGGTTGCTAGATTGTAAGTAGAGCAACTGGGGTCTGAACCTGCCCTCAATAGGATACCAGCATTGCAGGATGCAGCTTAAGATGCTGTGCCACAGCACCTGCCTGCAAGTCTGCAGATCTGTCTTGCTAAGGGACTGGGTGCAGGGATTGCCCAGCCACTGGCCATGAGAAACCCTTATCTTCCTGCTTCCTTCCGTGCCACTGCTGATTCTAGGAGATACCCCATTTGGTTTCTGGAGCAGATCGGTGGTCTCATGTCCTGCCCCACCAAAGCCAGGACTCTGATGTTACCCATGAGCAAAGACAGTGCAGGGCTGAGGGTCAGAGCTTGGTGGCAGCCTCAGGGAGTGGAAGGTGCTTAGGCTGTGGCCTGCGACCTCTGGACCCTGCTCTCAGGGGCACCTTGGAGACCCCACAGAGGGGAGCAGGTGTTGATAGCTGACAGGGTGGGCATTTGCTGCCCGTGCCTGGTGGGTGACTGTTGGGGCGGTCTGGATTGGATGGCAGAGAACAGTGGGTGGGTGGCATTTTCAGGCTCTCCAATGAAGCCAAGTAAATGCCCACATCCACTGTGATAGCATGCTTGTCAGAGCATAACTGTGTGAGTCTCTTATTTCCAAGCCCCAAAGTTCAGCCATCACCTCAGGGGTACAGCCAAATGGTCATGCCTTGCCAGGTTTCTGGGGCTCAGCTTGTCAGAGTCACTCCTGTGTTTTGACAAATGACGAGAGTGGTCACAGGTTCCAGACACGGAATGTGCAGGCAGCGCAGCCCCACTCCTTGGCTCCTGCACAGAAGAGGTGTGACAGAATGACATTGGAGCTTGTATACAAATCACAGCACAGTGGTCTGGCCCTTTAGGGTCCCCTCATGCTGTCCATCCTGGCTGCAAAGTGTTACAAAGTGACAGGAGCAGCACCTCAACTTGCATCCTGCTTTCCTCAATGACAAAGCAAGGGCTCAGAGAGCCCAAGATGTGACCTGGAGCATGCAGCTAACCAAGAGGCAGAACAGGCACTGAAACTCGTTAACTCTGGTGCCCCTCACCGCTGGCCCCAGCAGTAGCTTTCCATCTCCATTCCACTGTTTGATTCCTGCCCAGCCACACTCCTTTGGACCCCTCGGGTGGATGTTGTGTTGGCCTTTGGAGAGTCTTGAACTTCTATAGGTAGTTGTTAATCCAGTGGATCAAACGTCCCTGGCCTCCCCAGACATGGTGTTCAAGCTGGAAGCTAAGAATGCAGGTTTGACAACCATGGCCTGGATTTGAGCTCTGACTTTGTAGCCCAGGAGAAGAAATTCCTCTTTTCTGAGCACCAAATTGTTTTATATAAAATGATCATAATAGGGGCTGCCATTGTGGTGTAGCAAGCAAACCTTCTGCCTACATTATCAGTGTCTAATGTGGGTGCTGGTTTTCAAGTCCTAGCTGCTCCACTTCCAATCCAGCTCTCTGCTAATGGTCTGGCAAAGCAGCAGAAGATGGCCCAAGTGCTTGGGCCCTTGCACTCATGAGGGAGACCCAGAAGAAGCTCCTGACATCTGGCTTCAGCCTGGCCTGGCCTGGGCTGTTGCTGCCATTTGGGGAATGAACCAGCAGACAGATCTTTTTCTTTCTGTAACTCTGTCTCTCAAAAAAAAAAAAAAAAAGCATAATGATGCTCTCCTACTTTTGCTTTTGTTTAGCCATACACAGTGCAATAATGTTGCTACACAAAGCCATCACAACAGGGAAATGTGTAGGGAAAAGAGAAAGAAGACTTTGTGCATCTCAAAGTAATATGGTGGCTGTCCTCATTAAGGTGACCAGGTCAAGAACATTCTAAAACATGCCTATGTTCAAAGACCTGCTTAAGTGACCTACATCTGTGATAGATGAAGCAGTTTGGTTTGCAGACAACAAATGGGTTATGGAAGGGATATAGGACAGAGGGTATCAGAGACCGAGGACAGATGGACTGAGACAAGCCATCCGACTCCAACAAGGATTTGTCAGGATCCTGGTGAGGTGGAAAAGGAATCAACCTGATGGAAGGAGAGACTGTGTAACCACTGGCTGGCATCTTTCTCCCTTGACCACCAGACCCTCTGCCAGTAAGAATGAAACCAGAAAGCGATGGGGAATTAGGGAACTGAAGGCAGAAAGAAATTCTAAAGCATCAAAAAGTTGTTCCAGGAGTGTAGCCACCCACAGCCCTGAGTGTTCTCAGAGCTGGTTTCCTGGGAGGAAGAAGGGCCCCACTGCTGGAAACCTGGCATTCACCAGCCTTTGATGCCTGGAGCCTTCTCTGTGTGTGAACAGTCATAGCCATGCAGCATGCCTGAGGTGGTCTGTGAGGACCCCTCCAGAAGGTCCCATCTGCTGTGTCCAGAAAACCCCCTTTGTGCTCCTCTCAGGGCCATACAGCGTGGTGGAGTCCAGAAACAGAAATAAAAAATTTAGAAGTAATAGAACATTGAAGGTTGGCCAAAGCTAAAACAGTAATACTACTTATAAGAATGCAAAGGAAAATGAGGAGAGAAGTTAACTGAAGGTAATGAACCCGGGGAGGGGGCCAGTGTTGTAGTGTTGCAGATTACAGGCACTGTCTTATTTTCTTGGCTGCTCCACTTCTGATCCAGCTGCCTGCTAATGCATGAGGGAAAGCAGTGGAGGATGGCATATGTACTTGGGCTCCTGGACCCATGTGGGAGACCCAGATAAAGCTCCTGGCTTCTAGTTTCGGCTTGGCCATAAACAGGGAGCTCCCTGGGAAGTAGAACAACCAGGACACAAACCTGTGCCCATATAAGATGCCAGCACTGCAGGTGAAGGATTAGCCTGATATGACATTGTGCCATCCTCTAAAGATGGAATATTTAAATCAGTGGTAAGCAGAATTAAACAAAATGTTGGAAAATTCTCTGCCTATTCATGTTGAAAGCAGTGAGAAAGTGTGCTTGGGGAGAGATGAAAGTATGACCAAGTGACAGATGGGTAAAATTAGTATAGGTTGACCATTATAATGGAATCTTGGACACTTTATCCAAGTCAATGAAATAATGGTCTCAAAGGCATTGGGGGAAATTGCTGGAGGCCGTTCTGTGTGTCACAGGCCAGAAGTTCCATGACCATAGGTCTGGGCTGGATGGAGGAGTTGCCATCTTGCATCCCAAGCACTGCTCCTGCATACTGGCTTCGTCCTGGTACTTTGTGCACTGCACCCTGCAAAGCTGTGGTTGCATGGCTGTTTATAATTTTGAAAAGCGACCTAGAGGGCTCTGGGAGCCAGGCAAAGAACGGATGCAGAGAGCACCCCTCTAGGGTGGGACTCAGCAGAGCCCCAGGGGCCAGCTTGGGCCCAAGACCCCATGATGATAGAGCAACTGGGGTGTGATTCTAGCTTGGGAGAGTTGCAGGCTCGAAACTGCAACCTATGGCAGGTGTAGTGTGGCCTGTGTGTAGAAGAGTCATGAGGTGGGTGGAGGAGGTAATAAGAAGCCACCATCTGGGCCCTCTCCCCACCCTGAATCTGCTGGTATCCTGACCTGGGACTTTACAGACTGCTGAATTGGAGAAGTGGATTCCTGGCATTTGTAAATTACCTGGGCTATGATCTAAATATTCCATCTTTAGAGGATGGCACAATGTGATAGCAAGCTAATCCTTCACCTGGTGGTATAGCAGCCCAAACAGGCTTAGACAGAAAGGATACTGGCCCAGTTATGAACCTGGTGAATTCCAGGTCTCATGACTTCTAGCACTGGAGATGGTCATTCCAGGAAGCCAGGGAGTATGTGTGAATGTGGTGAAATAGCAGCATAGTAATGACACCTGGAAAGCTGGTATAGGATCCCCACCCCTACTTTGTCCCACCTTCTGTCACTATTCGGGTGCTGGGGCAAAGGCCTCTAGGATTTACCCTTTATTTGACAGATATTTTCTGCAGGCCAATGTGGATGTGTGCGAGAGGTGGCACCTTCTGTCACTCATGGCTTTGCAGAAGTGCCTTTCAGGTCCATGCTGAGGAAACTCCCTGGAGGCAGGCTCGGGAGGGGTTTGGTACTTCTGGTCTCTGACAGCATCTCCCCTCTGTGCTCTGGGGTTCAGTCCTCACAGTGTCTGGGCTGCAGCTGTCCAGTTCCTGGGATGACAGCAGGCTCTTTGGAGAGGACTTTGTCTTAAATGTCTCAACCGTGAAATGCTATCCCTCATCTCATTTTCTTTTTCTTTTGCAACTTTTATTGACTTAATTTGTTGACGTGAGAAAGTGACAAAGTCAGGAACTGGGAACTCAGTTCAGATCTCTTATTTGGGTAGCTGCGACCCAACTGCCTGAGCCATTATTGTTGGCTCCCAAGGTGCACATTGGTTAGCAGGAAGATGGAGTCAGTTGCTGGAGTTGGAGCCTGGTTTCGAACTAGGCATTCTGATGTGCAGTGTGGATGCCCTAGTGGTGCCTTAGCCGCTGCACCACATGGTTGCCTCTCTTCCACTTTTAGCCATAACTGAAGGGAGGATTATAAGGCACCTCCTTGGCCCTCCAACTCAGCCTTGGTCTGTGGAGCAGCTGTCCTGTTCAAGATGAACCTTGGCTGTTTCAACACCTGGCAGTATGTAAGAGTACCTGCCGAGAGCAGCTGAGCTTCCCTCATGTGTTTGAGAGCAGGTGGTCTCATGAGGAGATGGAGGGCCAGGACTTTGGGAAGTTTCTGCTCGGTTTAGCTGCTGACATTCTGTTTCCTGTGCATCATGCACAGGGACCTGATGGACAGTGTTCACTCAGTCCTCCTCAGCAACAAAAATATCAGGATCCTAATAATACGGAAGTCACTTTGTTAGTTTCCTAGGACTGCCTAGCCAAGTTTCACGAGCCAGGCGGCTTAAGGGGGCCAAGTCCAAAAGACACTAACTAATAGCACTGGCTTCTGCCAAAACCTTCACCATCTTTGGTGTCTTTCTTTTAGATTTTTAATTTAGTTGTTTATTTCTTCAGGAGGCAGGTAGGTAGAGTAATAGACGGATGTTCTCCCCACTGGTACACTCTGCATATAGCTGCAACAGCGAGTGCTGAACCAGACTGCAACTGGGAGCCTGGAATGAGTCTCGCGTGTGGGTGTGGCAGGGACCCAATGCCTTCCAGCAGGAAGCAGAGCAGCCAGGACTTGAACTCAGACATTCTGATGAGGACTTAAGCACTGCACCATATGCTCACCTATAATGACTTTATTTTAACGCCTTCTATCTCCAAATACTGTGGATTCCGAGGTATTGGAGGCAAGGACTTTCAGACACAGCTCTTGGAAGTACCTGATTCAGCCCATCACAGTTGCACCACTGAGTTTTACTCAGGCTGAAGATCAGACTCATATTCTTGAGGCTGAAAACACACAAGGTCAGTCCTAAGTCAGCCTGAGTCGGAAAGAATTCCCTGATGGGTCTGGGAGCAGGTGGCTAGAACCAGAGGCAGGAGCTCCGTCTGGGGAAGACCCTTTCATCCTCCTCTTTGAAAGGAGAGACAGCACTCTAAATCAAACGCCGGTTTTGTACGTGTCTTGAAACTATTGAATTTAACACTGTGCTTTGTAGTCAGCCTGGGTCCCAGGTGTGGTGGTGGCGAAGTCTCACATTGCCAGGGGCTCCGTCTCACACTGAGCACCTGCCTCTGGCAACACACACTTCCTTGGCAGCCGAGCTGTCTGTCAGACGCTCCCCAGGCACCCCCTCACCCCCACCCCAGCACATGTATCTTAATTACAGCACAGGGCTCCCAGACAGGTACCTGAGTTCTGGCAGCCGATCCCACAGGATGCGTCTCTGGGGGAAAAAGTTGTGTGTAATCTGTTGTGCTGACCTTGACGACTTCCACTTTGAAAAAGAAAAACAGAATAAATGGCATGTGATTCTTCTAGAATTTACTGCCCGAGCCTCATCACCTTCTGCTTTTCCTGGTAGTTTTGCTTGACAGCTAAAACCTGGGATGAGGGTCGGGGGTGGGGAGGTGGTGGGCAGACGGCGGTTGCCTAGAAATTCTTGCACATTCTGTCTCTTTGCTGGCCAGGGTGTGATTCAGGGAGAGGAGGCGTGGTGATTGTCCTGGATGTTCATGGGGTGTCATTACCATTCCTTCCAGGGCTCCAGTCAATCTAGCAGCAGGGGAAAGTGATACTTAATTGGATTTTTTTCCTTTCAATCTTAACGGGTGACATTCTTTTTTAGAAGCTCTGTGTGGAGTCCAGAGTTGAACCCCACTCAACTCCACTGTTGCATCTACCTATTAACTTCACAGGCAACTAAATAGAAAAAATATTAAAACCGCATGGCTGACTGTGATCCAAATGGCTAAAGCCAGATGAAGCGATCTTAAAATCCTTTTTCGTTCAGAGCATCATGGGTTTATCGTTGATAAACAGTGATACAGAATTTCCCTCTTGCCCAGGGCCTTCTCTCTCACTGCCCTCATTCCCTGGGACAGAGCTCATAGTTGCTAATTGGATAGTGGAAGGCCTTTGTAAGGAATGAATGTCAAAAGGATACAGAGAGGCCCATGAGAGACACGGAAGAAAGAGCAACATTCCTGACAGTGGTGGTCACAAATCAATATATACTATGACTCAGCCTAATCCTACCCACCACACACTTGGCCCTCTTGCATACCAGTGGGAACTGCAGCCCAGTCGAAACTATCCTCAGTAACTCCCCCCAGGCCCACCCTCAGCCCTGGTTCCTGTGTGCGCTGATTTGTGCAGAAGACTGGTTCAATCTGTCCCGTATCCTATTTGGCTCTTGTATGTATCAATAGACCTTGGATCCTAGCTCAGCCCAATTGATCCCACTATCCAGTCTGCACTCATGCTGGTGGGTGCCACTGTCTGTGTAGCCAGATTTGCACCCAGCCCTGGCTCTCATGCCCTGGCTCTCAGTGGGAGTTGTAGTGCATCAGAGGGATGCCCACAATTTCCCTTCTAGGCCCATTCCCAGCCTTGGATCTTGCACTTTCCATGTTGTTCTACAGTTTGACTTGCCAGGATGTCTCTCAATTCCCGGTACCTGCTAACTGATGCTGTGGCAAAGCCAAACCACCATGTGCTTATTCTGGCTCATGTGTGCCCCACTGTGAATTCAGTCACTTAATCAAGTTTGACTCTCCACCTAACTTATCAGCTTACATGCAGGCCAATGGGCTTTGTAGCCCTGCCCTGTCTGGCCTGCCACCAGCCCTAGCTCTCATCTCTCATGCTAACCAGTGGGAGCAGTAGTCCAGCAAGGAAATGTCCACAACTCTCCTACTGGACTCAACCCCCATCCTGAGTCTTATGTGTACTAGTGGGAGCTGTGGCCCAGACTGGAATGGCTTACCTTACCTCGACAAATCACCAGCGGGTATTGCAGCCTGGCTTGGCCCAGCCATCCCCCATTCCTGGCCCTAATGTGAACTGGCTGGTGTTGTGGTCCAACCTGGCCTGTCCTGAACCCCACCCTGGTTCTCATATCTGCCATTGGGTATTGTAAACTGTTCCAGTCTGGCCTGCCCCTAGACCTGACCCACACATATGCTTACAGGTACTGTAACCTGGCTTGGTCTGGGATGTTTCCAGCCTTGGTTCTTGTACTTACCAGCAGGGACTGCATCCTGACAGAGGATTCTCCAAGCTCCCCTATCAGATCACCTCCCAGTGGCAGGTCTCACACACACCGGTGAGTTCTTGGCCCAGTGTGACTTACCCACTTTCTGTGCTGGTAGGTACAGTAGTCTTATCCAACCATAGTACGCACACTCTGGTTCTTATTGGTGGGTGCCACAGCCTACCACTGCTTAGTTCACCCTAAGACCCAGCTCTGACATGGTTCAGCGGGTGCTATAGCCTAGCCCAGTCTGGTACACCCCAGACCCAGTCCACACCCCATGCTGGGGGATACTACAGCCATGTCCAATCCAGATCATCAAACCCATTCTAGCTCTCATGCTCACCAGTGGGAACCACAGCCCAGCAGGGGCATGCCCTTAGCTCCCTAACCAGGTTCTCTCCCAGTGCAGGTCTTGCACATGCTGGTGGTTGCTCTGACCCAACCCAGCATAACCTGTCACCTAGCTTGGCCTTGGCATGAGATGCTGCAGTCTGGTCTAGCCTGGCCTGGCGATAGCCCACTCTTGCTGGTGGGTGCTAGAACCTAGCCCTGCACAGCCTGCCCCCATCCCTGGATTTCATGCAAACTGGTAAGGGTGGTAGCCTAGTTTAGCCTGGCATGGCCCACACCCCATCCTGGCTTCCATGCATGCCAATGTGCTCTGGTTTGGCTTGGCCCTGCTCAGTAAGCCCTCTCTCTCCCTGTCCCCTCCCCGCCAGAGCCAACCCACATACCTACTGACAAGTGAAGCACCCCTACTTAGCTGACCAATACCCAGCCCTGAGTGATGGCCCACCGGGGGGGGGGGTTTCCACAAATTCCCCCACCAGGCCCACTCCCAGACCCAGATCTTACCAGTGTTTGCTAGGCCCCTATCTGGCACAGGCTGCTACCCCATTATTGGTTTTTGTGTGTGTTGGTGAATGTTACAGCCCCGTCTGCCTTACACCTAATTCTCGTGTGTGCCTATGGGTACTACAGCTTGTTCCCACCTCAGTACCTATGAGTGTTGGTGAGTTCCATGGCCATGCCTAGCTCAGCACATTACCACCTCCAGGCCTCGAGCAAATCAGCTAGTATGGCAGTTCCACTGGGGTGAGCCCACAATTCCCCACAGAATCAGTCCCAGCACCTGTATGCTTAGTGTCATGGCGCATCCTAACATGGTTCACTCCCTGCCCTGACTCTCACTGGTGGGTACTGTGCTTGAGTTCCTGCCAGGCAGGCCCACCAGCCATGGCTTTTGTGTGCACCATTAGGTAGTGCTCGATACCAACAACCCCAGTCTCCCACAGGGATGGGTGCATTGGTTTAACCCCAAACGGTCCTCTGGTTTCTCTCCTCTAAATCAGCCAGTCTCAGCCCCCTTGTTTACTTGAAATTGAGATTCTGAATGTGGGGCAATCTTTGCTTCTCTTGGTTTATGGTGTCTGCTCAGGGTCCAGGTCTTTTGAAACACAATTTCTAGAGATTTTTGCCAAGATGAGTTCTGGGTGATGAAGGGCCCCATTGGGGATTTCTAATGATGTAATTAGTCTTTTCCATGAAATTGAGCTAGACAGGAACAATTAGAAAGACACAGAAAGCTGTTCACAAAGCACCACAAATAACCAAAAAGAAAGTGCCGGCAGCTTATGGCACACCTTGGCCTGAGAACAGACTGGTTGTGTGTGACCCAAGATAGCTTATCTGGTGTGTTGCAGGGAGGTGAGGGGGATTCATAATGCTTTTATGATCTTCTTGTCTTCCTTTCTTCTCTCTTTGCTCCCCACCCTCCCTTCTCTATTCCTGAAACTCATCTAACCCACTTACTTTTTTTTTTAAAGATTTATTTTTATTATTATTTTTTTTTTATTGGAAAGGCAGATATACAGAGAGGAGAGACAGAGAGGAAGATCTTCCGTCCGATGATTCACGCCCCAAGTGAGCGCAACGGCCGATACTATGCCGATCCGAAGCCAGGAGCCTCTTCCGGGTCTCCCACGCGGGTGCAGGGTCCCAAAGCTTTGGGCCGTCCTCAACTGCTTTCCTGGGCCACAGGCAGGGAGCTGGAAGGGAAGCGGGGCTGCCGGGATAGAACCGGCACCCATATGGGATCCCGGGTGTGCAAGCGAGGACCTTAACCACTGAGCCACTTCGCTGGGCCCTAACCCACTTACTTTAAGATCCATAGTATTTCAATGAATCAAGAGACGTAAACTTTTTTTTTTTTTCTAAAGCAGGTGTCTACTAAGATCCTGGTGGCTAAGCACTGAGCAAAATCACTTTCCCAAATGGGCTTCTGAGATGTATGGGACATCCAGGAAAGGTGTGGCCCCCAGGGTTCTTCTATAAACAACCAACTCCTTTGCTTGTCATTGGAATTTCTCGCATTATTTGAAATGAATTAGATCCTCAGAAAGAGAGACCATAGGGTTGGGCAATTTCCTCATTGAGAAAGGAGACTGGCTATAGAGAAAAACTGGAATGCATTAATCAGAAGTAAGTCAATTAATTACCTCACTCGTTCGCTCCTTCCTCCCTGGGGTCAGTGCCAGCTATAGTAGGCCCCTAGTTATTTAAGGAATTTAACACCAAAAAATGCCCCTTAGTAGAGCCAATTACTTGGAAATAAATTACTCTTCCAGATGACAATATGCTATCTCTTGCAACTGTCGGGAGAGGTGTCTTTTTTTCCCAGAATAGCCCACACACGTACATGGGCTATTCTCACCATCTGAGGAAGCTGAGATTTTTTTTTCTTGCTTTGGGTCTTTGTAGATAAAGACACTGCTGGCTTAGAGGAGGCTGTGGGGGTCTGCTGTGCCAAGTGCCATGTTGACATTTGAGAAGGTTTCTGGGAGGAGTGACACAAACTCCCAGCAGCCTTCCAGAGAGGCGAAGATGGCAGGCACATGACAGCAGTCACACTCTGAGCGTGTGGGGCGGAGGGGATGGGTCATCAAGTTCCTCGTAGCATCAACTGTGATGGTAGAGAGCTGTAAAAGCATCCATCTGTTCTCCCAAAGGGAGGTCTCTACGGGAGAAAGGAGAGGAGGTATTCAGTACTGGAAGCCCAAAGCTTGTTGTACTGTAGAAAACCTGCATGGGAGAGGCCCAGGTCTTTCGCTGCTGTTTCTCGAGTTTAGAAAGTAGAATGGCGGCTGGACATGTGGTTTTGGCTTGTCTTCTGATTGTAGTCTCATTGCAGAAAATGAAGTTAGTTGTGAGCTGGGCCGTGGAACAGTGGAGAAGGCCCAGAGTGTTTCAACAGAAAATCAGGGTAGCTGGGGAGGCTTCCCTTGAGTCCTCCAGAAGAAACTGGGAATTTGATAATAACACAGATGTACTGTGAGGCTTGAGACTTGAGAGACACAAATTGTCATGAGAGTGGAGTGTCAACCTGGTCTCGAGCCTGCAATTCTCGAGGACTGCCTGATTAGGGAAGGTTGTTTGTAAGTGGAGCTGGGACTGGGACTCTACATAATTGGCTTAACTTCTGTGATGGTTGACTTTATACATCAACCTGTCTGGGTGAGGGGGTGCCCAGATATTGGGTCCAGCATTCTTTTGGGTCTGGCACTGAGGGTGTTTTGGGCTGGTATTAGTCTCTGATGACTTGACCAGAGTAGGTGGCTCCTTTTTATGGGGGTGACCCTTCTTGAACCTGCTGTTGGCTCCAGGCAAACTAAGGCTGCTGTCCTAGGCCTGGCATGATAGCTTAATGGCTAAATCTTCTCCTTGCAAGTCAAGGATCCCATATGGTCACCGGTTTGTGTCCTGCCAGCTCCATTGCCCATTCAGCTCACTGCTGGCCTACGAAAGCGGTAGAGATGGCCCAGATTCTTGGAACCCTGTACCCGTATTGGAACCCTGAAGAAGGCTTCTGGCTCCTGGTTTTAGATCGACTCATCTCTGGCTGTTGCAGTCATTTGGGGAATGGAGCAGCAGATGGAAGATTTTTCTCTCTGTCTCCTTCTCTCTGTAAAATCTAGTCTGCCTTTCTAATAAAAATAAAGAAATCTTTAAAGAAAAAAAAAGAAGAAAAGTCTGCTGTCCTTCCAAGAGAGAGAGGGAGGGTACCATGTGCCTGATCTCCCTGAGCCAGGACAACTGACTTTTCTTGTCTCTGGACTTGGATGGAAATGCTGGTTTTTGTGGGTCTGATATCTTCTGGCTTTTGGGTTGCAACTCCAGCATCAACTTTCTCTTGAGTCTGCAGCTGGCTGTAGTTACATAGCCAATTCCTTATTACAACTCTCTCTCTCTCTCGATGCTTGTGTACATAAGGACTTTTGGTTCTGTTTCTCTGGAGAGCTCTGATCCCGCCTGCCATTTGTAGGTGGTCCACCTGAAGAATTGGCTGAAGCAAGTAGCGTGAGGGTTTAGAGGGAGCATAAAGAGGGGAGCTCCATGTGCTCCCTGGCTGTCTCTAGGGTTAGAATCCACATATTGTGATACCTGGAGGTGGGAACTTGGTGCAGCAGTAAAGACACTTGAGTTGCCTGCATCTGTAGCTCCCTTCTCTGTTTCCAACTTCCTGGTAAGGTACCTTCCTAACCTTGGAAGGCAGTGGTGATGGCTGAACTTCCCACGTGGGAGACCCAGAGCGAGGTACTGGCTCCTGGCTCCAGCCCCCAGTGTTGCAGCCATTTGGAGACTGACCTAAGAGATGAATTTCTTTTTCTCTCCCTTTCAAATAAGCAAAGCAATTTTTAAAATATCAAAAGATTCCACGAATATTAAACATAAATATTGGCTCAAAAGAGAAACTAACATGAGCTAACTCTAGTAAGAAAAGTTGAGACTGAATTTAGTCTACAATGAGAAAGGCACCATTTGGAGCTATTCTAATAAACACAAGATCCTGCATCCAACTATGCAGCATGCATTCATAAGCTCTTAACAATTGCCAGTCATACACAAGACACAAAACAGTTTTTGATTTGGGTGATTCCACACTCATAGTGAAAGCTTGCCTAATTGTGATAGATTAACCTCTGTCAGACTGATGTTTTTGTGTAAGGGTAGCAGCAAAGACATCTGGCCTTTTCTTTATTGGAAATAACTGATTAGTAGTCAAGAATTACTGCCAAAGCCCTGGAGTTTATGGCTGGATTATGTCTTAATGCCAAGAATAAAGACAACAGTAACAAAATCACCCGTGTGTTTATTTCTAGTTTTGAGTGATTCCTGAGAATTTCATCAAAGATTTGATGAAAGATTTCAAATGGCTTTACTGAAAGCAATGACTGTGTGCCTCTGCTGATGTGAGCCTTCCATCTGAATGAGTTTGTTTTTCCATTTATGTGTGTGTGTGTGTGTGTGAAAGAGAGAGAGAGAGACTCCTTCATCTTTTAATTCACTCCCCCAAATGCCCATCATGGCTGAAGCTGGATTGTCCAGAAACTGGGAAGCAGAAACTCAATCTAGATCTCCCATGTAGGTAGCAGAAGCTTGAGCCATCACTGGCTGCCTCCACAAGTGTGTTAGCAAGTGGCTAGAATTGGGAGTGGAGACAGGACTTGAACTCAGATGTTTCATTATGGGAGAGTAATGTCTTAACAAGGATCTTTTTTTTTTCAGGAATTATTTTTAAAGATTTATTTTATTGGAAAGTCAGATATACAGAGAGGAGGAGAGACAGAGAGAAAGATCTTCTGTCTACTGATTCATTCCGCAAGTGGCCGCAATAGCTGGAGCTGCACTGATGTAAAGCCAGAAGCCTGGAGCCTCCTATGGGTCTCCCATGAAGGTTCAGGGTCCCAAGGCTTTGAGCCGTCCTCAACTACCTCCCCAGGCTACAAGCAGGGAGCTAGAGCTGGATGGGAAGTAGGGCCACTGGAATTAGAGAAGGCACCCATAAGGGATCCCGATGCATGTAAGGTGAGGACTTTAGCCACCAGACTACTACCATACCTTGCCTGCCTCTGGAATGCAGTTTACTATTATTTTTTTATGGTTGCAATTTGAATAATTATGACTTTTGTTATATACTGAGTAAAACCTATAAAAACATGTGGCTGATATGATTATTGAATTTAGTGGGTATCTATACTTCTATGTAGAGCAGAGCCTCATTCTGGTTTTTAAGAGATGCGCACGTTCAGCAATTGCTCTAAAAATTCAGGCTGAGAATTGAGCACATTATATTATCCAGGAGGTAGACCTGGGTTAGACAACTCCAGCTGTGTTGTCTCTGGCATGATCTCCTGCATTACTGTGTGGGAGGGCTCATTCCCCAGCAGAGAGAGCTGAAAAAGAAGGAGCAGTACTTCTGAACCATCACAGGTGTCCATTGTGCAAGTGGGCATGCCAAGGGCCACCTACTCATGCTTTTCCCAGTGGGCAAAGTCCCTCTTGGTTGTGGAGAGAGCAGTAGATGCCATGTGTTTATAAGGCCATGGTGTTCCATGCACTGCACTGGGCCGAGAACAGGGGGTACAGCCCACAAACAGCTCTTTCTTGCTTTCTTCAATGTGTATTTTTCTACTAAAATCAGGCACTGTGGCTGCCTCACTTTGCTTTCCCAGCTCTTTAAAAGTTGATTAGTGCATGAATAGCTCCTCCCATCAGTTGTCTCTGTTGAGACTGGTGTGGGAGATCTTGTTGTCTGCACTCTCTCATTCATCCTGGCTTATTGCAATTATTTAGCGTGATGTCCTAGGGTTCATCTATGTTGTCACATTTTGCAAGTGAGTCAAGCAAAGGGAGGGAAGGGGTGAGACAACTGGGATGTTTGTAAGGAATTGGTCACAGTACTGAACTGTGGCGGTTGACAATGCACAATAAATTGCTAATAAAATTATCATCAGCAGATCTGATTGGCAGGAAATGTAAATGAAGAAATGAGAAGCAGTACATGACAAATAGATGTTGAGGGCATTGTTACTCCTGCAGCTGTCTGGGTAACTAGATGTTTAGTCATTTAGCTAGTTCAGAACCTGTACTTAGGAGAGAATTGCCACAAAGGTTTTCATTTGTAGGTGACTGCCATCCGTTGAGCTATCTCTCCCTTTGCTGTCATTTCCAACTCAGAGTGCCTCATTCATCTTGACTTGTCCTTGGGAGATGAGTGGCTTGCCAGGCCAGCCTTCAGTTTACAGAAGGGTACGTTCAGAGGTTACACCCTCCAGCCATCCATTACCTGGAATGTCAGCCACAGGATGCCTGGACAGATGGTCTAAGGTTAGACTGGTGGCTTTGAGAATGGACTTCGATATCTCCACCAATCGAGTGCTATGTGGCTTGTTCTTTTGTCTTCTCAGAGTGAAGTTTAGCTGTTTGCGATTTCCAGCACTGCAATCCGACTGTCCTGAATGTCCTCTCCATCAGTGGGTATCCTTGCTTTGCAAAGGAGACAGCTGTTCTCAAGGAGACTGGAAGGAGCAGTGCCTGAGCAGAAGCCACACAAAGGTCTGTGGCTGGTGATCAGAGCTGGTGCTGTGTCCCAAGGGTGGTGAGGGGAAGCACTAAGCAGGATGACACCTGGCAGAATGACAGGCTTGGGGGCAGCAGCATTCCTTTGGGCTGCATTTCTGTGTAGTTTTAATTTTATTTATCTATTTTTTTGTAGCTAGCAGGACTCATTTTTTCCTTCAGACTCATAAAAGTGTATGCCGATGCCTATGGCCTTTAAGGTGTTCTTGGAGAGAGAGAGAGAGAGAGAAAGAGAAAGCATGAGGTTGAAATTGCTCAGTGGATGCATAACTATTTTTATGGGCCACATAGACAGTGTTCAGTTATAGGAGTCAGGCAGCATCCTGGACTGACTTTCTCAGACACGAGTTTTGTAGGAAGAACTCACGTCTCTACACAATAGCACAGCACCTCAGTGTCCTCCCTTTTGATTCCATTGCGTCTCAAACACATCAGCTTTATTGTCCCATGTGTCTCCCTGAGAGACAGGAGGAAGGGGCAGGTTGATTTCCTTTGCTTTCAGGAGACCACACAAATAGGGGACTACAAGTGCCATGCAATAGCATTGGAGCCCTTAGTCACCATTTCGCAGATCGGTTTTTGCTCCCCAGCTCAGTTGGTCAGATGGCACTTGCTTTGTTGCATTGTTGTGGGAGTGAAACGAACTTTCCCATGTAAAGCACTCAGTGCACAGCGATGGAGGCATTTAAGGTGAGTTCAATAATTAGTGATTTTAAAAAATGAGTTTTACACTTTTAAGGCTAAATGCATTTTATACTAAACAAGGATTGAGTGCACTCTGCTCCCTGCTTCTGAGCTCTTAACCCATCAGGACCAGATGTCTGTACTGCCCACAGGTGCAATGAGCAAAGATGGAGCTGGGCTGTGACAGCGCTGCACTGACAGCAGCCTTGAGAAAGTCGGACCAAAAGGCTCTTGATGCTTTGGGTGACAGGAGCACAGAGCAGAGGAGGCCACACTGTTGAGGGCAGGCAAATTTATCCTAAAAGAGATGGTCTCTCACCAGGCAAAATTTTCAGGCACTGGGTACAGTGTTTGGTTCTCAAGGAAATGAAGAACTAGTCAGGGGGATGAAACCTGTACACCTGGATAAAACAAACAAACAAACAAACAAAACCTATTATGGCTGAATGTGAAACACACCAAATCAGTGTGAGCTGAGAGGTGATGCAACAGAACACAGTCTCTGGCTGAGGTTGCCCATGCGCCTTCCCAGCATTGGATTCAGGACTGGATTCAGATGGAGGGGAAGGAAAAATAGAGCTCCTCTAGGCAGGAGTGAGCATACAGCAGTGTGAGCAGCCCAGCTCCATGATATTCATGGGAGCAGGTGAAAAATAAGCACACAGATATAATCCGAACTTGAAGAACGTGGAAGTATGCATGAGGGTGAGGAGTCTGTCCAGTGCCCCTAGGGAAACTGTGGAAAGGTTTCTAGACAAAGGAGTGGCTGGAGGATGTGCACAACAGCTTAGAGAAGGTAGATCATTTAGTGAATAACTGTTCATCTAGGGATGCTTTGAAACAGGGTGAAGTACGTGCAAGCACATGTGTACACACACACACACACACAAACACACACATGAAGGATGACATTAACAGCCTGCAAGTGTGTTCCTGGAAGAACTTTTGATGTCATCATTTACTTTGGGGCACTCAGGGGCAAAGCTGAAATCTAGTATCAGGATGGCGTTGACGTTGTGGAGTAGTGGCCAGTTAAACTACTACTTGTAGTTTTTACCTCTCATATGGGCAGCAATTTGAGACCTGGCTGCTCCAACTTCCAATCCAGCTCCTTGCTAATGTGCCTGGAAAGCAGTGGAGGATGGCTCAGGCCCTTGCACCCACATGGGAGACCTAGAGGGAGCTCTTCGTTTCCTTCTGTGGAATACAACCTGCACAAAGGCAAGTGCTTCATCTGCTTCTTCATACCCATCCCTTGCCATTGAATTGTTGATATTTAATACTGCTGAATGAATAACTAACTATTCTTACAGAATTTCATTTTTAAGAGTGTTTCTCTTTTGGTTTTAGAACTGAGGAACAATTGATCTGGATCTAACTTTCTATTCTTGATTGATACTCTGGGGCAGGCATTTGGCCTGATGGTTAAGAGACTAATTGGCAGGTCTGGGATGTGGTGGTGGCTGTCACTTGCAGATTTCCTGAGTCCTCGAGCCAATAACAAACAAAGGTGGCAGCCAACAAGATCGCTTCTCAATGTGCCTAGGCAGATGGGAGTGGCTTTAAAAGTCCTCTGCTGTTGGAATTGCAATCCCAGCATGCACTGCTAAGAGCAGCAACTTGCACCTCAACTGTGAGTGCAAGCAAAGAGACCATGAAGCACCTCCTTTCTTCCCCAGAGACCATCATCTGGGGAGGTGCCAGGACAAGCATGACTGATGGAGACATCCCCCAGTAAAAACCCTGGGCACCAGGGGCTGTGACAAGCTTCTCTGGTGGGTCCATTTCACCCACATTGTGGCAACTTGTTGCTGGGGCAAGAAAGTATCTTCTGTGTGGTCCACTGAGAGGAGACCCTGCTGAGTTTCCCACCCACTGTCTTTCCCCATGCACTGTTTGTGCTTGGAACCCTTTTGCTGAGATCAATCACAGCCCCCAGACTACAAGTAAGGCCAAAGTATTGCGGATCCTCCTAGTGAGACATTGAACCTGGGCGTGGTCTCTCCTAATAAGTCATTGAACCTGGACATGGTCTTAGCCCATCCTGGCTATTCTGGCCAACTGCTTCTTGCAGACCGACAGGGTCTTCATTTCAGAGGAGCAAGGTATCGATAAGAAAGCATCAGTTTATTTTCTCGAGTAAGTCCCATAAGCTTAGCTACTGATAGACAGCCATCTGCTCAGATTCTGGCAAATGCTGGCTGACTCGTTCTCAGTCTCTGGTGTTGTAGGCTTTTTCCCAACTTCTTTGTGTTTCTGCTCTCTCCATGTGTGTATTTTTTGCTGGAAAGATAGGCCAGATCAAGCACTGGGATCAAAACCTTATTTTTGGGTATCTAAAAATTTCAGGAGGTGAGTTTGGTTCACACTTGTTTAGTTTTGATGTCTTGTTATTGGATTGAACAGTGGCTTCCCAATGGTTGGTTCCAGTCTTAACCTTCCTTGGGCCTGAAGGTGACCTTGTCTGAAAACAGGGTCTCTGCAGGTGTAGGTTAGGAGATGACATTGACCAGTGATGGGCAGAGACTGGATGGATGTCTCTGAGCCACAGAAGACTAAGAATGACCCAGAGCCATCAGCAGCCAGGAAAGACCCATGCGTGGTTCTCTCACAGCAACCCAAAGAAACCTAGCCTGACAACCTTGACTTTGGATGTCTGATCTTCTGAACCATAGGAGCTAGCTCTATCACCTGCTAGAGCAGATATCAGCAGGAATCTGGAATCCAGAGTGGAGCTGGAATCTCCTACCCCCTCATTCAGACACTCGGCTATGAGATGCAGTCATTTTAATTAGTAGGCTACATGTCCACCCTCATGAGCATGATTCTTAGGATAATTGTCTCCAGTTACATTTGGCATTTTTACTTTCCCCTTTTGGAAGTTTTATTAAGGTTTATGATGCTGGAATGCTACCTGTGTCGCCATCTGGCTCCCCAGAGCTACCTGTCAGTACTGAAAGTTCAAAGTGGAGCCATATGGGCCATTTCTAAAAGAAGCCTTTGCCTTTGAGACAAAATCATCGCTCAGCTTGGAGGCTCTTCCTGGGCTTCTGCCTGCTGCCTGTTAGATTTTGCAGTTCAGGGGATGGGAGATGAATTACTGCCTATAAACTTTCCACCCGCATATATGAAGATCATCATTGCCAGTCTTTGTGACTTCCAAATTGAAATGGGAAGATTTGGGGACCTGAAAGATGGAGTCTTTGAGTTAAATCTCTTGTACTTCCTTTTAAGCTTCTGTTTTAAGGTGATTCTTGCTATTTCAATTGGAAATTAAAAGTTGGAGCAGGGTTTTCTGCTTTCACTTTTCACCCATCTGTGTTCCCCAACAGATGAGTCCTCTGTGGTGAGTCACTCCACATAAAAGCCACCCTCCATAATTTACCATGTGCTTTGCACAGTGATTTCTGTCACGTCAGTGGAAATTATGGGGCCAGCCAGCAATTGCTTATCCATAAGAGTGTTTCTTTTTAAAATATATTTATTTATCTGAAAGGCAGAAAGACAAGGAGGGAGAAACAGAGCGATCTTCCAACTGCTGGTTCACTCCCCCAGATGCCTGCAGCAGCCAGGGTTTGACCGAGTTGTAGCTAAGAGGTTGGAACTCTAGCCTTGTCGTCCACATGGGTGGCAGGGCCTAAACACCTAAGCCATTGTTCTCAGTTGCATTAGCAGGAAGCTGGGATCAGAAGCAGCGTAGCAAAGGCCCAAGTGGGCACCCTGGTAGGAAGTGCAGGCATTCCCAGTGGTGTTTTAACTTGCTGCACCGCAATGCCTGCTGCGCAAGAGGGGATTTCAAAGTTACTATTCTTGAGTTTTTGTTTGCAAAATAAAAAATGAAGAAAATTATCCCCCAGAAATTACAGGGAAAAAAATGAGATGACAGTCTTTAATTTCCTGGCCTTAGATGATTTCTAAAATAAATTACTTCACACCAAGTGTAACCAAATAAAAGTTAAACTGCTGATATGCTCCCAAATGCAAAGAAAACTTGGAGGGAGCATTTTGCTCTCTTTAGTTGCAAGGTGATACGCTAGATGGGGAACAGTTTAGTGAATAAAGGCAGCCAGTGGCCTCCTTGCAAAGTGGCCATGTATTGTCAAAGTCCCACCCTCTTCCTTGTGGATTTGGCACATCCGCATTCCCATGGTGCACCTGGGCCTCCTCTGTCATGCACCATGAAGTCACGCATGTGCTGGATGCCACGCAGAGAGCACCAGGTGCACTGAGCTCTGCCTGTTCAAACAGACATGCCCCCTGCCCAGTAAAGGCATGACCAGATTTGGGCAGGCATGAGGTTGCCCACAGCCATCTGAGTGTGTACTGTTTCTTCGGTTTCTTCAAACCTCCTCCCATTCTTGCACCTCATCAATCTCTCTGCCTCCAGTTTATCTCTCTTGCTGACAGGAACCTGGAATGATTCTACCTGTTGAGGGTGGAGGGTGTTCCCACCCCATAGGAAAGAGGGTGTCATGTTTCAGATTTCCCCTTTGAATCAGAGGTGGCAGCTGTTGGAAAGCTGGTGGTCACCATGTGGCCAGGGTCCCCATGAGCCTGTCAACCTACTAAGCGTGCAGACATTTCCCACACTCCTTTCCTCTCTGGATCCACACAGATGCCAAGTGCAAATTAGGCAGAAGCAAAAGTGGAGGCTCCCCAGTTTGAGATGCGTTGGGCCTCAGAATAACGGGTGTTCACCTATGGGACACTGCTTTGCTTCTCTGAAGTGAGGCAAGCTTCAAAGTGGCCCTGCTATCATTTCAAGAAAGCAGTGCCTCTGACATTCATACAGAATACTCCTTTTTTCAGAGTCTGAGAGGCTAGCGTGTCTTGCAGTCCCTGCCATATTTCCCCCATGTCCCAGTTGTTCAGTGCTTGTAAAGCCTTCAGCAGGTGCCCAGTGCCAGGTGTCACACTGGCGATGTTGGATTTGTGGCTCCGTCACCCTTCATGTCTTCTCCCCCTGGGCAAGGTGCATCAGGGCCTGGGCCCTTGGCATGATCCCTGTGTGGTCTGGCCTAGCTTCTGTTGTGGCTGCCCTGTTCTTTCACAGCACACTTCTGGCTAGAAGACCGTGTCTGCTTTTGTCGTACACAGCTGGTGGCTTTCAAGGGTGTTCTTCAGGAATTCGCATCTTCGAGCTGTGGCTGGACTGAGAGCCAGGTGCCTGAACCAGGCGTTGAGAGTGTGATGAATAGCTGCTCCCAGACCTGACCTTGAAACCACCGGTGAGTGGCGGCATGATAGGCCTTGGCACCCTACGAAGCTGCCAAACTCTGCTCTGTGTTTTGAAGATGATTCATCTGTTGTAGCACTTGGGGTTAAGTGATGTTTCAAGTACTCTCCCCGGGAGGGCGGCAGGATCATCCCTGAATAGTTTTCACTTTGAACTCAAACTGAAGGGCAATGTTTTTGCTTTTCAGCATGTGTCTGGTGGGAGAGAATAAAGAAGGCCACAAGAACAGAATGTGTTGGAAGCTCTTAGCCTTGTCGTTGCAGGTATAAAATAGATACCTGAAGCAATTTGGACCAAATCAATATGCCTCAAATATCAGCAAAGAATATTGGTTCTTCCTGGCCAAAGTTCTCTCCAGCTCCCAGGCATATGGCAAGGCATGGGGCATGGTTATTTCCTGGCCCCTTTCTAGCTGGGGAGACTGTGTGAGTGATTCTGCCTGGGAGTGGTGAGCTGATGTGTCACTCTGTGTTGCCATCTTTTTTTTCCTGTGGCCATTGCAAAATACCTGAGATTGGGGTCATTTATTAAGGGATAGAAGTTGATTTGGGGCTCCCACCTATGGAGGGCCCAAACCATGGCACCAGCACCCACTTGGCCTCTGTGGAAGGCCTCCTGGGCGAAGGACATTGGGCGTGGGAGGCAGAAGAGACGGGTCTGGCAAGAGAGACAAGGTGGGAGGTTGGCTTTGTATCCACCTGGACACAAACTGATTCTTCTGGGAGCTACATGAATTCTTGCATGATACTGGGACCCCATAATTCAATGACTTCTTATGGGCCTGGCACTTCCCACCACTGTTCTGAGGGTGCTGTGGTCTGAATCTGGCATGTTTCCTACAGGCTCACACAGGAGTTGAGTTGAGATTAGAATCAACCCTGGCACTCCTCTAGGCAGGAAGACTCTCCTTCCTGTCCCGCCCCATGTTACCCCCACCCCTCATCCCCCGTGTGCCCTTTTGCTCTGCCTGGGTGACTATGTGGCCCTAGGTTTGGCTGATGCAGCACCTTTAGGTCCCGCAGAGGGGAGACATGGAGTGGCTCTCCTGCCCAACCTGTAACAGACATGAGAAATGAATCTTTGCTGTTGTGTGTTACTGGGATGGTCATTTTTAAAAAAATTAAGATTTATTTGTTTTTATTTGAAAGGCAGATTTACAGAGAGGAGAGGCGGTGAGAAAGATGTTTCCATCTGCTGGTTCACTCCCCAGATGGCTGCAACGCTGTAGTTGAGCTGTTCCAAAGCCAGCAGCCAAGAGTTTCCTCTGAGTCTCCCACATGGGTGCAGGGTCTCAGGGCTTTGGGCCATCCTCTCCTGCTTTCCCAAGTCATAAGCAGGGAGCTGGATGGGAAGCGGGATAGCTAGGACTAGATCTGGTGCCATTATGGGATGCCAGCACTGCACAGTGGAGGATTAGCTTGTTGTACCACTGTACCAGCCCCTGCAATAGTTTTTATAATTTACTTATGTATCTGAGAGATATGCAGATGCACTTTGCCCTTCATTGATTCACCCCCCTCCCCAGATGCACCATATGGCTGGGGATAAGCTGTGCTGGGCTGCCCTGGGGACCAGGACATCAATCCAGCTGTCCCGTGTAGGTGGCAAGAGCCTGATGACTTGAAGTGTCAGCATTACCTCTCAGGGTCTGCCTGGGCAGGAAGCTGGGGCCAGGAGCCAGGTCTGGGCATTGAACCCAGGCCCTGGGATGTGGGACATGGGCATCTCAACCAGCAGGCTCTAGGGTCTGCTCCTGGAATGATCGTGCATTCTGGCAGAATTGACCTTAAGCTGACTGGCATGACAGGTGTGAGGTAGGGGCAGCCCAGGCAGGAAAAGGGAGGCTGAGATGTGGGAAGCAAGAAGAAAAGTTCAAGAAGAGTTTTATAGGAGGCACCTGCCTATGTGGGGATTCCTGTGGTTTGCAGATAATACATTTAGAATTTTTTCCTTAAAAAAAAAGCTCCCAATCAGATTTTAAAACTAAGGCATACTGATCCAAAGGAGGACTGGTGTTGTGATATAGTGGATTAAGCTACCATCTCCAACTCTGGAATCCCATATGGGTGCTGGTTTGTGTCGCAGCTGCTCCACTTCAGATCCCCAAAATTGCACCTCGGAAAGCAGTAGAAAATGGTACAAGTATTTGGGCCTCTGCTGCACATCTGGGAGACCTGGAAGAAGCTCCTGGTTTCTGGCATCAGTCTGGCCCAGCCCTGGCCACTGTGGCCATTTAAGGAATGAAGTAATGGCTGGAAGATCTCTGTTTCCATCTCTCCCTCTCTCTGTAGCTGTTCTTTGTTGTTGTTGTTGTTAAGATTCATTTTATTTCTTTTTATTGGAAAGGCAGACATACAGAGAGGCGGAGAGACAGAGAGGAAGACCTTCCTTCCCAAGTAGCTAGCCCCAACGGCTGGAGCTTACCCAATCCGAAGCCAGGAGCTAGGAGCCAGGAACTTCTTCTGGGTCCCCCATGTGGGTGCAGAGTCCAAAAACTTTTGGCCATCCTCGACTGCTTTCCCAGGCCACAGGCATGGAGCTGGATGGTAAGTAAGGCCTTTGGGATTAGAACTGGTGCCCATATGGGATCCCGGCATGCTCAAGGTGAGGATTTTAACCTCTACGTTACTATACGCGATCGTATGGTAGTTAGTACTCCGCATTGTATAGCTGTTATTTTCAAACTTATCAATCAATAAATCAATCAATTGATCAATTAAAAAACTCCAAAGGATACAGAAAACTATAAAGAGAGAATAAAAGATGATGATGATCCTAACACAAGTCTCATAAGCCTCTTTACAATTTGTTCCACATACATGGCTTACATGTGTGTGTCCATATTGAAGTTTAGGAATGTCCTTGGCTATTGGGCAGGCAAGAGGTTAAGAACCAGGGAGGAAATGTCCATGATCGGTCCCTGTCCCACTTCTGAGGGAGCTTTGGACAAGTGGAGAAGCCTCTCATCTCAGAGGGGTTCACTGGGAACCTGGAATCAGAGTTCAGTAGGTGTGGATTCGAGCAGTGACAGCTTGAGGTTAATCCGGGGATTCAAAGGGAGACTCATGGAGGGGAGGGCTGCAATTAAGGAAGTCTGGGTGAAGAGAAGGAGTGAAAATGGCCAGCAAAAGCAGGTAGGGTGATTTTAGGGAAACTGATAACCCTGCAGAGATAGGCTGTGCATCTGGAGGCTGAGAGGAAAAAGTGCTTGGGAGTGAGGGGCTTGTGGGGGAGGGAAGGAGGAGTGCAGGACTCAGGTGGTTGGCCAGGGGGAGCTGAGGTCAGTTGTGGGGGGGTGGTGTCAGTCAGCGCTGCCTGGACTGGATGCCAGGACTCCACTTAAAACTCCAGCCTTGTCACGCTCAGCCACCATTTACAGGGTCAGCCCTGGTTGCCTTCCCTCTTCTGCATGTCCATCCTTGACACTTCTAGCCCTGTGCTTTTCTGCTTAGAATTTTCCTTCCCCTGTGACTTTAGCTTGCAAAAACAAACACAACAAAAGCCTCCTGCTTGCAAAGCAAGTAGGCTCTTCAGGCAAAATGGCTCTTCTGGCACCTGCATCCCCCGAGGTCATAGGTCAAAGAGGTTTGGATGACATCCTTCCTTCGGATGGTTATTTTCTCCTTCCTAAGAAGCTGGGAGTCCTTACAGTTGACCAGTGAGTCAAAGCCGATGCCATGTTTTTGAATGTTAATTTATTCAACTTTATATAAATGGGGAGCTTCATATATATATGAAGTAGTTTTTGTGGCTTTCATTGAAACAGCCACAAGGTTTGATGCCATACATTCATACAGAATAGCAGCTGTCCTGGGCTGAGCAGTGGTGAGCCTTGTAGCTCACCAGTTTTCACTGCTCATCCTATGTGCTCAGGAGTCTGCCTCAACACTTGTGGACTGTGTGTGGTGTGTGGTGTTTGCCTGCTCTTTGGGGTGCTGCTTCCTTGCTCCTGTGAAGTCTCTGCTTTCTTGCAATGTCACTGTCACACCCTGAGCTGCCTGGCTGGCTGGCTTCTACTTTTGAATGTGCAAACACTTTGGCTTCTGATTTGCTGTCAGTTCTTGCCACTTGCAGGCAGTGTTGTAATGGCTTTTCAGATCTTAACTTGTTTAAGTTTTCTGACATTTCTTGGGGGTGAGGTAGGAGCATTGCCATTGTTCTAGAGAGGGAAATGGAGCACAGTGATTAAAATTTATTGAAAAAGCAGAGAGAGAGAGAGAGAGAGAGATATTTTCCATCTACTGGTTCACTACTTCTCAAATGATCACAACAGCCAGAGCTAGGTCAGACTGAAACCAGGAGCCCAGACTCAATCCAGGTCTCCTTTGTGGAGAACATCATTGCTGTTCTCCCAGAATTTGCATCAGCAAGAAGCTGGAAGTGGAAGATACAGGGTACAGGATGCCCTAACTGGTTTCTTTATCATTCTAGGCTCCAACCCCTGTGGAATCCCTGACTTCATGTCAGTTTCTTCCAGGATCTGGAGATGCTTCCGTGTGTACCAGAACTCCCAGTCCCTAGCTCAGCACCATGTTCTCATCTCCTGAGAGTTCCATCTCCATTACTTACCTCGAGACACATTGAATCTTGCGCAGATTGGTAGTGAATATTCGTCTGATAGTTGTGAATATCACTGTGACAGCAGTTTCATGATTTTCTTAGTTTTTAATCCAGTCCCCTACCTTGCAAGCCCTCCATTCCCTACATCACTCAATCCTTGCTTTTCTTCCATGCCTGGACTGGTTCCCATGGTGCCCCTTTGAGTTACTTTATCTATCACTCTCCTTTACTTCCTTCTCCGACATGCTCACCCAGCAGCAGTGCTGATCAATTCCATGATCCACCCTTTCTGCCTCCTTGGATAGATGAGAAAGCACAAGACTGTGAATTAAAGATTTCCAGTGTCAGCTGGGATGTCAACGGATAGTTATTGAATACCTGCTGTGGATCAGACACTTCTAAATGTCATTGAACAAAGCAGGTATGATGTGTACCTAGCTGGAGATAATGTTCAGTGGGGATAATAGTAAAGCAAGCAAAGAAGCAAGATATAAAAACATAAGGTGTTGAACATGACATGGATTAAAATGCAAGGGGATGAGGTTGGCTGGGGAATCAATAGATGTTAGTGATGACTCACTTGGGAAGGCATTGATGAGCAAAGAATTGGCAAGGTGCATGTGCCATGCAGGTAATCTGGGGAATATCCAGTGTGAAGGTCTGCTTTGCCTGGAATGGATGGAGGGAGGTGTCTGGGAGCCGAGCATGTATGAGAGGCAGCAAAGGGAGTTTTATATAGGATGTTGTCAGCTTTTAGAAGCTTTTAGAAGCTTTTAGTTGTCAGCTTTTCGAAAGTCATTGGGAGGGTTTTAAGCTGAACTGTGATGCAACCTGATTTTGAAAAAGGATCTTTGGGGCTGAAAACATAACAGTTTGGGGAAGATGCAAGGGTTGGAGTCAGAGTCCAATTAGGGGTTCCCTGCAGGCACCCAGGAAGATGCTTTGGTCTAGGATGGGTGGGTACGGGTCATGAGAAGGGCCTAACTATGGGTAGATTTGAGAAATGGAGCTGAGAGGATTTTGTTGTGTGGACAATGTTGCAGGGTGTGAGATCATCAGACAAGTCTACAATGTATTAAGGAGCCTTTATTAGCCAAGCTTGGTGACAATGGCAGGGCCTACTAAACATTAGCAAATGAAAAATCACTGTGGCAATCCAGTCTGAATCAAAACCTTGAGAAGAACAAATGCTCACTACCATGAAGTCTGTCTGTTAAACTGAAGACCTATGTTCCAGCTTCCCCAGCAACATAAATTATCCTAAGATACATGCATCAAACAACCTGGACACACTTACAAAGCTGTAAACATTCACCTTTTCTTGGCTTCTCTGTCCACATTCCATTACTGCTAGGCCTCCCCTTTGCTGGAATTCTTGAAAGTGCACAAATTAGAAATACAAAGCATCTTAGCATTTATATCTTCACTGACTTGCCCAAGCGGTGAACAGAGGGTGAAGAATACAGACATACAGGGACCATGCTCAGGGGCTACCTGTACTTGGAGTCTGTCTGTGGGATGCCAGAGAGCAAGCAGGTGACCAAGAGAAAGAACCCCTCCTTATCATGGGCCTTTATGGGAGTTTGTGACGTGAGTGGTTATGCAAGAACACAATATTGCCTCTCAGGTTCCAGGTGATGATAGGTGAGCAGGTGGGCAGAAAGGACCACAAATTGGGGAAAGTGTGGCTTTGCAGCTCATGACCCTGAACTGCCTAAGACCACAGCAGTTAGATAAAAGTACTGGGAATTGGGAACAACTGAGAATTTTGGTTTGAGCAATAGGAAGGGAGGGGTTACACTCAACTGTAACTGGAAAGATGAGAGGAAGAGTAGGGCTTGGTGGGGACTTCTGGAGTTAGGTTGTAGACTTACAGGAGCTGGTGGCCTTAGATATTCAGATGGATATTTCAAGCAGGATCTAAGCCTGGAGCTAAGTGATGAGGTCAATATGAGAAATATGTTTGGGGTCATTCACATGCAGTTCGAAGTTAAAACCATGAGACTGGATATGAGCTCTTGGGGAATGAGAGTAGGTAAGCGCCCAGAAGACAGAATCAAGGAGCACTTAAGCAGTTAGAGCTTAGAAAGAGTTCAGGGGAAACCCTCAGAGGAGACTGAGGAGGAATGATCATGAACAAGAAGGGGAAAAAAAATCAGGAAAATGTGAGGGTCTTGGAAATGAAGTGTGGGACAGAGGCTCAGGAAGAGATACAACATTATTCATGGTAAGGTGAACATCCATTCTCTTCCTTCACTCAAGATTCGGATTCTTGGGAGAATCAAGGAACAGAAAAATAAAGGACACATTGACCTTTTAGGCACATACAAAGGGAGGCAGATGAGTGTCCCCAGAGTGATGCCTTTGAGAAGGTGGGTGGATGTAGAGGTGAACGGAGCAGACTGTGGTGGTGACAAAGTAATGCAGCACAGTGGCTTGGATCAGGGGCTCTGCCACCTGTCATTGTATTTGGTTCCAAACATTTGAACTAAAAGATGTAAGAAACCTACTTTGAAGTTTATCTTTCAGATGGGTAGTAAGATGATGAGATGAGTTTATGTGAAGTGTCAAGAGCCTGTAGAGACAACGTGAGAGTCACCTGGTATAAAATGATGCCCTCCCCACCCTGCCTTTCAGTTTCCATATTGGCCACTCCTACTGTCACTGCCCTTGGCAGTGGCTTCTTTTCATATTTCTTCCTGTTTTTTTTTTTTTGAGGTCAACCACCCACTTCTTCCAAATCCCACATGCAACCTGGCTGGTACATGCTAAAGCCCAAATTCTGGCTAAGGAGAGCAGTTGCTTTCTTTAATCAGGTGGCCGAAGACATCATTCCCTAGGCAACTCTAAATGGGAGGTAGCTGTGATGGCAACATTTAGATCTTAGATTATGAAGTTCTACATTCCAATTCCATCCCTGGTACTTGTCTATTCACTAACTTGGGTACATTAGGAGGGACCTCTATATCAAATGAGGAGATCATTTATCTATCAAACTGCGTGACCTGGGACAAGTCTCTCATCTCTTTAGAAGGAAGCGATGATCTATGTGCTGCTTCTGGTTTCTGAATCCTATCCTTACTCTCTGTGAGGCACATATCAAATCTGTGATTATTTGGTTTACTTCCTTTGTTTAAATTTTAGGCTATCATTCTGCCTTGAATATAAACTCTGTGGAGAGCATGGCTGTTTCGTTCACAGTTCTGTCTGGATAATCTTTAGCACGTAGTAGAGGCTCAGTACTGTTCTAATGAACAATAAGTGTGGTTCTCTGGTCCAGAAAAGTGAAGCTATAGCTTTTCTTGAGGTTGGTGCATTTGTGGTTGTATTTTGCATTCAATATCAAAGTCTTGGTATTTTCTGGTACATGTGGTAGTGCTTAGTGGTTATCTTAACTTGATATTTAAAGACATTCTTATCCCTGAATTAATGAAGATATACCAGAATTCTGTGGTACATTTGCACAATGTCAATTTTAAAAGGAAGAAAATTCAAATATGTGCATCTCCATTAAAAGTGGGTCTGTGCCCACTTCTCTGAACCCTTATCCTTTTGGGGTTTGGCTTCTTTCCCCCTCACCTCCCTGCCCGTGCCCCTGGCCATGCATACTCAAGGATATTGCTTCCATTCTGTTTTTCTATCTGGCATTTGATATATGTATGAGTACTTGAGCTTACACTGTAGTTCAGTCTGTAAAGGGGGAAAATGAAACATAAGTACATTGACTTTGACCTTGAGATCATCAATTAGGTCCAAACAGGTTGACAAAAAAAGCTTTTAGTTTCTTAAAGATATTAAGATTGCTTAGAGTGCTTTAAGAGAGCAGAGATCCAAACCAATTATGTCTCCTTTTATGAGCTCTGGTAAGGATATATATTTGATTCTTGTTGTTTGTCCTCACAGAGTACTTGTTTTTCCATAAATTAAGACCAATCAGTCATAGGAACATGAAATTCCATTTATATTCTCGAATGACTAATGGCTTAGCTTTTGGTCCCTTGGTTCAAATTCTGAGGAAACAGAATAGTAGCTATGTGTAATTAACAAATGGACTCTGTCAGGTCTGGCCATGTGCATGTCCACAATGACTGACCCTGAGCTCCAGCATCCACTTTATTTTTAAAAGGAGCTAATAATAAGCAAGCCTGTGACTGGGGAGAGACAAAAAAGCTGGCCCTGTGTTCCTAAGATCCACCTCTGAATGGGCAAGCTGAGGTGGAGCTTTGTTAACTTATTGTTGGTAGGGTTTACTTTTTCCCCTAAAGCATGTCTATTGAGCACTCTGCCAGTTGTCTTGAAATGTGTGTCCTTCTTCCCAACAACCTGTTATTTCAATGTTAATATTTGCATAATGGTTTTCTTAATATAACTGTGCAGGTTTATGCCAAACCTGGAATATTTCAGATATGCCTTTTGAGCACAGACTAGAAAAGCAGGAACTACATGGTAAGGTGGAAAACCAAGGAGGCTGAAGATCCATGTAAGGTTAACGTTAGAAAATAATGTAGGAACAAATCAATGCATCTTTGTTGCTGAGCATTCAAGACAGTGGGATTTGCATTTTGTTGTTAGCAGGCTTAATAATAACAACCTTCCACACTGGCACAGCCCAGGAACCTCCAATCCTAGCTCTATTTTTTGTGCTACTCCTCAGCAGGATGCTTCCTCTAGGACAGGAATGTAAAGCCTCCAGCTAAAAATTGGTGAACCCGAGATAGTCCATGATAGGAGGTAAGAGGAAGACTTAAAAACATTCCTTCCTGGGCTTTATAAACCCATCAATCCAACTTCTTGGATTCACCTTGGAGTCCTAACTCTAGGTAAGGCCTTTTCACTTGGTGAAAGACAGGCCAAGTTAAGTGTTCATAGTCATTGAACACCTTCTAGGCATCAAGCAATCTGTGGGAGAGAGACAATACCAGCACAGCCCTGGACATGGCTAGTATTGTAGAGCAAACCCAACCTCTATGCATGATAGGGTTTTCCAGCAGCAGAGTACAAGATTGTATCTGCATTCTGAGGGGTTGTTCTAGAATGGAGGTGAGCTCAGAGCGGGCATATTGTGTTGGAAGCAAGAGCTGCTGATGACCTGCATGAAGGCAGCTGCACAAGGGATGGGCGGGTGGAGCAGCCTGATGAGCCTTCATGAAGACACTCTGTGCTTAGGGATTCACTGAGATGGAAGGTGAATGAGAAGGGGAAATCAGCTTGGATTTTTAAACCACAGTACCCTCCTTCAAGACAATGAGTACAAAATGTAGAGCTTGCTCAGAAAGGAGAGATTTTGGTTTTGATGGGACAATAACAATGTCCAGGAGGCCAACAGAAATGGTGATGTAGAGTTCATCCAAAAATATTGGTGAGAAGACTTGGAAATCAACAAGGTGGAAGTAACTAAATCAACAAGATAGTCAAATTCCAGTGCTATCATTGCAGTGTCTTACCAAGATGGTGATTTCATGTGTGCTGCACCCCCCCCTCCCCCCGTTATCTATTTGAACTTCTGTCAGTGTGGTTCCTGAAAAAGAGGGTATGAGCCAAATTTTCCACAGTAGGATTTGGAAGGTGGGTTATGATTCTCTACCTGTGCACTGTGACACCAGAACTAATGAATGAGTGAGCATAGCCCCTGGCGGTGAGGAAGTGGTTCATGAACCTGCTTTGGCTGTGGCATGACTGTCTTGTGAAGTACTGTGTCTTTGGGAAGAGTGTTACAGCCTTTTACCATGGATGGGCCACCGGACCTTCAATGGTGGGAGCTACTTCCCTCCTCTGCTTTGAGTCTGTTACTGTCCATCTTGGGCATGTAGACAGGCCCTGGGAGACAATGTCAATATACTCATGGGCATATGAACATTGGATGCTGTATCATTTCCATGGGCATCAGATTGACATTAGATTTAGACACCATGTAATATTCTTTTCCTAAGTGCTGGTAAAAAGCACTTGCTTTCTCCTCGAGGAATTGACATCCACTGAGTGTTTTCAGAAGACACTACAGGACTACATGGAAGGGAGAGCTTGAGGTCCACAAACTTGCTTCTCATAAGGTTATTGTAAAGGCTTGGGTCTTCCAAGCCTGACAGTAGACAGTACCTGAACACTCGCCTTGAAAACATCTCTCACTGCTGTGACTTCCTCCGAGAAAGACCTGAGATGAATATAGAGGATTCAGGGTTGTATGTCTATTGAAGTCACACACATTGAAGGTTTATTGATGCCATGTAGGATACTGCCTAAAATCCTTCAAGTGGTTCTTCAGTAGCACCAAAGGAAGGTTTCTGAAATGACATGATTCAATAACACAGCATCTCTATGCATCGTAGCAATCCAAAGGCATCTCTAAAACAAAGGCAACCCACTGTGTGGGCACAGGGTTGGAGGAGAGCATGTGAGCTCCATAGAGAGTCCCCAGTGGATTCCTGGGCTGTCTCCCCAGGCTCTGTCTGTAGGAAGCTGACTTGGTGCTAGGAGAATGGGCCCAAGGAGCAAACTTCTGAGATCTTTATTCCAAGGGACCCAAACAGGGCTGCTGTCTCAAGAGTGGCCTTTTTGAGATCACAAAGAATCCAGAGCTGGTGTGATTGTCAGCCTCTGCAAGCTGGGGTGGGGGAAGGGGCACTCGCTTAAAGGTTTGTATAGAAGCAGAAGACCCGAATCAATCTTTATAAAGCCAAGTGTGTCTGATGTCCCCAGGATGGCAGAATCACCTTGCCCTAACCTTTTCATTAACCAGAGAGATGAAGCGACTTGCCTGCCACAGTCTAGACAGTGGCAGATCTGCGCCTGGAAATGCAGGTAGCTCTTTTGTAAGCCTGAGGCTGTCTTGCTTGCCTGAACTCAATTATGGCTGCAGAGTAGAAAGGACCAAGTGCAGGGTCAGGATAAGGAGCTTGCATACTGGTCTTCACTTCAATCACTACTGGGTGGAGGATTCCATAGGAAGAGGAGATGCTGTTGGTCTTCCCAAACTAGCACCTCTTAGATTTACCACATGGGAATACAAAGCTTATGGAGATGTGTCATTTGTGGAATCTCTCTCAAGTCGCTTTGTATCCTTTGCATCATGACAAAGTACTGTAGACAGTGCTAAATTGTGGTGGTCTAACCATTTGTAGAAGAGGACATCATTGACATAGCTCCCCTGAGGGTGGTGTTGGGGCAGGATTATTAGAAGCGACAGGCTTATTTGAATCAAAGGGAACAGACTTTGTCTCCTGATGGGAGACCAAGGCATCCAAAGATGGTTGTTTCACTCCATCTCTTTTAGGAATTAACCCTTGGAAGAGCTCAGAAAGATTCAGGGGGAAAAATGTTTTTCTCTTTCATACTGAGCTTCTTAGAACCAGCTGGAGAGAGGGCATAATTAACTACAAAAATCAGAGTATTTTAACGCAGGGAAATTTGGTGTAGCTTAGCATTCTTTGAGAGCCATATAGAATACCTTTGAAAATTATATCCATGGTTTTCTATCTCCCAGGGCCCTGAATGACCTGGTTTTGCTCTTCGAGCCAGCTTCATATTTAGCCACCATTGGTTGTGGGAGCTGAGTTATTTGCTTCTAAAATGTTATCTTTCCTGTCTTTTTATCTGGCTGATCATGGCTCCACTCACTTGCAAACACCTGTGCCAGGTTCAGACACACAACTTCAGTAACCTACTTAAAAAGCCACCAGTTATCTTCATGTAAGCAGAACCCCTGCAAAGCCTGCAGGCTTGTGCTTCATTTGTGACCAGACAGCTGTCCAGCTTCGTGCTAAACACAATGGTGAGTCATGGATAACACTCAGCAGCATAAAGGAGCTTTACTGTCAGGACATGGGGACCTTGTGTGAAAATGTACCTGGAGTTTTATGAATTTGTGTTTCTAGAATCCCTCAGTTGTTCACATCTCCTGAATGTTGTGTTTGAACTCTGGCCTCATGTGAACAGGCCCTCAGCTGATCTTACTTTAATTTTGAAATGTTTTAAAGTCATCTTTGTTTAAGATTTTATTAGATGTCAGAGCAATCACTTAGGTGCCTGCCACTTGCCAGTCCTCAGTTGGTAAATAGAGGGCATAGTTGCCACCACACTGTTCCTGGATCATGGCCGACATTGCTCATCAATCATGGAGCTCTGTCTCTGAACCCACATCAGGCTCACAATCTTCAGCCTCTTTCTCTTCAACCAATATTCATTTGGACTGAATTGGATATCCAATGCAATCCCTTTATTACTGTACTACTGGACTCCAGCTTTTTCATTTCTTTTGTTTCATTTGATCCTTGCAATTAGGATTCAAGCAGGCCCCATTATTGCTTACAGTTTGGCATATTGAAGCTTTGATTATTTAAGTAAGTTTCCGAACCACATTGAGATAATCTTGGTCCAGGTTTCTGTGGTCGCAAATTCCCCATTGTGTGTGTTGCCTTATACAGACTGTCATCTGAAGACAAGGGCTTGATGTGACTTCTGGATCAAAACACACCATCCAGTGCAGACATCCCCTAACTTTTTTTTTTTAAAGATTTATTTTTATTATTTTCTTTATTGGAAAGGCGGATATACAGAGAGGAGAGACAGAGAGGAAGATCTTCTGTCCGATGATTCACTCCCCAAGTGAGCGCAACGGCCGATGCTATGCCGATCTGAAGCCAGGAGACTCTTCCGGGTCTCCCACGTGGGTGCAGGGTCCCAAAGCCTTGGGCCGTCCTCGATTGCTTTCCCGGGCCACAGGCAGGGAGCTGGAAGGGAAGCGGGGCTGCTGGGATAGAACTGGCGCCCATATGGGATCCAGGGCGTGCAAGGTGAGGACTTTAACCACTAGCGCCACCTCGCCGGGCCCGACATCCCCTAACTTTTGGGGAGACTTTGGTCTCAGAGATCAGAAGAAGTGATAGTAATCCCCACTGGGAACTCCGGAAAGGGGAGAAGTCAGGCACAACCAAGTCTCTTGTTCCTTAGCTTATCTTTTCATTCATTTTGCAAATGTTTAGTGAGTGCTTAGCACTGCAACAGGCAATGGGCAGGCAATTGCAAATTAAATAGACGTGATCCATACTCACACGGGCTATTGGGATACACTGGCATTAAACAAACCCAAATGAATACTTAGGTGCAGGCTGTGATGCATTCTAAGGAGGAAAAGAGCCAAGACTGCTGAAGGAGAAAAACAAAGAGAAACTCAGACTCCATTGAGTAATGGGTGAGTGCCTCTCTGAGTCAGATACCTCAGCTGGTTGCCAGAGGACCCAGAGGGATTGGTGAGGAGGAAAGCTGGGGCAGGCATTCAGAAAGAGGGAACAGTGTAAGGGGTGGGTTACGAGGATGTTGTTTGCATCTCCAGGATTCTTGAACTCACCTTGTTACTCTTTGGTAAAGAAGAAGGTGATGAAATTCTTCAGGGCTATTTTGGTTTATAAATGCTGTCGAATAATAGCAAAAGCAGCTATGTTTAGAAAACACACAGCTTTTTACAACATTTTGCCATTGTGCATTTTACATGTAGGTTTTGTATCCATAGGATCAACCAACTATGGATCAATAATATCTCTTAAAAGTTCTGCCTGTGCTAAATGTATAGACTTCCTTGTTATTATACCCTCAACAACACAGTAAAGCAACTATTTATATAGTGTCTGCATTATGTTAGATAGTACAAAAAGCTCAGAGGTAATTAATCAGAGGTAATTTAAACAATGTGTAAACACTGCTTCATATGTATAAGGAACATGAGCATTTTGGGATTTGGTACCCAGGGAGATCCTGGAATCCACAGCTGGGGATGCTAGGAACTGACTACACCTATAGCCTGTAGATCCTCTAACAGAATCTGTGAACCCACAAATAAGCCCAGAGTGCATCTCACCCTGTGCTTGTGACATAAGAGATATATATTTGGTCTTTGGTCCATTGAGGATGTTGAGCCTGGCAATTGTACATGCCATCCCAAACTCTGAAGTCAATGTGTTGTACCCTGGAAGACAGCACATCATTTTGTCTTTCCTCCAAGAAGTGACGAGCGGTTCCCTGTAACCCAAAGCAGGGCATGAGAGCTAACCTAAGAATAATTGTCTTCCCTCTCTGGGTAGTGCAAAAGATCATAATCAAGGGGCACTATAAGAACAGCATGGGCAGGTGCCTACCCACATTGTGTAAACACGGGTAAGTGGCAACTGAAGGAACAATGGGCAGATATTGGATGACAATACCCATAATACTGTGTTACTGGCAGTCAGCAAGATAGGCGGAAATTTAATGTTTGCAAATGGATGCGATTCAGATACCCAGTGTGATTCGTTCTGAACAGCAAAAATAACAGAACATTGACAATAAATTCCCAGCACAGGAAATCACAAATATGGTTGGGAACACACAGGTTCTGGAGTGTGGGGGTGGTCGTTGGCTAGCAAGCCCTTGATTTACATTCTTATGACTTTGATTTGTGAATTTTTCATGGACATCTTTGGGTGCCAGGCCTTCCTGGAGCACGGTGCTCACTGAGTATTTTTTTTCTCAGGTTTGGATCTTTGGTCAATCAGAAACTTGATCAAATTGGATACAAAGCATTTAAAGAATTATCAGTTTGATTTTTCTAAAGCAGTGTTTCTCTCCCCTCCTAATTTGCGACCCCCTGTAATCATTGCAAACACTGACTTCTCCGTGTGTCTACCTTTTCCAGCATGACAGTTTTATTTATATTATGGCAAGTATTTATTTTTCATTTCCTTTTTTTGTTTTTTATTTTTCATTAAGTCTAGAATTATATAATAATACTGATATACTTAAAAAAAATTTGGTGGGGGTTGGTGGGAAAGAAAAAAGGCATGGGTGAGAGTGAACAACAGTGAGAGAGTGCTGCCATCTGTTGATTCAGTCCCCAAATGCCTGCTGTGGCTGGGCACGGGCTGGGTTAAACCTGGAAGCTAGGAACTCAATCCAGGTCTGCCATCTGAAATGTCAAGGATCCAAGTATTTGAGCAGTTACCAGGTCATATCAGTGGGAAGCCAGAATCAGGAGGCAGAACTGGGAGTTGAACCCAGGCACTTTGATGTGGGATGCAGACATCTTAACTACGAGGTCCAGAGCCTACTCCTGCATTCACTTACTGGACCTTTTCCAAAGACCATGCTTTAGACTCTTGACTGTTGGACTTTGTTTCAGTCCATCCATTACAGGAGCACTAACAGCACTCCAGTGAGAGGGAAGGATTTGGCTTCCACTTGCCTCGCCTGGCCAATGTCAATGGTAACATTGCAACTCAGAAGCATAGTACTTTTCCCAATTGCTCTCTGATCAACAGGCAGCATTCTGATGATGAAGTTTAACATAAAATGTCTGTGCCCATCACCTATCGTGTCAAAGAAAACATAACAGAATCACCATTTACCACTATTTGTATTCATCTCCATCAATACTGTCTTTCTGGTTAACACTAAAGCAAATCAAAAGTCATACTCTCTTCCCTAGTTCTGTATCATCCACACAAATAGATCTGCAGACTCAGAACTTTAAGGGGCCTTAGACACATCAGTTAGTTGACTTTCCGCTTTCAACTGATGAGGAAATGGAGACAGAACCCCTCATGTCTTCCTGATTGCTGATCTACCAACATTTCCAGTTCCTCAAGGACTTGCACATTCACAGTCATGCCTCTGAAACTCTTGCTGCAGTTACTCATGGCCAACTGTGATCTGAAAGTATGAAAAGTTCCAAAGCGAACAATTGATAGGTTTTAAATTTGTCCCATTTGCGTAGCGTGATAAAATCCTGCCCCGTCAGTCCAATGTCTGAGTCATCCTTTTGTCCAAAGTATCCAAGCTGTAGAGGCTTCATGCCTGTTACCCACGTGGTGACCATTTTCATTACACAGAATATACAGAATTTAGCACGGTCCACTGTTTCAGACATCTGTGGACGTCACCGAATGTATCCCTCATGTCACAAGGGTTGATACCATATTTTTTGAGGCTTCCTTTTGCTCATGGATAGCCTCAGTTTAGCTAGATGAATTTAGACAATGTGTCTGTAAGTGCGTGTTCACAGTAATTCTATGAGGTGGATACTGTCATTACCCTCATATTCAAGATGAGAAAATGAAGCTGATGTTGCTTGTGTGAAATTCAGTTCTCCAGAGAGTGGCAGAACTGAGACTGAATTCCGGTGTTCTGATCCTCAACATCCCAGCACCTGCATTATCCTGTACAGTTCCGGATCAGTCAAGCACATTGCTTTAGTCATCTTTGGATGTGATGCCTGTTTACTTTGCAGAGCATTCACCTTCATTAAAGAAATGCAGCAGAAGTTTGCTTGCGATTCTACTTGCTCTTGTCTCAACAGGTGCCATGTTGAGACGGATTTCAGCCACTCACTAGCTCTATGACTTGGTGGCAAGTTCTTTTACCTTTGCAAACCCTTGGTTTTCTCCTTGGAAAATGTGGGACATGAATGAATGCAGGGTGCCTGTTACCAGGTCAACAAGGTGAAAAGGTTGCACATCCCTGACTGCATTGTAGAGCTTAACACATGCCTCTTTCCTCTTGGCATCTAAAGGCAGTAGGGCAAGGGGACAAGGGATGCTCCTGGGGCCTGCAGACTATAATTGCACCTCGGGACACTTTTTCTCCCCTTGGAGGCCATGAATTCTTAGTATGTCTGTTGGTATAAGATCCAAAGGAATTATGCTAGGCATATAAATAGATTGTGCAGCCATTAAGTTAGCAAAAGAAGACTGGATCTGTCCATTAAAAAAAAGCCAGAAAATACAGTACATGGAAAGATACAGTCAATGAAGTATAACAAATGAGAATCGTGATGTGAGATGATAGAGATGTCCTAATACGATGCCAGTTACAGTAAGTCCATAAGGGTCACATGGGCAGGGAGGCTGAAAAAGCTTGCCTGCCCAAAGAGCTTCAACCTCCATTCCTGGATCCTGGGGCTTTTACCTTCTATGGCAAATGCACTAAAATGTTGGCCCCTGGGATACGTAAAGGATTTAGACATGAAGGAATGCCTAAAGGCACCATCCGTGTGCTTGTAGCAGGGAAGAAGAGGGATATTAGTGTGAACGGAAGGAGACCAGTGGGACCTCAGCACAGAGCTGGCAGTGACATGGCTGCAAGCCAAGGATACTACTGGCCACTTGAAGCTGGGAGAGGCAAAGGCAAGTGTGTCTCCAAAGCCTCCACAGGGAGCCTAGTCTTTTCCTCAGTTATTTATGTTTAAATATTTGTTACTTATTTTGTAAGGAAGACACGTAATGCTCTTGAATCTACCAGTTCATTCTCCAAATGTCCTCTACAGCCTCGGTAGGACCAGGCCAAATCTAAGAACCTCAAAGTCCATCTGGGTCTTCCACATGGGTGCCAGATGGGTGCCACAGACATTGGAACCATCTTCATCTGCATTCCCAGGTGCACTAACAGGGAGCTGAATAGAAAGTGAAGCAGATGGGACTTGAACTGATGTTCCTACATGGGATGTTAGCATCTGAAGTGGCTGGTGGCTCAACCCACTGCACCACAGTCCCCAGCTCAGGGAGCTGCTTTGCTGACTCTTTGGCCTTCCGAGTTGTGAGAAAATTAACTTCTGTAGTTTTAAGCCACCAAACCTGTGGTGATCTGTTATAGCAGTCACAGAAAATCCATGCACTCATCCATGAGATGAAAGAATCAGTTATAAACAGGAGCCCCAGGGTGAGCATGTGCCTTAGCAGTTAGGATGCTGGTTAAGATGGCCGTCTCCCATGTCAGAGTCCTTGAGAACTTGTTTGGAGGTTCTAGCAGGGGAGCGCAGTTACTCGTATACCTTTGACCGAAGTCTGGTCCTCCTCTAGTGGGGATGGTCGTCGTCCTCTCCGACTGAGCCCGCAGCTTCGGGAGGGACGCACATGGAACGGTGAGGGTGGAAGGGGACATCCGCCTAGCCAGCCAGATCAGCTGAATCAACCCTGGCGATCAATGGGGGTGACAGATGTTGCAGCCAGATCGCCCTCACATCCCCATGTCACAGTTAGGACTCTGTCGCAGCTAGATCACCCTCACATCCCCATGTCAGAGTCCTAACTGCGCTTCCCAGCTGCAGGTTCCTGCTCAGGCAGATTGTGGGAGGCAACGATGACGTCTCAAGTAACTGGGTTCCTGTCAGCTATGTGGAATGCGTGGATTGGGTCTCCAACTTCTGACTTTGGTTGGAAATAGATTTGGGGCATTTGAAGTTAAAATTGTAGATGGCAACTCTCCCTGTTTCTTCGACTCTCAGAAGAAAAAAAAAATAAACAGATAAAAGCCTAGAGTATGTTTTCTAAAAGAGACTCTGCAGTGATACACAAGAATTCAATAATATAAATAATAAACTTGAGATTATATATAGGAAGTTTACACTGAAAGAAAAATAAAACTGAGAAAATGCATTCTTTTGGAGGTTACAAAATGTTTTTTTTTCTAAATATTGAACATGTACTAGTCCCCAGGGAATCATAAATCTGAAGGGTTATACCATGTAACCTGTATTGATCATAATGCTGTAAGAATAGAAACCAGTAAAAAAAATAAGTTACTAAATTATTTTTTATGTGTGGAAACTAAACTTAGGCCTACTATCAAGTAACTCTTTGGTTCCAAAGGAGTCACAGGAAAATAATAGAAGAGTTATAACTGAATGATTATGAAAATACTATATTTGAAAATTTGTAGATCAGAGTTGAAGTAGTAATTGGACATCTATTGCCTAGGAGAGTCCTAATTTTGAAGAAAAAAAGTGTTGAGTCATTGAAAACTTTAATTGGCTAAATAGTTTGAAAATTCGTTATCTGACCTTCTGTGCCCAGATTCTGATTCCTACTTCTGACATAGTTCATCTCTGACACAAAGGGACCCCAGCTACATTGGTTTTACTTATAAATTTATTTATTTATATAAAAGAGTCACAGAGAGAGAGGGAGAGGCAGAAAGATCTTTCATCCGCTGGTTCACTCCCCAGATGGCAGTAATGGCCAAGGCTGGGCCAGGCTGAAGCCAGGAGTCAGAAGCCTCTCCCATGTCTCCTAATTGGTTGCTTTTTCTAGGCCATTAATAGGGAGCTGGATCAGCAGTGGAGCAGCTGGGACATGAACTGGCCCCCAATAGGATACTAGCATTTGAGGCAGCAGCTTTATCTGCTATGCTGCAACACTGTCCCTTACATTTATTTTTTAACCAAGCAGTTGTCACAGTGTGATTGCACTGAATGCAATTGTGTGCCAGGAAGCCAGTACAAATTCCACCAGCGATTTGTCACTGCCTACCTTGTTCTCACCACATCTCTTCCCAGCATCCATCGTTCTTTTGTTGCCAGGAGTTGGGTTTCATGCTTAAATGTTTCATTCATCACCTCTGATTGCATGGCTTTGTGTGGAGAGGTGGTGACAGCCAGGGAATACACAACCCCTTGGTCATGGACATTTAAGTGGACAGACTGTTAGGAGGATTTGGTAACAGCAGGGCACCTCGCGATTTGGTGACAGATTTCCCTTCACTAGAAGTGTGGTTTCGCTGTGTAAGATCCCTGGCACTGATGAAACACATAGAAGATTTGTCATTTATCACCAGATTGGGAGCTGTTTTCTCAAACAGCAGAGGGGGAGAGCAGTTGAGGAGACTGGGGATTTCTTCAGTGTCAGCCTGACACCCCATGCCTCACTTGGGTGCTGCCCCACTCTGTCATGAGCTATGCTGGCTAGGGACAGAACATTTTGTCTGCTTCTTGATGACACGGCTTTGTGGCAGTGGGGGAGCTATCCAGGGGAGCTACCAGCTGGTCAGTAATGATATAGTTCTGTATCGGAAAGGCGTTTCAAAATTTTCATCTCAATTCCCTTGATAACTAAATGGGGAAAAGGAATAGTATTTTTTTTCTTTCGTTTTATTTTTAATAAAAGTTTGCAGAGACAAAGTTTAGGCCCCTTTGGTGGGATGGTAAGCAAAACAGTTGGGAGAGCAAAGGGTTTTCTGATAGATTGCTGGGGGTTTTGTACTCTTCCCAATTCAATGACAAACTTGGCCATTCTGAAATACTCTTTTTCTCCTAGACTCTTAACTGCTTGGAGATGAGTTAAGGATAGTTCCTAAATGCTGCAGGAGGATTTCTACCATGGTGTGTGAAATGAATGAATTGACCTTGAGGGAATCTGGGGCGCTGTGCTATGAACTGAATCTTTGGTTCACTGGCTTCTTGACATCCAGAACAGCTTTTAAAGAAAACAGATGTACTTCTTGTTGGCATTGGAGAGTGGTTCCTGGACCTAGACTTTGAAGTTAGAGTGCTGTATTTTTCCATTGGCTCCTGCAAGAAATCTCTTAGGTGAGGTCCTGCGAGGATACCTTAAAACTATATGGAAGGATGGAATTAAAAAGATGCATTTATTTTAGTGTAAACTGTACATACAAGGAGTCTTCAAAAATTCATGGAAAATACGTATTATGAAAAAAGAAATAAAAAGATTTCAGCTTTTTTTTTTTTTTGACCCAAATGAACTCATCTGTGAATTCCCTTTTCCTTAAATTTTTAGCTGTGGACAGAATTTTTGGTGTGGACAGAATTGAGGTCACCAGAATGAGGCTGTGAATCATATCTCCCATGTAACATAAAGCATCCATGATGCTGGGGAAACACTAGCTAAGCCCTGGGCGGTTCTGTTTTCTATGACAAGGGTGGGTGACACAGGGACCCATGACTGTCATGGAAACAGGCAGTGTAGGTGTCTTTGCATATGGGTTTTCTCCTGCTGTGAGCTCACCCTCTTTCTGTGCCAGGGCAGAGGTCTGTTTGGGGTTATATTCTTGCTTACTGGCACAGCTGGTGAAGAGTAGAAACTTGATCATTATCTGGGGAATGAGTGAAGGATATGAGGGCATGCTGTGATAATAGATGAGAAAATTACTCTGGAAATGTCAGGTACTGTAATTACAGTCCTTGTTAAGCTCCTTTTGTGAATTCTAAATTTTGTTCTAGGTTGTTACAAGTATTTTTCCCTACCCCCAGCTTTGCCAGAATAATCAGTGTCTCAGAATAAGACTGTGTTAATTTTACATTCTGAAAAGTCTGAACTTTAACCAGGAACCTAAATGCTCAAGCTTGAGAAAAACGCAGTTGAGATCAAAGCACAAGATCTTACTTAAGTGATGATTGACTCCCCGGGAAAAGTGTCTTAGTAATTAGTTCAAGAAACCTTAAGGCCCATGTTATGTTGATATTGAGAATATGACAATCAAAACACATTCCTGACTTCAAGGTTGCATTGTGCCCTAAAAATGCCTATATTGATGCCCTACTGCCTAGTGCCTCAGAGTGTAAGTTTATTTGGAAACTGGGTATTTGCAGAGCTAATTAAATTGAGTTTATTAGGGTGGAAGAAGGGTTCAAGAGTAGATGAGAAGGCACCTCTGTGTGTAGCTCCACGGCTTTATTCCACCCTGCAGAGGAATAGTGCACACAAAGGATCTGTGTGAAGACTGGGGTTGACCTACCTGAGGAAGAGAGTAGGGGAAAGGGAAGGCCAGTGTGACTGAAGCCGTGTGGGCATTGCAAACGAGGGTATAAGATGAAGTTGGAGGGAGAGGGAATTTGGTCTTGCAATTAAGATACACTTGGTCCATATTGGAGTGCCTGTGTGGAGTTTCTGGCAGTAGTTTCTGATTCCAGCTTCGTGCTATGTACATCCTGGGAGGTAGCAGATGATGGCTCAATCAGATCAGTATTCCTCTTACGAAAGTTCTGGATGTTTCCAGTTTCTGGCTTTGACTTCAGCCCAGCCATAGCTGTTAGGCCGTTTGAAGATTGAATCATTTGAAGGGAACCTTCTCTGTGTGTCTTTAAAATCAATAAATAACATTAAAAAAGAGAGAAGAAAATAAAGAGATACGAAGGTCATGGGTTGGCCTCTTACTAACAAACAAATGTCCCAACATATTTTGACATATTTGTTAAGGGCTTTTTTCTTTCTTATTATAAGTAATTGCAGTTTGTCCATGGGTGAGAAAGTGTCTCCTCTCTTTGCTCTGTTATTTTTCATTGTGTATTCTACTTCCTTGCTTTGTTCAGATGATTGAAGACTACAGCCATGCTGAGACTTACCAGCTGAGTTGCATTGTCTGGGGAACCTGCTTGCGATGACTCACTTCTGCTAAGAGGAAGGGACACCCTGGCCAGTGGCTGCACAGGGAGGAAGTGGAGTGGATTGACGTCATTCAGTCTGCTTCACTGAGTCTTCACATGCTACTGTGGCCATGTTGGCTTGATGCTCCGGGCAACCCAGGGTGCATCTGATCAGCAGGGACCATAAATTGCTAATGACTCCTGGCTTTTCCCAGTCCTGAGTTATCTGCTAACACATAGAGACAGATTCATTCAATTTGGCAAATGTTAATAAGATGCTCAAAATGAGTTCAGGGCGAGCCAAGGAAAAGCTTTCTCAAATGGCCGTATCATTCTGTTCAGAATTGAACAGCCATCTCTGTTTGTGCAGGTGAATTAAAAGACTATCAGAACTGTAGATGTTTCTGTTAACCTAATTAGACAGTGTCTGAACAGTGACATGGTCCTTCACGCTCTGTCGAATGAACTTCTTGGGCAAAGATCAACAGACACCTGCTCCTGCTTCCAGAAAATTCATCCCTACTTCTCTGACTCTGCAGCTTGGCTCATGGTGAGGCTAGTCTTGTAGGACTAGCAAGTTCCAGTCTGGATATGTGTCTCCTCTCTGACTTTTGAGCTGGGTTTTGGTATTGACAATTCTGCAAGTGTTAGCACTGTGGCAGTCCCTCTCACCTTTTCCGCCTCACTTTGTGAGCTACTTTGCTGCATGCTGGGATGTTGCGTGAAAAGACAGGCAGAATTGGGTGGGAGATGGGAAGTCAATTATTTTTGAAACCCATAAGCAGTTTACATTGTTGCAAAAAGAAAAAACCTTGACCTAATTATCAAGACTGAGGTTGGGGATTATAAATATTTTTGTACGTTGTTTTGTGCCCAAGTAATCATGAGTGTTCTGCTAGGTGCTCACTCTAGCTGTTAGAGAGATGCTGAAGATGTTAGCTTGCTCTATGCCCTGTATGTGAAGACTATGATGTCAATTTCTTAGAATTTTAGATAAGGATCATGGTCTTCCCTCCTGGGGAACTTATATGATTTGTTCTATTATTTCATGATCTTTTTGGCATTAGGAAATGAATAATTTATAAGCCAGTTAAATTCTCTTTCCTCTGCTGCCAGTCCCCTACTTAATGCTTAGAAGATTTGTTAAATAATTGCTTACTTAGTTAATATTTTAGTTGTTTTTACACTCCGTGTGTGTGTGTGTGTATGTAAAATCCTTACAAAATTCTTTTTTTTTTATTACATTGCATCATGTGACACAGTTTTATAGGCACTGGGATTCCCCCCTCCCCTCCCCAAAACCTGCCCCCCCCCCCCCCCCGGCGGATTCTTCCATCTTGTTGCATTACCACAGATCAAATTCAGTTGAGATTTTTTTTTCCTTGTAAGCATCTACAAAGCATAGAGTCCAGCATCTTATTGTGCAGATAAGTTCAACAGTTTCATGGGGAGACAGTCTCTGGTCTGAAGGCACAGCCGAAAGAGAATTATCCCAATCAATTGAAAGCCCTGACATTACATCAGTAACAATTTATAACGTAATGGAATTAGTTGACATGATATTGTGTAACCAGCATGTTCAAAGAGAGAAAGAGAAAACAACAACAACAACAAAAAAAAAGAGTACAAGTTCTGAACCACATCCTATGTCTTCTACATTGACATTACAATTATTAGTTTGTATACAGCTGGGTTCTATACACCTTAAAATGGCTATAGATTACTATTCAGCTTACAAAATTCTTGACTCAGTTTTTGGGGAGTTGATCTAACACAAGTAGCCCAAAGAAATACATCCCATTGTGCTCAAAATTTTTTCTACTGGAAAACTTTGACTTGTTTGTTAGGTCGCACTCCTGTCTCAATTTGCTATATTTACTGCAATTTTCTCTCCAAGTTCTCTGGGAGGCAGTATGACTCCTAGTGAATGGGGTGGAGGGGAGGGTTGGGTGAAGGGAAGAAACGTTTGTGAGAGGGACATTATCTGATGCAGACATCAGCTATTGGGGTTCAATAATCCTCTCATTTTCTTTTTGATGTATCCTGTACATTACAGAAAATACTATTAAGGATGTTCTTGTACACGTGTCAGGCATCAATGTTGCAGCAGACTGAACCAAACAACTGGGCCATAATTAAAGCTGACTAGTTCTGACTGAGAGCAGGTGAGACCCGGTTAAACAGGGCAATACCTTCCTATTGTAAACGTCGTAGGGTTGCTTTTCTGAATACTTTCCTTTTAACTTGAGAGAGAGAGAAAGAGAGAGAGAAAACTGTCAACTGTTGGCTCACTCTAGATGTCTTCAATGAGTAGGCCTGGGCTAGACTGAAGCTTGGAACTCAGCACAAGCCTGTGCGGGTTTCAGGAACTCTACAACTTGACCTGTCAGCTGCTGTCCCTCAGATGCCACATTGGCAGGATGTTGGAATTGGGAGTTGGCACTTGGGAATGTGGGTGTCTTAACTGCTAGACCAAATGCTTGCCCTGATATTGAATTGTTTTTTTAATGGATCTCTCTTGTACTATCAGACAGTTAATTCAGTTCTTGCAGCTTAAGTGTTTGATGAATCAAATAGGACCTCCTCAGCCTCTCCTACCACCCCACCCCTCACCCCCAAACTACAGGAAGTGAGTTAAAGACAGGAGCCTCTTGCAGAGTGTCAGCTGCCTACCCCACCGATGACTCACAGACTAAATTGCGATTTTGTAATTTTGGTGAGATGAGCTGACAAACCAGGCAGTCAGTTGCCTCAAGGGTCTGGGTGAGAACAGCAGAGAATCCTAATCACCTTCTCACTGAATCAGGTCTCTCACTGAGTGACTTCTACTGTCTTGATACCAGGTTGTGCGTGGTGAGCCAGTGAAAGAGGTAGGTCATGGGTCTTGGTGGCCTTCGTGGCCCACCTCTTTGGGCTAATATTCCTGTAAAATGAAAGCACCTGTTCTAGACATCCTGGCATATTCTCACTCAGGTTTTACCTAGAGGTGTCACTGTTTCTCTCCCTGTCTCTGTAAGCTTCAGTGAATGCAAAGTGTAATTGTAAAGACTGGAGGAAATGAGGGTTGTGGAGCAGTGGAATTTTGTCATGCTAGAACATCCCTATATTTCTTCTTTATCCATCTCTGTCTTTCCCCACTGCTTCTCTTCCTAGAACAGCAACATTCCCTCCTTTACAGCATCCTGTGATCTGGGCACTTCCTCTGAATCTGTCTTTCTAGATCTTTGCATCTAACATCTTTTTCATGAAATGAAGTCACCATCCTGGGCTTCTCCCAAAATGCATCTCATGTCCCTTCAGCCTCCCATCCCCAAACGTGGTCCACAATATCCACCTCCTTCAGACTAAGAGGAGGGAGGCAGATACATAACTAGATATTTAGTTGAATTCTTTCTTCTGAAGGCTCTTCCTTTACATTTTTTCTTTTTTTTTTTTCTTTACATTTTTTTGGTGACTATTTTGAAAGTTCCTTAGCTTTTCATCCTGTCCGTAACACACATCTTTTAAAACCATCTATCTATACTCAAAGGAGTTATCGGTTATTCAGGAAAATACTGAAAGCCAAAATACAAAATCATGAACTCATTTTTTTTTCTTTTTCCCCTCTCCCCCTTCCCTTTCCACCCCCACCCTCAGTCTTTCAGCGTCTGTTCCTACTTCCTTTGCTTGTCTTCCCTTCTCTCCCTCTCTCTCCCTGCCTTTCCTTCCCCCTCTCTCTGCTTGGTCTCTCTTATCTTTTAAATGATGGAAATTGCAAGCTTTCCCTTTTTTGGTGCTTATGATGAAAGGGCTGTGCACCTGCTCAGGTACAAGAAGTGAGGAAATGCTGAAGCAGGTATTTATGCAAATGAACAGAGTCTCCTTTCTTTGACTTTCAAAACAAGTCTGCACTCAGGACAAGCTGTCTCTTGGATACTGGCTAAGATGTTTGTGCTCAGTTCTCTGATGCCAGAAGCTGTCCTTGAGTCTTTACCCCAAGAGGGTTGTTGGGCACAGGTACTGTTTCCACAGAGGTGAAAGAAGGTTAGCTCACAGCCACAGCAGGAGAATTTGTCCCTTTTCTCTGTGAGCTGGAATGCAGAGGAAAGGGAAAGGATGAGAATACTTTAGTAGTAAGGTCACTTACTGGGTGGGTGCTGGGCAGAGGGCTTAAGGTGGATACTTCTATAGAGGAGTCCCTGGGTTTGAGCCCAGTCTCCCCTTACTTTCCCACAGTGGTCAGAGTTGAGCTGATCCAGAGCCAGGGGCCAGGAGCTTCCTCCACGTCTCCCACACAGGTGCTGCTCTCAAGGTTTTAGGCTTTCCCAGGCTGCAACCAGGGAACTGAAATGGGAAATGGAGCAACTGGGACAATAACTGGTGTTCATGTGGGATTTCAGCACACCCCCAGTACTGCTTCTGATCCTAGCTTCCTGTTAATGTGCATCTTGGGAGGCAGTGGGTGGTGGCTTAGCAACTTGGATGACCTAGATTGGGTTCTGGGCTGTCAGTTTTGGCTTAGTCCAGTCCCAGCTGTTTCAAGTATTTGGGGGAATGAACCAAGGGAATAGAAGATTTTGCTCTCTGTGCCTTTCACATAAAAATCAATAAAATGTTAGCAATAATGAATAGTTTAGACAGCCTGTCTCCTTCTTTCCTTCCCCGCAAGATTTTTATATAAACTCCAGGAGTTCTCAGCTGAAGTTCAGTAGATTGTAAAAATAGAGCCCGATGCTCTTGAAGCAAACATTCACATTTCCAAAGCTGTCTCCAGTTCTACTCAGGCTTTTCAAGTCTTTTTTTCCCTCTCCAGTGGGAAGACACAGTCTTGCTAAACAGCCAGGCAATTAGTAGATAAACCGCATCAAATAAACACAGGCTTCTCTTTAAAGGGCAAGCTCCTTGAAAACAGGGGGCCTTTTTTGCCTCTCCCTGCAATTCTCCTCCCTGCCCTTTATCTTCCCATCCCCCTGCTTAGATGGTTCAAAAACCCTTCATCATTATAGCTAGTTAAATATCTCTTAACCGTATGGATTCTTCTTTCCATTTCTTTTTTGTAGGTATCACTGTTAGTAGTAGTAGTAGTAGTAATGGCAGAAGGAAAAATCGATTGCTTGTTCAGTTAAGTTCTCCCAGTTTGGATTTGGCTAATTGTCTCTTCCAAGTGAGGTTTATTGTTTTTCCTTTGTTATTCCTATTTTCTATAATAAATTGGTAGGGAGGCTAAGAGGTTTGATCAGCTTCAGTATTGAATTCTGGAGGACCAGACTCCACCCCCGATTGGGCCACGCAATTTCAAAAAATATGATGTTCAGTCATCTCTTTGTTTCCATAATTATTGCCTAGATTCAGTAATTCTCTAGTAGCTAATAATATTTTCATTCCATTCCCTCTACTAGTTAGAAGACTTCTACAAAAGCTGTTTCTTCTTGGCAAATAGTCATTAGGACAATTTCACGGTATGTGGCTGGGCAGGAATAATACTTGTTTGAAGATTTTTTTTAAAACTCTGCAAATTTTTATAGCAATGAGCTGGGGGAATGTGCGGTTATTGCAGTTGGAATGCCTATGTCAGGTATATGAATCCTGAGTTCAATTCCTGCCTCCAGCTTCCTGCCTAGGCAGACCCTGAGAGGCAGTGGTGCTGGCTCAAAGGATGGAGTCCCTCCTGTCCACAAGGAAGACCTGGATGGAGTTCCCTGCTCTCAGCCCCAGCCACAGACCCATCCTGCTATTGTGAGCATTTGTAGTAAACAGGAACTCTCCCTGCCTAAAAAAAAAAAAAAGCTGTAGACACCTCTGCAGGTGGCTATCTTAGGTAGGTTTCTGACTAAAACAGATCTGGAAACAGGAATTTGGAAGGTGCAGGATACATCAGCAAGGGACACTGATGGGGCAAGGACACAAGTCCCTAGAATTCCTAAAGGCATTCCATGACTGCTTGGCTGCAGCCCTGCAGAGTTCGTGACCACCTGGTGGTGCCATGCCAGAAGTTTACTCCATTCATTTCACTGATTCACCCAAGTGGCAACTGGTGACAGTTCAGATTTGCAAGATGGGCGCTAGTCAAACCCTGTACACTCCTGGGGGTGTAGCAGGTCCAGAGAACTTAAATTCAGACCTAGTGCTATGAGAGTGTACAGAATGGAATCAGGAGAGAATGAGCCTTGTCTGCCAGCTTTATGAAGATTTCTCTTGTATTTACTCTTCTCATCCTGGATTGTCCTGGGCTCCCTTGGCCAGCTGATGCAGGCTGCATGGCTGGCTGGGGTCACCTAGGCCGCCCCACTGCCGCCCCTTGGTGTGTGCTGGGCTGCATCTTTTGTTGGAAGCAATCCCTGCATGCTCCCAGAGGTGGTCCCTGGATCTGTGGGGCACCTTACTGCACGGTAGCAATCCTGACTCTTCCTGACAGCCAGGCTCCTTGGTCAAGCTCATGCATTGCCCTTGCTTGTTGAACCACTGGTAGAGCAGTTTCCTCCGCCCCCTGCACCGTTCTCCCTTGGTATGTCCTGGGAGCTATAACAGGAGGGTTTGGCTTCTTCACCCACCAATAGCCAAACCTAGGTTACTCCTTCTTGTCCTCTGAAAAGGGTCAGATGGGGCTGAAAGCAGCTCCAGGTAGCCAAAGCCCCAAATCCCCTCTTTACAATACCTCACAGCTACTTGGCATTCAGTTTCACAGTTCGCTCCAGGGATGCCTCAGTTTGCTTCAGGGATGCCGGAAATGTCCAAGTACACTTGGATCACACAGGGCAAGCATGCAGAGTCCTCATCTGAAAATTGCTCTGTAAATCCAAGGTTAGAATTTTTTGGCCTGTGACTCAAACTTTAAAAGCAAATTATTTTAATCCCTGCCTTTCTTGGTGAGCCCTCGCTATAGCAACAGGTGCCTCCTCCTGTCTGCCTCCCAATGGCTTCTGGGCACAGACTTGTAGCTGGAAGGACCCACAGGGTTCTTGCAGCCCCAGCCTCAAGTCTTTCACCTGTAGGAAACATGCTAATGAGCTAGAACATTTCTTTCTGGCAACAAAGAGTTCTCTCCTTTCCTATCAGCTCAGTTTTCTGCCTTGTAGGAAATGATTTGGGGTTCTCTGTTGTTCAGCTTCTAAGTCAAGCCGGGAACTTACCCTGCCAACTTACACAATTATCCCACCACCCTCTCTCTCCCTACACCTAAGCCTGCATGGTTTTGAGGCATGATTTCCCACCATGGAGCCTGTGTCTGCTTCCAGATGCTGACACGTGTGTACTGATTCCCGAGTGTCCCAGGCTGTGTCTTGTTTCAGGTTGGTGCCGCTGTTCCCTCCCTGCCCCCTCCTGTAAGAGCTCCATCGTCCCCATTGCTCTGACTGATTTCTGTCTGTGGAGGCTGGTCCGTTTCCTGAGGCGTGGTGTTCCCAAGGCTGTTACTTGCCGGCTCTTGGTGGTCTCCTTGTCTCTGTGTCCTGGAACGCCTTGGCTCCATCAACTCTTCTGATCTAAACCAAGTCATTAAGCTCCTGTCTCCCTGCTTAGTGAGCAGGAGGTGGCCCAGCTGTTTGGCTTGCCTTTGAGGTTCCTGACTCTTCTCCTAAAGACAAGCTTTCTTGGAGTTTAATGTATATGTATTTTAATTTTTTTCCTTCCTTTCCCACAGCCAGGGTTCTGAATGAAAGACTGAAACTTATGTCTTAAGCTGATCCAATTCTCCCTTGAGTCCTTGAGTAAACCTAATTTGTGGAGACAGCATGTTCCTGCTGAACTCTTTTTAATTCCCTCCTAAGGCTCTGGGTTTGAACTAAATTCCATTTTTTCTAATGGCTTTCATCCTAAGAAGAGGACTACTTCCATCCCATCCCTCACATGCTAGTCCCTCCCTACTCCCCAGTTTTCTGCTCATTGGTAAAATCTGTCACATCTTTTGTTTGGACACACAGTACAGGGTGCTGACATTCATCATCATGGTGGTGGCTTCTTGGGGGTGACTTTTGACACAGGTGCAAGTGACTCTGGTTTCTGGGATGTTCACTCGTCCATAGTTCACATCTAGATCCTGAAGGCCTGAATACAAGGATACCTACAAAGTTCATGGGAACTATAATTAAAGCACACATTAGTTTTAGTGCAAATATTTGAATCCATGCTTATGAGAGGCCAGGCAGTTGGTGCAGTGGTTAATAAGCCACTTGAGATGACTCCTGTAATCCCCATCAGAGTCCTGGGTTTTGAATTCCAGCTCCATTTCTGATCCAGCTTCCTACCAACATATACCCTGTTGGGAAAGAGGTGCAGAAACAGAGAAGACTCAGAGAGCAGATTCACAGCCAGATTGAATCTTGAAGGATGAATAAACTTCAAGAGGACTGGCAGAGGCCCAGTCCTTCCACGGGCTAGGCTTTTTGTAGTTTGGAGAAATGGGGAAGTGGCTAGGGGACCAGAGTAGCTTCTCTAGGACATTGCCATCTTGGGAGCCCTTGCTCCCGGGTGGTTGAAAGAAAAGCAAAAGGTTAGGTTGGTCTTTTGAAATTCAGTGCAAAAATGTTGTTAAGGGGTTGCCAACGTTCACTGTGTTGGGAATTCTAATGGCTATGCAACCAGAAATGTCTCTGTCCTTGCCTTATCACAGCTTGGAAAGCAACAGGTTGAGGGCTCAAGGTCTAGGGCCCTGCCACCTGAACAGGAGACAGACTGATTTCCAACCTCCTGGCTCTGGCTTGGCTTGGTCCCAGCTGTTGCAGGCATTTGGGGAATGAGTCAGCAGATAGAAGCTTTCTCTCTCTGTCTTTCAAATAAATTTACAAATAAAGAATTAAAAAAATAGTTCATGAGACTGTATTATGAAGAAACTTCACACGACTTTCAAAATTTTTTTGCAGCAAAATGAATTTATTCTCTAATTCCATTTTCCATTGAAGGTTGAGAGCCCCCTTTGTAGCGGAACATACTTTGGAGCAGCTGGTCGGCTTCCTTGTGGTGAGTACTAACACTAGGGCTTAAAGACCAGATTCACATTTAACCAATTGTGAACTTCAGTTTGAATTTAACCAGCGGAAACCAGACTCAAGAAGCACATTGGAACAAACTGCTGCATGAACTTTAGGCCACTGCTGGGTGGTCAGTCCCTTTCCCTTCCCAATGGACATTCCTTCTCTTGTTTGATATGGAGCTTGGCAGCTGACAGCAAGAAGCCTAACAGCAGCCCCCAGCATCTGGGAACTGGCCCAGATCCATCTATTTGGCCTTGTTGTTCTGCCATTGAACATGAATGAGAGTCACGAACATCCCATCAGTCAAGACTGTCTACTTCTACCGTGTCTGCCTCTAGACACAGTATACACATAGTCCCCACTACGAACTACCAAACACCTCCTCTTCCATTTTGGGGGAGTGATGGCTGCTCCTTACCAAGCGGTTCCTTGCCTGGGACTAGGCTTTCCTCATTTTAAAGGTCTAAGATACCCAGGGGTAGAATTACTTGTCTCCTTATTCCTCATCTAAGTGTGTGTGTTTGCCATAAAAAAAAAAAAAACAACAACTCAGTCTGTTCAACTCCAAGTGTATTCCTGGTGGCAGTCAGTTGGAGGGTATTGGCAATAAGAACAGATTACAGCAGGGACAAAGGCACTTACTTCTTTAGCTTTGAAGTGAAAAAGAAAAAGCCTTTGTGAATAAAGCTTCAACTGACCTCATGACATGTTGCTTTCAATTCCTGTGGATGCAAACCCAGAAATGGGCTGCCAGATCACACAATGGTTCCATGTTCAGCATCTTTTTTTTTTTTTTAAAGAGCCTCCATATTATTATCTTTAATGGCAATGCTAATTAAGATTCCTACCAGCAATGTATGAGAAGTACCTTTTCTTTTATCCTATGCACTCTCCTTATCACACTTAATAATTATATCACACTTATTAATAATATTAATAATTATGCACGGTGATGGGGCACAGTGTGATAATTTGATGTGTATGTATAATGTGCAAAGGTAAAATCAAGATACTTACCCTCTCTGTGTTGGGTGCCTTCTAGTCCCGTTCTTTAGATTGTTTCAGGATCCACAGTGAGTTATGGTAAGCTGTAGGCACTTTACTGTGCTGCCAAGAACAAGAACTAGAACTCCTTCCACCTACATGACTGTGTTTTAGTACCCTTGGTCCAACCTTCCTTTACCCACTCTCCTCACTCTGCCTCCTAGTCTTAAGCAAGCACTGTTCCACTCTCCATTGGGAAATGGAGGTCTTCAGTTTCCATCTATAAGTGAGAACATGCATTATTTATCATTCTGTGCTTATTCCACTGACTAAACTGTGGTCATTTCTACGTTGAGTTTTGTAGAAAAGCCCAATTTATGTTAGTTTTTATAGAGTCATTAATCTCAGATACTTTTCTGATGATTGTATTACCCTTTATTCTGATTTATTCAGATCTATCCCAGGCGTGGGCATTTTGCTGTAGGCTTAGGATGCAAGTATCCAATCTTGAAATGTATGTATTTGGGTTCTGGCTCTAGTCACTAACTCCAGATTCTGCCTAACGTGCATCCTGGGTGGCAGCGATGATGGCTCAATGGGCTAGGTTTCCTCCCACCAAAGTGAGAAACCCAGACTGGGTTCTCAGCCTTGGGTTTAATGCAACCCTATCCCAGTTTCTCTGAGTATTTAGGGAGTGAATTGGTGGATCTAAGCTATGTCTGTCTCTCTCTGCCTCTCTCTCTCTGTGTCTCTCTCAAACATTGATCTGAGTCTATTCCTTTGCTCCTGGGTAATTAGCTCTTGTTTTGCTGGTCACAGGTTGGTTAGCAGTGTACTATTTGTGAATTGGTCTGCTGCTAGCCTGGGGGGCCTGGTGTTACTAAGCTCATGATAGAGGTTGGCAAACAGGGACAGTGTTAGCTTGCCTGGACAAGCCTGCATGCACCCAGCAGCCTGTACTCTTGTTATCATCGGTCAAAAGAACATGGACTTCAGCTCATTTGGTATTTATTCCAGAAGACTCACATTTCGACCTGCAGCTTGTGGTAGGAACCTGGAGGCAAGTTTGAGGGAAAAGTAGAAAACCAATGTTGATGATAGGATCGAATAGCCTGAGTTAATTGATGACCACAAATAATATTGGAAAGAAGGATGGAGGACTTCTCTCTGGAGTTGGAATACATTATGAAATTTATAAGAAATCAATCAGTGGCTATTCCTATTTTGTGTGCAGGGTAGGCATTGATAAATTTCCAGGGCCTTTGAATTCATATCACAACGTGAGCTTTATAATTGTTTCTCATTAGCAAGGGATTCTATGTCTAGAAACAAAGTTTTAATTAAGAAATGCATTTGTTGGGCACTATTGTGAGTCTGACACAACCATCAATAAGCTCTCTCCAATCTGAGAGATGCTACATTTGAATGCGTTTTCATATTAATAACATTTGGCGCGTGTGTAATTAACTCTGGGGGTTGGTCCTTCCCTTGGATATGCTGGTTCTTTTATGACTGAGGGATTTGAGAGAGGATGTGTAGGTTAGTAAAAATGTGGAGATTTCCAGTCCAGTGCAATTACTTGTGCTCACTTTCCTTGGATGAGGAGTGGTACACAGTCTCTGCTGTTATCCAGTCTGGGAATTGTCAGAGATAAACACTGGATATAAAGGACAAATTATTCTGCTTGTGGGAACTAGGTAGGGAAAGGCAACATTCCAAATATTTTCTAGAGGAAACGAGGGATGAGCTGAAGGTACAGGTGCCTAAAAGGCAAGAAATAGCCCTGGACAAGAGAAAAAATAATTGTAGCCCCAAGGAATGGTCACCATCATATGCAACGGCTTCTCACATGTGAATTCAAGAGCAGACAGAGAAAAGCACAAAGATTTAAGGGCTGCTAAGGCAAGAAAAACCATAAAATGGTCTTTATGGCTTCAACTTGTCATTTTAATGGGAAGAAAAACTAAATTCTGGATTTGCTCTTTTTGTGAGCCATTCACGAACTATTTTTTAAAAGGATTTAGAAGTCTTTTTTTTTCTTCAATTAAAAATTATTTATTTTGGGACTGTTGCCAAGAAGAAGATTAAGCTTCTGTCTGCAGTGCCAGCATCTCATATGTGCATTGGTTTGAGTCCTGACTTCTCCACTTCCAGTTTAGCTCCTTGCTCATGTGTCAGTAACAGAGGATGGCCCAAGTGCTTGGTCCCCTGCACCCACTTGGAAGACCTGGAAGCAATTCTTGACTCCTGGCTTTGGACCAGTCCAACTCAGGCAGTTGAGCTACCTGGGGAATGAACCAGCAAATGGAAGATTTTTTTTTTCTCTTTCTGTTTTTCATTCTCTTTCTGTAAATCTGCCTTTCAAATAAAAATAGATACATCTTTTAAAAATTACTTATTCTGTTGGATTAGCATTGTGGTACAATGGGTTAAGCTACAGTTGGTGATGCCAGCCACCCACAAAGGAGTACTGGTGTTTCGATTCTGCTTCCTGCTAATGTGCTGGGAAGGCAGTGGATATTGGCCCAAGTGCTTGAGTGGGCTCCTGCTCCCCATGTGAGGAACCTAGGTGGAGTTTCAGGCTCCTAGGCTTCAGATGGGCTCAGACCTGTTTGTAGAGGCCATTTGGGTGGGTAGACCGTTGGATGGAATATCTTTTTCTCTCTGTCTCTTCCTTGGATCAGGCATGGGACATGGGACATTTGTGTCTTGGCAGGAGTTTCAATTGCTTGGCCAAGTGCCTGCCCCAGATTGGCTCACATGTATTTTGTTTTTCTATAGGGTCCATGTTTGGCCATATCCATTTGTTTACTCATTGTGTGCACTTTCTTTGGGGCTGCCACCTAGGACTGAAGAGTGATGGTGGCTGGAAATGTTTCCTAGCTGGCCCTAGACAGAAAAAGGGCATCACCTCTGAATTCTACCTAATCAATTAGTCTATCAAGATAAGCTCATTTCATCATAGATTTTAAAACTTGCGCCCACTTCTTTCTAATTCAAGTCAAGGGAGATACAATCCATCTCCTCTCTAATCTCCTACTTGAGCCACTACCAGCCATGTGGGAGGCCAGGGCAGAGTTCTTGGCTCCTGGCTTCAGCCTAGCCCAGACCTGGCTGTTGTAGCCATCTGAGGAGTAAAGCAGCAAATAGACTCTCTCTCCTCTCAGGGCTCAAGTCTCCTTTTCTTTGTATCTCGACTTGGCTCTTTTGAGTATTTCTGTGTGATTGTCTTTTTCCTTATGAGAAAGGAGAGACAAAAAGTATTCCTGTTTTCTCTGAAAGCTATAAAACAGCAGGAGTGGCCTGCAGCAGTGCTGGCCTGCCCCTTTCAGCCCACAGTCTGGTTCATCCACACTGTAGCAGCAAGCGTTGCCCCAGCTGTACAGAGCTCTAGCAGCAGCCAGCCCTTCTTGCACGTTTTCTCCCTCTTGATGGTAAATCTAAGGGTTTGGAACTATGTTCTGTAGGTTTTGTGGCCAATTGATTTCCTCAAATTTTTGAAAGGAAGAAAGCAAACGAGAGCAACAGGGGCTACTGCTGCTGGATGTGGATCTAGAAACAAGTCCAATGTCATAGACAATTTAAAGAGTGAATCACTCTCTTGTGCAAAGAAGATGAGGGTTTTCTCGCTTAAAGATCCATGAAGAGAGCTGGTAGTGTTTATTTCTTAACTATGGCCCAGTCGACACCATGCACTGGCTGTTGGCAGCTGAGCAATGTGAAATTCAGGGATCCAGAAGGAGTCGCCAAGCCACACTGACTGGCCGTTCCTACAATCTCAAGCTACCCTCCTGGAGCTTCAGAGCAAGGTTTTGTTTCTTCTTTGTAAGTGGCTTTTCCTAACAGTGCAGAAAGAAGACAAGCCACAGTGAGACAGCCAGGGGATGTCAAAATCTCCAAGACAAGGAAATATAAAGAGGGAAGCAGATTTCATGTCATGTTCCATAGAACAGAATCCAGGTGCTCTGTCGTCTGCCACCCACAGGAGGCCAGATTATTGAAATACATCATCAAAGCCATGTTTCCAAGGAAAGCCATAAAAACAGCAGCCAATGCAAAATCACCCTGAAACAAAGCATCTGAATAGTGGAGACAGGAACTGGACAAATGACTGGTCTGTGGCTGTTGTAGGAGCTGGGAAAGACTTGTGTGCATCCCATGTGTGATGCACCTGCTTGTTTCCAGCCATGGAGCTTAGTGGGTTCTCCTGAATGAGAGACCAGGCATCTCAGTGGAATCCAAAGTTACTTACATGTGATCTCTTTTCTCATTTGTAAACTTCTCATGGGTCCACCTGGAATAGAGATACATAGAGGTCACTTTCTGAACAAAGAGCACTGTGTGAGAATGATGACTTGGGACACATACAGATCAGAGGGTCCTCTGAATTGGTCTGAAGAACCAGGGGGAAAGGCTTGGGTTTTATAAGGAAGAGAGAAAAAAGTCCCATAGGTTGTTTGGAAAGAAACAGTTCGCAGGTGCTGATGGTGTTTGCTGGGGCAATGATGGTGAACGGTGATAGTTACAGGGAAACTGACAAGTCAGTCAGCCACTGTGCTTTCCAGTTGGGCTTGTACAACAGTTCTTGGAGTAGGTGCTGTGGCCTGAATGTTATTCCCTACAGCTCCCAGACTCCATGTAATTGAGTGTGACCAAAATGACTTGCTATTGCATATAAGAGATTTCTACATTACTCTGGGCTGTGCTTGTGGAAAAATTGCCAGATGAACTTGCTTCTGTCACAGGGCACAATGGTCAAGTCTCTCCTTCAGGAGCAGTCCCCACAACAGCAGTGTCCAGGCTGAGTATGGGAGTAGGAATCCCAAGTCTGCTGTGTGCACTGCATGCAGAGGATGTGAAGGGAGTCAAGGACAGGCCTTACAAAGATGCTCAAGAGCGTTGTGTAAGGATTTGGTGCTGCTGCACCGAATAAAATAGGAGTTCACTTAGAAACATATTGAGTTCATGGTCCCTTGTTTTGATACTGATGGATTTTGACACTAAGTGGGCACTAATGTTGATGAAGCTTGGCAGGGAAGAGGAGCAAATACATGCATTTATAACAGATCTTTGTTTTCTACTGTTTATTACTTGATTGGCATTTTTTCTCCCTCCCTCTCTCTCTTGTGCTCATGTGTGCACAAGCACACACCACCTATATCTACAAACATACACATTTTTTTTTATTCTTCTAGTGATTCACTCCCCCAAATGTCCGTACAACTAGAGCTGGCCAAAACTGAAGCCAGGGTCCTGGAACTAACTCCATCTGATCTCCCACATGGGTACTAGGGGCCCAAGTACTTGAGCCATCACTTCTGTCTCCCAGGGTGCACATTAACAGAGAGCTAGATTGCCAGTGGAGCAGCAGGACTTCTGCACTGTGTGGGCATGCCAAACAGAAGTCTATGTCCCTGTACCACCACACCCACCCTGATGGGGGCATTTCCTACACCCCCCAAGCTGGGGAGACCTCACCGGGAGTGGGAAGCTGCCCTGAACCAACCTGTGCTCCTGTCAGTGTCACAGTACAACCAGGGCCAGGAACTTGCTTGGTACATTTTGAGGATGACTCTTCGGAAAAGGTGGGAACAGGAGGAGGAGCCTTAATTTTAGCTTCTTGGGAAGAGAGAGTGGTTCATGGTGTGGAAGAGGGTAGTTTGTGGAAGAAGGTATTCTTAGGCTGAGAACTTAGGACCTAGTTCTAATTCCACGTGCCTGGACTTTCTCTGCCTGGGTGTTGTAAGCTGGAGGTGTAGTTTCTGGAACTGGGTCCATCTCTGCTGCCCCTGGATGGAGGTCCAGAACCTTGTGGTTAGCTGTGTGGCGGTGTTTATCTTTCCCTAAAGATCTGCTGTGAGAGCATTGTCACTGGAAATGCCATTGGTCGTGGTCTGAAATCCCTTGTTTAAGAAGGGGGAAGAGAAAATAAAAGACTGGGAAAAGCTCATTTGAGAATGACAAGACAAGAAGATGGAATGAGCTTAATTGTACTGAATCAATAATGCAAGCATAGACTCCTAATTTATGAAGATGTATGCTAATGTTCATGCAAAGGAAATTAAAAAACCCAGAGGGATCTCTGCTGATAGGGAGGCTTTCATAGTGCCTTGTTTTCCATCAGTCATTCTCATCGCCCTTTGAGGGAGTTCTCTGTTGATGTTTATAACTTACTTGTGGATCCCAGAAGGTCTTCACGGTCATGATGTCATCCGAATTTAATAGCTTGAACTTACTTATCATCTTCACCAGCTCCCTTTTCAGAGTCAAGTGCACACACACTCCAAGGGAACTGTGGTCTTGGCATGCTTTTCCTCCTGAGTTTTCTGTTAGACTTTATCTATGACGTTTACAGTTCATTAATGCTTCCTGCGTCATCTTGAATGGACTTGAATGCAGGTGAACACGTAGCTCCTGTGATGGGAGGACATTTGAATTTGCGAATGTTTTAACTCACTCTGCACCTCCTTGTAAAAAATGATGTTTTTGCCTGGAACATTTCAACTTCCCGAGGAAGCCTATTTGAATTGTGGACAATTGGTTCAATTAAATTGATAAGTGAAATGCCATTATTTAAATGTATGTGATATTAGAGCAAATTAAGCAGTTGATTGCCATGCACTGTCTTCTCTTCTACAGTAACTGTTAGAAGCTTTAATTTGTCTAACAGTTCTGTGTTTTGCTCGGCCATCTTCGATTAAATTACAGGCATTTAAATTCCAGCCGCTCGCATTAATTTATTTCCTCTAGTGTTATGCTAATGGGATATTTTCATTTAATATGTATATAGGTTAGTCTAAATAAAAATTTATAAGCAAAGAAGAATAAGCCTGCATTGTTCCATAGTCAAAATCTGGAGAAATGGTCTTCAGTGTTTTTTTTTTTTTTTTTGTGAGAAGGAGAGATGGCAGGTACAGGTGGAATTGGAGAGAGATTGGTTTTCATTTTTCTCTCCTATCACTTTCTATTTTGAAATGATAGATTCTCAGGAAGGTACAAAGGAATGAGTGGGGAGACTCTGCGAACTCCTCACATACACTTTCCCTGTGTTAAAGTTTTGTGTTCCTATGGTGTAAATTTATCACCAGATACACCTTCGTGAGGTCTGTAGAACTTGCTGTGATCTCTTCAGGTACACAAGTCCTCATTTGTGGTGTGTGTGTGTGTCTGTAAATGTGTGTCTGTATGTATGTACACGTGTGTATCTATATGTGTGTTGTGTTTATGCATGCATGGGTATAACGTATATATGTGTGTGCATGTGTGTGTCTGTGTATGAGTGTATGTATGTATACATTGTATCTATACATTGTTCGTGTATGTGCATGTGTATATGTATGTATTATTTTCTCATACATGTGTCTATATAGCCAGCACCAGGAACACTGCTGACTCTCCTAGCACTCTAAGTTACAGGTGATATTCCTTTATGGCTACCCTCACACTCTCTGCTGAAACCCTAATGCCTGGCAATGTCCCATGTGTTCTTTCTTTTCTTCATGATTTTCTTCATGATTTCTGAGTTATACGGTAAGTTCATTTTTAGTTTCAAAATAAAATTGCCAGGACTGACAGTGTGGTACCCTGCCTGCAATGCTGGCATCCCGCCTGGGCGGCAGTTAAAACCCTGGCTGTTCCACTTCTGATCCAGCTCCTTACTAATGTGCCTGGGAAGGCAGTAGAATATGGCTCAAGTGAGAAAGATAACCTGGATGAAACTCTTGGCTTCTGCCTGGCCGAGCCCTGGCCATTGCAGTCGTTTGGGCAGTGAAGCAGCTCATTGCAGATTCTCTCTCTTTCCTTCTCTCTTTCTCTCTCTCTCTCTCCCTCACCCTCCTTCAAGAGGCTACAGCATTGTGTCAACACATGAGTGATCCAGTTTCTCCACATACACAGCAGAACTTGGTGGTATCACTGTTTTTATTTTAGCCATCCTGACAGGAGTATAGTGGCAGAGCAGTTCTCCAATGGCTAGTGTGCTTATACATCTTTTCGTATGTTTATTTTTCATATACCTCCTTAGGAGAAGTGTTGTACATATCCTTTGCACATTTTCTAATTAGATTGTACCCCTCACTGTTGAGTTTTTGGAGTTCTTCATATATTATATATATTAATCCTTTGGTAATTATGCGTTTGGCATAGATTGCCTCCAAATTTACGATTGCTTTTTCAGTCTGCCAGCAGCATCTTTTGCAGAGCCAAATATTTTAGTCTTGTTTAAATACAAGTTGTTAATTTCTTATTTGATAAAATGTCAAGTTTTTATTAGAATACTTATAGACTATCAACTTACGTGATTTAAGAAAAGTCTGAAAGGAAGAGTTACAGAGAGAGGGGAAGGCAAAGAGTGTATGAGAGAGCTGGTTCCTTTTCATCCTTGTAAGCCTTTGCTATCACACGATCTTTATAAAACTAATAGCTGTAGTGAGAGATAGTTCATACAGTATAGAATTCACCCTTTTAAAGTGCACAATTGCATGGCTTTTAGTACGTTCACAGAGTTAGGTAGCCATGACTACTCTCAATTTTAGAGCACTTTAATCTTCAAATGAAACTCTTCACCCACCAGCAATCCCTTCCTGGTCTTTATCCCCCTCCCAACCCAAGGCAGCCACTAACATTTCTCTCTCTATGGAGTTCCTGTTTGTGAACACTTCCTATAAATGGAATCCCACAGTATGGTCCGCCTGTCTGGCTTCTTTCACTCAGTATTATATTTTCGGAGTTCATCCATATTGCAGCCTGAATCAGCCAACACTTCATTCCTTTTTAAGGCTGAACCACATCACCACATTCTGTTTATTCATTCATCTGCTAATGGGCCTTTAGGGTGTTTCCACTTTAGGGCGATCAGCAGTAAGGTTGTTGTGAATGTTGATGAGCAAGTTTCTGCGTGGACATCTGTTTTCACGACTCCCAGGCATCTGCTTAGGCGTGGAACTGATAGGTCAGATGGTGCACTATGCCTGGCATTTTGAGGAACTGCCAAACTATCTTCCACTGAGGGTTCCACTTGTATATTTCTACCTGCAGTGTACAAAGGTTCCGGTTTCACTACATTCTTGCCAACATTGCTTATGTCTTATTTTTTTTGTTTTTAATTAAAGCAACCATTGTGGCTATAAAGTGATAGCATTGAAGTTTTTGTTCAATGATCCTAGCAAATAATGATTCTGAGTATTTTTATGTGTTTTTTGCCCATTTATTTATTTATTTATTTATTTTTTTGGGAGAAATGACAACTCAAAATATCTTATACACTTACAAATGGGGTTTTATATATATAAATATATATTTATATATTTATTTAAAGATTTATTTACTTTTGTTTGAAAGACAGAGTTGCAGAGAGAAGGAGAGGCAAAGAGGGAGGCCTTCCATTTGCTAGTTACTCCCCAAATGGCTGCAACTGCTGGAGCTGAGCCAATCCGAAGCTAGGGACCAGCTGATTCTTCTGGCTCATACGCACGTGGTTGCAGGGGCCCAATGGCTTGAGCCATCATCTGTTGCTTTCCTGGCACACAGGCTGGAAGCCGGATCTGAAGTAGAGCAGCCAGACATAAACCAGCCCCCCAAATGGAATGCTAGCACTGCGAGGCAGAGGATTATTCTGTTGAGTCACAATGCTGGTCCCCAGTTATGCATGTTTTTATTTTTTTTTTTTATTATTTTTTTTAAAGATTTATTTTTATTATTTTTTCATTGGAAAGGCGGATATACAGAGAGGAGAGAGAGAGGAAGATCTTCCGTCCGATGATTCACTCCCCAAGTGAGCGCAACGGGCCGATACTATGCCGATCCGAAGTCAGGAGCCTCTTCCGGGTCTCCCACGCGGGTGCAGGGTCCCAAAGCTTTGGGCCGTCCTCGACTACTTTCCCAGGCCACAGGCAGGGAGCTGGAAGGGAAGCGGAGCTGCCGGGATTAGAACCGGCGCCCATATGGGATCCCGGGCGTGCAAGGCGAGGACTTTTAACCACTTGCGCCACCGCGCCGGGCCCTATGCATGTTTTTATTGATGATTTGTAACACTTGCTTTGTCTATTTGGAGTGCAAACTCCTCACCAGAGATGTTATTTGATAATATATACTAGTTCCTATAATTCTGTCAGCTACCTTTTGAAGCATCAAGGGTTTATTTATTTTTTTTAAGTTTTTTTTTTATTGGAAAGTCAGATTTAGAGAGAAGGAAAGACAGAGAGAAAGATTTTCCAACTATTGGTTCACTTTCCAAGTGGTCATAATGGCTGGAGCTGAGCCAATCTGAAGCCAGGAGCCAGGAGACTCTTCGGGATCTCCCACATGAGTACAGGATCCTAAGGCCTTAGGCTGTCCTCTGTTGCTTTCCCAGGCCACTAAGCAGGGAACTGGAAGGGAAGTGGAGCAGCTGGGGTACAAATCAGCGCCCATTTGGGATCCCAGCATATGCAAGGTGAGGACTTTAGCTTCTAGGCTACTGTATCAGGCCCAGCATGAAAGTTACTAATTGTGATGAAGATCAGTTTATTTCTATTCTGTTGGTAATGCTTTTTGTTTCATATCTAAGAAAATACTGCCTACACCTGGGCCATAAAAATATATCCCCATGTATTCTGTATGCTCCCATTCAGAGTCTGACAGCTTTAGTTCATAGATTTTGAGTTAATTTTTCATGTATGATGTGATAGGTAATCTGTTTTCTGTGGTCATCCACTTGTCCTGTACCATCTGTTGAAAAATTTTTCACTCCCCATGGAATTTTCTTGGCAGCTTTGTCAAAGTCAATTGCCCATAGATATGGGAGTTTATTTCTGGTTATCAGATCTTTTCCATTCTGTGTTTAAGTCAGTACCATACTAACTGGACTACTGCAGGCTCGCAGTAACTTTTGAAACCAGTAAATATATGACAATTTTGTTCTTTTATCAGGTGGTCTGGTTGTGTTTCTCCTGTTTTCATAAGAACATTGATGTCAACTTGCTAATTTCTAAAATAAAAATGCAAACAGCATTTGGATAAAATTTTCCTTGAGTCTTTAATTAACAATTATTATAGCTTCTGATTTATAAACACTGGCTGTTTTTCTGTTTGGGTCTTCCTTGATTTTTTTCGATGATATTTCATAGCTTCCAAATATTGCACTTCTTTTGCTTAAAGCTGGTCTTAAATATGCTAGTACTATGGCAAATGGAATAGTTTTTTCGATTTAGTGTTTAATGGTTCATGACTAATGTATAGAAACACAATTGAGTTTTGCCTGATTATCTTATACCTTGAATTTGCTGAACAGTTCCTGAGTGTGTGCCTTAGGATTTTCCATCCAAGATCACGTCAAGAAAGACGTCACTGCTAGGGTAGTGTTTCAGTGAACCATTTCAAGTGGAGACTAGCAAGAGGAAAGAGTAATGACCTTGAAATGAGTCCTACTTGATAGATATTCAAGGCACGGTGAACACAGTGGGGTGCGTGAAGGGGTGATGGTGAGGACTGTGCATTTCACCCCGGGGAAAATGGGAACCTGTTGAATGGTTAACAGCAGAGGAAGGACATGGAACACCCTCTTCACCTTGGCCTTGCCTATTCTTCCACAGCTGCAGTTGACATTTCTACCTGCACTTCCCTGTACATACTTCAATGCGGATTTGTGCCTACACCGAATGTTCTGATCTGCAGCTTCTCCAAACCGTTAACATGGGAGGCGCCCCACACTCACGCGTGGGCATTCAGCCCCATAGAACATGCTGTGGTCACCGGGATTGGAATGCTAAGGCTTCTTCTTCCAAGTAGGCAGCCCTGAGATGTATCAGTGGTGTTTTTCCCAAGATTTCCCCAGCAGAAAGCTCAAGCTGAACTCCCTTGTTGATTCTACTTCCTTCCCAGGTCAGGCCTGTCCCTTTGTTTCTACCCCCTGAACCAAACGTGCACACTGAAGCCGTTGTCTTGTGTTTGGTTTTATGGGACCCCAAGGCACATATGCACAAGTTTGTGGAGGATCTCTCTCTGCTGCCAAAGGAATGACTGGAGAGAAGCAGGAAGAGCTCTGAGCATGAATTCAAGTCACCAGCAAGGGGAGACTGAAGAAACTGGGTGGCATGGCTGCGTTGTGGGCATTTTGCAGATACAACAGGATTTGCTGGTGATCAGATGTGAGACATCAGATAATAGAGCCAAGAGTGGCCCCAGGGATTTTGCTGGGCCTGGGAGAATGGAATGGGCCCTTGACCCTGGTTGAAAAGCATCTGGGAAACATGGCCTAGGATGCTTTGACTTGAGACTACGTTCAGCTGGAGGTTCTCTGTGTCACAGATACTGAAACAAAGGTGAGGGGAAGTAAAACAACTACCTGTTCAAGGTCATGTCAGTAAAATAGACTAGGCTAGACTAGACTAGACTAGAATAGACTAGACTAGAATAGAATAGGATGAAATGAAATAAATACCAAGAAGAGAAGAAGATAACATAAACCCCCATCTGTGTTTCTCTATCAAAGTATATATCCCAGTTGTCTCCCTTCTTCATGCCTTCTTCATTCATCGAAACTCATTTGGTTCCCAGAACAGTTTTTTTTTTTTTTTCAGGAGGAGAAAAGGAATAAATTGGTGCTTTGGATTTGAAGAGACCTTAGGGATGTGGTGGCAAGGGAAAGGAAGGCTGGAAAGCTTCAGAAGCCATCATTTCAGTTCCTCCTAAATGGCCTCTGACATTATCAGTGATTCCTTGGAACAGCTGAGAGGTGAGTTCAGAATGCTTGGTGCTAGCTGGGTGTCAAGAAGGAAGGTCCAGAAAAGCTGAGGCTTGGTGCTCAGGTTTGCTCACACTACAGCCCCTCCCACCACTTAGAGCCATGGCCATTGTCAAAGGCAGCACTTCCCAGCCTGACTGGGAGCCTTGGAGCCTGGCGCTCCTCACGGGGCTCCTCCTTCAGCTCTCCCGGGAGCTGAGCCACCTCCAAACCCCCTATCCCCCCGGACCTGGAGCAGTGTACTGAGAGGGACAAGGTCCTCAGTTGTGTCCCACCTGTGGCCTGCTGTCTAATGTCTTGATGAAAACCTGCAACCAATCTGCCGAAGGATGCTTTCATTACTGTGGCATTAACTGAACAAGTGAGTTGCTCGCTGGCCCAAAGCCAAGTATAGCTGTCAGGTGCATGAAAGCTGTGAAGGGAAGATAATGTATTTTCTTCTCCAGGGAGGAAAGAAAAGATGTTCTCCTCTTTCATCTGTATGAAGTTTACCAAACTAACAGTTGTTTGAGCTTAGACAACGGAGCTTCAACTCCAGCGAACATTTGCTGTCTTTTGAGTATTTTGCACAGTGGTGCATTTTTTTTTAATTTTGTTCTGTAAAATGTTAGATGTCTTTGTTCAGCAACTTGGATGTGTGAATTTCCAGTCCCATATGCATCACAAAATGCTTATACGATGTGACGAGAAATTACGATGAGGTTTAGGTGGTGTAGCTGTGGTGCAGTGTGTAGCTAACAAAGGTGTGAGAATAAGTTCTGTTACCAGCCAGTAAGTACGGAGCCCCCTGGACCACCCTAGAAAGCATCTGTGCATGGACTTCATCCTCACAAGCAAAATCCCCAAAACAGAGAGTAGACAGAACTGTACGAATAAAATGGAATGGGAGGGGTGAAAGATATTTCAAGCACCTTTCTTATTCCATGTAATCTTTAGTAATTGCATGGAAATATGTATTATGAAAAAACTATGCATGCATTTCAATTTTTTCCCACAAAAATTAGCTCATTTTAAATTTCCATTTCCCCACGAAACTCTGGAAGCTCCTGTGTAAAATATTAATGTTTAGTATTCCGTGCAGTGGGTATTGAAGTCACACCTGCTCTGATAAACAGAGCCCAAGGAAGATTGGCACTTGCCAGCCAGCCATCCCCTTCCCCTCATCCATGGTCATCGTGGTCCATGGTACCCTCTTCTTGGAGGTCTTCTTGGGCAATATTCTCATAAGGAGTTGGATGCATGTTATCACTAAGTGTTGATAACTCTGAAAGTTTTATTGTTTTATAGTCCTGCCACTTTCCCCATCCCCTAACTGTGTCGTTAAAAAGGGGAAAGACATTGCTTCTCTTGTTTTATTCATGGAAGACTTCAGTAACACCCCGTGAGTGATCTGCCTCTGTCTGCTCCTTCCATGTTGGTTCTGGGGTGGGACAGCAACACCAGCCCATCTCTTCTCACACTTGCTCTCTTTTCCTAACCACATATACTCTGGACAGTTTTCCCTGAGGACTTTCAAATGTCCAACTGTTGAATCAACTTTTCCTAAGAACTGCCTAACTGCTAGGTGCTGAGGCCTCAGAGGTAAGACCATCTAGTTGCCAAGAGAAGTCTCATCAGTTCTCCTGGGGTGTTCCAGGGTCACATGAAACTCAGCTTGCCCAAAACTGGCTTTTCATCCTTCTCTGCAAATCATTTACTTCACTGCTCCCCTAGTTACCCCAGCCTGCAATAATCTTTGATCTACTGCTCTAGCCAAGCCATGCAGACTTACTAATTCCTTCTCGCAGTCTCCTGGAAACACAAAGCAACGGTTATGTCTTCAGAGAGAGACTTGCCCAAGTGTGAACCTGGCTCTACCTGTTCACTTTCCACCTTGCTCCTCGTGATAGGAATTGGTGTTATGTTGCGGCAGGTTAGGACACCAGCATCCCATGTGGGAGTACAAGTTCATGCCCCAGCTGCTGTGGTTCTGAGCCATCTTCCTGCTAATGTGCCTGGGAAGGCAACAGAACACAGTCTGAATACTTGAGCCCCTGCTGTCCAAGTGGGAGACCTGGATGGAGTTCGGGGTTTTGGCTTCAATTGGGTCCAGCTTCACCATTGTGTCCATTTGGGGAGTGAAGTGGTAGACGAGAGCCCTGTTCATCTGTCTCCTCTCTCTCTGTCACCCTGCCTTTCAAATAAAATTAAATAAATCTTTTTTAAAAATTTAAAAAATTATGTTTTTATTGGCCAGTTAGATATACAGAGAGGAGGAGAGACAGAGAGAAAGATCTTCTGTCTGATGATTCTTCCTCCAAGCTGCCACAATGGCTGGAGCTGAGCTGATACAAAGCCAGGAGCCAGGAACCTTTTCAAGGTCTCCCATGTGGGTGCAGGGTCCCAAGGCTTTGGGCCATCCTCCACTGCTTCCACAGGCCATAAGCAGGGAGCTGGATGGGAAGCAGGGTTGCTGGGACACAAACCGGCACCCAAATGGGAATTAAAAAAAAAAAAATATATATATATATACATATTTTTAAAGACTCTATATTTCAAGTATCTCCTGTAGGAATGGGAACCATGAGCATGCTTGCTACTAAGGGTTGCTGTGTGGTTTAACTGACTTCTACCATTTGCAGTCTTAGAACAATGTCTTGTGCGCAGGAGAAACTCCAGAATATTCATTGCAATTGTAATTATTATTGTCCTTGCCTCCCTCCCTGCGTTAGTTTGAACCATCATCATCTCTCATCTTGGTTCTCATCTGGGCTGTTGCAATCACCTCCTAAATGTTTTCCCATCACAAGGCTTCCTGCTCCCTATCCATTTCTCATACTACCAAGAGAATTAATTTGCAAAAGAAACATGTCACCATTTTCACTTATTTTTTCTTTCGTTTGAGAAGCAGAGAGGAAAGGCAGAGAGAGGGAGTTCTCAACCAGAGGTTCACCCTTTGATGCCCATAACAATCTGTGCCTGGGGTTGAAGCTGGGGGCCAGAACTTGGTCCAGGTGTCTCATGAATGTGGCAGAGACTCGGTTACTTGAGCTATCAACTGATGCTCCATTCAGGGTCTGAATTCGCAGGAATCTTGGACCAGGAGACAGAGGCAGGATTTGAACCCAAATACTCTGATGTGGGTTTACAGATGTCTTAACCCATTGTTTAACTGTACACCAAGTACCTGACCTGCCATTTTACATCTTTACTTGCATCCTTGAATGGCTTCTTAGTAGTTTCAGAGCAAACGCTAAAGTTCTCGCTGTAACCCATAAGACAATGACTCAATTTCTACTCATTTCTCCAACTTCATTTTCTACTTTGCATGCTCTGTTCTGTTTTAATCTTCCCTTACCCCACCTCCTCACCCCACCCGCACCTGTCCACCAGGTGAATCTTTGACTCATTTTCCCATATTCATCTAGGTTTCTCCTTTTCTAGACTCTTCTATGACTCTCTGGGCTCTAGGAGATCCCTGGCATGCCTAGGCCTGTGGTTCACTTGTATCAAGGATTTCTGGATGCAATATCCAGGATTTTTCCCTGGAATCTGTTGTAATGATGAGTAAGAATGTGTTTAGTAAGAATGTGTTTATTGATCATATTACTTTGGACTTTAGTCAGGTGTCCAGGTTACTTTAAAACAGAACAGAGGATTCGTAGAGGTCTGTGTGCTCCATAGGCTTGTGACTGACTCAGGGGGAGAGACTGTCATTGTATCCCTACGGGGCAGTGCCAGAATTGAGTGGGCACTCAATGCCACTCCACCATTGTGTCTTGGGAGGACACAGGGTAGGGCTCATGGTTCTTGAGATTGCCATATGGGAACCCTGTTGCCTGCTTTGTTCATTTCACAAATGTACATGAAGGGGACAGGCTGACTTCTAAAGAGTTAGGGAGTTTAGGGGGGCATTTGTAGTAGTCTTAACAAAGGCCAAGATTGCCTTTTGAGTCCTTCCCAATTGTCAGGCATGGTACTTCACATGATGTCTCATAGTACCTGGCAGTAGACCCATTAAGTGGGCACTGTTGTGAAATGCATTTCCCATGTTAGGAGATTGAGCCCTAAATTCATCCTGGTGGTGATGGGCAGAGCTGGAGCTTGGATGCAGAAGGTCTTGATCCATCCTCCAGGTGAGACCCCCCCCCCCCAGTCTGCACTCCATTGGCACCTCCAACTTCTAGAGATGCTCCCTAGTGGTGATATCTAGGCCCTAGTGGCATGCCAGTGCAGGTCAGCACACCTGATATAAATACCAAAGGCTTCCAGGAGACACACATGCCTGCCAATGCTGTGGGGTGGTGCAGGGGATGCTGGTAGGCTGAGATTGGCTCAAGTGTGGCCTGGAAGGGAACCGGGGGTGGGGGTGGGAACAGTAGGAGTCGGTTGTGCAGGAAAAAAGCAATGGTTTTCTAGTGCTGTGTCAGCAAGCTCTGCTCTTAGTTCCCTCTCTGCCCTTCCTTCTCCCCATCCCTGATTCAACCAAGGGCAGAGGCAGCAGAAAGGCAAAGGCTTCTGGTTTCCAAAACCTAAGTCCCAAAGAGGAGGAGAGGTTTCAGGACAGGGCCTGGTGGCTCAGCCACATTGAAAGGAGCCAGTCCCATCTGCTTGGAGGGCACAGCCTGGGGGAGTCTGTGGGATCACCAAGGAGGACAGAGAAAAAACCTGCAAGAAGGGGCACCAGGAGAAATCAGAAACCCAGATCTGTAGCTTTCCCACTCACTGTTCCCCCAACCCCCACCTTCCCCCCAGACTCTGCAAAGTAGGTTATGTGGGCTGGACTTAACATGGGGGTGTTAAGTCTTGCTTCTTAGGGACAGAGGTTGTCTGGTTTTCCTTCCTGGCTCAGGGATTCCTTCCCACTCAGCAGTGGGTGGAACCACAGTTAACTGCCTCAATTTTTTAATCCATACATTTGGATTCCTCCTCTGAGTATTCTCCATGGTTCCTTAGAGGCTAGAGACTATTAACATCCTTCTTAGTTTCTTTTGTTCATCTTACTTACCGATTCTGCAGGGCCATCTGGAGGTTAAGTTCCAATTTCTCTAATGTGTTAGGTGTTGGGAATTGAGGGGAGAGAGCCTCCTGGGCCCTGGTCTTCCCTGCTGTATATGGGACTTGTTACCAGTTCCTGAACTTGTTAGTGGAGCAAGTTAAAAAAGAGATAACGTAGAAGCTGCCAGAATAATGGGGTTATGGGAATGGTTCCCCTCTTCCCCACTTTTTAGCTTTTTCCTTTAAAAAAAAATTACCTGGATGTTAACAGAAAAGATAACACATACAACTTACTGACACGACATCATACCTTACATATTGTACAAGAAATTGACTTTTTTTTTACTTAGTTCTTTTTGGAATTCATTCTTGTTGATGGCTACATGTGAATCAAGTTATTCAGTTTAACTTCTGTGCAGTTTTCTGGTGTCTGAATTCATTCATTCATATGTACGTGCTTTTCTTGACAGATATGCTAGTGTGTTAGTTTTTCACAACTGTAAGCAGTGCAGGGACCACCTTGTGATGACTACATCGGTAAGTATGAGAAATTCATGAATGGCATACAAGAAGGGACAACTCGGAGCATTTCTCAGTGGTGGGGGGTACAACTAGACATGCACACTTCTGCTTGTAGAGACAGCAACACTTATTAAGCACCTGCTGGGTGTATGGCACTAGTCTAGGAAGTGGGAAAAACTGAGGCAAGACAAGGAAGCAGAGGTCTTGTTTTTCATGGGCACACACGTCATCGAAAGGTGGTAAGTAAAAGAAGAGAGATGCATCTTCAGTGTCGGCTCTGACTCTTGCAATACAAGACTACTCAAAAAGTTTGTGGAGTTAAATGGAGTTAAAAGATTTATTTCTGTACAAAAATGTTTTAAAATCCAAGAATAATTTTTTCATAACATGCATTTCCAATGAGCTTTTTCATAAAAAATAAATTACACATGGATTTCTTTTTTTTTTTTTTAGTACCAGAGAAAAGGTATTCTTTAATTCTGTTTTCTATGAACTTTTTAAAGTCCTTTCATGTCAGCAGTGTGTTTGTGGGCACAAGGATAGGATCATGACTCACTCTGGGGGAAGATCTAGGAAGATTCCAGAAGAAGCAGCTGCTTGGTTTGGAACGGAGGTAGGGGCTGTCCAGAGGAGAGGTGTTGCAGGTAGACACATCAGCATGGACAGCCGGGATGCACAGAAATACAAGCCACACCAGGGAGTAGAAATCAAATTGAAAAGGATCTGAGGAATGTTGAGACACGATTGTCAGGATAAAAAAAAACCATTGTCCAAGTTGTGCCAGCTCATTCCTAGACCCATATGATAGCATTACCTTTTTTTTTTTCAATGTCTCACTTAGGTCCAACTTGTCAACTTTTGTATTCCATGTTTTCTCAATTTCCTCATTAGGGATCCACATTTTTTTTTCTGGAATAAGACGGGGTTTAAAACAGGCATAATAAAAGCTTAGCTATGGAAGAATAAGACTTTTGCTGACCGCATTTTCTTTGAATTTCTCCAGTCTTTGCATTTCTTTTATTTGCAGTTGTCATAGCTTGTAGTCGGTGGCTCTCATCACAGCTATGAAGTGAGGCTCCAAAAGCCCACACCATGCAACTTTGCCTACATTGTTCTTGTCTTTTCACAATTCTGGAGCTTAAATGATTGACTAGTTCTCTTTATTCATTGAGAATGAGTTCAGTTCAAAGTTGGACACCAAAGGCCACCACCCGACTGGTTCAGGAATGGTTACCAGTGAAGATCAGGGATATAGTTAAGCTTGTGGAAATTCATTGGGATTTTACCTGAAAACCTGGCATAGCAGAAATCGCCATCATCTCTCTCCCCAGGATCTCTTGCCTCCCTCTGTCTGCTGGTGCTGCAACCCCCTCCACGGGTTTCAGCAATGCCAATGGAATTGAGCTGAAATGGCGTGTGCAGTTTTGACAACAGGTCGCTCCTCTGCTTTTGGGAAATGGTGTTGGCTAGAACAGTCCCTGAACAGGAAACAGAAGGATGTATGCAGCATGGCTGGGCTCTTCCAGCACTCTGGATACCCAGAGCTGCCCCCATCTCTGGGCTGTCCATGTACTTCTGGTCAATTACAGAAATACATTTATGTCTTACCCGAGGCACTGGATTTTTTTTAAAAGTCTTTTTGCTAGTGGTTTACCCAAGCAAGAAAGATAAACAAAAATACCTAACTAACAGAAACACAACAGACATTGTAGCCAATAAGTCTCTTTAGGGTATAAAGGAAGAAGGCAGGCAGCAGGTCAGCAGAGTTTATTTTATAGGATCTCCTAGTGCAGTTCCTTTTTCTTCAATCGCAATACCTTTTGGAGGAATTTCTCTTTTTTTTTTTTCATAATTTGCACCAAAATTTATTCTCTTACTTTGACAGAATGCACACCTCTTTTAAAATGTATTGATGTATTTGTGAGGCAGAGAGAGAGAGAGAGAGAGATTGATTGATTGATTATCATCTGCTAGTTTGTTCTCCAAATAGCAGAGAGCTGGGGATCTAGTTTAGGGACTCAGCTACTCATGCCATCACCTGCTGCCTTCCAGGGTTTCATCGACAGGGAGCTGGAATCAGGAGCTGAGTTGGGATGGAACCCATGCCCTTTGCTGTGAGAGGCAGGCTTTTCACATATTCTCTAACCACTATGAGAAATACCTGCCTCCTTCATTGGCTTTCACTGGAGAGAAAATACATGGCAATCACATAAATGGCCTCATACCTTAACCTAGTGTTCATGAACTTCATCTTGAATTTAAAAAATTTAAAGGTTTATTCTTGCTGATACATGTGTGTGTGCATTATTAACAACCATACAGTACTCCAGGGTGTGAATGAACTGGTTCATCTTCAAGTGCATCTTAACCATTACAAACCAAAGACCCATGTAATTCCTAGGTGCTTTATTGTTCTGGCTATTGTGGACATTTGACTTTGGTACTTCTGGGAATAAGCCCAATAGAGCATTTTTGCAAGATGCAAATTCTCCTTGGTTACCCCCAGGTGGCCAGTAAGCAGGTTTCATTAGCCATCTCCTACGTGGGACATGGCAGCGTGGCTTGGATCCCGTCTCTTGCTGGCATTCACTGGGGCCTGACAGTAATGGTCCAAAGAATTGCACTCCTGGGACTGTCTTGATATCAGCAAACCACATTTGATCTCACGCACTCATGTTCCCTGGGAAGCAGATAAGAAAACAAATTTAGTGGGGCTCATGAGGGGTGGAAATCAAATGTGCCACAGCCCAGGAAGCAGAAGTGCTCTGGGATTTCTCTTTATTTGACGTGACATTTAATGGGGTGCTGCTTAATGGAGCCCGAGGATTCAGACATTTCAGCCCCTTGAAGTAAAGTCAGGTGAAATACAAAAGTCGATTTTATAACTGAGAAGGAAGTGAGGTTTTCCTCCACATTTCCATTCGTCTTGCCTCTCATTGCGGCATTTGAGGAAGCAGGGTGGATGTGAGGACAAAACTGAGGGAGAAGCCCCTGGGAGCACAGCGTGTCTGGCAGGGCCCAGGAGGTCTGTTGGTTTCATTTTGGGAGATTACACAGGGGCATGCCGAGCTGGGAGTCCCGCATGAGTGACTCGGATATGGGACTGAAAACAGTGGAGTTTAGAAACTGCAAGCCCAAGTGGGCAAGAACTGACTCAGGGCATGAAGTCACCTAAAATGGAGTTCAGCGACATCACTGGGGCCGTGGCCTTTCAGACTGCTGGCACCACCATGTGAAGTCTGCCCAGTCTGGTGTAGGCTACAGAGTGGGGGCCAACCCAGGCTGGAGTGGACACACATGGATTGAAGGTTTATAGGCATCTCGAATCATGTTTCTCAACATTCGTTCCAGAATCACCAGGAATGGTTACTGAAGACACAAACTTGAGGTTGTCCGCTTAAAATGAACCATTGAAAATCTCTTGGGGTTGAGAATTAAGAACATCATTGGAATGAATGCTTCATAACCATACTTGGGAAGAGGTAGACGAGAAACCTCGAATCTGCGTGTAGGCATAGTGCATCAACATTCCAGGGCTGCATTCCTAACCAGCAGATTCTTCTTTTAAAAATATTTTTTATTTTCTTTATGTTGGGAAAAACATTTCTAACTCCTCATAATCTTGCAAGAATAACACAAAGAACATCTTTTCCTGTCCTGAATCATTCGTGAGGGGGTTACAAATCTGATACCATTACCCTGGGATGCCTTAGTATAAATTTGCGACATCCTCATTCTCCCTATCAATGTAATGCGAGCATCAAAATCAGGAAATACATAGTGAGTCCTTCCTGTCATCCAGTCAGACAATTCAGGTTTCGCCAGTTGTAATGACTGTCCATTACAACAAATAATCCAGTCCCAGATTGTGTCTTATATTTATTGTCATGTTTTTAACACCCTTTAGTGAAAAATGGTCCCTTAGTCTTTCCTTAGTTATTGGATTTTGACATTGGGAGGATTATGAGCCAATTTTGAGATTATGTAAAAATCTTATTTCTCATCAAGTATCACCTATTAGTTGTAGCATCCACTGCTGTTCCTGGTTCAGTGACCTATTATTGTGATGACTGTCATATGGTGATTTTCTAATTATATCATTTATCCTATACTTAGCTAATAATTGGCATTATACTGCAAGGAATAGCATTTTCATTCATTTACTTACTTATTTCATAGAACCCTGTTGTACTAGGTAAGTCACATTTGATTGATACCATCATTTATTGTGAAGCCTGAATGATTCCAGGCTTGGCCACTGGGAACTTCTGTGTGTCTTTGATACAAACACACTTTTCTTCGAGCTTTTCCTAACTCTTTTAAAACAATACTCCAGACCTATCTTGACTTTCTCTGCCCCAACCCAGACATTTTCATCAAGGTGCACAGGTCACTCTTAATGCGAATGGCACATAGAAACCAAGATCTGAACAGTGGACATGCTCACTGCAATGCTCACATACTAGTCTCTATATTTATTTCTATGTTTCTTCATACTGAGACTCCTAAGTTCATGTTCATACTTTCAGTTCCAATCCAAAGCTGTATTTTAATCCCTTATCCAATGACGAGAAACTTAGTTCCAATTATCCTTAACCTATTTAGTTATTGGATCAGTGCCACTTATACATAGTCAATCTCCCGTAGCCATCACTCATTCTGACTCTTGCCCCAAGCAGATGTGACCCTGGCCTTTCTCATGTCTGACCTCCCACTCTGGGATGCTGCTACCTTATCCCCACTGCATGGACTCCCTTTCCCAGCTGAAGCTCTGGTGCCTTATCAGACCACCTACCACCCCTCCCCTGTGTGGAATCCTATTTGTCTCCATTTAGGCATCAGCACCGTTGTTGGCCAAGATAGCTCCTATCCTCCACTATGATACCTGTCTTGTTCTGCTCACATAATGGCTTTGAGTCTGAATCAAATGAAAGACAAATGGGTAAGATGCTGATGTGTCCTTCTTGTTGGGGATAATTAGAAAAAGTGCGAAGTAGAAAATGGTTATAGAAAATGTTGATAAAGGCAGGTGGCCTAGAAGGAGTGGATATTTGTTTAACAAAACCTTGAAAGAAATCAGGCAGGAGAGAGGTAGACCTCAGGATGGCTCAGAGGAAATAGAGGCTGAGCCAGACATGATGGGAGTGGTGGGCAGGAGATGCTGAGGTAACTACTTTGATTTGAGGTTGTGATGAACAGAGCTAAATCTATATACTACTGAGAAAGGAACTGCAATGTAGTCAACATGTAGGTTGAATAGAGGTTATCCAAAACCATTTTCTTATGAAATGCCAGGTTATTCTGGGCCTTTGGAAGCAGATTTTAGGAAATGTGAGTCATGAGATTCATTATTGTGCAAATGTCCACAATAAAAGCAAACATGAATTTGTAAATATTCCATTGATGTTCCAGGAAAAGTAAGTGGAACAGATTGAATGAATGAGAAATAGCACATGGAAATTAGGAAGAAATTAGTAAGTAGTAGCTACTGTTCTGGGTTTAGGGTAGGTAAAATATCGGGTTTTTTTTTTTTTAATTGAATGGACCCTCTGTAATGCTGTGTTTCTAGAATAGAAAAAGTATTGACAAAAATATCCACTTTGCCTTTTTTTCTATTTTTAAAATAAATTTCTCAAATGTGAATTCTCCTGCCATGAGATTTTGTAGGAGTCTAACCCACACTTGCTGGGGAGTAAGTGATAAGCAAGGGACTAATTTCATCCATCATGAAAGCTATGGCCTACAATCAAACGAACTTAAGACCCTTGTATCATCTATCATTTTTGTGGTTCGTGTACAAATCTCTTCCTTATCAGTCTTCTCTAGGTTGCCTTGGTGTCTCAGATGAGTCCCTAAATCTTAAGCAATTTCTTTAAAGAGTCGATCTCTAATGGTTTCAAGAAGTGTAATCTGCAAAGTGGATGACTCCAGAAAATCCAATAACACACAACCAGATCCTACCGGAACACAGGATAGAAATAGGGGTGATGAACAGCTTACTTCCAGGGACCTACGTTTGTAAAGAACTCATCACTTCATTTTATCATGCTTAGTGCTGTTTTAACATTTGACATTAAATTTATACATCACAGAGGGCCCGGTGCGATGGCGAAAGTGGTTAAGGTCCTCACCTTGCACGCCCGGGATCCCATATGGGTGCTGGTTCTAATCCCGGCAGCCCCGCTTCCCATCCAACTCCCTGGCTGTGGCGTGGGAAAGCAGTCGAGGACGGCCCAAAGCTTTGGGACCCTGCACCCACGTGGGAGACCCGGAAGAGGCTCCTGGCTTTGGATCGGCATAGCATCGGCCGTTGCGCTTACTTGGGGAGTGAATCATCAGATGGAAGATCTTCCTCTCTGTCTCTCCTCTGTGTATATCCGCCTTTCCAATAAAAATAAATAAATCTTAAAAAAAAATTTATACATCACAGAAAGTCTAATGGTTGAATAGTTTATCATTTTCAAAATAGCATTGCTAAGTAACTGCTTAACTCTGCCCAGGGATTAACAGGAAATCAAGTAGGCTATTCTTAATTAGCAGCCTTTTTTTTTTCGCGATTATTATAGGGAAAGAAAATGGCGAAATGTTCTAGCATTGACAAAGTTATCACTTTAGGTCCCAACTGTGAGCATTCTGTATGTTTTAGGAGCATACCAAAAAGAAATCTTTCTGTCCCAAAGTCACTTCAGTTGGTCTGCCTAAAACTGTCCTACAAATAATGTTTGTTTCAAGATATGTGTCTGAGGGCTCGGCAAGAAAAATGAAGGTGTGATGGCAAAGAAAAATGTCATGATTCCAGAGGAAATGGAGGCAATTGATTCAAAATATACTACCCGAAAAACAGCCAGGTTCAGCAAAATCATGCTTCAACACTATAAACTGCTAAATGCAAAAATTAGAATAGACATGAAACAGCTGAATAGTAATCTATAGCCATTTTAAAGTGTGTAGAACCCGGTTGTATAAAAACTAATAATTGAAATGTCAATGAAGAAGTCTCAGGATGTGGTTAAGAACTTGCATTCTTTTTTTTTTTTTAACATATTGGTTACTCAATACCATGTCAATTAATTTCATAAATTGTTACTGATGTTATGTTGGGGCTTTTAATTGATTGAAATGATACTCTGCCGGCTCTTCCTTCAGACCAGGAAACTGTTGAACTTATCTGGACAATAAGATGCTGGACTTTATGCTTGGTAAATGCTTGCAATGAAAGAATCTCAATGAATTTGAACTGTGGTAATGCAAGAAGGTGGAGGAATCCACCATGGGGGGAGGTTTGGGGAGGGACAGGAGGAATCCCAGTGCCTATAAATCTGTATCACATAATGCAATGCAATCAATGAAAAGAAAAAAATGTGGAAAAAAAAGAAACCTATAAAAATATATATCTATATTATCGATATATATCAAAGCCTCAGGAACGTCAACTAGGATCCACAGGGAGATAATGGGCCTTGAGAGAGAATTGAGGTGCCCTTGATTTGAGTTAGCACTGCCCCACTTGCCAAGAAGGCTTATGAAGGAAGGACTTGAAAAATGGGAATCCAGAGGGCTGCCAGGGAGTTCCTCCGTGTAAGGACTCTGCCGGCTGCCAGGATCCTCCTGGGCCCAGTGGGATGGCAGCCTTCTTTGCTCGGTGCCCTCTGGGTCCTTAATCATGCTGCAGTTCTCTTGGCTACATTGAGTTACTCTTGAGTTTTGCCTTTTGTTAATACTTATGAAGTTCCTTTCCTCCAAAAAGTTCAAGGCATAATCTGAGCACTTTTTTTTTTTTTAACCTTAACATGGCTTCAGTGTAAGCCATAAGCAGAAGTGAATATGGAGGGGAGGATGGGGCAAGGAAGAGATGGAAAAGAGATGCCCTGGATGGGCCAGGCAGTGTGGCCATTCCAGGATCTGGGAGCAAGTGTGTGATGGGAGGGGTCAAGCCAGGAGTGCATCGCTGCATGCCCTTTCTTATCATTGTTTGGCCTTTACTTAATAAAACCATTGTAGCCTTGGTGTATTAAACAGTAATGATTGCAGTCATAATGGCCTGTGACAAACTTCATGTGCATTACATACTAATTAACATGTTTGTACAGTTACAGAAATAAGACACATCTTACTTCTTTATCTTATTATTTTTCTGAGGGGGGGAGTAGAATTTTCTGTAAACCAAAAAGCAATCTTTTTGACAAATGAAGCTAAAAGCTAAGCAGGATGTAGTATTTCTGGATTCCCTTTTGGCCTTTCGGAGGCTACCACCAGAGTGGACATGGATTAGAACCCGCCTGTGTCTCTGCCTCTTCCTTCATGCAGTTTCCAGTGCTGGATGCAGTCCATGAGCTTGCCATATCAGTTATATGCCTAGTGTCACCAACTGACAGTTGGATTGTTTTCAGCTTTTATAATTTATTAACAATTCTGGAAAGAATTTCTTTAAAAACAACAAAAAGATTGACTTACCTATTATTTGAAAGGCAGATTTTTACACAGAGAGAAGGGGAGACAGAGAAACCTGCTGATTCACTCCCCAAGTGGTTCCAATAGCAAGAGCTGAGTTGGTCTGAAATCAGGAGCCAAGAGGGCGCAAAATCCCAAGGCCTTGGGCCAACCTCCACTGCTTTCCCAGGCCCAAAGCAGGGAGCCAGATCAGCAATGCTGCAGCTGGGACATGAGGACGTGGACTGGCACCCGTAAGAAATGCTGGTGCCACAGGGTGGCGGCTTAGGATTAGCCCACTGTGCCACTGCGTTGGCCCCTGGAAGGAACTTCTATTGATGATATATGAGGTCACCCCTTAGGTGTACCCCCAACCCTGAAACTACACAGTACTGCATGCAAATGTTGTCTAGCTCTTCTATTCTTGTGCCCAGATTACTCTCCAGACTGAAGTAATTTACAACATCAACTGTAATAGTTGTATTTCTATGCATAATTATAGACATAGGGGCTTTTCCTTTTTATTTATTTTAATTAGTTTATAATGATACCCTCCCATAAGCTTTTAAAGTCTGCATTTCTTGAACTGTTACTAGGGTAGTGTGTATTTTTCAGTTTGTGTTTTTGCATATATGTACCTTTTCCAAATTACAGAGTCAGACATCATGCAATTGAATCAATTATCTACGCTCAGTGCTAAAGCTGTGGTTATTATATTTCCCCCATTTTGTTCCTTTCCTTCTTATTTAAATACATTTTGCCATACTCTCTTTTTGCTGTTATGCTCACACAAATATCTTTCTTCCGTGACAATCTCAGTATCTTCAGTATTCAGAATAGTTGCTTGTTTCTACAGAAATTCCATCTGCTTTCTCTGATTTCATTAAAAAAAATTTAAATGTGTTTATTTTACTTGAAAGTCAGATTTATGGGGGAAGGGGAAGACAGAGAGAGAGAGAGATCTTGCATTCACTGGTTCACAACCCAAATGGTTGTAATGGCCAGAGATGGGCCACTCCAAAGGCGGTTACCAGTAGTTTCTTCTAGGTATTCCACGTGAGTGCAGGATCCCAAAGATCTGAGCAATCCTCCATTGCTTTCCCAGGCCATAGTTGGGAACTTGATTGAAAGTGGAGCAGCTGGGACATGAACTGGCACCATTTGGAATGCCAGCATTACAGGCAAAGGATTAGCTTGCTATATCACGATGCCCCTGATTTCTTATTTTAAGTGAGAAAATCTTTAAACCCTGGTGAAATTTTACTTCTGTATATTATAATTTTGAGTCCAGATTACATTTTTTTCAACAAACATTTACTGTATTCCTTTCCTTTTTCAGCTCTGGGTAAGGCACTGTTGATATTAAAAAAGGTGACATCGCAAAGACACTTCTCGCTTCAAGAAATCTCAGTTTACTGTGCCATACAGGTGAGTGTGCTCAATTACACAGGTGTGTGTTGTGTTAGGACGTTAGTAAGTTGAGGATAGGAAAGAATACCAGGTAGATTTATATAGTCTAGCGTAAGGAGTCAAAGGGAAGACTTCCTGAACAGATCTATCAGCTAGGAACTGAAAGCCAAGTGGATATAACAAGGAATCGGGGAGGAGTGTTGTTCCAGGCAGGGAACAGCAAACCCTCAGCAGAAGCCTGACCCAGGAAGAACATGATGCTCTCCTGGGACTTGAAAGGAAGAGATCAAGGATTGTCTAAAGGACTGTGCTTCTAGAACTGCTGTAGTTGGTACATGAGATCAGGGAAGCACTGGGCTTCTAGGGTCTGAAGTTAGATTTAGGCAGAAGCAAGGAGCCGGAGGGATGAGACATGGAACCAGGACAACAGCTTTTCCCACTTCCTGGGTGACCCTCTGTCTCTCCAGACTGAGGGTTCTCTAAGGGAGTCGCTTGCTGGTGCTACTGAACTGAGATTTTTTTTTTCTTGCCAGGGATGTACTAGGTCTTTTCTAACAAAGATTGAATCCACATTGATTACCCTTTGATTGGACCCCTAGTGTCCTTCCTTGAGCGCAAAGAAACCATTTCAGCATGAAAGAACACAGAAAGAGGGTAGTTGCTAGTGAAATGCTTGATGCCAGAGAGGAGCCAAAGAAAATGAGAACAGAGGGATGGGTTTATGATGCAATGGTAACACCAACGTGCCACACAGAGGGTTTAGATTTGAGTCTTGCTTTGCTTCTCCTTCAGCCTCAACAACAACAACAAAGTAAATACATTTTTTTTTCAAGTTGAAGGAAGCAAACTGAGAACTCGAGAGGTTAGACACGTGGGACATTCCAAGCTCAGTATGTTAAATTATTAGAAGTCAGGGTTGTTGGAGTTTAATGAGAAAATGGGCCCAGCAGGTATATCCTCAGATTGAAGGTCTTTGGTAGTGAAGATGTTAGCCTTGCACACTGCTTGATTTAGCTTCTCTCTGACTATAGCCCAGCTGTTTTAAGCTCCACGATGTTGTACACACTGTTGGAATTGCCTTTTCGCCTGGAATACGCACACCAGGCACAGTGCTGTGTACATTCCAGCAAGGTTGTTAGTGTACTGCACAATAAATGGGAATGGTGTCCCCCAAAGCTGCACAGTGTACAACCTGCATCAGTGTTCACAGAAACCCTGATTCTAGCACTTCGTTCTTGAGCACAGAAAGGAGTGCAGGCTCCATTGTTTGTGTGATTTTGAATGTCTTCCTTTCTGTCTGCCAAGGATGGGGAAGTGACTCATCTGTTTCTCTCATTTATGGCCAGAGTATAATTATGATTTAAAAAATAGATAACTGCCAATAAAATGATTCTTGTAAGCATAGCCCTGACAGAAATAGTAGCTGTTTTGAGAGGAATATATGGTGATTGGATGACTTTATGATAATGAGCATATAGGGAGGAATTCAATAGAAACTCAAGGTCATAAAATGTAATGATTATCCATTGGATTGCAATACACATTTATTTATTTTTCCAAGTCATATTCCTTGTATGAGTAAACAAGGCTGAATGCATAAAACATCTTGGCGAATCACAGTGTGGTAGAAGCATGAAGCAGGCTTGAATTTGACAGCATTAGAGCTATGGGAGAAAACTTTTACAATTCTTAAAAATCTGTCTTTACACACACACACTAAGTATAGTGTTCAACCATCAGAGAATTAAAAATAGCTTAATCCCAACTTCTTATTTTACTGACGAAGCCACCAAGTTATGGCAGTTGAAGTGGTTTGTTCAGAGTCACACAACTGTTTTGTATCAAAACCGGAGTTAAAGAAGATCATTTAAATTCCCCATTGGGGAAGCCGCTGATGGCTGTGGACAGAATTCCATTTTGACGCATAAAAAGTCTTGCTAAGGGTATTTAAGGAATGGCTTTATCAGGTAGGTCTGGGCGTATTCTAGTTAAAGCACATTAGAGATTTCGACATCCTATAACTTAGAAAAACATTGGGCTTTGTAAAGTGATTGTTCTTGCAGTTACTATATTTCCATCTCAATTCCTTTAGTTCAAAACCATTCCCTTTCTTCTCCATACTTAAAATGAATCTTACTCACAAAAGTCCAGCCTTTTACAAAAGAAATCTACTCTTCAGAGCCAAGTCTATTTGTAAGTTAACATGCAATTCTGAAATCATTTACTTACTTGCTTTACCTAAGCATTTGTTTATTCATTTTCATTTGAAAAACCCCTGAACCTTCCCATCTGACTCTTGGGTGATGGATATAGGCACAGAACGTGGATGTTTGTTGCAGGTGTTCTTGAGATGCGAATGTAGCCTGTAGAGGAAGTACCCTAGTGTAAAGTTTCAGGTCAGAATTCAGCCCCTATCGAAGGGAGTGTTTCTGAGCTGTCCATAAAGAGAAAGAAAGAGGCCACCGAGGATTGGCAGATAGGGCCTTCAAAAATGTAGTGTTTCATAGGCATTCAGTGGGTTTTGGCCATGATACTCAGGAATTGTTCAAGCAGAGAGGGAATTTTTTTTTCTGATGCTTGATCCCTGCTGACCTCACACAGCTGTTGGGAGACCCCAGTACAATGATGGGAAGGAAGGTGCTTATTGAGTGTGAATGGTAAAGATGCTGCCTGCAAATGTACGTTGCCAGATCTCCATTTGAGATTTATTCCTGCCACAGGCAGGGCACTGGTGAGGGTTGACAGAGAATGGGGAGGAAGCTACTAGTGGCAACGCAATGACATTAACCCATTTGCCTTTGTCCTTGGCTGGCCAGGGAGGCACTGTTTCTGGTGTGCTGTTCCTGCTGGATGATCAAACTCCTTGAGGAATTCTAAGGAGTGTGCCTAAACTGAATTTCAAGCTGCTTCTGAATCCACACTGAATCCACTGCTTCTCCTGCCTGTATTGCTTCTAACTCTGCCTCAAACCCATCATTTTTTTTCCTGTTTTCCAAAATATTTATTATTCCTGGGAACTGGAAATGCAACCCAAGTTTCCCACATGGGTGGCAGAGACCCAATGACTTGAGCTATCACTGCTGCCTTGAGCTGTCACCGTCTGCATTAGCAGGAAGCTGCTTTCAAAAGCCAGAGCCAGGAGCTGAACCTGTGCATTCTTCTAGGAGATGGGGCATCTTAACTGGAAACCAATTACTGGATGCTCACTGTTTCTTAACTCCTCTTCATTCTGTCTGCCAGGCTGTCAGAGTGCTGTTGTATTGGATTTTCCTTTCTGTGGCACCTAGGTCTGACTTGGGGCTGGGGGTGGGATGCAGAGGCCATGTCTTCCTCCGGAGGGATGGATGAGAACCATGCTCACATCCGGTCTGGGGCCACAGCATGTGTTTGCAACCCTTCCCCAGAGCAGGTCTTGATCAGGCATGGGGAGGCACACAGATGCAGAAACAACAGTTGTGGTGTCTTCTCAGCTGTCTGGTGAGTTGCTTGCTCTCCCAAAGAACTTACAGATCCTGGCGGTGAAGTCTTTCCAGGTCAGCAAGGCCACAGGTGTCCAAGCATCCACAAATACAGAAAAACCAAAGGACGTACCCAATGTGACAAGAGAACATGTCAAAGGAAGATTCCAGCTGCTTAGATGCCTGTGCCTACAGCACACACTCACTCAGACCCAAGGGCATATGCCTTCTGCACAGTCCTCCCCTTCCCCCAGCCCTGGAGGGACCCTAGCTATGGGAGGGCTGGAGGCCTGGCAGGCAGGAAGGCAGCAACAGGGGCAAGACAACCCTGACAGGGCACAAGAAGCTATAGGAAGTCTGAAAGGGGCTCTTGAAGGGACACTTGATCTGGTTACTAAGCGCACAGTAACCTCTCTGTGGTAAATTTTGCAGGTGGATAAGAGATACTTTCTCTACCTGAAGGGATGGAAAAGAGCATCTTGATCAGGGCTCTTGGCTTGATGTGGGGCCTCAACAGGTGGAGCAAGAATCCTCTGTTTTTTTTTTTTTTTTCTTATTCCCGTTTCCTGTAAGGTGCCATAGAGGAACTGCAGATCATGTTGCGCTTTCTCCCTTCCTGCCCAGGATATTTGGAAAGGTAACCAACACGTCTTCTCTGCCCAGACTTAGCTGTACTGTGGGTGTAAGGGGTCAGGGATCCCACAGGGTAACTCAGACACAACCTGGCCCCTGCTAATAGTGGTGCAGACCCTGCCAGAGAAGGTTAGCCTGAACACTGCAGGACAGTGAACTGTTTTGGATTAAGTGGCTCTGGTGATTAAATGATTCCCTGGTTCACACCCCAAATGGCTGCAACATTTTGATCTATCTGGGATAGATCAAAGCCAGGAGTTCCTTCTTGGTCTTCTACGTAGGTGGCAGCGGACCAAGCACCTTGGTCATCCTCTGTTGCCTTCCCAGGTACATTAGCAGGAAGCTGGATTGGAAGTAGAGTACCTGGGCCTGGAACTGGCACTTATGTGGACTTTGGGTATCCATGCTGTGACGCAATATGAGCCCCCCCGTAGTTGTTTCTTAAAAATGGAATTTTCTTCGAATAAAATCAGATGTATGAGGTGACACCCACCTAATAGCAGCAAAGCAGTGTATTTTAAAAACATTTTTGAGGCATTAAAGCATCATTTTTCTGGGTGATCTATGTTAAATGAAATGTCACCTGAACCATATAAATTATCCCCAAAGATGGATGAGCTGCTTCTGTCTTAGCTATCTCCACCGTTAGGAAAGCAGTGAATTGCCTTTTGATGGAAATTCTGTGGTGTCACCAGTCTTCAAGTTATCCACTTAATCGACATGACTGGCTAAAAATTGGCTACTGTTAATAGTGAAGAAAAGTGCCCCAGAAAGTATCCTCCCACCCTCTCTCTCAGCCCGTCACTCACCTGCTCCCCTTGGCTTGGCCACGATTTCAGTTGGTTGTAATATAGAAAGTTGTAACTGGATGGGAGGAAAAGATCACGCACATTGGAAGCAGGAGGGGATTGCTCCTAAGGAATGAGGACTTTCCTAAAATTCACCTATGCCTGCCTGGGGCAAGAATAAGTGATTTGGATTTATATATTTTGGAAGGAGCACACATGGGCACCTCTGCAGGTTAAGGACAAGGAAAGAGCATGTAGGAATTCAGCCTGGGAATACTGGCTCACATCATGAAGTCATGAACGAACAGCAATTCAAATACTCAGTCTCCAGAGCAAGTTGAATCTTTGAGATCTTTGAAAATTTAGTTGTTGAAGAGGCAGACAGATAGTGTGGGCTCCCACCTCTAGTGTCTGCAACAGACAGGACTGGCCCAGGTCCAAGCCAGGGGCCGGAAATGTAATCCAGGTCTCTCACAAGGGCTGCAGGAAGCCATCACCACTGCTTCCCAGGGACTGCATAGGTCAGAAGCTGGAATCGAAGCAGAGCTAGGCGTGGGGCCCAAGTTCTGGGATGTGATGTCTTAGCCAAGCCAGACATTTCTTCCCCACTCTCCTGTGTGATTGTACATCGGGGCTTGCAGCAGTGCCTTAGAGGCCTCTCTTCTTCCTGCAATCATGAGTAAAACATGTGGGATTTGCCAGGCACTGTGCTGGTCCAATGTTATGTCATAGTTATATGGAGTCAGATGCCCAGCGCCTGTTATGGGGTCTCCAGTCTGACTTGAGCAGAGCAGACATTGAGTGCCAGACCTGCCATTCCCTGAAGGGTATTAGGAACCTCTCTTGGGCCTTAACTTGAGTGTCATTTGGATCATTTTATATTTCCTCTCTTAATCGCCAGGGATTCTAGCCTATTGTATGGGGACTTATCTTGACAACTAGTGACTTTACAGTCCTGAGATGCTAGCTTTTCACTGAAAAGTCTTCCCTAGAGAGAATCTAATCCCGTAGGCATTTCTCATCATCTTAGTCATGGGACACATCCAAGAACTCTATCTGTGCCTCTTGGAGCCTGTTGCATCTGACTTCTGTCTCCACGCATGCTCTAGGCAGGGCTGTGGTTGGTACTGTCTGTGCACATGGGTAACTATGCATGCCAGGATGGGTGATGTTCCACTTTGATGCAACTCTGGGGTGCACGGGAGGGCGATGAATTGATTCCTTGACAGACAGGCAAGACACAGTCTCGCTGAAGGGTAGGAGAGTGGCAGAGATCTTTTCCCATTCCAGTGTTTCAAGGTCTTTGAGCGAAGCTTTTGGGTGTGTGTGGTCATGCTACTTAGTTCTGCAAAACCATAAGCTCCGCCACATCTTTGAGGTTTCCAAAAATCATAAAGGGCTTATATTCTTTATTTATGTCCTTTTTTTTTGAAAACAGACAACACAAGACCAGAACAGAGAGAAAGCACAGCCAAGACTTTAGGAAAGATAAAGGGGACACTGCTTGGTGTTAGATGACACACAGGGAGGGGGAGATCTTCAAGCACGAGTGTGAATTCTGTCCAAGCTGTCCTTCCTGGGGGAGGCACAGTCTGGGGGAAAGGGGAGGCTGTCCCCCTTACCACTCCTGGCAGGGGTGTGTGTGATCATGGGGTGGTGAGCCCCAATCCCCATACCTTGCTTTCAATGACTCAGAGATGGGGAACTTAGCCACACCCTAAGGCCCTGTGACATTTCTACTCTACATGCAGAGAAGGGGAGCAAAGGCACAGGAGGAAGACTTCAGGATCTGCTATTGTGAAGATGAAGAGAGCAGGGGCCTGGGAAGGGTTCTGTAGTTCAGGAAAAGACTGGCTCTCCTGGCCTGGTCATGGGCATTGAATTTCCCCCAGCAGGATCAGGTGGTTGAGGGAAACTTCATTCATTCATTCCCTCATCTACCAACAGATGCTCAGTATGATTTGGATGTTTCAGAGAGAGGGTGTACATTTGCATGAAGTCTCCAACTTCTTCAGCTAGGGCTACCAGCTTGTTTCTACATTTTCTAGAAGGGAGATGGCCCAGGCAGGTAGGAGCCAAAGGAGCCCGCCTCACCAAAGCATCCTTTGGCTCCAGTGACAAGCACAGGACCCTCTGCATCCAAGGACATTGTCCACCAGAGTCTAGAACAATCTGGAAGCTTCTGTTCATGCCAGGCCTCTGCCTCCACAGCCTCAGCTCAAAGCCCTTCCCTTAGTACTCCAGGACCCTGTCCTTGAGGAGCTAAACTGTTCAAAAGGACCATCAGGGCTATGTGCACCAGCTCAGAAAACACAGTGGCCAGGGCTGAGTGAGCAGAGGAGAGCTTTCCCCCACAGTAAGGTCCTTAAGACTCTGAGCTACACTGCCAGGGTCCCATCTTGTGCCACTTCTGTGTGTGTCCACTCAGACAAGTTATTTCAGCAGTTTGTGCCTTAGTTTTCTCATTTGTAAACTGGAACCAGTGTTGTAGTGCAGAGGGTTAAACCACCCACTCACAATACCAGTATTTCTTATCAGAGTGGCCTGTTCAAATCCTGGCTGCCCTGCTTCTGATCCAGACTTCCTGCTGATGTTGTACCTGGGAAAATAGCTGATGATGGCCCCATGTGCTTGAATCCCTGCCATGCATATGGGAGACCTCAATGCAGTCACAGGCTCCTGGCCTAAGTGGCTCCAGTTGCAGTCATTTAGGAAGGTGAGCTAGCATATGGATGATCTCCTCTGTGTGTGTGTGTGTGTGTGTGTGACTCTGCCTTTGAAACAAAAAGCTTTTAAAGAAAATAGACCTAGAATGGCTCCAAGATCAATGTTGATTTATAAGGCTGTGTGAATGGTGCCCAAGGGAACAGCAGATGTCTTTTGGTATCATTGTGCCCGCCTGGTTCAGGATCATGCCTGTGAACATGGAGTTTGTGTGGGTTCCTGAATGCAGTAGGGCATGGGTTTCTCTTTACTTTTTTGGAGCTTGTGGGGAAGAGTGTGATCTGAATGTCAAAGCAAGTGAACCTATAGAAACAGCCCCAGGGCCAGTGTCTGCGCTTACAGGACAGGCTTCCCCCAGTTGCGGCAGTCCTCTTGGGCAGGAACCCCAGCACCCACGTGGCCCAACCAGTGGTCCCCACAGCTGGGCCACACTGCCCGAGGACTCACCCACACCATTCCTGCTTCTTCTGTACACCATGATCAGACTATTTCCAGTGCTATGTTTTCTTCCCTGGGTTATTTCTCTAGATATTGCTCACATCTGGATTTTTTAAAAGATTTATTTATTTTTATTGGAAAAGCAGATTTACAGAGAGAAGGAGAGACAGAGCTAAGCTGATCAGGAGCTAGGACTTTTTCCATGTCTCCCACGCAGGTGCAGGATCCCAAGGCTTTGGGCCATCCTTTACTGCTTTTCCAGGCCAAAAGCAGAGAGCTGAATCAAAAGCAGAACAGCCAGGACACAACCCAGCATCCATAAGGGATCCCTGCATTTGCAGGTGAGAATTAGCCAGTTGAGCCATTTTGCTGTTCCGATCACACCTGAATTTCTTGATTAGCAATGGCAAATGCTAATTAAACTGGAGGGCTTCTGGGAGCTCAGCGCCTTACTCTATGGGCAGGCATCTTCACTCTCTCCTGACAACCACCTTTCTCCATCATCAGCAACTTTCTGGCTTCTCTTTACTTCCAGCGTCTGCAGGGCTCTGTCTGCCCATGATGGAGTCAGCTGCACCACAGCCCTCCCATGTGGTACACTTTTGGTGTTTCCATGGTGTGACTTCAGGGGGTGTAAATGAGCACTGTTAGGGAACTGGCAGCCATGCATGTGTTTGAGAGGAGGAGTAAGAAGATCAGGCAGCTGGGGTGGGCTCTGGTCTAGGGATTAAGGTGTTCACATTCCACGCAGGAGTACTTAGTTCAGTACTAAGCTCTGCATCCTGATTTCCTGCCAGTGACTGGGTCCCTACTACTCATGTGGGACAGCTGGATTATGTTCCTGGCTTGTGTCTCTGGCCTGACTCATCCTGGACCATGGTGGGCATGGAGAAAGAACCAGCAGGTAGAGATTCTGTCTTGTGTTAAAAAAAAAAAAATTAAAAGGTTAAAATATTAGTGACTTGAAATCAACCAGAGTGGAAGCACAGATCTTGGCATTTATAGAACTCACCCCAATCCATTTCCTGGCCTTTTCTGGCCCAGAATACAAATGAAGAGAGAACTCGGAGCTGGCCGCCATCCCTGGGGGTGTGCTTTCTTGGCTGTCTGTTTGAAAGGCTTGCTCATTGTGCTTTGATCCCAGCCTTGACCCTTTTTCAAACAGCAGCAAAGCCTGTGGATAGCAAGACTCAAGCACAGAGCTCGGATTTTTCTGAGATAGACGCTTGTCCTTGCTGTCCGTATGAGACGAGCCTTCCAGGAAACTCCAGCCAGACTAATACCAACAGCGGAGGAGTGAGATCTCCTAGGACCCACAAAGAGGGAGAGATGGGAGAGACAATCAATAAGATGTCCAGCATGGGGGAACCTAGTGCCACAGCTTTAAAACAGGCCTCTTGGGGTCACTGCTGCTGCTGCTGCTGCTGGTGACCTTCCAGAAGGTGCCAGCAGCCTGGAGGATCCCTACTCTCAGGTTCTCTGGCCAAGCACAGTGCATGGTCCTTTGTAGTCCCTTTGCATAAGATGTCCTAAAGATGGCAGGCTACTCCACTGAGCCATGTATCACAGAACTTGTGGGGGAACATGATGCCCAAGGAGCCAATTGTGTTTTAGCTCCCAGTGCTGGGAGCAACGATGCCCTGAGTAGGACCCAAGTCCTGATTCAAAAGCAGCTGCCCTGGTTATGCTAAGCCTGCCTGGACACCCAGGAGGACAAGCGAGAGCCCCAGTCAGGCCTTCAGAAACAGTCCTGGATCCATGCGTTCTGCCCTGGAAGCGTGGACCACAGCCATGTATTGGAGTCACTGGTTGAGTGGCTTCTAACCTCCAGAAACCTAAGTCATGGTTTAGGCCCATTGCATCACAATCTCTGGAGGTGGCTGCCAGGCAGTGTTGGTATCTTCTCCTGGGTGCTTCCATGGCACAGCAGCAGTTGGAAACCCCTGGCTGAAGAATGAGGGCAGAGATCTATGCCTGATACAGCTCACAACTTTCATCCTGGGATGGTGAGGAGTATACTCTGGAGAATGTGAAAAGGTGTTGTTAGCTATGACAGCCCTTGAAGCTGCTACCAGGAACTTAGGATATGTGGGCTAACGTATCATGGGACCTTGGTATTTTGTATTACAGTTCTGCATAGTGATCAAGGTAGAATCTCCCAAGGGCTGTGTGTGTGTGTGTGTGTGTGTGTGCGCACGCACGCTGTGTTGACTGTGAGAGATGCAGAACACCCATGGTTCCATCTTCCACACAGGAGGCCTGATCAGCTTTTGTCTGCTAGCAATAGCAGTGCGGAAACGAAACACAGAGGCTGAGCCTAGAAAATCAATGCCCGCCAGTAGAGCTCTCTTTACAGTAATTCACCTGGGGTGAGAACACCAGCTTGGCGAATACGTTAAAGCAAATGGAAAAACTTTATGATTTTCTCCCATTCCTTTATTTGTGCCAAGTTTTCTTGAATGTGGGGCACTTGTAGCATGGTGCTAGAGCTCCTCGTTGGGTGTGTTCCCAGGGCTCTGTGATCACACTCCTAGAGGCAGGGTTCTCTCCAGGAGAACCTGGTATTATTTAAGTCACTACCAACTGGCTTTTATTAAAATTTTTAATCTACTTTTCTTTCTTAACACAAAAACAAACAAAAATCTTGCTTGAAAAGCAAAAAGGTGGGGTGAGAGGAAGAGCCCTTCCATTTGCTGGTTTCTTGTCCCAAATGCCCCATAGGGCTTGGTCAGAACCAGGACTCAGAAACTTACTCCGGGTCTCTACACAAGTGGCAGGAACTCAATGACAGGAGCTATTGCTGTGGTCTCCTAAGGTCTGCCAGAGCAGCAAGCAGGGATCAGGAGCGGCATCCAGTATTCAATCCAGGCACTCTAAGATGAAATGAACACACCTGAACCACTAAGTACACACCCCATGAACTAGTTTTTGAAAAGCATATGTGAGTCACTCTGTCTGAGGTCCTGTAAAGCAGAGGTAGCCAGGTAATCTGCTGATGTGAAAGTGAAGGCTAGGACTAGAAGATCTTAACTGAGCTGAGTTTAAAAAAATGTATTTAACAGAGTCAGGTTCCTGCACTAGATCAGACTCTCAGCTAGGAACTGAGTGAAGCTGTCCAGGTGCGATGAATGCTTTCCAGAGTGAGCCCTGAGGGATCCCAGGTCTAGAGAGAACCCAGTTAAGCTGTGCCCAGAGTTTTGACCTATAGAACTTTAAGATAATTAATGTTTTTATTTTTTAAATTGAGTATTTGGTAATTTGTCACATAGCATGGAATGTAAGGTAGCAGGTGATTCTACTATTCAACCAGAATTGAATATAGTTGGACTGGCTAATTTCTAAGTGTAAGTCTCAGGGAATGCTCTAGAGGATAATGGGATTTTATTCTGCTTGACTATCCAGAATTCAGAAGTAAAACAGAAAGATTATGCCTTGTTATTTTTTTAATCTTTAGGGCCATTCAAATTCTGTTTAATTACTTAGAAAAGTGAATTGCTATTGGACTTCACTGTTTTATTATGTTCCAGCTAGTATGTTCATTTGTAGATAATTTTTACCAATGGAGATACAAATGATATTTATATGGCAGAAAAAAATAATCCTGAAGGTTGCAGTTTTTTTCTCCTGTAGTATGAGGGATTTGTAAAAAGGTCATGAAAATGTGTATTTTGGAAAAAAAAAAGCTATTTATTTATGGGTTTCAAGATTTTTTGCACTACAATATATTTCTTTAAGATTTTATTTAGGGGGCACTCGGTCAAGGACTGCCATGTGAATGGCAGAGTTCCACTCACTTGAATTGTCACCTGCTGTTTGCCGGGGCAGCATAAGCAGGAATGTGGGACTGAGAGCCAGAGCTAAGGCTTGAAGCCCCACACTGCAATGCTCAATATCCATGATTAAAGTTATCATTCAAATCCTTCCTCCATGAACTTTCTGAAGTATTCTCACAAACAGATGAGTATTAAAGATTTTAATCAATTAATGAAGCAAGGAAGGAATCCTCATTATTAAGGCTAGTTCAAAGAACATTGAAAGGGCAGAATATTTAGACACAATTTCACAAAGAAGTGTCAGAATTAAATTTCTTAGGTTAATTATAAAGCTGGTAAATACATGGGAGTACTTTTAAAAAGTTTGTGGAAAATTGAATTTAAGGAAGTTGATTATTATGAAAAATGTGGGGGGAGGGGGAAATCCATGCATAGGTTTTTCATAACATGTATTTTGCATCAGATCTTTGAAGACCCTTTTCAAAAAGTTGGAAACTTTCTGCAAAGAGTCTACCTTGGTTCTTGTGCTCACCTGCAGGGTCTGCGTCCTGACAAAGGAGTTCCCCAAGCTCCTTTATCAGATCTCCTCCCAGTGGCAGATCTCACATACACTGGTGGTTTCTTGGCCCAGGCTTAGTCCACCTTCTGTCGTGGCAGAAACAGTGGCCTTGCCCAACTGACCCACATCCAACCCCGTTTTTACTGTTGGGTATTACAGCCCACACCCTGATACAGCTCTCAAATGGCCAATGGCAGCTCAACTCAACCTATTCTACACCTACTCTGGCTCTCACGAGCACCAGTGGGTGCTGGAATCTAGCCCAATCCAGCACACCCCAGGCCCAGTCCACACCTATGCCAAGGGATATTGCAGCCATGTCCAGCCCGGACCACTGCCCCTAATCCTGCTCTCATGCTCACCTTGGGAACCACAATCTAGCTGGGGCATCGCTTTAGCAACCCAGCCTGACATGTTTCCAGCCACGGATCTTGTGTATGCCAGTGTATCTGATTCAGCTCTGTATAGTCCATCTCCCTTCTTGATCGTTGCCATCAAATGCTGTTATCTGGCCTGACTTGCCTCACCCCTAGTCCCAACTCTTGCTGTTGAGTGCTACAGCCTAGCGCTGCAGTCTGCTCCCATACTTGACTCATGCAGACTGGTAGGTGTGATAGCCTAGCCTAGCATACCCCACATTTCAGCCTGGCTCTTGCATTTGCTAGTGTGCTAAGGTTGCCTTGGCCCTGCCTGATCCACCCCCTTCCAAAACCAATCCACCCACTTGCTGATAGGTGGAACTACCTTGCCCAGTCTGACCAACACCTAGGCCTGAATGACATGCTCACCAGTGGGAGCTATGGCTCACCAGAGGAGTTTCCCAAGTTCTTCTACCAGACCTCCCTGCCCCCCAGACCCAGATCCCACATGTGATAGTGGGTGTTAGGCCCTTTCTGGGCAAAGAATACCCCTTCTGTCCTGGCCTCTGTATGAGCTGGTGGATGGTGCAGTCTGGCCAGCCTCACACCATATTCTTGAGTGTGCCTATGGGTGCTGCAGCCTGCACCAACCTAGCCTGTACCCAACCCTAATACCCATGAGTGTCAGAGGATTCCTTGGTCATGCCTAGCTCAGCCCATCACCTCCCCCTCTTCCCAAGCAAATTGGCAGAAATTGCAAATTCAGGGATGGGCCCACACATCCTCCACAGAATCTGCCCCCAGACCTAGCTGTCTTGTGTGTTGGTTAGTGCCATGGCCGAGCCTAACATTTCCCATAACTTGTTCTGATTCTTACTAGTGGGCACTGTGATCAAGCACTGCCAGTTAGGCCCACAGCCCTAACTTCAGTGTATATCAGTGAGCAGTAATCAGTATTGGTTGATCCTAACTACTCTAGCTCTGGTCTCCCACATGGGCTGGTGCTTTTATCTGACCCTTAAAGGTCTTTATGTTTCCCCTCAAGATCACACCACTGGATGGCAAACAAAAAACCCTATTATTTACTTAAAGACTTTAGTTTTAAAGAAAATTCCTCTAAGTCCTTCCCTGTATATGGTGGCAATTCTTAGTTGATGGGCTTATCCTAAAAACTATTATCTTTCCTTCCTTACTGCCTGAAAGAGTAAATTTTCTTTCTCAGCTGCATAGCTTTGATTTCAGATTATATTTCTATAATGTATTAAGCACCAAAAGTTGCTCTTTAAAAATCATTGGGTATTGGAAATGGATTTATTTCTTTATTGTTGGTATTTTTATTTATTTGAGAGGAAGAGAGACAGGAACACACACATACACACTGAGTTCCATCTGCTGGTTCTCTTCCCGAATGCCTGCAATGGCTGGGTCTGGGCCAGGCCAAAGCTGGGAGACAGGAGCTCAACCGGCGTCTTCCATGTGGACAGTAGGAATCCAACTACTTGAGCCATCATCTCCTGCCTCCACTGTCTATTAGCAACAAGCTGGAGGCAGGAGATGTGGCTGGATGTGGAATCCAAGCCCTGAGATACGGGAGAGGCACGTCTGAACTGCTAGGCTGAATCATCTGCCTCTAGCTTGCTTATTTTCAAAACTGCCCCTCTCCTCCAAAATAGTGTAAGAAAAATGTAGCATTTGCTGCTTCCCATGAGGAAGTTGCCTTGAAAAACACTGTTCCCTTAATTGATTTTTCTTTGTGGGAAAGAACAGAATCTGTGAATTGGCTTTCAGTGCTAACACAAAAACAGGAGCAAGGACCCTTTCCTCTTGTCTACAAGCATGCTTTTATACTAGATCTTAATCCATGATGCTAAGGAAGTCTGGCTTGCATTTGAGGTCTAATCTCACGCAGTGAAATGAAATGCTTTTGGATTATAGTTGAATGAGCTTGACAAATGCTTATAGTTATGTTATCACCACAAAAATCAAGATACAGAACGATTCTAAAGTAGTCCTCCTGTCAACTTTTTTTGTAATTAGCCTCTTACCTCTACATTTCCTAATCTTGGCACTCCTTGACCCTTGCTTTGTCTCTTCACAAATGTCATACGAACAGAGTTACATTTGAGTCTGGCTTATTGTAGTTAACCAAACGCATGTGAGACTCACCCAAGTTTCAGCAGATATTCGTGGTTGATGCTTTTGCTAAACGGTGTTCCATTATGTGACTACTTATCTACTCATTGTGTCAAAGTCATTTGGGATGTTTTCAGCTTCTGGTCATGATAAATAAAGCTGCTGTAAGAATTCGTGTACAAGTTTGTCCGTGGACATAGGTTTTAGTTTTTGTTGGATAGATGGATAGGAATAGAAGATATGGTGAATATGTTTGCCTTCATAATAATTTACCGAACTTTTCATTTCAGAATGGCTAAAGAATTTTTCATTCCCACAAATGATGAACGAGGCTTCCAGTGGCATCACATCCTTGCTAAGAGAAGCAATGCCAGCATGCTGACTAAGTTGTTTTTTTGGTTTTTTTTTTTTTTTTTTTGGTTAGGGGTGGATGTTGAATTTTGTCAAATATTTTTTCTGCACCTGTTGACCTGATCTTTTAGTTTTTTCTTGAGAGTTCATCTTTGAGTGTTGAATCAGACTTGTACTTGCTAGATGATGCCACTGATTTCATGGTACAATATTCTTTCTTAAAGGTGGAGCAGTGGACACAGACCCTGTTGTAAAAGGAGAATATGGCCACACATTTGGTGCTGTAGCAGAAGAAGAACAGAACTAATTGGACAACTACCCCAAACAAACGATGACAGCAAAAAAAATCTCAGCGAATGAATGAAGCCAATGGACATTGGGAGGGTGACATCATCCTCGGATCAGTGAAATAGGGAGCACCAAAGCCCATGCTCTCATGGACTTAATTCTGATGGGTGCCACATGCTGAGTTCATTCAAAATTCAAAGCAGCACAAGTTGTTATTTAAACTTGGCTTGCTGACGCAAATGTCTAAGTAAGATACCAGCTTTGTGACCGTGTTTCTTGGGATATTTCCTGGGACTCAGACGACACATTACTGTTTCCTTCCTGTCTCTTGGTTACAACATCGAAGTATCCCCCATTCCTTTTATCTTCTGAACTTGAAACATGGGCCATCTGCAGGCTGAGAGATGACTGGCTTCACTCCTACCACAGGTAAGACAAGGTGAAGCTTTCATGGCCACCTCCCCTAACAGGTCTCGTTTTTACCTGGTGTTGGAGTTAGAGGTGGCTGAACAAATTACACCTCGGGCAGGGACAGATGGAATGCAAAGCATACAAGGGATTATAAAGAGACTTTCATGTGTTGCATGATTCTTTGTGTCGAGAGAGATTAGGTGTTTCTCTGTGGGATTTTTATAAATACAGATTTTTTTTAAAAAAGAAAAGAATAAGCAAAGTAAACAGTTTAACAGATTGCTGAGGAAGGAGATATTTGTGAGACCCCGAGCAAGATTTTTCTCTGCCAGCCCAAACTGGGTGCTCCAAAGATAAAACAGCATAGGGGAAGAAAAAGACAGGATGGATGTAATGAAGAGAGTACAAAGCTGGATAGCCAGGGCTCCCCCTTTTCTCGGGAAAATTGTCCTGGACAGAGCATGCACTGTCCATCCTGGAGGCCTGGCCCTGTCGGTGCACCAATCCTCGGGCTCAAGACTAAGCTCTAACTGACGTGCAGACCAGAGGGCCAGCCTCCTTGTGGCAAAGGGACTGCCTTGGCTATGAGTTCCTGGGTTTCAGGGTTCTCCATGGAGTCAGATTCCTGCGATTGCACAGTTCTCTGGCCTCATCTCACTTGTCTCATTGCTGTCCTGGAAATTCTCCCCTACGCTGAACCACAGATGTAAGATGCCTGTCTGGGACTCAGGGTAATAGGGCTCATTAGGTAGCAGTCAAGTAGAGTGGGCTAAAGCTTGGCCCATGTTATCCACTTTCTCTTCAGGGTTCATCATGCACCAGATGCGTCTGCACTTTGCAACTGCAAAGGACTTGAATCCGGGAAATGGGAGATGGTTTTGTTAATAACTATTTGACCTCCATGCTGGGAGCCTAGCTATCTACATTCCTAATCTCAGATGATCTCCTAATTTCCTTCCTCAAGGGCCACACTGAAGCACCTCCCCAACCCCCAGTTATCTACCACCCCATTCCATGTAGGATGTAGAATTCCCAGCCCAACACTGCTTTTTGTTTTTTAATTTCTTCCTTTTTTCAATTCTGCCTGAGAAGGAGTTGGCCACGGAGATCAAGAATAACAGAAATCTGGAAAAGTTAAGAAGCTTCTTTATTTACATGTTCCTTGTGAAAAGGTGATTTAGCAATGTTGGAGGTGAGTCTTGTTTTATTCTGCTAGTCATTGGACTGAAAGACAGAAATCATGGTTTTCTTGTGTAGTAGTTGTGACTGCAGACCTGGTGTTTAACCTGGTTAGGACCAGGGTCCTGCCTCTTTAGAATGGGGACCAGAACTACCTGGTAGAGTTGTTCTGAGCATGAGTTTGCTTGGCACATAGAAAGTACCTGATATACAGTTGACATTATCATTATTAACCATAGAAATTTGCCATTAAATGTCATAGCTAGAATTATGGAGAAGGTTGAAGTTTTCAAGGGAAGGGAAAAAAATGCACCAGATGCTGCATTATGCTTCCTATAATTTTCCATAAGGAAAAGGTATTGAATGTGATATGAAATTGATGTAAAAAGAGGAATAAAAATTGTGGATTTATTCCCTAAAGGAGATTTATTCACATTTATTCAGGTTACAACAGATAGAACTCCGTTGCCCCCCTTTCATTCTTATGAATCATCCAGAATTTATTTCTAAACATCCTTTTGAGATAGAGGATGAAAAGGGGGAGGGATGTTGAGGGTGAAGGTGTAGAATAAAACTGGTTTAACTCTAGGTATGTTTAATTCATGTTTGTGAGTTATTCGTACAATAAACGCTGATTTCATTCATAACCAAGTGGGACTATTTATGTTGGAATGAAAAGCACACGCACTTGGACACACAAAGCTCCATTGTGAGCTAAAAAAAAAAAAAATCAGTTTTTATTGTTCAAACAACTGCACATTAACCAAAGGCCCAAAATGAGGGTATGTAAGAATGTGAGCACAAGCTGGGGATGTTAATGTGTTACAATTTCCATGTGGTTGCATAGGATGGGTTGGAGTTTAAGAGAGGGGTTCAGGTTCAAAAAGATTCAGAAAGATTCAGTGCCACTCACTTTGTGTGACATTATTTTGCATTGGCAACTCTGTAGCACACCGAATCATGGGTCTTAGATTTCTCACAGCTTTGTAGCAAGTGAGAGAACCATGGTGCCTATAGAAACAGCTGCTACTTCATTTGCAGATTTGAGAAACAGATGAGAAATGCCACAAGTAGAAAGCCAACAGGTGCTGCTGAGAAACTGCACAGACTGAAACAGCCCAGGAGTGGCCTTGACACCCCGAATTCCCACTGGTCTGTATGTACTGTGTACTTATATGTACTGTGAGGCCTCTATCGGCAAAGGCCATCTTTAAATACCTATTTTCCCTAATTTCTATGAAGAGCAGTCACAAAGAGTTAAAGACATAAAAGTAGATGGAAGAAAACTTAGCGTCTTTACAACGTTCCTTCATTGATAACCTTAATAGCAAACAGAACATACTTAACACTGTGATATGTACACATATTCTCATAGATGAACTGTAAAACGGAGACTAGCATACCAGGAAGTGAAGATCTATCACAGCAGGCATCTCTACTCCTGAATATAAGGAGGACTCCCAGTGAAACTGTTAAATATACCTTGACAATAGGGTACTAGGTTGTCTGTGCCTACAATGCCATGATGTACTGAAGTAGCAGAATGCCAAACTTGTAGCAGTTACTACAGGACTATGCTACTGCAATGAAAGGTGGGCAGCGGGGTGGAGGGAGGGGAGGAAGGAGAGGCAGGAAATGGGAGCATCCTTATATTTACAAAAATGTATCATGGAAAATAATAAAAATTGTTGTTAAAAAAGAAGGTAATGCATTTAAAAAAAAAAAGATTTACTGATTTTTATTGGAAAGGCAGATATACAGAGAGGAGGAGAGAGAAAGAGGAAGATCTTCCATCCAATGGTTCACTGCCTAAGCGGCCACAATGGCTGGAGCTGAGCTGATCCAAAGCCAGGACTCAGGAGCCTCTTCTGGGTCTCCCACGTGGATGCAGGATCCCAAAGCTTTTGGCTGTCCTTGACTGCTTATCCAGGCCGCAAGCAGGGAGCTGGATGGGAAGCGGGGATGCCAGGATTAGAACTGGTGCCCATGTGGGATCCTGGCGTGCTCAAGGCGAGGACCTTAACCAGTACACTATCACACCAGGTCAAAGGTAATGAATTCTTAATAAGTGACGACTACAAATGTGCATCATGTTAATTTTTCCTTCTGCCTTTTACCTAGCTATATATTCGTGTAGTGGCATAAGTGAATGTTTCAGTGTGTTTTCTATTGCTATTAACACACTATCACAGACTATCACAGGTAAATGGTAAAGAGATTATTTCAGTTCCTGGTTCTAGGCCATGGCCAAGGGGAGCATCTGGTGATTACCCTCTTGTTGGCAGAATGCCAAGGCAGTGCAGGCCATCACGTGGTACCAGAGATGGGCAGCACACGTGTGTGTCCTGCTCTGCCTCTCTCTTCTAACAAAGCCACCAACTACGCGGTTATGGGTCAGATGACCTCATGCAATCCTAATCACCTCCTAAAATCCTTGTCTCTAAACACCATAGCTGGATGACATTTGCATGCTCTTAAAACCTCAACAGAGGGTTCAGACTCTATCAGAAGTCTCAGGCTGTAAACCATAGCAGTGAATCTCTAACAAGCATTTCACTCCATAGTGAAGTGGTCAAGACCTCTTGATAAGAATCGTGGCGGATAGGCAGCCGTTGCAGTGAGATGGGCAGGTGACCTGGAAGTGTTCTGTGGAGACCAGCAAGAGCTCCTTGACCTTGACGCAGGGCTTTCTGGAGAAAATGATGTTTATTCTCAGACCTGAAGGAGAAGCAAGGGAGTATTCAGTGAAGGATGGTGCTCCCCATTGAGCTACCAGTGCAGGCTCAATTCCTGAAGCAGGAGCAAGCCTGACATCATTGCCCCATTCATGGACCAGGCGGGATTCAGGTATGATCAGAGTTGACTGTGCCAGGGGTGGAGGACAGGATGGGGTGATGTTTTGGAAGGAGAAAACAGGAAGACTGAGCAAAGAGGCTCGAGCAGGACACAAGGCAGACTGCTGGAGAGCGAGTTACATGTTACCCTGAGAGTAGAAAGGAGCCCTTGGACCAAGAGAACTCCCTGTTGCATCTGATCTGTGTTTTAATAAGTGTGTACAAGTAGGTGGCATTCAAGGACGAAGCCAAGCCTGCTGGGGAGAAACACTAGAAGGAGTTTAGACAAACCTGGCCATTTCCCTACAGCTGCTCTGGCTTCCTGGCAGCTGCCTGGACCCCTGGGAACCCCAGCCCAGCCTGGCCGATTGCTATAGCACACACCGTTGTGTGCTGATTGCACGAGAAACCAGTCTTTCTGCAGCAGGGCAGGCATCTGCGTGGCTCCAGTACTCCCGTCAGCTTGGAGGACATGTGGGGACTTGGCGCCGTTTCCTTTTAGCGGTTTCATTTGCACTATCAGCAAAGAATATGGAAAAGAGCTCAATTTCAACTGATTACCCGCTAAAGCGCCTGGGAGCCGCTCTGTAATTTTCTCTGCTGTTTGCTCCGCTCCTCAGCAAAGTTTGCAGGCGAATTTACTGGAACAAATTCAGCACTGTTGAATGGAAAGACAGAGAAGGCGCTGGCTTCCTGTTCCCTTTGTTTGGAGCCATCTGTTTCTATAACATAGTAAACAGTTTTTTTTTTCTTTAAGCCACTCTGAAAACAGTTTTCTGTGAGGCGCCTCTTCCATGTGGCCGTAAATTCAGACTCTGCTTTTCCTACAACTTCATCCCAGCAAGGGTTTTCTCTATGGCCCAAGGCTGGTAAATTTGACCCTGTGATCAGAACTTGCAGTCAATGGCTCCTGGTCATCTTGTGAAACCAAGCCCCTGTCGTGTCTTAAAGGCAGTTTCTAGTTACTGCCAGCTCCTGGTATTTTCCCATGACCTCAGAGTTTACTTTCCTTAGCTTAAAGTTTGCCAGCCCTGCTGTTGTGTGGTGTGCATATCAGCCTCTTATTAAAATTAGCTCCCTAAATTCAGACAGTGATGCAGCTGGCTCTTGCAAAAGTTCCTTGCCATTGGACGCATAAGGCAATTTCTGTCTCCTATAGTCAGCTTTCTTAGTGACTAGTGTCCAACCCCGGAGCAAGTAATAACGACCACCTCTATGCAGATGCCCTAGCTGGACTGAAGCCCCCTTGGCCACTGCCAATACTACAAAACAGCTGAAGGAGGACCACAAGCCCCAGCAGCCAGCTGGGAGCTTGGACACAAGCAACACACATCCCTCAGCTCAAGCCTCAGTCTACACCCTCCCTGACTCTTAACTCTGCAAGAACCTAGGGCTTGAATGAGAGCTGGCTAGTCCCTGGCTCTGCTTGCTACAGGAAACCCTCCTTTCACCTTTTCAATGTCAATAACTGATTCTCTGTAGGTCTAGTGAGTGGACCCAGTTTGAGGGGTTCTTCAGCAATTTCTTAAGCCAGTTTTGGAGATTATTCTGTCTTACTAAGCTTTCCTAATACTGGTTAGAATCAAATGGTCAAACTCAAGGTTCTGTGACTGGTTGCTGGAATGGTTTACTTATCAGCCCTTACAAAGAGGACTAGTGTGATGGCTCAGTTGGCTAATCCTTCCCTTGCAAGCACCTAGATCTCATTGTATGGGCACTGGTTTTTGTCCCGTATGCTTAACTTCCCATGAAGAATCCTGTTTGTGACCTGGAGAAGCAATATAGAATGGCCCAAAGCCTTGGGACTCTGTACCCATGTGGGAGACCCAGAAACTCTCCTGGGTCCTGGCTTTGGATTGGCTCAGCTCTGGTCATTTTGGTCATTTGGGGGCATGAACAAGTGGATAAATCTTTTTCTCTGTTTTTTCTTCTCTCTGTAAATTGGCATTTCTAATAATAAATAAATAAATCTTTAAAAAATCACCATCACAAAGGAGGCTGGTGGGTCCATGCTCCTTCCACTTGCCTGTGCAAATGAACCCCTTGAGGATAGGGTTAAAGATTCCACTCAGTAGTTTTGTGTTCTGCTTTGCTAATAGCTTCCAGGGGATGTGATGCTACCAGTCCTTGGCGTTCAGTGGAATGTTCCAGCAAAGGAATCTCCATTGGCACATTAAATAGGACTTTGTACATTTTTTCTTTTTAAATAAAAGATTTATTTATTTTTATTGGAAAGGCAGATTACAGGAGAGAAGAGAGACAGAGAGAAAGATCTTCCACCCACTGGTTCACTCCCCAGATGGCCACACAGTCACAGCTGGGTCAATACGAAGTCAGGAGCTTCTTCTGGCTCGCCCATGTGAGTACAGGGTCCCAAGGACTAGGATTATCCTCTACTGATTTCCCAGGCCACAAGCAAAGAGCTGGATGAGAAGTGGAGCAGCCAGGACACCAATTGGCACCCATATGAGATCCTGGCACTTGCAAGGGGAGAATTAGCCATTTGAGCCATTATGTTTTACCTCTTCCTCCTTCTCTCTCCCTTTCTTCTTTTTTTTCCCTTTCTTCTTTTTTTCTCCTTTCTTTCTTTCTTTCTTTCTTTCTTTCTTTCTTTCTTTCTTTCTTTCTTTCTTTCTTTCTTTCTTTCTTTCTTTCTTTCTTCCTTCCTTCCTTCCTTCCTTCCTTTCTTTCTTTCTTTCTTTCTTTCTTCCTTCCTTTCTTTCTTTCTTTTTCTTTCTTTTCCTTCCTTCCTTTCTCTTTTCTCTCTCTTCCTTCCTTTCTTCCTTTCTTCCCTCCTTCCTTCTTTCAAGTTTCAGAGGCAGAGAGACAGAAGGAGCTCTGTCCTGGTTCACTATCCAAATGCTTGCAGTAGCCAGAGGGATCAAAACTAGGAGCTGGGAACTCAGTCCAGCTCTTTCTTGTGGATACAGACAAGTACTTGAGTCACCATCTGCTGCCTTTCAGGGTCTATATCAGCAACAAGTGGAGACAGGACTCAGTCACAGGCACCCTTATGTGAGATACAGATGTCTAACACTAAGTCAGACACCTTCTCTCATTATTAAATGTGGATGTCTCTCACTCAAAATAGTATGATAATATCAAGTAGTATGAACATGCCATTGTTTTCAAAATATACTGAGTAAATATACAGGATATACAGCTTTAGAGCTAGGTGTGCTTCAAGAAAAGCAAGTGTCAGCACTGTTTAAAATATACCACTTCAAACATGTATATCATGTTATATGTGCATGCATGTAGATGGAGGTCTAAGTATAATTAAAAGCACAACTCAACTTTTGTCCTGCTATTGCTAACTCTAGATGAAAATTTATTGGACTCCTGGTGCTTCTGTTCACTTTAGGTAATAGATAGTCCTACAATTGCTTCAAGTTGCAAGCAGTTTAAATTCAGTTCGGAAACACAGCATCCAGGTGCGTGGCTCGAGCTGCTCCTCTGCTGATAGCCTTGGGGGCTGAACTCATCACTTAGAGATTGGCTTCTTTCAAGCTGTGCCCCCCAGTCCCCTTGACACCTGTTCCTAGCTGGTTGCATCCCTACACCTTTGACTTCAACTTCTTTACCTGTGAGGAACTTGTTAGCAGCCAAGGTGACCTGCAGGTGAGTGGCAACATGCTGAGCCAGGTAACTCTGAATTCACAACTTCAAGTTTCCCAACCACCCACCTGCTCTTCATTACCTGGGGAAGATTTATGTCTGACCTTGAACAAGGTTGGCCCCCAGCAGGTGTCAGTAGACAGAATTCTATCCAACAGAATGCCATGGCTGGAATCAGTGGATCCAACCCTGCCACGAGGTCCAGTACATTTCTTGTGCCTTTCTCCTACTTGCTGTGTATCTTAGAATGTACCAAACCCAACAGCCTCAGCTTACAGAAGCAAGATATTCTAGAAGCCTGGAGAGTTCCCAATTCAAATATGAGTGCTATTTCCTAAGAGATTTGGTTATATAAACACATGAATATATGCACTTCTATTGTGATCTTGATAATTTTATCTTCAAATCCATCTCCTTTTCACCTTAAAATCAGTGTTTCTCAACATGAATTGGTAAGGCCTGCCCCAGCTGCCTTCCACGTGTTCCCTAAACTCCCAGTCTGTAGTTCCCACTTAGGCTCCAGGTCCTAGCCCTGGTGAACTTCATCTGCTTCTTCTATGAGATCTCACTCAAGTCACTGGGCTCATCTTAGAGGTGGGGCACACACCATTGTTCCCTCGATGGCCTCCAGCTAGCCTTCAAGTTAGAAAGTCACTGCTCTGTGCTGTGTTGAACAGGAGTTAGTTCAGCAGAGAAGAGAGGAACCTCCAGCAAGCCCAAAGGCACCCGGCTGTGTCCCAGTGGAGTTATCCAGAGAACAAATAAGAGAGACATAGAAGGTTGTGCTATGTGGTAGAATTTACCCCAGACGAGCAAGGAGATCTAATTTGTTTGTTCCAGCCTCATGGATGGCAAGTTAGATATCTGCTTCAGGAAATGGTTTTGGAACTCAAAACATCTCTTTCTGAAGAAATGAAAAGCTTTATTATGGAGAAACATCACCATGAAAAATGTGAATAAACCATGCTTTCCACTGAGAGGGGAAGATAAACTTTAGAATCTGCAGGCTCCATGTTCCTGCAGGAAGCCAAGGCTAGGAATAAACATTTTAAAAAGCGCTTTTACATTTAAGGAGAATTTAGAAAAGGCCTGGGGTGTCTCAGGAATTATGATAGGTGCTCAGAGTGACTGCCAGATTGGAAGATTCAGAAACAGTTTTGAGATGTGAAGAGAGACGTACAGAATTCGTAGGTGATTCCTGAGTGGGGCACACTATGTCGCAGCATAGAAGCACACGAGGCTGGTGGCTGTGCCCAGGAGCTAAGGTTTGCAAGTATATCTTGCTGAGACTACAAGCATATCTTGGTGTCTCCTGAGAAAATCTCGGAGATGCAGCAGCAAATGCAGGAACCTGGAGGCCTGAAAATAGCCCATTCTTGGGTGGGAGACAGAGGGCTGTCTGGTCAACGGGTTTAGGAATGGTGAGAGATATCACAGAGAAGAATGTTGAGTGACACAGAAAAGAATGTTATTCTATGGAGCTGAAAATAGGGGAAGAACTGGATCAGGTTTGTGTTTGTGAAGATAACGCTGGATGTGGTTGGGAGAGAGAACCGTTTCTGCCCAAATGTTTAAAGGCTTAATCTGTTGCAACACAATGGGAATCACTCATGTGAATGCTGGTTCAAGTCATGGTTATTCCAGTTCCAATTCAGCTCCCTGCTAATGCACCTGGGAAAGCAGCAGATCTTGGCTTAATTTCTTGATTCCCAGCATCCATGTGGGAGAGCCAGATGAGGCTTCTGGCTCCTAGTTTCATCCTGGCCCAATTGTAGCTGTTGCAGCCATTTGGGAAGTTAATCAGCAGATGGAAGATGTCTCTACTTCCCACACTCCCACTCTCTGTATAATTCTGGTGTTTATAAAAAAAAGATAATAGATCTTTTTAAAAAAATGCTAAGTCAATAACTGCCTCAGTTCTTCTATGCTGATTCATGTCTTGGTTGGTTGGTGTATACCATGCAGCAGATTTTTCTAGATCTTGTGTGTGCTGACTTCTCAGCATTTATCTTTATGTGATCTTGTGCAGAACATGTTAATTATTATAGCGAAATTTGTCTGTTGAAGGCCAGCTCTTGACACTTCCCACACATGTCACAAGGGGAAGTAGGCACAGGGGCATATGTAATACACAACCAGCAAGCATTTGAATTGCTATTGAAATTATTCTTCTGTATTCTTGGTGCACATATCAACAAATACACAGCAGAGGGGTGTCTCTGCCCAGCAGTAGGTGAGATGGGATAGGTAGGTAGCAAGCTTAGGGTCACAAGCTGGAAGTCATGTCTCTCCCAACCTAGGTAATTCTATCCACCTACCTGGCAATCAAAAGAACCCTTCTCCAGAATGTACTCCTCCTCACTGACGACCTGGGAGCTGTATCATGTAACCATGCCCCTTTTCAGTCTCATGAGAAGGGCTGTGCTCTTTCTCACTGATTTCATCCTCTCTATTTTTTTTGCTGCAGACACAAAGGCCAGGAGGTAGAAATCTCTCTCCTGCTTTGCGCTTTCCAGCCCACTCTATTCTTTACCATGGCCCACGTGTGTCTGTGACCTCCTCAACTTTTAAATAAACTTTATCACTTTGTAAGCTGTATTTGTGCCTGTACTTAGCATGCTTTTGAAAGATGCAAGCACCTAGAAAAGAAATTTTAATCCCAAACTAGTCACAACCCACGAAGAGTGTGATTTGCAATTCAACATTCGCCGTAGAAAATTCTGCAACATGTGTTCCCCAAATGGCCAATGAAGAGGTGACTGCCGTTGGCCCTTTTCTCCTCAACTTGCAAGAGAAGGTGCTCTGGTCATCTTAGTTCTCCTCTCCCTTGAGCTGATAAACTGAACGATCAAACTCGTACAGTGGCCAAATAACCAAGCCTCTTTGCTGTTGTACATTTGTGCCAATAGACATGGGCAGCTCCATAGACTCTGGCTCTTGTGTTTTTTTCTGGGTTGTTGGCAAAAATCCCATTCAACATGAATATTCATGACAGGGTGGGTGTCAAAATAAGAATCCTCCTCCCTTGCAGAGCCTTCTTGTGCCATTTAGGCAATTAATGAAGAGAGAAGGGAAAAGTGGAAGATCATTTCATGAGCAATTTATACTACAAATATGATGTCCAGAAGCAGCCTCTTAGAGAGATGTGACGGAGTGTGAAAGTCCCTGAAAAATGAAAGTGAAGTTGTCAGCCTCAAAGCCAGAGTGGTGGTGCTATGACTTCCTGGTGCGTTATCTATACCCTGGAGCAATTAGACTCCTACAAAGCAGGCTGGGTTAATACAGTCTTCTAATAGGCCCAGCCCCTGCAGCTGCCTACATAGATTAATGTTATGCAAATGGTTTACAGACCAGCACCATCCATAGTCTTTCTCTAGACTGTCTCTATCTTTTCTCAACCTCTCTCTTCCTCCCAGGGTTTAAACAGAAGAGAAACGATTATGAAGTTTCTAACAATTAGGAGTTAGGCAGCAAATTACTTTTCTCATTTCCAACGGCAGCTTTCCGTGTGATGATTCAAACCATCAAAAATCTACCTCCAGCTTAGAGGGAATTGACATATTCAGTGTTAGGATGTCACTTCTCCAACTCGGCTGCCGTCATTTTAAGGAACCTTAATTTAAAATACCGTCGGCATCAGCTAGAATGCCTAACAAACGGAGCGCCTCATCACCATGCTAATTGAACGGAAAATGGTCCATGATTTAAATACCTATTGCTTCATCATCTCCACTCGCCCCCACACTCCCAGTCTTCGGCTTCCATTTTGTCAGGCATGAAGTTAGTGATTAAACCCCCAAGGCATAATTATTAGCCACAGAGGAACCGTTGTCCCCATGCTGCTGTTTTCCTGACCAGGTGCAAGCGCTGGGATGGCTGTCAGTTGGTGCACAATCCCTGCAGAACAAGTGGCTGATTTTCTCTTTATAATCACGGAGACGCTTTACAGCAGACTGTCACATGAGACCTCCACTTATGAGTGGCATAATGAATGTTTTTCAGCGTGGTGAGAAGTTTATGGATTGGAAAGTGTGTCACCCAAGAAGGACTGGAACCCAGGCTTCGAGGGCTTCTTTCATGTATGTATCAACCAGTGGCTGCTCCTCCCTTGTTGCCCTTTGCTGTTTCTGGGTTGAATGGGAATGAGGGGTGGGGAGTGGAGAGGGAGGGGGAGGGATGCTTGCAGAACAGGGCAGGTGGAACCTGTTTACAAGTTTCTGACTTTGGAGGAAGAGCAAAAAGAGAAGCCTGTGTTGGAGGGAAGCTCTTTGATGAGGGGAGGTGGGGGGCATTGCGAAAAGCGCAAGAGAGAGAGAGAGACCAAGGCAGAAGGAGGAGAGCGCGGTGTTGAGCAGTTGGAGAAAGGACACTTTTGAAAAGCCTACGTCAGAAATCAACAAAGCAAGCCTGATTTCCTCCAGATGTTATTTAAATCGGCTGCATCCGGATGGCTGAACTTGTCTGCCACACTCTCAATGAGAGGAGATTACCTGTTTGAGGTTGATGAAAGACACACCTGAAGTGCTTGTCTTCCTCCATCCACCGTCACTAGAACACTAGTTCCCAGTGCTTTGCTGAATGTCTGCTAACCACCTGATTGAAAATGCTGCCAGGAGCAAGAATCTCATTGTTGCCCAAGTCATAATTTTGGTTCGGAAATAACAGTACAAGTGACTGACAAGCAAATCTTGATTTAGAGAAACTGTTCACTACCAGGCAAGTTTGGCCACAGGAGAAAACATTGTTCTCCTGTGACAATGTATGCTGAGGACATAGGAGCTCCTTTTATTCCAAGTGAATTCACTTTTTGTTCTGAGCAAGGCAAAGAGGACCTTGAAATCCACAGGACCTGGGATACATTAGACCTCTCTGGGGTCTAAGAATTACTGATGGCTTTGATCAGTACACATTGAAGGAGATGTGTGGTTTAAATGGGGGTGAATATTGGTATCTTTTGAAATGGGTGTGATGCACTGAGTTAAACGCTTGTGATTTTGGACGTTTGGGCAAGAAACCTTATGAACCTTGTTAACATGTGCCTCTGCTGGTATAACCTATAAAAAGCCACTTAGTAATACTTTACACCAGGGCCAATAGTCTATACATTTCAAATAGTAGCTGGGCTACTAATTGATAGAAGAGAGAATTTCCTTCTCACTGGTTCATTCCCCAAATTCTATCAGCACCAGGGCTGGATCAGGCTGAAGTCAAGAACCTGGGATCAAGAGCAAAGTCTCTCACTTGGGTGGCAGGGACCAAATTGCTTGAGCAATTGCTTCTGTCTTCCAGGGTGCTCCTTAACAGGAAGCTAGAATGAGGAGCAAATCTGGGACCTGAACCCAGGAACAGCAACATGATATGGAGGCATCCCAAGTGCATCTTCACCAGCCAGCCAAACAATCTACACTTATGACAAATACTCTGTCCACTGCTTGTGCACTAACCAGGTCTAGTCGATTGTTTGTAGAGGTGGTGGTGTGGGTGTGGGTTGTAGAGTAACAGCTTCCATAATCCACTCATCCACCATTAGTAGCATTGAGCCAGTGATGTGGGCAATTCTCCACTAGCCCTTTTGAGTCAGTTCTTTTTGGCCACTCATTGAAGGTAGCATATCTTCCTGACAAGTTTGCACAAAAAAGAGCTAGAGGGTGTGGCCCCAGCCTTGCCAAACTGGCCAGTTCCATCCTCCTCATCTTCCTCATTAAGCTTGAACTCTTCCTCATTAAGCTCCTGGGTTCAGATCTTGTCATGTCATGGCACTAGCTCTAGCCCTCTCTGCTCAGGACAAATGATACAGGCTTCAGGGACCACTGCCCCAGGTCTCAGTGATTTGTCATGTTTCTGTGGGCCACCTATTTTCATTCTTTGCCCTTTCTCAAAAACACCAGCACAGCTGTGTAGATATAAGGAGACTCAGGAAAAATGCAGGTGCAGGTAACACGTACAACGTAGAACATGGAGAGAATGAAAAATAGCCCGAGACACAATGCAACTCATGCCTGGAAGGAGTAAGTGTGCCCAGAGCTCTGCATCTAGCACAACTTGGGCTGTTTATGTAAAAAGGAGAGCAGTAGAAAGAGCAAGGATTCATTATACTTCTATGCTTCTATGCCATATCATAAATCTTTTTGAAAGAGACAAGCCATGTGAAAAAAATGAATAATTACAAAGGAAGCCATTCTTTTTTGTATCAGCAAGTGTGTAGAGGAGCAGGTTATATAGAACAGTAAGCACCTCCCTTGCCCCCTCACTTCTGACTCCCATTCCACCCCTATACAGGGAGTGAGAGTCCATTAGCCGAGATGTCCAAGGGACACCTGGGCACTGAAATTGTCTCAGAAAGCAACTCCCTCCCCACTTCTGGGTTTCAGGTGATGGAATGAATATGCTGAGAGCTTAAGTGATACTGTCACAATTATCCTGAGACAAAGGGTTACCAAGATATTACCCCAGCCTCTCCTATTCCCTTGTAAAAACCAGGGAGGATGAGTTTCAAAATGGGCACAACTGGCATGGGTGGGAATTCACCCATTCATTCAACGATATTAGTCATACTCTGTGCAAAGGCCCCATGGCAAGGGTCTGGGGACATCGCCTCATATATCATATGGCACTAAATACAGATAAGCAACAGCTGTAATGTTAGGTGCTAGGAATAGGATGAAGTGGTCTGAATGCTGCTTTGTACAGCAGGATGTACTCTTTGAAGAGGAGGCATTTGGTAAAGTGAGAGTAGACCACATGAAGATCTGGGAGCAGCACTGCCCAGCAGAGTCACTGGAGGTTGGACTGTGGGTGTTTAAAGAACATGCAGGGGACTGAGGTTGTGGCATAATAAGTTGTGATGCATCCCATACCAGAGTGCTGGTGCGAGTTCTGGCTGCTCTGCATCTGAGCCAGCATATGGCCGAGTGGTAGAGGATGGCCTGAGTTCTTGGCTCCCCTCCTCAACCACTCTCCTTCCTCAGCCTCCTCGCTGGGAAACCCAGGAGGAATTCCTGGCTCCTGGCTTTAGCCTGGCCTAGCCCTTGCTGTTGTGGCCATTTGGGGAGTGAACCAGCAGATGAAAAATTCTCTCTGTCTCTCCTCTCTCTCTGATGCGCTACTTCTTAATAAGTACATCTGGAAGGATGGATAATAATGAGTGAATAAGATGGGGAAAGGAAGGAGAATTGCTAAAGACCAAAGGCTTTAGATTTTATTCTAAATGTGATTTGGAGCAAAGCAATGAGATGGTGGGACTCTGTTTTTTGAGAAAGATCCACCTGGTTTGATGAACAGATCATGAAGGGCAGGTCTGTTAGTAGGAAAACCAACAGGGAGTTCAGGAAGTAGCCCAACTTCACATGACGCACACTGTGCATGGACTTATGCAGCCTTGCTCCTTTGTCTCTTCTTTATTTCCTTTCTCTGTTAGAGAAACACCCGATTTCCTTTGCAACTCTTGATATCAGCTAACAGGGTCCTTCCCAATGAGACGGCAGGTACACTACACTAACAGCAGCAGCTTGTCTTTCCCGTTAAGTCCTGCAATAGACATGGTGACATGTATGACCACCTCTCTGTTTCCTCTTTGGACCCCTCCCTTCTTCATACCAGAACTGTGACCTAATGCCTGGCAGGACAGTAGTTGATTGGGACTCCAAACTAATAAACCAAAGAAGACAGAGCAGCCACTATGGCATTAAGTGGGTAGCTGCATGCAGTGTACCGCTGGATATCCTCCATGTGAGCCCAGTAATTATTCCCTAAAGCCTGGACAAACAAACAAACAAGCCAGAAAGCGAATGTTTCAGGCTTGGTGAGCCAGATAGTCGCTGTCATAGCTACAGTCCTGCTATAGTTCAAAGACAGTCCTAGATAATATGTAAAAGAGCGAGAATGATTGTATTTCCATAAAACTTTCTTTGGCAAAATAGATGGCAGGCTAGATTTGACCTGGGAGAGGGGGTGAAGCTGATTTTCTGATACTTATTTTAAGCCACTGTAGCTGAGTTTTCTCCAAATCTAAGCACTTTTTATTGATACATGATAGCGCCAATGCAGCTAGCAAAAAATGATGAGATAGATAATATATGTGAGATTAAGACGTGACAGCAAAGACTGAGGATTGAAAAAAATCATTCAGTGGTTGAACCATTTACTGGGATGAAGAATAATAATAATAGGGTTAAGTTGAGGGAAGAGGAAAGAAGGCAGTGACTGTGTTTTGGTCATGTGAGGTTTGGGGTGACTACTTAATATCCAAGTACATTATACCAAATAGGAAACCAAAGGGAAAGGTTGGAGCTACAGCTATAAATGTGGGAGTTCAATATTCAGCCACTGAATTTAAAGTCATGAGGAAAAAATGAGATGACTCAAGAGTGAATATAGATAAAGGAGTCCATGCTTGAGCTCTAAGGAACTCTAATTTTGAGGATTAAAATAAGGAGAAGGATTCATCAAAGAGGACTTGGCATAAATGATGAGGTGTTTGGGAGGAAAACAAGCCGTGCATGATTTTTTGGCACTCGAGTGTGTTGAATGCTTAGAGAGGCTAAGGAAGATGAAGACAGAGTTGAGCTTCAGTGGCCTCCATCAGAGAAGTTTTGGTGAAATGTTGGGGAAAAAAATGAACGGGAAGTCAGGAATGGAAGGTATCGTGATACAAACTGGAAGATTTTTCAAATACAGATGAGCAGAAAAATAGACGCCTGATAAAATAGCTGAAGGAGATGATGGGGGATTTAAGTAGAAGTAATCTACTAGGGTTTTATAAATGAGGAGCTGGGTCATCTGGACCGTCTCTCCTACTAAGAGCAACAAGAAAATCTAAATTAAAAAAAAAAAGAAGCTGATAGTGTCACTTGAAGGCTTTGGAGAACTTAAGTGATATTGACAGTGCTCGCTTTGGCAGCACGTATACTAAAATTGGAATGATACAGAGAAGATTAGCATGGCCCCTGTGCAAGGATAATAACAAATTATAAGACTAGTAGCCAGGAAGAAAGATAGAAATCCAGGAAAGTAAGTCTGGCATTTGGGGTTGCTTTGACTGCACATGTCTCTTGTTGATTCCAGAAATCTGGTAAGAGGCTTGGCAGTGCTTTTGAAAGCCTCCTAGCCACAGAAGGACATTCTGGAGTTCTGCTCTGGTGCCAACGCACCCCGTCCCCACTTCCATGCTACTCTTAAGGGAGACCCTAAAGGTCTGGGCTGGGAGCAAGAATGAAATGGAAGTGAACCAACTTGCCCCTACTAGACCTAGGAACGGATTAAGGTGTCGAGTGGCAGAAGCCTGTTGAAACCTAGTGGGAAGAAATGAAACTCCTTCCTGGGCAAGGATAAATACAGTGTTTGAAGCACAGAGAATGTCAGACATCTGTGAAGACAAAGTGACATCAACTAGAGGCAGACAAACACAGGTACCGGGGACAAACTTCCAGCATGCAGTCTCCTCTTAGAGTGAGCTCAGAAACTTCATATTAGAGAGCCAGGATCTATTTTTTTTTAACATGACTTAGTGGTTTTGAATAGGAATCCAATAGGGGCAGCAGTTAAAATACCACCTGGGTTATCCTCGCCCAGTGTTAGGACCTGGGTTAGAGTCCTGGCCTTGCCTACCACCAGCTTTCTGCTAATGCACACCCAGGGAGGGTGATGGACCAATTACTAAGATCAGAAGAAAATATTTTAGAATGAAACATAGGAAGGCAAAAACAAACGAGAGAGAGAATGGTTACAATGAGAACTCTAACATTCATGTTAACTTGGAGGTTCAATAGGTGCCCATTAGGTGTTCACTATATCAGAACAGTGGTTGTCATTGGTGGCAGGTGAGTCGACCCAGCATCCTCAACCACATGACAAAGGAGTCTATTTCTTTTCTTCTCTCTGTTCTACCGTCTCAGGCCATTGGCTTTCCCCATAACTGGTAACTGCCAGGACCCTCAGATGGAAGCTGCTGTTGATACAAACACCAACTTCCAACTTCCGATAAAAGCTATAGTTTTTGTGAACTTTTTAAAAATCAGGAAAATGTCCTCAGGAGCTCCCTCTGTGTTTCCCCTAGGATTTGACTGTTCAGAACTGTGTTTTATGTCCACGCTTAGGCCAACCAAGCAAAGCAAAATAGACTTAAATCGGTCAAGATTATTCCTCTGAGGTTCAAGGAGGTGGTGAGGGAGAGCGAAATTCAAGTTCCTCAGAGACACATTGTCTACTGACAGGGTCTTCATGGCAAGGTAAAGTGGTTATGGAGTGGGCAACCATTTCTGTGCCAATTAATTAAAAAGTGTCATGTCAGCTGAGAGCAAGATGGAAAAATAATAGAAGTGGCAAGGTTACAGAACAGGTACACCTGTAGGAAGTCAGCTACTGATGTTGTCAGAAATTGTGTTGAAGTCAACTTCATGAAGTGCTGACTGGTCCGAGAATGGTCAACTAAATGGGAGAGCCTTGGCTTTAAAAATCTGGGTAGAATAAATATGATTTCCACTGTCTTCACTTGACATAACACCTTCCTTGTGCTGTTCACTCAGTGCATTTGTTTTTTCACCAAATTTTGCCAACCTAGTCTGCATTTTAATGACGCGTAAACATCCATCCTAGAAGTCAAGCCCCTTTCATGGCCAGAGAAACAAGCCCACCATGTGCTATAAAGGTCTGTTCTGTTGGATTTGAAAATTTCCTGTTGGAGAAAATAATCTATAAACCATGTTTCCCCATTTTGCTTTATTATATTGCCAATGTTTCATTGGCTGTTCTTTGCCCATTTCAAAACATTTGTTGATGTGGAGCTGCGCTAATCAAGAACCTTTCAAATACATCCTGTTCCTGAACTAGAAAAGCAATTGGAGGGTACACTAAGGGTCATTATGTATAGGTCTGGTTTTTCTTTCTCTCTCTCTTTCTGTTTCAAAACACATGCTTTGCTATATCAAACCTGCCATTAAGGAAACTAAAAAGGTTTGGAGATAAATTTGAACATATCACACTAATCCCTCTTAATGTGTGTACCATTTGGATCATTCTAGGAAAATGGCAGTGAAATGGATGGTTTCTGAGTGTAGATTTATGTCCTTGATTCACTTAGATTTGATTTTTGTATACAGTGAAGCAGGGTTGGGGGTGGCATCTTGTTTCTTACTTCTACACGTAGCTAGCCCATTGGTCCCAACAGTATTTGTTGAAGAGACTTTATTCCCTGCAGAACATGGAATTAAGGAGCATGTCTTGACACCACGGAAAATGCAACTGTATAATAATCATATAAGTCGCTCAGCCCTGTAGGGTTTTATAAAAGACACAAGTGCTATTCCAAGTAAATTCGAACCACAAGTATCCAAGAAAAAGAAATGAGAAATAGAGCTATATTATTAAAGAAGACCAGCCTGAGGCCCAGCGACGTGGCCTAGTGGCTAAATTCCTTGCCTTGAATGCGCCAGGATCCCATATGGGTGCTGGTTCTAATCCCGGCAGCTCCACTTCCCATCCAGCTCCCTGCTTGTGGCCTGGAAAAGCAGTTGAGGATGGCCCAAAGCTTTGGGACCCTGCACCTGTGTGGGATACCCAGAAGTTGTTCCTGGATCCTGGCTTCGGATCAGCATAGCATCAGCCGTTGTGCTCACTTGGGGAGTGAATCATCGGACGGAAGATCTTCCTCTCTGTCTCTCCTCTTCTCTGTATATCTGACTTTGCAATAAAAATAAATAAATCTTAAAAAAAAAAAAAGAGAGAGAGAGAGACCAGCAGCTTCATTGATGCAAATCTAGGCCCCCTACTAAGCAACTGTTTGGCAGAAGTCCTTTTGCATTGTGGAGGTTTTATTTTTATTTTGACCGAAGGGCTTTCAGCTTATTGTTTCAGTGTCATGGTTCATGAAAGCAAATGGGCTGTTTTCAGATGAAAGCAAATGGGCTGTTTTCAGATGAAAGCAAATGGGCTGTTTTCAGATTGGGGGTGCCTTAGGAAGTAGCAGCTGCCTCTAGAAGCCACCAACAGGTGTACAAAATGATCAATGCAAAGATGGTATAAAGAGCACTTAAATGAATTTGTCAAATTTCTCTGGACAGACAACAAAGGTGATCAGGAGAACCTTCCCTGTCAGTTCCAGGGAGTGTCACTTATGCACCGGTCATTCACTGGAGTCACCACAGCACTAGGAGGCTCTTGCTGCTCTGAGCTGAAAGCAATCTGAATGAGCCCTGATGACCCTGGCACTATTGACATTTTGCATCCGTGGTCATGGAAGGGATGGGCTGTATGGAACACTATAGAATGTTGAGCAGCATCCCTATCCTCTACCCACTAAATGCAAGTAGTGTCCCCTTCTTATGACAACCAAATGCATCCTCTAGACACTGCTGAATGTCAAAATTGCCCTGGTAGAGCTCCGTGGTGGGAGACCCTTCAAAGGCCTGGGTGTATTTGGATTGGGTGGTTGGAGTTGATGGGGCTTTTCTTGCAATCGTTCAAGGAGTGTCGATGGTGCAGCTTCCAGCTTGCTCCACACAGCACGCTCCTTTGGGGTTTTGGACTTCTGAGTGACTCTGGCAAAGAGCTGCTTTTCAATATCGCTATACATTTCTGTTTGTCAGTTACTACTGCCTCACATTGAACATAACTCTCTAAAAATTTTTAAAAATGTATTTCAAAGGCAAAGAGAGAAAGAAAGCACTGAAAGAGAGAGCGAGAGAGAAAGCAGGCTCTCATCCACCAGCGCACTCCAGAAATGCTCACCACAGCCATTGGCTGGAGCTCAAGTTGAAAGCAGGGAACATCTTCCAAATCTCCCATGGGAGTGGCCAGAACTCAGCTCTCAGAGTTCCCCTCTGCAGCTTCCCAGGGTGTGTCTCAACCAGAAGCTAGAATCCAGAGCAGTGGCCAAAGCATCTGATGTGTGATGTGGGCATACTAACTGATGCCTCCATGGCTAGGCTGAATGCCTGGCCCAACATAACCCTTTATATTTAAAAACAAAAACAAAACAACAAGCTCTTACTTTATCTTTCCCCTGAGATATTTGTGTCTTAAGTTAATATTGAATATCCGCGAACATCCAGAAAAACTTAACTGCATAAATTAAAAGGGAAGAATATTGCCTGTAAGAGATTCTGCACCTTGATTCGTTTCTTGAGATAATCCCAGTTCTGATTTCTTCTTTCTTTTTGTAATGCTTAGGCACTGTACACACATATTGGACTTGAGGCATGAGCAGGGGGAAGAGGACAGGGCGAACTGTAGCTCACCCAGGTTCTACATGAGTGGCTTCACCTATGGGTGCATACAGAGATGGCACCTGGCATCTTGCAGCCCTGAACCACCCTGGGGACCAGAGTCCTGGCTGAGACTCCTCGGCTCTGCTCAGCTGCAGTCAAGCATCCTGGGACCCTGAGAATGAAGCAGGGTCTCATGCAGCAGTTTTGCTTCAGGGACAAGAATGGGAGGTTCTAGAAAGCCATTCTGGGTGTGCTCACTGTGAAAGCATTTCCAGAAAAATACTCAGCTTATTCCCCAACGGAAATAGCATTTCTAGGGAGGATTGTTTTTCAAAATGATTAGTTTTAAGAAAAGAGGATGGCTAATCTATTGAGGTTCCAGTTTTACAACGTGAATTATCTGAAATATTCCCAGAATGGTTCCTAAAAATTCTTCTTATCCCCTCTATGTTTTTCATAATTGAGAACAGAAAATTTTGTCTCCTTTTTGAGTCCTTGTTATGTTCTAGGCCCAGTAGATGAGTTTGTGTGGCAACTGAAATTAATAAGAGATTTCAGTCTTTGGGCTCAATTCTAACTCTGCAAGCCCATGCTAAGCAGAATGGCTGATGAAATACCATTGAGTCTTTTGGAGTGTTGTCTGAGAGTGACAGGATAATCCCCTTGGGAAATTGCAGCATTCAGAACAGCCCGGAGCGTCTGGTTATTAAACAGAAAACAATGGACACATCAGAATAATAATAGAGCCAGCCAGTTTAAACTGTCTCACAGGCACTCCAGACGAACAGGATGAAAAAACGTAGTGAAAGGATATCACTTATTGAAATGTAAGGGAGAAAAAAAAAAGCTTAAAGGTTCATGGAAAGGATGGTCTATGACATCCTTATTCAGGGGAAAATGAATTGCAGACAGGAGACTGTAACAACTGTCTTAAACCAAGAGGACAAGAACACTGGGGGAGTGGGTTGTTTTAGATGCCTAGTAATACTTCTTCTATGAGGCAAGACTTTGAAGGAGCTGGATTTACGCCAATAGACGGTGGGAAATGGTTGTCAGTGTTCTACTTGTTCATTTTAGAAAACCAAGTTGGAACTATGCACTTGACCTACCTACCCTCAAGACATATTTAGTTCAGTTCACACAGAGAGGGTTTAGAGAGTGTGTTAGAGATTGGTTCAAGGCAAGAGCAGCAGGTTGCACGGTGACTAAAAGGCTTGCTCACTTGCACAGTTTAGCCAGTCATGTAACCTGGGTCACACAATTTAACTTCCTCGACCTTGATTTCCTGAGTTGTCTCACATGCTGTTAATGATGGCTGTCTAACAGTTGTAGGCGAATGGGTTAAGTATGCAAGGCACTTGGTGGAGAGTAGCCAACAAATAGTAGATGACTTGAAAAACTCATTCTATCAGGTTATTGAAGGCATTACTGAGTTAGAATCATTGAAGACAGGGTCCTGGAAGCTGCATTTGTAGTTAAACCAGCACATGAGGCTGATGAATCTGGACTTTGAAGGCCACCACTGCCAATAGCAGCTGGCTGAGAACCCTCGTCTGGGATCCAACCCAGAGAGCCATTGTCCCAAGCTACTGTCACGTGTCATGTTTCCAAAGTGGTCCAGAAGTGGCAGGTTTTAGCCACTTGCCACATGGTGGTCTGGAGCAGCATGTGGCTCCTCACCTGTGCCAGGGCACCCTGGGATGAAGAGGCCACGCTGGGGAGGGGATTGCTCTCTTCATTGCTCACTTGGCCATTCTGTTCTTTGGCTGTCTTCATCTCTTGTACTCTCTGGCTCTTGGTCTCTCGCATACCCACTCCGTCTCTTGCTTTCTGCGGACGGACTCTGAGAACAGAGGAAGCAATCTCTCCTCTACCTTTTGCTTCCTGGCCTACTCCCTCTGAACATGGCTCACGTATTAGTCTCTTCATGTAACTAAGGCATCGTCAAGATAAGTTTGCTGCAATAAGCCAAGACACCAGATACAGCAAGGCACCTCAGAGGTCCTTTATTCCAGCATGGTAGGGGCCACGGGAGGGGAGCAAGAAGGAGGACAGCGAAAAGGGCAAAAGGATAGGGCAGCACGCAAAGGGGGTACAGGAAAGGGGCTACACACGTGTGAGGGGGACTTTTTGTGGCTGGGCATCACGAAACCATGAGGGATTGGTGGAGACAGATGTGGTGGTGGGCGAAGACTAGGAGATGGACTACAAAGGGTTGGTGAGAGGGCTGTTAAGTACAGTACCAGGAGGTTACAACCATGGGAACAGGGTTACAAAGTTAACAGTGGATTGGCAGACAACAAAAATTTGAACCTGAAGGGCTATAAGGAAGACTCGACCTAGGGGAATATTTAAAATATTACTGAGTTCAAAATGTGGGGACCATCAGGCCGACGTTCAAGAAACTCCTCACATTCTTCTCTTTTTTATTAAACACCTGGCCAGGCCTTAACACCAACCTAACTATCAAACCCCTCCTGTCAACTTCCCTCTGCCTCCAGCCTGTCCCCTGACCCCTACCATGCTGGAATAAAGGACCTCAAAGTGTCTTGCTGCATCTGGTGTTTTGACCTATTGCAGCAAGTGTATCTTGAAGAGAGCTTATTTATGCAGAGAGACTAACACCATGTATGCCTGAATAAACTTTACCTCATCCTCTGAATAAACTTTACCACTCTGGGAAGCCATGTCAGTACCTATACTTAAAATGCTTTTTTTTTTTTTTTAAAGTCAGAGGTAAGAACCTAGGAAATAAATATTAAGCCCAAACCTAGACAGAAACAGAGTTAGGATTTTAACTCACATCTGCTTGTATGCTTTCTTTTAAAATTTGACAACACATCTAATTATATCTGTTCACTGACCCCCTGAGTATTTGCACATAGCATGCAGCAAAATCACACTCAAATGCAATTATCTTTATCTACTTGAGGGAGAGAGAGATTTCCTGTCTGTTATTTTGCTTCCCAAATGCCCTCAATGACTGGGGCAAAGCTGGCCAGAGCTGGAGACTGGGAACTCCGTCCAGGTCGTCTGTGTGAGTGTCAGGGACCCTACCACCTGCTGCCCCGGGACCCTGCATTAGCAGGAAGCTGGTACTAGAGCCAAACCAGGCCTGGAACCTTAAGTGCATCATCATTGTATCACATGGATGATCTAACTGCTAGATCAAATACCTGCCTTTCATACACAGCCAGCAACTCTGTAAGATTTTACCACTAAACACTTTCCATTCTCAGATGAGCAACCTGACTGTGTTCTTTTTGAACCTCACAAACAGTCTGTAATTAATACCTTGTCACAGTCACAAACTGACACCTTGGTATACAAAATGCATTCCCAGGTTAAGCCACCAAAGCTTAAGTAAGCTATTACCTACCCAAAATAAGATATGATGGAGTTTTTTATGTATCTTAAATCACTCTTCTTAAGAAAAGCTGGCCTACCTGGTAAGATAGAGAAGGGATTGGTGGGGTAGGGGTGCTAGAAAGCACGCCTTGACACAAGGATAGCTTGCCACAGCTCCAGCTCCCTGTTATGTCTGAGCACTTCTTGTCCCTTCTTGTGTTTCTCCAGATTCTATCATGAATCTTAAGAATTCCATCTCCTTCTCTCCTAATAAACAGAACACAGATGAGGAGAGGAGAGAAAGAAGAAGGAGTAAAAAGGAAGATAGTAAAAGATACACGTGCTTTGAGATGAAATTAGCTGAAAGTGATCAGAGAAGACAAGAGGACACTATATTTGACACAGTAGTTTCAGATACCACTTAGCGTGCCTGCATTCCGTGTCCAAGTGCCTGGGTTCGAGTCCCGGAGCTACCTGCTGTTCCATCTTCTTGCTCCTGTGTACTCTGGGAGATGGCAGGTGAAGGTGCAAGTAGCTGGGTCCCTGGCTTCCATGCATATTGAGTTCTGGCATCTCGGCTTTTGACCTAGCCCAGCTCTGGCTGTTACCAACATTTAAAGAGCAAACCAACAGATGGAATATCTTCTCTTTGTCTCTCTTCAAACTAACTTGTAAATGCGACAGCTGTCTGTAATGCAAAGACACTTTCCATGTTTATGAGAGAATGGAATTAAAACAGAATTTTATTTTAGTTTCCAAACATTTAAAGTCCATACTTAGCGTTTTCATAAGTTATGCTTTGCATGAACTTCTTGAAATCACAGATCATAGCTCTGTGCCAGATGTTTAGTGTGTATGTCAGTTAATCTTCACAGAAATTCAGGGCAGCGGGCAGTATGTTTATACAGCAGCCCTGTGTGCCAGCATAGATGTTCAGAACAACTAAGCAACTTCCCAGTGTCACACATGGTAAGTGACAACAGCAGGGTTTCACTCCAGGTCTGTCTGCTTCCCACATCCTACAGCCTCTATATTCACTTGACTCCCAGTTCTCGGCCACCAACCGGCTGCGGGGATGTGGGTAACTGGGCTTGCTGTGTAGGTCTCACTCTCTTCACCTGCAGTGTGAGTGGGTCAGGCTGCATAATCTTTGAGCTCCTTTTCTTCCAGGACGTATTCAAGACATTACTCCTTTGGCATGTCAATGTGTTCTTCCTGGGGCCCCAGGAGTTTCCCCTGGAGTGTCTCAATGCAGCTACCAGAAGGTGAGTGACAGCAAACATGGACCAGGTTCCAGGCACCTGCACTTGAGTGGTACTCCATGCCCACTGCTTGATTCCTCTGGTTCTTGCTCCAGACCTCGACATAAGATCGATACAAAGCTCACCAGAGACATATCACACTGCATTCGATCTGTGTGAAGAGTGGGATCCGGCACACTTGGCCCCGTGGATGGAGAAGAGAAATGATCAAAGGAAGGTGTGTACTGAGCCACCGGGCAGGTGCTTCCAATTACTCCAGCCCCTTGTCTACTCATGACCTGAAAGAGTGAAGAGCTCTGAGGCAGAACCCCAACACCCTATTCTATGGGGCGGGAAAGAGGAAAGTCTTAAAGAGGAAAAGTTTAATGAAGAATACTACAGAAAAGGTAAGATTACTTTCTTTAACGTAATTAGAGAAAGAGATTGAGAGTTCTCAATTACTGATTTCTTCCCCCAATGCCTGTAATGGCCAGGTTTGGATGGGACCTGAGTCCAGGTCTTCCATGTGGGTAGCAGGGACCTTTGTACCATCATGACTGCCTCCCAGGATCTTCATGCGCAGCAAGCTCTGGTTAGGAGCTGATCCTGGGACTTGAACCTAGGTACTCCAATATCCGAGGCAAGAATCTCAACTGCCAGGTCCAATACCTGGCCTGGAAAGGGTAAGTTCAAGTGTTTATGTATTGAAAGTAGATGCAAGTGGCTGTTGACCAGCATTGCGTGTGAATGCACCAAGCATCACTGGGCATTGTAGTTACAAAAGAAGCGAATGTCCATGCTGTCTTCACAAAACAGTGTTAACTTAAATAGTTTCCATTTATTCCTCTATTACACTTAAAAAATTAGATTAGACTTGAGCTTATAGATTGAAGTTGAAAGTGTGAAAACCACAGTCAGTTTGAGCAGTCTGCATGGAACACTTCCTTGCAGTCTCTGATGTCCAAAGATGAACAGAGCATGTCTGGGGGTAGTGGGCTGCTCACAGAAGGATTCAAACCCAGACAGTAAGTGTACTTGGAAACAGGCCCTGACTGGCAGGCTGGTGGGTGAGGGTGATGCTGTGGCTTTGCAACCGCAGCTGTGACTCATGTCCAAGCCTTTCAAGTCATCCATAAACACCTCTGTTAAACACATAGATAAGATGTTATTTCATTAAGAAGTCAGGAAATCTAAGTATCCAGGGGGTGTTGCAGTTAGATGGCAGCGAGTCAAGTTTCTGAGGGATTTGAAGGGTTTTTTTTTGCTTGATCACACTCAGGTTGCTAGGCTGTGATAAGTCTTGGTTGGAAAATAGTGTTAGAAATAGCAGAGGAGTGATTCTTTCCAATAAGGATATGATTGCTATTGATTGAAGCTATTTTTACTCCAAGGACTGGAAACTTGGTGGAATAAAATCACTGCTGTGAGTCAGGATTCCAGAAAAGCATGGCACTTCTGCTCATGGTGTCTGAGACCTCAGCTAAAGTCCTCATGGGCAGGAGCTGACTCAGGGGCTGGGGGCTGAAATCATCTGGGAGTTTCCTTGCTCATGTGGATGGTACTTTGCCAGGGGCTGCCAACAGCAGTGTCTACCCATGGCGTTTCCATACAGCCTGGACTCCAGAAGCCTGGATCTCAGCAGACAGGGGAGGGCTGCAGCAGCTTTAAGAGGTAGTCTTGGAGCTCAGCAACACTTTGCCTGTGTGTTCTGGTTACAAGCGAGTTGCAGAACCAGCCAGATTTGAAAGGTAGAAACGGGAAGTTCTCCCTCTCCAAGGGGCAGTGGCAAGGTCACAGTGGAAGACGGCGTGTGGGATGGGAGATGTTCCACAGCCTCTACCCTGCCACGCTGTGAACATCCTCTTATTACATCATCCCCTCACATTTCCTTAACCTCGGTCTCCTCTTCTACCCAACATTCCAGAATCACTTACTCCACAGTGGAGAATGAACTTGAAGTGAAAACATGGAATGAAAAGATAGATTAAAGTTTTGGTGCACAAAAAAAAAAAAAAATCAAAGTCCATGCATAATTTTCATAATGTGCACTTTTTTTTTGCTGAACATTTTTCTTAAGCAATATTTATTTATTTTTATTAGAAAGGAAGATTTACAGACAAAAAAAGACAGAGAGAAAGATCTTCCATCTGCTGGTTCATTCCCCAAGTAGCTGCAACCATTGGGGTTGATCTGAAGCCAGGAACCTCTTTGGGATCTCCCACATGGCTGCAGAGATTCAAGGCTGTGCTTGACTGTTCGGGATACCAGCGGATACAAGGTGAGGACTTTAGCCACTAGGCTACCATGCTGGGCCCTTGCTGAATATTTTGAAAAACCTTTCAGATGTATAGATTTCTTTTCATACTAAAACAAACTTAAATGCACAGAATTCAAAATATTTCTATTAAGATGAACATATTTTCATTCTAGGGTCCATGAACCTTCCAAAGGATCCTTTCACACAGTCGATTTGCATGTATCAATTCATTTTCTATGCAGGTATTGATTTCATTGAACTTTATCTGCAAATGATGGTGGAACAACTGGCTAAGTGTGAGTCAAAAAATAAATCTAAACCCTCATGTACAAACTGATTAAAGAAAAATCATAGACTTAAAAATAAACAGTTTTTTTTAAAAGAACAATTTTTAAAAGGTTACATGCATGTTCATCCAAGTTAATGGTTAAGAAAGTGTAGAGGTAAATTAGCCCAGATTAAGAGAAAAGATTTCAATGGGAAATGGAATTAAAACATAAGTTTATTTTGGTGCGAAAAGTTTTCAAATCCACACACAAGTTTTTCAGACTATTCATTATATATGAACAGATTTTTAAATTTGCAACAAGATATACTGATATTTTAGTTCCATTTCCTATAAATTTCTTGAAGTACCCTGGCGTGTATGTGTGTGTGTGTGGTGTGTGTGTGTGTATGTGTGTGTGTGTGTGTATGAGAGACAGAATATGAATAAACACACACTCCTGTATCAACTCATTTAACAGAAGAAAAGATATTATTAACCAGTAAACATATGGAAAATTACTGAGTGTCATGAGTCACTCATGTTGTGAGTGTTAAAATCATAATGATAAACCCTCTTCATCTTTCTAGCTTCAAATTCTGGACGGGCCAGGAAATACTGGGACTCTTACAGTTTTGAAAACATAAAATACACAATCATTTTTGGAAAATTTCTTAGAAAATTCTTATAAAAGTGAGCACATGTGTTGCCATAATCTAGTAGCCAAGTCCTAGATAGTTAACCAAGAGGAATGAGGACTTGTACAAAACAGTTATAGCAGCATTATTCATTAGTCCAAAATAGAAACAACTTAAAGTTCTATTACCAGAAGAATGGATAAGGAAATTGTGCTGTTTTCAGTCAATGTAACTGAAGTCCTAATACATACAGCAATGTGGATGAATCACAAAAACATTGTATTGAACAAAATGAGTACAATGCAAGAGTCCATCCTGTACCGTTCCATTTATACATGGAGCTTAAGAGTAGTCAGCGTCTCTTCTGGATTGATATGTGCATTACTTGTGGGGAAAGAGAAAGAGGACAATTAGAAGGTGGATGCTGGGAATTTTCCAAGTCTATGGAAAAGTTTATATTGTGGAACTGGTTATGTCTAAGTATGCGTTTATCAGAAATGAACTCATTGTACATGCAATGTGATGCATTTCACTCCATGGAAACTTTGTCTCAACTTCAAAAGCTTTTAAAAACCCAGAGGCAAATCCAGGAGGGACTTTTAAGAAGGAATTGTAAGAATATATTGTGATCAGGAGACTGCGGGGAATTGGAGTGCCCTTGTAGGCTGAGAACTCTGAAGTCATCCATTCCCTATAGGATCTCCCACACGGGATGGAAGAAGCTCAGATCTTTCCTTACAGGATTTAATGTCATCAGAACAACAGTCAGGAGCCCTGAGCGGTTCTCAGAAAAAGAAGAACAGTAAACTTCCTTCAGGACATGGGAGAGGAGCTTTCTCTGGTCCTTACTTAGTTCCAACTTTGGAGTCCCACCCAATGACCATCAGGGTTGCTCCGGAGGGCCCCCTCCCCCAGCCAAAAAAAAAAATTAGAATAAATCGACACAGAACAACTAGGAAAGCCTAGAACCAGAAAGGAAATGGTCAGCGTGGATTCACACATACCTTACTAGGTAGGACACAAAGATTAGTTACTCCTCACTAACGTATGGAAGATTTCTCTGCACACCCCTCCTAAAACTGTTCTATGCATCAATTGTTAACATATGTCTTGTTAGAGTTATAAGCCTGTTTGGACTATCCCAAATTCACCGAGTTCAGTAACAATCATGCTTTAATAGTGTAAGCTGCTAAATATAAAAATGAAAATAGATGTGAGACAGCTGAATTGTAACCTAAAACCATTACACACGAATGTGTATAAACCAAAATTGAAATGTCAATGAAGTAATCAAGGGATGTGGTTAAGAACTTGCATTTTCTAACATATTGGTCACTCAATACCATGTCAATTAACTCCATGATATTGTAAATTGTTGTTGATGTTGTGTGGTGGCATTACATTGGAGGGTATGATATTCTGCCGGCTCTACTTTCAGATCAGGGATGGTCTCCCCAAGAAACTGTTGAATTTATCTGGACAATAAGATGGCTGAACTCTATGCATGGTACATGCTCACAATGAAGGAATCATGACTGGATTTGAACTGTACTGTTGCAACAATATGGAGGAATCCAATGGCGGGCGGCATGGATGGGGTTTTGGGAATCCCAGAGCCTATGAAACAGCATCATAAAACAAAATAAAAAGAAAAAAAAAAGAATATATTGTGATCATTTCTATGATAGTAAACTTGAAAACGTAGAAGAAATGATCAATTTTCTTAGAACTGCTAAATCACTAAAATTATTTTAAGCAAAAAGTAGATTTGTTAATCAAATACTATACATATAAGTTAATCAATCAAATACCCAAGGACCAGGTAAGTGCAGAAGTAGTTCTGACCAAACCACAGTTCTCATTTTATAGAGAGAATTTTTGAGAATGCAAAAAGAATAGATAGCTGCCAACCTATTTCCTGAGGTTAATAAAACCATTTAAGGAAAGAAAAATTGAAGCCCTAATCTAATTTATTGGAATAAATGAAAATTTTCTAACTAAAATAGTCATAAATCAAGTTTAGAAAAGTATTTTAAAAAATCATTCTTGGATGTGGATATTTGAGGGTATTTCAAAAAGTTTGTGAAAAAGGGAATTGAAAGATAAATTCATTTTGGTGCAAAAAGTTTTGAGATCCAAGCATAGCTTTTTTTCATGCAATGTCATTCTCAGGCCCTTTTAAAGACCCTTTCTATGGCTTTAAATAGCAGATCATTAATTCCCACTGCATTAACATTTTAAGAGCCAAAAATTCATATGATCCTTTTAATGAAACAGGAAAATATTTAAACATCAAATTTTAAAGGTGTATTTATTTATTTTGAAAGAGTTGCAGAGAGAAAGATCTTTAATTTTTTTGGTCCATTCTCCAGATGGCTGAAGTAACCGGGGCGGGGCCAGGCAGAAGCCAGGAGCCAGGAACTCTATCAGTATCTCCCAAGTGGGTATCAGGGGCCCAAATACTTGGGCAGCCTTCTGTTGCTTTTCCAAAGCCATTATCAGGGAGCTGGATCAGAAGTGAAGTACCCGGGACACCAATTGGTGCCCATTTAGGTTGCTGGCCTCATAGGAGGCAATATTAGCCACTTAGACCACAGTGATAGCCTCCAAACATCAATTCATTTAAAAAGTCACTCTTGCAAAGCTGAGAATAGAAATAAACCTCTCTATTGGGATAATCAATACTCACTAAAAACTTAACAATAAGCATCACATTAGAATCATCACCAGCTGAAGTATGAACATAAAAATTAGAACATAGAAAAAAAAATCAAAGGGAATTCTGCAAACAGAAAACTACCAGTTGTTGCCAAGAGAAGTTTGGATAAAATCCTGAACAGTTGTACGCATATATCAAGTTTGTGGATTAGAACACTCATTATCAGTTGTCCCCAAATTGGGCCATAAATTCGATGCAATTCAAATAAAACTTTTAGTGGCATTTGGGGCAGCTGATAATTTGCATTAAAATTTACATAGGAATGTAATAGATTAGGACAAGCACTGAAGTCTTGAAGAATGAGTTGCATGACTCACAGTACGATTAAGGATTATTTTAAATTTGTACTTGTTACAACAATATGGCCTTGGTGCAAGGATACACAAGTGGAAAAGGGAACCAAGCAGAGTCCAGAAACTGACTCATACCTACAGTGTTCTCTCTGCTACAGTACGAGGGACACTGGGAGCTGTGTGTGGTGTGAACAATCTTTTCAATAAACAACCCTGAGCCAACTTGATAACAACACAGGGGGGAAAAATCCATCTGATTCTGACTTTACATCATACTCAGGAATCCATTGCAAATGGAATTAGTGGTCACCTTTTAGGACTGTAGCATTAGGGGAGGGTCCTGGGACCCTCCTCAGTGCCAGGCGTGTCTTATATCTTGATTTGTATTATAGTTAATCAGGTGTTTTTGCTTCATAGATCCATGTTAATCTTGAAGTTTGTTCCCTTCTTCCTTCATATGGTACCCTGCAATAAAAAGAAGTTACTAACATCTAGATATTGGACATGTGTTTTACAATAGGTCCTACTCTGAGTTTGGAAACCATTATAAAAAAATAATAACTGGGAGTCCAAGGTGGTGTGGGCATGGGATGGTCTGATGCAATGCCGTTGATTGGCTACATGATGAATGCTTTTCTCTTCTACAGCCTCAACAGAGAAAAATATCCTTTCATTCAATTAATATTTAAGAACCCAATAGCCAGACAATGTCATTTGTAGGCTTCCCATAATTGCCAGGGGGAGGCTTTTGGTGGGGATCGTTCTCCAGGCATCGGTCACATGGTTCCATGCCCATACTGCTCCTCTCTCTTGAATTGGCCAGTCATGGGACCATTCCCCAGGACTGCCATCTCAGCATCTGGGCTGTCCTTCTGTGGTGTGGCCCCCCTGCCCTGTACTGCAGCCTGTTGGACACCAACTAGCCTCCTTTTAAAGCTTTGCCTTTTTATTTATTGAAAAGGCCAAGACAAAGGAAAAGAGAGATTGCCTGTTGAATAGTTTACTTCTCAAAATATCTACAACAGTTAGTACTGGGTCATACAAATGCTTGGAGCTAGGAACTCAATGAAATCTCGCATGTGGGTGGCAGGAGCTCAGTTCCTTGAGTCGTCCCCTGCTGCCTTCCATAGTGTGTATCAGCAGGAAGCTGGAACTGGGAGAGAAGGCTGAACTCAAACCGTGGCTCCCGCATAGTGGAGACAGGCACCCCAAGCAATGGTCTCTTCCTTCTCCAGTTCCCCCCAGCTCAGCCCTTTAAGGACCCAGTTCCTACCTGTCTTCCTCTAAAATAATTCTCAAGGAACCCAAACAGAACAGGGCCTTCCCTTCTAGCTGTAATGATCTGTGTTTTGTGTTTGTTTTACTTTGTATGCAGAATGCGTAAGCCATCGGTATGGCTCTTGAAAAACCAAAACTCTTTGGAAAACAAAGCGTTGGAAAGCTGCAGTATACAAAAATCAACAGAAAAAGCAGTTGCTGTTCTATACACGAATAATGAACTTTCCAAGAAATAAGTGAGGAGAACAATCTCATTTACTGTAACATGAAAAAGAAAACAATGTTTACAACAGATTTCTCCCTGGAGGTAAAAAGGCATGCACCCTGAAAGCTAAAATGCTGATGAAAGAAATCGAAGGAGTCACAAATGAAAGAAGAGAGGGAATAAAGCAGAGAGTGAGCAGACGAATGGTTTTCAAGGTAATAGATTTGGCTCAGCTCTTCCTGTTAAGAGATTACTTTCTAGAACAGTGAAAACTACTAAGGATCAACTAGAGAAAACAAGCCAAAAGGAAAAAAAAAAAAAAACCCCTGATGCCATGAGCAAAATAGGTATTGAAACCCCTTTTCATAAAGTCGTTTCAGGAGTGTGAAATGGTGGACCAAGACAAGAAAACGTCTGACAAGACGACAGTGACAGAGCCTGGTACAAGTCCCATGCAGCAGGCAACACATGACACAGGCTCACTGTTCCCACTTTGTACCCTGGTACCTGGAACGCCAGCCGGCCCTGCTCTGTGGGGCTGAAAGGCCGGTTATGAGTTCCAGGAACACACAGACATGGGTGAATATTTTCTTAATTATTCGCTTTCACTTTTTTTTTTCCTTTTTACCATTCCCAAGTGCGTTGTAAACATTTAAAAATATCTGCTGCCCAAGAGGATGCTGATGACAGCAGCCCACCCCTCGTGGAAGAGCTGCCCACACCCGGACTGATAGCCACACACCCAGGGAAAGAGCACAGAGCATCCCCGCAGTGCAGCCGGGACGTGGCATCTTGTGCTGATGCTTGCCAAAAAAGAACCAAGTCAGACCAACAGGTGTCCTTGGCCTGGTTGTTTTGGCACCTCGTTTACAGAGTTGGACCAAAGTGGCTTTGTGAGCATTTCGGCCAGATAGTTCTTTGTTGTAGGGAGGCTGATCTGTGCATTGCAGGGCTTTTATCAGTGTCTTGGGACAGTAGCACTACAACTCCATCCCCAACTACTGCTGCCACTTACGACAACCAAAAAATGTCACCGGACCTTGCCACATGTCCCCTGGATACAAACTTGCTCCCAATTAAGAATGACTTCTTTAACTCCATTTTTAAAATTTGCTCAATTGATGGCTTTAAAATCCTTTTCAGGTGTGTTTAAAGCTCTGGCGTGACTACACTCAGGAAGTAAATCCAGGCAGCTTGGCTCTGGAGGACCCCCGCAGACCAGCACACACCCGGCTTTTTCTGTTGTGAGAGAGCATGGGGTACGGCAGCATGACTGAGTGACACCTTCCTTTCTGTGTTGGAGGTCCCCGAAGCTGAGGGACCACCTTCCCATGCATTTCATTGGGAGAAGCCTATTTTGGAATCAGGCACCTTCACCAGGTACCACATTGAAAGATGAATACGGGTTGGCTTTTAGATTCACAACACAGTGGGAAAGACAGTAAAAACAAATCCTATTCACAGCAAGTTCTTGATGTCTGAGGACTAGTGCTTGGTGCTGTGGGTAAACTGCTGGCTGGGCTGCCCACATTGCATGTCAGAGGGGCTAGGGCTGAGTCCCAGTTCCAGTCCTGATTCTGGTTTCTTGCTTATGTGTACACTGAGAAGCAACAGGTGATAGCTCAAGTGGTTGAGCCGTCCATGTGGAAGATCTGGATAGAGTTTCCCAGCTGCTTTGCATGTGTTTTTCACTAGTGAACCAGACAGTGGGAGTTCTCTCCATTTGTATCTTTCCCCACCCCGTCTTCTCTCTCTGTGCCTCCCAAATAAATAAATAAAAGCCAAAAACATAAAAGATAAGTGAAAAGTACAAGAACAAACACAGGAGGGGATTAATCTGAAGATTTATTATTAAACATCAAGCTTTGGGAATTTGGTCAGGTTCACATGGTAAACTTCAGGGCTGGAATGTGGATGTCTAGATTTCTAAGCAGAGGCTCTAATTGTTCAACTGAAGCTTCCTGCTTCTCACGGTGGTCCTTGCAGCTGTCCATACCTATACCTGTTTCTTCCTGAGGCTTGAGGACTGGCTTAGGTGTCAGCAAACAGCTGGTAACAGCTCGAGTAAGAGTCATCCCTAGAAGAAGCGTTGAAGGTCCCTGGGACTCTGTGGTCCCAGGGTGAAGATGGAGACATGTGTGAAGGGTTTGATCAAATAGAGCCCCATGAGAAGAACCACCCTACGCTCCCCCCAGAGCTGAGGGCTGCCAGACAAGGGAATCTACCTGGTGCAAACATCCAAGGGTGCCAACACTACCTGCAGCCTGAGTGGCAGGGGAATGTTGGCATTGCCAGAGAGTGCAGAAAGGGTGTCTTCCAGGAAGGGCTGGCAGACTGAGCCGCTGTTGTGGGTGACAAAAGGAACTGTCAGGTCTGTGATAGATGGGGGCTCAGAAGGCAAAGAGGATGCCTTGGCCTTGCTCTCTTCCCACTGTCAGAGCATCTCCAGGCTCCTTCTGTTGGGCAAACCCAGTCAACTGCCAGACGACAAGGGTGACATTCCTAGCAGGTGGGTCTCCAAGACACAGAGTGGGGCAGTGTAGGCAGGGAGTCCATGGAGGGTGCCTAGATTCAGGGTCATGGGCAGGGCTGCAGGATGGTCTTGCATCTGGCTGTCTGAACTGGTAGTGAATGAAACTCCCGTGAGGTTGGAACTCCAGGGGGCACCAGGGTTGAAAGCACTGAGGATTAGGAAAGTGAGAGGCACTGGCAGCAGGTTGAAGCTGGCAGAAGCAGAGTTTCAATGGAACCCTGCCTGCTAATACTCAGGAACACATTTCCTGGAAACCAAGTGGGCCTGGCCTGCTGAGCTGATCACCGCAGTCACTGATAAGATGCCAGCGTTCGGCATGCAAAGTCAACGACTTTTTCTAGTGGCCAGGAATGAAGCATTTCAGATTAAGGTCTAAGCAACTTCCAGTAACTACTTCTTTAAAGAAGAAGGAAAGAAAGGAAGAAAGAAAGAAAGGAAGAAAGAAAGAAAGGAAGGAACAAAGGAAGGAAGGAAGAAAGAGAAAAAAGAAAAACAAATCCCCAGCCGCTGACATGGTGCTTCTTTATTTTTTCCAAAAGGTTTAAAATGCTGTATCTGGGCAGCTTCGGCCTGGGTCTACCCCCACATCATGTCTCCCACTGGGCCCCTTGGAAGCCAAGAGGGGATAGTGGCTTTTCTCTGCTTCCTGCCATTACAGTGGGCCCCTAGGGAACAGGGCATCAAGAGGTGCGGGAAAATACCAGGAATCAAAACCAGCAGCAGTTACTTCTACTCGCAGGTTGTCAACTTGAAGCAGTTAATGAAAGATGCTGGTGGAAAGCATTTGCCCCCAAAGCCTGGTCTAGGCCTTGTTCAATCCCATCCCACAACACTGTTCTCCCTAGGTCTACACTCTCCCTTCTCTCTATGGGGTCTGCTCGGCCTGGGGTAGCGGGGGAGGGGCGGGGGGAGAATGCATGGAGGTCTCTACTGCTGCTCCCATCAAACTCCTACCCATTCTTCAAAGCCCAATTCAACTGCCTCAAGCTTCCTCAGTCCCCAAAGCACATTGCACGGGATGACCACATTCTGTTTCTTTGACTGTCGCTCTTCATGTTTGTGTGATCCCCGCAATTTCAGCCCGTACTGGGAGATGGTCTGATCTCCCAGAGCCAGCAACTCTTGTGAAAGTCTGTTTCCATTCTGTGGGACTGCCTTCAGTAAGAAGTGCTGGTTGGTGAGATCGCCTGGGATAGCAGAGATTCCACAGCCAGCAAGACTGTGCAAGAGCAGTCCCAGCATGCTCAGCCCCAGACCTCCAGGGCTCCTTCCCGGGGCACTGCGAGGGATTGGGATGGGAGCAGGATCCTGCTTTTAGGAGCCATGTGCTAAGTTTTACAGCTCCTGAGAGCAGTGACACTAATTTGTCTTGGCTCATCGCTGTGGCCAGGGATCGTGGGATGCAGAGGGTATTGGGACCACCTCCCCATAACCCAGAACAAAGCCAAATTGGTATGGGGGCTGCCTCGGAACCTTTAGTGGCTACTCTAAGCCACACCTCCTGCACAGTCATCAGTCAATACTGTGTTTGGGCAATTAAAAAAATCACAGCGAACACAAAAGTTGAGAATGAAAGCTCAGACGGGACATCAACCTCAAATGGGCGCAGGAGCTCCCTGACCATGGAAGGGAGGGGTGTGTGGGTGTGTGGGTGTGTGGGTGTGTGGGTGTGTGGGTGTGTGGGGTGTGAGAGGTCCAGGTCTGGGGTTCGTTAAAAAACTGACTGTGGCTCTGTTCACACACATGGATGTGTATGCAGCATTGGATGTCATCAGAGCATGCACAATGTCGTCAGCGTGCATTCCATCTAGTGATTGAAAAAACCACCTACACGGGCCCGGCGCGGTGGCGCAAGTGGTTAAGTCCTTGCCTTGCACGCCCGGGATCCCATATGGGCGCCGGTTCTAGTCCCAGCAGCCCCGCTTCCCTTCCAGCTCCCTGCCTGTGGCCTGGGAAAGCAGCAGAGGACAGCCCAAAGCTTTGGGACCCTGCACCCGCATGGGAGACCCGGAAGAGGCTCCTGGCTTCGGATCGGCATAGTATCGACCCGTTGCGCTCACTTGGGGAGTGAATCATTGGACGGAAGATCTTCCTCTCTGTCTCTCCTCTCTGTATATCCGCCTTTCCAATAAAAAATAATAAAAATAAATCTTTAAAAAAAAGAAAAAACCACCTACAGCCTGCCTAAACTCTGTGGTGGACTCTGATGACTTTTAAGGAAATCTGGATTCTGACAGTGTCTGGAAATACCAGACTTTGTAAGACAATGTGAATTCTCCAGGGCAGGGCCTGCAGGGATTCAGGGTCATGTGATGGGATCCCGTGCCCACAACTCCCTCCCTGTGGCCCCCTGAAGCCATGAGGGAGGGATCCCCTGTATTTCACATTGGTTGGCTGGGGGCTGTGCTTGGCCACCAGCAAAAGTTCTGATTCCACATGGAAATCCTGACGGGATTGTGGGCTGCTGTGGCTCTTGAGGGTGGGGGCTGGCTTTGAGGCCAACCTCAGGACCAAGCCACAGCCCCCAGGCCAGCAAGGTGGGTCCTGATGCCCTTCTGCTCAGGACACTTGCATCAAATGCTGCTGCCACCTGTAGTCCACCTGTACTCAGTGGTTCTCTCCTCTGCCCACCTCAGGCTGCTGCTTGAGAGTCCTGGGACATACAGCCTGCGCCAAAGGAGTTGGTGACTGTGGGCCCCTCTTGGTTTCTGAGCTGTGTTACCCACCTGTTGTTCTGCATCCTAGTCCTGACCCCTTCCTAACCCCCTCTCCTTCCCTAACTCCATTAGCTGTCAGTGGAAGCCCGCCTCCATAATGCCTACAAGGATGAACATTTCCCTAAACGATGCTGTTGCTTCTCGAAAGAAGAACAAACGTGCCAGAAAGTATTCACGGCCACAGCTGGCACATTCGATAGCTCACATTTTGTCATCACTGTGGGGAAGTTAAAGATTTGATTTGATTTATGACAGAGTTGTGTTTGTCTGGCTTTGCTGTGTTTTGTCTACATGCAGAGAAGGTGGAAAAAACCAACAGAGCAAAGAAGCTTAAGACAGGTGGAGCTTTCTCAAGCCAGATTCCCTAAAGTGGGCACACTTTGAGATGGAGTCATACCCCCTTCAAATTCTAACAACCAAAAATGGCGTCAGACAATGCCTTTGCTAAGTGTTCCCTGGTGGCAAACTGCAGTCCCAGAGCCGTTGAATGTGAATCATTCTCTCTCTCTCTTTTTTAATATCTGCATTTTTTAAATCAAGAGAACAGATTTAATGTAGTCCACAGCTACATCTCTACGCATGTAATGCTACTTCCCTTTCTCCCTTTTCCCTCCCCCTGCCCTTTTCTTTCTCCTGAAATGTCTGTGATAACATTTTTAATTTGCTTTGTAGCTGGAGGTTTAATGTTCCACTACCTAAAGAGTTCAACCAGTAAAAAGCAGAAAGATCACTGTTGAGCAGGAATGTAGACAAGGGCTGTAAACTACAATCAAACCCGCAACTTCCCTTCCACGTATCTACATTGAGTGATGTTTATTGTCTGTGCTGACTCCACAAATCTGAGAGTACAGGTAATAGTTGTCTTTTGTGGGTTTGGCTTACTTTACCAAGCACAAGGATCTCTAGTTGAATACTTTTGGGTGTAAAAGTTGAAATTTCATCGTTCTGATCCTGTGTCACTTAACCAACCTCTCCAGTGGGACTAAACCTAAAATGAAAGATTGCTACACACTGGCAAAGCAGACAAGGTTCTTGAATTGTACACAATTCTCTATATGCTAATAGAGAGGAAGTATAGTCCACATCAGTCTGATAACAATATGATAACATTCTGATATCAGTATGATAACAACAGTTATCATAGCTCTGGGGAGTCCCTCTTCCAGAGATGAGCATATGTTGATCTGAATTTTTAAAACAGGAAAAGCTTCTGACTATAGAACAAATGAATTTGGAAAGCCCAGAGACTGGAACACAGATGAGCTTTCCCATGCCTCAGAGAAGAAGGTGTAAGTGAAAAGTACAAGAAATGACCACATAAATGACTGCATGCCTCTAAGGGAGAACTCAGATGCTGCCTGTCTCAACTCAGGGTGCGTTTCTGTAAACTGATTAGCTCATCTGTGATTGGCAAATATCCTTGCGACCAGACAGTTGCAAATAACCTCATGAAGCTGTGTTGGTGCCTGTGTGGTTTTCCCAAGGCAAAAGGAATGGAGGGGAGGGAGATGAGGGAAAAGAGTGATAGCATTAAAAGCTCCCAACGAGAAGGGAGCTTGGCTGTGGATTGGGAAGGAGCTGTTCAGTTCCAGAAACACCTGCAGTTCCGGAGAAGGCAGGGCTGAAAGCCAACTAAGTAGAAAGTGTTACTTCATGTGAGGGGCAGAGCGGTTCCCTAGCCGAGGTTCTCAGTAAACATCGATACTAGTGATGATGAATTTGTCCACTATGTCCATTATCCAGGATATAAGCAGAAGTCCAGATATCTCTCATGCTCAGTAAATTCTCCCTGAGTGAACAAGACAAGGAGGACACACGAAGCTGTGTCAGCAGTCAGCATGGGCACACTGAGTTTTATCACCCAAGGAAGGAGGGACACTTTGGGGAAGGCAAGTTCATGCCCATTGCCAGGACTGAGACTTCATTTTGTTGACAGCTCCAGGATTGATTCTCCCATCTATTATACTTAGCCATCATAGTTTTCTTTTACTCTGATCCATACAGTAGCAGTTGGTAACCCAAACACCACTAGGAGTTGCATAAAGATGCAATAAAGAAGTTTCACAGAGGTCCGTGTGTGTCTGTATATTTCAGATGAAGATATTGTCATCTGTCTCCGTTGTAGATACATTCTCATTGGGATCTAAAACACAGTCCAAAGAGGGAAATCTTGAACAGCTGACATTTTGTTAGCCAGGATTCTCTGTTAGATGTCACTTGTGCCTATCTGTTGCCCAAATACAATTGATGCTTATGGTAAAGATGCTTTACAATTTTGAAGCAGCCTTATAAACCTCTTCCCACCCCAGAAAACTTTAAATAAGACTGAGAATCATTTTAGGGCTTCATATATGTTTTCCTGGGCTCAAATTCTTTGAAAATTAATATTTAAAAAATAATAGAGTTGGTTGTAATTCTCTGTCAGCAGTAGAAAAGACCTGGCTGGTTCATAGGCTTGTTTTCATTTGCTTATCTACATGTTCAGAAATGAGCCCAGAGCTCTGCTGTTATAGTTATAACCAGGAGGATCACATTTTAGAGTTTTAAATAATGAAAAAAGAGGATCTCAGGTCTGGTTTTCTTCTTTTTAAAAGATCTATCTATTTATTTATCTATGTTTTTATGTATGTATGTATGTATGTATGTATTTGAAAGGAGGAGAGAATTGGGAAGGGTAGAGAGGGAGAAAGAGAAGAAGAGGTCTTTCATGTCTTGCTGATTTCACTCCTCAAATACTTACAATAGCCTCAAGTGGGCCAGAATGAGGCCAGGAACCCTGAACTCAATCTGGGTCACCTTGAGAATGGCAGGGACCCAAATACTTGAGCCATTCCCTGCTGCTTCCCAAAGTATACAGTATAAGGAAGTTGGAATCAGAGCTGAGCTAGAACTTAAACCTGGGTGCTCTGACATAGATGTGGGCAGCCTTTGGTAGCACCTTAACCCTTGTCCCAAACAGCTGCCCTTGGATTCCCATTTTCTTGAGGGGTCTCCCCATCTTCCATCTTCAAGAAGGAAATGAGCAAAATCAAATAACAAATGAGGGTCTAGAAGGGATTGGCCCCTCCCTGTGTGGCAAACTGTGGGATTTAAGGAGCTTGATCTATGGGCTGGGGATGGCCTCCCATACCACCAGAATCACCGGGAACAATTTCTATTGATGTCTATGAATTAATAAAGAGAAACCTAACCACAGCTGCATAGATAGATTAGCAACACTAATGATGCCTTCCCACCCAATGTGAATGCTAAATATTGAATGCATGTGGGTTGGGCCAAGGCCAAATAACTGAGTCATCATCAAGGAAGGTGAGGTGCATTCTCCCGTTCAGGCTCTGGCTTGGTCTCTGATTTTTTTTTTTCCTTTACTAACCCTGGAAAGCTAATACGAACAATGAGATCAGAGACCTCAGCTCATCTGAATCTACTTGCTAATTCTTGACTCACAGGAAATCAACATGCTCTTCTCTCATGCCCTAGGGGATGTCCAACTGGGGGCTAGACAGTGCCTTTGGAGTCTGCAGCCAGAGGATGTGTCTGCTGAGGGCCTTGGATAGAGAGGTGAGTGAGATATGGTCTCTAACAGAAGGGTTTGCAAAGTTAATTGATATTAAAATACTCAGAGGTTAAACACTAGTCATGAAGCAGTGCATCATGGCAACCATTAGGCAAATCACCAGAGAAATGTCGTATGATGACCTTGCTGCTACTCAATAAAGGTATGTGTGCTGGAGGGATGCGAAATATTTTCCTTGGCAGAAGCATCCTTAAAAAATTACATTTGGAAAGACTAGCTGATTTGGGGTCAGATGGACACTATGCCTTTGTCTGTCCCCCACTGAAGACAACCATAAAACTTGGCATCACAAACTGATACCTACACCCCAGATCACAATACAGTTTGAGTGTAAGCTGCTCTACTTCCAACCAGCTTCCTGCTAATGCACCTGGGAAAGTAGCACATGGTCATCGAGTGCTTGGGCCCCTGCTACTCATGTGGCCCATCGAGAAGGATCAGGTCCTTGGCTCATCCCTGGATAAGGTGAGCACTTAGGGATATAAGATCCCTCTTATTTTCTTTCACTCAGTCTTTCAAATAAATGAATATTAAGAGGAAAAAAAAAAAGCTTGGAAAGAAGACTACAAAGAAGCAGTTTGAGGGAATCTAAAAAAGCGGGCAGGGGGAGGAACATAAACCATTTAATGCTTATACTAGAAACAAAAGATGTCTCCAGTCATCTAAGTTTTCTCCTGAGGTAGGATATGAAATCAGAGCAAAACCAAGCATAAAAGACATAATAAAGGATGGAAATCAATGAAACTCAAAACGGGCAAGTAAACCAGTGGAATGAAAGCTTTCTTTTTAAAAAAGGTGCTATAATACTGATTAGACTTACATAAGACTAACAAGAAAGGATGAAATAAAAAAGAGCAAAGAAAGAAAGGAAAAGGCAAAAGGGACAGGGAAGAAATAAATTTCTATTGTCATTAATGAAAGTAGGGAAGTCAGAAGAAGCCCCGCCTTCCCCTTGGGAGACGAAATAGCTATTAGGCAACACTACCACTGCCTCTCTCCATATATCGTCCACGACCTGGACTTCAGGAGTGGTGCTCAAAACTGCTAACTTCCGAAGTTCACATGCATTCACTGCATTCAAACAGATGAGCTGGAAAACTCTGTGTTTTTAAAATGAGTATCTGGTTTAAAAACATCTGGAAAGAAACTATCCAGTTCCAGATCATCTCAAGGACGAATTCTACCAAACATTTAAAGAAGGAATAGCTTAATTTTTATACACTACGGCCTGGAAAACAGAACTTTTTACAACTCATTTTACAACTCAGCGTTGCCTTGGTGCTAAAACCAGGCAAAGAGAGTACAATAAAGTGACAGGCCAGATTCCCTCAAGAACTGCAATGATCATCCCCAGCCAGATATCCCAGCAAGACTTGTCAACAAAGTGTAATCCCACACCAAATCGAAAAGGGCACTACACCACAGCAAGTGCAGTTTGCTCCAAGAATGCAAGACTTGTCCAATATTGAAAATTCAGTGTCTAGATTTCACCAACTTATCAGTCTGAATAAGGAAAAAAAAAACCCACAAGATCTTACAAAAAAATTTTTAACAAAACTCAGCATTCGTGGTAAAAACTTCCAGCAAACTTAATAAATAAAAAGGGGATTTCTTTACTTGGTAAAGGCATCTAGCAACAGCTTTCATTGGATAACGGAGCCCAATGTAATGCTTTCTCCTTAAGATTAGCATCAAAAACGGGAGATCCACTTTCCGTATCAAAATAACCTTTAACTAATGATAACTGGCAGATCCACGTTCTGAATTAGCGCTCAGCAAACAAAGCAGACATGGACATAATGACTTGAAGAATCCAAAAGACATTAAGTGTAGTAAAACAGAGTTCATCTCTAAGTTTCCGTACTCCATGAATCAGCAAGTTTATGAAACAGCCTCAAAAGACAAAACCCATCTATTAGGAAAGGGATCAGATGTCACCAGAAGTTATAGGTGGAGAAGCAGATGACTTAACTAAGATGGGGTGTGAAAAAGTTTGTGAATGCTACAGAGCAATGAATTTGGTATCTTGGTCAAAAGACTTATTGATTTATTTTTATTTAATGTGAAAGGCAGAGCAACCGAGAGAGGTGTTTTGTTAGTCTGAAACTTTCAACAACTCGTAGTGCACAACATGGCTTGGGTAGATTAGGTTTTGTTCTCCCACCTATCCAGACATATGCTTCTGAGAGGGACTCTTGCAAGGACTGTGAGTCACTAAACTCCACATACAGGAGATGGAGCTTTATTTCTTACACCTTGAGAGGAAGAAAAAAACCTTCAGTGGCAGTGGTTCCCAGCCTTGCTTGCCCATCAGAACCACTGGAGTTGCTTCGGAGCTGTTAGAAGTCCTGCATGCCGGACCCTACCCCAGACATATTATGGGAGGAACTCACAGTGCGTAGCCAAGGTCAGGGACTCGTGGTCTGTAGGTTGGGGTGCCTTTGGCTGGTGCAGTGGAGCTCTATAGCATCTGGCCAGCTTATTAAAGAGCTTCCATCAAAGACATTGGAGTGATGCATTTTCTCTAGTGCAAAGACTTTTAAAATCTCACCCTACTGGGAACCTCAGAAAAACGACAGCCACAAATACTTCTTAGGTGATCCTGAGAGAGCTGAAATAATATACTTCTGGCTTGGGTGAATAAGTTCCTATTTTCAACCCAGTAGGAGCTCCATCACTTTTTCTGCCACTCTCGTCTCTTTGCTCCCCGCGAGTGACTTTTACATTCCTGTGTTAGAGAGGGTTGGGCGTGGGGGGAGATTCTATGCTACAGCACAGAAAGCTCTGCAATTCAAGTTAGCAGTGGTGAGACCAAGAATAAGCCCTCCAGCAACTTCAAAAACATTGAATGTGGAAACTAGTCAGTCATTAACTTTCGATTTCAGATCAAGAGCCCCAGGCCCCCAATTCTGGTGGAGGAAGAGTGTGTCTGATATGTAAAATGCAGCTTAAATATGCCAAGCTGATTCAGGTCTGCCTTTGTGAAAATGAGTTTATTAACGACAGAAGTCCCATCATATCATGTCCGGCTCCCTCACTTCCTCCTATGACCTTGAAGCCCACTTGGAGATTTTATTGTGTTGCTGTCTTCCTCGGTATTTACTGTGAGTACATTTTAATCAATGATCTTCAAACAGTTTTAATGAATTACAGGATGGGTTTAATTGCATTAGCATTATTGCTACAAATCTACGCATAGAAGGAGGGATTCCAAGTTTAATTTTTTTTCCCCATTAAGTTTTCACACTTTGGTGAATGCAGTTTTTAATACTAAAATTCGGTTTCTACAATATAGTCCCCAAACATTACAAAATAATTAAGAAACATATTACCACTCTGCCTGGAGAAAACACAGCAAGTTGCAAACATCAACCTCAAGAAGTAGAAAATAAGCATCAAAGGATGCCAGGGTGAACGTTTGGTGAAGCAAGGGGTAATTCTATACTATCCATCTCTCTTTGTAGTTTTCCACAAGTTACTTACTAATTTCAAGGGAAAAAGCACCAAATTTCCTATGCAACAACTTGGCAAGTGCTCCTTTTAGGGCAAGCCATCAAAGCTAACATCACCGTTTTTGGGACAGTCACACATCTTGCATCTCTTGCTTTGATGAACAGATGTATTTGTTTTCTCAAAAGACACAACCTGTTTCTAATTGTGAGCAAACATCAGAGTCCGATGGAGAGGAACACTGTAAAACAGAGACATGTATCATCAAAAATGTTTTAAATTTGTAAAGAATTCAAGGAATGATAAATGATATAAATGCTATGCCTGATGCTGGACTGGATCGCCCCCCCCTCCTTTTTTTTCCTATAAGAGACATCCATAGGAAAATTGGCTAGATTTAAATAAGTATTGTAGATTAGCAAACAACATAGCATCAATAATAATTTTCTGATTTTGGCAGTTGAATTGCATTGCAAAATAATGTCCTTGTCTTAGGAAAAATGTGCTTTGAAGTATTTAAGAATAAAAGGAAAGTGTATCTATAGTTTGGTTCCAGAAATTCTTTAAAAATTTATGTATACACATGGTATTCATATATAAATCATATTTTCTCTGGTTTGTGATAGCTGATACAGAGTATAAAATGTAGTATGTGTGTATGAGCAAAATTGATGTCTGGGATTTATTTTTAATCATTAATAGCCCTCATCTATGTACCTGCTGAGTAGTGATATTTCTACTTTTTACTTGTTCAACTCTTTATTTGGTGGAGCAGTGAGTATTTGAATATAAAGTCCATTTAAGATAGGTTACACAAAAAATTTTAAAGGAGGAAGGCAAGAAGGCAGGCAGGAAGGAAGGAAGGTGGGAGGGAAGTATCATTATACTCTTAGAATTACACCTAAGAACTACATGAAACTTTTTCTCTGTAATAATAGATATATTTCAAAAATTATGGCCTTAGAAATATTCATTTAAACAGACTGTATGTATTTATATACACCATTTCACATCTGTTGGGAGACATAGTTGTAAGAGTGTGTTTCTGTCAGTTGCCTTAGTTGGAAGGTGTGGACTCAGTCTCTGGGCAGAAGAGGTCTCTATCCAAGAGGGAAATGACTGAAGTCTGGATAAACGGCCACTGATTGCAGCACCTGCGTGTTCCTGCGTTACACTCTGCATTGCCTCGTCCTGTCTAGCCTATCTCTTCACACCTGGCAACAGCACCTCCACCTCTGTGTGCTTGAGAAAGAGTCATGACTGAGATTTCATTTGACAAATGCTAATCATCTACCAAATGCTTGACGATGTGTTAGTCTGTGGAGCTTTTTTTTTTTTAATGAATCGTATTTATATTAACAACATTTAAAATGGGAAAGAAGAAACATCTTATGCCCAGTCTCATGTACCAAGCTCAGTAGATCGAAAGTACAAGTCTAAAATATTGGCTGGGTGTTTTCTAAGTCTGACCTAGAAGCTTTCATCAAGTTGGCTGGCTGGCAGGAAGTTTACATTAAGCAGAGAGAAGCTGCGATGCTCATGGACCATCGTTGTATATAGAGAACAGACTGACAAGGGAAGGAGAACAACTTGCCCCCACACACAGAAAGGAGAGAGAAATGCTTGTATGGGTTGTTTTGCTAGAAGATAAGCCTCATGTGCCTGAGGATATCCATGTAAGGTCAAAATCAAGGCTAACATCGGAGTAGATAAGTAGCCAGTCGAATCCACATGAGCGGAAGCAGGTGCAATACTTTTATGCCCTCAGGGGGAACTTGGAACTTGTGTTTTCACTTGGGGAGAAGATTCACCACTCCCCACCCCCCACTGACAGGTGTCTAAATGATGCAGAGTGTGTTTAGCAGCAGCTGACAACAAATGTGTGCCCAAAGAAGAAGCAGGCCCTAAAACCCAAACATGCTCTCATTCAAAAGCAGGCTGCCTGCTCCCAGTTGGATCAAAGTCCTGGTCAGACACAGGAGAAAAACTTGTGTAGAGAAAGGGGAGGATGGTGAGTCTTCCTGTTCCTGTTTTAGGCTGGCTGGCACCATGTACCTTCTGGATAATGATACATGCCTTAAAAACAACAAACAAAAGGGTTGCTGGGAGCTATTGTGCCATCAGAAAATTAAATCAAGACCTTGACGATTTGTGGTTACTAAAATCTCTCATGGTCTCGGTTTGTTTATTGTATCTTTCATAGTCATATTTTTTTATGTTTATCACCATGTGCTCTCCTTTGGAAATGCGTTTTTGATAAGAATAAACATACTATTTTGTCCACAGGAAGGCTTTATCGGTGGAGTTAGAATTGCTGAGTGGAGTTCTAAAATGATTCGTTCATAGAACTATTGCATTAGTGTAGCAGAAGGCAAACCCACTCACCCGGAAAGCGGAAATCACTTTAAGCAGAAAGCCCTCGCGTGTGGGGAAGGACGAACCTTTTTTTTTTTTCATTTCAGCTTGCATCTCCATTTGGCTTTGGTGCCTGTATCTTGTGAAGAGCTCTGTTAATTTATTTTTGAATTACCAATCTATAATGACTTCAGGTGCTTTTCCCAGAGTTGTTTTGTCCCTAATCCCATAAAATTTCCATGTGTACAGACACTTTGTGGTCAACAGCCAAACGCAAACTTCAGTTGCCAGGCAGTCAACAAAGCCAAGAGGTGAACTTTCTCTGTGAATAGGGTCAAGTGCCTTCCTCTTTGTAAAAGTGGGTAAAGAAGCATGAGGAATCCATCCAAGCCACCAACCCTGTTCTGAATACAACACCTCAGACTAGAGGTGGTACCCAGAGCTGGCAATACACTCTCCCCAGAGAAACACAGGTCTTTGTTAAGACTACCAGCTAACTGTCTCCTTAAACTGTCTGTCTTTTCTCTTAAGGATTAATTATAAATAAGAAACTACCTACATTTCATTTTTACTTGCATTAATATCCATTTATTTTTCTCCTGCTTCATTTTTTTAAAAGGGATTTATTTGAAAAGCATAGTTAGAGAAAGAGGGAGAGAGAAAGAATAAGAGATCTTTCAATCACTGGTTCAATCCCAAATGATGGCAACAGCCATGTCTGGGTCAGGCTGCAGTCAGGAGCTTGGAACTCATTTCAGGTCTCCTGCATAAGTGACAGATGCCTGAGCTCTTAGGCCATGTTCTTCTGCTTTTCGCAGATACATTAGCAGAAAGCTGGATTCGAAGTGGAGCAGCCAGGATTCATACTAGCATTCATATGAAATGCTGGTGTCAAGTGGCAGCTCAGTGTAGGATGCTACAAAACCAGCCCCCATTCATTTCTTAAATAACAAAAAGAATACATTTATGCAGATGGAAAAGACTTCTTCAAATATCGAAGATGTGTTTAGTTATTAGAAAGAGTGACAAAGGGAGGGAGAGACGGGAAGATAGAGAACTTCCTTCCACCAGACAGTACCCAGATGGCAGCAACAGCTGGGGCTAGGGCTGGGGCTGGGGCGACTGAAGCCAGGAGTCAGGGGCTGTATCTGGGCTCAGTCATCTTCTGCTGCCTTCCCAGACACCTTATTAGGCAGCTGCATTATTTTACCAGGATGTCTTACTTTCTTACTGCCTCTAATTCACGTCATGTTTGGCCCTTTCCTTGCTGCTCAGATACAAGATTTTTAGCAAATGAGTCAAGTTAAAATCTTTCCATCGGTGCTCCCAGGACCGGAGATGAGGAAGGAATTGGATTGCGCCAGAACAACTTTTTCTGGGCCTCTCTCCCTTTCCCTTCTTTCTTACTATTGTACCCAACTCTGAGAACTTGGAAATATGTATGGTGCCTGCCTGCTTGCCTGCCTTCCTACCTTCCTACCTTCCTTCTTTCTTTCTCTCTTTCTTTCTTTTCTTTCATTTTTTTAAGAACATAGTGTTTAAGGATACTGATTAGACATCCAAGTATTTTAATTAAATCATAGGCTTTGCCTTTTTTCTGTGGTCAGGCAGGATGATATTTTGAGATACTTACCTGAGTTTTCTTCTGCGTGTGTCTGTGTGTGTGCGTGAATCATTTCACCCTTGCTGCTTTTAGAACACGACCATTCAGTGCATTTGTTGGCATTGTTTATGGAACATCTTGTTGTGCACAATTGCCAATTTTGTACTAAAGATATAAGATAAACAAGATAGAGGGTCCTAGCTCTCTTAGACTTGATAATCTAGTGAAAGTAAAACTGACAGTAGATAGATGATAGGTAACTAGATAGAAAGATAGATCTAGATGCATGGTTTTCAGAGTAGCCAAACAAGCAAGAAAAACATCAGATAGCAATACATGCTATGCTTGTGTTCTAGTTATGTATAGCTGCATAACACATGAAATGTAGCGGCTGACAACAGTGATTATTTTATTGTGTAAATTTATAGGTGAGGGCTCAGGTGGGTGATTTTTCTGATTCATGGGGTGTTACCTGTGAGATCTTCAGCTGGGAGTTGGTCTATATGGATGTTTGGTGTGTGGGTGCAATGGCTGGAGGGCTCACATGGGGTGTCTCCACTGTTAGTGTCAGGGCAGTCACACTTCCTTCATGGCAGCTTGGTGCTCCTAGTGCGAGTGTTCCAAGAGGTTTTGGCAGAAGTTGTGAGGACTCCAGAGTATAGGTCGCTAGAATGTCACTTTTACTGCTTTCTATTAGCCAAGCAAGGCACTAAGACCAATTCACACCCTAGACGGAAACTGGTCGCTTGCTTTCACAGCAAGGAATGACTTGGCTGATCCACAAGAGCTGTCTGAAAAAATGTCAGCTAGCCTGAGAGTGGAGGAGTGGGAAGAGTTAGGTCTTGCAGACATGAAGACTGTGGAGTACAAAGACTTGATGAGCTGGAGAAGCTGAAAGTGATTAGCATGCCATGGGCAAGGAAAGGAGAACGAGACAAAGCACAGCTCCAGGGACCAAATTAGTTAAGGCGTTGTGATCTGCGCAAGAGAGATTTGAATTTTACTCTGAGTACTTTTTATTTGGGTCTTAGTAAAGGCTGTTGAAGCTCGCAGGTAGAGGACCGTTGGTTGGGAGAGAAGTGGGAGTAGAACTGGGAGAATTTGCTGTAGTCTAAGAAAGCAATGTATGGTAGTGGGGAAGGTGGTGAGAACTGGACAGGTTCAGGATATGTTTACTGATGAGTTAAATGAGTGAAACGTGGAAAATCAACTCCCAGCCTGAGGCAGGCTTTTGGGGACCTGAGAGTTAGCTTCTTGATTGTCTTGTTCTTTATCTCATACATGGCATCCAGTCCATCAGCAAGTTCATCAGCCCACCACCATTTGACCCCTGTCTGCTGTCCAATTTCATTTTCACATTCCCCCTCATTTTCCACTGGTTAGCCTGACTGTGCCATTCCCATCACAGGCAGAAGGGATTTGCCTCAGGGTCTCTTTGTCTAGAACGCTTTTCTAAAAGACATTCAAATGATCCACTTTGCTGCGTCATGGGGGCATCTGCTCAAGTGTCACATCCTTTGATATATGGACTCTGAGCTAAGCCTCCAATACCTCACTACCTAGTTCCTTAACCCAGTTATATGTGGCTTCATGGAAAAAATAGCCCACTAGAAATTATTATATTTCATTTTTTTACCTATTGATTATTTCTTCCAGTGGAAAATAAATTCTGGGGCGCGGGGGATGTCATCTGTCATCTGTTCAATAGCTAAGGTCCAACTTGTACTCAGTGGGAAAAGGCACTTAAATAAAATATATACAACGAGCAAATAACTGTTAGCTAGTACTCTTGTGTTAATATTATTTAGAGTTGGTTACCACATCCTCTTGGTTTTTTTTTCCTTTTAAATGCCTCTTCATTCGTGTTAAAGGGACTTCAACAATATTCATAGGAGATGGAATTAAAAGATAATTATTTAACGTAAAACTTTGAAATCCGCACCTAGCTTTCTGATCGCCTTGTTTCCTACAAACTCTTTGAAGTTCATCCCTGCTACCATGTGAATCTAAATCCACCCCTTGAACTCCACACGGAGGGACCGCTCTTTCCTTCTTCCTAGACTCCTTAAATTCAGCATCTTTTTCTTGCCTGCTTTGTCACGTGCCTGCCTGCCAGTCCTCTGAAGCATTGCCTAGCCTTTTAGTTCTTCCTTTCTAACAGGCTCAAATCCATCACTGGGTCCTGATGGTCATGTCTCCCAGAACTGGTCCAAATTACTTTTGCCAATTTAATTTTTCATTACTCCTTTGTATGAACCTTTGCCCCAAGCCAGATTGCTATACTTGCTCAAAACTGTAATTTTCCATTCACCCCATTTGTTCCATCTATCATAAATCTCCCTTTCTGTTCAAATTATCATGCAAGTCTATTCCTGGTGACTGCCTCTTCCTTCCTCCTTCCTGCCCCCTTCTCTAGCAATCTTCCATGTATTTTCTTCATCACCCATTCAGACCTTGTATTGACTCAACCATGTTCTGTACTAACTACACCACTTTACACTTATATATTTAGATATACTCAGCCCTATTTTTTTTTCAATATGTTCCAATCACTAGTACCAATCAGTCACTTTAGCATAAAGCTCTTGGGGTAGAGTTCCTGGCCAAACCCTTATTATGTGATCTTGAACAACTTCTATTGTGCATCTGAGATCCTATTTCCTCTTCAGTAGAATGGGGACAATAGAATCTACCTCAGAATTATTAGTGTTGGATGGGGTCAAGTACCATACTCAATACATAGTGGGTCTCAATTAATTGTTATTATTCCTTTGCTGCCCACAGTGCCACTTAAACTGTGTTTGTTGGGCTTGCAAACAGGAAGAGACATCTACAACAGGCATTGCACCAACAGCCAGCCACGTCATGTGCTTCTCCTGAAGGTTACTTCTTTAGGAAAAAAAAAAGAGTGTTCATTTTTCATACCTCTCTCTTTCTACCTTTGGATGTTGTGGTTTTCACTTGATTGATGAGCCAGTCTATCTGGGAAGCCTTAGGTTTCCCCTGAATGGTCTCACTCCTGTGGTGGCAGCAACCACAGTATGTTTCCCACCAGGGAACATCAATAACACGCAAGGATGGGAACAGGCACCTTGGCCATCAGATTTCTGGAAGGCGAGTGAGTCAAGCCCTGTGGTGGCCAGAAGTAAGATCATCTGGGCAGCAGGATCAGTTGCTGGAATTGGCTGAGATGACCAAATCCCTGCCTTTCATCAGGAACCACCTCTCTTCTCCCTAGTCTGATGCTTTCCCCAACACCCAGCAGGCTCTTCTCTGACCTGGTGCCCCTTTGTGGCTGTACTAAGGTTGTTGCTCTCCTCATTTCTGATTTCTCTTCTGTGGAGCAATAGCATACTCTTCATCCTTCCCCCAGGACAGGAAAACACCCCTGGCAGGAGGCAGCGAGAGTGCAAACCATGCAGAATTGTCGTGGGTTTTGCAGTCAGGAGACAACCTGCATGGCACCCCACTGTACCTGCTCAGAGGATCAGGAGAAAGGGTCAGCAGAGGCTCCCCTTTGGACTGCAGGCTCTCTAAGGAAGGATGGAGCAGTATTGCAGAACTGGTGGAGCAAGAACATTTTTACTTTGTTTCTCTCCTGCACAACAAATGGAGATATAGAACCAGGGACCAATGGAGTTTGGTTTGAATCTCTTGGGATCTAAGCAGCACACAGGGAGATTGGGGAGAGCTCAGTGTTTCCATAGATGCATAGATGCAGGAACAGGTTATGCAGGAACTGGCATGAAACCATGCCAGCCCCTGCCCACTCTGTAAAGGGGTAAGAAAAATCAAGAATGGCCAGAAGCCAGAGAAAATACTCAGATAGTTAAGAGATACCTAATAGATGTTATGTCCTTTTAGAAAAACATGTATTTATCCATTTTTAGCTATTTGAAAGAGAAGAGCACACTTCAATCAGCTGGCTTATTCTCAAAGGGCTAGGGCAGCCAGTGCTAACTCAGGGAATGGATCAGGAGCCAAGAACACCAAGTTTAAGTCTGAACTTCAAACAGAAAGGGGTTACTGGAAGAAGGTAAGCAACCTTTCAAAATAAAAACGTGCCTTGCCAATCATCTTCTCTCTCATTCAACTCCACTTCCCCTTCACTAAACTCTAAATCTAAATGGACAATCTGAGCTGAGATGTCCAACCTCCCAGGACTTTCACACAAAGTGGAGGGGGATGAGCTGCCCAGGACCCTGAGGCTCTGTACCTTGTGGCTGGTCCCTGACCAGGGGGATTAGCCTCTTAGCAAACACAGGGATGGCTTCTGCTTTTCCAAGGATGTATACTGTGCCATGGATATTACCAAGAGAACGTCTTAATATCTTCATGCAAGTGGATGAATGAACGTGCTTCTGAGCTTGTTTAAGACACTTTGAAAAATTTCCATCAAAACAGGATCAACATCATCAAAATGTTCATATTATCAAAAGTAATATACAGATTCAACACAATCCCAATCAAATTCCCCACAACATTCTTTTCAGAAATAGAAAAGATGGTACAAAAATTCATCTGGAAACACAAGAGACCATGAATAGCCAAAGCTATTTTGAAGAATAAAAATCAAGGTGGAGGAATCACATTCAGAACCCTACTAACAACACCTGGTGACATGGATGTGGGGAGAAAGTTAACCTCCTTCACTGCTGGTGGGAGTGTAAAACTAATACAACTTCTTATGCTTTGAGAACTGCAAATAACCCTGCCATATAACCCAGCTATTCTGCTTCTAGAAATGTACCCAAAGGAAATGAAAATGCACATGAAAAGGGGATCTGCAATCCTATATTTACAGCAGCACAATCTACAATAGCAAAAACATGGAAAAAAATACAGATGCATGTCCAAAGAGAAGTGGTTAAAAAGAGTGTGGTACATCTACTCCATGGAATATTACTCAGCCATTAAAAAGAATGAAATCATACCATTTGTAACTAGACAGTCTCAACTAGAGACCATTATGCTCAGTGAAATAAGTCAATCCCAAAAGGACAAATACCATATGTTCTCTCTGAAAACATCATGCAAATTAGACTTTTGTGTTTTGTTTTCATCATCCATGCATTGGTTATTCAGTGGTGCATTTTTTTTCAACTCCTTGGTGCTGTGTTTTTTTTCTTTTTGTTTTTTGTTTAACTTCATATCTGTTATTGGCCTTATTTCATGTCTTCTCATTTACGGGTATTTCTAGTGATGATGTAATAGAGACTACCATATCCAGATGTGAAGATACAGTGCAATATGCACCCTTACTTCCAAATCAAAGATGGACTCCCAGTTAAACCATTGGACATGCCTAGACAATGGGAGGCTGGGCTGTCTGACATTATCTGTACCAGTGATGTTGGGGCACACTTAAATAACAGACTGATGGAATTATAACTTGTTATGAAGGACTATACTTTTGTAACAATATGGGGAGAATCAGTCGGGGGGTGGGAGTTTGGAAGGGGTATCCAAGGCCCTACATAATTGTACCATAAAATTCAAAATAAAAGACAAAAAGAAAAATAAAGTTAAAAAAGAAATAAATGGTTGAGTCTACTCATCAGTTTGGAAGCTGGAAAGTGTCTCGAACTACTTTGTCGTTTCTGTAATGATTGTGACATGATGAGAAGTTTGTTGTGATTTCTCTTGGCAATGAAATCACAAAGCATTTTGTAGACTGAAGTGCATAGTCTGGTTACAAGTGTGTGCTGAAGACAATGGGAAATAAGGGCACTAAGCTCGCTTCCTGGATCGTGCTAAGCCAGGAAGCAAAATCTAGTGGATGACATCACTTAGAAGGCTTGCCCTTTAAGTCACTCTCATGACCTCAGAAAAGCCACAACTACTTGAAGGAGATGTGATTGTGCCAACAAAGATGGTATCAGCTCAGATCACCATGTGACAATGGTTTGCTACAAAGATGTTACTTCCCCCTGTCCAAGTGCTGGGAGATCCTCAGAGAAGCCTCACAGAAAGAATGAAAAGAAGATGATGACACAACAGTTGGGTCTCTTCTCAGGGCCCAACTTTTTGAGTTCCCATGGTAACAAAAAGCAGAGTTGTTTTAGTAAGAGACTTGAGAGAACACCAGAGTCTTTCAGTCCAGTTCATTCATTTTATAGATGGAAAACTAGCAATCAGAGAGTTAAAATGGTGTGACCAAGATGAAACAATTTAAAATAAGGAATTCAATGTTGAAGTGCAGGTTTCCTGAACATCTGGACATTTTACTCTCTCTACCACTTAAAAAAATCCTAAGCAACTAGATCTTCCTTGTTCTATCTCAGGAGTTTGTAGGAAGTGGTAGCTATGGTTTTACCCTGATGAACTTTGAAGATGAAAACTGGAATGAACAGAAACCTACATGCCCTTCCAGGTCTCTCTCTACCAGAGATGCTGGAAAGCTAAAGTTGACTTTTCCAGACTCACAGCTAGGAGAGAAGATGGGAGATCTGACAAAAGAGCACACCACAACACCAGAATTGGCTGCTTCTACCTCTTGGACGTGACCTATCTTTCTCACTACAAACTGAACTTGACACTGGCCAGACACCAGTCACCATCAGGATGACTGAGAGAGAGCTCAGGCCCCAAATGATGGGCTGGAGCAGCCGTACCAGCCCTGACCTGCCTAAATGCCACATTTTTTTTCCACAGGAGGCAGATAAATCCCTTCCTGTGTAAGTGTCATCAGATTTTATGGTACTTCTGTCAAACATCACCATAACTTCAAGAATCAAAAGCAAAGTCAAGTATGGAAAACATGATGTCAAGCCAAATTTCAGTGGCGGGGGTGGAATTTGCAGAGCTTAAGGCCGACATGGATCAGCAGAGATGACCAAGTACAGGAGAGCAGACAACTATCTAGATGAAATGCTCAGTGAGAATGAAGACCCAGATTGCAACCAGTGCTTTCGTTGTGCTGTAGTTGGACAATTCCTTGATCTTAATTCATCAAGGAAGCATGATTCAAGGTCATGAGCACTGCATTTTGGACCATCTGTCCTAGTCACTCTCCTGAAAATAAATAAAATGGCCAGTAAAGGTTATACAAAAGGAAATACTGAGGCAAGAGCATTCTGGTAAACCAGACTTGTCTAGGAATGTTGGTGTGCCTGGAGGAAGCTGTGATCTGGTGCAGAAAGAGGGCAAGAGGTGGGCGTCAGCACCAGGAGAGGAACAGGTGGCTGCCAAGAGTGTCTGCACAAAGCTCCTTCCTTCACTCAAGAAAAGTGAAAGACACAGAAAGATGCAGATCTTTCTTCAAAGGGTATCGGTGTATGTGGACACAGCCAGAGTTGGAGTGGATCTCTTAACAGTCCCGTGGTAAACTGGTTCCCAAGGCAAGAAGCCACTGTGCATATACAGTGGAATGGAATTTGGTAACATCATTAGCTGAATGAATTTTTGGTAGAGATGGTCTATCTTTGGGCTTCTTATGTTTGCGAGCTTACAAGTTTTAAGCTAATCTAATCAGTGCACAGTCTTTTATTGGAAAGGATTACTATATGAGAAAGAAGGTTTGGGAAGGCTCTCTGAGATAGCCTTCCTACATGAGCCTAACGAAAGACTATTGTACTACAGACCCAAATACTTCTCTCTTTTTACATCAAAGTTATCGAAAATTGATTTTTAAGCTTTATTTGGAGGGCAGAAAGTCATAGAGACACACAGAATTCTTCCATTCACTTCCTCAAATGCTTGCAGCAGCCAAAGGTGGACCAAGCTGAAGATGGGAGCCTTAGATAACATTTAGGTCTCCCATGTGGAGAGGAGGGACATGAGAATTTGAGCCGTGGGCTGCTGCCTTTCTGGATATATTTGAGCCAGAAGCCAGAACTGGGAATGGAGTCAGGGCTCAAACTCGGGCACTGCAATCTGAGAAGTGGGTGTCTTAGGTGACCTCTTAACTGCTGCACTACATACTCACCCTAATAAATGCTTGTACTTCATAATAGACCTGGGAAAGGACCAGCTCAATAGTGTTCTTACTAAATTGTGATCCGAAGTTGCAAGCAACAAAATCACATTGGAATCCTAACACAGGCAAGGCTTGGAAACCAATGGCCACTTTGCAGTATGCAGAGACCTGACAATGGGAAGTGTCCTGAGATGAATCTTGAGGGACATGCAAACCCACAGCTGCCCAAGAGTCCCTAGAAGGGATGTGATACATCTTCAGTGAGATACTGAACTTTCTGCAGACCCAATGCTATCAGAAGCAAAGACAAGACCCATCAATAAACCTACAGGGAAGCCAATGCCATCACCTGAGGGGCCAATTTCTCTACACAGTATTGCAGCCATCTACATAATAGGAAATCAATAACTTCCTACAAAGTCTGCCTTCAACATGGCAAAATGTGTTTGTCACTCCTGCAACCGCGCTGAAGGCTCCTACCAAAATCAGCATTCTGCTGTTGTATGGGTTGGTGTGACCAGAAGCGTGGGACCTGTGCTACTAACAATAACAACAAAAACCAAACCCTAAGTGGTCAGAAGACAAAGCCAGGCTCAGCTCAGCACTGCATATGCTATTTCGGAATCTTTCGTTTGTGCCTGTACATGCAAAGCAGAGGAGAGAATTGCAGTTATTAGCAGAATACTTTGAAATTGGAGGAAGAAAAAACTCTTGCAATTATCTGGATGTTTCAGATAAATTTGGGGACAATTTGGGTCCAAATGATCTTCATAATTACTCAAGTTCTTACAGACGTATACTTCTAGACAGTGCTAAAAAAAAATTGTGGCTATACAAGCAGGGTTGCTGATAAAATCCTATTTCCCCTTTACAGAGAAACTGGGAAATCATATCCTAGACCAAACTATTTCTCTTCTCCAAAATGCACAGATAGTAAGAATAGCAAAGAGAAAAAAAAATTGTAGTGCTGGAAGTTTCCAAAGTGAGGAAGAAGCATCATCTTTTAAAACCATCAGCTGGTTTTAAAATATCTTCTGCAGAGAGAAGATTCTGGGACTTGACTGTAGCTTCTACTTGGCTCTTCCTGAAGTAGTCTGGTGAACAGAACTTGGAAGAAGCCAGGCCCAGAAGAAATGTGCTGTGGAGTAAAAGTGTGAGGAGTGGTGGTTGGAGATGCAGCTCAGAAGAAAAGGTTCACAGTCTCTTTCAAGGATTGCTTCTCTTCATCATGTGCAGTATAAATGGATTATGATTCATGAGCAATGGAAAGAACTGGTGGGAATTGGCATTTGTGTGTGTTTGTTGCTACTTGCTGGGAGAAACACAGCGTGCAGGCTGGTAAGTGACAAATACAGTGAACTGGTTCCCCCCTCCTCCATTTTTTATCCCAGAAAAGAGTGGGAGGGACAGGCAGTGAAAGGTAGTGGAGGCTTTCTTAAGAGACATTTTGCCTTGGAGAGAAGAGAGGCCCTTGGGCTTACCTGGAATCTAGTGAACAACCTGGAAGTCAAGAGTGTCTGTTGCTGTAGCAGAAATGTCTCCAGCTGTGCAGGGGAAGCCTCATGAGCCAGCCTTGAACTGGATTCCAGAAAAAGTGTCCGGAAGCTGAGTCCCCAGGTCAATACTACTTCCCTGGACTTTTAGACAACAGAGGAGCAGGTGCAACACTACCCTTGACTATAGCAGGCTCTTCATGACGGGCAGAAAAGGGAGCCGAAGATGCTTGGGGAGGTATGCAAGAAATGCAGTGCAAATAGAAAGACTCGGAGATTCTGCTTATCAAAATAAACCAAACATCTGCAAGTAACAAACAAACAAATTAACAAAAGTAATAGAAGGAAAAAGTAAGGCTAAGAGTGAGAAGTTTAAGTATGAGTAGCTTTGGGCTGCACGTAGCAGCCAACTCAGCTAACAGTGGCTTAAATGACACTGATGTCTGTGTTTCAGTTAACTAGACATGCACAAATAGACAGCTCATTGGTTTCATCAATCACTTATGTTCTGTGACTTTTGCACTCTTCCTGATCTTCACAGTATTATTTCTCATAAGATCTGTCACAGCTCTAAGCACCACATGTGCACTGAACAGTGTCCACAGCAGAAGAGGAGTGGGGGGAGCCACGTTGAAGGATATGCCTGGTGATTTTTAGAGAGGAACTGATTTATCCTGATAGATCATTGGCCAGGCACTGGTTAGACATTCAATCCTAAAACAGCCATTTGCAAAGGTCACACAGCTTCTTGGTGTGAAAGACAAACGTCAGAACTAAATTGGGGTCTGCTAGGTCTGTTAGCAAAGAAGAAAGCAGGAGACCAGCAGGATGAGCAACCATGTTAACGGTCGTCATGTATTTGAAATATCCCGATTTGTTAAGTGGATTACATATTTTCCAAATTCCTAAAGCAGGAAATAGAAACTATCCTACATTAGGAAGCCAAGGCTAGAAAATGGAAGAAACAGCAAGGCTTTACTAATAAAAACATAAACAAAAAGATGTTGGAATAGTAAAAACACTTGCAGCCTAACAAAAACATTATGAGTCCAAAGATCTGACATAAAGCAAATAGTGGAAGATGTGGGCAGCACTTCTAAAGCCATGAGCACTTGCACCTGTACAGGCAGGGAGACCAATGGAATAAAACAGAAAGCCCAGAAAGCAACACAGGTTCTTCCAGAGAGGTTGGTTTGCTTGTTTGTGCTTACTGTTTATGCTACAAGTGCTGTCCCAACACTGTAGAGAAATTATAGACTTTTCAGTATGTGAGATTGAGAAAACTAATATACAATGTAGAGGAGGAAAATGTGGAAACCCAAATTTATTTACTCTGCCAGAATAACTTTTAAATTTTAATAATAATTAAAAAAAGAAAGAGGGAGGGAGGGAAAGGGACGAAGTTAAGGGAAAAGAAGGGAAAGAGAAGAGGGTGGGAAGGGAAAAGGAAGAAGGGAAGGGATGAATCAGCTCAGCTCTGCCTGTTGAGGCCATGTGGGGAGTAAATCCGTGGATGGAAGGTGTTTCTCTCTGTCTCTCCTTCTCTTTGTGAATCTGATCTGCCTTTCCAGTTTAAAAAATAAATCAATAAATAGAAGTATCATGAAAGGCAGAACATAAGGAACAGAGAAAATAATATGAGCAGTGCTCCTGGAAGGAAAAAGATTGCATATTATGGACCTTCAAACTTTCTTTTTAACTTAACTTGTCGTTTATGTTAAATATTGTTTTTGTGATTTATGGGAAATATTAAAGTGATTTATTGGAAATATTAAAGTTTTAGCTCAGAGGCCTGAATTTTTTCTGTTAAGATCCAGAGAGTAAATATTTCTAATTGTGTGAACCATGCTGCTTCCATTGTAACTTCTCCAAATTTACCATCATCACAGGCAAACAACCACAGGCATCGGGTGCCTGAATGATCATGGTTGTGTTACAATAAAACTTTATTTATGAAAGTTGGCAACAAAGGGGCGGTCTGCAGGGTTTGATCTATCAGTCCATGTCCTAAATGATAACAGATCCATCTAAAATTCTGCTTGAACCTTAGCTCCATAAAGATATTCATTTTGATCAACATATCTTTATCAGGAATTCATTGAGTGCTAGGTGTCACACCAGGGATGCAAACATATAATGAAAGACACAATGTCTCATGTCTTATGAAATTAACACATATTAAAAATGTGTATATTCAAACAAGCAGCAATGCAAAATCTAAATAATATGTATACAATGAAATTGTAGCCATGTGCAATTAGGAAGAAATTCAGAATCCTGAAAGGACTTATTCTGAGGGATTCCCCATAAAGAAGTGGCATTTCAAAGTGAAACTAGAAACATATGTGTATGCATTGTCCAAATTGAGTTTCAAGAAAGAAATGATAAATGTTTAAGGAGAAGGAAATGGTAATTATACATATTTGATCATTTTATATGGGGAAACCATGACACTGCATTCAATATATATACATATACATATATATGTATATTCTTCCTGAAAAACAGTTGGCACAATATTTCAGAAATATTACCTAAATCAGTGATGACTCAAGTGGGAAAAGCGGCTGATGTATTTAGGAAGGAAGTCTAGTGGACAGGAATGCTGGCAGGGAAGGAGACACGTGGGTAGCTGGGGAGGTAGGGCTTGCAATACATAGGGCCTTTAAGTGTAAAAAGTTTGAAAATCTCTGGACTGCACATAATTGTACTACTCAGTTGATGCACCTGAAGAAAACACTCAAGACCAGTAAAAGAAGCACGAGTGTTGAGGGTAAACAGAGTTCCATAGCACTCACAAAAGACCTGGGACAGTTCCTGGTTTAGCAGCCAGAGGACAAAATTTTCCAAATCAGGGGGCAATAGTTACCAGCTAAAGTCAGAAGAAGGTAGGACAGGTATGTGGCTTAGGATGCTGGTTGGTTCCGGGCTTGAGTCTCTCTATCCTAGCTTCATAGTAATGCAGACCCTGTGAGGCAGCAGGTGTTGGCTTGAGGACTTGGGTTGTTGCCACCCATATGGGAGACCCGGTTCAGACCTGGCTGTTGTAGGCATTTGGGAAGATCTGTCTCTGTCTCTCAAATAAACAAATTAATATGCAAATAGGGTCTTAACTCAAGAGTGGTAAGACAACTGTGCTGCAACCTCATAAACGTAAATATGACACCCACATTCCGATTGCTTAATAAAGTCCCAGAACAATACTCAAAAAGTTTCTGTCAAATAAAAATAATTAAATGAACATGTAAGTAGAATTGAACTTTCTGATATTCTATTAAAAACCATGAGGCATACAAAGAATTAGGAAAACACAAGCAATGCGGAGAGAGATAAATCAATCCTAATGGAACTATTATAGATAGAAATAGCACAGACACTACTATTATTAATGCATACTCAAAAATCACCATGCGGCCTGGCACAATGGCTCAATTGGCTAATCCTCCCCTTGCAAGTGCCAGGATCCCATATGGGCACTGGTTCATGTCCACTTCTCATCCAGCTTCCTATTTGTGGCCTGGGAAATCAGTAGAGGATGGTCCAAAGTCTTGGGACCCTGCACCCACTTGGGAGACCTGGAAAGATACTCCTGGCTTCATATTGGCTCAGCCCCAGCCGTTGTGGCTGTTTGGGGAGTGAACAAGCAGATGAAAGATCTTTCTGTCTCTCCTTCTCTGTGTAAATTTGCCTTTCCAAGTAAATCTTAAAAATTCTAAAGTGTTGAAATTAACATGGTCCAGTGTAAAGAATGCGATGTACAGACTTGATAGTGATCAGATAATGCAAAACACAGGTTAATGAACTCAGTGAGTTAGCCTTGAAACCATTTGAAGCAAGACACAGAGGGGGGAAAGAGGGAATAAAACAAGAACAATCCAACGCAAACTGTGGGATGCATGCATTACTGTATGACTCAGTCATCTTGCCCATAAGTGCATACATTCCTCAGTGTATGTCAGACAAAGTCTTGTAAACAAGCACCATTACAGCTTTGTCATGACAGTCCTAGCTGGGAACAACCCAAGGTTCATGAGCAATTGAATAGATTTTTGAAAATAGGACATGGCATCAAGCAATTCTTCCTGGTAACAAAAAGGGACATATGTAACCATGTGCAGAGGGACTAAAAAGAATGAGGTTGATTAAGGATATGTACTGTCGACTTACAGACCATTCTAGAAAATACAGGCAGATCTACAGTGGAGATTGATGGACGAGGCTGCCATCAGGAAGAGGCAGGAGGGGAGAAGTGCGAAGGAGCAATAGGAAGTTTGGGGGTGACATGCATATTCATGATTTGAGTATTATGAGGATAAACTCTTTATGAGTGTATGTGTGTAAGCATACATTCAATTGAGCACTTTGAACATTCATTTTAGAATGTCAATGGTATCGCAATAAAGCAGCTAAAGCAATAAACAAGCACACACACACATACTATAAAACAGAAGAGAAATGGCTGTGGAGCTAGAATAGAGAAGCTGAGTTGATGGGCAGTTCTGTATTTTTTTGTTTTCAAGTGTTTTATTTTGTGATTTTGGCATGGCTTTGTTTCTCTCAGGGGACAAACTCCAGCAACTCCACATGCTGAGGGAGGGCAGAGACCATGGCAAGGAAAAGAGGTGGCAACCCAAAGCCCCAAGTCCTAAAAGGGAGCTATTCAGAGCTGAGGGTAAGGGGAGGCGCTTAGACTGCAAGGAAAAGGAGCATGATTGCCCATTCGCCTGTGGCACCCAGCTCCCTGCTTATGATGTGTCGAAAGTCAGAACCGCCCCCCCCCCCGTAAGTCCTCATGCTTTTCAGCCACCCACGACCTTCTCTTAAAACGGATTCCCCGCATCTCCAGGGTGGTTCTCAGACCCCAGAGGGAAGTAACTCCCCAGGGATATTTCCTCTGAGCCTTCTGTGCTATTGCTAACCTTTCACTGAGAGGAGCCCGGGACAGTCTCCGCAAACAGTACCATGTTGTGACAAGTGGACGCCCCTTTTAAAGGACTCTAACTTAGAGCCCTTTTAAACGGCTCTAACTTAAGCGCCAGGCAGCCCCTGAGACAGCCCTGATATCTGGTGTCTCAGCGTATGTGTTACTCAAACAGGCACAGTGAACTAACCGACTAACTGAAAGGGAACACACACACACACACACACACACACACACACACACACACACACACACACACGGAATTGCTCGCCTCGCAGGAACCGGTGCTTAATTCAACGCTGTCTGAACAGCACAAAAAGTGTCAGCTTGACAGAGTACTTCACAAGTTTAGCAGCTTGGCGCTTTTCTTCCCAGCGGGTCATTTTATCTAGAAAGATTGAGCCTCCCAGGGAACTTCAAGGTCTCAGCCCCCTCCCTGCCAGACCCCCTTGACCTTGTTCTCTCTAAGAACAGTTTCTGTGATGTTGATAGTCGCGCAACAGGTTTCAGCGAGCTCTGAGTTCAGGTGAATAGATTGTTACCTGCTACGTTCTGATCTGAAACCTCGTTTTCCAATCAGTCAAGCACTTGCAACTTTACTCCGGCTAGCGGAGAGAAGGGAGAAATGACTCGCTGTCCAACTCTGGACCCTCAGGACGGCCGCGTCTCAGGACGCTGGAGGCGCGCGACTCTTGCCCAATAAACTCAGGCTTCTCCTTGGAATGACGGTGGCTCCCATGTTCTTGGGGTCTCTGCCCAGTCAGGCTGCTGTCTTAGCGCCCGCACCCAGAGAGGGTTATTTTTCCAGGAAAAAAAAAAAAAAGAAAAAGAAAAAAAAAAAAAAAAGAAAAGGAAAGAAAAGAAAAAGGCCAGGGGAAGGAGTTCAGGTTACAGGAGCCCACCCTAAGCTCCTCGGGGTGGAGTGTGAGGTGGTTTGGGAACTCTTGGGTACTGGAGGCAGACCGGCGCCAAACGCCAAGCAAAACCTGTGCGCCCTAGTGCTTCCCTTGTTAACTCGCGTGGCTGTGGCCAGCGAGTGTGCTGTGGAAGATGCAGCACGGAGTAGAGGAGCTGGGTACCCTCTCCCCGGCCGTTCAAGGGGACCCGCAGTGCTGGTAGGGAGCCGCAAAGGCGATCCCCGCAAGGCGGGACGGGGCGGGAAGGAGAGCGCGTCCGGGCAGAGCAGCCGCCGCAGCGGGAGCGCCCGCACTTGGCTTTGGCGCTGTCCAGCATCTTCCGAGCGCGCTTCCTGGCTCCCTGGGTACCCGGCCCGGGTCTCGGGGCAAAGTCCGGGTTGGAAGAGTAGCCGCGTGGGTGGTTCCCGTAGAAATCACTCCTGCGGGTGCGTCTCCGGCTCAAGCCCCGTCCCCCGCCCCTCCGGCACTCGGGGGCGGGAAGTGGCGGGGGGGGGGGGTCACCAGCGTGATTGCCCGCGGCCCCTCCTGCTGCGGCGAGGCAGCTGCATAAAAGGCAGCTGGCTAACCACTTTCTGCACCTCATCTGCCAGCTCTCATCCGTCGGAGAGAAGCGCCCAACAGCAGAACCTTCTCCGCCCAGCCCGCCCGCCAGCCACTGTGAGTGTTATCACCTCTTTTGACTGGGCAGGGAGATCAGAGTGGAGTAAACTTGCCCTGGGCGCCTTCTCCGCTTTTGGGGCACTTAGAGGCTCCGGCCCCGCGCCCTGGCTCCTCTTGTCCACTCAATTCCACCTGTCCATTTGGTCCCCTTCCCTCACCCCCCCTCCAATGTCCTTGCGTCTTTCCCCCGGGCGCGCCTTGCCGGCTAGTTCCTTCGGGTAATCTTGTGGATAGGAGGGAGGACCAGGATCTCCACTCCGGAGCTGCCGTCGGGTTCTCCCTGGATCTCCAGGAAACTCAGAAAGGCGAGGGAGGTTTTCCGGCGCCGCCGCTCTGGAGTGAGGTCTCCCAGCGCCTTTCTCCCGCCAGGGATCCGAACTCCCTGGGTGGTCCGACCTGAGACTGGCCCCAGGCCTCGCAGTCCTTCCCCCTTCCTGGAGCCAGCTAGTCACCGTGTTGGAGTCCGTTTACTGTTACCCAAGGAGACCTCAACGTCGCTGTCCACACTGCAGGCAGTAACAGTTTTCTGCTCCGAACCAGGGTTTGGTAAAGAGGGGGAAAACTTCCAATTCAGTTTATAAAGTGTCTCAAACGGACAGGGGCTCCACCCTGCGCATCTCGCCCCACGTCTGGTGGTCACTGCCCCTTGGAACGAAGTTGCGCAATTTTCCGCCAGAGCGCCAGGGCCCGACCAGGGCAGGCGCCTCCAGAGTGCAGCAAGCGGCGCTCCTCAAGTTCAGGTCCCCTTGAAGGGCCTGGGACCTCAGGCAGTAGCGCAGGAAGCTAAGGAGACAGGTGCGGCGGGCATGTGTCCTCGGACACCCCCTCCCCGCCTCCACATCCCTTCCCCAAGCCTCTCCATTGTGCTGCTTTGCCCACAGATGCTCGGGAGCAAGCGACTGGGGCTGTCGGGACTGACCCTCGTCCTGTCCCTACTCGTGTGCCTGGGCGCTCTGGCTGAGGCATACCCCTCCAAACCGGACAACCCGGGGGAGGATGCGCCGGCAGAGGACATGGCCAGATACTACTCGGCACTGCGACACTACATCAACCTCATCACCAGGCAGAGGTGGGTGTGCCCCAGACCTCCTGGGACAGGGCCCGACGTGCCTTTTCTTTACTGTATCACAGGGCAGGACAGTACCAGGCAGCAATCAGCTCTGAGTGGGTCTGTTCTTCAGTAGCCTTTCGGAGGATCCTCCTCTATTTTGTCGGTAGGACAGTTGAAGAGCGGGGGAAGGTGGGGATGGCGCTTTTGAAACTTTTGTGGCCAAGTGCCAGGACCGGGAGTATGCCCGGGAAGTGCTGTAGGGGTGAGGGGTGATTAGGAAGAGTGGAACCACCAAATGAATGCGAGAGAGCCACAAACCTCCCAAGCCACCCAGAGCGAGTGGAGGAGGTAGCTGGGAGGATGGTTAGGGTTGTGTGTATTCTACTCTTCAGTACCATGGTGTCTGGAATAATTGCAGTCTGTTTCCCATATTTGAACATCTCAAGTCCCACAATAAGAAATTCATGCAGATTGCTCCCGCTGCATGACAGATGAGTTCTAGAAAAGAGAGTTTTATGTTGGCTTAGTAGCTCTAGCCTGCACACAGGAGTTACATGGAATCTGAGAAATTGTCTGCTTTATACCACACCCCCCAGAGAGTCAACAAGGAATCACATTTTTCAGTGTTAATACAAGATTTAAAATCCATTTACAACATCGGTTCATCTTGGTTCTAAATTATTGATTATCTTAATTACTAAGATCAAATGAACTGAATGAGTCCTTGATATGCATTAGCATTATTCAACACTTTTAAAATCACACATTATAGTGTATTTTTGTTATGTACAAATCAGGGAAATAGCTGACAAGGCTCCGAAGAGGAAAGAGTTATGCTTCTAAGATAAAGTTTCCTTTTATATGTTTCACCAAAGGAGTGTATAGCATTCTGAAAAGCATTTGGAAAGGTCCCAATTTATATAGAATCAGCATACATGCAAATGTCCAAATGAAACCCATTGAAATCTGAGCATTTTAATTAGCAAAGGCAATGCCTGGTGTCCTAATTTGCTTCCCAGAAATGAATTGCCTCAAATTCATGCTTACACTGTTGTAGAAAACAAAGAACTTGTGCAAAACCAAACTGTATTGGCTGCTCCTTTTTCTTGGAAAACCTCTGTTATTTAGCAAGTGAGTACGGTACAATTTTTTTTTTTTTTTTTTTTGCAAAGATGATTGCTGTGCAGCCTGGCTATTTTATAAACATTTCCCCAAGCATTGTCACAGCCATTGTCACCTCAAGGCATTGAAGTGAGTATCTTCATTAGGATCCTAAAAGTGAGGATGCTTTTTAAAAACTCCTTTAAAAGCAGAATGGGAACCCTGCTAGTGAATTCCCCTGCATGCTGTTCCCATCACTGCCCACAGTCAGTGTGAGCTCCAAAAGGTTTAGTGAGCAAAAGGTAAGGAGAAGGGAGGGACTTGAGTTCCTCAGAGAGACAATATGATGGACAGGAGTGAGTGGGTCCCAAAGTCGGGTTTCTTCTCTTATCCTCTCATGATTCCATCTTATAGACCACAAGAGACTCATAGCCCGCCCTCATCTGCTCCCTTCTGCACTCATTGGCTTTATACACTCTAATGCACACAGACAAAGGCATTTCCAAAGTTCATGGGAAACTGGAATTGGAAGATAACCTTATGTTTGGTGCAAAAACAATTGCAATCCATGCATAGTTTTAACAGTAAGCATTTTTCGTGAACTTTCTGAAGACCATTTGTAGATGCTTGTGAAAGCTAGAGTCATTGGTAAGTTTTAACTCAGTATAAATGGGCTCCTAAAGTCACTACCTTGCTTCTGTGACTTTTCCTACTCAGCTCATGCTGGTTAAACTCTACTCCTGCTGCCGTGGGCACTCCTGGTTTGTTGTTCTTGAGACCTGGGTAGCTGCCTCTGTGTGTATCACATTTCACTGCTGTAAATGCCTTGGAGCAGTTTGCACTTGGGAGTGATTTTGCCTGCATTGGGACATTTCTGGTTATCTCAAGGAGGTGTGGGTGCTGTTGGCATCTGTAGAGTACGGGTCCTCTGCTACACATCCCGCAGGCCTCAAGATAGCTCCTACTGCAAGCAATGATCACTTCAAATGTCAGTCAGACCAAGGTAAAGAAGCCCAGCTGTAGATTAATGTTGTGACATTAGAGTCAATTGGGGAGCTTTTTAAATATAGAGACTCTACCCTGACCAATTAAATTAGCCTGCCTGGGGATGGGGCCTGGACTTCATTGTATGTGTAAAATACCCATCAAGGGATTCCACTGTGCAGCTTGTTTGGAAATCTTTACCCTAGAGAATCTTTTAAAGTTAAAGCATCTTAGAGAAAAGAGGGTAATCCAGAGTTAATTAGAGAGGGAAGGGGACTGAACAGTGCATTTGTGAGGTTGGTTGATGATTGTAAATCCCACGACTTAGATCCTTTTCTGGTAAATTGGAGAAAATGGTTGCCAGTTCTTTAACTCACTGGAGCGTGATAGAGAAATGAATTCAGATTACCCAAGAGTTTTAAGATGAGTAAAAACCAATACATGAACAGAATGTTTAAGTGTGAGCAGCAGCCTGAGGTTTGATATCACAACTCCAGACAATCTGTAAAGAAATCCTATGAAGAATTGGAGAGGGGGTCGGGGTGGAGTGCAGCCCTGGGGTGCCATCCAAGCAGTGAGAATAGGAAGTCTCCCCTCCAAGCCTGATTGATTGAATTGTGCCAGATGGGCAATTAGTATATCCCCCGGTACCTTCATTCCATGGTGGTTTGTATTGGCTAGGTGAAGTTTTGAGTTGTAAACAAGGCAACTGCTTTAACCTCCTCAAGAATTGCAATTCAGTATAGACTTGTCAGACCCTTTCATAGTGTCCTGGAGCAGGTACCCTCCTGGGTAAAAATAGTCTTGCACCGATTACCCTATCCACACCCTTCTGTGGGAGGAAAACACACACACACACCCCCCTCTGTGGACCAGTGGGAATCCCTTTTACTTCAATTGTTAAAATCACAGCATCAAGAAGGTTGCAAAGCTGCTGGTCCTTGCATAAATATGGGAAATAAAGCTATGAGACTGATGCACTTCCACAATATGACAAAATGACTGATGCCTGCATGCCACTGTGTCACTTTTCAAGCACGCGACCCACATCTCACACTGGACTTTCACTGGACTCCTAAGCAGGGCTTGTGATTTCATCTTTACAAACAAGAAAGCAGAGACAGGTGGGACTTGAATGTGTTGATTCCCTGCCTCGGGCTTCTTCTAAAAGATCATCTGGTCTCCTAGCAAGATCTGGGTTGCTGTGTGTGATCAGTACTGTACCTAATCACCCAATTATGGAAACACTTCCATAGTTTTTGTGTCTTGTCGCCAGGTTATCAAAGTCTGTCTATTTATTTAGTTTATTTTAGTATAAAAACCCAAGAATTTGATTACTAATTTTGATTGGCTTCTTAAGTATTTAAACAAATTGTAAATATATAAAGTTTGAAGTCATTTCATGATAGTGCTTCTGTTAACACATGCTTCATATACCGAGTTGGCTGAGAAATACCTGGAAAATTTTTTTAGGTCTAATATCCCATCGCCTCTTTGCCCAAAGTATTCTAAATGGCTTCAAAAGGCATCTTATCTGCTCCCTTTTTTTCAGATATGGGAAGCGATCCAGCCCTGAGACACTGATTTCAGACCTCCTGATGAGAGAAAGCACAGAAAATGCTCCCAGAGCCAGGTACGAGAAGGTGCTGACAGGGACATCATCACAGAATGCAAGGCGCCAAGCAGTGGGGGAGTCTCTTAGCAGGAAGGATTTGGGCAGAAATAGGGCTGGAACACCAGGAGGGGATGACCCTTCTTTCTCAGGTGCTCACAGGGTAAATCTCTAAACTAACAAAGCCCCAAGTCTCCATGACAACAACCACCTGCCTATCTTTGGCTTCCATGCATGGTGGGGATGGAGGGAGGAGTAGGTGGTCCCCCTCCCGAGGTTTTCTGTCCTTGTCCCTGCCTCCTGTCTCTATTCACAGCCAGGCCACGATGCACCAGAGTTCTTTCCCTGCTGGGAGAATATGACTGCCTTAAACTCTGAGCTCTCCATTGTCAAAGACCAAGTTGCCCAGAAGGGGTCACTAGAGCACCTGTTCAGTGAGTGTGGGCGGGCCTATGGCTCTTGTGAGATTCTCTCTTGACTCTCTACTGGCTGGTTGGCTGGCAAGGACACTCCCTTGCCTCTGATCTCCCAACACCCTCCCTTAGTTCTGCACAATGGCCAGCCACAAGGAAAGGTGCGAGTGTCGGGCAGTTTACACTTGTTTTCTCAAAGGAAACAATGATTTGCAATGGAATCCAACACCAGTGCGCTTGGAGTTACCAGACGTTGAACAGCAAAATGCCAAGGGAAGCAGGCGGAAAATCTACAAGAGCTGTGTTTAATCCTAAGCAATAAATCTCATGGACTAGCCAATGATTTTTGCCCATAGTAAAAGGCTGTGTCACTAGGTTGGAAACACACATGAGATCTACCATTAGGGCTGTGGATAACACAGCACAGAACCAAAGCCAGACGAAATAAAGTTAATTACACCCAGACGGACTCAGACACATGTAGGTAGGAGACAAGACTTTTTCGCCTGTGATGGTTCTTGATAGTCTGATAACAAGCATCTTAGTGCATAAAGAGACTTGCAGGGAAACAACACCAACTAACACCAGCTTCCTGTAGTTCTGATCGTCTGAAATGTCACAGCATCCTTAGGCCTTGGACACACCTGGAGCCTTGTCTATACCCCAAACAGGAGGGCAAGCTGCTGGGCTGGCTCATTCTTCCCTGTGCCACTGTCTCAGGCTCTGACTTTGACAGCTGCCCACAGCCTCCTGTTTAGAATGCCACTCCGAGGGGGAGGAGGCTTCTCTGTGCTTTCTCATCCTCTTTCGGCTCCCGACAGAGCATCTCGTTCTTGTCTTGTCTCCCAGGGAGCCAGGTGCCTTCTCTGAACATGCTGTGCTTTCATGTTTTGCAGGCTCGAAGACCCTTCTATGTGGTGATTGGAAACACAATGTATTCTCCGGTCTTTTCCTGTTTTCGACCCATGCTTCATCCTGTCACCATCCAACCAATGCATGCCACTGTTGCTCTGAGTTCTGTGATATTTTCCATTGTTACCATTGTTGTATATGTGTGTTTCAATAAAGTCCCATGCATTCAAAAGTGTGTCCTTCTCTATAAAAAAAAATCTGCTATTGCAATAATGAAAAAGCTTTTAAGGTAGTCATTGAATTAAAAGTCCGCCTCCCTTCCTTACAGAAGATTCAGGATTTGTTCTGTCAAGACTTAAGCAGTGGCTGCAGAAGATAGAAAAACACAATGAGGTGTGGTTGTCAAGACTCACTTGGTGTGTGTGTTTGTGTGTGCCCATGAGTGTGTTTGTGAGTGTAACACAGAGAAGCATTTGGGAACATTGATCAAGGGAATGCTAACCTGGGGAGATAGTCCCAGCTTTTCCCTCATTCCCATGGAATCCATCGTAACCCTGTTAACCAATATGGGCAGCAGAGGGATTGCTGTCCAACAGAGGTTTCCAACCAAAGTCCTCCATTGTCCCTATTGGAGCTGAGTGTTGCATTTGATCTATTTTGAAAGGGTTTTAAATGCAGTAACTGCATGCTTTTCAAGGAGGTATGTTAGCAAGTGGCTGAAATGTAGCCATGTGCTTAGGTCACTGCTCTTAGACATTGAGTCAGAGCTTCACCATGTGGGACAATGACCTCTTCACACAACATGGAAAATTCCCTTAGCTAAAGGATATAAAATGCCCCACTTTCTCAAACACCTAGAAGGGCACCTCGAAAGGCCTTGAATAAAGCAAGATTTAAAAACGAAGTCCTCGCCTTGCATGCGCTGGGATCCCATACGGGTGCTGGTTCTAATCCTGGCAGCCCAGCTTCCCATTCAACTCCCTGCTTACGGCCTGGGAAAGCAGTCAAGGGTAGTCAGAAGTGTGGGAGACCTGGAGAGGGTTCCGGGCTCCTGGCTTCGGATTGGCTCAGCTCAAGCCATTGTGGCTGCTTGGGAAGTGAATCAACAGACAGAGATCTTTCTCTCTATCTCTCCTCCTCTTTGTACATCTGACTTTCCAATAAAAACATGGAAATCTTTACTTTAAAAAAAAAAACTAAATTTATTCAACATGCAAAGAATCTTTCTAAATCCATGCTTTTTTTTCAAAATCATACACATTTTCCATGACATTTTTGAAAGAACCCTTTTATTTGTACAACCCTTGTAGACAATGAATGTTATTAGATCATTATGTGCAATCTCTAAATTTAAAAAATATGTCTCATCTCATTCTACCACACCATCAACATATGCCGAAATGTTTTCATGTGGCATTTTAACATTGCCCTTAAAAACGTGAGCAATCATGTGCATACAGTCAGGCACCGATCACCTTATGAGGGAGGCATGTCCTGAGAAGTGCACTGGGGGTCAGTTCTGTTGTGGTGTGATCAGAGCACACTTACAAGCCTTAGGCCTGACATCATTTGGAGCTAGAATTTTACAGGACTGCTGCGCAGATGTTGACTGTCTTTGAGTACACACTATTATACAGTGCCTGATTGTACGTATGGCTTAGGGAATTTTAAAGGGACAAAGCTCCTTCAAAGGGTTCATGGGGGGGAAAATGCATATTATGAAAAAAATGATCAGACTTCAAAATTTTTGCATCAAAATAAAATGTAATGTTTAATTCATTTTCGATGAATTTAAAATATTTTTTAGATTCTGTTTCTATTTATTTGAAAGGCATGGCAACAGAGATGCAGACAGTGAGATCTTCCATTCATTGGTTCACTCCTTAGAAAGAGACAGCAGTCAGGGGTTGGTCAGGCCAGAAGCCAGACATGGGAACTCCACCCATCTCCCATATGTGCATCAGGAGCCCAAGCACCTGACTCATCCTCTGCTCCCCTCCCAAGTTCATTCACAGGGAGCTGGAGTGCAGATGGAGCAGTCAGAACTCAAAACGATGCTCATGTAAGTGACCGGCATTGCAGGTACAAACTGTTGCACCTGCAATGCCAGCACCAGCTTTTTAACATTTGTTTGAACAGCAGAGAGAGTCAGCCAGAGCGAGGTCTTCCAATTTTGGTTCAACTCCCAAATGTTCATGATCTTTGGGGCTAGGCCAAACCGAAACCAGGAGTCAAGAACCCAGTCCAGGCCTCCCAGAGGGGTGATAGGAACTCAAGCACTCGAGTTGTCACTTTCTGGCCCCCAAGGTACACATTAACAGAAAGCAATAATCTGGAACAAAGTCATTATTAGATCCCAGGCACCAGAACATGGGACACCTGTGTCCCATGCTGTATTTTAATCACTTCATCAAATGCCTGTCCTATCATGAACTTTTTGATGTACCTTCATCTAAACTATTTCTGTGCATAAAGAATCCTAAGCTCTATTCAGTCAAATAAGTCAGTGATACCCCAGTATATAATTTTATTTAGTGAAATTGAGATAAGATTGTCTTGTGATTTCCCTAAAATTTCTTATTTTTATCTCCTTGTCCTTTGAACTGCACACATAAGTTGAATGCTTAAAAAAACTTGAAGGGTAGAATAAGTCACCATTTATTATCGTACAATATTAGAGTTCTTTGTTAATCTAGTGTATTTGGAGATGTTCTATAACAGTTACTATGCAGAGAAAAAGGACTCGAAGACCCATCTGACCACAAAGATAGGCTAAATGTCCATCATCGTATTCAGAACTCTCTGTACTCAATATAGGAACAACATGTGTGGGTCATTGAAAGATAACCCAGGAATGTCATCAAAACAATGATTTTTCAGCTCTTCCTCCATGAAACTTAAATGACTAGGAGGCTTAGTGCTGCATCCACATCATTGCACGTGTGTAACCAAGTCCTCATCTCACTGCCTGTTCATTTCCTATTTCTAGAAAAATCACTGAACCTTTGCCCCATGTGAATTCTACAGTCCCGACTCCATGAATTTCTAACTGTCTGATCATCAAATGCATTAAATGTCTGCGTTCTTGCCCATGAAACAGGGGTAATAACATGTGCCTAACTCTCCATATACGACTTCAAGGGAAGCTAGTGTTACAAATAAGTAATAGAAGGAAAGTTATAAGGGTGACACTTTTAATAACTTTTGTGTCGACTTATAAATCCTTAATAAACAGAAAACAGCACTAAGAGATACAATCAGGGCTGGACTTGTGGCATAGTGGATGAAGCCGTCACCTGAGATACTGGCCTCCCATATGCACTCCGGTTTGAGACTGAGTTCTCCATTTCTGATCCAGCTTTTTGCTAAAGGCCTAGGAAAGCAACAGAGGACACCCCAAGTGCTTGGGCCCCTGCACCCATGTAGCAAACTGGCAGAAGTTCCTGGCTCCTAGCTTCAGCCTGGCACAGTCTGGTTATTGCAGACATTTGGAGAGTAAATTGGTGGATGGAAGATGTGTGTGTGTGTGTGTGTGTGTGTGTGTGTGTGTGTGTGGTATATACCTCTCTATAAATCTGCCTTTTAAATAAATAGTAAATAATTTTTTTCAAAAAAAGGAAATACAATGGTAGAGGAGTTTTTTGTTTTTGTTTTTTTAAGTCAAATTTTCAGAGTGAAATAAAGACAGAAAAATCTTCCATCTGATGGTTCACTCTCCCAAGTGGCTGCAATGGCTGGGGCTGAGCTCATCCGAAGCCAGGAGCCAGGAGCTTCTTCAGGGTCTCCCACATAAGGGCAGGGTCCCAAGGCTTTGTACCATCCTCAACTGCTTTCCCAGGGCACAAGCAGGGCACTGTATGGGAAGTGGAGCAGCCAGGACATGAACCAGTGCCCATATGGGATACTGGTGGTTGCAAGGCAAGGATTCTAGACACTAAGCTGCCATGCTGGGCCCAGGGAAAGTTTTTGAAAGTAGAAAATTGCATCCCAAGAAGTTCCCAGAAGAGTAAATCTCCAACATTCACACCTTATTCAAGTTTGTGGGTGTGACAGCAGCAACTCTCCTTGTAATGTTGGCACCTCTGAGGATGCCCACTGACTGGAAGGGGCAGTTCAAAGGCACCAGGTCACCCACCTGTTATTGCAAAAACAAAACAAAGCATACTAATCATCCTTGCTAGAGTTACAGTAAGGGCAATTCTGCTCTCATTAATGAGGTGCCCATGAATAACATAATCATTAGCAAGGTAATCTGTAAGCATTTATTATACTAGCTCTACACCAAGTTCCAGGAAATAAAGCATGCATGAGTTAAAAATATTTTTTTAATGTCAGTGATTTTATTTCAATCCTTGCAATACCTCAATGTGATCGAGTGGATGATCATTGTTTGAATTTTCATCCATGAGGAATTTTCACACCCAGGAAAAGCAAGGGGGTCAACTAACCTCATTGAAATCAGTGGGCTGGCTTGCAGCCTTTCAGCTTGCAAATACTTCCCATCTGATGATGTCTTCGAGGGGAATTCGGTTGAGACTAGATTGCACAAGATCCAGTTCAGAACATGATTCTAGCACAATTGAAACAAACTAGAGAAGCACAAAGGCCTGAGTGAGCTCTCCAAGAAGTGTTTACAAAGGGCAGTAAGTGTGGGCAGAACCTGTTGGAAATGGCTTCATGTGAATGTGAGTTACAGAGCTGGGATGGGGAGTTTTGGGGAGACTGGTGTGGGTAGGCACAAGCAGGTGAGACACAGCTTTTGGAAGGGTCTACCTGGCAGCAGCAGAGGCAGAGTGGCCAGAGCAGATGGAAGAAGCAGTCCACCAATAGCAGATCTCATTCCTTCTCTAACCAGTTTTGAACACCTGATACAAACTGGACATTGAGCTAAGCTGTGGGATACAAAGACTGCTAAGAGTTACTCAGAGAATTTGCCATCAATTGAGGCAGTAGAGCACTACATCGCATCATTGAAAGTGCAAAAATGAAATGTTAGAGCTTATTAACTTTTCACTGCTTCACTTAAAATGTCTGAGAGGAGAGTCTTGAGAGGGAAATGGCTTATGTTGGCTTACAGTTCAGAGGTTCATAGTTCTGGTGTTAAGGGAGTGCCAGTCTGGCTTTGGGGCAGCCATTGTGTGGGGAGCTAGCAACTACAACACAGGAAGCATGTGCAGCTGATGGGATCAACCCTTGCACAAGAGCTACCTTCTAAGGGCACACCCCAATGACCAAAAGCCCTCCTTTCAGACACACCTTTGAGGTACTCTTAATTAGATCAAGTTTCCACCCTAACCCATCAACCATGACCATCTATCCATTCACCTTCCATTTGGACTTCAGAGTTCAAGTGCCCATGTGAATTGGGGAAGTCAATCCTCTTCAATCCGTAGCAATGGAGATGTCCTTAAGGCATTGCAAGCCCTACTCTCCTGTCTCAGTGGGTAGTCTCCTAACAAAGGTGCTGCATCAATGAAAACCAGCTCCCACATGAGGGACAACGTGCCAGGTGGGCAGTCTTGCAACTAGGCCAAACGCAGGTAAACTGAGTTAGGTTGTGCAGCTGAGCCCAAGCCTCCAGTGGAGAGGGACAGGAAAGGGGAGGTTTCTGGGCAAGACTCCATTTAATATCAACAGTCATGGAGACAGGGAGGGCTGACCTGTCACATGGAGCAGGGTGGGAAGAACAGGAAGCTAGTGAGTGAATGCACTTTGATTCCTGTTAAGGCCCTGTCCACTAGTGCAATGTGGTCCTAATGAAGCAGTCAGAGAATGGCTCTCCATATGTGAAAAGCAAGCAGGAAAAGAGAAGAGAGCAAGGGGTCAAGAGCCTCAATGGGCCAAGTAAAAGCTTGGACATACTGTAGACCCTTCCAGTTCCATATGCTCTAAGCTGGAACACCCTATTGGGCATGTAGTATGCCAAGAACTGTGTGGGGTATAACTCCAGGTTGGGGCAAGTCAGGGAATAGGGTAGGGCAGGGTAGTCATGCTTGATCTGAGGTTTGAGGAGTGGCCAGTAATGGTCAGTTAAACAATGACAGCTAGGAAGTGGAGGATAGGTGCATCAGAGAGAAATGCATATTTTGACTAGTTTTCAAAATTTTTATTTTATTTGAGAAGCAAAAAACAGAGAAACATAGAGAGAATGCCCATGTGTTGGTTACCTCCCCAAATGCCTGTCATTACTGGAGATTAACCAAGCCAAAGCCAGGAGTTAGGAACTTAATCCAGATCTCCCATATAGGTAGCAGGAACCCAACTACTTGAGCCAGCATGTGCTATCTCCCCAGAAGCTCACTAGAAAGAAGCTGGAGGCCCTGGTATTTTGACAGAGCAAGTTGAACTGCTTCTCATAGGGAGTTGGCACCCCATGTTAGAGTGCTCATTTGAGGCATGACTGCTCTGCTTCTCATTTGGCTTCCTGCTAATGTGCTTGGATTCTGGCTTCAACCCAGCCTAATGTTGGCTGTTATAGAGGGGACCAGCAACTGAAAGATCTCTCTCTGTCTCTGTCTCCCTTCTCTGTCTCTACCTCTCACCATGTTTGCTTCACCTTTCAAATAAAGAAATATATCTTACTTAAAAACAAAAGAAAAAGAAGGAAGCTGGAATCAGGGGAAGAGCTGGAACTCAAACCCACATATTCTGATATGGGATGTGGGAGGCCCAAATGTTATGTTAACATGCCCAACCTTGATTCCTTTTAAGTTTTCTTGATTCTCATACTTAATTTTTTAAAGTTGAATTATTTATTTACAAAGCAGAGTGACAAAAAGAGAGGAAGAGTCAGAGAAGGACAGAGATAGAGAGATCCATTCACAGGTTCACTTCAAATGGTTGCAACAACTACAGCTGAGCCAGGCCAAATCCACTAAGTAGGAATTCCATCTGAGACTCCCATCTGAGTGGCAGGAGTCCAAGATGTTGGACTATTTCTTGCTGCCTTCCCAGGTGCATTAGTAGGAAACTGGATGGGAAGCAGAACAGCCAAGAAAGGAAGTCTCTCAGATATGGGATGCCTGCATTGCAAGGAGCCTCTTAACCCACTATCCCACAAGACTAGCTCTCTTGTACTTGAATTTGACTAAATGCTAGCTCTGGACAATTAGGTTAATGTTGCAAAGGAGAACACTTACTTGAGATGAAATCAAATTCCATAGCTATCCACAGCACACATACTCTCTCTTTTTCTTCTCCTCCTCCTCCTTTTCTTCCTTCTCTCTGTCTCTCCTTGTTCCACTTTCTCTTCGTACAGACTCATCTCCAATACAGACACCCTCTACTTAACATCCCTCATCCATCCAAATCAACCTGAAATTCCTGAACCTGAGATTTCAGAATGATCTTCTGATCTACCATCTAATTTGAGAATGAGAGAATTTGTGACTTCTTTTGAAATATTTTAGTTGCTCTGGTGTCTTCTAGCCTCTCTCCCCTACCTTCACAAGGTCAAGACAGAGGAGCAGCTATAAGGAAAAAGAAAGATCAGCACTGGCTTGGGCCCTCCTCACTGTTAGTTACATGCTTCCATTGGGTGAAAGATGGATGACGCATTTGCTACAGGTGCACCCATGTGTAGACTATACATGCATTGTTGATGACAGAAAAGTCAATATGATGGCAACTCAACATTCCTTTTCCATTTTTCAAATGCACAAGCATTACGCTTGTAGGTTTTTACCTGTTATAAACGCAATAGAAAAGAATTCTTTCCTCCTCCATGTAGAACACTAGAGTCAGTTATGTGTCATGAGATCTCAACAAATGTCTTTTCTTCCATCACAGAGGAAAAGAGCCTTTTGAATCAGGTGTTCCAGAAGAATACTCTTTTATTGTGGTTCTGAGTAAGAGGATTGTGATATTGTCACAACTAAATTATTGCCTTTTATTTCACCTATTAAAACAATTAGCAACGTGTGAATTCATATTGAATCTTTTTCTGCCTTTAAACTTTGAATAGAATAACATATAATTAGTCATACGTATCATCTAGTTTCACTTTTTAATATGCTGAGCAATAGTTGTCAATTTAAACTCCTTTTCATGCAGCTGAAAGTCCTTGCAATTACGGAAGCAGGGCAATATTTCTAATTATTCTGACCTTGTGCTCAGCACATAGTAGGCATTTAGTGGGAGCTGGTTCATTCTGGAACTGATGATGAAGCTGGAAGTGATTCCAGAGGAACCAGAAGAGCGGTAGTGTTTGGTGAGCAGCTTGGCAAAGTTCTTCGTGAGAGCAGAGCATCAGTTAAATGATGTTTCAATGAAAGGTTGCCTGGCAAAATTCAGGCTTCATTCAAAGAGTTGTTTTCTTTCTTTCATTGGCAACTCCTCCAAAACAGAGCAGCCTCCTAAATGAACTGGTTTGTGGGATGAAATGCGAGCATAAGCAAAGTCAGCAGAATGCATTTAATATAGCCATGTTTCCTAACAGATTAGATCATTGACCATGTTAAAATGAAACCAGTTGATTTCTGATGGGACCCTGGAGTCCCAAGGATGATACCAATTCCTGAAAAATTCATTGGCTCATCTTTCTATGACAGATACTCTACTCGAGTCTAGAGGTGATTTAAAGATGAGTGCAGCTTTCCCTGCTCCTGAATACCTAGCGTTTCATGAAGGCGATAGACACATGCCTAAGTCAGTATAACACAAGGCAGATCATGATAGTCTCAAAATCAGTATCTGAGTCTGCGTTCATATACATGGGAGTGCAGTGGAAGAAGAATACCTATGGAGGGGTTAGGTTGGCTTCAGATCCTCTCTTTTTCATTTTTTGGAAGAAATTTTGTTTTATCTATTTGAAAGGTGGAGAGAAATGTCTTCTCTCTGCTGATTCCCTCCTCAAATAGCTGCAAAGGCCAGAGCAGAGCCAGGTCGAAGTCAGGAACCAGGAATCGCATCTGGGTCTCCCATGTGGTGAAAAGAGCCCAATTACCTGGGCCCTCATCTGCTGCCTTCTCAAGCACACTAACACAGAGCAAGATTAGAAGTGGAGCAGCTGGTGTTCTAGAACATGGAATGCCAGCATCACAAGTGTTGCAGAAAAATCATCTTATTTTGGTTCTGAGTAAGAGGATTATAATACTGGCATAACTTGCTGTGATCACACACTGGCCTCAGAGAGGAAGGATCTTACTTTTGGGCAATTATGGAGGAAGACTAAGCTGAAAGTTCATGTTTTTAGAAAATGTGATAAAGACATAAAATGTGCTAGAAGAGACTCTCAGGGCTAAAACATAACAGACAGGAAACACATCTCTTCTTTTGCACATTCAGATCCAAACCGATCACTCACTTGGAGGTTCAGGTGACTGTTAGAGGTTCAATGAGGTGCCCAGAATACCATTGCAGAAACTGACACCTGGATGGGAAGGCTTGTTCTCAGTGACCCAGCAGTTGTGGGGGACACAGGCAGAGTTAGGCTGGTGCTGTGGCCAATCACGCTGGTTTTCCCAGGACTGTTCAACATTGAACACTAAAAGTCCTGCATCAAGGAATCCTTCGGTTTTAGGAAAACCATGACAACTGACCACGGTACTTTGGAAACTAACCATTGTTTTTTCACAGGAACACTTCTGGAGCATCGGGCTTCTTAATCATGTGTATCTCATCTAGCTGTCAACATTTATACTCCTGAATATGAACGCTCAACTATGTACAGCTCTCTCTCTTACTGATTCATTTCTTATTTGACAAGCAGATTTTACAGATATACATATATCCTCCATCAGCTGGTTCATTCTGCAAATGACCATAGTTAACAGGACTGAGCTGATCCAAAGCTGAAAGTCAGAAGCTTCTTTTAGGTCTTCCACATGGGTGTAGGGTCCCAAAGGACTTGGGCATCCTATGCTGCCTTCCTAGGCCATTAGCAGAGAGCTGAATGGGAAGTGGAGCAGCTGGGACACAATTTGTCACCTATATTAGATGCTGGCTCTAGCAGGCAGAGGATTAGCCTGCCCCCACCCCTCTTATAGATCATAGTGAAATGGAACTGAAAAATATTCCTGTGGTGAGGAAAGACATTAAGAATGCTTTTAATTTCTAGACCAGCCATTTTCATATTCTAACATTACAAATACATTGGTTCTCTGAAGGCATAAATATTTAATTTCATGGATAATTAACTCTTTGTATGGAAAACAATTTTAACTTGAAATACTAAATAGCTATTTGCTTTCTGAAGTTACAACTTTTGCAGGTTTCTCTGTGACAAGAACAGGCTAGGAAGGCAGCTAATGTTTATGACAATACTAGTTTAAACTGGTCTTCTATTCTTGAAGTCTTTCACTCCTCATCTAAACCATATTTATCCACCATATTTCACAGAAAATTGAAGAAACTGAGGCACTGCCTTGGTCTGTTTTCTGTAGCTATTGCATAACACCTGAGACTGGGTGGCATATCAAAAAACGAGATTTATTTGGTTCATGGTTTGGGAGGTTGAAAGTTCAAGATCAGTCAAATTCATTTATGTGGCCTCTGCAGAAGTTGTTATGGCAGAAACATCTGTAAGAGGCAGTAGGAACCAACCCATGAAGCCAGAGAGTTTCAGGGGCTGGACTCACCCTTTTACAATAACTCACCCTCCTGGAAACCAATGGAGATCCCATAAGAACTACCTTAGTCACTTCCAAGCACAAAGCCCACAAAGACCTCCTTCTTGAAGATTCCACCATTCCCACAGTGCCTCTAGGACCAAGCTTCCAACACAATTCTTGAGGGACAAATCATATGCAACCATTGTAGTTACAGAGAAGTGAAGTGAGAAAATAGAATTGAGAAGGGCTGGAGCTCAGACAGGAGAGCTGGATTGTGCATTTGTGCTCTCTGTGTTCCAGATTTTGATTTCTGTAGATTTCAACTCATCAAACTATTGTGCCCATAAGGAAGAGGCCATGGTATAGGTTTTGCTTTCAGAAACATCTGGGCTATTTCCTCATTATATTAGGAACCTCTCATTTTCAAATGTTATTTTTTTCCTAAAATGTGTAAGTTTTCAATGTTAATATAAACATACAAGCTTTAAAAATAGATATTTGCCAATTTCTTTTCTTTTAACCTTCAATTTTTATGAGTCATGAAACTCCAGTTGCACCTCTTGTAATAAAATAGTTACTCTAAATATTTACAAGTTTTTAAAACTAGAGAATTTATTTACATTCATTGTGATGACTGAGAAGTGGTGACTTATTTCTATCAGCTTACATTGTTCACCATGATTTTTTTCTTTACTCCTTCGTTCTCCATTTAAACTTTTATTGATTTAATCAGGCTGTGTTAGTCCTCTTGTTTGCTCAACTAGTTTAGATACTATACTTTCTATGTTTCTCCTGAAAACAAAACTGAGGGTTTTAGAATGTGTTTATCTGCGTTAAGCTTCTATAGCCATTTGGTTTGTCCTCTTAAGCTAGACATTGTCCTTTCTGTTTCAAAAAACATGTAGTCAATGTTCACTTATATGTATTTTTTAAATCGCATTGCTTCTGCCACATATTCCTTGATTTATGATTGAATTTCTTCTTTCTAAAGTTCTTCCTCCAGTAGTTCTTTTAGTTAGGGCCTTGATATGATTAACTCTTGGTATTTTTATGACAACGCTTTTATTTCACCCAGACTCTGTAGTGATGACATTTTAGTTTGATAGAATGATCTGCATCTTCAATCATTTTTTCTCAACCTTCTGATGCTAGTGTTCCATTGTGTCTTGACCTTCAATTTGCTCTTGAAAAGTCTGTGGTCATTTAACTTGCTTTTCAGTTCTTCTTCTTTTTAAATGTAATCTTCCCACCGTAGTTTTTTAATCTTTTCTTCTAAGATCATTTTTAAGAACTTGTCAAGGTGGAATGAAATGTCATGCTTATGTGTTCACATATGATGTTCAGTTTTCTTTATCCTTGTAGGCACTTAATGTGTTTTTAAACTTAATGTGATTTTTGCAAACCCCTTTTTATTCTATTCACAATCATCATCCCTTTGTAGGGTGCCTCTTTCTTACTTTCTGACTAATGTTCTTGATAGTCTATTAAATATCTCCTCTCACTCTATAATAAAAATATCTTCCTCTCTTTTGTATTTCCTATATATTCATCTATGCTATCCTATGAATAAGTTGCACAAATTTCTCATAGTGTCTTTCTGTTTGATAGATTCTCAAAGCTTTTCCTACTCTCACTCATGTTTTGTCACTTGGACTGGAGGAGAGCTTTATCAGATTGCCTTTAGGTTTCTATTTCCTAGGTGCTTCAGGGAAGTCACCAACACCTTATATCAATTTATTGTCTTGGTAGTTCTCATATTGTGCAGGTAGAATACATTTATATTTTGAACCGTGCGGTGTACTACCTGGAGTTTTAGTTCTGTGTAGAGACTTGTTTTTCACACCCAGAGGATAGGCATTGGTGAGTATGCTTTTCATTGTTTATTCGATCACTAACCAATAACGATTTGAAGGTCCCGTGTTTATGCTGAAAGCTCAATTTATCTCTGCACCTCGCTTGGGCAAAAGGGCTAGTCTTTGACATGGGTATTGGAACCTTCATTTCCAGGTAACTTGGACTTACTTCCAGCACTATCCTGAAGGACCTGGAGTATATACAGTTGCTTAACACTTTGTCTTCTAGCTCCCTTTCTTCATTTATGGTACCCAGATAATAATTCTCCACTTCAGGAGTTCTATCTTGTATTTTTAATGATGTGTTTTATTCAGACTTACCATCTGTTTATATAGTCTCAGTACTTTCACATATTGGGTCTTGTGCATGTTGATTCTCTACTCACCATTACATCCTAGGTATGCACTAAATGGCAGTTGCCTCTTAACATATCCCTGAAGAGTTAGACAAACACATTTATATCAGTGTATCAGGAAAGAAGATTCATATGAACTCATCCCACAAATAGTTAAGAAAACCATAGAGTAGTGAGAACAGTAATCCCTACAGAAGCAGTGTGGCACAAAGGAAAGAACAGGTGCTTCAGCATTCTATTACTCTATCCCTTATTATTGGGATGACCTTGGTAAGTCACAGTCTCTCCCTCCTCTAGTTGTAGCTTTTGACAAAATGAGTAATACAACTATTGTAGTAACTGTTGGAATTAAATGAGAGGATGCATAAACACTTGGGCATACTATTACATAATGGGCTCCCTCCCTCCACCAAGACAAAGTGAATGGGTGTGTGCATATTCAGCAGGTTTTGCACAAGGAGAGTTCAACAACTGATTTAGGTAAATCATCAGATGTGCCAGTCCTTAAGTATACAATAAAAAAAAAATAGTCAACAAAAATGAAGACCTTGCCCTGTCCCCCACTGCCAGCACCCTATACTTGTATGTCTCACAGCTTGTTAGATTATGGGATGTGCCTAGCACACTCATCTGTCACTGTCTTTGAAAGACCTGAGTGGGGTTATTGGTATAACTGACCTTATCAAGGAGAAATGACTTCTGCATAGAAACTCCTGTCTAACTGTAAAATGTTCACTCCTCAGCCTTAGCCTTGCACATCCCAGCTGTTAATGGATGAGGGGCAGATAATTGGAAAGGAAAGTCACTTCCCAGGCCACTTGTTCTTAATGACAAAACCTATGTCAATATTCCACAAGGGTCAACAGCTTGAGAGAAACTTAGAAATTATTAACTTGGAGGGAACCCTTATGCCTCGACCCTGGGGTCAGTTTGTTGCAGACTCGTTTGGTGGTTTTTCATCCAAATGGAGAATAATAATGACACACTGAAAGATACAATCAAACAGTTTTAGAAGAAGTACTTATCCTAAAGAACTGAAAGTGAAGTTCTAGATGGCTAAGGTAATATTTGTGAAGACTGGGCTTTGCCAGAAAATGAAAGGTGGGCTGCTTTCCCACTTTAGGGGAATAAATTTATTTGTGGTACATAGGATGTCTTAGCTATTTTTTAAGTAACCTTCTTTATTCCCCTCTAGAACTAAATTTCCCATTGAGAATGTGAGCATTAAACACGCTCATTAACTCAATTACCTCTGACTCACGTTAAGGACATCATTACATTTTAAAATTCATATCTGGTTAGTTTTGAAGGCTTGGTGTTGAGCTAAGGACTTCTGGCCCAAGTGCTGTCCTTCATCAGAGATGTTTTACCCCCAAAGCAGCTGTAACAGATTTGTGCTGCTATGGCCCCAATCTTTTCTTGCTGAATTGCTTTCAGCTGCAGGAATTCAAGACCTCTTTGCTCAGGGTGGCTCCTAGGCTGGTGAGTCCTGTCTGAGACCTGCCCCTCTCTGCCAATTGAGAATAGCATCCTGACAGTCTACACTCAACTCCTTGCAAGAGAGACACTTGCATGCCCAAACATGCATGCCCACCAGGACTCTCAGCTGCCTTTCTGTCCCTGCTCAAAACTCAAAAAAATGGAAGGAGTCTGTCCCACCCACCTCTCCACCGAAGTGTTCACTGTTTCTCTTCTACTTTAAACGTTTGTGTTTGAGAGGTACCTTATGAATCCTTTCATTCTTCCTGGGCTTCTGACGCCTGACCCACACTTGGTTAACTCCAAAGAGCAGCAGCAGCAGCAACAGTTGCTGTCTTACTTGGTGCTGGGGTCTGTACAGTAAGTGTGGATGACATGAAAGTGTGAAGAGAACAGTTCTCCTGTTGGCAGGGCCATGAGGAGCTTCCAGCTGCATGGCAAGGCCTGGCAGATGTCTCTCTGACCACTTCCACTTTAACACAGTTTCACCCCCTTTTGCATGGATACTCAACCACTCCACTAAGAATTTTGTAATCTGTTGAGGTATTGTTGTGTGCCCCTGTGCGATGGCTTTTGCGACCAATGTGAGCTTGGGAGTTGATGTTACCAATAATGACCTGGTGAGTGGGCCTTTAACTACACTCAATAGCACAATTAAGCCATGCCATTTCTGGATACCCTATTGTGTGCCTACCCATTGCCCCAAAATCTAACCCAGACATGTAGCATGCCTTCTGGGAAATGGCTTAAGAATGTTACAAACTAATGGAAGTGATAAGAGTATGAGTTGAAACTGATATGGCAAAAAATATAGTTACTGTAACCCTAAAGGCTAGCCTGTCCTTGCAACTCTGGAGCATAGAAAATGCAGCTGTTTCAGCCGCTTTTGTAATTTTTTGACTAGAGGAATTACAGGTTTTGTTTTTTATTAATATCATAGAGTATGCTTTTGATTATTGTCTGTTTATGAGGTTGTAGAGCCTGCAGTTGTAGGGAGATTTATATTTGAAACTTTTTGGCTTGGATTGTTATGTTTTTCTCCCTTTTGATGTTTTTCTCTCATTAAGTGATAGATAAGTTGTGGAAATACAAATGTAGTGGGAATGTACTACTAATTATTCAGTAACCACATATGTCTTGGCCTTAGAGTCCTGGCTGTCACCTAGTGGCTATTACTGAAGAATGAATAATGGCTTGCATTGAAGAAAATGAATATAGTAACTTACAGAATTATGTTTAAGAGCACCTCGTTGACCATGAACTAAAAATTAATTAATTGAACATCTGTGCATGCCAGCTTAGTTCTGAAGTTAAAGTTAGTAAAATCAAACATTTGTGCAGAAGTTTGTGATATGTCCAAGTAAATAAAAGGACAGTTTCTTGAGCTGTTACAAGAGGGCACCAAATGACAGCATCTTTGTCTTTTCTCTGCCTCCACACACCCTTCTTGAGCTCCAAACTCAGCTGGAGTTGGCCTCTGGCAACTTGGTCTGTGTTTGTCCCTCTCCCTCTCTACTTACCCTCCCTACCTGATGCCCATATGCCACTCCACCCTTAGCCTTCCTTGTTCTGGGCAGTGCTCCTTCTCCCCCTTTCCGAGAGCCATTAACAAGACTAATGGCTGAAGGGTTGCATCACAAAATATACTACTGAGAAGAGAAATGCCCCAGGAGGTAATTTGACGCCATTACCCCTGTACATAGTCAAGGACAACCCAACGTAAAGCATGGAACAACAGTTGTACATTCAGAGAAGAGCCAGCGACCAAGATCTGCTGAGACGAGGGCTCAGCTCTGCCAGGCAGCTCATGGGAGCCAGAGGAATCTCTTGGGACCTTTGGGCCCTCAACATGAGGCCAGCAAGCTATTAAGTTCTTGGATCACCTCCAGTTATAAGCCTGTCTGGCCAGAGTTTTGACAAAGCTAATGTCTTATCCAGCTGTAACATTTTGGCATCATTGGTCCCTCCAGTCACATGATTTCAATGCAATCTTCCTACTTAGTAAGTGAGAAGGTCAGCCAAGTCTAGTACTTATTCAAGAGCAAGGGCTCATACTTGGTTCTTTTGGCTCCAGGCCTAACACTCTGTAAGACTGACCCTTCACAATAGAGTCGTAAGAAAACATAAATGGGGCAGGAAGTTGGGCAGGTGGGAAGACCCATCTCCAAAACACCTTCTTTGTCACCCTGTCTCATATTCCAACACAACATAATCTGACTAAGATGTAAATAATACATGTTTAGGGGTGGATTTTATTAGGTTGACTCCTAATAGTTTTGTAGGAACTAGTTACGGGTCTGTTTCACAAGGTCAAGCAGGCAATAGGTCTGTCCCAGGATCCCATGTGAGCGTTAGTTTCATTCCTGGCTGCTCCACCTCCAATCCAGTTCCTTTCTAATGTGCCTGGGAAAGCAGAAGATGTCCAAGCGCTTTGGTCTCTGTTCCAGGATGGAGCTTCTGGTTTCTGATTTCAACCTGGCTTAGCTGTTGTGGCCGTTTGGGGAGTAAATCAGTGGATGGAAGATTCTCTCTCTCTCTTTCAAATAAATAATATTTATAATAAACCAAAACAACACAAAAACAAGAAACAATGGAATAAGGACAGTCAGACAAGAACAGGTCTTGATAAAGACAGAGAAACAAAGTAAGACCCAATCTTTGCTAGGGAGGGGAGATCAGGGAGCCGACAGTTAGCCAGGGTGTGAGTGTGGAACCTCCCTCCCCTGCATTGGTGAGCTGGGCAGGTGAAGCCTGAGGACCTGCCTGACTCCACATCCGGCACCTGCTCTGCTGAGGCCGTGGGAAGCCTGGGAACGAGGCCAAAGATTCCGGGTGAGGCAGGGAGTGGCTAGGAGGGCTGCCATTGTTTGGAGCCCTTCCTGGGCTTGCCTGCCTTCTGAGGGGATGATCTGAGCACATCCACTCAGTAAGTAGCTGATTAGAGATTAATTTAGGCCATAGGAAGTGCCAATGTCTTTGGAGCAGCCATGTTGAGTCAATAGGGAGCAGGTGTGCTAAAGATCTTGTTATAGGGATCAATGTCTTATAATCAACCAGTTCTTACAACTGCTTCTTTTTTGTTTTCAGAGTAGGAAACTGCATGACTGGCAATGTGTTATAATCCTGTGCCAGTGGCAGTGTTCACTTGATAAAACTGACAAAAATCTACAATAAGATGAACATAGCTACTTTTACCTCTTACTAATTATTAAAATAAAACACCATTGGGCAATTGTTGTGATGCATCTTGTTAAGCCACTGCTTGGGATGCTGGTATTCCTCACTAGAGTGCTGGTTTGAGTCTCAGTTCCTTTGTTTCCAATCAAGCTTCCTGCTGATGTGCCTGGGACACCTGCTGCTGATGGCTCAGGTTCTGGGTTCCTGCCACACATGTCGGAGACCCAGATGGAGTTCCTTGGCTCCTAACTTCAGTCTGGCCTAGCCCTGGCTGCTTGGAGCAGTTAGGTCATGAATTCGCATTAAGTTGTCTCACTGTCTCTTACACTATCTTTTGAACAAATCAATATGAAAAACAAACAAATGGAACACTCTTTGTTGGCAAAGGTGCCAGCATGGCAATATTTAGTATGGGCAGAGCCATCGGGAAATAGTCACCTGTTATAAAATATCAAGATTTCAGCTCTCTCCTGAATTAGTCAATGAAACATTGAACATCAACTCCACTGGGGTCTTTCTAAGTGGATTCTAAAATTTAATCTGAAGGAGAAAGCAAAACAAAAGAATATAAAAATATTTTTGACAAGGAATAAGTAAGAAAGTGCCCAAACATACAAACTTCAACCATAAAATTATGGGAGAAAAAGATAAAATGACAAGTGTAACATTCATGCAGGAAATGGTCAGTTAATTGAACAGAACAGAGCCTAAAGCAAAACCAATTGTGGATAAATGGAAGTTTATTATATGATTCATTTCATACTGGCAGGGATAAGGAAGCCCTCCTTGAGTGCCTTTGGGTTAAGTAAGCAAATACATCTCAGCTACTCCCATACAACATCTGTTGATTAGAAAATCATGGGGATTTAAAAATATCCCCCCATGTAGCAGAAAACATAGGGACATATCCTACAAAAATCTGTGTGAGGAAAGAGGGACACAAATGAAAAGAATTAGCTAAACATGCACAGCTTGGGGAAGCAGACCTGTGGATGACCAGATAAGACACCTGCCTCCCCATCACAGCAGCTGGGTTTAAGTCCCAGTCTGTCTGCTACCTCCAGCTTCTGACCCATGCCAACCCTGGATTCAGTGGTGTGGATTCAGTAATTGGGTCCCTGCAACCTGTGTGGAAGATTTGAATTGGGTTCCTGTCTTTTGGCTTCAACCTGGATCTAACTCAGGCCGTTGTAGGCATCGGGAGGGTAAATCAATGGACGGGAATTCTGTCTCTCTTTCTACCTCTGAAAGAAATCAATAAATAATTATAAAAAGCATCAACAACAAAATACCCAGTTTGTTCAAAAGCACAGGGGAAAAGCCATTTAATGTGTTCCTTGTGGGCATTAATTTCATTACAGGAATTTATCCTATACAACAGATTGCATCTGTACTTACCAATAATCTGCCTTTTGATAAACCTGTACACTGAAAAAGTTGAAGATAAGCTACATACTCCTCAACAGATAATTGCTTAAATTGATGTGCATCTACTTTATGACTAGCAGATAAAAAGAAAAAGTAATTTTGTACATGTACCAACCTGGAAAAGATATCCTTGTTGACATATTAAGAAAAGCAATTACTTGACAGAGTATATAGCAAATCTGATTTTTTTGTGAATTATATATATATTGTATATATGTGTAGAAAGTTCTAGAAGGATAGACATCAGCATCTGTGGGGGGCGGGAAGAGGGGAGGAGGCACTGTATCTCTCACGGTGTATGTAAATAAATGAGTGGATAATGTCGATGGGTGGGAGTAGATTTCTACCATCATTGTTAAACAGGGAGTGGAATTGGAGAGGAGTAAATGTTGAATGTCCATGTCTTTGTAGCATTTGGTGTGTAAAAATAAAAAGGCAGCTTTCAATGTAGCAATACACCCACTGGCTGGCACACTGAGTTCATTCTGGAGCCTGACATTTTGCAAATGCTGTACAGCCATGCGTTATAGTCTTCAATGCAAAGGAACCCCTGATGGTTTGTAGAAATCCACATTGCTGGGCTCCACCTCTGTTTTGATTTCACAGATCTGGGATAAGACCTTAAAACACCCATTTGTAAACACATTTCAAGGAGCTATCAGTGCTGCAGGTGCATGTCCTTGCCTTTGAGCACCAATGCCATTGCCAATGATGTCCCCAGAAAAAAAAAAGGTGCCCAAGGGAACTTTGAGGCCACCTGGGAAGGGCTGAGATGTGAGTGACTGTCGAGGGGTAATGGCTGAGGGCCATTGGGGATAGGGAAGTACACTCTTCTGTTCAATGGTGCTTGCCACCTGCTCAGAAGCTGTTCCATGATGTGTAGAACAGACGCCCTCTCGCATGTCACTCAAGGATATTTTCAGTCCAAGAGCTGCTGCTGGATATCTATTCATGCTCTGAGGCTTGGTGTGGCCTTCACTACATACTCTTATGGGAGGCAGCTTAAGGTGAAACTGCTTAGTCAAAGTTGGAGGTATTGAGGATGCCCTGAGAGGTAGCAGGACCCTGTTCACCTGTGCTGAGAGATACCCACCTTGGCTGAAGGCTCTGTGAGCTGACATACAGTGGAAATAAATGATGTTGGCATCAGCTGGCTTTTATTCCTGTAAATGACCCTTTGGGTGATAAAATTGACAACAATTTTGAAGTGAAGACCAAGAAGGGAGGTGGGAGTTACTGAGAGTTTAAGAAAGGAAACAGGATTCAGCCAGAAGCTCATGTACCGTGCTGGTCTCGCCTATGAAGAACATTGAAAAGTTAAGTGATTTATAAAGTTGAGGGCAAAAGATAGTGAAGCACCTCTGGGCCAGAAGGGCAGACAGTGCTTACCTCCCTTTGCCTGGAAGGACAAGCAGAAAGCGCGTGCATGAGACCACAAGAGGGTAGCTGTATAGGGTGTGACTGGCAGGAGCTGCATCCATTGAACAAGAAGAGAAAGGACCCAGAAGAACCTGCTGGGAACACAGCATGCCTGTGTTGCAGGCCATCTTACCCTCTGATCTTCCTGTCTTACTCCTCTTTGACAGAACAAGAACCCAAAAGACAAGGCATCCTTTCTAGAAGCCCAGCCTTCTGGGGCCTCAGCAGATCCAGCAAGAGCAGCCACTAGCTGCACATGAACCAAGTCACTGCTGACACATTTTAGTGAGTATATCAGAGTGATATGTGTCTAAAAAGCATCTAAAATATCTCTTTCAAGCAAGCCATGATACCTCTCAAGTCTATTAAGCTTACAAAATTTCATCTCTTGGGCCTGGCGAGGTGGCGCAAGTGGTTAAAGGTCCTCGCCTTGCACGCCCGGGATCCCATATGGGCACTGGTTCTAATCCCGGCAGCCCCTCTTCCCTTCCAGCTCCCTGCCTGTGGCCCGGGAAAGCAGTTGAGGACAACCCAAAGCCTTGGGAACCTGCACCCGTGTGGGAGACCCGGAAGAGGCTCCTGGCTTCAGATCGGCATAGTATCGGCCTGTTGCGCTCACTTGGGGAGTGAATCATCGGACGGAAGATCTTCCTCTCTGTCTCTCCTCTCTGTATATCCGCCTTTCCAATGAAAAAACAATAAAAATAAATCTTTAAAAAAAAAATTTCATCTCTTATCAGGCTCACAAATCAATTCCAGGGAACTCACAGGTTTCAATGTAAGGGCTAAAGCAACATGTATGACTGTTAGAAAGCTCAGACTGCAAATTTTTTTTTAAAAAATCTTGATTATGAATGATTTCTTGCACTAAATACAATAACAACAAATGAAAAATATTGATAAACAGAACTAAGTTAAAGTTAAAAACTATGGCTTATCAGAAGGAGCTGATAAGGGGGGAGGTAAGAAAAACCAGATGGTGAAATAAATTAAATGTATCACATATGACTCATCTTCAGAACATGAAAGAATTCTATAAAACAATGGGTGAGGCAAACAATCCAATAGAAAAATGGGCGAACAACTCCAACATGTGGCCAATAAGAATACCATATCACAGTCCAAGTCCTAGGCAATCCAGGAAATGCAAATTAAACAACAAAATACTAAAACACATCCACCGGATGAGCTACAGTTAAAAAGATGGCCCATGGCAGGAATTGACAGGCAAGTGGTACTATGGGAACTCTTATAAACTATTGGTAAAAGATAAACTGCAACAAGTACTTTGAGACCTGTTTGGCATTGCATAACAATGTTGACTATCAACATTTTACATGATCCAGCAATTCCATTTCTAGATACACCACCAGCAAACAAATGTACCTACCCACTCACGAAATAGAAACAGAACCATTCACAGCAGGTTTCATAATGCCTCCAAGCTAGAAATAAGCTGAATGCCCACCCGCTAGGGAACACTATTCAACAATAAATGAATTGACCATCAGCCAGTCACGCATGACCATGTGGACAGATTAATATTTAAAATCAGGGGAACATGTTCTATGGTGTTAGAAGTCAGGGCAATGGTAACTGTTAGGAAAGACAGAGGAGGGGAGAACTGGGGTGGGAGGAGCCTAAGGACTCACACACTACCAGCAGTGTTCCATGCTTTGACCCGAGCAGTGATGACAAGTGCTTGCCTTGAATTAATTAATTGAGTTGTATACTTACTATTTGCCATTTTTCTTTTCTGACCATACAATAACAGAAAGGCTTAAACACACATCCACACCAAGCTTTATAAAATCTTACAGGAATTAGATCTAAAAGGAAAGCAGGCAAATCCTGATTGGGAAAGAGACAGTCTGGCATTGATGTAAATGATGGAGATTCTATTTTATCCTCCCGATGAGCTGACTATAATAGTTCTTGCTGGGTTGCCTCCCAGATGAAATCTGGAAAATCATGTCCTAAAAGAAAATTGTTATAGACGGGAAACTTCACCCTATCATCCTAGCTCCTTTCCAACCAGGCTGAAATTAAAGGACTATTAAAAAGCAAATTCATTTAATGTAACTTAAATTGACTGGCTTATCTGTCGAAGCCAGAACTACATTTCACAGCCCTTCACAAGCCAGCAAGTGCATGCATTATGCTTTGTTCTTGGCTGTTCCCCAGGTTCAAAAGTCTACATGAACAAAACAAAACCACAGTACAAATTATGGGGAGTGATAATATAAAATCAATGGACCAATATTATGTGTTTTAATAATTTCTAAATAATGTCCTGTACCTAATACTGTAATTTGAGGAATGCAACGAAGCAACAAAATCTTTTAACAGTCTTTTTAGTCCTCCATAATAGTCCATTTTTCAGGATACCCAGGCCATTTCAGCAGAATTGAACATTTGCAGGACTGTGAAGGGCAAAGATGCTCAAACTCTGGCCACTGTCCGAACACATATCAAGTACCAAACCAGCCAGGATTCACTCACCAGAAGGAAGTGTTTTTTTTGGTCTGAGGCTGAATCAGACAAGGAATCCAGCCAACACACACCTGGCCACTGGCAAATGGCCCTCCAAGCCTGTTGTCATTAGAGATTGTTGGCCCATCTCTGGGTTAACTATGACCATCTGAGTGCCCATGGATTCCCCAGCTCCAATTTGATGCTGCCTTCAAACACACATGGTCATTGGCTTACCTAGAGAACTTAGACCTTACATGGAAGCAAAGTGAAGGAAGCCAAGTTGGAGTCTGTGTTCTTCCATCTGCAGAGAATTTCTGAATAGGCACTCTGTTACAAATTCACATGTCCTTTTTATTTCCTAAATCACAAGAAGCTCACCCTCTGCATACAATTTTGGGATCAGCTTTCCGTCATTGGTATTTTATGCGCCTCTTTCTACCCCCCTAGAAGCTGCAGGCACATGAGCCGTTTATCTTGTTCTTTGGTGATTGTAAGGAGCAAGTGGAACAGTGGGCCAAAGACTAATCTCCAGTCATGCTGGGCCCAGAGCCACCTTGAATATCTTAAATACTTGTTTACCCAGCACTACTGTAAATCCCCTGGGTCTCAGCCCTATTAAGACCCACTAGCCTAAGTAAATTTAGTGACCTTCAGGTTTAAACCGACCCCCTCCATCAATCAATCCCTTGAGACAATTATCCCTGGTGTCCACTTACAGCCATATCTGCCGATCCCTGACCCCCCACTCCCCATACCCAGCTCCAGACCTCAAGTCTATAAAGATGTCTCTTCCCATTGGTCTCTCTCCTCTCTTCTCTCTCTATTCCCCCACCCTTCCCCTTCTCTCTCTCTTCCTCTCTTCCTCTCTCTTTCTCTTCTCCTCTCTCAACTCCTCTCTTCTCTTTCCTTTGCTCTGTGTCTCTCTGCTCCCACTTTCTCCCTGTCCCATGGCTACCTCCGCTGCCAAAATAAAGACCTCTCATGTAGCTCACATATTGTGTCTGGCATGTTGGGTTTGTGGTGAAATTAGCTAACGTGATCGCCAGCACCTGGAATGAGTTCCACCAGTCAGCTTCAGGCTGTCTGCCTGGCTCTCCTTCATTTTCTTCACAAATGCTTCAAAAGCAAAATTGGGAGAAGAGCTTTTAATAGTTTCTTCAGGAGATTTCTGTTGTCCTAACATCCTCCTCTTAATGATCTGTTTTCTTATTTGAAAGTCAGAGTTACAAACAGAGATCCTTTATCTCCTGACTCATAAATGGTGAAGCTAGACCAAATCAAAGCCAGGAGCCTGGACTCCACAAGGGTCTCTCCCATGGATGTGTCATCTTCCGCTGCCTTTCCCAGGACATTAGCAGGGAATTGAATCAGAAATGGAGCAGATGGCACAAGAACTGGTGGCCATAGGGACTGGCTTTTCAGGCAGTGGCTTTGTATGCTACAGCAAAAGGCTGGCCCCATCCTAACATCCTTTACTAACGGCTCTTATATTTGCAAGTATGAAATACAAACATGTTTTCTGGGGTGGGTATTTGGGCTAATGGTTAGGATGCTGGTCAAGACACCCATGTACCACATTAGAGTATCTGTACTCAAGTCACACCTCTATTCTCATTTCTGGTTTTCTGCCGATACAAATCTTCGGAGACAACAGGCGATGGATCAAGTAGCTGGATGCCTTCCACCTTTATGGGAGACCTGGACTGAGTTCCTGATACTTAGCTTTAACTTGACAGCTCAGGCTGTGGTGGGCCTCATTCCTAAAGGAATGAACCAGCAGATTGAAACTTGACTTCATCTTTGTGTTTCAAAATAATGTTACTGATTCCTGCCACTCCCATTTCACCTCCAACACTTTCTTAAGTTTAAAAAAAAAAAAAGAATGGGTTGGTCAGTACTTATATGTGCTGAGAGGCCAGTGGTACCATTGAGTCTACTGGAACCAGAATCAAAGAGCCTGGATCACTGACTTTTACTCTCACAAGTTCTGTGATGCTCCTAACTCCATCTTTGAAAAAAAAAAAGACTATGAGATGTATTCATGGGACTGTAGTGATGCGAAGTGAGCTCATGCCTGCAATATGCCCAATGGGGTGCCTGGAAAACATTCAGAACCTTCCAGATGTTTGTTTTCTTGGCAATGCCACCGCTACTAAAGATACTAAGATCCCCTGCAGCATTTTCTGCACTGTGGCTGATTTCAGATGAAAGAGCTTTGCTCGCAAAAGATTTCCTTCTGAATTGTCCCCGTATTTCAAACCCATTACCAACAGAACATCAAGAACTAATTGCATGTGCATTTGGCTCTGTGAGTTCTTTGATTTGCCCCTTGACATTCAATCAGCCTGGCAGGACATCCAGGGTCCACACTTGCCAGTCACTTATGAATGGGTTCCTGAACAGCCAAGACAATCTATCCAGCCAAACATCCCAGCTGGAGAAGACCCTTAGTAACCTCTGAACTTTGCCACCAAGTTGTCCTTGATTTGCCACTGCAAATACAACAAGTCTTAGGAAGACTTTAAAAATGTTGTATTTTGAGGGAAAAAAAAATGCATCTGATGTGGGAAGAATAAAGTTAGATACTTCTTCTTTCATCATTCCTGGTAATTTCAGCCCTTTGTCTATTTCTGTCAGCGAAATTGAATCCTATTGGCTGGCTTGTTTTGCCTATAATGCTAATGAAATCTCAGAGCCCAGCCTTCAACACCAGGCAGGCATTCATAATTAACAAAGGGAGCCTTAGGAAGCAATGAAAGAGATGCCCCCTTCTCCTTCTCCATGGAGAAGAGGAGGTGACTTTTTTCTCATAAAACTAGTTCCAATCATCTAATTTGCTAGAATATTAAATTGAGAGTCATCCGAGGAGTATCAATCCTGCTTTTGTGCATGAATGACAGTCATCAATTTATTTTCCTCCTTGATCAAAAAACCTACCCCTTGAAAATGCACGTGAACAAAGAGGGTCTTAGAAGAGCCCTAACAGTGGGAGTTGTTACCAGAAACTGTGAAACAACAGTGTTTTGGACTCTCTGTTTCTCTTCCCTGTCCAGGACATTTGCTCTTTTCTTTTCAAAGCCTTGTACTGTATTTCTGGGTCTGAGCCTGGGAACATGGGGCATGGCCAGGAAGAGAGCTCGGGTTTGACTAAAGGGTTAAATTCAAGGAGGCCTTCCCTCTGAGGCACCATGGGATGGCCTGAGCCAGAAGGTGATCCTTTCCCCGGAGACAGGGGAGAATCTTTATTCCCACTCTGTCATTAGCTTGCACTGTGTTCCTAGTTCTGGCCACAGCTCCTGTCTTGCGAGGATTCGCCAGGGCCAAGATTTCCCACCATTGTCAATCTCTGCTGCCCCAAGTGCCTGACTTTGTAAGCTCACACCTTTATAAACAATTTTTGCTACTGAAGTTTCCTGAGCCATCAGAGTTGGAAGTTGAACATGAGGTCATTACATTGATCTTTTTTGGTACTTCGTTTTCTGATAATAAAGTGATTGATAACAAGTATTCTTCGTCATACAAGTAATATTTTTAATATAATGCTGTCAAGTCAGAAAATGAATGCAAAGGACTTAAAGTCCGCACAGTTGGGTCACTTTGTTTTTAAAATGGAGAGTTTTGCGCCTCTTCAATAGACACAGGAGTGGAAAAGTAGAGTTGGAAAGCGTGGATGCAGGGAGGGTTTGGATGGCAAGGAGAGCAGAGCCTGTGCTGAAGTCTCCACAGGAGCTGGTGCAGCGTGCAGTGGGTTTACTAAGGCTTGGGACGTTGGCATTGTATGTGCGAGTCCCAGTGGTTCCACTTCCTTTGTTGTTGTTTGCATAAATTTATTTGGAAGGCAGAGTTGAAGAGAGAGAGAAAGACGGACAGATATCTTTCATCCACTGATTCACTTCTCAAATGGTTGCAATGGCCAGGACTAGGTCAGGCTGAAGCCAGGTGTCAGAAGCTTCTTCTGGGTTTTCTATATGTGTGCAAGGGTCCCAGCATTGGGGCCATTTTCTGCTGCTTTTTCAGGTACACTAACAGGGAGCTGAATCAGAAGTAAAGGAGCTGGGACTCAAATCAGCACTCATACAGAATGCTGATGTCACAGGTGGCAGAATTACCTTCTATTCTACTTTCTGTTCAACATTTGGCTAATGCACCTGGGAAGGCAGCAAATGATGGCTAGGGCATTAGGCTCCTGCCACCCTCATGGCAGTCCTGGATGGAATTCTTGTCTCAAGGCATCAGCCTGACCCTCACCCAGCTGTAAGGGCCATTCAGGAAGTGAATCTTTCTGTCTCTCTCCTCTCTGTCATTCTGCCTTTCAAATGAATGAGCATAAATAAGGAAAGAAGGGAAGGGTACTGTAAAGAGCGAAAGGTTACTGTTGTGTGGCAAGTTCTGTAGCTTTTGGAGTCTTCAATTCAATCTGTATATCCAGGGTTGTTTATAAGGAGGCAGCACACTTGGGAAGATGCATCAGGATGCCACACAGCAGTTCTTGTGAGTAATATAACCATTTCTTTCCTGGCACAGATGCCTCCTCCAGGAATTATGACCCACGCACTGACTGTATCCTCCTGACGAGTGTTGAATAACATGACTATCAGCCAGAAAAGCCCAGCAAAATCCAGCCTGGCCACTTTTTTGTTTTGTTTTGTTTTTAAAGATTTCTTTTCATTGGAAAGACAAATTAAATTTATGGCGAGAAGGAAAGACAGAAAGATTTTCCATCTGCTGGGTTACTCCCCAAATGGTGGCAATAGCTGGAGCTGAGCTGATCCAAAGTCAGAAGGCAGGAGCTTCTTCCAGGTCTCCCACATGGATCAGGGTCCCAAGGACTTGGGCCATCCTCCACTACTTTGTCAGGCCACTAACAGGGAGCTGGATGGGGAGTGGAGTAGTCAGGACACAAGCTGGTGCCCATTTGGATCCTGGCACCTGTAAGATGAAGATTTAACTATTGAGCCATCATGCTGGGCCCCACATTTTGCAAAGGTACAGATCTGAGTGAAATGGGCAGGAGTCCTGGGAGAAGCCACACCACCACCTCATGCTGGGTCGGATGCCTCTGCCCTTGTATACCTGCACTTGGGAGGCCATTGGGTCACCACTGTGTCCAGTACCTGCCAAGCAAAGGACGGTGCTGGGAATTGTCTATCTGTCAGAGCGTGGTGCTGTCCCATGAATTGCTGAGCTGTGCCAAGAGTATCAGAGCCATCATTTCCATGATTCTGAGCTCATGTGGAGAACAACGTCACCACAGGGCTCCAGGGTGAAGTTGTGGAAGCTATAGGGGCACTGCTGCTGATTTACTCTTGTGCACAACTGGACTGGCTGCTGACAGGAAAATGCTAATTATCATCGGAACTACTCTTAATTTGCATATTCTGTTAATTAGCTTTCCTCTTCAATAGTGATCAGATGTGCAAAACATAATCGGTGGAACTATGCAACTTCAGAGATAAACAAGATTTTAAAGGAATTCTCCTTTCCTACCCTCCCCGCTTTTCCACCCCAATGGCTAATCTTACCCTAACAGCAAGAAAACCTAATAGCAAGAAAACACTGGATGAACAAATCATCTGTGGCTCATCTTGTAGTCCCAGGAGAACAGAGCTCACAGAGCAAAGCAACACCCTGAATCTAGACACACACACACACACACACACACACACACACACACACACACACACACAGATTTTGAACACAGAGAGTCCATAATTAGCAGTTCTACAGTTTAATTTGCGTGGTGTTCTAAGCAGCATGATAAAGTTGCATGCTGTCCCATTCTACCCCAATAGGGGTGTGAAGTGTCCTTTTGTTGAATGTATCCACACTGTACATACCACCTGCACCCATCTTGGTTTTCTTGTTTTCTGTGGCTGTAACTGAATATCACAGCATGGGATAATTTACAAAGAATGGAAGATATTTGAAAAATTTGTATGTTGCTTCATTTTTCATCCTATTTGAAAGGTAGGGGCAAAGAGGAGGAAAAAGTAGGGGAAGAGAGAGAGAAAGAAGAGTCTTCTAAGTACTGATTCACTTCCCAAATGTATGCAATGGCCAGGCTGGAGCAGGCTGGAGACAGGAGTGAGAAACTCAACCTGGATTATGCACGTGAATGGCTGGGACCCAGGCACTTGGATGATCATTTGCTGTCTCCCAGGGTGCACATTAGCAGCAAACTGATTGAAAGTAGAGTGGCTGGGTCTCAAACTAAGCATTATAATATACAGGACAACCTCAAAGATATCTGTATAAGATACAGGGCAACCTCAAAAGGGAATTTAACTATTAAACCAAATGCTCACCCTGAAATTTTACTTCAAAAAATTTCCATGTTAATTATAGAACATAGACTTATTGTAAACAGACACACACACACAATTAACTTTGGGGTCAGTATTATGGCAAAATGAGTAAGCACCAGCTCATGAGCTCCACTTCCAATCTAGTTCCCTGCTAGCACACCTGGGAGGGCAGCAGAAGATGACCCATGTACTTGGGTCCCTGTCACCCATGCAGGAGAACTGGATAGGGTTCCTGGCTCCTGCTTCAGTCTGGCTCAGCTGTGGTCTTTGTGTCCACTTGGGGAATGAACCAGCAGATGAAAGATCCCTCTTCTGTCTCTCTGTAATACTGCCTTTCAAATAAAAAAGCTTTCTTTAAAAAAAAAACCTGTAAAAGCATATTCTGAAATATTAGAAGAAAACACAAAATAATCCCATTACCTGTGGTAAATCTCTGGTAACATTTTTAGTAACCATGTATTCTTGTATCTTTCTATGCATATTATACATATATAATGAGAGGAAATTGTACTAATGGGGAGTACATATACTACTTGTATTAGAAACACATTTGTTTCTTTCAATTTTCACTTCTTCTAACATTTACCACTCCCACGGTTTCCCTAAGATGGGAAATTGAGTTTAATACAAAATTATTACAAATATGTATTTAGACTTGTAGGGATTTTGGTTATTAGCTTTAGAAAAATAGAGTCACATTTCATCTGGCTCTCTGGCCCTTGTTTTTAACTTATTAAATGTGGTGAAATCTTTCAAGGAAGCAGCTTACAGCCAGGGCTGATCTATTTTAATGGCTGTCTGGTACTGCAGGTTTGGATGGACCATGCTGAATTTCTCAACTCCTTTAACTGCAGAGCTTTCCTATGGAAGACAGATTTTTACTGAACATTTCAGTAAAAGCATCACAAAGAGGGCCTGGTGCGATGACTGAATAGCCCTTACCTTGCAAGCCCCGGGATCCCATATGGACGCTGATCTAATCTCAGCTGCTCCACTTCCCACTCAATGTCCTGCTTGTGGCCTGGGAAAGCAGTGGAGGACAGCTATATGGAAGACCCAGAGGAAGCTCCTGGCTGCTGACTTCAGATCAGCTCAGTTCCAGCCATTGCGGCCATTTGGGTCAAGAACCAGCGAACGGAGGATCTTTTTCTGTGCCTCTTTCTCTGTAAATCTGCCTTGCCAATAAAAATAAAGAAATCTTTAAAAAAAAATACATCATACAGAGCTTGTTACACGGACAGATTTTACCATTATTTCTAAGTTCCACCAAAACCATCGTCGAGGGACTGTTTTAAAGGCACCGATCCCCAAAGAGAAGGGGAGAGGAAAAATCAGCAACAGAGGAGACAACTGTCTGCCAGTTACCCACCCTGAAGTCTCACAGCTTATCCTCTGGAGCAGATATATGAGACTCTTCACTGAGGGTTGCAAAACAACTGAAGATATAAGAGACATTGGAAAATAAGATAATTTCATTTATAGAAAAATTCCCACTCTCAATGGCCTACCCCTGTAACCAGATTCCAGTGATTCTGAGATTCTAATCAGTCCAGCAACCAGAAGTATCCTCTCTTCTTTGGGTAGTCAGTCCAAAGAAAGTATTTAAAGATCAACAAAAAAACACTTATTCTCCAAGTGATATTTGCCATCTTATCCTGCTAAGGAGAACAAACATGATAAGATCAAGTCCAGAGAACTTTAAGTTGATATCTCAATATTTTTGTCTTTAATATGAGCTGAGAGTCAACAACCCTAAGGTGTCTGAGCAAACTACCAGGGAACAGAGAAACCAAAAGCAACTTCGGAAAAAAACAGACCAGTCAGAGGAAGAGAATTAGAAATAGACTCTTTACAGATTGAGAAAAGATGTCATGTTCACGGGGTAAGAGCAGAAGTAAAGAAAAGAACTCCTAGAGTAGAAAACATTAGAAATGAAAACTTGAACAAAGATTTGAAATCTCTCCCCTAAGCAGAGCAAAAAGTAAAAGGAATGGAAGACAGGCTTGCAATGAAAATTTAAAAGACTTACTATATCACTAACGGTTAGAACAGTTTGTGACACATACTAGACTACAACACTAGAAGGAGAAAGTGAAGGGAAAGAAATCATCAAAGAGATCATTCAAGAAAATCTCTCAGGACTGCAGGGTAAAAACCACCAGAGAGGCCAACTGATCTGTTGCACTATTAGAACTCTTGGGTCAAAGAAAAAGGGAAAGAGAGAGAAACAAAGGAAGGAGGGAGAAAGAAGTGTATAGAATCATAATGTCACTGGGCTTTGCAATAATAATAAGGGGATGCCAGAAATAACGACTTAGCCTATCTTCAAATACCGAAGGAAAATATTCCCAAATTAAATTTCCTATTTTGCCTAGCCATTAAAAGACATACTGTTGATGCTTTTTAAGAATAAGATGCTTCAAAATTTCCTTGCATCAGGAAGGAGGTGGCGGACGTGCATTAAATGAGGAAGCAGTAATCCGTAAAACAGAAGACGTTCTTGACCTCCTTCTTTCCCAATCCCCACTATTAACAGGGCAATCAAGCATTGTTTTATTTCTATTTTTGCAAGCTAAGATCCCATTGGATTGTGCTGAATTGTGCTCTCTGAACAAGATTTCAACCCCAACGTTTCCATTTACTTAAAACTTGCTACTATTAAGCCATCATCACCATGTGTCCATCAGGTTCCTATATGTACATGCCACGAGTTTTACATTTTCAAAATGTCGGTGCACAGTAACTCTATTGTGTGGAATACAGCGTAATATTTCAATACACATATACAACATACAGTGAGAGTATTTGGCATTCCATCTCACCAAATGCTTATTCTTATGCATGAGGAATCTTTGAAGTCCACTTTCAATGTTTTTTATGAAGTATGGTATAAATGAAGGTGAGGAAAATCACTGTATTATGCTGTGAGCCACTACAGCTTTCTCCTCCTATCCAAATGTATGCTGGTACCTGACTTCCAACATCCTCCTGCCCTGCTTCCCCTTACACTCTCTGGCATCTGGGGATCACTATGCTGTCCTCTCTTTCTGTGAAATCAACACGTGATAACGTGTGGCATTTGTCTTTCAGTATCTGTTTATTTCAGTTAGTGTAACATTCTAAGGTTTCATCCCTGCTGCCTTAAATAACAGGATTCCATTTTTTTATGACCAAGCAATATTTATGTATATCACTTTTCCCTTATCAATTCATCCCTTTATGTCTTGAATATTCTGAATAGTGCTGCAATGAATACAAGTGTGCAAGTATCTCTTTGATAGCCTGGTTTCCTTTTCTTTGCTTGCATACCTGCAATAAGATGGTACTGAAAGATTGAAGTGCAGATCTTCTATCGATTGCTATTAAAATCTATCTCCTTACATCTGTCCCATTGTCCAGCCTGTCAAAATCCTTTTGAATCCTAATTCTATCACCCAATGCATTTTCTATCCTTTCCAGACTCCTGTCATCCACAAATTAAATCAACATGCCCTCTAAACTTTCAGCTACGGCATAGATATAAATGCCAAACAAGCCAGGACTGAATCCATCCAGAAGTTCATCAATCAATGTCAACAGCTATTCCACAATTTATGAATTTCTCTGACTCTCATGGGAAAGGCTACTAAAAACACAGGCAGATCTGTAGACAAAAAATATAATTAATATGGGGATCTGGTTTCTCTGACCCTAATGCAACCCATTAGAGTTGTACAATTTTCAACTCAACTAAATAAACAGTGACTTTGAGTGGGATGTGTGGGATGTGTGATGGATTCATTCTTCCAGTCTCAGTTTATGAATACTAGCTTTGGGGAAGAATATAGGACAGCAGCATCTCCTGTAATCATTTCCCTCTAAAGACTACAGTGAGTGAACATTGTCTCTGGTCCTCATTACACTTAAAAGTCCTTTAGAAAGGCACCACATAGAGGAGACTGTGTCTGTCTGCCTCTTGGCAAGACTGCAGCAGCCGTTTGCTTCCAGCACTGGAACGGGCTGCTGCCTTTTCAGTTGATCACTGTTGGAGTCATTAGCCCTATTTAACGTCCATGTTAAAAGAGAGCTATGCATCTGTTAACTGCTAGAATCACACTCAGAGTGGCAGGATGCTTCCGCTGTGCTAGAAAAAAGGAAACCGTTCAGTAAGTCACAGGTTGTCACCTCCTCCTACCTGTGGCACATGCCACATGGACTATCTTAGGAGGAATGTGTTCATCTTTTCCCCCCTATTCTTCTCTTTTGTCTCCTCTTCTCTTCCTCCTCCTCTCTCTCTCTCAAATTCCAACTTCCTGTGTACCTGGTCCCTTCCAAACTTCACAACCCCACAACCCCACCCAACTGTGTTCTTTTGTTTCAAAAACTGGGGACAAAAGTTTGCTGAATTTTAAAGTGTGAGGTCAGAAAATGAAGGTGCAGAGAAGAAAACAACTCCACAAAATGCAGACAAGTGCTCCACTATGCTTTATCTCAGAGAATCCAAAGCTGCCCATTTCAGCAACAGGACAAGCAAGCATCCTGGGCAGTTCCCGTTGACTTGCTCATCTGGGGAGTTATCAACTGTCTGGATCTAATCTATGTAGTTAACAATTCATCCTTGCCACAGTGCCTCACCACCAGGTCAACAGGAAGTTGGGATCTGAGAACCCTTAATACATGAAATATCCGGAGGATCTCATTGTTCTTACATTACATCTCCTGGCCAGCAATCCTTACGCAGGAGGTGAACTCACTGTAAGGAAGGAGAGCCAGAGGGTTTGTCTTCCACGCAGGGCACTGCAGCAGTTAAGTGACACATTGGGAAATGTGAAATGTGAAGCCACCTATGGGTGCTGGCCTAATGCACTCAGTAAAACTTTGAACCAGATGTGAGCAAAGACAGAAACCATGAAGTACAAATGCTGAGAATCTCGGAGGTTAGCAGACTCTTCTGTTATTCTTGACACCAAGCGGAAGTAATGCCAGTTGGTCTCTGGATGTGTACATACCACAGGAAGAGAACCACATGTTTAGCCCGGGGATCTCTGCAGGTCAGGCCTGAGCCAGCTACAAACAAAGAAGATACTGATGCACCCACCTGCAGATTTTCCTGCACAGGCAAGGTGCCTACTGAAAGACACACAATACTGCTGGTAAAAGGAATGCCTGCCTCCCAGGGAGCACAGGATTCTTATGAACGGGCTAGCAGATCAAAGCATTTAGGTTCCATAATTTACAGAATGAAGTGAGTGATCTCACTCCAGGGCTTTTAGTAAAAATGATACAATTAAATGACCAATACTTCAGCAAAGCATTTTATTAAACCTTACCCTTAATTCAACTTGATCATCTTAGAAAAAATATTTTGCAGACACATCTGGTCCTAAAATTGAACAAAAGCTTAAGATATTAACCTCTTTTATACATTTTAATCTATAGCAATAGATTTTAGACTGAAATCTCAATCTATGCTTTAAAATACACTCAGAGCCTGCCACTGGGTGGGTTAGCAGCTTCTAACAGTTATCGATCTCATAATGTCAAAACAAATATCTTTCTTTTTTTTGCCTCAAAGCACTTAATCTTCCATTAGAGGGGATCAGTTACAAACATTGACTGTAGAGAGCTTCTAGGCTGAATTTAAATTGTACCGAGTAAACAATTGTGTCATCTGTATTTGTTAGAGGGCGGTCACCACTTGGCTTATCTAGTTTGTGCTCTAGGGACCCAGAATTATGGGACAATTTTTCTAGTGGAAATGTTTAATCATACTGTCATCTCCTGCCCAAGCCTTTGTGTTGAAACATGGCATTTCTAACCCTGGTGGTGTCATGTGAATTTGAAAAAGAATACAAATTTGTTTCACTAGATATTCTTCTGGGTTGATCAAGAAGAAATGCAACTTCATGTATATTAACAGACTAAAATCTTAAACTTCAGAAGATTCTTAAGAGATCCCAGGAGGTGAGAGAGCAAGAGTATAAATAGATTTTAAAAATCTTGAAATGATGGCGCTTCTTGTTCGATTGAATTTCAGCCAAAGGCTGTACCGAGTGCTTACTACCTGTGCCAGGCTCTGCTTGCTGAATTATGTTACTGCTTAACCCTCCTTCTACCCTAAAGGCTATTGCCTCCAATTTTACATATATGAAAAACTGAGGCACACAGTGTGTAAGTAACTTGCCAAAGTGGGTGCAGAGCCAGGTGTGAGCAGCGTTTTTCTGGAATAAGATCCTCATTAACTATTTGGCCCAATAACTTACAAAACTGAGAGAATGTACAGGATAAAAATGGTGTAGCTTCCAATTCTGTTACCTCTGTGTGTACTCAAATACTATCCTCATTATTCCTATAGTCTTTGGATGAGTTGTTGGCCCAGCCAAAAGATGGGATGACTTCCATTGAAAAGAATTTTTTTCCTTTTCATGAGAGCTACAGGTAGGGAAATAAAAGAGAAGAATAAGGTGTAGAAACAGCATTTAGGCCACCTTCTCTGCTTTCAACATCTTCCTGCTAGAGCTCCAGATGCTTTTATTTGCAATGACAGTTTCTGCAAATCACCTTTAGGTTATCTCATAGCTTCAATAACCAGGAGTTCATAAGTGTTTTTCATTCAGCGTTTCTCTTTTTTCTCTCTAAGAAAGATGTGATGAGGTATTTTGTGTGCTTTCTGTATGAACCCAAACTCCATAAATAAGTCACATTGGCTCTGTGTTGTTGTTGTAACAACCTGATTAGTGTAGCATCTATTCCCTTCATGCAACACAAGTCAGAAGCAACAATGGGTGGGTTGTGAGAGTATCATCTGATACTCAAGTTGCAGAGCAGCTGACAGCATAAGTTGTTCATTGCAGTGGGCAGGGATGGCAGGGTGCATTTTAGCCGATGCAGCTTGATGGTGGTATAAAAGCATCTCTCCACCTTGACGTCACAGAAAGAGCTATGTCATAGACGTTGTGCAAAACATAGCCAGAGCACAGCTGATACTTGCAGCCTCCTAAACTGCCTGTACTTGCTGTTGGTAGGACCAACTCAAGACTTGATTCTCCTTGCCTTCCGTCTTTTCCTCCTAAAGATTTTCATTCATGCTTAGAAGGAACTTCAGAGTTCATCTTGTCCAGCTCTAGATCTTGCTCACCAAGAGAAATGTTTCCAAGTTAGGGTCTGTCATCCTTAGAGCCTTTTCAGGAATGGATGAGGTCAGAAAAATAGTAGCATTGCTGAGACTTTGGTTTGGCTTTGAATGAAATGAAAAGCCACTGGGACATTTTAAGAATAAAAATCGTGGATCTCATTTTTGCAAATTTTTACTCATCAGCAGCTGTGACTTAAGGCATGTTATTTTACATATCTTAAAGATAGTGTCTTTGTTTACAAAATGAGGATAGCGAATAGACCATATGGCTCAAAGAATAATCTTTCTTGTGTTTGTTTTTGCTGCTGCTGTTGTTGTTGTTTTAGAAGACAGTCTTGCAGAGAACCTACCCTGGGGTTTGGCACACATTGGTCAATGAAAATTGTTTTTTTCCCTCCATATGTAGCATGGCATATCTCCTGAAATCTTTCTGCCACAAAACAAAAAGCATAGCCACAACTTCCTCCCTTTTCTGTCTTGTAGCCTTACTCTATAGGCTTTGTGGAGTTCATGCATACTCATGTCCTACAAATAAGAGTTCCTTCAGCCAGGCCTGAAGGCACTGCAGTAACAAGATGCAGCGGGAACTCAACATGAGCCCACTTTATACTGTACTCATATTTTACTGGACAACGAAGGGTTTCTAGTGTGTTCTGGTGTATTTAATATGTAATATAATAAAAAGGACTTATGTACCATGTCAAGGGGTAGAGCATAAATGATTATGACAAGGGAAATGGAAGATCAGATGGTATAACCTCGGTTGACAGTGGAATCAGCATGATGAATGGTCTTAGCTAAAACAGCCAGCTTTCAAAAGCATCCTTCCATTCTCTGCAAGGAGCTGGGAACACGAACTGCTTCCTAATGAGGAATGACCAAGTGAGTTTCCCCAGTGTCTTGAGAAATAAAGGACAATTCCTAATCTTCAGAGTTTAGAAGACAGCTACTTAGCCAAGGGCAAGGATGGGGAAAGGTGCATTAGCAGATTTTCAGCAAATCAGATACACATGTGCACACACACGCACACAAACATACAAACTGCGTACACAACCTTAGATAAGTAAAGAGGCTAGGTGTTTGGCCAACAACTTGAAACTCCACTGGTTAGGAAGCCCACATCCCACACTGGAGTGCTGGGAGCTGACTGCTAGCTCCACTTGGGATGCCAACTTCCTGCTACGGAGCACTACAGGAGGGAGCAGGTGATGTGTAGTTGGGAGCTTGTTACTCTTGTGGGAAACTGGATTTGAATCCTGGCTCATTGTGGACCTTTGGGAGTTAGCCTGTGATTGGGAGCTCTTTCTGTGTCTCTGAAACAGAAAATAAAACAGAATGTATAAGACAAGCATCATGACACTCAACTCTGAATGTTGATCCTATCTGCCGTGTGTGTTGGCTGTGTCATCCCCATTATTGCTCCTCATCTTTGTGATTTGCTGTTTAAAGGGGCTTAGAATCACAAGTGACAGGCTCAGAGTTGGCATTATGTCTTTGATTGGCCTAGCCACTTTTGCCCTTGTAGGCGCTTTCTCCTATATTAAATCAATCATATTTTACAATTACATGAGTTTAAAGGCCAACATAATCTAAACTGTAGGATATTCTTGTTTTTCTTCTAGATTTTAAAACTTTGAAAGAAATTTTAAAAGCTTGAGCCAGGCCTGGCACGATAGCATAGTGGCTAAAATCCTCACCTTGCATGCATCGGGATCCCATATGGGCACTGATTCTAATTCTGGCGGCTCTGTTTTTGATCCAGCCCCCTGCATGTTGCCTGGGAAAGTAGTCGAGGATGGCCCAAAGTTTTGGGACCCTGCACCCATGTGGGAGACCTAGAAAAAGCTCCTGGTTCCTGGTTTTGGATCAGTTCAGTTCCAGCCACTGTGGCGACGTGGGGAGTGAGTCAGTGGATGGAAGACACTCCTCTCTGTCTCTCCTCCCCTCTGCATATCTGACTTTCGAATAAAAACAAATAAATCTTAAAAAAAAAGACAATGAGCCTTGTCATAGGTCCTTAAAAGTATGCTGGACCCATGGTACTGCATGTGTTACATCTAATGGGATAGTCACTCTGAACAGATAGTTGTAAGACTACTCATAGCATTACCTCAAGGGCCAGCAACCAACATTCCTGGATGGGTCAAGTCTAAAAGTGAGTTCTAGAGTATCTGTGATGGTCACAGGTTACATTAATTACCTATGACATCTTCCTCTCAGATGGGGATGTTTATCCCTATGACAAACCTGGTCTTTTCATGCACAGTTGTTCAGGGATAGCATGGACCGAGAGGAGTGAGTTCAAGAGGAGGATGATAAAAGAGTGGGGGTCTGGGGAGGAGTCTGGGCATGGTCACCTGACTTCGAGGAGCTAAGAGCTGAGGACTAGGAGTATGCAACTACACCTTGAATATTCTGAGACCCAGGAAAATGATCAGAAGAAAAAGAAAGCCTGGCCAAAAAAGCATTTCCCTTCTCAAAAGACCTCCTCCAGTTGGCCTGAGTGAGCCCTTGGTTTCTGAGTGAAAACAATGAGACCACTGTAGTGTGTGCACAGTCACGTTCCCTGTGACAGAGTCCGTTGAGACTGACACAATGCCTCAACATCACCTGCCCCACTTCAGAAAAATGTGTGAGGCCAGTGTTCCTACAGTCATCTTATGAGGCAGGAATCGTCCTCAGGTCTTGGATCAACCCTAATGTGGTAAGTTAGATGAGCATCTCACTGCAGACCCCAGCGTGGCCTTGACTTGACTGCGGTGGCCCAAGAGAAGCTTTGGGATCTTTGCTGTAGTTGCGCTGGACCACCTTGAGTTTGTATGTGCATGTATGTTCACAGGTTTGTTTGCAGATTTTCACACACATATGTATTTATGTGTGTGCTTGTGCATTTGTATGTGTGGGTTTTGCACACATGTGTGTACATGTGGATGTAGATAGGTGTATCCATATCTGTGTGTGTCTGTGTGTACCTGTGTGTGTGCATGTTTCAGGCCCAGATTTTACTTGGAGGAAGAGGAAGAGATTGTTTTGTTTGTTTGTTTGTTTTGTTTTATTTTTAAGTCTTTTTTTAAAAAGATTTATTTATTTTTGTTGGAAAGGCAGACATGCAGAGAAGGAGAGAGACAGAGGGCAAGATTTTCCATCCAATGGTTCACTCCCCAAGCATCCACAATGGCTGGAGTAGAGCTAATCTGAAGCCAGGAGCCCAGAGCCTCTTCTGGATCTTCCATACTGGTACAGGGTCCCAAGGCTTTGGGCCATCCTCCACTGCTTTCCCAAGCCACAAGCAGGGAGCTGGATGGGAAATGGGGCCACTGGGATTAGAACCGGTGCCCATATGTGATCCCAGTGTGTTCAAGGTAAGAACTTTAGCTGCTAGGCTATTGTGTCAGGCCAATGTTTTTAAGTCTGATTTTTTGATGGTGTTTACATAGTTAATTAGGGTAGGAAACATCAAGAATTAGGGGAAAGTGGGTGAGACCATTGTTTCCAAGTTTTCTTTTTCTTCTTCTTGTATCTGGGGGAAGGAGAGAGATAAGGAGGAAGCCGCACCCAGCCACCCAACTGCCTCAGTACCTGGGGATGGGAAATAGCCACCCGACGTCATCCCAGGGTCCGAGGGTTTTGCTCAAGAGGTTTTGATAATTCTGAAATGTTGTTGATCTCACTACTCCAAGGATGAGGAAATCCTTCCAAGGTCCATTGGCTCACAAATCCACCCCCGAGTCTCCATTTGCCCGGATATTTGCTATCAATGCTTGGCTGGAGTAGTTGACCAATTTATTCTGCTCCTCCGTCCTCTGCTATGGTACCAGATGTAAGAAGAGGTTTCTAGTGAGCAGATGCGAACAAACATAAGAGTAATTTTAAAGTAAGCAGAACGGTGAGAAGATTCTCCTATCATAATTCTGATTTCTTTATCAGAGGTAGACATCTAAAAGGAGGACTTAAAGAGATCAGTAGAAAATAGATGTTTAAATGGTTGATGGAGACAGAAGAGTGGCAGTGATGGAAGGAAGAGGCCTGACTAGAGAAACTGCTCCTATCAAGTGATTGCTGCCTGCAGTAATTTGTGGGGTCATTGTTGAGGGTGTTTGGATCTGTCTCTCTCATCACCCAGCTAGCTTCTGGCTCCCAGGAACCTAGAGTGGAAGGCACCAACTTTCACAAGGGCAGTGGTGGTTGGTTGCAAGGGAGCATTTGCCTGTCTGGGCTGAGTGGTCCCCTTCTGAATTCCAGGAGGCCAACTTGCCTGAATTTTCCGGGGGGGGGGGATGGGGAGATGCCAATGCAGCAAGTGGCTGAACTGCCAGTTAGTCCAGCTAAACACATTCAGGTCCCGGGAAGGTGTGGTGGCTTTCCTAGCCCTCGCCTCACACCACCTCTTGGTAGGGCAGTCTGGGCTTGCGGTGGCTATTGAGTGTGTTCTAATCCTTTTCCAGGTCTTTGTGTCTTACATTTGTTCATACCTGTGTGTGAGTGTGGGCTACCCCACACAGAGATAAGCCCATTGCAAGTGGACAGGATGATTGAACAGGGAAGGGGCAGGAAAGCACCTGAGCAGCCCATCCAGGCATGGACTGCAATGCCAGAGAGAGGGCTGAAAGGGTTGCCTTACTGCGTTCTTCTAGTAGACCTCTTTCACAGGTCAGGGAATGGCGCCTCTACATATGTCACCTGGGAAGGTTAGGATACCTCTGAAATTCTACCTGGACCTTATTATCTATTTTTTTTAAGATTTATTTATTTTTATTTGAAAGGCAGATTAACAGAGAGGAGAACCAGAAAGATCTTGCATCTGCTGGTTCACTCCTCAAATGGCCACAATGGCTGAAGCTGAGTCAGTCTGAAGTCAGGAACCTGGAGCTTCGTCCAAATCTCCCACGTTGGTGCAAGGGCTGAAGAACTTGGGCCACCCTTCTCTGCTTTCCCAGGCACATTATTAACAGGGAGCTGGATGGGAAGTAGAGGAGCTGGGACTCAAACCTGTGTCTACATTAAGGGTTAAGCCACTACACCACAGTGCTGACCTTCCTCTATCCGTGTTTTCATACCATCATCATCTTTCCTTTTAGGTCACAGATGACTCCTGGGAAATTAGGCATGCTGGTTGACAGGTAGAGGGGTTGATATTACTTTGGGGCTGGAGATACCTTCAGCTCTCTCAGACCTAGAGTAGCTGCATGGTATTACCACCTCCAGCTCCAGTTGTGGGAAGGAGTCATTTCTGGGGTACAGCTCACTGCCCTGGGAGGCTCTGCTTGCCCTCCAGCTTCCCTCCTCCCAGCATTTCCTCTTCTGGGTCTCTCCTTCCCCTCCCTCACCTCTGGGCCACTTTCCAGGCCAACCTTTGACCAGCTCTGAAATACATGTGGAATCCATTTCCATAAAATTTGAAAACCTGTTACATGCCAGGCAGTCCACACACTCAAGCTGCTTTGAAGCAGCCAGGAAAATCGTTTTCTCCCTGGTAGCCCATTTCAGAACACTTCATGGCAAATGAAAGATTGATTCAATCATTTAAAATACATCACATCGCATCCCGCAGATGCTGTCTGAGAGTCAGCAACTGAACTGGAGTCTGGGGGTTGGTCGGAGTGAGGGGAGAGAATGAGTCAGGTAACTCACACAGCTTTCTCCTGCCAATTAGTCACCACTACCACCACCTGCACAAAGGCTCAGGGAGATGGAATCCCAGCAATGATTCAGGCGCCACTTCAGGTGAACAGGTTACGGGGACCTGCCTTTGTGCCAAACACACAGATGGGCTTCAGGAAGATGGTGAGAACATGCTGTTAAAAGATAACAGCTGGAAGGAATGTTAAGATGCAGTTTGTGCATCCCATGCTGGAGTGCCTGGGTTCCAGACTCGGCTGTCCCCCTAGTTCCAGTTTTCTGCTCATGTGGACCCTCACAGACAGTAGCTGATGGAATTATGTTCCTGCCACTCACAGGAGAAACTGCTGGGGGACTCTGCAGGCAAGTGGGCAGGAAATCGGAAATGAGACTTTTCTTTCTCTTTGCTCTGCCTTTTTTTCTGTCTCTCTGCCTCTCCTAGCACTCAGATATGGGCCGAGCTTTACAATTTGGGCTAGAAGAGAAGACACAGGGCCAAGTAACAGACTGTCTGCTATTAAAAACACGTGGGTACTCAAGGAATTCCATGAATACAAAAAAGACTTCAAACCCAAATTCTCACACAGGGTCACTTCTCTCCAGCTTCGTTTCCTCCCTATCAGCTTAATCCTACTCCCTCGCCCCTGGGGATCTGCCCCTTTGCTGTTTCCCCAGCTAGCTCTCAGCACAGGGCCTCTGCATTGGTTGATCCCTGGATCCAGAGCACTTGTCTCTGAAATCACCAGGACTGGGATCAGGCTCCAGCTTAGTCATGAGATCTTCTGTCTGATCTGAGACACTGCTCTCTGCCCACATCGAAGTTCCTTAGGGACAGAGGTTGTGTGTCATTTCCTGCTCTGTCACCAGCATCCAGAATTGCATTTTGCCTGTAACAGGTGCTTCATATGACTTTGCTCCTGGGGAGCTGTGGATGCTCATGCCCTAAATTAGGGGCACACATTAATGTGTATGGTATAAATAATGTAGAAGGAACTCAACACCTTAAAAGCGGAGCTGACACAATGCTCCCAGGATCTAGTAGGAAAGAGAAACGAGCGAACGGTTCCTGGGAAGGTGTCCTTTAACTAGCCCTGAAGAATGGGTTGCATTTAGATATTTGGGAGCTGGAAGGAAGTGAGGTGATGAATGTAATATGAGAAAATGCTTAGAGGTAATAAGAGCAGTGGCTTTTAGCTAGAGCAAAGAATAGAGAGGGAAAAAAGGAATGAAAATGAAATGCAATTGAGCTTATATTTGGAGGACTTTGCTGTGTGGCACCTCTATTCTTTAGAGTAGAGTGAATTCTAATTCTAATTCTAATTCTAATTCTAATTCTAATTCTAATTCTAATTCTAATTCTAATTCTAATTCTAATTCTAATTCTAATTCTGTGACACACCAGAGGCTAATGTGTACAACAGGAATACATGCTGAACCAGTCTCGGGTTGAGGGGCAGGCATTATAGGTGTCCCATCCTGGGGGACCCCTATGACACTGTGTTCTGAGCCTGAAGATGACTGTTTTATACATAGGGAGCTATTTCAGGCACAGACTGGAGAGAGACTGGCTTAAAGCTATGTTTCAGAAGGATGAATCTGGCAGCTGAGAGACAAATTGGAGAGGGAAGAAACTAGAAGCCGGAAAACCAATTATGAGGGCTGTTGCCGCAGTGTAGCTGGGAGGTAATGTAAGTCATAACTTAGGCAGACCCAACTGTGAGTCAGGAATTAGTGAATGAGGGGCCACGGCGAAACAGTAGTGATGAGGGAGAAAAGCAGCCGGTGTGGTCGGGATGACACCATGGTAAGCTCAGGCTGGGCTCACACCTGTGCCAGCAGCCTGGTGGCGAGAAGACACTTACATGATAGTATTACACTCCAGACAATCCGATGCTCACCTGGGTCTTCCTAATCAGTTCATTGTATGATTCAAGTCAGTGTGGGGAGTGGAAATCCAACCAAACAAATATAAGCATTAAAGAAAATGTTGGTGACTGAAGACCCAAAGACGAAAGGTGGTAGCTTAGCTCCTGGAAGGGGGCACTGTCGCGTTCAGTGGGAGAAAAATCTCACAACTTGTCCCTTGGAGTTTCTCTGTTCATTCTCTCATGCCTTTGGCAAGCTCTTGGCAACTCCTCGTTCTACCACCTTGGGTTGTGTTTTCAGAGAATGGCTGTGTTAGTTCTCTCTGGTATGATATATTCTAGTCCATCAGCCTGAGTATGAAAATTCTAGAATTCATAACTCTTGCCTCAAGTTCCTCTCTGCCCCTGACTACTGACTCCATACTGCCCTGGACTATTCTGTGACAACTTAAACATGGTCTAAGCAGACTTGATTTCTGTCCTGAAGTCAATTCCTTTTCATCTCTTTTGCCATCAGAGGAAATGGCAACCCCATTCTCTAGCTTGACAGCTAGAAGCCATCAGTGATTGCTACTGGTCAACAGTCCTTGCTCATTACATGGGTGTTCATGAGGCTTGTGCTGTTAAGCCACTTCCTGCAATGCCAGCACCCTATGTGAGTGCTGGTTTGAGTCTGGCTGCTTCACCTCTGATCCAGTTCCTTACTAATGCACTTCGAAAAATTTCAGAAGATAAATCAAGTGCTTGGGCCCCTGTACCCATGTGGGTGTCACAGATAAAGCTATATGTAGACTTTGGCCTGGCTCAACCCTGGCCATTGTGTCCATGTGGGGAACAAACCAGAGGAAGGAAGATCTCTCTTTATCTCTTCTCTCTCTCTCTCTCCGTTGCTCTGCTTTTGAAATAAATACATCTTTTTTAAAAAAATGAAGTTCAGAAATCTTGCAAAATTCATGGAAAATACATATTATAAAAAAACTCTGCAAGGGTTTAACATTTTCTTGCACCAAGAAGCTGCTTTTTCATTACATATCTCAGCAAACTTGTGATGTTCCTCCTCTCCCTTCTCCCCTCCACTCCCCTCCCTTCCTCTCCCTCCCTCTCCCTTTCCTTCCCCTTCTTTCTCCTCTCCCCTCTCCTCTCCTCTTTTATTTAAGCCACCATCGTCCCACACTGGATCTCCAACAATGCCTCCCAGCCCATCTCTGGCACCTCTCTGTTACCCTCCCACTATGCCCCACACCTAGACATTTCCATGTATTCTTCTCCATCCTATTTCACATTTTAGCACTACCAGTCACTTTTTCCTTTGGAATTAGTCTTCCCTTTGGATTCCAGTCATCTGGTTCTTCTCCAACCATGTGGGTAGTATCTCTTCCTCTGTCCTACCTGGGCCCATTTCCTTCTGCTGGACATTACATTAAAGGCTCGCTTCCCCCTGGGCCTCTCCTCTTCCTGTTCTATATTTGTCATGTTCTCATTACTGCTCACCACCACCAGGAGGCTGATGACAAAGATGCTGATATTCCCACTGGGAAATCTCTCCCCATGCCTCCCTGACATCTCTTGGCTGTATCTTATGGATTTATAATTCATTATATGTAAAACTAAGTGAAAATGAAATTTTTTCCTCCTTTCCTCCTAGTTGTCAAAGTTTCAAACATTGAGTTTTAAAGATTTATTTATTGAAAGGCAGAGTGATACAGAGAAAATGAAAGAGAGAGAAAGGTACCTTCTGGTTACCAGTTCATTTCCCATGTGTCCACACCAGCCAGGGCGAAGCCAAGTTAAAGCCAGGAGCCAGAAACTCCATCCTGCTCTCTCATATGGATGTCAGGGACCCAAGAAGACCGAAGAACCCAGAGTGTCTTGTGCTGGCTTCCCAAGAGCATTAGCCAGAGGCTGGATTGGAGGCAGAGCAACCAGGACTCAACCAGCACTCCCATATGGGATGCAGGGATCCCAACGAGTGGCTTAACCCACTGCGTCACAACACTAACCCCAAAGTTTTAATTTTATTTCTGAATCGTGAATTGCTTTTAAATTGTATTGAATGACTGTTCCGTGTCTATTAATTTTGTTAAACAACGACACAGCAGATGCTATAAATAATGCACTGTGCTTAACCAACTCATTTATCAGAAGCATCATATTGTTTTTCCTGGTGCTATTAACATGGCTGAAAGCACTAATTGGCTTTGTAATGTAAAATTACCCTTGCATTCCTAGGATAAATTCCAGTTGATCATGATGGATTCTTTTTCATACGTCACTGGGCTTGGTTTACCAATACTTTAATATAGATGCCTGTGTTCGAGAAAGACGCTACCCCGTGATTTCCAGTTTTCAATACTGGAGTTGCATTGGCCTCTTTGAACTAGCCTCGTGGGCTGGATTTGCTTTTCTTTTCATTGTGGAGCATGCGTAGAGAAGGTTGGAAGTTCTCTCAGTACTCTGCACTCACTTGGTACTCTGACTTTCATCTGTGGTGTTTTCTTAGTTAAGAACTCTTGATACAGCTTTCCTTTTTATTTTTTATATTATTTGTTTTTATTGCAAAGTCAGACATACGGAGAGGAGGAGAGACAGAGAGGAAGATCTTCTGCTCACTGAGTCACTCCCCAAGTGACAGCAACAGCCAGAGCTACGCCAATCCAAAACCAGGAACCATGAGCTTCTTCTGAAGCTCCCACACGGGTGCAGGGTCCCACGGGTTTGGGCAGTTCTCCACTGCTTTCCCAGGCCACAAGCAGGGAGCTGGATGGGAAGTGGAGCTGCCAGGATTAGAACCAGTGCTTCGGCTGCTAGGCTACTGTGCCGGGCCCTCCTTTTTATTTATTTATTTCTTTAACGTTCTTTATGTCTTTGCACATAATACACAGGTATATTATAAGATGTTGTGTTCCTCTTTTTTTTTTTTTAAATCTTTCCAGGATGATCCAGGAGATATTCTGCAACTTGCTGTTTGGATTTTCTGCTATACCTGGGCAAGTGATCCCATTGAGTCTCCTGTTTTCCCTCCGTAGCTCTGATTGCATTATTGATTGCTTCTGTTAACTTGCTTGCAGAGCCTTGCTCTCCTGGGCTTGGCCGTGACCTTGCTGCTTTGGCGCTGTAGTTGGGGGAGCTCTCTGAGGATCCGGTGAGAGTATGCGTTGCCTGGGAGCATTTCTGTTTTCTTCTGCAGTCACCTGGACATGCAAGTCCACAGCAAATCCTTATCGTGCAGTTTTCCTGGCCCTGACAATAGTGTGAACAGTGAATAGTGTGAGACTGCAGGCTGGCCAGCCTTGTGCCCCAAGGACTCCAAGGAGAATTTTCTTTTCAAGGAAGGTTCTCTCTCTCTCTCTCTCTCTCTCTCTCTCTCTCTCTCTCCTGCACACTTTTGAGCAGTGGGATTTTTCCAGCTTCTCCTTGCCCTGGGCTTGCTGGCTTTGTGAGGCATCTCTGCTCCCTACACTTTTCACCCTACACAGATTCAGGCCTGGTCTCTTGTGTCCCCTGCACATGAAGAGGAAAAACAAAGTTCTAAGATGTTTAAGGTAAGCAGAAACACCCAGAAGAGCTCAAGGTGTCAGATTCTATGGGATTCTGGAATTTGCTTTTCATTGATGGGATTGCAGGGTGAATGAGTTTGGTCACAGAAGATGAGAAAAAGGAAGGGCCTTTCTGGCAGAATGAGCAACTGGTGTGAATGCCCTGGATCAAAGGGGCATCAAAGAGGACAGGCCAGGCAAGAGTTTCAAGGGGGTTACCATGCCAGGAGGGCAGAGTAGCGGCCCTGAACGGCAGCCAGGGCCTTAAACACAGGATGCCACAGCAAGAAGGTTTGTATTTGTCTCCAGACCAGTGGGAAGTCATTGAAAAGTGTGAAGAACAGAGGCAAAGAAGGGATGCTGGGAGAAGGGGTTAGATTTACATTTTGAAGCAATCCTTGTGTCTGCAGGATAGACAGGGCATTTCATTTCAGGAGTATGGGCAATGGGGCAGTTAGGAGGTCATTGCGTTGCCGAAGTGTAAGTGAGTGGCGTGGACAGCTTGGACTGTGGATGCAAAGGTGCAGGTGGAGAGAAATGAATGAACTCAACTTTCCCTTAGAAGACAAATGATGACAGTTGGTCATAACTGGGTAAAATCATAGGTAGCAAATGTTTAGCAGTTTACAAGGAATAATTAAAAATGGCATTCAGGCATAGAAAGACAGCAGAAGTGGCCTTCAAAATAAGACCCCATGGAATTTGAGGTTAAAGCAGTGAATGACATGTGAAGGAGTTAAGCCACGAAGAAGTTAGCATTGCAAGCAGACATCTGTGATCTTGTATATATTGCTGCTGTGCTGACAGAGGCTGAAAGCATGCAGACGGACAGAGACCAGTGCGTGTGGCTAACACAATCAAGCCGGACCGAAGGAACCAGAAGAAAGCTGGTGCAGCCGGGATCTGCAGCAGCAAACTCCTGCAGGAAAGGCTAAGGTTCCTGACCCTCAAAACCATGGCCAACAGGTGCACAGCCATAAATAACGCATCCTCGTCAGGGAGGACTCCTGGCAATCTTCAGAAGCACAACTGTCTGCCTCCAGTCCACATCTTCGAAACACAAGCCTGGAGAAAACCAGCTGAGTTTCTGGCACCATGAATGAATGGAGGCTTGAGTCCTGGCTGCTCTACTTCTGATCCATTTATAACACACAAAGCAGCAGAAGATGACGCCCATGTGGGATATCTAGATGGAGTTCCTGGCTCCTAGCTGCAGGCATTTGAGGAGCGAACCGCCAGATGGAAGATCTCTTTCTTTCTCTCCTCTACTCTCCCACCTCTGTGTTGTAACTCTGCCTTTCATATATATAAATAAATAAATCTATTTTTAGAAGACACCTAAATATGTGTTTAAGCCACAGAGATTCAGAGACAAAGAGGAGATCTTAAAATCACCCAGAGGGAGAGTGAAATATGTTGCCTATAGATGAGGGACAGTTGGGCTGATGGCTTCTTTCTCAGCAGCAACAGCAGAAGATGAATGTTTTGGGATGATACATGCTGAGAGAAAGTAATGGCTGCCTTAGAACTCCATATTCAGCAAAAAGTTCTTCCAAGAATGCCAGTAAAAATACAGATGGACAAAAACTGGCATTTTTCCCATCGTTAGAGATTCTAAGGCATACACTTGAAATAGGAAGATAGTTTTCTTTCAATGAACTGCACATTGTTATAAAGGAGTGACACCTGCCTGTCCCTTAAAGTCAATCGTTAAGAAGAAAGACAGACAACCATGATAATAATGAGCAAAAGACTTTTCAGATTGAAGAAATTTGTAATCAGACTCTTAGGGATTAGATGTTGCCCTACAGCCATCTCCAAGGGAATGGACATTTTCATGGCTAAAAACAGAAGGTGGTAAGGAAAGCAGAACGAGAAAGAGGGAGGAAAGGAAGAGAAGAGTATGTTCTTGGAAGCATGTCTACACATTACATGGAATCTTTTAAAAATTAACTAAAAATTAAAAGAGCAGCTGGTGCCCACAGGCCCTCGGGCTCTGCCTCCAATGTCAGGCAGTGTTCCCTGCGTTTCTTCCCTCCTGGACTGGGCTCGGAGGATGAACTTCAGGAGAGGAAGCTATTGTGATATCTGATACAAGAAAACTCGAGTCCAGTACTCATGGGCTTCTCAGTAGATGAAGGTGATTTTCCTTTTCCCTTTGTGATTTCAGTCTTGGTGACATTTAGGGTGCTAAGTCTCCGCGGTCAGTCAGTACCAAGCACCTCCTTGAACGAAGGCAGACATCCTTGACATAGACATCAGAAGGAGGTGCTCTTTCCTGCCTTCTCTGCTTTATGTCTCATTTCGAATTTCAACATCATTGAAAGAAACACACCAACACAAAAGAAAATGGAAAGTGGTTAAATTCACACAGGATAAAATCTTTTATGACTTGGGCTAGTGCAGTAGCTCAATAGAGTAATACTTCCCCTGTCAAGTGCGGGCATCCTACCTGGGCACCAGTTCATGTTCCAGCTGCTCCACTTCCCAGCTAGTCCCTGCTTGTGGGCTGGGGAAGCAGTGGAAGGTGGCCCAAAGCCTAGGGACCCTGTAATTCTGTGGGAGACGTGGAAGCAGCTTCTGACTTTGTATCAGCTCAGCTCTAACCATTGTGGCCATTTGGGGAGTGGATGGAAAACATCTCTCTGTCCCTCCTTCTCTCTGTAAATCAGCCTTTCCAATAAAAATACACAATTTTAAAAAAAGATTTCTTTCTATTACCTAAAATTTGTGGAAAATCATATTTCTAACAAGATTCAGAGCTACAAAATTTAAACTATGTTAATTAGGCTTGGTATAAATGATAGCCTCAAAGGAAAAATATGTGACAGCAACCAGAAAGACCAAAATTTGATAGGAACTTAAGTTCAGTCCAAAATTGCACTTCAAAAGGTTTTACTTCAGAAAGGAATTGATGACCATGAAAGCAAGTTGGAAAAATTTTAAAAGAAGGGAAAATTGGAAATGATGCATACCTTTTTTTTTAACTTTAAAAAATACTGAGAAAATAGTTAGATTGGTTTATTCTAGTGGGCTCTGGAAAATTCTGTACAGTTTTGATTAGAACGTTTTTTTTTTTAATTATCTAGAAGGTTAACAAGTTCAGGAATGTGTGTTCCATGGAACCCTGCAGTTCATGCTTACACTCAAAATAGTTTGCAGGTTTGTCACGCAATATTACATAAGTTAGAAAATGGTTACTGTTCACCCACTCTGTAATCAGCCAACACTGATGGATGCACAATACAGTTTGGCAACTACTTTACAGTTTGGCTTTATTGCGTTACAGCTGCTCACCCTGCATGGAACCCTGGAAATACAGAACCCTGGAAATACAGAACCCTAGGAATGCAAAGACCCAGGCCTCCAGGAAATTTGCACGTACACCAACACCAAAAATATAAACCTGAACTGGGCTTGCTCTTCCCTGCCTTATTTGAGTCCACGTGAACCTGTGCCTTTAAAGCAAAAGTGTGTGACTGCTACTCACAAGTCACTTATTTTTCACTCTGCTGCAATAACCTCTGTTCAAGATAGTCGCCTCTCTGAGTTTCCGTGAAACATGTCTGCAAGTCTTGGAACCTTTGAAATGTTGCACCCAAAATCTGAAGTTGGCATTTCGCATTCCCCAGCAGCCTTGTCTTCATTTAGCCTGTCAGAGCTAGTTTATCCTGTCAGTCACCCCCACACAAAGTCAAGCCATTAATTTCCTCAACTGTCAGGGTACATATCACTTTCAGGATGAATCTATCAAATAAAATCTGACATCTCCCAGGCGCAGCCATCATTAGACGGTGATTAATGTTAAAAACTTCCATTCCTCTTCAACGCCCCCTTTCTAATTGGGTAATTGGACCACAGACAGCGGATGTGGTGTTAACGGGCAGTGCAGTCTGTTCCCCAGGAGGCTCCTCCAGTCCTTGAGATGACTGATTTGAGGTTCCCTTTCTGCCACCATAGGCCTCGTAGGGGCCCCTTCAGGCTTAGGAAGAGTCAGTCACCCCAGGACCTTGGTTTTTGGTGTGAACCTTTCACGGCCCCTATAAAGCCCAGAATGAATGCAGTTCACACTTCTGTCTGCAACAATCAACAAAGCACCTGGAAATTGATCTTTGAGATTTTCTTGCACTGGATTCAAGCTTAAAGCTTTGCATTGAGGGGGCAATTGTAGTAGGCTATGCTTCCACCTGCTGTTGATCCAGCTCCCTGCTTATGTTCTGGGAAAGCAGTGGAGGATGGGCTGAATCCTTGGGACCCTGCACTCATGTGAGACAATCAGAGGAAGCTCCTGACTCCTGACTTCTGGTCAGCTCAGCTCGAACTGTTGGGACCATTTGGGGAGTGAAGCAATGGATGAAAGATCTTTTCTGTCTCTCTATATATACTTGCATTTCAAATAAAAATAAAATAAACCTTAAACATTGCATTGAATTAGAGCCTTTTTTCATCTTCTCCTAGGAGAAAAAAATATCCCATTCTTGGCTGGTTTCCATGTAAACCTTGCAACTCCCAGCCCTGTCCTGCCCATAAGTCTTTTGTGTGTTCTTTGTGCAGTTCACTTCCATGCTCCATATCCAATCCAGCTCCCTGCTAATGCACCTGGGACAGAAGCAGAAGATGACATAAGTACTTGAACCCTTGCCATCCACCCAGATGGACTCCGAGGCTTCTGGCGTTGGCTCAGATCAGCCCTGTTGTTCAGCTCATTTGGAGAGCAAACCAGCAGATGGAAGATATCTCTCTGTGCACTCTGTGTGCATGTGCAAATGATTTTTTGAAAAAGCTTTTTTAAAAAAACACATGAATTTTTAAATGCATGAATCTACAAGCAAATTTTGCACCAAAATAATAATATCTTCAACTCTACTTCTACATGAACTTTTTGAAATTACTTGTGACCTGTCAGGTACTTTTCCTTCATTACATCCAGCACGGCCCTATCACAGTCTCTGTCTTCCCATTCAACAGCAGACTTCAGTACTCAGCCCCATACATTTTCAGCTGCTGCGGCATCCCCCGTCTCCAGCACTCAACCCAGGGGGATGGAAGCGGTTTGCTCAGGACCCGGTTTCCAATACTATTTCAAAAATCGCATGCACATGGAAAGCCGAGGTGAGGAGGAAGCTGCCTCGCTGGACTTCTTTCTCTTAAAGAATTCAGTATTTCCTTTCCATTCATCCAGTGTGGAAAAGCTACACATCTGCTGACTACAAGAGGACCAATGTAGCTCTACTACTCTGCAAACTCAAACTCCTTGACCTAGCTGGTAAAATCTACATCATCGAGTCCCTGGCTACTTCTCTGGCTTCATTTGATCCCCGCTGCTCCTCACCTTCCTGTCGCCCACACTGGCTTCCTTCCCGCTTCTGACACACTGCAAGCTCCTTCCATCCCAGACCCCTGGCATGGCTGCATCTTCACTCTAGCAGGCTCAGCCTGGGATCTGCAGAGGCATGCCTGTCCCATCCCTCACCACTGTGAAGATGTTCCTGCCCAGTCAGGGTCACAGGAACCGTTTCTAATTCTTTACAGGATGTATAGCGCATTCGGATACCTTGAGTGTGCATTTCATTGATCTATTTCTTGGCTTATTTTCTGTGTCCTTTCATTAGAAAAATATATCCATAAGGCCAAGGACATTGCCTGTTTTATTTCCCAATGTACATTTTTTTTTCTTAAAAAAAGCGGGGGAGGGGGAATTATTTCCTCTTATTGGAAAGGCAAAGTTGCAGAGAGAAACAGGAAGATTTTCCATTAACCGGTTTATTCCCCAAATGATTGGAGTTAGACCAGTCTGAAGTAAGGAGCTGGGGCTTCTGGGTCTCCCATATGGGTGCAGGAGCCCCAGGCCTTTCACCATTCTCTGCTGTTTTCCCAGACTATAAGCAGGGAGCTGGATCAGAAGTGGAGCAAATAGGACTCAAACCAGCACCTATATGTGATATCAGCACCACAGGGATTAGTCTGCTCTGCCACTGTGCAGGACCCAGTGCATCTTTAATACTGAAATTGGCTTACCACAGGGGACACACTTAGATGCTTGGGCAAGTGAACACATCTTTGTTTTCCTCATTGCTGTAACTTCTTCAAAATAAAGCAAAATGCCAATGGCATTTTGATGCCTGAGGTTGAATTTGCGAGGAAGGTGATGATGACGATTCCTCTTCTTGGTTGAGCTCTTCTTCTGTGCTAGTCATTGCACTGATAGCCTCATCACTGTGAGTATCTGCGATCACTGTCATCATTGGGAACATGGACACCGAGGCCCAGGGCAGTTCCATCGCTTTCTGAACTGCTCGTATCTGCAGTGTTCATTGTAGTCCATCCCCAGGGTTTGCTCACGCAGCCTGCTCTTTCAGAGTTGCTACATTGCAGCCTCTGATGTCCATGACCACATGACTGGAGCAGGGGTTATCCTGCCATTGAGATACACTCAGGTCATGCTGGTCTCCAGCATGAAATATCATGTACCACATCAGCCACGCATTAGTCTCCCCTGCTAGAGCTGCTCGCATTGTGCTATTGTATCCAGGCTTCATGTTTCAACTGTAGCATAAATATGCTTAACCAGCTGCTACGAGCACTTTGTAATGCTTGTGACAACTCTACTGAGAACCCTCTTAATGGAGCAGATGGTGTGAAATCAAGCAGGCAAGTGCAAATGAAGCGACGGAGCCTAGGGAAGGAAATGCTGGCCAAGGGAGGGTCCATCTCTCCCTCCTAGTCCTGAGAGTTGAATCTAAGGTAGGTCATGTTTAGGTCCCTGTGCCTATGCCATGAGTGTCATGTGAGGTCCTGGGTGCAGAGTTACAGGAAAGAAATTTTGGGAGTGGGAAAGATATAGAGAAATGGGTGAGGCAATCAGCAGAATGAGTGTGGTTCTTTAAAAAGAGAATGTGGAAGGGCAACAATAGAAGGCAAGTAGACTGACAGCTGAAGGGGAGGGAGGAACGTCTAGAGTGGCTATGGTGTGGGTACGGTTCCTTCCCTACAAAGCTCTTAGTGAAATGTGATCCCCAGAAGCACAGAGATGGGAGGTGGGGCTTTTAAGATGTGATGGCATCATCCACAGGGATTAATGGATTTCTCAGGAAGGGAGTGATTGGAAAGTAAGTCGTGATGCAGTGTGTTTTCCTCTCATGCTTTACACCTTATGCACCTGCTCGCTTGTGCTTCCTTTTTTCCATCAATGCATGAAACTGTACAGGCCACCTCTAATGCCTTCAAAATCATAAACCGAAGTAACCTCTTTCTTTCATTAGCTACTAGCCTCAAGCACTCTGTTTTAGCCAGAGCAAGGGGCTATGCTGATGCCAATGTGAAGAACAGCAACACTGTTAACTGCAAAAGAGATGGTACTTTGAATAACAGGAAGAGAACAAGCTCAGAGTCCAACAGACTGGAGCTCCAATCACAGAATCATTCTTTACCAGCTGTGGGGGTCTGTACATGGTCCTTACCCTCTATGAGTGCAAACTACTGTTCTTTGGTTAGAAGACCCTAAGATAAAGTTTGAAAGAGGGTGGGGGGGGTTGGTATAGAGAATGGTTGACTGGGCAGGCTACATTTACAACAAAGCCAGTAAAGAGGTCATCCAGCAGATCCGTAAACACCAGGCAGTAAGGACAAGCTATCATAATTCACAAAACTCTATGGGGTGACAAGAGGGTGTGGTAGGGATCCCAGGGGAAGTGAGAAAGAAAGAAGCCTCAGTGTCTGATAGACTTGAGACTAGGAAACCCACCCCCCACCAAAGATACAAAAGCATGTACTGGGAAACACATTTGAGCAACTGGAGACCATAGTTGCAACTAGGAGGAATTGACTCAACTCCAATAGCTGCTGAGTGCGAGGGGAAGAGCCATACAGAGTTGGAGCCATGGATGTTCTCTTTGTGTTCTTGGTTGGCAAGACACATGGAGTGTCAGCCAAGTATACACAGCCTGCATCCATAGACAATGCTGTGGGAAGGCAGAAATTAGGAGGATGGGAAACCTCCCCAGCATAAAACTGTAGCCAACTGTAATCTTGTGAGAAAGCTCTGGGAATTCAGGGACAAGGCCCTGAAGCAGTTGGAATGGGAAAGAATGGATGTAGGAACTCTTTTGTAGGAAGACAATTGACTGGGAGTGGACAATGGGGAATTTCACAAGTGTGAAGCCATAAGCAGCTGTAAACCTATAAGAAAGCTCTGAAAACTCAGGGCCGAGGTCCTGAAGCAGTTGGAACAGAAAAGCAGAGGCACAGGAACTCCCTAATCCACAAGCTTTGATAACAAATCAAAGAGAAGTGCTTCTCCTGCATACTGTTAATCATTAGTAGCCTGCTAGAACATATTGTGTATTGATTGATCCTTCCTTCTTGCATGCTAGTACATAAATCACATCCTGTTTCAGACCCTCCTTCCTTATGCCTACATGACCCTCAGTCTTCAAAAGTCTTTTGCTGTTATTAACATTGGCTATTGACCACCAGTCTATGTGTATGATTATCAACTCTGTGCACCAAGTCCATTGCTGTTGGACAGCAAACACAACATATGCTTGTAAGAGCATCCCAAGTTTCTCAAAACTCAACATCCAAGCTTTGGATGCCGTTGAGATCCAGGGGGAACAACATTCATTTGATTTCCTTTGAGACCAAGTTTCCAGTCCATCAGCCACAGGACTGCACTGGCTGAAAATAGCTGGGATTCCATGAATGTTGCATGAGCCTCGCAGAACCATCTCCACTGCCCTTGATCGAGATTTACAATCTCCTGCAGCACTTGATGCTGCCAGCTCAGGACCGCATGGTCCAATGGTCTGAGCCTGCTCACTCTGGAAGGAAGAAGAATTAGGACATAAAAGATATATCTGTGACTAAGTTCTGATTTACCGTTGCTCATTTGTGGACCAATCAGGTGGATGTTATTTTGAAATAATTTGCATAGAAAAAGTTCATTGGAATTGAAAGCAAGATACCATGGGTACAAACTTTCCATCCATTTCAGAACAAATGGGGAAGGGTCATGGTTTTCTTAAGGTATTTCAGGACAGTCTCTGCAAAACCAGCCAACACTGTAGGGGCAGGAAGGAAAAGCCACTGGGAAGAAGCAGCTCAGACATGAGGGTCCCTTTGGCATCCACAGAACCACTGGGGGCCAGCCTCACTGAGGTCAGAGCTCATGGGGGTGGCACAGTGGAGAGCTTTGTAAGGACCATACCTGCTGCTTACGGCATGACCAGTTTTCTGGGCTCACTGGGCTACTATATACAAAAGAGTTGCTGACTACCCTGGGGCTGGCAACAGTAGAAGGAAGGAATCTAGTTAGAAAATTTCTGCAACTTTCAAACAGAGCGGAGAGGGTCACCTCTACCTGGTGGTAGCAGTGAAGCTGGTGGAGGATAGCCAGAGTCTGCCTACGGTGTAAAGAAGAAGCTCATATGGCTTGTGGATGTTTAGGTGTGGGGTTCATGAAAAGGGCTTGGAGGATGACCCTTGTGTTTCTGGCCCAAACTCTAGGACAGAGCAGCAGGTGAGGGCTATGGTTTTTTTTTTTCCAAAAGATTTATTTATTTTCACTGGAAAGTCAGGTCCACAGAGAGAAGGAGAGACAGAGAAAAAGATCCCCCACCATCTGATTCACTCCCCCCCCCAGGTAGCCATAATAGCCAGAACTGAGCCAATCTGAAGCCAGGAGCCAGGAGACTTCTCCAGGTGTCCCACATGGGTGCAAGGTCCCAAGGCCCTAGGCCATCCTCTACTGCTTTCACAAGCCACAAGCAGGGAGCTGGAAGTGAAGTGGAGCAGAGAGGACACGAACTGGCACCCACATAGGATCCTGGAGCATTCAAGGCAAGGACTTTAGCCACTCAGCTATGGTGCCAACCCAAGGGTTATGTGCTTAATGGAAGTCCCCCTCTTGGTTTGGACTTTTTTGGGAACATGGAATCTTGATAAAATCAGTTGAGATGAGGTCATGCTGGAGTAGGCTGGACCACAACACAATAGGAATGATGACCTTTCGAAAGGAAGAAATGTGAGCATGGACACACACAGTGAGGCATTACGTGTAGATAAGGAAGGGCATCGAGAAGCCAAGAGACCCCTAAGATAAACTGCAACCCTCTACTGGTGGGCCTAATGCAATGGTGCAACTGACTATTCCTTTACCCATAAGTGCCAAGATCCCATATGGGTGCCAGTTCTTGTTCCAGCTGCTCCACTTCCCATCCAGTTCCCTGCTTGTGGCCTGGAAAAGCAGGAACAGTCAGTGCCTTGGGACCCTACATTTGCATGGAAGACCTGGAGGAAGCTCCCGGCTCCTGGTTTCAGATCGGCTCAGCTCCAGCTCTTGTGGCCATCTGGGGAGTGAACCAGCAGATGGGGGATCTTTCTCTCTGTCTCTCCTATCTGCAAATCTTCCTTTCCAATAAAAATATAAATCTTAAAAATAAAAGAATGGCATGCATAGATGACCAGAAAGACCATCCAAAAAAAAAAAAAACCCTTTTTGTGATGCATAAAAATTGTATTGAATTTGAACCTGAGATCATCAGCTTGTAATGGAACACAGCTTGCCACACCTGGTGTGGTTGAGTATCTTTGAGAGCAAAGTGAAACAGACACAACAAAAGTCAACCACAATTCTTACAGCAAGAGTTTACAGCTCCATCGTCCATCAGGGAGCTCTGTCTGAGCCCCAAGTGCAGGAAAGAACTTTCTCTGGTCTCTGTTGGTCACACCCAGGACCTGCAGCCACTTCGGACAGGAGTTTGATGTCTGGGGCTTTCTGTAAAGTAGATTTGAGGAGGGGACATGATATGGCATAAGGGAGGGCAAATGTGGGTGCTTGCTAATCAGAATTCAACGCAGCCAAAGGGAACCTTCCAGTTTACCCAAGACTACACAACAAATCAGTGACTAAGAGTGGGTTACAACACAATGGTTTTTCTTCCCATGCTCATGCTCTTTCTACTGAACCTGGCACTGAGGATGGTAAAGAGCTTGGGTAGAACTAGACTTGTTGAGTCTACCTGTGCCAGCAGGATAGGAAAATGCTAACTCTGACTGCCTTACATTACCCCTAGTGACAGTCCCATCTTATGGTGACTGTTAGCCACATGCTGGCAAGAAAGCACTAGACACTAGAGGCCCATTGCACTTATGAGTGCCATCCAAGAAACATACTTGTAGCTACAGTATTGTCTCAGAGCGACTTTCCCATGGCCCATTAGGGTTTCCCAGGAAGGTGATTTGCATCTCTGGGCACAGCTGGTGAGCCAGGACCACCTTTAGCTAAGGGACTTCACTAGTGTCCCAGGAGCCACTCTCCACCATCTAGGTCTGCTGCATTGGAATCAGTCTGCTCCTTCAAAGTCCCCATTGGTCCTTTCTTGAGAAGTTTGATATCAGTTCACACGTGAGTCAGCTGGAGCCTACAGAGACATGTGTAATTCTAAATTACGTCTGACATAAGGATGCTATCCCAACAGTAAAATCAGGGAAGTTCTAAAAGAGAGACATCTGTCTTCTGGCTAGCAACCAGGGCATAGAGCAGTCATTGTCATTCAGGAGTTATTCTTGGCCTTCATATTCCAGGACCTTTCCCACAACAGCCTCTTACACATGACCATGTATCTAATTAAAAATATGGATTTTCTGTTTTAAGTTAGAGCCAAACTACAGCTTCAAAATTTACTTGGCCAAGTCCATTTAATAATACCTAGATGTGCTCATGTGTTAAATATTCATCCATTTCCCTCCATAACTGCTTACAATAAATATTGATGATTGTCTAGGTCTGGCGATATAAGCAGAGAATATTCATGTGAGTCTCATTGATTTTCCTGACAGGGCCAAATAGAGCAGGTGAGCCAATTTAACACAACCAATTCCAATTTTGCACAGGCTGAAGAACAGTACTGTGGAAAGGAGTAATCAATCATCCCACCATTATTAATAATAATATTTAGCTCCCATACAGCTCCTTCCATTTCGGAAGCACTTTACCAACATTAACTAATGTGTTCATGACACTCAAGGGAGGCCCTCTGGATAATGAGAATCAGAAGTCAAGATCAGCAGGTGTTGCTGAGGGTAACCCATAGGCAGTCCCTATCCAATTGGATTCTATAAGCCCTGAAACACCGTACTGCAGGTCCAGGTGGTAGACAGACATTTTCAATCCGAATTTTATAAGGGCTGTGTTCCCCATAATAACAGGTACTACCTAGCAATGCCTAGGGTACTACCTAGCAATGCCTAGCCTTCAGAACACGCATGAGAAATGGGATTCAAAGATACCCTTACTTTGGTGCACACAATTGTTTATTTCCATGTAGAGTTTTTTCAAATATACATTTTCCAGCCACAGCGTTGCTATGCCAGCATTTCCTATGGGTGTTGGCTTGAGTCCTGGATGCTCCACTTCCAATCCAGTTCTTTGTTAATGTACCTGGGAAAGCAGTGGGAGCTGGCCCAAGTGCTTTGGCCATGCTACCCATGGGGGTGACTGGGATGAAGCCCCTGGCTCCTACCTTTGGCCTGGCTCATTGCTGGCTCATTTTAGCCATTTGGGGAGCAAACTAGTGGATGGAAGATTTTTTTTCCCTCTTGCTCTCTCCCTTTCTCTCAGTAATTCTGGCTTTCAAATAAATAATTTTTTAAAAATTCTATATGCATTTGCTGTGAACTTTTGGAGTACTGCTTGTATGCTCTTGGAACAGTCACTATGTGCCAGCATGGCTAAGACGCAGTGATATTAACAGGAGGGAGGTCATACCCTAGAGAAAGTTACAGGTACATGTTGCAGTGGGAATTGGTAAAGTAGTGTCTGAAACAGAGGTACAGCGGGCTGAGAGAGAGTGGCCAGCACACTTGAGCACCTTCCAGGAGGAGGCCACAGGGGAGCCCTGCTTGCAAGGGCAGGTGACATTCGGATGGGGAGAGGGATGTTCTGATGAGCAGTAAGGCTGTGAATACTTTAGTCTGGCCAGACTAAAGAGTAAGACAGGAGCGGGAGTTTGGTGCAGCCTGTAAGATGCTGTTTGGGATGCTGGCACTCATGTAGGAAGGCTTTGTTTGTGGCTCCAATTCCAGCTTCCCGCTGATGTGCATACCTGGGGAAGTAGGAGGCAATGTCCAAGTGCTTGGGTTCCTGCCGCTCATACAGTGGATCCAAGTTGAGTTTCTTTGGCCTGGTCCAGTCAAGCCTGTTACAAGCAGCTGATGAGTGAAGTAGCAGCTGACACCTATCTTTCCCTCCCTCCCTCACTCTTGCCTGTCAGACAAATGCAACAAATACATTTTTTAAAGACTAGCAAAGACAACAGGCTACTGCCATTGTAACAGACTGGTTTTTCCAAGGTTAGCTCTGCTCACATGTCCTGCCCCACTTTTTCTTCAAGAGTATTCTTGTCATATGCTCCACCTGAAGGTGGCAGGGGGGTTGTCTGGATCAGAGGGCCTTAGGAGAGCCTCGATGAGGAGGCAGGGGGCCACAAGAGGTGTTCTGTGACCTGTGAGGCTCAGTTGGAAAAGCAGATGGTGCTTCTGGAACATTTGGAATCACAGGCGAAGAAGTCCAGCTGACCTGAGGTCACCACACTGGCACGTAGGCCACCAGGCTGCAAAGGAGAGAGGCCCATGTCATGCTCTGGTCAGTAGCCACAGCAGAGGTCCCAGCTGACAGCCAGCATCAACCTCCAGACACATGAATGAGCACTTCCAGGTGATTCCAGCCACCACCTGCCAAACCACCCCCAACTCTTGAGTCTTCACACCTGAGGCCTCGGTGGCACAGACCAGCCAGCCCCACTGTGCCTGTCCAGATGCACCACAAGCACAGCCAGGAATTCTCAAACACTGACAGTGAGCTGGCTCAGAGTGATAGGAACTGGAACAGCTGTGTTAAAGGTTTCTCCGTTTCTTCCCGTGCAATGGAGAGCCATTGCTGGATTTTCAGGACAGTGTGATGTCCTTGGGTTTTTCTCAGTCTGAGGGACAGGACCAGGTGGAACTGTGTGTCATGAGAAAAACATCTATCTGGTGTTTTTTATGTCCCAGGCCCAGGGTTCATCTTAGGTGACCTGAGGGTGTCACCTTCTGTCACTGTCGACTGGTTTTGTCATTCCTACTGTCTTCTTGCTCAGTGATTTTTATTCCTGGCTGCACATTGGAATCACCAGAGAACATGAAAAATACCCCCTTTTTTTGTACCCCATCATGGATCCATCAAATCAGAATGTCCAGGGAGAGGGCCTCCTCTAGCATTGGATGTTTGAAGGGTCCCTGGGTGATGCTAAGGTGCATCCAAGGTTAAGAACTACTGAGCTGGCTGCTCACCAACTCACGGGCTGAAACGGGGAAAATGACTCAAGACTGTGAATCTGCAACTCAGTGGAGAACCAAACCTTCAAGCTGCAAAAGGCCAGGTGTTCACCTGGGTAGAAAAAGAAGTTTCTAGATGCCAGATGCCAGTTATAGGAACAGAATCCGAGGAAAACTTACAAACTTGTGGCTACTTCATGGAGCAGGTGTGAGGTCCCAGGTAGACACAGGAGTAAGGGAACCTACGAGTCCTCCAAGGGCTGATGACTTAGAATGGAGATGACAGAGCTAGCCAGCATGGTTGGGGGAAGACATCTTGCAACAAATCATTTCCTCTTTTTCTGGCATTAGCTCAAACCAAGACAGACCAGTCTCAGCTTACCTCTGAGAAACTAGATACATAAAGGATGCAAGCTTCTCTGTGTGAGTCGAGGGAAGTAGAGCCAGCAAAATTAAGACTGTGGTGGAGCTAAGGTAGGGCAATGTGGCAAGGGCTGGGACAGATGAGAAGGCAGCCATAATGGCTGGTGACCTTGAGCAGGACATCTGGCCTAATCAAGCCTCCATTTTCTCCATGTGAGAAGGCAAGATGAATCTGACATCTCTCCTCCAGCTGGAAATCTCTGACCTGTGCATGGTTACGCACCAGGAGCTTCCCTAGATCTGCCTTGTAGTTCTTCTGCCCCAGGCCAGTCGTGAGTCTTGACACACTCATTGCCCTGGACTTCAAGACTTTGACATCTGTGGTTTCTCTAACTTGAAGATGCTGTCCTGCCCAGGGTTGATTCTTAGCAGTGGAAACAAACCACAGCTTTCACAAGCAAACCAGCCTATCTGGAGCCTTCATCCTGACCACCTCCTTCACCATAGTCTCCATCCCTGGGCCACCATCCTCTTGCCCTCATTGCCCCAGGGCCAGATACCAAGCAACCAGGGACAGCCCTGGTGTCCTGAGGCCTGCTGGAAGGAAGAGAAACAGTCCATCTCCAACTGTCCACTCTGCTTCATGTCTTCTTTTTCTTGGAAACTGAAAAAAGCTTAACCCATGTTTCCTGCTTCTTGATCTTCAATGGTGCTTCCCTGTGTGACCCTTCATGGGCTGGTCTTGCCCTCTTGTGAGCTGTTATAAATGATCTTTTCCATGGTGATCATCTTCCTAATCCATTAGCCATGCCATCTCTGAACAACAGAACTTCCCTGTAAGACACTGGTATCACCACACCAGCACATACCATGCAACTTGAGCATTCCCTGTCAGAACACCAGTTCTAGTCTCAACTGCTTTGCTTCCAATCCAGCTCCCTGCTAATGCACCTGGAAAATAGATGACTGAAGTACTCGGGTCCCTGCCACCTACATGGGAGACTCAGATGGGGTTCCTGACTCTTGGCTTCAGCCTGGCCCAACCCTAGCTGTTGCATCCTTTCTCCGAGGAATGAACCAGTGGATAGAACATCTGTCTCTCTCATAAAACTTTCAAATAAAATAGCTCTGTCCAGAGCAATGTCATTTGTAAATTGCAGTTGAGAATGGCAACTACCTGACCAGTAGTCCTGGGAGTAGTCAATGACCACCGAGACCAAAGCACATATTGATTAGAAAGGATAGCAATGCTTCGGCTGACTACCTGATAGCATCTTTGGAAGTCTGTACATTGTGAGGCACAGGCCCAGATACTCATTCCACCAGCCTGAGACCCACCCAGGTTGCAAACAAAATTGTCCAAGTAGAGTAGCTGATGGGGATAGAAACTGGGGCAACTTTTAGTGGCATGACCCACCAATTACGGCTGTGTTGCAGTCAAGAATTTAACATTAACCCCTCCACACAAACAGCGCGTGTTTGACAGAAGAGGACGTACTGTCCCCATCACAGTAGTCCATTATGCCTCACGTTTGCTAATGTCTCACGTAATTTGCCTCCTAATGGTGCACTGATATGACAAGAAAGGGACCTCTCAGCTTCCTCATTTTCATAGCTTGCACAGCAGGTTTAATTTCACAGTGTTTAGTTTCATGACATTCAAATCCCAACAATTGATGAGGGGGAGGGGAGAGACCCACGTTTCAGAGAAATATCAGTCACCAGAAAAAAAGAAAAGAATCCTGAAGGGGAAACTCACCACTTCGAAAAGGTCACCAGATAAAGAATTACCTTCTGTGTCAGGAAGATTCCTGTTGTCATTAGGTCCCAACAGAGAGCTAACATGCTTCAGTACTTTTGCTAAATATCAGGCAAGTGCAAGTGCAACCATACAAACAATTAAAGCTGTGCCAGGGAGACCTGAGTCAGAAAGCATTGTCTCTCCCTGCCTCCCGTTGCTATGCAGATGAAATGAAATGATATCCACTTCTCAACTCCCCTTGTCATCCTCCCCCTTTATAAGAACAATCACTTGATAATCTGTGAACACAAATGATTAGCACCCCCAACTCCTTACATGAGTTTGCCTTACAAACTCATGACTCTGGTTTTGTCCTCACAACAAAGGGGTTGGGATGCAGCAATTCTGTTTTCTCATCCCCACCACCACAATCACCTGAGCCTATATCCGAGCAGTGGGCACTTGTGTGTCCCAGAACCAAATCTCAACCTAGTAGACATGTATCCTGCACTTGGAGTTAAATGACTATACATCGCTGGTGAGATGACCCTACACACAAAGGAAAGAAGTGGCTTGGATGTGCATGTTTCTAATGAACTGTTTTTTCAGGAATGATACATGCCAGGAGCTAGCATCTCCTGAGTACCCACTCAGAGCTCGGTGCTGGGCACAGTAGTAGTTCCTATTGATTGAGTGTTGTGTTAAGATCATTATGTGCATTATCTTACTGGAAACCAACAAAGAGTCTCATTGTTTTTCACTCCTGATGTTCTGGAACGGTAGTTTATATCTGGGAAATCCATCTTTCAACAAGGACTCTGGGTTATTCTTACTCAGTTAAAGGATGACTTGTGGACTACTAATGTAAACTAGCACAGGCTAGGTATTTGGTTCATCAGTTAAGATATATCTTGGTATGCCTGGGAGTGCCTGAGGTTGAGTTCTGGCCCTGCTTCCAACTTTAACTTCCTTCTAGCTACCTGCTAGTATAGATCCTGAGAGGTAACAATAGGTATTGATTCCTCAAGAATTTGGGTCTCTGCCACCTACAAGAAACACCTAGATGGATGGAAGATTTCTCTATCTGTCTTTTGAGTAAAAAAAAAAAAATAAGGATTATAGTCCAGTAGAGATTAAATGCAAGTCACACATCATTTTACAGCTTCTAGTCATCATGTTTTTCCAGGTAAACAGATACCTGTGAAATAATAGCATTGAATAATATATTCTACTTGCCTTGTTTTCTAGTAGATTATCATCATAACATATAATCGGCATGAAATTTGGGGATATTTTATTTTTGGGGATACTGAAGTTTACTGAAGTATTATTGAAGTATAGTTTGCACGCACCTCAGTTCATATTTCAAATGCTCAGTTAGGGTGTCCATGTCAAATCCTGTGAGTTAGTCTGGAAGGGATGCAGCATTTATGTGCTGGTGGAGCTCTGCAGGTGAATCTGATTATCCCTCTGCATTGAGAACCATCCTTAAAGATTGCTATCCTTGGGTTTGGCTTCACTCTGGAATCATCTAAAAAACATTTTGAAATGATGTATGCATGGGCCTCTGAGATTCATAAATAAACTCAAGCTTATAAAAGCCTTCCCAGATGGTTTTATCTTGAATTTCAAAGTCAGCTACTGCCCCCATCATCAAACCCCTATCATTATTTTCCTATAATATTTCAGGGTCTTCTCACCAAACGCCCCGTTTCTGGATTAGCTATTGATTCTATGTTGAGCAGGCAAAAGTATCCTTTTAATCAACCTCTATAATCCCTTTCCAACAGAGGGAAATCTCTCATAAAACTTGTATCATTTAGTCTCTCCCAATCATGGTTGGCCTTCACTCTCTTACCCTACCTCCCATAGGGCCCACAAACCCCCGCTCACCTGTGGGAGCACTGACCCACAGATATTTCTGCCTCCCTGCATCCACTGTAACCCCAACATTCTGAACATGTGTCTGTGACTTTTAATAAAGCTCCAGTCCTTTTTCCCTGTGTTCCAGAAAAGTCCCTTAGAGAAATGTTGCAAAATACCTCTTGCTGGGATATACACTGGATTCGTGAGTCCATTTCCTAGCAGGCTGACTGTTTCCATGCAGGTGGATCTCCATTTCCTATGGTTCTTGAGAGAGGAGAAGTATTTGGAAGGCCATCTACCATGTGTGGAGCGAGCAAGGGAGAATCAGAAATCAGCTGCATTCCCCATGTTGGAGAGCCACTGGGCATGTGTGTGCAGCCGGTCCCCATGCAACACAGGTTGTGTGTTTCTGTACATGGGAAAACATATAGCTGAAGCACCCTCTAGTGGAACGCCTGAGGTAGGTCTTCTTTTCCAGAGATTCACCCTCCGAAATGGGAACATTTTGAAGAATGATCAGCCCAGAGCATCACAGGAAATGAGGGTGCAGTGGGCAGCATTTCCATGTTTATCCTTAGAGCAGGATATTCAAGGCCACCAGTCAAGTCTGGTGGCCACCTGCTCCAGCTTGGTGAACTGAACTGGCCTTTCTTGAAGGAACCATGGAGGTCTTGTTCCTGTGTCGTGTAAGGTGTAAGAAAGCTCCAGTGTTGCAAGGGAAGTTTACAGATTAGCATGGGGCAGCATCAGTGCAAGAAGGCCCATATTTCCATGTCCAACGGAGGGGATGGAGATGCTCATTCATTCTTCGGACAAATGTAGAGCTATCAGGAAGAGGATAAATATAGAGCCCTACTCGGTCTACTTTTTTATACTATGTAAGTTCCAAACTGAAACACAAAAGAACCAGAACAAAGCAGTAGAGCTTATTTGAGAGTGGGGAATGTCTTGCCAAATGTAATTACTGATAAACATGATTCCATAAAAACAAGAATTCTCTGCATATGTACAATACAAGTCATGGAAACTGTCAGAAGAAAAATAGCAGGTAGGTAAAAAAAAATGGAGCAGAGAGGACAAAAAGGATGTTTTCTTTCATGTACAAGATGCTTCTGTAATCAGTGAGCCAAAGACCAACAATTCAGACCCCCCAAAAAAATGACACGGTTTGTGAATAGACAGGCCACAGGAAAGAAAAACAGAGATAAGGTGGATTTGTCTGTCTTTTGAGTTGGGCTGCACTCTTGCTGTACCGTCCCTGGACAGAAGACCACTATCTCCTGGCTTGTGGCCTGTAGGTCTTAGTCCAGCAGCTCCCTGATTAACAGGCCTGTGGGCTCAGTCTGTGAGCCATGCCACTGGCTCGCCTGGTTCTGTGGCCTTCGGACTTGGACTGAGTCATGTGACTAGTTTCACAAGATGTCCGGTTTGCAGGCGACCTGCCATGGGGTTTTTCATTCTTCATAATCATGTGATGTAACTCCCCTAAATATCCTCTTTCATCTGTTTTTCCATGTGTTCTTTTTTCAGTCTGTCTCTCATTTATTTACTTACCATCTATCCTCTGTATCTACTTATTATCTATCTATCTATCTATCTATCTATCTATCATCTATCTATCATTTATATATCTGTGATATTGACTGTCTCTGTAGCACCCTGTAGGAATCTAAGTTTCCACATGTTAGTCAGTGCTACATTTAGAGATGTGAATAGATTCTCGACATAGTTAAAAAGAAAACCAAGGGAAGTGAGGAGGTTTAGGCTTCTCATTCCATCACCTTAAAAAAAAATGAGGATCCATGAGATAAGTTTTTCTCAGACCTTAGAATTGACAACTGGTCCAGGAAAGGCAAGATGCACCTGTTTTTTGCCAATGCAGTGTCAGTCCCGAGGAAAACCCACTGCTCCTGTACTGGGAAATGCCCAAGGCACTGCTGAGATGCCTGTAGATTCTTCCTATGTATCTCATATTGTATTTACTTTCTTAGAAAAGCAGTTTGGAGGAGGGAGGAATCACTATTTTTTAACTCTATTGAAAGTGTGATTCTAAATACGGGAAGGACAGGATGTGGTAAGTTACCCCAAGACAGGCTTTTACTTCATTCTCACTTATGCCTCCCATCGTGTTGTCCTCCATAGTGATGTGCTATATGCTTTTGTAAACCCAAGTTTACTAAGGTATAATTTAAATATGACTATTTATAATTTCATATATTAGAAATTTATCTTTTTAGGATAAGCTTGGGTAAGCTTTATCAGACATATAGATCAAGCATAGACTATTCCCATGGAAGTTGGGGTGAGGGACTAACTGCGGGTGTAGCAAGTTAAGCTGCTGCCTAAGATGCCGATATCTCATATTGGAATGCTGGTTTGAGTCCCAGCTGCTGCCCTTTCCACTCCACTTCCTGGAACAGCACCCTGGGAGGCAGCAGGCAATAACTCCAGTGCTCAGGCCCTCATCACCCTATGGGAGACTTAAATGGAAGACCTGGCTCCTGGCTTTGGCCTGACCCAACTCTGGCTATTGGACACATTTAGAGAGTGAACCAATGGATAGAAGATGAGAATCTCTGCTTATCAAATGAACATTGTGATAACTCAAAAATGTTCTCTTTTACACTCTTCCACTCTCATTCCCTCTGTCCCTGGTAACTAGTTATCTATTATTATTATTATTATTATTATTATTATTATTATTATTTTAACTTCTTGTTTGGGAAAAAATTGCAAGTAGGAATTCTTACAGCAGTTTCCTTTAATGCCTTCCATGGCCACAGTGTATGTCTCAAAGCTATGATGTCAATGTTGATAAACTATTGTCAAAGAAAACTTAGACATTATTTGGATTTCACTGGGATTTTCCATCAATGTCATTTTCTTCTGTCAAATCTGAATCAAGTCTTCCTCCCCGCTTAGTAGTCACACCTCCTTTGGTTTCTCTGATCTGTAACAGTGTATCAGTCTTCCCTTATTTTCACAATATTGGAAACTTTCAAGAGCACTGGTTAGGGGATTTTTTTTAAGGATTTATTTGTTTATTTGAAAGGCAGAGTCATACACACACAGGGTGGGGAGAGAGAGAGAGAGAGAGAGAGAGAGAGAGAGATCTCTAATCAATTGGTTCACTCCCCAAATGAAATTAATGGTTGAAGCTGAGCTAGGCCTAAACCAGGAGCTTCTTCTAAGTCTCCCACATGGGTGTCAAGAGCCCAAATACTTGGGCCAACTTCTGCTGATTTCTGAGGCCATTGACGATGAGTTGGATGAAAAGTGGAGCTGTTGCAACTCAGACCAGTGTTCATATGGGATGCTGGTTTTTTGTTTGCAGGGAGTGATTAACTCACAATACTAGCCCCTGGTCCTCTGGTTGGATGTTCTGCAGTGTGTTCCTCTGCTTAGGTTTGCCTTATGATTATTCAAGATTAGACTAAGGTGATTGAACATCACTTAAGGGGCCATGACACGCATGATTTTCACTGGTGATCAGAACCTAGCCAATTCCTGAATTTTCTACTCTGTCGGTTTACTTTGTCATTTTCCAGGTTCCCTTAATTGCAAGGATATCACTAATTCCTGCTCCCCTGCCAGGCAGGGCAAGTCAGCTTCGGTTCCTGGAGGACAGTATAGAAAGTTTGGATTGCTTGGTCCTTCCACTCCTCCAGGCCAATCTCCTCCTGTGAGTACCTGTTTGGGTCCCTCTCTGGATCGGAGTCTGCATGTGCCTGTGACCGCCCATTGTGACCTCTCACCTTAGCCCACACTTGGCCTTTGTTAACCATGGAATGGTGCCGCCTGAGCGTTCTGATCCAATTGGATGGTTCTGTCTTGGCTTGGTTCAGGCTGGCTGGTGGTTCCCAGGCACGAATATCTGATGATAGTAAGATGTATGATTTCTGTTGTTGATGGAGCTGAAGGTGGGAGTGACTGTTTCATCAGCACTCTGTTTCCAGAAGGAAGTAGAACTTAATGTATGGCAGATGAGAAGAGGTCGTCTGTCCTCTGAGTATGAACTCGAAGGGCAGCATGACTCTGCAAACATCAGGAAGCATCTCCAACTAGGCATCTCCATATGACATCATCAACTCCCATTTTGGTGCTCTGGATGCTCCTCTACCCTAATCCCTCCTGAAACCATGATGTGAATGTGTAACAGTATTGGTTGGTGGCTGCAGAAAAAATCCACCTAACTCCATCCACTTGCATTTCTAGAAACTTCTTTCAATCACACACTCACTCAATCCTTTATTCACTCACTCGACAAGCAGCAAATATGATCAAAATTCTGTGGCAGAAATTAGGTTGAGCTCTGGCTATGGTTCTAACCAACCCCATAAGAATGACTTCACAACTGTCTATGAGGAGAAACTCTACAGCAATAATCTCTGAGTGTGGTTCAAGGAAACACCAATTACTCTCCTAATAAATAAACCCTATAACTGGTCATTAGAAAGCCTCATCTGAGTCTCATACTGGCACTAAAGAGGCAAATGGAGGATTGAAACTCAGAGGAGTAAGTGTTTGCCTTCAGACAGAGTTCTAAGGCCTCAATGGATTGCCTGGCTGTAGCTATTGTGTATGTGGCAAAAAAAACAATAAGTACTCAGTACCAAAGGTGTCTTATTTCAACCAATTTTTCACCCTGCCCTCAGGTATAAGACAGTAAGTAGGCTGTTCAAGATGAGTGAGTTTAAGTGACATGAATCCAGGCTTAAATGTGTCTGTTTCCTCATTTTCTGTCCCTGCCAACCACAGGTTCAGAGAATGACCACAGGACCCAGGAACATTCATTAATCTGCTGTGGAACAGGGACTGACAGCTAAGCCTCTTTGACAGTGGCTGAGAGCAATGCCAGCTGCCCAGCTTCGTGGCAATGGAAAAGAACCTCACACAGATTACAGAATAGTGTCCTGAGCTTTCTCCTGGAGTCTCTCCTAACTGCCATGGGTACACAAGAGGTCAGCGTGAGCAGAAGAGCTTGTCTATGGCCTGCCTGGGGACCGCTGTTCTTGGCCAAGCTGGGGAGCTCAGATCCAGCCAGGAGTGGGTGTGGCACTGGATGTGTTTGAACTTGAGACAGAAACAGACCAAGCCAATTTCACTTTTTTTTTCCCTTCAAAGCAATTTACCCAAATACCAGATAAGCAAACTTTTTTTTATTTTGATGCAGCATATTGGTCACTGGAGCAAGAAAGCTACTGCTTGTTCATCTGACGGGACATATTTTAGAGTTTTCTTCCAAAACAAGAGGCGAGATCACTATCTCGGAAGAAGAAAAATGGGGACTAGACCAATTTCCTCACTCTGACATAGAGTAAGAATCATACAACTTTAAGCTATGGTTTAGGACAAACAAACAAAACAAACTCTAAGGGGTCAGACTTTCTTCTTTCGGTATGAGCAGTAACTATTCCAGGAGGCCTTTTAGTAAAATGGATTTGTCAGCTTTCGATGTTTGTCCTGCAGGAAACATTGAGTCAAAACATTTACATTATGAAGTTAGGAGAACGTGTCAGCCCACCCCGAGGTAATGTCACAGCGTCTTGACAAAGCATATGCCACAATAAAATTAAATCAGTGCAAAAAAAAGAATCAGTGGTTATATTTGTATGTGTTATACACCTCCGCCTCAACTTCAGTTTCACTTACTGCAGTAAAAACTTTACATGTGACATTAGAAGAAATGACTTGTTCCCATTGAGTGCAGACTTTCTGAAAAGTTTCTTTTGAGGAGACAGAAGCATCATGAAAACCCAATGCCCTCTGCCATGAATTTATACAGGTCATGACTGTATAACAAAGAGCCATCTGTTCTTTGTTTTAACACCCCTACACAGTGAAAAACCAAACAATGAACTGGTTGGATATATAAGAAATGTGTGTAGAATCCCAAAGCCACGAGGAAGAAAGGTTGGTAAGAGGTGAATTTGTCCTGTGTACCTTGCACACAGTGAAAGAAAATCCTGAATATTGCTGATGAACTAAGAGCATCATGGATTGCAGCAGAGAACGCACAGCCCCATCTTTTCTGTCACCTCTTCACTAAGCAATTGCCTACTCCCCCTCCCCAGGCTGGCAATGCCACCAGCAGTCCCTGGGAGCATTTTCAGGAAGTGCTGCCATAATAGAGAATGCTGCTTGTGACATGTAACAGTTGCTTAAATGCAGGTGCACTAAGGAATATCTATAAAAGATATATTACACTTACCTGCCAGCAAAGACAAATGACTTCCCTGCAGTGCCCATGAGGAAGTTAACTGGGCTATGCCTCCATGCCCAGATGTGTGTTTGATGTACTGGTGCCTCTAAAGACTGCAATAAAATGGTCACAGTCATCTACACCCCTCCGGGTCACTCCTCTTCATCCCATGAGGATCTCAACACTTGACTGACCTTCTCCTCCTCCGTGCTTTCCCTGCTGCAATGCTTGGAGACCTCAGGATCCTCCTAGATGATTCTTCTAAAACCCTGACTTCTCAAGCTTGACCTCCACTCCTCTGATCTTCCTCATCCTCACTGTCAATCAAGCTACTCCCCTACCCAAGCCCCATTCAGAGTCCTTGTCATTCAATGCACCTCTCCACAGTCTCATCCTTGTTGCTCTCTGTCATCTCTCACATTCGGTCCTCTCCCAGGGGACAGTTTCAAAAGCCCTTCCACCCTATCAGACCATGGATCTAAATGTCCCCAATGTTTTTACTGCCCTCTACTCCCTGGATCCTCAACCCCCTCCTTTCCCAGCTGAGGTTCCTTGATTTACCTTTGTATGCACTCGTTTATGGTAAAACACAGCTCTGGCTTAACCCTACCCCATGCCCACTTCTCACCAGTGCCCAGACATATCACCTTGCTTGACATCACACACAAAACCACCCTGGAGACACACAGAAGCACCAAACCTGGGTCATGTTTATAGGTCCTTTTGCCAGAGTCCCTATGGGATCAGATTGCCTGGGTGTAGATCCTACATCTTCCCACAAGGGTGAGAATTTGGCCTAGAATTTGACTTTGACACAGTGGTTAGGTCCCTGCTTGAGATGGCCACCTACCACATCACGTGGTGACCTGGAGTTCGAGTCTGGCTCCACTTCCAATTCCAGACTCCAGTTAATGTGCACCTTGGGAGGCAGCAGGTTCAAGCACTTGGATTCCTGCCCCTGCCTGGGAGACCCAGAATGGACCTCAGGCTCTTGGCTATAGCCTGGCTCAGTCCCAGTCGTGGCAAACATGTAAACCAATGATTAGAAGGTCTCTCTCTTTCTCTCTCTCTCTTCCTCTCTCTCTCTCTCTCTCTCTCTCTTTCTCTCTCTTTCTCTCTCATCAATAATTTTTAAAATCCTGTACCTGAAAATTACTAGTTGCATGTCATCAGAAAGGTTACTTGCCTGAGCTTCAATTTTGTTAAAGAATAGAAAGGATTACTAACAGTGCCCAATTCACAGGGCTGATATGAAAACCAAGGGCTTAAAAAGCACATCAAAATAGTCTGGCAAGTAATAAAAAGTGGCAGTTGATGTGTTTCCAGATGCTGTGGTCCTGAAGGCCTCAGGAAGGGATAGCTTAGAAGATCTCTGGAATATCCCCCACTGATAGGGATCCTCGTGGGGGTTTTAAAGTCTCTGACATCCCTCCCTTCACAGGTGGAACTGCAGAAGAAATATTTCCTAGCTCCTTCTGTGAGGCCAGCACTATCCAGACACCAAAACCAGATGAAGACATTACAAATAAAGAGAGAGCTGTCAGTTGACCTTGCTAGTAAAAGCAGGTGCCAAAATCCCCCATAAAACATTGGAACAAATGGAATCCAGTTGAGTATAAAAAGAATTACACATCATACCCAAATGGGATTTATCCCAGGTGTAGGAGATTGGTTCAACCTTCAAACATCAATTTGTGTAATTCATCATACCAACTATGTAAAAAGGAAAAATGTCACATGAGCAAATTCACAGATAAAGAGAAAACATTTGACAAAACCCAACACCCATTCCTGGTCAAAACTCTCTGCAGAGGTGGGTGCGTGGCACAATGTTAAATCAGCTACAGATATGTTCATATCACACATTTTAGAGTAGCTGGTTTTAGTTCTTCCTTCCAGTCCAGCTTCCTGATGGCACACTGTGAGAGGCAGCAGGTGATAGTTCAAGCCATTGGGTTCCTAACACCCACATGGCAGATCTGGATGAAATTCCAACATCTTAGGCCTGGCCCAACCCCTGGCTATCGTGGACATTTGGGGAGTGAAAGTAGAGCAGAGCTGGTACCTGGCTCCAGGTATTGCAATATGCGAGTATTCTTTGGATGTTGATGTCCTAAGCCACAGCTTAGCCACTGGCGCACATGTTCTTGACTGCAGGAAACTCTCAAGTCACTCCCCTCCCTGCCACCCAGCAACTCTGCGAATCAGTCAGTATCCTCAGCCATGTTCCTACATCCATGGACAGAACCTGGGCAACTCAGCTGGAAGAGGTCCCCAGAAAACAACTGGGTGACCCTGCCCACTCACCTGCTGTCCTAGAAGTAGGCAAAGCAGCCCCAGCCATGCACCTTTAACCCAAGGGGACAGCTTTGGATAACCATGGAGCATAGAGACCCAGGTAAGTAGACCAGTAGCCTTTCCTGTGTATCTCAGCTTGCCTTGGACCTTGGCAGGTAACCAGACAGCCCTGCTCACCTTCCTGGGACTCAAAGAAGCAGTGGAGAATGGCTTTCTCATAAACTGTCTGATGAGGCTTTGAGAAATAGGGTCTTGGTCCTGCCCATCAACCCTTGGGCATGACACATCTTTCTGAGCAGGTGCCTCTCTCTTAGAAAAGCCATGAAGTTATTGGTGCAGCCAAGACCTAGAAACCACACCTGGCTACTGGATACAATGCAGCATATCTATCTGGGTTCACAGGGGTGGCTCTGCCCTCGTGTAACCTGACGGTCTCAATAGGTAACCCACACCTGCACGCAGATACACCATTTGAGGGATTGTATGGGATCAAAGCTAGCATAGCATATCCAGTAACATGCTAGAACACATCGCTAGCACATTTTCTCATTGTAAAATTACCCCCATAAAACTGGTAGAAGCAAGGGGTCTGCCAAATCACAAAAACCACTGTAGGCAAATCAGAAGTATGAAAGATCCAGGTAGCACAATACCTCTCTAACAGCAGATCATCAAGAAATGGAGATTGACAAATTATCTAACAAAGGATTCTAAAGAATAATCCTCAGAAAATGTATGAGATTCAAGAGAAGTACAGGCAGACATTCCTGATATTAATGAGGAATCCAGCAGACAGAAAGATTCATAAAAAGAACCAGTCATATATCTTAAAGCTAAAGAGCTCCATAAATGAAATTAGAAATATCAATAAGAGCTTCTGCAGTGGAATTAAGCAAGCACAAGAAAGACCTCAAGTGCAGGTCTCCTAACATAAACCTCTCAGACAAAAAACAAACAAAAAAAAAAAAAGAAAAGAAAACCCTTTAGACATATATATGTAATGGGAAATTAATAATAAAGCAAGCATTAGCATTGTGGATCTTTCAGAAGAAAGAAAAGGGAATGTCTTAGAAAACTGAGGCAATGAAATAATTGCTGAAAATTTTTCAAATGTTGAGAAAGATATGGACATTTAGGCCCATGATATGCAGAGAATCTTTAATAGATTTGACCAAAAAAAGAGATCCTCTACAAAGTATATTATAATTGAGTTTTCATGGATACTAGGCAAAGAGAGAATTCTAAAGCCGGAAAGAAAAAAATCAAGTCGCTTATAAAGAAATCCCCATTGGATTAAAGGCAGAATTCTCAGCTGGACTCTTAAAGGCCAGGAGAAAATGGCCTGGAATACTGAAAGCCCCAAAACACAATTTGTCAGCCAAAGGAATTGTATTTAGTCATCTTTCAGAAAAGAAAGAGAAATAAGAACTTTCCATGACAAAATCTGAAAAAATTCCCCCTCACCTGACTAGGACTATGGGCAATGCTTGAGGAAATCCTTTATTAGAAATAAAGGCTAATAAACATCACCGTGGAAACAGCTGAGAGCACAGACTTCAACCATGGAACAGAAAAATCGACTGAAATATAGGTTGTTTTTACTTTCTCTGCCTTTGATTTGCTAGATATTTAGGGAAGGCTTTTTCAACTATATTTATGAAGACTATAGTTCCGTAATTTTGTTGCGTATGTTCATTAAGTTTTGGTGTTGGGACATATTGGTTTTTAAAAAGCAGTCAAAAAGCATTGGATCTGTTGTTACGTTCTGAAAGGACATATTGTTGTGCTCTTCTTTTTTTAGTTCGAGAAGCATAGAGAAAGTGGGGGGAACCCTCATCTGCTGTTTCTCTCCCCATATGTGCACATGGCTGAGGCTGGGCCAGTCCTGGTGGGGGTTATGGGGAGTCGCCCCAACTACCCTGCAAATTGAATTATTCCAAGCAGATGGTATTCTAGAAAAGAAAAAATTACAAAGCTAGCTAAAGGATCAAGGATTTAGATATAAGATGGGGTGAAAATGTGAAACACTGATGATTTTTAGGCAATAAAATTGTTCTGTAAGATTTTGTAATGGCGAATGATGAAGACATCTGTCAAAAGCTATAGCATTGACAACATCAAGAGTGAACCTGACTATAAGCTATAGACTTGGTGGATGATGATATGCTATTACAGACTAACTGTAACAAATGCATCCCTTTGGAGCAGGATGCTGATGGTGGCAGATATTATAAGGGAGAAGAGAGATGGGAAGACAAGGACTATAAGGGACCCTAAACTTGCTGTCCAATTTTATAGTAAGCCCAAAACTACATTTCAAGGGAAGTTTATTGATATTTTTAAGGAGATGAAATATATTCCACTCCTCCTGAATGTGGGCTGATCTTAGAGATTTGCATCTAGGCATCGCAACGTGAAAGGCATAGAGCTATGCGGCTTCTGGGGCCAGGTCATAGAAACAAGAGCTATCACCTGGTTCTCATCTTGGGAGCATCACTCATGCTAATGAAAACCAGATGTCCTGTTCTAAAGACCCTGCCAATTGCATGCAGAGGCTCATGTCAGGAGAAATTGAGTACCACTGACATCAAGCACCAAATCACCCTCCCTGTCCGTGAACCAGGTTAGAAGCTGATGCCCCACCCTAGCCTTCAGATGACTCTAGCTGCTGCAGACAGCTATCTGTGTCAGTTCAGCTAGGTCGCTTTCAAATTCCTGCTCCACAGAACCCAAGAGATGACAGGTGTTTATCATTACTGGTTTTGGCTCTGAAGGTTGAGGATAATTTGTTATGCAAGAGTACTTCACTAATACTCACTGACCACTGTATTGCATTGTTCTGCATGAAACTAGATGTGAAACCAGGAACATACATAATTGGATTTTCAATATAAGAAGATAGTTTAATTAAATATGGTAACAGTTGTAAGCGTGGAGATTATTTTGGATGCAAGGACTAAAAATCCCAAAATAAAATGGTTTAAATAATAACGAATATATTGACTCTCATACAAAAAAAAAAAACCAAAAACCCAGACAGGGGCAGCGGTGAGAACTGGTGCCTCTGGCAAGTTGGGGAGTGCCCAGCCTGCAGGCACTAGAAAGCTCACAAAACCATCTGCTCTGGTCCTGCCAAGGCAACTACAGGCAAGACTCAAAACTCAATAAATCTATAACAGGCTCACTTTAAAAAAAAGAGAGATTTACTTATTTTAGTGGAAAGGCAGCTTTTATAGAGAGGAGGGCAGACAGAGAGAAAGATTTTCCATCCACTGGTTCACTCCGCAGATGGCCACAGTAGTTGGAGCTGTGTTGATCTGAAGCCAGAAACCATGAGCTTCCTCCAGGTCTCCCACAAGCTGCAAGATCCCAAGGTTTTGGCCAGCCCCTACTGCTTACCTAGACCATAAACAGGGAGATGGGTGGGAAGTGGAGCAGCCAGGACAAAATCCAGTATTCATATGCTTGAAGGTGGAGGATTAGCCAGTTGAGCCATTGAGCCAGCCCTAGCAGGTTCATTTTTTTTTTTTTAATTAATTGACAGAGTATTGAGTAAACAATATGTTAAAAATAATGCAAGTTCAATTCTTCAAAACATCTGGGTTGAGACAGTATCAATGACAGGTTCAAAAAATAACAATCAAGCAAAAATTACAGGTTAAATCAAGGCAAACACGTGGTATCTAACCTTTTGGGATTCGCTCATTTCCCTTAGCATTATAGTTTCCAGTTGGGCCCATTTAGCCACAAAGAACTGCATTTTGTTTTTTTTTAATAGCTGAGTAGTATTCCATGGAGTAGATGAACCAAAGCTTTCTTTCTTTATATATATATATATATATATATTTCTTTTTTTTTTATGTGATACAGTTTTATAGGCACTGGGGATTCCCCCCACCCCTCCCACACCCCTCCCCCCATAGTGGATTCCTCCACCTTGCTGCATAACCTCAGCTCAACTAACAGGTTCATTTTTAACTTAATCCATTTATATGGCCCACTAGTTATGTTATAAATACCAAGAGTTTCCCCCACTCCCTTACCCTGAGACTTTACTGTCCCATGCCCGCCACTTGCATCACAGTGCCAACCCCATCCTCAGACTGGACAACAGGTTTGAGGGGGCAGCTCCAGTCCCCACATCAGCACAAGTCTGTACCCCAAAACAAAAATGTCCCTCTAGAAGGTTGGCCAGAAGGATCATACGTTCCTGTCTGCAAAGCATCAACATGCATTGGATCCTCTTAAGGCATCACCAGGAAAAAAGTTGGGAGCAGGGTCAGATTTCCTCCTGGTCTCTGGGATTCAGTTGGGAAACATGGGAACTTCAACAGCGGTAGAGGTCAGTGAAGGACAAAACAAAGAGGTTTGGGAGCCGGCACAATAGTTCAGCTAGCTAATCCTCAGCTTTGTAGAGCTGGCATTCATGACCCAGCTGCTTCACTTCCCAACCAGTTCTCTGTGGCCTGGGAAAGTACTGGAAGATGGCCCAAGCCCTTAGGACCCTGCGTCTGTGTGGAAGACCCAGAAGAAATGCCTGGCTCCTTGTTCCTGGTTTTGAATTGGCTTAGCTATGGCACTTGTGGCCACTTGGGAATCGAGCCAGCAGACAGAAGATCTTGCTCTCTTTGTCTCTCCTTCTCTCTGCAAATCTGCCCTTCCAATAAAAATAAATAAATCTTAAAAAAAAAAAAAGACACAGGCAGTTTGAGCAGGAGAGGTCCTTAACAGCCCTGGTCATGGGGTACAGTTTCAACACAACTGCCATTTTGACTTCTAGTTCCTAATAGACCCATGGAGCAATAACAGCTAATCAACTTCTGCAAAATCTTGACTATCACATATAGCAGGCTATTCCCCTAGGCTTTGTTTTCTAGCTGACATTTGTTTTCATCTCAAATGAATTTTTGGTATGTATTTATGTGAGCCTTTAAAAAAAAAAGGAATAGCTATAGATCTTAAAATTTAATAAATGTTTCAGGTTATTAAGGGAATTTAAAGCTTTAATAAAGCTTATTGAGAAGTCACTTCGGCGTTGGAATCTGGGGAGGCCAGACTTGGAAGAGGCCTCTCTGTGACACGGGTTAAAATACATGCTCTTTTCTGAGCCAAGGCGACTTGGTGGAAGCTGCTCGTGCATTATGGGGTGGCCTTTAATATCTTTGAAATATGGCATAATTAGGAGCCTGGATCTGAACGTGAACGTTTATAGCAGCATTCTGTCAAACTGGGCTTCAGATCATATACAAATCCTGACACTAGAGGGAGTGCATAATGTATTACAGAGAGGAAATGGGCACCACCGATCAAGGCAAGGGGAGAATGCAGGGGTGTGGGGCTAAACCTTCCCTGTGTCCTGTCATTCTGCCTCCTCACCCAGAACCAAGCCGGAGTCCCCGGACACCTGGAACAGTATCTTGGATTGGTAGAAGATTGACAGGGTGCCTCCAGGACTATGAAAAGAATGCTTTATTTTACAGTCTTTCTAAATGATTTCTTTTTACACACAAGAATATTGAGGCAGACTGACTCCTACCTCCCACATGATCGGATGGCAAAACTAAAATGCCTCCTTGCTGCTCTGTTCTGCTTTGGGCTTGGAGGGCGGCGGAGAGGGGGTGTCTAGCCAGGCAGTAATACTCACTTTAGATTGAAAAGACCAGCGCTTTATTCTCAGTTTAGAAAATGTCATCTAGACTTCAGAAAGTCAGTCTGAGTGCTTTTTCTTTTTTTCTTTTTCGGTTTTTTTTCCCCCAAGCATTCAACATTACCCTTTATCCCTTTACTAAAGCTTTGGCTCCAATAATTGAACAGGTAATGTGGGACAATTAGCAAGTCGCTTTTAAAATGTCTCTATGCCTCAATGTCAAGAGCTTCCCATGATCTAACAAAATGGAACGGCTAATGCCTGCAAATGGAAATGACTGCAAATAAGACTGAGCCGGTCACACAGCAGCCAAGGTAAGGCCGTGGGAGTGAGTGATGGCTACCATTCGAGAAAACTCAGCCATTCTCAACAAATGTGATAAGTGCTCAATGCTCTCCTGTAACCTTTTCACACATTCATTATGCATTCCACGATTATCTTAAATCTATCTTGTGCTCCCATCCATCTTGAAGCTACTGGTAAACTGTCTCTTTAATGGAAATTAAAATTAGAGAAATTTAAAAAAGTCTCATTAGCAAAGCTCCTGGACTTTCTCCAGATGAATGAAATGACCCATATAAATGAAACATCAAGAACCACATTACTCACCTGTTAAGGGCCAAAAGCCTGTCTCAGACTGGGACATATTTATACAGACTTACCTAACAGAGAGACTGTTGGCTAATGATCCTTCACAATAATGACTTCAGAAGTCAAACACGATTTCAGTCATTGCCCCCCTCTCCCGGTAGAGTGGTTTTTCACTCAAAAACACGCTAAGGAAGAATGGTATTGCCACTGTGAGAATACCATGAGAAGTCAATTTCAATGTTACAATCTCAGCCCAAAATGACACTGCCACCCATTTACTGGGTACAGTACTTCATATGAAGTGAATATCATACACAGAGAAGTTGAATTGTGCTCTGTGTTTGAATGAACTCAAGCATATTGTTGGGGGCAGGAGTTTAGTCTAGAAATTAAGATCATGTATGCATCATATTGTAGTACCTGCCTTCCGTGCCCAGCTCCAGCTCCAGCTTCCAACCCTAGCCTCTGATGCAGACTCTGGAAAGCAGTGGTGATGCCTCAAGTAACTGTGTCGCTGCCACCCATGGGGAGATCTGGATTGGATTCGTGGCTCCTAGCTTCAACCCTGCTCAGCTCTGGTCTTATGAACATTCAGGAAGGAAGTATTAGGTGGGAGCCCTCTGCTTGCCTGCCTGTTTGTCTCTGAAAACAACAAACAAACAAACAAACCACATCCTGTTTTGTAGCAAGGTCCAGGGAGGAGGAGGAGCTCCTCTGCCTGGTGCCTCTGCAGGTTTCCAACGGCTCTGAGCTCTGTGTTGACCAGCAGGTGCTTTCCCTCCAGTATTCAGACCCTGACCCTTCTCCAGATACCTTCCCCCTATGCAAGGTGTTTTTCCTCCCTTGGCAAGTACAATGAACTTTTACATTTTTTCGTCAACAAATTGTATTTATTTATTTTTTTAAAAGAAGCATGATCTATCACTTAGATGCATACCTTCATCATTCAACTGCATTGTTTTCACTTATGATAACTGGTTCAATATGTTGGATTAAGATGAAAATAGCTGCGACTTCCATCATTAAGTACGAGTGGAAATACTTTTCCATTTAACAGTGTTTCATTTAGTGGCAGGGCTTTCAGGAATGATTTCAAAGATGGCAAATGAGGCATGCAGTTCCTGTGCTGTTTAATCTCCATCATGAGGGATAAAGGGGATGGAACCTTAATCTGACTATGGTGTTGAGAGGTGGGGGCCTTTGGGAGGTGATTAGGATTAGTTGAGTCATTAGGGTGGGGCTGAATGATGAATCCTGGTGGCTTTATAAGAACAAAAAGACCAGACAGCTGTGTGTACATGCGCACACACAGAGACCTTGTCTCTTGCTATGTGATATCCTGTGCCCCCACAGAACTTGGCCATTAGAAAGCCAATACGGGGGAATCCCAGTGCCTACAAAACTGTGTCACATAATACAATGTGATTAACAATAAAAAAAATTTGAAAAAAGAAAGAAAGCCAATACTAACTGCAGATGTTTAACCATGGACCTTTGGCACTGAGTCAAAACAGTTCTATTATTACAAAGTTACACAGTTAAAATAGAATAAACAGTTCTATTCTTTACAAAGTCAGGATAGTTTCTTTATATCAATGGGATATAGACAAATACGAGGCACCGACGCTGCACTGATAAATTGGGTAAACCTATCGACTTATATACCCCAGGAGAGCAAGCACTGACCTTGGGTGAAACCAATAAAATGCATGCACTCTATGTCAGTATTAGTATTACAATATTAGAAATGATGTCTTGATGTCAGAGACTTTTTAAAAAAGATGTATTTATTTTTGTTGGAAAGGCAGACACACAGAGAGAAGGAGAGAACAAAGAGGAAGATCTTCTGTCCACTGATTCACTCCCCAAGTTTCCTCAGTGGCCAGAGCTGAGCCAAGCCTGAAGCCAGGAGCCAGATGCTTCTTCCAGGTCTCCCACATGGATGCAGGGTCCCAAGGCTTTGGGCCATCCTCCACTGCTTTCCCAGGCCACAAGCAGGGAGCTAGATGGGAAGCGGGGTCATCGGGACATGAACCACACCCATTTGGGATCCTGGCATGTGCAAGGAGAGGACTTTGACCACTAGGCTACCACGCTGGGCCCCAGAGATATTATTTTTACATGGAAAAACCGCTGTCATTTGATGCTCCCCAAATCCTACATTCAGAGTTCAAATTATTCATGAAAAATCTCCCAAGGAGAAATACTCAGTGTTAGCCGCAGAAATCCATATCTTCAGCTGCACCCTCCCAGCTACACACGCAATGGGATGAATACTCAAAGAGGAGAAAATACTCCTTGTTGGACAGATTTTCTAAGAAATGGTTGTTTGAGGTGTTAAGGGAGACAACACTTTATTTAAGACAAATAGAGCTTCTAAAGGTATCCCAGCTTGTGCTTTATCTAGGTCTCTGAAGAAAGAGGTTGAAAGACGCACAATACTGTTTGTTTGGCCCATGAAAATTTAATCAGTAGTGGTAAAGGAATGTTCAGCTGATGTAGACAGATGTTTACAATACACTGCTGACGGAAAGAAGCAAAGCTACACAACACAATCTGCATTTGTCTTAGAGAAAAAAGATATATAAGGCACTTTAAAAAGTTCACACAGAATGAAATTAGGTGTTTATTTGGTCCAAAAAGTTTTGAAATCCATGCATAGTTTTTCTTAGTACATTAGCCTTTTGAGGAACTCTCTTATGCTTGGATCTCAAAATTTTTTGCACCAAAATTAACTGATCTTCAAATTCTCCATTTTTACTATGAATTTTAAGTGTTCACATACATATATATGTAAAAAGAAGCATATACTTTAATCACAGATATTTTTATTATGTTTTTTCCTGCTTATGTGTATTTTCAAAGTTTTTTATAATGTAGTCTAGTTTGCATTACTTTGGTGTTGCATGTTTGAAGTTTAAAACTAGTAGATAATGATAGCTTGGTACCTCTTTGGGTAAGGTTTAGACCAGTGACTCTTTGACACTGACTATACAGAGGAACATGTGAGAAGGAGGAGTTATAAATTACTTCTTGGGCCCAGAATGATGGCTCAACTAGCTAACCCTCCATCTGCAAGCACTGGCATTCTATACAGGTGCTGGTTTGTGTCCTGTTTCTTCTTCCAAATGGAGCTGCTTGTGGCCTGGGAAAGCAGTGGAGGATGGCCCAAAGCCTTGGGACCCTGTACCCATGTGGGAGACCCAGAAGAAGCATCTGGCTCCTGGCTTCAGATTGGCTCAGCTCAACCCATTATGACCATTTGGGGAGTGAACCAGTGATGTAAATCCACCTTTCTAAAAAAATAAATAAGTCTTAGACAAACAAATTAATTCTCGGGTGGATGTTTAGCCCAGCAGTGAAGATGCAAGCTATAATGCCCACGTCCACATAGGCATGCCTGAGTTCTGGTTTTGGTCCCCTTACAGGCACCTGGATGGTGAACTGGTAGATATTAGCACTCTCTGTCACTGTCTCTCCTTCTCCAACAAATAGGTAAAAAGTAATAATAAATTGCTCATGATCTCACCTTGAAAATCTGGTGGGAACAATGGCCAATTAAATAAGAGCCTTGTGGAGAAAAACTTCGCTTCAATGTATTTGTTGTTTAGTTCTTTATATAATTCCAATGGGTCATCAAGGGTAAGAACTATTAGTTTCAACTTTACTGATCACTGTGTATGAACAAATTCAACAGCAAACATTACCCAAATATGTTCCCATTTTGGTTTCTCCCTGAAATTCTCAAACTGTGCCTAACCTAAGATTGCTGGCTTTTTACAGTTCAGTTCTCACCAGCAAACGCATTGATTTTTTACAGCATGCCCTTCCTGTCTGGGTACAGGGGAGTCAAGAGGAGGAAACTCACAGTCCCTACTCTTCAAGGCAATTTTAGTCTGTTTTTAGTTGCTGTAACTGTACACTACAGAGTAGTTTACAGACTTTAGTTTTCTCAGCTCATGGTTCTGAAGCCTGAGAAGTTGAAGGTCAAAATCAGGGTGGTGGGGACCGCCTGCAGAGTCTCATGGCAGCACAGGTGTCACAGCATGGGACATGATGCCCCAGCCCAGGTCTCTCCACTTCTCATCAAGCTTCAGTTCTGAGAGTCTTGGACCCTTACAGCCTCAGCAGTCCTTCCTCACTTCCCAGAGACCTCACCCCCAAGCCCCTAACTTGAGTTAAGTTTCCACTCTCTAACAGGGAGTTACATTTCAACATGAGTTTTGATGGGGCTATTCAAGGGCAAAGCGTGAAGCTTGTACTTCAAGGCAAAAAAAATCTAGGTTAGAAAAAAAAAATCCCTGCACTATAGTGAATTTTTCCACCCCCAAATATAAGCATGCACAAGGGGCTCTGGACTGTTCCTGGAGGAGAATGGCCTTTGGTATTTAGCTTGCCTTACACCTCTTGGAAGTTAAACAACTGGTCCAAACTCATAGGACAAGTCATGGCTGAATCAGAAACAAAACCTTGCTATCCAACTTCCAATCCTATACGGCTCCATAAAGTGAACAAACTGGGACAAAAGGCCTGACACAAGGGTACGGAAGACACTGTCCCTTGCAGAATATCTCTTTCCCTTGACCCACAGAAGCAACAGCCTGGTGATTTTATTAGTGAAGGCAGGGTGACCTGGTACAAAAGTTGTCAGATGAGTGGAGTTAGGAAATTTGCAAATCAAATGGTTCATTATGTATTATACTGTACTTGCAAATAGGATTAGGTTGATTATGCACTTTAAATAGAATCTTAAAGAGACACACTCCAAGACTGACTGGGCCAAAATCTTTCTAGTCAGGCTTTGAAAGGAGGGATTACTAAGCTGCTAACTAGATGAAGGTTTAGGGTTAGAGCCCAGCCTCTTCGGGAGAGCTAGGAATCTGTTTGCGATGGTCTGTTGTAGCATCTCTTTTCCCCAAAAATCTTCTTGAGGGGGAAAAAAAATCACAGGCTCCATCTCCCACATCAGAATATTTCCAGCACCACAACTTGAGACATCTGACCCCACAGAGCCATTTGCACCTGCTTTCCCAGAGTGGCTTTGAGGAACACCTTTATGAAGGCTATGACAGCAAATCCCATTTCTGTCAGCTTCACTGCACATCCTCCTGAATAAACCTGTCTTGCTGTGTGATCTTTGCCCTCCTGTCTCAAGCAATCCCAGGGAGATTTTGTTGTTGTCATTGTTTTGCTTGAAAAGCAGAGAGAGATGGGGGGAGAGAATCCATCTGCTGATTTGCTCCCCATATCTTCACAATAGCAGGTCTAGACCAATCCAAAGCCAGGAGCCCGGAACTCAATCCCAGTCTTCCACATGGGTGGTAGGGACTCAAGTCCTTGAACCATTGATCTGCTATTTCACAGGACAGATGCTGGTAGGAAGGTGGGATCAGAAGCAGAGCTGGGACATGAATCAGAAGTTCCAATATGATCTGTAGGCATCCCATGTATCATCTTGCCCTCTGCGCCAAACACAGGCCCCTCAGAGGACTTTTAGGAGACCAGACATTGTCCCTTTTCTGCAAGCACCTTGCATTTACTACACTCCATGACAGTGGCCTCTGGGTGACAGTGTGTAGCAGACCCTAGTTGGCTGCATGGGTTGACGTTCTCCATGGAAGACATTCCCTAGAAGTGACATTGTACTTTCCATGTGTGTTTTATCCCACTACCCCAAAGCCTTCCTTCCTGAAAGAGCAATACAGAAAAACCCAAGCCAATGAAGCAATTGGAAAGGAATACATTAGAGTCTCAATTAGGACATGTCATTACTTTTGAGCAAAGAATAATTAGAATGGCATCATTAATAATGCTTCCCCCACACAAAGCTCCCCAGAAAATTGCTTCAGGAAACTAAGCAGGATCATTAAAGGCTTGTACAGCCAAGACAATTGTCTAAGGCCACTGCTTATTTTCTTAAGCAGGTTAACCATATCCCTTAAAATTCTCTGTATACAATTAACTTGCTTTAAAACGTCTCTCTTTTCTTTAGCAGTCATCAAAGGCAAATGTTAATTCTCTCTGTCCAAATTTTCAGGACTTCCAAGCCATTTCAGTCCCACTCCACCATAAGCTATTGCCTCCCACTCATGTAAAGTGTGGTTGCTCAAGTAACAGATTTGAGGACATGTATACTGTTGCTAGTAATGGCTTAAATCACCTTAGATTTGTCATTATCAATCACCAACAATCCCAGATTTCCCCCAAATCTATACATTTTTAGTGAAATGTGTGGAGGAACCACTTTGTGATAAAGACAAAACATTGTTTTAAGGTGCAGCTTTTAGGTTAATGTAATACTTTGGACCTGTAATCTCTAAAGCCATTTTTGTGTCAAATTGAGGATGAGTTCATTCTCCCTTCTGGGATGTGTACCCCATGGACAGTGTGGTTACATCTCAGACTTGGGAACACTGACTTTCTTCACTCCTCCACTGATGGCTGCAGGACAGTAGTCAACTATTCTTCCACAAGGTTGAAAACAAGACTAAGAATGTTAGTTTCCGTGTAAGGAATCACAGGGAATTATATTCTCAAATTTGGTATCTCCATTTCTAGCAGAGAAAAATGATCACTGAAACGTGTCAACCAAGACAGTTTAGCTGCCGACCAATCAAACATCTGGAGGACAAGAAAGGTTTCAGGGTTTCTCAGAGAATCCTAATGAAGTTCTGTCTATGCTGCTATGTACACGTCAAGAATTGATATTAAATACCCTGCATTCAAAAACAGGAACAAACTGTCTGTGTTTGCAGAACTCTGAACCAAACCCATATAATTTTTTTTTTTGCCGATAAACAAGAAGTTTTAAATAAAACATGGACTGAAGTCACAATCTCTGGAATTGTGCAATTAGAACTTTTTGAATTGAAATATCAACATTTGAATTAAACATAAATGAACCAGTATTTAAATATGTTTGAAATCCTGCTTTGGTCATGTGACTGATGTTAGTTGAGTTCTGCATGAAGATATGGTGTAATGGTCTTCTCCAGATCTCAACATGTGCCTTTCCATCCATGGTTGGATGTACCAATTTGAGGTATTCATCTCCCTCACTCACTTTCCCATCCAGGACAGCCTATCTCACCCTCAACCTTAGCTGTGGGAACCATGCATTGAACATCTGCCCTGAACCCCAGAGGGCTGGGTCAATCTCAAGCAGACCCTGCTGCACAGAGAAGCCATCCATGGGTCATCATTTTCTGCAAAGAAAATTATGGGGAATCAAGATGGCAGAATAGGATAAGAACACATTTCAATGGATGGAGAAGCATTAACCAGTATGAAGCAGAGAGGGCACATTCCAGGAAACAGGAGAGGACAGAAAAGCAGCAGATGGGTACCTGGAGACTGACAGACACAGGAAAGCAGCAGACACAACAGTGTGGTGTTGCAGTGACTGATACCCCAGTGGCATTCAGCAAATAGCGATCTGAACTACACTGGCACCCGGAACTCCACCAGCAACTAGGAGGGAAGGGATGTTCACTGGGAGTTCCAGAGGTGAACCCAGATGAAGAACTGCTTGTCCTGCTGGTCTGTTTGATTTGACCAGGAGCAGAGACAGAGCGGCAGATCCCAGACAGGCAGTGCGGGAACAACGTGAATTTCACAGCCCAGTCTGCCTGCCTAGAGCCGAATTAGGCACCATTTCATTTAAATAGGCAAGGGCTGTGGGCAGGACTGCGTGTGTACTGAGCTGGGTATGATCTCATTTTTGTTTCAGTGAACAGCAACAACGTGGCATCTTACAGGATCCACCCAAGATTGGTCCAGGTAGCCCTCAGAGCTGACAGCCAACAGATCAAGAACTCTAGTGGTGGCATCTCAGGCACCATTTTACACATTGTGGCAAAAGTTTTAGGACTGCAGGGACAATAGTGAGCTGCATATATGCTGAGCTACTGAGCACTCATTGAACTCAGTGGATTGCACTGGTCCCACAGGAAAATAATACCGACCATGGCATCATACGGGTCAAAATAAGTCGTGTGGCCCTCAGACATAACAGCCAAAGGTTCCTGCAAGATTACCACAAACAGGGCCCGGCGCGGTGGCGCAAGTGGTTAAGTCCTCGCCTTGCACGCCCGGGATCCCATAAGGGCGCCGGTTCTAATCCCGGCAGCCCCGCTTCCCTTCCAGCTCCCTGCTTGTGGCCTGGGAAAGCAGTCGAGGACGGCCCAAAGCTTTGGGAACCTGCACCCGCGTGGGAGACCCGGAAGAGGCTCCTGGCTTCGGATCGGCATAGTATCGGCCCGTTGCGCTCACTTGGGGAGTGAATCATCGGATGGAAGATCTTCCTCTCTGTCTCTCCTCTCTGTATATCCGCCTTTCCAATGAAAAAATAATAAAAATAAATCTTTAAAAAAATAAAAAAATAAAAAAAAAAAAGATTACCACAAACAACAACCTAGCCATATAGGACACCTGGTGTCTCCCTAATCCTGGGACCTACTCCAATCAGAAGTGGGAGAAAGGTTGTAGAGACAACGGTGCAGCCTCAGCACAGTGTCACAGGACGTGAAGAGTGGCAAGCCAGGAGCTGGGGCTACAGAGACCATGGTGGAAATCTAACATAAGAACCCAGACCCGGAACTTGCTGGAGGAAGTGGCACAAGTGACTGCAAACAAAGGGCCATGTAACTGCAATATGTAAAACTGAACTGTAGACCTGTGGGTGACACAACTTAGAAACCTGCCTCAAGAAGAAGATTCTGATAACCAGAAGTATAATGACCAAGAGCAAAAGAGGAGACACAGATGCAATGAACATTACTGAAGACTCTCCTGCAAAGGAGCAAACCTCAGAGTACACTGAGGAAGACATCGAGAAAGTGGGAGACACAAAATTCAAAACACTTGTTAGAAACCTTTTTATCAACAACGAGAAGCATGTAATACAGGAGTTCAAAAAATTTAAGGAATATGTCACACTGGAAATGAATCAAATGAAAGCTGATATATCAGAAATGAAGAATACAGTGGAGCAAACTAAAAGTCTCCAAAATAGAATGAAGCAAGAAGAAGAAAGAATCTCAAAACTAGAAGATATTTCCTGTCACCAGGGAAAAAAAGCAAACAAAAATCTGGAAGCAGAGCTGAATCAGGCCAAAAAAGTACTCAAGAATTGAAAGACACTATTAAGAGGCCTAATATAAGAGTTATGGGAGTTCCAGAAAGTGCAGAAAGAGAAACTGGGATTAAAAGTGTATTCAATGAAATAATAAGGGAAATTTTCCTAATCTAGAGAAAGAACTGGGAAACAACATCCGGGAGGGTCACAGAACTCCCAACAGACTTGATCAAAAGCAATCTTCACCACAACACATGATAATCAAGCTCTCTTCAATCAAACATAAGGAAAAGATCCTTAAATGTGCACGTGAAAAAAAAATCAATTGAGATATAAAGGAATGCCAATTAAACTCACAGGAGATCTCTCACAGGAAACTCTACAGGCCAGAAGAGAATGGAGCAACATATTCCAAATTCTAAAAGCAAAAAAAAATTGTCAGTTTAGGATAACATACCCAGCAAAGCTTTGAAACTGAAATAAAATTCTTCCACAGTAAAGAAAAAATAAAAGAATTTGCCTCTTTCAAACCTGCCCTACAAAGCACACTTCAAGATGTTCTCTTGACAGAGAAGAGGAATAGCACCCAGCAAAAACAAAGGCAACTGTGAAGAACATCCCAGTAAAATGAAAACAGATGACTAAATTAATGAACATCCTCATAGCTAAAATGACAGGACCAAATTACCACCCATGCATATTAAACCTGAATGTAAATGGCTTAAGCTCAATGAAACGTCATAGATTAGTAGACTGGATTAAAAAACAAAACCCATTGATTTGTTGCCTACAGGGGAGACACATTTCACCAACAAAAATCAGCAGAAACTATATCTCATGGATTTTGATTTTGTTGTTGTTAGTTTAATCTCTTCAAAGCACTTTCTTCTGATTAAATTCTTCATTGTCTCATAGATCATACAACAGCATCATTTTCTTCAAAAAGGTTCTTGATTTTCCTTTACATTTCTTCAGTGACACATTAGTCATTCAATAGCTTGTTATTCAACTTCATGGCATTTTCAATTTCTTTTTGCTTCCTGTTGTTGATTTTGTTTCGTGGCTTTACATTTAACGGGATGTATAGCAGCTGTGTAATGGAGACTCTCAGCTCTAGTAGCATGTTATTTTACTTCATGGCATTGTAAATTTTTATTTTTCTTCCTATTATTGATTTTGTATTGTGACTTTTCATTTAAAAGGATGTACAGTAGCTGTGTAAAGGAGACTAACATATCCAAATGTGAGGATACAATGTAGTACGCATCTCTACTTCAGGACTAAAGATGGACTCCCAATGAAATTGTTTAGTGTATGGCATTAGAATGTTGGACTCTGTGACATTGTCCATGCCCACAATGATGGACATATGACTGTGTATGAAGAACTAAACTTCAGTAATGATATAGGGGAACTCGGTTGGTTAGGGGGAATTGGAGTGGGGATAAAGGAAATCCCAGGGACCTATGGAACTGTATCGTAAAATGATAATTATTATGATAATAATAATAATAAAAAAACATTTTAAAAAGAAAATTATGGGATCTCAGAGGGTTGGAATGTCTGCACTCCTGGTCTCCCTCAGCTCTGTACACACAACAAGGATTTAGGGTAAATGGTTATCCCTGGAAGTTAAGGGAGAAAGATACTAGAAGCTAGTTGTGAGAAGGATGTTGGTGTGCAGTGCTTGGCCCTGTGAACCTATGAGTGACTTTGTCAACCATGCTGAGTATATAACCTCCACGCTGGAGGTAGATGCGTAGCATTTGGTGTAAGATGTAGGACAGATGCCCATTTACCATGCCAGAGGATCTGTATTCAAATCCTGACTCTCCTGACTTTGGCCCAGCTTGGTTATTATGAATATTTGAGAAATGGAGGAGAGGACCAGCAAATGAAAATCAATCTCTCTCTCCTCTCTCTCTCTCTCTCTTTTTCTCTCTCTCCTCCATTTCAGTTTTAAAAAAGAAAACAATTAAATTTGAGTCATACTAAATCTGTGCTACACATTCAAGGAACGAGCAGAGAATTTATTCTTCTACTTTCTCTCTCTTTGCGGACTAAATAGAAGCTGAATCTGTAACTAATTTAATGTCAGTGACAGAGATTCTTCTTCATGGATTGGTACCCCATCACCTTTCCACTCCCCGGCCTCGGGCACATTCTTAAAAGAGAAGAGCATGCCCATTGCTGCTGGTCAGATGGGTGGCACTCCAGGATGAACTCCTGCACAGAAAGCTCCTGACCCCTTCATGTGTGACAAGGGGGATGGAGCGGTGAGGTGGCCTCATGGCCATGTCAACTTATTCCCAGAACGGGGAAGCAGATCAGTGCAGACTTTAAGTCAGGAAAGCCTGTGTTTTATTTAGCAGCTATATCTGGAGGTGATGGTGCGTTTAACCGTGCAAATATAACGCAGCTCCCAATTTAGCTGTGATTGGTTCACTGCACCTAAAGTAAACTGAAAGCACGATGTGGAGAACTCAGCTACACTGGCTGCAGGCCATGTAACACATTTCCTTTTCAAAACTGCAGTCCATGTTCCCTTTATAATTTCTTACCTCACTGTCACCAGCTTCATCCCCCCCCTTTTTTCTTAACTCCTCAAACATAATTGTAAAAATATCTGGCTCAACAATGTAGACAGAGGATGCCATTTTATAGTCCCTCCCTCTTTTAGCTCCTATAACCTGCTCCTGTATCTCTCTGGCAGAATTCTGGGTAACACTAGGAAAGCAATGGGCAAGACAGGTAAGACTGTATTCACAGCAATGGAACGTTCCAGAGGGGATGGAGATAGGCAGTAAGCCAGCACGAACCTCTCATTATGAAGCATATGATAAGTAAAGCTGTGATATGGAAACAGAAGGATTCAGCAGAAAGTAATTGGGCTTTGGCATAGACCAAACGCTCAGGGTTGGAACAGGCCAAAGCCAGCAGCCAGGAACTCCATCTGGGTGATCCCCTGGGTGGGTAGGGAGGTGACAGGAGCGCAAGTACTGGAGCCGTCCTCTGATGTCTCTCAACATATCAGCATGGAGCTGGGGAGGTCAGTCTCAGGGGTGAGATGTGGTCCCAGGAACTCTCATACGAGATGTAGGCACCGCAAGCAGAAGTTTAATCCAAAGCACCCCAGCAGCTGCCGCAGCAATTCCCTTTTAGATAAAATATCGAAAGCAGAGAGAATCCTCCTGGTTTTCAAGGACACAGTAGGTATTAGAATGAGAATGTGTGTTTCTGCTCTGGTTTCCTTAGAGCTCAGAATATGTGTGGCAGGCCGAGTGTTCTCTTTAAAAAATACATTTTTAGGAGTTTCAGATTTACAGAAAAATAGTGGCACGTGTATGGAAAGTTCCTATATATCCCACATGTGTTTTCCTCTATCACTAACATTTCCCATTAGGATGGTACATTCGTCCTAACTAATGAGCCAGCACTGTTATTAACTAAAGGCAGCGCTCGACTCAGACTCCCTCTTTCTTCACCTAATGTCCTTTTTCTGTCCCAGGATCCCTCATAACACTCAGTTGGCTGCATTCATTCCTCAGGCTTTCCCTGGCTGTTTGTGGACACTTGGGGAGTGACCTGGTAGATGGGAGATTCCCCTCCCTATCTCTGCCTTTCCAAAACAATAAAAAGCTATAATGCATTTTTGAAAAGAAAATGTCATGAAAGAAATTAAGTAAATCAAAACCAAAACTAGAATTGTCTCTCAGAAAGAAGTAGAAACAAGACAGATGGAAAATATGTAAAAAAAATAGACAAAGCCTACAGGGTATCAGTCTGGAAAATCAGATTAATGGGAGAGTAGGAAGAGAAAATAGAAGGGAAGAGCTATGGAGTACTAAACAAGAGAGAACTCCCAAGAGCTGAAGTACATAGGTGGTGTATTGAAAGAAGCTACCAAATGCCCAACTCCGTCAGAGGAAGGTGTTTGCCGCCAATCGCGAGAGCGCAGCCCTGAAGAGTTTCCAGACAGAAGCTCCTACAGGTCACAGCCAAAACACCCGCTCAAACCCTGCAAGCCTGCCTGCAGCCTCCCCTGAGTGCTAAGAAACTGAGATAACAGGTTCATCATGTCCTACCCTGCTGTGCTGTGGACAACAGTTCACTTAAACACTACTGTCAGGGCTGGTGCCGTGGCATGGTGTAACAGGTAAAGCTGTCACCTGCAGTGTCAGCATCCCATATGGACACCAGCTCAAGTCCCAGCTGCTCCACTTTCAACCCAGCTCCCTGCTCAGGTGCCTAGAGAAGCAGCAAGAGGTGATCCAAGTCCTTAGGTCTCCAACCATGTGGGAGACCCACATGGAAGAGTCTCCGATCTCCTGGCTTTGCAGCAACCCAGTTCCGGCCATTGCAGATGATGTTTTAATGTTTTTAGACTTTAAGATTCTGGCAATGCAAAAAGCCAAGTAGAAGTGTGAAAGTAGCGAAATGGAAAAATAGAAAAGGTACAGGAAAAGACACGGGGACCGAAATTCTCACTGTGTGAAGCCTAGCAATGCTGTCTTTAATTTGTCTCCTCATGGCTCCAACACCAAGCTTGCTAGGGCAGAGGCCTGGTGCCAGCAGGCAGCTGTTCCATTCCCAGCCCCTGCAGGAGCAAGAAGCACATATTGGGATGTGCTTCCAACCCCTGCAGGAGCAAGAAGCCCACTAGTTGTCTATGGGATGATGAATGAATGGGTGAGAGACTGAAGGAATGAGTGGAACAGCAAAGTTTCAGGAACAATATTTATAGTATTAGAAGTAATCTGTAGAGGACATAAAAATGTTGAACAATTCTTATTAGGAGTCGTGGAACTTCCTAGCGTGAGAGTTCCCAGCCCCTCCTCATCTCTCCCCAACAGTCCACAGGACCCTTGTGATCACCGAGGTAACATTTCCGTAAGCCCTGGCAGCAGCCCTAGCAAATTTAGCAAAACTGAGCACAGAGGGGGCTTTCAGAAAGGGAGATTTCTGGCCAGTTTGTCAGGAGCAAAAGCGAAGATTCCTGGGGTTTGCACTTGGTATCTGAAGGTGGGTAGCAATCTGGGGTCCTGGGCCCTACCTAACCTTGCAGGATCTGACACGGTGCCAGGTAAGGTGTGTCGGACTGGTATTCATTTAGTTGATGTCCAGCTGTCGTGTATTGCTGTGAAACAAGGGCCTGTATATGTGAGTATTGTTGTGAGAGCAGAAGAAACATGGTTTGTTGTTCCAACAGACACCCCCAGCCCCGCCCAGTGTGTGGGGAAGAGTGTTCCAAGGCACAGTGGGCGCTTAAAAGTGTGGATAGTGTTGGATTCTATTTATACTGTGCTTTTCCCCATACATAGTAAGGGACTTTACAAAGTTCATGGGAAATGGAATAAAAAGATACGTTTATTTTGGTGTAAAATATTTTGAAATCCAGACAGAAGGTTTTTTTTCATGACATGCATTTTTCATGAAACTTTTCATGTCCTTTCGCATGCATGGATTTAAACATTTTTTTAGCAGCAAAGTAAATGTATGTTTAACTCCATTTTTCTACAGACTCTAAAGTTTCTTATTTTTGTATTGATTTTCCTTTTATTTGAATGGCAGAGAGGAACACAGACAAAGATCCCATTTATCTGCTGATTAATTCTCTAAATACTGACAAAGGCCAGGGCTGGGCTAGGCAGGGGCCAGGAGGGCAGAACTCAGCCAAGGATTCCCATAGGAGTGAGATGCAAGCGTCTGAGTATCACCCAGTGTGAGCATTAACAGGCAGGTAAAATTGGAAGTGGAACCAAGACACAAACCCAAGCATTTAGAAGTGGGAGAGAGGCATCCCGTCTGAAATGCTACATCAAACATCCACCTCCACAAACTTATTTTTAAGCTTTGATTGAGTGGACTATATGGCGCATGCACGCACGCGCGCACACACACACACACACACACACACACACACACACACACACACACACACACACATACACATGCAGAGAGAGACAGAAGGAGCCTATCTGCCTAAGCTGGGAGTCAGGAATTCAACTCAGGAATCCCATATGGGTGGTGATAGGGAATGAAATCACTTGTACTATCATCTGCTGCCTTCCAACATATTCATTAACAGAAACTGGAGAGAAAAATTAAACCCAGGCTCTCTAACGTGGGAGGCAGGGGTCTTAACTGGTCTTAAAGCCTAGCCCAAACACCTGCCCCTTTCACAAACTTTTTAAAAGTACTTTAAATACTCATGCCCATATTTATGACAAACTTTAACCTGCAAATTAGTTGCAGTGAGAGAACAACAAAAACGAATAATAGTCTTAGAACAATTATAATAATGTACTGTAACAAAGCATAATTTATAACTTCTTAATTTTTTTTAAATTTCTAGAATGTTCTACTTGATGACTTCAGACCACAAGTCTGTGCCGTTAGCTACTTTGTGCCAGAAATGCAAAGCTTTGCACAACAGAAGATTGTAGTAGATCAGCACCTCTACTTCCTTGCCTCCCATCAGGTGGGGTCAGTTTCCCCTAAATGGCTTCCTTGAAAGTTGCTTTCCTTAAGCTGCAGATACCCCAGCGAGTGGCAGCTCTGCTTGAACTACCTTTGTCTTCCACCTTCTCATCATGCAGCTTGCACGGTTGGAAGCCAAAATGCAGAAAGGAAGCGGGATGTCCAGGCAGTCATTTTAAGGACGACAGTGGACTGTGGTTGTGCTTCACGTCTACTAGCAGCCCACTAATCCCAGTAGTCCCACCGCCACACCCAGTGGGCAAGGAAAGCTGAGAAACAGTGGGTAGATGCTTGGCCACATGCTGAGCTAGAAAACCTTGAGGTGATGCTTAGGAATGCACTGCAGTGCAGTCATTTCATTTTCTGATCTCCCTATTGCAGCAGCAAAGCTCGTAGCTCTTGGTTGATTTTTTGAAAGACAAAATACGATTCCAGAAGAAAGCATGTTGATTCTCAAAGCAGTCCAGACAAAGGACAAAATTTGGAGTTTCTGTCTTTGCTGGAAGATGTTTAAGTGGTGATTGTCTTTGGACGCAGCCTGCAGTTCTGGGTTTTCTGTCTGTCCTTGGAGTGGTCACTCCCTTTCCCAGGAATCCCTGGCTCTTCTCTCCCCTGCTCCCTGCAGACCTCTGGCAAGAGGGAACAACAGCATACCACTGCACTGAAAACTCCAGAACTTTCCGAAGGCTTCGCTTGGTTTGGAAAGAGTCACTTATTCTTTCTGCTTTTCTCTCACAGCAGATTTTTCTGCCATTCTATTTCTTGCTGGATCCCCCTTCATCCCCTCGTTTATTCTTATTCTCATCTTAAGGATTGTTATTTTTCTTTTTGTCTCTTCCTCCATTTTCACAGTTTGAGTCACCCAAGCATTTAAAGACTCCTATTTTTTCTGCTCACTTATTCACTCATTACCCACTTTCCCACAGCTCTGGTTTCCATGATTAATTTTATTAATATTCCCTTTGCATTTCCTCATTTCCTGGGCCATAAAATGAACATCTCAGATTTACTGTGTAATCTTTTCTTACTCCTCGTGTGACTCCCCCATCCCTTTGGTTGTGTTTTCTCATGCTGTGCTCATTCCTCATCTCATCTTACCCTTCACCTCCTTTTCACCCTTTACCTCATTCATCCCATGTCATCTTTCTGCCATTTTCTTATCCTTGCGGGAAGTTCTTCTGGGCTTTGTTCTGTTTCTATCCATAGTCTTCAGCCCAAACTCTTTCGCTGTCTACAATTTGCATTCTGCATTGTGGCTTGGATGTGGTTGGTCAAAGTTTTGTGTTCTGGAAACTTGATCTCCATTGTGACTTTGGTGAAGCGGTGGGACCCCTAAAAAGAAGGGAGCCTGGTTGGGAGGTAGTTAGTCCCTGGCCTTCCATCAGTGCCTTTTGCATCCTCTCACATGTGCCCTGTCTCTTCACTTGGGATACCCTGCACACCTTGGAATACAGCCAGCCTGAAGGCTATCACCAGACGGAACCGTTCAACCTTGGGCCAGAACTGTGAGCCAAGAAAAACTTCTTTCTTTATCACTCACCCAGTCTGTGGTTTTTTGTGTTGTTAGCAACAGCAAACAGATCAAGAACTTTAGTTATCCACTCTCTTAACCTTTCACTCGACCCATCTGAAGCAAAACTATTATGGGATCAGCGCTAGCAGATTAAAAACTGGGTCAAAATTTATTTAGTCAAAGGACTATTTATTGGGTTTCAGGGTTGACACTTCAAATGCTAAAGCTAAGCCTCCATTCCCAATCATTGCCTAGAATATTTGCCCAACCACCCATAAAATTGTTGCCAGAATCTCTACAAGCCTTAGTCACCATTATTTCTAAATGTTTATGGTTTCATTTCATTTTTGTCTTCAAATAATGTTTATTACCATGCACATACCAACTATTGAGGGTTTCTAAAAATGCAAGGTTTAGCCTCAGGCTTAACCACGGGCCACAACAAAGCAATATCAATTGGCTGTCATGAGGGAATATAAAAAAATACCTACAAAGGAATGTCCAAATATAAACCACCAAAAAATATCTGAGCCATGGCCACATGAATAGAAAAAAGCTACCTGCAGCCGCCTAAAATAACTGTTTGGAGGAGTCCACGTCATTTGGGTAGCATACACAAAAACCATGAAAACACAAGTTCAGTACATGTTCCTTGATTCCTTCCTTGCTAATGCTTGTTACAAAATCAGTGAATCTCATTACTTGTACTCTAAACTTAAATTTGCTTTTCTTACTTCCTTATTAGAAAAGTTAAAAAAAAAAAGTAACCAGAAGGTTTTCAATGTGAATTAATTGGCATTTTTTCCTATATATATGAGAATGAGGAAAATCTGTGAATTTGAAAACAAATGAGAAAATTCAGGTAGTAAATTGAGAAAAAAAAATGAGAAGAGAGATCCATTTCTCTTTCTCTTTAAGATTTCTTTATTTTACTTGAAAGAGTTACAGTGAGAGAGAGGGTGAGACAGAAGGCAAGATTTTCTATTGCCTGGATCACTCCCCAAAGGCCTGAAAGGTCTGGTGTTGGGCTGAGTTGAAGCTGTGAGTCAAGAGCCTCTTCAGGGTCTCCATGTGCATGCAGGGACCTAAGGACTTGGGCCATCCTCCACTGCTCTCCCAGGCCACAAGCAGGGAGCTGCATGGGAAGTGGGGCAGCTGAGACTTGAACCTTCATCCATAGGGGATCCCAGCACCGCAGATGGAGGATCTGCTTGCTGTGCCACTGTGCTGGCCATGAGACATCTATTTCTTCGTTTTCCTTCCTAGTGACTCTTCAGCTTTCACACACTAGGCATTTGATTTTTTTCCCCCTGATTTTATTTTTCTCATATGTCAACCTGGTACCTTTTCAATCTCCATCTTTAACCCAAACTATCTCCTCAACTTCAGACTTGATATTCTAAAATATTCCTCCCTGAGACTATCACAAATTCCCAAAAGCATAAATGCCACAGCAGGGTTTGGCTATCCTACTTTTCCTTCCCATAATGAGGTCAAGAAACAGCTAAGGATGAGAAAAACCACTGGCCAAGTGGTCCAGTCTTATGTCTTGACCCAACCACATAAGAATCCCACACTGTTTTCAAGTCAATTGGGAAACATTTGGAATCCATGGAACCTTTCCTCAATATGGGAAATATTGAGTGCAGTGTTTGTTAATATATAGGAAAAAACTAGGTTCCAGGGTTAAAGACATTTGAAGAACTAAGCTTTTTTTTTTTTTCTTTTGAGTGGGGGTTACTCTCTAGAACATTGGAGATGCTGATGTGCATTGCCTCTGGTCCCAGGGCTAACAGAACTTGGGCTGAGAACTACTACTGGATGTTCTTAGATGGCCTACAAGTGACTTAACAAGGCCGAGGTTAATGCTATCTTGCATTCCTGGGATCCATCTCCCCCATTAAAATCCTCTGGCTACTGTAAGCACTACTTAACCAGTCAGGTGAATTGGAAACCTCATTCATCAATGATAGAACCTTCTCCTTGCCTTTCCCAGGGAGCATCAAATCTGTTCCACCTCCTAGATGTCTCACATCTGCTGACTTGCCTTATTTGCACTCTTGTGGCCACTCCTCAGCTGCTGGGGTTTTCTCCAAAGCAGAACTCAAGCTAGAGGTGTGGGCACCAACATGGTCTTGCTTTGGAAATGAGGAGGTGAGACAGGAATGTAGGTGGAGTAACAAAGGACTTATTCATGAGCAGGTGACCAGTGTGGACCACTGAGACCAAATCCCTCTGGAACCCCCGAAGACACTGCACTTAATATTTCAGCATGGGTCTCCTGAAGGGAGACAAGATCAGGGCCCTGGGGTCTCCTGCCATGGTCACTTGAAGGTCAGCGATGCCCCCTGGGCCACTGACCCTCCAGAACCTTCATCTTGTCCTGGGAGCCACCACAACATTCTTGGAAGCAAGAATTGGTTCTCAGGCCCAGCTGTCAGCATGGTTGACTCACGTGGAATTGTACAGGAACTATGGTGGAGGCCCCCGGCAGCAGCTGCTGCATCTCCAGGCCCAACTTGCCTCTCCACAGTTCTGGTCTCACTCCTCTCAATCTACCCTCCACCTGTCAATATCCACACTTATACAGCTACAGGAAAAGAATCATGGCAGTTACCAAGCATTTAGCAGAAGCTATTTTTCCATAGGAGATACGTAGGTAGAAAATTAGAGGCTTTTAGCTATCAATGTTACACATTTGCTTTTTCTATTGTAATGAATATGTATATTATATATATATACTCATATACATATATATATATATGCACAAATGAGAGTACTTTCAAAAGCTTATGGAAAAAAATGAATTAAAAGATCAGTTTACTTGGCTGCAAAATACTTTTCAAATCCATGCAATGTGTGATTTCCTTGAACTTCCTGATGTCCACGCAGATACCTGGATTTCAAAATTTGTTTTCAAGATTCATTTGTTTATTCATTTGAAAGGCAAAGATGGCACAGAGGAAGACACACACACACACCCTGATATTCTATCACTGGTTTATTCTCCCAATGGCAGCTGTAGTCAGGCTGGGTCCGGCAGAAGCCAGGAGCAAGGAACCACATCTCCCCTGTAGGTGGCCAGGGCCCAGGCACGTGGGCTCTAATCTGCCATTTTGCCAGGCACTTTAGCATGGAGCTGGATGGGAAGCAGAGCAGCCAGAACTTGAATTCATGCTCTGATATGGGATGCTGGAGTTGCAAGGGGCAGCTTAACTCACTGAGCCACAACACATGCTGTGGATTTCAAAAGTGCACCAAAAACAAATTTATTTTTTAATCTTTTTTCCCCACAAACTTTTTTTTAAGATTTTTTTTTCCGAAGACACATATGCAAAGAGGAGAGACAGAGAGGAAGATCTTCTGTCCCAAATGACCACAACGGCTGGAGCTGCACCGAGCCTCTTCCGGGTCTCCAACATGGGTACTGGGTCTCATGGCTTTGGATTGTTCTCAACTGCTTTCCCAGGTCACAAGCAGGGAGCTGGATGGAAAGCTGGGTGCTAGGATTAGGACTGGCACCCATATGGGATCCTGGCCCATTCAAGGTGAGGACTTTAGCTGCTAGGTTGTCGTGCTGGGCCCTCCCACAGATCTTTTTAAACTATACACATACATACATATGTATACATCTATTGGATAGAGCATCTCATTTTCTCTATGCAGAGTCTTCCATATGCATCCACTTTGGTGATTCCATATCCCCTCACCCATTCTAAAGCTCCTGTGCTTTTGTGTGTTTCTTTTTGTGCCTCTTCCCCGTACATACCCATACTGCTATTAAGGTCACTTATGTGTTGCCTCATTGCAGCTTTCTCTCCCTTGTGCAGCTACCATTGCCAGTACCCCAGTGCATTCTTTGCATTTGAACCCACACCCCCTCCCTGAGGTTGACTGTGTCCATCCTGTGAGAACCAAGAGGCAGCCTGATGGCGTGGAGGGGATGCTCCGCCATGACACCCTCACCTTGTCAAACCTCATTTTCTCTCTCCTCCCAGATCTGCACCTGCAGCAAACCCAGGGGAGAAAAAAAAAAAAAAACACAGAGCCAGTCATGAGCAAAAGGCCCAAGGACAGCTGTTGATCCTGAAAATGGTTTTAATTTGTCTCTGTCTCATTAGCTTAATGCTGATGCTGGCGGCCCCCCGGCTGCTGACCAAGCTGGTGACTTCCTCTTGAACTTAGCGTGCAGCTTATCAGCTCCCAAGAAGCTGCTCAGAGCTCGGCCATCCTCCTTGGTGACCCTGGTCCTTTGTGTCCACTCTCTCAAGGACTCCCATTAATCTCCGTAATTAAAAACTGGAGGGAAGACCTCCTGCTTGGCCAGCCTCGGGCTGTGAACTGGCACGACAGGCAGAACCACGAGAATCAAAGCTGCGTGCAGTAAGGGAATAGCCCTGTAGGTTGGACGGCTTTGCTTCCCTGACCATGCTGGGAGAATGACCCGGTTTCACGTGCTGCTGTCAGAAGGCATCCGGAAGCTGAATCATTCTAGGTTGCTTTCTAACGTGACTCCAGCAGGCAATCCATAAGCAAGAAATGCACAAAGCTTAGAGAAAGGTTTTGCTTTGTAGTAAGTGATTTAAGTTGGCGCTCTTTGAAAAACAGGGGCTGAGGTGGCACATTGATCAAGTTAAGAATCTATTCAGGCAGCTTGCAGCAGGTAAATCTCCAAGACAAATGTTGGTGCTGTTTCCCTGCTCTGCATCTAAATGTCTTCCCACAGCCCTGCAACAGGAACTTGTAAGTACCATCTTTGGTGACCTCATTGCCCCTAGCGGTGGTGATAGGGAATGAGCTAGGAGAACTTAACTATGTCAGCAAACTCCTAGGGGGTTCTGATTGCATTCCATGTGCCCAGGGTTCTGGGTTCAGTCCAGCAAATTTGGAGCTACTACATCTGTCTGATCTTTCCATCTACTGGTTCACTCCCCAAATAGCTGCAATGGCCAGAGCTGAGCTGACCTGAAGCCAGGAATCAGGAGCTTCTTCCAGGTCTCCCGGATGTGTGCAGGGGCCGAAGGCCTAGGCATCCTCCACTGCTTTCTGAGGCCATAAGCAAGGAGGTGATTTGAAGTGAAGCAACTGGGATTCAAACTGGCGTGTACACAGGATGCCTGCAGAGAATTAATTTGCTATGGCACAGGCGCCAATCCCTGCAAGGTCATCTTAGGCACTGACATTTGACAGAACATTTCCTCCACCTCCAGGCTTGCATCACATCTCACCCTCAGCTCATCTGTCTCTCCTTCAGTGGGCTAACTTAACAGACCAATGCTGCCAATGTGTTCAAAAGACAAAAATGCTTTTGTATGCCCACTTTGTGACATAGACCCATGGGGGTGTGTCTCCTATTTCCAGGGGTATCTCTTCTCCCAGAGAAGTTGAAGGGGGGACAAGCCTGCTGGGATACATGGACTGTTTCCCCAGGCCAGGCAGCTCCATCAAAAGGTGTCTCCTTAAGCTGGATAGTGGAGGAGCTTGGTCCACTCTACCATGGGAGACCTGATTCCATGTTGGCAAAGTGACTCATGGAGGCTGTATGACCCGCAAGTCTACCCAGCACTGAAGGCATGGTGTGCAGGGTGAGAGAGACGGTGGGGGGTACAGGCCTTCTGCTGCACCCCACCCTAGCTGTCCCTGAATGAGACCAACACTCACTTCCCCCTGACCATGCTTCTCCCCTCCCTGAAAGCATTCTCCAAGCAAATCCAGATGATCTGATAGGGAATAGCATGTTCCCTAAGTAAACTCCCTCCAGCCAAGTTGCCAGAGTTCAGCAGGTAAGCTGAGGAGCCCCAGAGCGAGCAGCGAATGTTGTTATGTCCATAATTTTTGCTGACTCGTTTTTTGGCTTTTAGTATTCCAGACAGCTCTGCTGCTGGGTATGTGAGTGCTATTTTCAGTCACCTTTTATCCAGGGTTTCTCCTCTCTCAACACTTCCATTTTCCCCATTTCCACCGAGCAGGAGCTTGGGTGTATAATTCTTCTTGCAGAAAGACGTGGGCTGTGTTCCTACATGGGTGCACACCAGACCTTGCCAGCTGCTATGATGGCTGGGAGCTGCAGCTGTTAAAATAGCAAGAAAAGGCCCAAGTGCACACACTGGCCATGGTGACTTGTTTCACACACTCACCTCATATAGAGATTTTCCAACTGCTTGTTCATTCTCCATATGACTGCAATAGCCAGGGCTGGGCCAGGAGCTGAGAACCCCATCCAGGTCTCCTGTGTAGATGGAAGAAGCCCAACTACTTGTTCCATCTTCCGCTGCTTGTCCAGCTGCACTGAACTTGGCCCAGAAGTGTAGCTGCTGGGACTCATTCAAACTCGGCCTAAAGTGGGGTGCTAGCATTGCAAGCAGTGGCTTAACCTGCCACAATGCCAGCTTCTGTACCCATTTATTCCTGCTGTAAGGCTGAAGAGCTGGATGCGAAAGAGAAAATCAATCATGATCACAAATGTTGAAGTTGGGAACTATCTCAAGAAAGGTGTTGGTTGCTGTTCGCCTGCTTAGATATGCTGCCAGGCAAAATAGCATAGGGAAAGGCAGGGCACAGAAAGATGTGAATTGCTCCATCAAGAGAAGAAAAGAACTTACTTGCTCACTTGCAATAGTCTGTGCAGCTGGGCAGGAGGCTGTAAGCGAATGGGGGTAACTATGAAGGTGGCAAGGCCAACTTGGGGCAGTGGTGCTGGGAGAACATCCCAAGTACTGTTGTTCCTCTCAAACCCTCAGACCCAGCCTGGTGTCAAGGGTCCATTGGGGAGAGGTAGGGAGGAGGTCATGGACAGGAAGCCTGCACACAGCCAAGGAAACACATGCCTTACTTAGGCTCAGGAGAATGAAGGGGGAGGTGAGGAGGTGAGGAGGTGAGGGAGGAAAAGGCAACACAAGGATACAGCAGACTAACCCTCTGCCTGTGATACTGGCATCCCATATGGACACCAGTTCTAGTCCCAGCTGCTTCACTTCTGATTCAGTGTCCTGCTTATGACCTGGGAAAGCAGCAGAGGATGGTTCTCAGCCATGCACCCCTGCACCCACATTGGAGACCTGGATGGACCCAGCTCTGGCCATTGAGATCATTTGGGGAGTGAACCAACGAATGGAAAAATCTCTCTTTGTTTCCTTCTTTCTCTCTCTGTAACTGGCTTTCAAGAAAAATAAGTAAACCTTTAAAGAAGAAGAAGAAGAAGGAGGAGGAGGAGGAGGAGGAGGAGAAAAGTCAGAATTAGTGTGACAGTGTAACACACACCTTCCAGGTCCCCAGTGGTGTCTGGTGACACAGGCTATTATCGCTCTCCTATTTATCTAATAATGATGCTTTCTGGGATCAGCATGATGGCTCAATGGTCTAATTCTCTACCTATGTGTGCTGGGATTCCATAAAGATGTTGGTTCGTGTCCCAGATGCTCCAACTTCCCATGTAGCACCCTGCCTGTGACCTGGGAGGGCAGCAGAGGATGGTCCAAAGCATTAGAACCATGCACCCATGAGGGAGACCCAGAAGAAGCTCCTAGTTCCTGGCTTCAGATCAGCTCAGGTCTAGCTATTTGGGAAGTGAAGCCACAGATGGAAAACCTCTCTCTCTATCTCTTATCTCTGTCAATCTCTTTCCAGTAAAAACAAATAAATCTTTTTTAAAAAATTCTTTCCTTCCTATAGAACCCTAAGGAATTATCACTGAAAAGTGCTCCAATCTCAGCCCCCTCCTACCTCCAGACCCATAGCACGAAGTAGTGGGGCAGAGAGTCAACCCATGGGCCAGATGACCCCAGGAATCAGGTTGGTTGGCCCTGTTGTGAGCTCTCTAAATCTACCTGGTAGTTTGATTTCCCCGACCCCAATGGGACCAGAGCAAAGACCTGAGCCCCCTATCTCAGGGGCCTCCCAGCGTCTAAGCACTTGCTTCTCTAGAGGTGCAGTTCTGTGCCTTGGTGCCCATCTCAGGACACAGCACTCCACTCACATCTGCCACTCAGAGGCTATCTGGCAGAAACCTCACTCTGTAACCCTCCCCCAGAGCTGCAGGAAGGCATCTTCCAAGATGCAAAAAGGCTGCTGCTGACCAAAGTTCAAGGAGACAGAGTAGTCAGGAGAGAGCCAGCCTGCTCAAGGTCCAGGTCAGAGCTCCTGGGGCCCCGAGAGCCCAGGAAGCACCTGCAGCTCTCTCTTTCTGAGGAGGAGGATGAATTCTTTTTTTTTAATGGGATGAGAATAAATCTGATATCCTTCTCAAATATGCCCTGTCTTAGGTCTTCTTTGAACATCCAAATGCCTTCACTCTCTTCAGATCAGAGATTCTGAACCCAAGGTTGAACTACAAGCAACATATTACCCATGCCCTTTCCTAAGCTGAACATCTGTGGCTAGAGGCTTCTTATTTTCTCAAATCCAACTCTCCAAAGAGAATAACCCAAATAGGGTTAAGGAATATCGCTCTAGGCCATGGTCACACATCCATGTACATCCCCTTGAATTTGGGCCATCCTTCTGATCATATGTCGAAGTTCAGAAAATAATCAAAGATCCGTTTGAATGGAAAGTAGTTATTCTGTGAAGTGCATTAAAGTCTTAAAACCTGCAGACCCTGGGGTAGGCATTTGATTAAGGCAGAAATTAAAACCTCCCTTAGGGTAGCACATTCTACATGCCAGGGTCTGGGTTCAAGTTCTATCCCTTCTGCAGACCTGGGAGGCAGCAGGTGATAACTGAAGCAATTGGGTTCCTATCACCCACCTAGGAGGATTCTGTTTCCGGTTCCTGGTTTTGGCCTGGTATTGCAGCCATTTAGGGAGTGTGGTACTTTGCTCACAGTCCCAGCAAGCTCACATGTGCCTTATCACAATGTTTTTTAAAGTTAAGCAAATAGATAAATGAATCATTATCACAATGATTTAAAAAGTTAAATAAATAGGTAAATGAACCATTGCTTGGTATCAAATAGTAGAACAACTCAGAATTGCATAGTTAGAATATGACATGCACCTGCACTGTCATGAAAGCATTTCCCTCCCAGAGTGACTAGGGCTAAAGGGGACACTTCTTGGGAAACTTTTTAAAAAAGCATGTACATGCATATTTGTAGCAGTAACTCTTTTGTTGTTGTTGTTGTTTGGTTGGTTGGTTTTTTCAGACCCTGGGTTTTCATTCCATGCTAACTTTGTCTTTCTCAGACACCTGAGATAAAATTTACTCTTGCATTTGTTCTTAGTGCAAGGTATGCTTTTTTCCAACCATACACAGAGGGGTACGTGAGAATATTCATCCCCAGAAAGAAAGGAACATCCAAGTAAAGGGGCCTCCATGAAACAACACGTCCACCTTGGATAAACTTTCAGAGAGTGAAAAAGATACGCTAGCTGTGCCCACAGCCCACAGCTAGGCATTGGGTAAAAGGTATGAGATGCAAGTTTTGCAAGATGTTTGCCGCCCAGCCCAGAGTGTAACCCATGGTCCCACAAAAGTGCAGATGTGGTTGACTATTTACCAGCATTGTCCAAGTTCTACCTGTTTAAAATTCAGCTTACCCCACAGCCTGGGCAAGGTGCTACTCTCTCCTTCCATCAGCTCAGACATTTCTACTTTTTTACAAAACAAAAAAGACAGTATGCTTCCAGATGGCCACTGTTGCAGAGCACATATGGTGCCTGGGAGGAAAGAGTGAGCCTTGGGCCTCTCTGAGTGACTCTGATTGATACAGAGACTGAAATTCCAAAATGTTTTTTTTTTTTTTTGAACAAGGGGTGGGAAGAGGCTAAGGGTTGCAAAGCGAAGTCACCAAGCATGTCCAACAGCCTTGGTCTTTCACCTGGAGTCCTTTGTGAGTCACTCACCTCTGACTTCAGAATCTTTCATTCCCTGGGTACCAAATAGACAGTCAAGGCTAAAGACGTTTTGTTGATGTTGCTGTACATTGAAGATAACAAAGTAGATATGAGCCACAGAATGGGAGTTGCGGCCAGAGAAGTAGACCCGGGAGCTGGAAGCGCAAGGTCTGGAAAGAATAAAAGGAGATAAGGAAAAGTAGTTAAAGCAGCTGAGGGTGGCATGTAGGAGGAGAGGGGTGACCAGAAGGGAAGCAGGAAGAAACACCTGTGACCTCCAGACTGGTCAGGTCCCAAGGCTGACCCCTGTGAGGGATGATTTCATATGTCAGCTTGACTGGGCAGGGATACTTGGTCAAACACTGTTCTGGACACTTCTTTGTCCAGAGATTAACATTTACAGCAATGGACTTGGAGGAAAACAGATTGCTCTCCATATTGTGAATGGGTCCTGTCCAAGCATTTGGAGGCCTGAACAGAAAGGAAGGGACCTTACCCAATTTAGGGCAGATAAAGCATCAAAGCACACTCTCTCCTGAGATTCCAGCCTGCCAGCCTGCCCTGGGTCAACAGCCTCTACAGCTACATGAGTGCACCCCTTAAAATAAACCCCTCTCCCACCAACACTGGTGATTTTGTTTCTTTGGCAAATCAGAAACTTATCCAATTGGTTCTGGATGTGATAAGGTAGGATTCTATCCCATATCAACAGGTTAGGGAGCTAGCTCATCATTTGTTTCTTTGACACATCCTAAGGAATAGAATTCCAACAGCTCTTCTCTTCATGCCAAATAGACTATACCTTTGACTATAAGGTAAGCTAAAGGTAGGCTATTTCAAAAAATCTTAAAAGCAAGACTATTCTAGCTCATGCTGGTGGGGACTGCAGCCTAACCCAACCCAGCTGGCCCCCAGTACCAGCCCTCATGTGAATGGGCTTGTGTTACAGCTCAACCAGGCCCAGCCCACAGTCCATTCTGGTGCTTGGATTCGCCAGCGGGTGATAAGAACTGGCCCAGCCTGATTCGCCCCCATCCTGTGCCAAATATATGCCGGTAGGCACCATTCCCTGGCCTGGTCTGACCTGACCAGGCTACAGCACACTCTGGCAAATACCGAGGTAAGACAGGCCATGCCAGACTGGGCTACAGTGCCCAACCAGCACGCATGAAATTCTGTGGTGGAGGGAAAAAATCTGATTGAGGGGTTGGGGGCTCCCCGGCTGGACCACCACTTCCACTGGTGAGCACGAGAACTGGGAAGGGGCAGACTAGACCAGGCAGGACTGCAACACCTGTTGGCCTCAAGTAAGCTGGACCAGGGAAAAGCCAGGCTGGTTTGAGTGCTCCTACTGGTGCATGCACAAGCCACAGTGGATGTGGGTTGGTTGGGTTTTGCCACAGTGTCAGCTGGCTGATGCTGGCATGAAGGGGCAGGGGCAGTGAAAAGCTTTGTCAAATTAAACTGCAGAACCACCTGGAGAGTGCAAGATCCAGGAGTGGGAATGGACTCATTAGGGAAACAGTGGGCACCTCCCACAGAGTTGCCACTCTGACTGGTAAGCATGCAAAACAGGACTAGGGCAGGCATGGCTAGACAAAGAGTGACACCCACCAGCACATGTATGAGTTGAATAGTGGGACTGGTTGGGATTAACTAGGCTTCAATGCCTATTGACATGTATGAAATCTGAATGGGATATTGCACAGATTGTACCAGTCAGCTGTGCACACTGGCAAGCACAGGAACTGGGGCGGGGTGGGGGGGTGGCTGGTGGGAGTTATTACAGATTGCCCCAACTAGACTCCAGCACCCACTGATTTGCATGGGGGCCAAATGTGTGGTGGGTAGGATTGGGCTGGGTTGCAACACCGATTAGTTTGTGTAGAAGACATGGCTGGAGACAGGACTGACCCAGCAGTTGCAACCACCATCATGTGCATAAGCTGACTGGGGCTACAGACACACAAGAATCAGATCTGGAATTACCTCAACGAAGCTTCTTTGGGGATCCCCTCAACTGAACCACTGGACTCAGAACCCCAACCATGAAGAGAAATGTAAGTTCCATGGTCTGACTGTGGAGTGTATGTGACAGAGCTGGGCTTCCTCAGTGGCTTAGATGGAGCAGAGGACAGCATGTCCAGGTGCACATGGAGGATATGTCAGTACATTGGAGTCTGCAGAGGACACATGGCACCGTAACATGACGGAGGACAGAACAAATTGTTCAACTACCCCAGCCAAGTGTTGGCAGTGAGTATCTGGGCAAATGGAGATTACAAGGTAGACTAATCTGGAGAGATCTCATCGTGCTTGGAGCGACAAGATTGGCAATAATTCAGAACTGTTGAACTATCAAAACTTCTTGAGCAGGACCCTTGGAGCATGCCCCACATCAGGAACCCTGAGATGGTGTTGGGTGGCTGTCCTCCATCCCAGAGTACAGAGGCATTTGGGAGGCTTCTCCCCTTATTCCCACCTTCCCCCAAAGACAGAAGGGGAAAAAAAGAATGTGGAAATAATGGTCTAACCTACCTTCCTGTGGCCCTCACCACCCTAATAAACTATGTAAAAATCAAAAATAAAAAAATAAATAAAGTGGAAAAAAAAGCAAGACTGTTGCGGGGGGGGGGGCGGGACGGGCAAGGAGCTGCCAGCATGATGGTTCAACTGCCTAATTCTCTGCCTGCAAGTGCCAGCATCCCACAAGGGCACCTGCTTGTGTCCTGGCTGCTCTACTTCCCATCTAGTTCCCTGCTAATGATCTGGGAAAGCAGTGAGGATGGTAGGATGGTTAAAAACCTTGGGATCCTGTACCCGCATGGGAGACCCAGAAGAAACTCCTGCTGCTGCCTTTGAATTGATTCAGCTCCAGTCATTGCAGCCATTTGGGGAATAAACCAGCAGAAAGAAGATCTTTCTTATTCTGTTTCTTCTTCTTTCTGTAATCCTGTCTTGCCCATAAAAATGAAATAAATCTTGAAGAAAAAAAAAAAAGACCAGGGATGGAGAGATAAAAGTGGTAAGGGAAGTATTACATTCTTAAAATTGCATCTGTGAACCAAATCAAATGTTTTCTTTAGTTTGTAACAATTAAAAAAAATTTTTTAAGTAGATCTTAAGTCCACTCCACCTGAATGCAGAATAGGCCTGTGACAGACGTGAAATTTTGAGACTTCCATTTCCTCCTTCTGAGAACCAGTTGCCTTGCTTGAAGAGCTTCTAGCCACATGAAGAGGTTCTGTGGAGGGGGACCTGGGTGCTCTTGGCAACAGCCCCTCCAAAGCTGCAGCACTAGCCTGCATTTTCCAAATTCAGATGGGCTTCAGGTAACTGTGGCTCAAGATGCTATCGCATGGAGCAGAAGAATCACCCAGCTGAGCCCAGTCAACCCACAGCATCATGGGAGCCAACAAATTGGCTTTGTTTTAAGCCAATAAGTTTTGAGCTATTTTAAGTGGGAAAAGTTAACCTATCTTGAAGCTCGGCCCAGGGCAGATGACCATGCGTACTAACAGCTCAGCTTTTCTTGGTGTTTTAGTAGATGTTGAGTGAGAATCTGACTACCCAGAGAAGGGTGGCCTTTACTACCAAAGCCATGATTATCCTTCCCTAGATCTCAAGACAGTCATTGTCAACTTGGCAGATAGAGAACATTGACAAGTGCATTTGCTGCCCTTGAACTCATCAACTAAATGTGTTCCTCAGTTTTGTTTTCAAGCAACCAGTAGTCTGTTCATTAGCAAATAAACAGGTGGCCTTGCATTGTTTCCTATGGTAAAGTGAGATTGGGGGAAAGGGCAGAAATTTTGCGAGGGAGTCTTTTTGGATTTAATGTGTATTCATTTATTTTCATCTACTTGAAAGGCAGAGCAACACACACACACACACACACACACACACACACACACACATCTTCCATCTGCTTGTTCACTCCCCAAATGCCCACTGCCATGCCTATTGGTAAGGCTTGACCAGTCTCAATCCAGAAGCCAGAAGCTCCATCCAGTTCTTCCATGTAGGTGACACAAACCCAAGTACTTCAACTTTCATCTGCTGCCTTTCCAAGCACATTAAGAGGAAGCTGGGTTGGAAGCTGCAGAGGCAAGATTTAAACTGGCACTGTGACATAGAATGCCAGTGTCCCAAGCGACAGCTTAACCTGCTGTGCCATAACCCCTGCCCCTGCTAAGGAATCATTTGAATTAACCCCACTGTTTTCCTGGCAGGAATCTGGCCTTAATGGCTTCCTTGAAAGTTTATATTACACTGCATTGCTCAAGGTCATTATCTATGTAAACTATAGGGAAACTAGGTCAAACTTCCAATAAACTTTCTTTTATGACCTACCACAGAACATCCTCCATCTCTCAAGAAGAAAGTTCGTTTCAGATTTCTTACAAATCGGATGGTAAGACCCTGGTGGTGATGTTAAGAGCAATGCAATGTAGTTTCAACCTAAAGAAATATAAAGAACTTGTAGCATCCCACAGTCACAGTTCAAAAATTTATATTCTACACTCAGAAGTGCAAAAATTAAAGGATCTGTTTTCTATAAATAATCCAACTTTCTTCAGTTCTACCTCATTGATTAGTTGGGAGGGGGCAAAGCTTGAACTTACCATGGTTTATGGTGACATGATCTCCTTCAGTGGTAAGGCATGTCTTAGATGACTCAACCTTCCCACTTCCTGCCCTTTCCAGGGAGAGTGGGCGAGGGTGGTGGAAGGTGTTTGATGACTACATCCACATGGGAGTGTCAACCTTTCATTGTTCTTCTGGGGAGAGAGGCCTCTCACACAGCCACTGCACTGGTGACACACGGATGTGCCTGTCTCCAGACATCTACTCCAGCTGTGAACCATCCCATCAGCTCTCCAGAATGGTCTACCTCTAGGTTTCTGTTAGCCAAATCTCGCGCAGGTCCTCCCAACCCAGGTAAGGAACAACATTTTTCATTTTACACTTTCAGACATAACCTGCTTCTTGTTATGCTACAGAGCAGGAGTTGGCAGACCTTTTCTGTACAGGGCCAGAGAGTAAATATTTCAGGCTCTCTGATACACAGGCTCTCTGATACACAGGCTCTCTGGAACAGCTGCTCAGCTCAGCTCTTGTGGCGTGAAAATGCCCTGTGCCATATATCAGCGAGTAACGGGAACTGTGCCTCCCTAAAGTCTTGCTTGCAAAAACAGGTGGAGGGCCAGATGAGGTCTGGGGCTGTTGACCTCTGCTGTGGAGGAAATCACATGGGTCACACTTCTAGAAGTGCTTGATCAGGGGATGCTGTGGCTTAGACACAGCTGTTCTAGTCAATGAAGGGCGACTCTGCAAATCATCGCCTTAAATCCAAGAGTGTAGTGGCAGTGACTATCTGCTCATTTTTGATTTGATCCTTAAAGGACCAGCAGATTCCTTTTTCTGTCTTTTGGAAATGCTGAGCAACAACACAAAAATGTCTGATTATCCCAGAAAGACTCTAAGATTCTGAGATTATGCAGAATTAAGAGTGGGTACTGGGGAACCCCACCTACCAGCCAACCCCAGAAAGACATCAAGCATGTAATTAAAATGGTCCTAGATCATTTGCCCCAGAAATGGATTTCTGGAACAAGTCCAGCTGCTAGCTCAACTTTTCTGACATCCCCCAGCCCACATAACCCCAGGTAGGAGCACCCCAGCTAAGCCCTGTCAGAATCTGGGACCTGTAGGAACGAATGAAGTCACTTAATCTAGGTGGGTTGTCAAAAATCGACTAGGGATGAATACCCCGAATTCATCAAAAAAAACACCCTTCTTGATTCCCACTTAAATTGTAGCCAGGTCGCTGCATCTCATCATTTCTGTCTCTGGGCAAACATCAGATAAAACTTCACCCGATCCACCTCCTGACTCACATCTTGAAGTACAAAAAGATTAACTTTTCCTACCACAACATTCCAGCTGCCGCGTTCTTGAATGAAACAGGTGCCAAGGAGAGGAAACAGTTAGGGGTGTGGAAAATGAAACTTTAGTACAGCCCCTCACAAGGCATGGGAGGGCGTGGGTCTTCTTCAACATGATTGTACCACTCCACAGGGTGGCACACAGGACAAGATTTGTCTGTCAGAATCAGGCTGATTCTTTCTTGCTTTGAGAAAAAAAAAAAAGTTTGGAGAAGGAAGTGTCCTTGCATTATGGCTATGAGTAACTGGACTCCCCTTTTTGTGGTAGAATCTGAGCAACGGATAGATGTCTCGAGGTCAATCAACTTGAAGAGACCAGGCTTCAATTGCCAGAGTGCTATGGGGGCAGGGGAGGATGGGAGTAGAGGGTGGAGAGGAAAGAGATGAGCCATGTGGAGGTGAGGGGAAGGCGGGGTGCATGAAATAGAAACAGATTGTCAGCCACTCCTGTGAGTGGGAGATGCTGCCGGGTGTATGTGGGGGAGGGATTCTGCACTGAGGGATTGAGAAAGGGGAATAGCTTTATGGAGTAGCAGCTGCTGCCTGTGTGGAAAATAGTGGCAGAGAGGAGGAGGAAGATGGTGAGGAGGGCTCTCTTGGATAGTAAAAACCCCATTCCCAGCTCCATACCTTGGGTCTTCCCTGCAAGATTAAGTAATTCTGTGGGTGATTTCATGGTTGCATGTGCCACGGTAAACTACAGTGTCTCCTTCTGGCAAGAAGAGAGCATGCAGAGCCTGTCTCAGGCACAGTCTCTCTGCTTTACTTTGTCCTGACTGCACTGCGCTGTTTGGGGGAGGCACAGTGGACTCAGATGATCTCAGTCAATGGGATGATTCCAGCATCAGCAGGTGGCACAAGCGAGGAGACAACAAACATACAGAGTGCAGATTGCATTGTTAATTTCTAGGATAGTGTTCATAATTGTAATTGGTTATGTTGCCTGTAGACTCTTTTCAAAGATTTAAAAAGAAACCCAACAATATGTTTTTATGTTGCAGAGATCAAACATAAACACCAACAAGCTATATCTATCCCTGATTGGACGTTGTTACATGATGTAGAAATGTGTCATAACATCACATGGTGGCCCATAAATGGATACAATTTTTATATGTCTGCTAGAATTTTTAATGAAAGGTCTTTAAATGAGAACAAGTAATAAGCTAGACTCTTCATCCTTAAGAAAGTATTTCCAATGACATTATATATGCCATCAAAATTTGTTGTGTCTTTAAACAATTTGTAGGAAATAAGGATGATGCATTCTGGAACAAGATAGGAATAATCATTGTTCCAGAAAAAGTGACTCTCATTACATCTTTAGGGATTTTTCTTATAGCAAAAAATATGGGATTTCCTTTTATCAGTGGTTCTTCTACATAAGAAGTAGCCAGTTGTCTTTATTTTCTGTTTCTTGCTATTTCTCTTCATTGATCCTGCGAAAAAACTAAGCATGCTGGGTCCACTTACATTCCAGCTTGTTTTTTTTTTTTAACTTAAGATTTACCTAAATGATACAAGAAAAAAAAACTTATCATTAAATTTCATATAAGTGTCAAGAGAAATTGTGGGGTTAGAATATTATTTTAAAGCACTTGCTTTGCATTTCTTGATATATGCTAGAAAAGTGCCAAGAATATCTGCAGGTGAAATCTCAGGTTGATAAAACATATTCATGCATTTCCTAACTTTTCAAAGGAGAAAATAGAAAAAAAATTAGGAGAAAAATGTATTTAACCTTTGTGTAGACTTGGGACAGGAGAAGTTATGGTTAGAGATACTTAGTTTTGTATTTTTCTAGCACTAACCTAGAGGAGGACCCATGAAGTGCCATGGGCAGATCCAACCTAACACATGGACAGACTTGTTTTGCTGGGTTTGCAAAGTGCTTTTTGTTTGAAATGGTAATCAGTTCCCTGTAGATGGGATATGTAGGTCCTCACCACCATCACCACAGCTCACCTAAACCCTGCTCACTTGGTCATTTTGTGTTATCTCATCGGGCCCTATAAACACTTCACTTTGCTCAACCTTGATGAAACTTTGTAGAAACAAGTGTCACAAGTTCACCTCCAAGGCAATGCAGCGATGAGCCAGTTGCCTTACCACTGCCACGGTTACTACCCAGTGATCTCCAAAACGAAAGCATCTGATTTTCTCTCCTTACAGCTTTCTAAAGATGACACTTGTAGTTTGTTCATACCTTTGGACCTACAAGTGCATTACCACCTTCATTATCACCAATGATACTGGACTATCGCCTCTGAACAAAACCTTCAGTGCAACAGGTGTGTGACATAAAGCTTCTCTTACTCCCGAGCATCCACGTTGTCCCCTGAATGAGAAGTCAATGTCAACAGCGACGGAAGCCTGACGCCGGCGTCCCACAACTTCTTTGAGCACCTACTAGGGATCCACAGTACTTTCTGCTTGGCAACATGGACTGCATATTTCTGTTTCCCATTTTCTAAACTAAACAAATGGATGACAAAGACTTTCCTTCCAGAAAAAAAAAAAAACATGTCAGGCTCATTATCACCTACTTAAAATGATATTCCTATGTGGAAGAATTCTTTACTGAGTCTTTTTCAATTTTTTTTTCTAGGAAAAAAAACTGGACAGCTATCATACATGTTTAAAAATAAAAACCACTGCTCATCACAGTCACGCTCCTCCACCCCTTTCAGCCTCCTTTTTGTGCAGAGCATACAGGAAGTCAAATTTTCAGCTTTGCTTTGGTTTTCTATAATCTTATCCTACAAGGCTGTGTTCTGATTGGACAGATCCAGTGCCTAGAAGTGAGTATTTTTGTGCCCTGCCTCCCTAAGTAAAACAAATATTTATCCATTTAGCACATGGTCTGCTTCAGCACTTCTTAGACCAGAGGGACTAGCCAACAAAAGCATTTTCAGAGACTCATGTGCTACAGCACTGATGAATAAAATCACATTTTAGGCAAACATGTTTCCTTATATATTTTTAGAGATAAAGGATCTAAGATGTTAGATGCAGCAGACTGATGACTAAACTGGACCCATTCTCCATTCCTTCTCAGACCCAAGTCCTTTACAAATGATTCTTTTATTCTTATCATCAAAAAACAGGCTCTATTTCCTCACTCTCAGATGCATGCTGGTCTTGTGAATCCCTTCGACCAATCTGGGAAACACGCATGTGCACGAGTTCCACACTTAGTCCCCAGAAAGGCCATGCATCTGCTGCAATCTTGTTGCTGCCTGGAGAATGAGGTTGTCCCAGTCTGCTAGGCAAGGAGGGACCACGGGTAACACAGGTCACCCTGCTGAAGCCAAACTTGACCAGGCAGCCTACAGGCAGGCTGATGGCTGACTGCAGATGTGTGAGAAGCACAAGCTAAAATCAGCTACCACAGCTCACATCAGCAGAGCTGCTCAGATTTGTGAAAATAATGAACAGTTGGTTTTAGGACCCTGTATTTTCAGGGTATTTGTTACGCAACAATAGTCATTTGATATATTCCTTCATAAAATACACCTTTTAAATACATGCACATAAATTACAAAAAGCATGAATATAGATGCTACAGTTATAGTTTGTGATTTAGTGCCAAATTCACCATCTTCAAATCCCAGCCTTATCACTTACAAAATATGTGACTAGTTAATCTGTTTGGGCTTCAGTTTCCTGATGGAAACTAAGGAAAATGTGTCCACTATTGGGCAATGTAGGGATTAGAGATGATGTGTACTCACCGCACACAGAGGCAGAGTCCATGTAGTGTTTAGTAAATAGTAGGTACTCCATCAATGAAAGTTTTATAGCACTGTGTATGGTTGAGCTTACATCACTTGTAACTAATCACTTTTATCTTGCAGTTCAGAGACAACCATTGTCAGGTAGCCAACACTGAGAGTGATCTGTGAATTGGTCCTAAGCAGGAGATCAATGGAAACCACAACCTCTTCAAGTAACTCCTTTTGCCTCGGTACCTGAAGCTGCTTCTCCTTGGAGGTCTAGCATTTTTCTGGGTCAGGTATTCACCCTCACCAATAGTCTTTGCTTCTGCTGGCCTTCTCCCATGACCCAGTCGTTGTCACTGGTCTTGGTTTGTGTCACTGGTTTTGATCTATATCACTGGTCTGTGTCACACGACTTAGTCTGTAACACTGACCTTGGTCTATGTAATACACCTTGGTCTGTGTCACTGGTTTGGCCTGTGTCGTCGGCTTTGGTTTGTGCCACTGGTCTTGGTCTATGTCACTGATTTAACCTGTGTCATTAGCCTTGGTCTGTGTTGCTGCTGTCTGGTGGCTTCTGCCTTGGTCTTTATTTTCTGCTGAAAGGTCACCTGTCCCTGTGGTCCAGCCTCTCCATCCACTAGCCTCCTCCTGTTGCTCTCCCTACAACCATGTCCATCATGACATCATGGCCAAGACTGGCTTGATATTCTGCCAGCCCTTTGTTCCCTCTCTTGGCACATAGCATTTTCCAGACTCCTTATATCTAGGGAAGCTATGTGACTTGTTCACAATAATGTAACTGGGATTTTGGGTGGTTTGTTTTATTCTAAACATTTGCCAGACAGAGACACAGAAAAATAGAGACACAGAGAGAGCTCCCATCTGCTATTTCACTCTCTAAATAGTCACAATAGCCAGGCCTGGGAAAGACCACAGCCAGGAGCCCAGAGATTAATCTAGGTCTCTTACAAGGAAGAGAGGGGCCCAACTCCTGAGCCATTAGCAGGATACTGGAGTTGGAAGTGGAATCAGTACTTGAACCCAGCCACTGACATATAAGATGCACATCCCAAGTATTGTCTTGAACACTGCCAAATACACCCCAATAATGAAACTAGGACACTGAAGCAATTTAGAATTTCCAGGATGAAGAACACAACTTTGCCTTGCTCTCAATTAAAAAAAAAATAAGGGAAACTAAAAAAAGGTATTTTTGAATGGCAAAATTCCACAGGAGGAGGGAGGGATAGAGAAAAAGAGATCTCCCTCTCACTGATTCATTCCCTGAATGCATGCAATGGTCAGGACTGGTCTGGTAGGTAGGAGCTTCATCCAGGTTCATCCAGGTTTCCCACCTGGGTGGTAGTGGCTTGAGAAATTGAACCATCTTCCTCTGCTTTCCCAGACAAAGTAGCAGGAAGCTGAATTGGAAGTAGAGTAACCTGGACTTGCATGGGCACTCCTATGAGATGCTGGCATCACATACGATGGCTTAACATGCTGCACCACAATATCCACTTTCCGTGTTCTTTTCTCAGTCTTTGGTTGGCTATTTGGAAAGGTAGGAGCAGAGCACAGTTGCAACCAAGGGGTGGTGGTGGGGGGAGGGGGAGACAAGGGTGTTGCATGGAAACAATCTGAATCCTGTGTTACACTTGCAAGAGAGCCACTTGAAGCAACAACTTGACTGGGAATATTGGCATTGGATTTGCCGTGAGTAACAAGTAAAATTATATCAGGTTAAGTTTCTGAGATTTTAATGGCAGTTATCACAACTTTACCAAGCATATCACAATACAACTTTAGTAGTTCCTATTTTCTATTTGTTTGAAGATTTATTCATTTTTATTGGAAAGGCCGATTTACAGCGAGAAGGAGAGACAAAGAGAAGATATTCTGTCCACGTGTTCACTCCCCAGTGACCACAATGGTCGGAGTGAACCAATCCAAAGCCAGGAGCCAGGAGCTTCTTCTGGGTCTCCCTCTTGGGTGCAGGGTCCCAAGGCTATGGGCCGTTTTCTGCTGCTTCATCCGCTCTGCATCCAGGCTATAAGCAGGGAGCTGGAAGAGAAGCAGAGCAGTTGAGATAAGAACAGGTGCCCATATAAGATCCCGGTGTATGCAAGGTGAGGATTTAACCACTGGCCATCGCGCCGGGCTCTTTTTTAACATGCTCCTAGAATAATAGCTCTAATTTGCTTCATGGCTTCTCATAGATCCTTTGCATCTTCTAACCTAGTCAAGTTCCATCAAAGTTGGGTGGAAAGAAAATGGGAACTAATATTCAACAAATATGCATTTGCTACCCAGTGAGCTAGGTATGGGGGGTGATACACAGATGACATTCAACAGGACAGCCTGATTCCTCACCCAGTATTGGACTCCCCAGAGCTGAGCCCTGATGTCTCCACTTGGCCCTCAATGTAAATCCCTTCCCACTAAATCCTGCAAGAAGAGTCACAGAATCTTGATCCCTGTGCCTCTCATTTACAAGTTGCATTCCAAGATAGCCTGTCACTTTTCCTCCTACCCCAGATTAGACTTCTATAAGGCATCCCACTCTGCCTGTCCTGATATGCCAGGACTTCAGAGGGGACTAAGAATACGCCATCCCTCCCCAACACTGTTGGCCTAAAATATCAATGATTTGGTATGCTCTTCTTAAAAAAAAAAATTTATTTGAAAGGCACAGAGAGATTATCCATCTTCTGATTGATTGCCCAAATGGCCACAATAGGTGGAGCTGGGCCAGTCTGAAGCCAGGAGCCAAGAACTTCAGCCTGGTCTTCCACATGGGTAGCAGGGGTTAAAGCACTGAGCCTTCCAGGTACATTAGCAGGGAGCTGGATCAGAAACAGAGCAGCTAAGACCCAAACAAGAACTCTGATGTGGGATGCTGACATTGCAGGCAATGAAAGAACTGGCAGAACCACAAAGCCATTCCCATGGTAGGCTTTTAGCTTTTTGTTGTTGTTAATGTTTATTCCCCCCACCCCCCCACCGAACACCCAGGAAACATGGACCACAATATTGGGAATCTACAGGTCTCATCCTAGCATTGATTCAAGACATCAGAGTAAAAGAACTTAAATAAAGCAATAGTCTCTCTCTCTCTCTCTCTCTCTCTCTCTCTCTCTCTCTCTCTCTCTCTCTTTCTCTCTCTCTCTCATTCCCACATAAGAAAGACGGGACTGATTTTTTTAAAAAATAGATGGAAAATCCCTAGCATGCTATTTATTCTAATCCTAACACATTTGCATTTCCAATTTAGTCTCATGCTTCTGAACATGTTTCTCCTTCTCAAGGTTTGCGGTTTATCATCTGCTGCCAAACAACACGTACTGGGTGATTGGGAAGCCGGGTTGGGGGCCTGTATGAGCATCGCTCTGTGTGTGTGTGTGTGTGTGTGTGTGTGTGTGTGTGTGTGTGTGTGTGTGTGTGTTTGCTCGTGTGTGCGTGGTGGGGGCTGGGGGTGGGGGAAGCAGTCCAGCAGAACGCATGCTTCCCCTTGCCTGTTGCCCCTTGTGAAAGCCAACTTGAAATCAGAGGTATGTGCCGAGCCCAAAACAGGATCTGCAGAGCCCCGACAGCTGGGGGCTATAAATGGCTCTTGGCGCAGCAGCTTGGGTCTCAGTACCCGCACAGCACCAGGTAGAACACTCAGCCGCAGCACTGGGTCTGCTGCCTTGCTCTGCAGCGTCTGACCGTGAGCGAGATCCGGCAGCTTTGATACTGACTGTGTTGGATGGAGATAATTAATTCCCAGCCTGTGTAAGTTAATCATTATTTCCTCTCTACCTGGGCCGTAATCAAGCAACCGCAAGCCTTTTAGTGAGCATGCGCACCAAAGCCCTCGTGTCTCTTCCCTAAACTGTCAAATCTTTCCTACCCCCCCCCCAAAAAAAATCATCCTTTCTGGATGATTTTTTAAAAACACCAATAATGCTCTTCCATGAACAGTATGAACAGTAACAAGATTCTACTAATTTCCTGATTTATAGATGAAAGGTAATGCACAGGCTGACTTGTCATCGACGACACGTTAACATGCAATGAAATCTTATTTTGAAAACAATGGCATTTGAATTCCATTTTAACATGATTCAGAAGCTCTGCACTGGAGAAGGAACCCAGGCTTCAGATGGCCCTGTGATGACCACAAACTATTCTACTAATGAATCAAAGTGTCGTATTTTCTTTTTGCTTTGTGTGGACTTTTTTTTTTTTCCAAAAGAAAAGCAGCCAGAAACTTAGGAGCTTGACTAGACATAGAAAGACTAGCTTCATTTGTTTAATACTCTGAGTCTGAAGTTATAAGAAGGCAGTAGCTAATCCAGAAAGGGCTACTCATCACAGAGACGAGGAACTCGTCGTTTTATCTTTTACCCTGCCTCCTATCTCTTTGGAATGTTTGTCTAGCCATAATACTGTGTTTTGACTCACAGTTCTTCTTTTTAGGCATTAAATTCCATGCTGTTGGAATTTTAGGTGTTGAGTATGTCCCACTTGGGATATTTCCCATAGAAGCTGGAACTCCTATGACACTGGAAATTTGAACGATGAAAATAAAAGTTGTTTCTTGATGTTTCTGTTCAGCCATATTTTTTAATCAGTGCTGAATAAATTCAACAGAAGCAGATACATTGCTCAGTCCGTGTGTGTGTGTGTGTGTGTGTGTGCTACTGACTTGATTATTTTTTTCATGACCACCCTTAAGTTCCTCCTTTGTTAAAATAAAAGAAAGCTGGCATAACATCGACCATTGTAGCCAGAGGGGGAAAAAAAGAAAAAGAAAAAAAGGAAAATAAAGAAAGCTCAGGAAAATGCAGTCTTTGACTTAAAAAGGCTTATACAGACAATGCTCAAAGAAAGAAAAAAATGAGAAAAATGAGAAGGGAGGAATCAGAAGGTGCTTTGATTTATAGACATGGCAAAGACCTTGACTTGTGCCTCTGTCCACTGCCAGACCGACACTTCTGAGCAGGTGCACTGAAAAAGGACAAGCAGGTTCACAGAAGTCTAGTGTCATGATTGCTAACGAGCCTAGTGGAAACCACTCTGGTTCTGTCCATTGGTGGGATGCACTGACATCTGGGTGCTTCTGGAGGCCAGGAAAGGAGGGAAACAGAACGTGGGAGAAGGGAAAAAGAGACCAGGCTTTGGAGTGGGTCAGGAACTCCTATGGCAAGAATACCTATTTGCTACAATCAAATACAGATTTACCTTGAGCTCCATCGCCGAGTCTAAGGAGAGCACGGACGTAAAGATTTGCTTCTCTTAAGTATGAAAGGCTCTAATTTAGTGCACTTGAACTGGGAAGGGCCCCATTAAAGACCTTTGTTCTATAGATCCCTGCATGGACTTGGTTCTGGGACACTGTACTGGTGGGTGGGCTGGTGTGGAAGGTTTGCAGAGTGCAGTGGCTGTTCCTGGGAGAGGATAAAGAATAATGTGAGAGCTGGCCATGTCACATGGTCATGGGGGGCCCAGGATTCATGAGGGATGCCATCTGCTGATGTCAGTTGTTGTGGGAATAGGGAGTTGAGAAGCAGCTTTTGAAGACTGGAAATGCCACGCAGGTGAAGCCACCGGGCCAGCAGCGTGCAGGTATAGATGTGAGCATGGTTTAGTTCACCTCCCTCACCCACCCTGAGGCAGCTGAGAACTGGAGACACCTGCCATAGAGAAAAAAAAAAAAAAAGAATGTTCAAGTGATGGCTTCGGGTCCAGGAGTGATTCATTTACAAAATCCGGAAAGCCAGGGTGAAGAATTGGAAACCACTTTGGCTATTGTGCACCCCAAACACCTGTGGCTCTGCGGGCTGCTTTCCAGGGCCAAATTCTGTGAAAAGGCAGTGTTCGTGGCATTTTGCATAGCAGTGAACAAAAGTGTGAGGATTTAAACATAATGCTTCCAGAGGTATCAAGACCTTAATGGTGACTCTTTCAGCTGCCGTGCATGCTTCTCTAATTCAATGCCTTAATCCTTTTCACGCTATGTGACAGAAAACCATGCAAAACAACGGCAGTAGCTGAGCTGAGGGGAGGAGTATAGTTCACTGTGTCATCCTGCTGAGTGGTATTTTTTTTCTTAAATAAAAAATAAAGCCATGGAAGCCACACAGGATCACACGTGCCGGGTGGAAGGATTCTGATGAGTGATCTTCCATGCTCACCACGACTGTGTGCTCTACGACCCCTTCCTTGGAGAGGCTCCCCTCTGGATCCTTTGCTTAGGCATCCCAGTTCCCCTTCATTACAAGCCACCAGCTGAATCCTAAGTGGCCTTTGCCTTCACTTCATGGGGCTGCTGGAAAACAGACTCTGAAGTCAAACATCACCAGAGCCATGCTCCTTCTTGGGAAGACCCCTGCCCTGCTTCCTCTGGCTTCGAGGAGTGGCCAGGGTTCTTGGCCTTTGGCAACCTAACTCTGCTGCCACTGTCATAGCTATGGGCCCAGAGAGGGTCTCTGATTTTAAATCTGCCTGTTCTGGTGACACCAATCATTGAAGGTAGCACCCACTCCAATCCAGTGCGATGGTTTTTTAACCTGATTACGCCTACAAAGACCCTGTCTTCTGAATACAATTGTGTCCACAGGTTCAGCATGTTCATGGATTTGAAGCTGTCATGATTCAACTTGGTACAGTCCTCTCAAATACCCCTCTCTTTCCCAGGGTCCTCATGGATAATCTCCATCCCTGGAGTGTAGTCAGCCCTAAGGTGTCTAATGGGATGGTCATGTCTATGCTTATTGCTACTGAAGAGTCCACCATAGTGGGCTGGAGAAAGTGTCTTCCTTCGGCATAGAGGGAGAATGAGAGCATGCTACTACAAGGAGAGAGCTGTGTGGCTGGGACGCACAGGTGAGCTCAAGGAGCTGAGAGCACCTGCCAGCTGACAACCAGTCAGAAAATGGGACCCCAATTCCATACCCCCCACTGGAGTGGACACTGAATGAGCTTGCACATGGACATGCCCTGGGATCTCCCGGAAAAGCACTGCCAAGGTTCCTGGAGGGCTGTCTTCAGAGTTTTCATCCAGGAGATGTACTTATGACACACATGACTTGCTTTAGCTGCTGAATGTCTATAGCTCTAGAAAACAGACGTGTCATCTCAGGACATTGTTCCCTGTGCATTAGACTATAGTGGGTCAACAGATGAAAGAGATGAGAAGTTCAGGAGAGAGCGAGCAAGAGAGAGAAAGAGAGAAAGAGAGAGAGAGAGAGAGAGAGAGAGAGAGAGAGAGAGAGAGAGAAACTGAGGGTAGAAAGCATTGCATCCAACTTTAATTCATCTCCCCATTTAGAGCTGTCCTAAGGAGCTACAGCTCTACCAGGACTGGGTCAAGATTGCATCTTTATGAAAGCCAGAGTTGGCTCCTGATATTTGAAATTCAAAGATCCCTAACTCATGCAAAAGCACTGGATACAAACACTGAGAAATTTCCTGTGGAGTTACCTAAAGGACATTGTGAGTCTTAAAAAGTGACCTTCAATTGTTAGATAAGTTTCACCTTTGCAATTGAGTATTAAGCTGTAGAGGTGTAATTGGGTATTTCATTTTATACTGGTCACTCAATATAAACATTTGGAGACTCCATTTAATTCTTGCAAAAATTTCATCAGATAGGCAGTTGTTACTGCTAATTTCATTTCTTGAGGCCATGTTTAAGCAGCAATTGGGGGCCCAGCATAGTAGCCTAGTGGCTAGAGTCATTGCCTTGCATGTGCCAGAATCCCATATGGGAACCGGTTCTAATCCCGCCAGCCCCTCTTCTGTCTGGCTCTTTGCTTGTAGCCTGGGAAAGCAGTCAAGGATGGCCCAAAGCATCTTTTGGCCTAGAAGAAGCTCCTGGCTCCTGGCTTCAGATCAGCTCAGCTGCAGCTGATGCAGCTACTGTGGAGTGAATCAACAGACAGAAAATCTTTCCTCTCTGTCTCTCCTCCTATATGTATATCTGACTTTCCAATTAAAAAAAAGGATATATGTGTAATTTCCAGAGTTTATCAGTCTCAGTAACAGTATATCTACATTATCTATGATTAAAGATAAATGTTTTGTCTGCCAGGAATAGTTTCAGCATTGTAGGACACAGGCCAGACCAGATACCTGCCCCATGGGACTCACCTTCTAGTTAGGGCAGGCGAACTCTAAAACAGACCGAGAAAACTTTGCTGAAAAGCAGTTAAGTACCATGAAGCAAATAAAGCTGAGTGAAGTTACCCAGAGGGATTTTAATTGGGTTGCTGCTAAAGAGCATTAGTGAGGAGGTCAGGTGTGAATTTGTGCATTTGAAATGAAAACAGAAAGGTCTGGAGGAAACCATTCCAGACCCAGGAAGGAGTTGGGACAAAAGGCTCCACTGCGGGAACAGTCTTAGCTCTGCCAGGACCTATCCCAAGACCCTGGAAGTGGGCACAGTGGGAAGAGTGGAATCAGAGAAGTCAGCAGCGTCAGACAGACAACCACGGAAAGGGTTCGTGTTTCACTCTAAGTGCTGTGGAAAGCCATTAGTGTGCCTTAGGCAAAGGGCTGCTGCGATCTGACTGCATTTGTGAAAGATGACTTGCATTTTCATGCAGAAAGTAGATTCTGCAGGGCAGGAGTGAAGCATCCAGCCTATTTGGAGGCAAAATACACCAGTCTAGATCTACTCAGGCAGCATGGCATGGACAGGCCAGGGTTCCAGTGCAGTTGTAAGAAGGATGAATTGGGGATATATTTGGGGAGCAGAGATGATGCCAGGAAGGGTCAAAGGCACAGGAAAGTTGTTGCGGACTGAATGTCTGGGTTTCCCCAAGTTCACAGGAAGATACTGTAGAGGTTTGAGAGGGTACAGCTGGTAAAGCTGCTTCCCGCTACACCGTACATGGGCACTGATTTGTGTCTCTGCTGCTTCACTTCCAATCCAGTTCCCTGCTAATGTGTCTGGGAAAGCAGAAGATGACCTAAGCACTCAGGCAGTTACCAACTGCATAGGAAACACAGAAGAAGCTCCTGGCTTCTGGCTTCGGTTTGGCCCACTTCAGCCATTGCAGCCATTTGAGGGGCAATGGGGGGTGGGGGCAGTCGGTGAACCAGCAGATGAAAGAACTCTCTCCCCTTCTCCTCTTATTCTCTCTCTCTGTATCTCTGTCTTTCAAATAAATAAATGAATCCTGAAAGAAAGTTTTTGGAAATGTGCATTACCCCTTAATTTAAAACTTCCACAATTTTAATAAATTTATTTTGAAAGGTAGAATGACAGAGGAGAGAAGGAGTGAGGAGAGGGAAGGGGAGGGGGAAAAAGAGGATAAAGAGGAAAAGAGAGGAGAGGAGGGGAGGGGAGGGGAGAGGAGAGGAGAGGAGAGGAGAGGAGAGGAGAGGAGAGGAGAGGAGAGGAGAGGAGAGGAGAGGAGAGGAGAGGAGAGGAGAGGAGAGGAGAGGAGAGGAGAGGAGAGGAGGAGAGGAGAGGAGAGGAGAGGAGAGGAGAGGAGAGAGCAACCATTTGCTTGTTCCTTGCCCCAAATGCCCACAATGATCAGGACTGGGCCACAGCTGAAGATTACACCTTGGCACTCCATTCAGATCTCCCAGGGATGCTATCATTTGAGGCACCACTGCTACCTCCCAAAGTTCACGTTAGCAGGACGCGAGTGCAGAATCTGGATGTAGGCATAGAAACCAGGTCAGCTGATGGGACACTCAGGTTTCTTAATTGGCATCTCAACTACTTAGCCAGGCTGCTGTAGGCAAGAATCAAGTGTTTTGAGAACAAACTCTGCTAAGGCATTCCACATGCAAGACAACCCAAAGCCAAAGCCCTCAGAGGGGGATGCTTAGTGAAAATCAGTAACAGCCAGAGAAGGACCAAGACCTTGCAGTGCCAGGTGTCTGAGAATGGAAGCATTAATGGATGACACTGCCTGCAGTAGGCAAGGCCAGAGTTCAGGCAATACACATTCCTAAGGTAACTATCTCTCTCTCTCTCTCTCCCCTCTCTCAACAGGCATTCAGTTGTTCCTCAATCTCTCTCTCTCTCTCTCTCTCTCTCTCTCTCTCTCTTTTTTTAAAACCCCCTCCTTGAATCTGTCTTCTTTGTTGTGTGCAATACTTTCTTCAAACCTGGGTTCATGCTATGCACATGGAGGCACCTATGATTTTAATGAAGTATCCTATTGGTTGAAAACTCCAATATAATGATATTTGAAAGTGAGGTTTAGGGAGGTGACTAAGATCTGAAGGTGGAACCATCAGGAATAAGATTAGCATTCTTACATAAGGACTCCAGAACCCTCTACTGCCATGTCTTCCACTTGGAGACAAGAGAGGTCAGCCCCACTGATTTCTGCCAGCTCCATGCTCCGACTTCCAGCCCCAACACAGTGAAAACAAATGTCGGATCTTTCTAAGCCGCAAAGCCCATGCTCATGTGTTGTAGCAACCCGAACTAAGACACAAGTGCTACAAATGGAAAGTGAAGCAAAGGATTCATGGTGGGAGACGATCAGATTTGGCTGCAGAACAAAGAGGTTCTGATTAGACATCTGTTACACACTTGGCACACTGAGCCAATTGTACAGCAGATATGGCATCACCACCACCCTTTACAAGATCTCAGTAATGTTGGATATAGATGAAGGACTATTCTGCTATGAAAGACTGTTGTCAAACTGTTCTGTGATTCAAACATCAACAAACTGGGGGCCATTTCTTAGTCTATGAGTGCCGGGATCCCATGTAAATGCTAATTCATGTCCTGACTGCTCCACTTTCCAACCAGCTTCCTGTTTGTGGCCCAAAGCCTTGGGACCCTGTACCTGAATGGGAGACTCAGAAGAAGGTACTGGCTCCGGGCTTCATATTGGATCAGCTCCAGCCATTGTGGCCACTGTGAACTGGCAGATGGAAGATATTTCTTTCTGTCTTTCCTTCTCTCTGTAAATCTACCTTTCCAATAAAGATAAAAAGCCTAAAAAAAAATTGACAAGATAGCATGTTGATGGTTTTGTAGCATTCATTGCACACTTCTCACCTGATGCCCGTGTGCACGTAGTATTTAACTGTACTAGGTTAAACAGGTTCAGCTGAGACAGCTTAATTGAGGGAGCCATATCAAGTCCTCTCGCCTTTCATCTTGGCTGCCAACTAACACCCGTGTATGGGAGGGCATTTCCACACATGGTTTGGCTTGTTTTCTGTCTTCACCTTCTGTGTGACCCTGGGAACACAATATCCAGAAGTAGGCAATCTCCCAACTCTACTTGGAGCTATTCCTGGCTGCAACGGAAGGTCTGGGTTAGAACACAGATTTGATGGTGTTCACAACGTACAAGCTTTGAATTTAAACTGTGAGAAGCTTAATTATTATTGTGGAAACTTTGGAAATTAAAGAGGAGTCATTAAAGATATTCTCAACCCAGACATAGAACATCTTTGATCTTGTAAGATTTTTTTTTCAGCTCTTTTGCAAGTGTGCCCTCATATACTTTTTCCATGGAATCAAAGTTTCCTATTTCTTTCTTAAAGTTGTATCTGCTGCATTTTCTCCTATCCTATCGTTACTTTCCAAAACTTGACAGTTAATGACTGCAATTGTGACTCTCCCAACTTTTTTTTAGCCAACTAACAGTGAGGTTATTTCACATTTTTGCTCATATAAGAAAGGTTATGATAAACATCCTTGATATGTCAGTCTTTGTTAATGTATCTGATTCATTTTCTAAAATGTGAATTCACTGTTATCAATTCCCACAATTTAGATAATTGAGTCAAAAAAATGAACTTGAATTTTATGGCAAATAACCTGCCACCAAAGTTATGCTAGGAATGCTGACAGCAGCTGCCACAAAATGCCTATCTAACCATTGCCATCACATTCTAAATGCAAGATTGTACCAATTTGGAAAAAATGAACATGACATTTTTGCTCATTTTATCTGAAGGGTTAGGGTTTAACTTTGAACTCTTGTGTGCCTGAGCCACGATCATGAATTGGCAAGTTGATATTTGTTCATTATTATATTAGGTAAAATTTTATTATCTATTTTTGAAGGTTCTTTTATATACCAGTGGATGAAACCCTTTAAAGTGAGGTTGTTGTCAGGTGGGTGTTTGCTGTCACGTTGAAGGGGCAATATATCCTGCATTATAGTGCCTGGCTTGAAGTCTTGTGTCTGCTTTCTGACCCAGCTTTCTGCACACCCTGGGAGGCAGTAGGTGACAGCTCAAGTAGTTAAATTCCTGCTACCCACATAGAGAACTGGCTTCTACCTGACCCAACCCTTCCTGCTGCAGGCATTTGTGGAGTGGACCAGCATAATAGAGGGGAGACCAGTAGATAGAAGATTCTTTCTATCTTCCTCTACATCTCCCTCTTCTTGCTTTGCAACAAACAAAATAGATAAATAAAAAATTTTAGAAATGATAATGCAAGATTTCCCTTATTTGCTCCTCACTTTGGACCTTTCTGAAATTGTGCTTTATGGGAAAATATTGTACCAAAATCAATAGCCAATATTTTGGAATTATATCTGAGACCAAATCCTGGCTTTGTCTCTTACTCTGTCTCCTCAAATTATTTAACTTTCCCAAGCCTCAATCACTTTATTTTTAGACTTAATATGATCACACAAGTTTTGGGATTGTAGTAAAAAGTGATTAAAATGGTAATAATGAAAAGAATCTAAGTCAGAAATTACATCCTTCTTTTCATATAGACTGACTCATTTAATCCTTAGAGCAGCTTTACTTGGCAGTATCCTGATATTAGGTTTCCTTACTATTGACAAAATATAGGACTTCAAGGATCTAATAAGTCCTGCAGTAAATAAATCAAATTAGCTCTGTTTATCCCAATGCTCAGCCAAATTATCTAATCCCAGAAATCCCCGCCCCCCTTTTTTCTAAAGATGCTCTCATTTATTGAAAAGGCAGAGAACAGAGAAAGGGAGAGACAGAGATCTTCCATCTACTGGCTCTGCTCCCCAGTGGCCACCATGGCCTGGACTGGGCTAGGTTGAAGCCAGGAGTCTGGAATTCCATCTGGCTCCCCCTTGGATGGTAGTGACTCAAGCACTTGGGTCATCTACTGCTGCCTTTCCAGGTGCACTAGCAGGTTGCCGGGTAGGAAGCAGTGCAACAGGCAACTGTGATGTAGGATGCTGACGTCGCAATCTGTGGCTTAACCGGCTATATCACAATGCTGGCCCCAGGATGCAGTTGTAGCGAGTATTACAGATAGGGTTCTTGTACCCCTTATCCTAAGTTCTCCTAATGACAGCATCTTGCAAGACCGTAGCTGTGTAATGTGCTAGCACATCAACACCAACAGTTAAAATGTGCGACATCTCCATCACCACAAGGACCCTCAGGATGAATGTCTATAGCCACACCCTAGTCTCTTCTGTCCATGGGACCTTTAAGCCAAATATTTCTCCCAGAGTGGCTGCCCATTTTTTACTCCCATCAATGATGTATTCTTGTTTTAGTCTTTCCACATCTTTATCTGTATTTGGTGTCATTACTGTTTTTCTTTTTAGCCATACTCATAATCTGTATGGACATTTTGTAGTTTTAGTTTCCATTTCCTAATGGCTACTAAAATTAGATATCATTTCATGTCTTCATTTGCCACCTATAAAGTACATTTTCTTCCATGCCATATCTCTCATGCCTTTTCACACATATTCTAATTAGATAACTTTCTTAAAAGGAAAGTTATATGTTGAGAATTACTTATTCTAGATTCTAATTCTTTGGATATGTGATTTTCAAACACTGTTCTTTTGCTCTATAGCTTGTCTTTTTTTGGAAAAAAAAATACATATTTATATATTTTGAAGTCAGAATTATAGAGAAAGGAAGAGATCTTCCATATGCTGGCTCATTCCCCAAGATGGCTGTTGTACCACATGGGGCTGGGCTAGGCCAAAACAGGGAGTCAGGAACTTCCTTTGGATCTTCCACATAGGGGTTTAAGCACATGTGGCATCTTCCACTGCTTTTCTCAAGCCATTAGCAGGGAGCTGGGTGGAAAGCGGAGCAGCCACAACATGAACCAGTGCTTGTATGGAGCATTGGTATTATAGATAGCGGCTTTACACACTACCTCCACAATGCCAGTCCCTGTAGTTTGTCTTTGTACTCTTAATAGGGTCTTTCATAGAACACAAGGTTCCCTAGATGTGGGATTAGGGATGAAGTCCTTTTCTTTCAGAATTTTGTGAATACTGTTTTTACTTTCTCCTGGCCTCCATGGCTTCTAATAAGAGATCTACTGTTTTCTAAATTACTTTTTTCTCTATATTGATAAGGTAACATTTTTCCCTGATTAATTTCACCTTTCCCCCCATGTCTTTAGTTTCCAGCAGTTTAATTAAAGTGAATCTTGGCACAGATTTCTTTTGGATTTATCCTTTTGAGGGTTTATTTGATTGATTGAATCTCTAAGGTCGTACCTCTTACAGAATTGGGGGATTTTCTGCCATTTTTAAAAAAATATTTTTCAGCTCTGCTGTTCCCCTCCCTCTCTCCTCTCTCCCACTCCTCAGGGTTTTCAGAAACAGTCCTTTGCTACCAAGGCAGGAAATGGTGTAGAGACAGGCAGGAAGAAGCCACAGATGCTCAGAAGCCTACCTCTGACTGCTGATTAACTCCACGTATGCCTGGAGATACCTGGCTGTTGAGC